>NC_141147.1:25161828-26524328 GCF_053477565.2 Lygodium microphyllum
TGTCGAAAAGTCATGAGGGCATTAAAGAGTCGTATATTAATGATTGTCTCCGTTTTTACAGAAAATAGAATTGTATTTTTTAAGTTATGAGGATTTTGAGAAAAAGTGACCTTATCCTACAATTTGGGAATAAAATAATAGGTGAAATCTATTGAAAATACAAATACGAGATTTGCTTGATTGTAGAAGATCTCTTACTCTAATATTATTTTGGAAATTTTTTTAGAGAGAAAGAGATGAGAGAAACCCCTTAAGGGGCAAAAAAGAGAGTCCATATTTATCCAAAAGGGATAGGAATCCTACAATTTGCACACTTGTATACAATATTCACACACTTGTACACTGTAGATGGCACCCATTAGTCACTTTATTTTTTATTCTTTTAGTGAAAAATAGTATAAGGGAAGGAAGGTCACACATTGTGATGGTTGGAGTTCCCACAATATAAATGTGTAGCAATTGAAGAATATGCAATCATGTGAAATTGTGACTAGCTTCCCTATGTTCAAAGTGGCTTATATGTATGAAGCATAATAACTTGGAGAATAGACAAGGCATGCATTTTCTCACGATAAACATGTAAGAAAGTGTTTACTTGATGTTGTATATTCAGATGTGTGCGGTCCTACAAATATTGCATCAATGGCTAGATGTAAGTGCTATGCAACCTTTATTGGTGATCATACAATGAATGTATTGGTATATTTCATGTAGGAGAAAAGTGAGGTGTTCTCTCACGTTCAAGATTTTATAAATTTGGTTGAGAAAGAGATAAATGTGAAAAATAAGTTTTTGAGGTTAGATGGAGAAGGAGAGTCCACCTTTCAAAGCCAATGGGGATAATCACGACTTGGAAGAAGAGAATTAAGAATGCCATCGACACAACTCTGTCCCTTATATTTAACATGTTACTATGGAGAATTGTGACCTGTACGCTACCAATCCAAGAGAGACTAAGTAAGTTTGGAAAAAACACGCTAATTCTTTTGATGTGCAAGATAGGAAGAAAGCATGAAGCCCTTATTTTGGGAATGCATGAAAAGTCAAGCTCTTTGGAAAAGATATAGCCAACCAACATTTCATAATCAAATGGAAGCAAGGTACTGTAGGAGACAAGGGTAATGTTAATGGAGGATTTGAGAAGATTTGGGCTATTCTTAAGGGTCTTGTATTAGATTTTGTCTAGTGGGATTGATGTTGTCCATGAATGCATCAAGAATTCTTTGGTTGAAATCTTTAATATATTGCCTTTCAAATCGTGCTTACCTAAACGATGTCATAAATCTTTGCTATACTTTAATATAATCACGTATCGTTATTTTAAAAAATGCTAGAGGCACTCTTCTATCCATTAATCAAATTGCAATGCAATGGGGACTCAATGAGAAGGAAGAAGAGAGGCTACAACAAGTCAAAAGCAAAGAGATGATGAATGTCATGGAGATCAAATTATGGTGGCTCATTCAAACATTCAGTCAATGAGAATGACAAACGACTATTAGCAATGAAGAAGAGAAGGTCCTTCAAGGTCCCCAATAGCAAATGTCTTTTGAAAACAACAGAGGCATGGAAGACGGAAGAGCAAGGGGGCAATCATGACTTGGAAGAAGAGACTTGAGAATGCCATTAATGCAACTTTGTCCTTTAGATTTAACAAATTATTGTAGAGAATTGCGGATTGTAAGTTAGCAATCTAAGACATACTAAGTAAACTTGAAAACAATCTACCAATTTGCTTGATGTACAAGAGAGAGGAAGAACACATCAAGAACTAGTCAAGAATCGTGTGGTGGGGGGACTTGCTTGAGTTGTTGCACCAAATACACACCATACACACAAGAGAAAGCTCACTCAATAACACAAGGAGTGAGATGGATATCGAAACATTTTCTTGGTAGTTTCTTCTTCTTCTTTCACACACAATACAATTTACACTATAGATAAGATACAACATAAAGAAAAGTGGCCTATTAAGTTAAATAATGCATAACTAACTATGCTAATCGACTGGTGTTCTAACTATGCCAGTTGTAGGTAAGTGCAACAAACTAAATATGATAAGTGAAAAGTTAGTAACCATGTGAGGATCGTAATGATCACTGACGTACTAAGTGTAGATGTGCAAATCCATTTAACAAAGCAGTCCATCATCAATGTCTGCACATGTTGAGCTTGCCACCTCAACACTCCTCTTTAATCTCAAGTGTAACTTTGCAACTCCATATAAACTTTAAAATTTTCAAAGCTTCTTTGCATCCAATAATTTTGTGAAAATATCAACTATTTGACCTTGTGTACTAACATATACCCTTGCTAATCTCTCTTGCAAGTATCTTCTGTCTCATAAAGTGATAATGCACTTGAATGTGTTTTGTCCTAGCATGGAACACTAGGTTCCTAGCTAAATATATGTTGCTAATGTTATCATAGTGAATGACAAGTGGACCATTTCCTTGCACATCCAAATCACCCAATAACTTTTTCAGCCATAGCACCTCACGTGCTACCATAGCAATGCCTTTGTACTCAGTCTCTGTACTCGATAAAGCAACTTTAGGTTGCTTTTTGCTACTCCAGGTAACAACTGCACTACACCAAGGGAAAACATGACTCCACTTGTAGATATTCAATCGAACATGCTATTAGCCCAATTTGCATCTCTGTATCCAAACACTTGAATATCCTTACCTGCCTTATAAAAAAGTCCATAATGCAAAGTGGACTTCACATATCTGAATATGCGTCTAACTGTATCCAATTGAGGCTTTCTAGGCATCTACATAAACTGACTTAAAGGCCAACATCATAACTCAAGTGTGGCCTTGTGATAGTCATGTAAATCGGGCTCTCTACTATCCTCCTGAACATAGTATGGTCATGTATCTCATCAACAACATCAACACTCAACTTCACATTTTTCTTCAATAACACTGAAAGAGGCTTACATATTGTCATACCATACTTGGACAACATATCCAAGCCATGCCGCCTTTGGGATTGTTGTATACCATAATCACATTTGATCACCTCAATACTGAGAAAGTACCTTAGCTCATCCAAATCCTTCATCTCAAACTTCTTCCTCAAAAGGTCCTTGACTTCAGCAATCCCACTATCACGGTCACTTGTAATAATCAAGTCATCCACATAGATGACTATAATGATCAAGTCTGCATCTCCCTTTCACACATAAAGTGAGTTATCAACATCAGAACAATAAAAGCCAATGTTGACAAGATACTCACCAATCTTATCAAACCATGCTCTAGGTCTTGATTTAGCCCATAGAGTGCCTTCTTTTACCTGTACACATATATAGGATGTTTTAAATTCTCATAACTTGCTAGCTACTCCATATACACATTTTCTTGCAATTCACCCTGCAAGAAGGCATCCTTGACATCCATTTGCTATAAACTCCAACCTTTGGCTATTGCAAAAGCAATCACACATCTAATAGTTGCCATCCTAGTAACTGGACTAAATGTCTCTTCATAATCTACGCCATATATTTGAGTATAGCCTTTTGCAACCGGCCTAGTCTTATATATGCTAATAGAACCATGTGTATTATTCTTAATTTTGTAGATGCACTTACAATCAATAACTTTTTTGCCCTTAGGTAATTGTACTAGAGCCCAAGTCTTATTGACTTTTAATCTAGCTATCTCCTCATCCATTGTTGCTGCATCCCAATGAGCGTAACCAACACATTCTCAAAGCAGGCGAGCTCAATATCCTCAACTAATTTACCATATAAGCATAATGGTGAGGTACATAACCTTCAAAACCAAATCTTTTAATAGGGTATTTGACCTTGCTAGACTTGTATACCACCATTGGATCACTTAATAGAACCTTTGCATTACCATGTGCTCTCTGTACACCTGATATCTTGACTGAAGGAATACCAAGCTCATCATTCAAACTCTCTAAATCACTAGAATCTCCATTAAACCCCATATGACTAGCAAATACATCATTACTGTCTCACACTTTCTTCTTCCCTTTGTCTTTACCTGCAACATTAGTAAATACACCTAAAGATGTGAGATTGCTCCTTAGTCTCCTAGAACAAGGGTTACCTTTAGATGTAGTACCAGATGATGTTTCTAGTCCACTAAGACTTCATGATTGTTGCTTTTCTTTTTGCATATAATTATCATGATCATCATCATCTAATGCACCATCACTAGATGCATAGCAATAGCTCATCTTATAAAAAATAACATTCTTGCTCACTTTGAACTCACCTATGATAGGGTTATAACAATGATACTCTTTCAGCTCTAAAGAGTATCTAATAACATTACATTTTTCAACCTTTGGATCAAGCTTCTTTCGTAGCTCATGTGGCATATGAACATATGCAATACAACCAAACAATTTCAAGTGTGATATATCAAGCTTCTTGCTTGTAAAGAATTCTTTGGAGGTCATTCCATGAATTGTAGTTGCGGGAGTTTTGCTCATAATATAGACAACATTATGAGTAACTTCAAACAAAAAATGTTTTGGAAAATTCTTTTCAGCACATCAATGCCCATGCAACTTTTGCAATATATCTATTTTTCTTTTCTGCAACCTCATTTTGCTGTGGGGTATACCTTTAAGTAAACTATTTTTTAATCCCATGAGACCTCAAGAAGTCATCGAACTCATTAATAGAGGCACTTTTCCTCTCCATTTGATCTCAAGCACTTAACTTCAAGCATGTTTCTATTTCAACATTAGCCTTGAAAGTTTTGAAGTGCTTAAATAGATCACTCTTTTCCTTCATAAATACACAATCATTAATAAATATGACAAAATATTTACTGCTACCAAGAGATATGTTCTGTGTAGGCCTCCAAACATATGCATGTAGAACATTAAGTATATTCATCCTTAGATCTCTATCATGCAAAAAAAGATTATCTTGCCTACTTACCAAACTAACATGCTTCACACACTTTATGAAATTTCATAACTCTAAAAGCAGGCAACCCTGTAACCAACCTTGTGGATTGCATTGATTATAGCCTCTGCACATTTGCATGTCTAATATATTTATGCCATATTTTAATGTCTGCAACCACTCTTATATCTTGAGTATACACAGTAACATTCATAAAAAGAATTCCAGCATCTAAGTGAATATGCAACCAACTCTACTTTCTTTTACCAATCTACACTTATCATTAAAGTCTTTCACAAAAAACCTTACGTATTAAATTGAACATGCAACCCTTGCTCTACCATTTGGCTAATAGACACTAAATTCTTTGTGATTGATAGCACATGTAATACATCTGATAGACTCTTTATCCGACCATCATGCGAGGACAATGAAACTTTTTCAATGTGTAAAAGTGGGTGGCATGAATCATTATCTATCTACACATGGATTTTGTAAATCTTTGTGTGCATTGGAGATGTTAGGCTACAGTTTCTCTCTGGCAGTTCTTTTGTTTTGCATGATGTACGCCATGTACTTGCATTGACTCGCAGCCTTATGTCAGCTGGATAGCTTGATGATGTAGGGTATTTTGTGTCTTTTGGAGACTCTACATGGAAGATTACTCGTGGCAGGCTTGTGCTTGCAAGAGGTTCCAATTCTGGCAGCCTCTATCCCTTACTTGTATTTGGAGCTACATTGGATCATGTTTTGTCTATGGGTTCTATTTCCCATGCATCCCTTTGGCATGCTTGTTTGGGGCATATGTCTCTTAAAGGAATGAAAATGCTCCGTGCTTTGCAGTATCTTTCACCTTTTGACTCTTTGCATTTTGATTCTTGTGATCATTGTTTGTATGGCAGGCAAACTAGAAATACACATAAAAAGTTTGGTAAGAGACACATGGGTGAGCCCTTGGCTCTTGTGCACTCAGATGTATGTGGGCCCATGCCCTGTCAGTCACTTGGTGGGGCACAATACTTTGTTACTTTCATAGATGATTACTCACGTAAGGTTTGGGCTTATCCCATAAAGAGAAAATCTGATGTCTTAGACACATTTTAGCATTGGCTTGCATTAGTAGAGAACCCGTCTGGGAAAAGGCTAAAATGCCTAAGGTTAGATAATGGGGATGAGTATGTATCACATGCTTTTGAGCAGTTTTGTGATGAGCGGGGTATTAAGTGTCAATTGACCGCCCCTTACACCCCTCCCTAGAATGGTATGGCTGAACACATGAATATGACCATTCAGGAAAGGGTCCATAGCATGCTTAGCCAGGTTGGCTTACCGTAGCACTTTTGAACTAAGGTAGTTACTATTGTAGTGCATCTCATTAATAGGTCACCTAGTAGTGGCATTGACTTTCAAGTTGCAGAGGAGGTATGGGCAGGCAAGCCCCCCTCTTATGATCATTTGCGTGTCTTTGGATGTGAGGCATTCTGCCATGTACCCAAGGACAAACATGATAAGCTGGATCCTAAAAGTGTTAAATTCATTTTCATTGGCTATGGAGATGCAATAGAGATGCGTTATTGTCTATGGGATCTGCAGGCACAGAAAGTGATCTGCAACCATGATGTCATCTTTCATGAGGACAAAATGCATATGCAGCCTAAGAAAGTGGTTGAGGTACGTAGAGTTATCTTTTCGGAGGAGCCACTTGCTCCCGTTCAGCTTGCTCATGGCCAGCTAGACAGCGTGCAACATTACCTAATGCTCATGGCCCAGATGTTAGACATGCTGATGTTAGACAGGATGTCGATCAGGCAGCAGAGCCTGGGTTGAGGCGTTCTACTAGAGATAGATGACCTCCTGACCGTTTTGTGCCCTCTATGGATTATGTTTTGGTTACAGATGCAGGAGAGCCTCTCAATTATGGCAAGGCTATGCACAGGGGTGATTGTCACTCTTGGGAGAGGGCTATGAGCTTGACTCATTGCATAAGAATCATACTTGGGATTTGGTTTCCTTATCTTAGGGTAAGAAGGCTTTGCCATGCAAGTGGGTGTACAAGCTGAAAAGTACCCCTGGAGATCCCAAGCTGGCATACAAGGCTCAATTGGTTGCTAAGGGTTTTAAGTAGGAGCATGGTGTTGACTTTGATGAAGTATTTTCTCCTGTGGTCAAGATGACCACCCTACACTTAGTCTTGGCCTTGGTTGCATAGCTTGACCTGGACTTGTACAAGATGGATTTCAAGAATGATTTTTTACACGGGGACTTGCATGATGAGATTTACATGGAGTAGCCTAAGGGCTTTGTAGACCCTGGCAGGGAACACCTAGTGTGCAAGCTAAAGAAGAGTCTATATGGTTTGAAGCACACACCTAGGGAATGGTACCATAAGTTTGATGCATTCATGCATTCATAGGGCTACAGCCACAGTGCTATGGATTCGTGCTTGTACACGAAGAAAGCCCGTGAAGGTTCTTTACTGATTTTGGTACTCTATGTGGATGACATGCTTTTACCAGGGACAGCTTACGAGGAGCTAGATGCTCTTAAGGCTCAGCTCAAGACCAGAAGCACTTTGGGCGTATTGAACTACTTATAAAGTCGCAACTAATAACACACCTTTTAGTTTGGTTTACACAGGACTGAAGCTGTATTTCCTATCGAATTGGAGGTTCCTACTTTAGCATGGCATTGTCTAATCATATTGGTGAGCGAGAAACTCTTATTAACAATATGTGCAAGTTAGTTAAATTGGATGAGGATGGTATGTTTGCTTTACAACGTATTGAAGCTCGTTATAAACGAAGGAAAGCCTGGCATGATAGACATTTAAAGCTTAAGGATTATGAGCAAAATGATTTAGTTCTATTGTATGATAGTTGTTATTATAAATTTCCAGGGAAACTTTGTATACGATGGTTAGGTCCCTTTCAAGTCAAAGAAGTGTATGATAATGGTTCAATGGACATTCAGGATTTAAAGGTAGTTCATGCAACATTTCGTGTTAATGATCTTCGTTTGAAACCTTTTTCGACTTAGTTGAATCGTTTGAGTATGGGTAGATAGTTTCTTCAATTTCTTTCTTGCTTATTTTTTTTTGTTTTGTTTTGTTTGGATGGGGGAAATATTTTTTTATGGCATACAGGTATGGAGATTTTATGGATGGATGCTCTATGTCCTCGTCTTGATGATGATAGTCCTGACCCTACTCATGCAGACCCTTATAGTATTCCACGATTTCAAATGCATGACAGGTTCTTATATGCTCCATGAGGTGAGGCCTGTTGTGGTACATCTTTTGTAGTTGTCTTTTGCTTGCAATATCATTTTCCATTTGGTTGTAGGTCTTGTTAGAGGCATTTGTTTATGTGCACTCAGTTACTGTGTTGGTAGTGTTGCACATATTTTCGACGCTATGGTACCATTGCCATGCAATATATGATAGGTTACACTTACCGATGTCATGATTTTACTAGTGTTTTTTCTCTTGAGCATGGCACTAGTCAGCCCAGGGTGGGTAGAGAGCAGTAGGAATTTGCTGGATATAGATCTACTATCTACCACCTTACTCCATCTTACCATGATCTGCAGACTAGTGTTCCATGTCCATGTTGGGATTATATTTGTTGGTATATGGATGCGATCGAGGGACATTCGTTAGATGCTTTACCAGTGGCATTTATGCCTTACTATGATGATGATGCCCCAATTCCACTCCATGACATATTGGATACTTCTAGTGATGCGTCTGACAGTGATTCTATGATCTTTGATGTTCCTATATTAGAGGCCATTTAAGAGCATCCTATAGATGGTAATTTAGGTGATTTGTTTGATTTGATAGTGTTACTGATTTTGGATTAGGGTTACTCTTTGCATTAGAGGATCTTAGGGAGTTTGAGGATTTCGGTTTAGGGTTGTTGTTTTCTTAGAGTTCTTTTTTGTTTTTATCTTATTTTTCCTTTTGATAAAAATAAAATAATAATAAAAAGCTAAAATTTTCACATTTGACAAATCAGACTTTCTAATGTTTTTGGGGTTTTAATTCTTAGCCCACTTTAGGTTAGTTAGTCTTCACCACGTTAGGTAGTTAGTTGCACGCACGGTTGGGGACATTCCTTCAGTGCTTCAAGTTTACGTTTTGGTTATTTGGCTAAGCTCTTGGTCTGAAATGCACGGGTTTTATTTATTTTTTGATTGAGCTAATTTGTCAATGAGTTAGTAGTTAGTGCTGGAGTTTTTTACAGCTTGAGTGTGTATTTCACTTTGAAGACCACTACCTACTTTTGTCAGCTATCTTTTGGCGCTTCATTGTTCGATTGTTATGTTGGGTGGTTTCGTTACTTTTTCTTTATTTATCTTCTTCTATAACACAATGATTTACATCATTATATCTTTTGAATGGCACGCTTTCTTGTTTCGAACTAATTAATTTAGGATTAGGGAAATTAAAAACCAGGGTATTCGTATTTAGAGTGCTTTAATAAGGGGAGTGATGTTTGTGCATAACTTAGTGAATTTCATAATATATGGTGGACTGATTAGGAATCTACTAGAGTTTTTTTCCTTTCTTTATTGCTTTGTAGCGATGTGGGTTAACTGAATAACAAGGTTCTCTCCACGAAATTTTGACTAGGAGCAGTGTGGAAGAGAGATGTTGAGCTAGTGAGTCTCTTTGCTTATCATTCGCCCCATCAATGTGACTAGTATTATGCACTAGATTAGATTCCTTGAGCGAAGTTGTTGAGCTGAATTGTTTGACCGTTCAATTGAATGATGTATTCCTAGTTTTCTAGTTGATCCTTATTGCAACAAAAAAAAAACACCCTCTGATTTGATTAGTGGAAGTTTGGGAGAGTCTATATATTTATTCTTTTGAAAAGAAAAGGAAAAAGAAAAAAGCAAAAAACACATCCCGAGATTGTAGGGTTCACAGAAAAAAAAACACCAAAAGAAGATAACCATCGCCTCTACGGTCCTGGTAGGCTGTAGGGATTTCCTTGACGGGTGCCCTGTGTCCGATGCCTTGCATCTCTTTGGGGTGGGACCCTTTGGGCCGAAGAATCAATCTATATACTATTTTGACTTCACGAGCAAGAAAGAAAAAAACAAACTTAAAAAAAAAGAACAAACAAACACCACAAACCCTTAGGACACTTGGAAGTTAGGGACCATTGGTTGGTTGTTCTAGTAAATCATGGAGGATTAGCAGCTAAACCCTAGGAGTCCTATTTGGTGTTGTAGTATTAGTTTGGCTTGTTTGGGTTCTTTGTTAGGCCTAGACCTTATCCGTACAACTATTTCTGAAGCCATATTTTTAGTAGGAAAGTAGTGTTTTGAGGGATTATTGTTGCTTAGCGGCTCTAGCCTGCTTCTCAGTTGATTTGGTATATGTTTTGGATGCAGCTCAGTTATGCACTTTAATGAGATACGTGAGTTAGTGAGGGAGGAATGATAACTCCTTATTTTGTGCCATTTTTACATTATTTTTTAGCAAAAACGAAGAGTTTCAGCTCTATATTATGTATCATTTTTCATAAATTTTAATTAAAAATAGGGACGTAAAGCCGTATTTGAGTAGTATTGGGGGAGGATTTAGAAGTTGAGAGTTAGGATATTTTTTAGTGGAAAATTTAGGGAACGGAAAAATATTAGTGGTAGAAGGTGGACGCGGGAAATTTTCAAGTGGAAATTTTCAAGTGGAAAGCGTAGACAAATTGGAGACGGGTAGAAAGACTGGTATAATTTAGCATGCATACACAAATTTCAAGTTAAGAAGCTATGGGCGGGTGAAAAATTAGGTCCATAGATGTGAAGAGATGCAAAAAAAAACCGGTTCAAGTGGGAAATGGTCAATTTTTGAAAAGAGCTTGATCAAGAAGTTATGTGGAGAGTGTCTTGTGAAGAGAGAGGTTGAAAGAAGGGAGAAGGAGACACGAAAAATGGGCGCCATCATGTAAGAGGATGTTGATGATTTATCTAATTTCTCTACCTCATTTCCAGCAATGGAAGGTTGCATTTGATCCCTCTTCCATCTCCTTCAGCCTCATTCCATTCTTGGCAACCATTCTTGGGTATTGAGAGAGAGAATTTCTGCAAGATTTAGAGAGGATTAGTGAATATTATTAAGGGGAGTGGAAGATTAAGAAGTTTGCTGATTTCTAGAAGTGAAGGGAGTGGAGGAGCAAGCACCAGCACTCTCCAGCACAATGGAATGACTCTAATTACCTGGTTAATCGGGTATGTTGATTTTCATTGAAATTTGATCAAGAAATGGAAAGAATTGATATTTTGTGATCATATGCATTCAATTTTTTATTTTTAATGGTGAAATGGAACAAAAGAAACAAAGTTCTTGCATTAGATGCATTAAAATGATAAAGGAATGTCTAAAATTAGGGTAAAAACTGCATTTTTGACCATAATTAGTAAACATTAAGAATTATGCATGATGTTAATGAGAGATGAGTAAAAAAAGAGCAAGAAAACATTAATAAGGACCTAAAATAGAAATCACATAACCTAAAAATGAGTTTAATGAGAGATAGATACATTTTAGTGCTAAAAACGACTGTTTTTTGTCCTAATTAGTGATAATTAAGAGTATCAATGAAACATCAGGGATAAAAACCAAAAACAGAGTCGAGTTATGTGGTAATGCATTCACTCATGAAATCTTAGGTGAAATGGATGTCTGGAATTTTAAGTTGTTGAATGTGAAAACAATAGTTTTTGGGTATTTTTTAGTGATGATTAGTGAATATTAAGAGAAAATGGAGGAATTTATTTTTGTAAATTGGTATATCAACTACATGTATCATGATAGATGTATGGTTAATTGGGTTTCATGATTTATGGTCAGATACAAATTTTATGAATATTTTTATTTTTTGGACTATAATAATAGAAAAGTAACAACTCTTGATAATGAAGGAATTAAGAGATGAAGTAAAAAGAGATTGTAGTTTATTTTCTATGTAGAACATGATTCTAGATTTTTATTAAGAATGGATTCCTTTTGTAGGTACTTCTTTTGTAAAATGATGTTCAAGGTTGAAATGATAGTTAGTGGATATTAGGGTTTATATTAAAGGATTAACATAGATTATAGATGAAATAAGAGTTTTAAAATAATATCTTTCTCTTATTTAATTCTTGATTTTATTGAAGTTTATAATCTATGAGTTGTTATTCAAATTGAGAGGTTAGATGGTAATGATAAAAGGATAGTAAATAAGTAAAGAAAGTTATTATTGGTTGATAGTTGGACTATAGAGATCAATGAAATGATAATTTTATGTGGGTAATTTAGAAGTAAAGAAAACATAATTGTCTATCCTAAAACCTTAATTAATACAATGGCTTCACACATGGTCATTTTGGCCACGTATTTGGGGGCTTCTTAGGGGGCTGTCATCTTTCTAAGTCTCCAATGGCCTCTTGATGATGGCAGTGAGCACACCTCCAAACCCTATGTTGGAGGCCTTGGTTGATGGCTTCTTCCTATGTTGGAGGCCTTGGTTGATGGCAGTGAGCACACCTCCAAACCCTATGTTGGAGGCCTTGGTTGATGGCTTCTTCTTGCCATCTCCACTGTGGAAGTCGGAGACTCCCCATCTACTATTGTAGCTCCTGTGGCTAGTGCTTTTGCTCAAGATTCAATAGTCTTACGCACATAGCCATTCCAATTGATTTCATCCAAAGACTTAGTCACGAGGTTCTTGAGCAATGGCACTCCAATCTTGCTCATCAAGGCATTGTACCTTTGACTAGAGAATAGAGCATGGACTGTCTTTGCATATAGCCTAATGTTGGGGTTAGGGGGGATATCAGCTAAGCTGACTCCATCATTCGTGTATAATTGGGCCTTGTCCATCCCTAGCATGCAGTAAATATCTCCCTTGGACTACCTCTTGAGCTTGTTGATGAGCCCTAGAGCTCTTTCCACCATTTCAGGTTCAACTCAACTTCTACTCTCTCCTTGCTTCACTATCACGGTGCCACACTCCAATATAAACCAAAGAAGAGAAGATTAGTTTTTCCTGTTAGCATCAAAAGTTTACAAGAACTCTATGTACTTGCTGTAGTCAATGGCTTGGCTAACATTCTCCATATATTTACTAAGATTACACTACTAGTCGACAATTTGTTTTACTACTTGCTCTTCCATCATCATGCCTTCTAAGTTTGGATGCTTCTGAACTTAAGCTAATTAAAGGCCCTTGTTTTCGTCGTTAAGCCATATTTAGCATGCTCTTCTTTTGTGAATGGAAGCTTACTAACTTTGTCGTGCCCTGCCATCTCTGGTTCCTGACATAATGCAACACCTCACTATTAGTTCACTTGAAATGGTTTTTTACAAAAAAGATAAGGGGATCATGAATATATGCTATGGAAAGGTGAAATGCTCAAGTATAGAATGAAAATTTTTACTTCAAGCTGCCCATACTGTGTAAATACAAATTTTATTAAATTTTTTCTTAAGTACAAAGTGACTTTTATCAATCCTTTTTTCTTTTTAAATTCAGTGTAAGATTCAAGTCATGCCTTCTTTTTCACCTTACCCCCTCCCTCCCAGTTGTGATGACAATCCTTCCTAAGATTGGAGGATGAAGGGTTAAGGGCATTAAGCGCATGCTTGCTATGCTTTACTCCATCATGAGCCAATTGTAGAAGTTTGGGTTATACTCAAAGTGGGTGTGATGGTCCATATCATGAGATCTAATTGCCTACGTGTGTAATCTAGGTCAATACATCAGTTAGGAAGTCACCAGAGTTCATCTTGCTACTAGCGATATGTAGTTCTTCCTCGGTGAGGATTCAATCGAAATAGAGGTGGGCCATAACGTTTTCCTCTAACAGTGGATTGCGACCGATGGCCAATACTTTGAACGAGGTAGGAGCCACATAGGTTGGATTGTACTCAGAGGTTTTTGATTGCCCGCCTCTGCTCAGCATTGGTCATAATTTGGCAATCCTCTTGTTCCCATTGGAGATGAAGACTGTACCATTTATGCAAAAAAGAAGAGTCAGAGTTGGCTAGCTTTTTCAACTCCTCTAGCTTGTGGCTTGTTGCAGAGACTTTACTCCTGCTATAGGATGTGATCAGTTGTTGTTTGTGATCTTGCTCTCAAGAGATCTCATTGGCGATTAATTCCTTGGCTACCACATGAATCTTGATAACATGAATTCATATTATTCCCAGGTGCATGGCAAGGAGCATACATCTACTGCTAATGGTTTGTTTAGGAGGCCTCAGTCCCAACTGTTCATAGCTCCTAGCTAGCATGGTGAAGGTGGCGTCCAATCATCTAATGTAGGTGACTAATTCATCTCTCATATTTGTGGCTAGGTCGAAGGCCAAGGTAAGGATAGATCTATGCTCATAAGAGGGTGTGAGGCATGCGGGAGATTGGGTTTGGATGGACTACTGGATAACTTAGGAACTAATACCTACTTCATGGATTGTTCAGTAGAGTGTTTAGTGGTCACTTGTGCGATGGATTGGTCTTGGGGCTCAGGTAATGCGCTACTTTCTGCTTGTGGAGTAGTTGGGACATTGGGAGTGTCAGCTTGAGGGTCTAGGGGCAGATGGTTTTGGTTTTGGTTAATAGACTTGTTGAGTTTTTGTGGGTTTGATGCTTTTTGAGTCAGTTGGTTTCTCATTCTTGGCTGGCTTATCATTTTGTGGAGATGGGCTAGAGAGCCTAGATTGAGGGGCACATGTGCTGCTCATAGTCTTGGGCAACCAAATCCAATTGTTGCCTCCTTCATAATAGCCGGGAGCGCATACTAGATCTTTGGGCACTCATCATGGCTTGACCGTTCATATGCTTCTATAGCGCTAGCTTTGTCTCTTAGGCCTAAGGCGTAAGGTTTTGTGGTTATGGGTTTGTGTGGTTTGGCTTCAAGATGGTTGGGTTTGTCGTTTGGGCACCCATTTGAGTTGCTGATCAATGGTCTTGGGTGTGTCTCCTTTGGGTTGTGGTTGGTTTGTCTTGGTAGGGTGAGACAAGTCAGGAATCCCCTCCTTAGACCTTACACTAGGTTCCTCTATCGGTGGCATTGTAGGCTTTGATGGAGTTGCATTTCCCTTGTCAAAAGCCATCACTATTCGTACATTGCCAATGGCGAGGTGAATGCACTGCGAGTCATAGTTGACATTGCAGTGTGCTTGTTTCTTAAATGCATGTCCTAGCAGCAACGATTCCTCATCAAGGGCCTTAGTGTTAGGTAACACATAGAAGATCATAAGTAGGCTTTCAGTCTCCATAGAGACTGCTATTTTGTATATTCCCAGCAATAAGTAGAACTGTTCCCTAAATGTGTTGAGTTTAGCGTTAGTAGGTTGTAGTTGGGGCTGACCAATGAGGGTCTAATGACCATGTATAAGGATATTAAAGTCAGCTTCCTCATCAATAAGTGCATCAAATATGTGTTTCTCTTGGGCAGATATGCATAGCTAGGCAGGTGCTATTGCTTCCTCATCCTCATGGATGTAGAGGATTGGCGGAGACTCAAGGAGGAGGCCACAAGCTCTCTAGGATGATGGTGGTAATAGCGAGAGGCAGTGAATGCATGCTTGAAGGTACGGATCATGCATCATTTGGGGAGTGGCGGCCATAGGACTTATTTGGAGGACTTTGTAAGTTTTCTTTTGGTTTTTCTCACTTTCTTATTTGGAATATCACTTGTACTAACAATAATGCTATTCTATTTTCTTTATAACACTCTATCCACAAACCGCGATCCTACAAGTTTGGAGACTCGATATGCAAAGAGACACGGTCTCACTTCACTTATCAATAGATTGTATGTGCACGATAGTTTAATAAGTCAATCCTCTTTCTTATTTGCAGTCATTAGTTTTTTTAAAATGCATTATGTATAGCTAACTAATGTTTGGTTATTTATTTTCTAGAGTCCGTTCGATGTTCCATTGTGTCAAAAAGGGCTTTTAGATGGTGAAGAGCTGTAGCATGCGTTTGGATTTGTAGAGCACACATCCTTTTTTTGCTCGTGTGATCCATGTAGGCCTCTTCCATGTAGCATTCTTTAGATATATTTATCATAATTTTGTAAAATGAAAATTTATGATATTTATAGATACATTTTCATGTTTATTTTGGACTCTCCTCTCTATGGTTCCATGTAGTTTTATGAGTTGTTATCATTAGTCTTGTACTGTCTTTATGAGTTATAAGTCTTGTAGTTTTGCATTTGTCTTGATCACAATTGTGCATTCAATATGTAATTGCTTTGTAGAATATTATTGAGCACATGGTGCTGAGGACATGTGCTACCAAAATTTTCTTTTCTCTATAATCGTTGTTATCTACGTTGCTATTTACTGCACACATTCTGATAGTGATGCAGATAGCCATAGATCTATAAAGATGTATATATCGACTCTTTTAGATGATGACGGGGATAAAATTTTTAATGAATATTTACACCGCTTTAAACATCGGTATGTGGCATGTATCTTGTAGTGTCCTTTATTTCTCTCTCTCTCTCTCTCTCTCTCTCTCTCTCTTTCTCTTTTTCTCTCTCCTCCCTTTCTATTTCTCTCTTCTGTCCTTATCTCTCCTTCTTTCCCTCTACTTTTCCATCCCCTCTATCTATGTCTCTCCCTCCCTCTCTATTCTCTCTCCACCTCTCTATGTCTCTCTCCCTTCCCTAAATTTTTCTCTCTCTCCATCTCTCTATTTCTCTACCTTTCTCTCTCTATTTTTCACTCTCCTTCCTCTATATCTCTCTCTATTTCTCTCTCCTCTCCCTCCCTCTCTTTATCTCTATTCCCCCTCTCTACTTTTCTCTCTCCCCTTTTCATTCTCTCTTTGTTTATCTATTTCTCTCTCTTTTTCTCTCTCCATCTCTCTTTTTCACTCTCCTCCCTCCCTCTCTCTCTTCTCTCTCTCCCTCTTTATTTTTCTCTCATCCCTCTTTCTCCCCCACCCCTCTTCGTTTCTTTCTCCTCCCTCCCTCCCTCTCTCTTTCCTTCCTTTTTCCTCTCTTCTTCTCTTTCTCTCTTCCTCATTGTCTCTCTCCCTCTCCCTCATCCTCCTCTCTCCCTCTCTCCCTCTCTATCTCCTTTTTTCTCTCTCACTCTATTTCTCTCCCCCCCTCTTTGCCCCTCTTTGATTCCTTCCTCTTTCTCTTTCTCCTTCCATCTCTCTATTTTTCATGAAGCCCCATCTCTCTCCCTCCCTCTTTCTTCCTCTCCTTCATTTCTTCTCTCTATTTCTCTCTCTCTCTCTCTCTCTCTCTCTCTCTCTCTCTCTCTCTCTCTCTCTCTCTCTCTCTCTCTCTCTCTCTCTCTCTCTCTCTCTCTCTCTCTCTCTCTCTCTCTCTCTCTCTCTCTCTCTCTCTCTCTCTCTCTCTCTCTCTCTCTCTCCTCTATCCCTATTTCTCAATGCATCTCTCTATGAAAAAAAATAAAGAGAGAAGAATAAAACTTAAAAGACAAAGAAAGGAGAGGCAATGCATCTACCTCAAAGGCTCAAAGATGAAACCCTTCATGTCTCTCTCATCCTCCTTTACCTTTGCGGCTTCCCTCCCTTTTCTCATTTCCACCCTTTTTCTTCTTCACAGATGACAACAGTGGTGAGCTCCCCCCCCCCTCTCTCTCTCTCACAACTTGTCTGTAAAAATGTCATATAAGTTTTCAGCACTTTTTTTTCACAGCACCATCACTATGTGCGTCGCAATATGCATTACTCACTATTTGTAAAATAGAGACGCACATTGTGACCCCACTGTTTGTAAAAAAAAGTGTCGTTATTTGCCCATTCCCTTGTATGTGGCTGCCTAATGAGCACTTTGCTAATATGGGCACTCCTTTGTTTAGAGAGATTTACTACTATAACGAATGTTCATTGCTATCACCTATTGCCATTTGATTGTGAGGATAGTATACCTCATTGACACAAAACTATATCCCCCATGATTGGAGTAAGTGGGAATTCCAGAACCTATCCTACTTTGTAACTTTGCATCAATTTCATCCCCACACTACAAGTTTCTCAACAATTATAAAAGCTGAACAAATTATCTCATCAAGTATGACTCACTCATGTTTAACTAAGATTGAATATCTATGTGAGTTAACAGATACATTTTCTTTGTTACTTTTAGGTGAAATAACACAAAATAACACAATCTAGGAGCGAATGTGATACAAGTTTACCAATCTATATGCTTAGTGCACTAGATTTTATCAAATTTGGGAGAAAGAGGAAACTATCATCTATATAAATTTATGCTTATGACATTCTCTCTTTAAAATTTGGATTTTGGACAAAGAAAAGTAGAGATTATATTCTTCTACAACTTTATAAACCTTTTGAAATCTATATTTTCCTCCTCTATTTGAGGTGTCAATCCCTATACTTTAGAGAGATGTTTTACATCCTTCTATAAAGTTATGTTTAGCTAGGGTCTTGGAAAACTAAATTATATTTCTTTGTAGATACAAACTACAATTATATTGGGAAAACACTAAGATTTATTATCAAAGGAATAGTTTAAGGTGTATTTAATGCTTGCGTTTATACACACATTAAAAATACTATTTCAAATCTACAATCAACTAATAGAGATTTCATGATACATGAAAGAAAGGAAACATGCCCTATTGCATGTCAACACACTCGCCACCTGTCAAGATTGTGGGAGAGAAGGAAGGAGTCTCGCTTGAAGCTTTCTTGCTTGCACAATGGGGGAAGACACACAAGGGTGGAGGCTGAAAACAGTTTTCCTCTTCTTAGTTGTGTAAGCCAAAAGATCTCAAGTACAAAGAAATAGAAGAACCCTAGATATGGGTCTCAACCAAACTTAACTAACTAAGGTGGCATACTAACCGAGCCACGAACTAGAGTAGATAAGGATAGCTATCATGTAGATATTATTCAGGGGCGGTGTACCAACCGCGTCTGCAACTGACAAGTCGGTGACATAAATACACAACGGTCACCCTGGCGTATCACGAGTGGAGCTCGATATCTCAACACTCCCCCTCGAGCTCAATCCCAATTCCTGCACACCAAGCAGGTCTCTGAACTTGCGCAGCTTCTCTGCGCCCAATGCCTTCGTGAATATGTCAGCTACCTGATCCTCTGTGCTGACATAAACTAGATCAATAAGACCTAGTAAAACCCTCTCTCGCACATAGTGATAATGCACCTCAATGTGCTTTGTTCTAGCATGATAGACTGGGTTATTTGCCAAGTGTATACTACTCATGTTGTCACAATAAATGACAACTGGCCCATCTGTGGACTGATGCATATCATAAAGTAGCTTATGCAACCAAGCTACCTCACATGCAGCCATTGCTGCACCCCTGTACTCAGCCTCTGTGCTCGACAAGGCAACTGTAGGCTGTTTCTTGCTGCTCCAAGTGACTGCAGCACTCCCAAAAGAGAATACATATCCACTGGTAGATCGTCTATCAGAAATACTACCAGCCCAATCAGCATCAGTGTATCCATGCAACTGTATCTGAACCCCAGTCTCATAAAATAGTCCATACTGCAATGTGGACTTCACATACCTGAGTATGCGTCTAGCCGCATCCAAATGCGGTTTCCTTGGAGCCTGCATAAACTGACTTACCAACCCAACAGCATAGCTCAAATCTGGCCTGGTAATAGTCATATAAATCAAGCTTCCTACTATGCGTCTGTACATAGTAGGGTCTTCCAGAAGCTCACCTGCATCTGTGCTCAGCTTCACATTCTGCTCCAAAGGAACTGAAATAGGCTTACAGCCTGTCATCCCATATTTGGACAGCATGTCCAGTCCATACTGCCTCTGCAAGAGCTGTATCCCACTTGGTGATCTAATCACCTCAATGCCCAAGAAATAACGCAGCTCTCCCAAATCCTTCATCTCAAACTTCTGCTTCAATAGCATTTTCACATGAAGAATATCTTCATCACTGTCACCTGTCATAATCAAATCATCAACATAAATGACAAGCAGCATAATACCTTTCTCTATTTTTCTCACATAAAGTGAGAAATCTGCCTTGGAAATCTGAAAGCCAATAGTGACAAGATACTGTCCTATCTTGTCAAACCATGCTCTAGGTGCTTGCTTCAAACCATACAAAGCTTTCTTCAACCTGCAAACAAACTCAGGATGAACAGCATGCACATAACCTGGTGGCTGCTCCATATAGACCTCTTCTTGCAAATCACCATGCAAGAAGGCATTCTTTACATCCATCTGATGTAAAGACCATCCCTTTGATGCAGCCATAGCAATGACTGCTCTTACGGTTGCCATCCTTGCAACCGGACTGAATGTTTCTTCATAGTCAATTCCATATGTTTGTGCATACCCCTTGACTACTAATCTTGCCTTGTATCTGTTCACAGAACCATCTGCATTGTGTTTCACCTTATAAACCCACTTACAGCCAATTGCATTCTTACCTTTAGGTAAAGGTACCAATTCCCATGTAGCATTTGCTTCCAAGGCATCCATTTCTTCATCCATGGCTTTCTCCCATTTTTCTTTTCCCATGGCTTGCTCAAAAGAAGTGGGTTCTGGTTCCTGTATCACCTTGACCATATATGCATAGTGAATGGCTGTAAATCCATCATATTTCAGCCTATCCACAGGATACCTAACTCTGGTAGACCTGCGCAAAGTGGGTTCACTCCCAGGTGCTCTCAAAACATCCCTGGTCTTCCTTACTCCAGGTGTAACAATAGAAGGAATACCCAACTCATCATCAATGCTCTGTTCTGAGCCACTGGATTCACCATCCACATAAGAGTGACCTGCATTCATATCAAACATGGGCTGATCTACCTTCTCTTTTCCTTTTCGTGATACCTGCATACCACTATTTGCGCTGCCTTCAGAAGATTCTCCTGATCTCAATCTGCCTGTCCATGGCGAAGAATGTGAACCACTACTAGAGGATGCTCCAGGTCCACTAATATTTTGTGACTGCTGCTGTGAATTCTGTGCAGCATTACCATTTTGTGCATCTACATCATCAATCACATTTACTGGTTTATACCAGCTACTCATCTCATCAAAAACAACATCTCTGCTCACTGTAAACTTACGAGTAGAAGGGTTATAGCATCTATACCCTTTTTGCTGCAGAGAGTAACCAATAAAGATGCACTTCTCAGCTTTTGGATCCAACTTGGATCTCAACTCATCTGGCACATGTACATAGGCAATGCAACAAAAAATTTTCAAATGAGAAATATCTGGTTTCCTACCAGTATACCTCTCCTCTGGAGTCATTCCATGTATTGCTGCAGTGGGAGTCCTGTTCATTATGTAGACTGCTGTAGCAACTGCTTCAGCCCAATAAAAATCTGGCAGGTCTTTTTCATTGAGCATGGCACGAGACACCTCTCCAATATGTCTGTTTCTTCTTTCTGCAATTCCATTTTGCTGTGGGGTATGACTGCATGAATATTGCTGCTTTATGCCATGCTCCTGCAGGAACCTTGCAAACTCATTTGAGAGGTACTCTCCCCCTCCATCTGACCTTAGGCATTTTACTTGCAGACCTGTTTCTTTTTCAACCATAGCTTTAAGAGTTTTGAAATGCCCAAAAACTTCACTTTTCTTTTTCATAAAATACACCCAAACTTTTCTGCTATAGTCATCAATAAAACTGACAAAATAATGACAGCCTCCAAGAGATGCAGCTTTAGTAGTCCACACATCAGAGTGGATTAATTCCAATGGCTTCTTACTCTCTTGAACATGTCTAGGAAATGGTTTCCTTGCCTGTTTTCCAAACTGACAGGCTTCACATACCTTATGCATTTCTGCAACCTTGAATTTTGGCAAACCTGCAACAATATTTTGGGCCTGCATTGATTTAAGTCGCTGTACATTAACATGACCAATGCGTTTATGCCAGATATCAATATCTGCAACTACACCGGTCCCATGTGCAAACATTGCTGCACTCAATTCAGACATGTCTGCATCCAACGTAAACATTCTGCCCTTCTTCTTTCCTTTTGCTATCAAGCGACCTTTATTTTTCATATCCTCAACAAAGCATCCATGAGGATTAAATCTGACCTGCAAGCCCTGTTCAACCATTTGACCAACAGAAACCAGAATCTTGGTGATATTCGGGACATGAAATACATCGGACAGGTATTTCTTTTTCCCATCCTGCATAGACAAGGGAATTTTTCCAATCTGCACAATAGGATGTGCAGTATCATCACCAGTCTCCACAAATCCTGGTTTTTCCATTTTCCTTGCATCCTCCATCCATTCTGCATTACCTGTCATGTGGTTTGATGCACCTGAGTCAACATACCATACATCATTGCTTTCTTCTGCACTTGTCACAGAATTGTTCATGTGCTGCACCATGAACAAATGCTCATTTCTGTCATCACCCTGTCTGCTAGAAGATGCATAATTCCCTTGTTGCAGTTTTCCATTCATGATGTCATTCTGCTTTTTATAGCAGTCTTTAGCCATATGACCCATTTTACCACAGTAGTAGCATTCAACATTACTGTTTGCATTTTGACCTCTTTGCCATCCACCACGACCTCTTTGGCTCCCCCTGCCTCTAGAGTTACCACGTCCTCCTCCATAGGACTGATTTTCTTGAGCTTGCTGCATATTCTGATTTCTACCACGGCCTCCAAATCGGCCTCCTCTACCTCTGCCTCTACCTCTTCCAGCATTTGAGTAGAAGACAGCTTCTTTTGAAGTTCCTCCTGAAGAAGATGCACCACCATTTCTCTGCTCCTCAGAAATTAGAAGAGCAATCAACTCCTCAAAGTCAGGAAATCTTTCACGAACGGAAATGGATGTTCGAAACTGTGCATAATCCTTTCCTAGACCATTAAAGGTCACGGAAACTAAATCATCATCTTCCACTGGCGACCCAATGGAAGCAAGTGCATCTGCAATCTTCTTCACCTTCATGTGGTAGTCATTGATGCTCATATTTTCTCTTTGCACATTATGCAACTCTTGCTTGAGCTGCATTTTCCTGGCTTGTGTATTTGTGCTATACATTTTTGACAGAGTATCCCATGCCTCCTTTGGCGTACTTGCATCCTGAATATGCACAATCATAGAGTCTGAAATGCTGATAGACAGCCAGTACATAACTTTCCTGGCTCTCTCATGCCATGCTTTGAATGCCTGCATTTGCTGTTGATTGGGAACATCAGGAAGAACTGGTTCTTCTTCATTTCCTGCAACAAATTCCCAATATCCTTTTCCCATAAGGAAATTCGTCATTCTAAACTTCCATGCCTGGAAGTTATTCTTGTCAAGCTTTTCAGTGACAATCTGTGAAAGAGAATCATACGCCATTACAGAATACTGCAAGAAATTCTGTTACTGCAAAAAACACAGCTTCACCCTCACAAGGGAAAATCTGCAAAACTGGCGAAAGTGGTATTTGACCACACAGTCACTTCCTAGTGACGATTTTGCATAAACAGGAACCAAGGATGATTCTGAAACTCCCAATGTCTCTGCGCACAAGCATACGATGCAATTTCTACAGTAACTTTTCACCGACGTGTAGAACAGTGGCTGCACAGCATAAAACTGAGCCTTTTCCTGAGTGCGTGCAGAAAACTTCCGTCTGCAAAACAGGCCCCGAAATGGCCTCAAATCAAAAAAACAAGGTCGCCGAGGGCTAAAGCCCTCGCCCGCAGCATATACTGCCCTCTTGCTTCACCGCGAAGGGCGTCTCAACCTGAGACAATGCACTTCTGCAATTTCCGGCTGTGCTACCTGCAGAGATCTGCTCCCAAAACAGAAAATGAAAGCAACACTGCTCCTCTTACCAGACCACCGCGAGCTTGGCTTGCTTTCTTGAGCTCCTTACCACGAACAAGGCTCTGATACCATGTCAAGATTGTGGGAGAGAAGGAAGGAGTCTCGCTTGAAGCTTTCTTGCTTGCACAATGGGGGAAGACACACAAGGGTGGAGGCTGAAAACAGTTTTCCTCTTCTTAGTTGTGTAAGCCAAAAGATCTCAAGTACAAAGAAATAGAAGAACCCTAGATATGGGTCTCAACCAAACTTAACTAACTAAGGTGGCATACTAACCGAGCCACGAACTAGAGTAGATAAGGATAGCTATCATGTAGATATTATTCAGGGGCGGTGTACCAACCGCGTCTGCAACTGACAAGTCGGTGACATAAATACACAACGGTCACCCTGGCGTATCACGAGTGGAGCTCGATATCTCAACACCACCTTGGAAACTTGAGACTATAACCTTGATCATACATTGCAATCCCAACAAACATTGCAAACTTATCATAGAAAAAATAGAGAGATCAATTTCAAGTCAAGGTGTTAATTTTGATTTAAAAATTGTGAACTAATAATGAAAAAAGAAAAATGAGAGATCACTTGAGAGAGAGAGAGAGAGAGAGAGAGAGAGAGAGAGAGAGAGAGAGAGAGAGAGAGAGAGAGAGAGAGAGAGAGAGAGAGAGAGAGAAAGTTATATTAACGTCTTCTAAAGACCAAAACTGGCCTATGAGACAAACTGTGATACAACTAATAGAGAGAGAGAGAGAGAGAGAGAGAGAGAGAGAGAGAGAGAGAGAGAGAGAGAGAGAGAGGTGTTTGCAAAAAACCAAGATTTAGTGCCAAGCACATTGTTGAATTTGGAAGAGATCCTTGAAATTTTTGGAGAGGTCTTCTAATTCCACATTTAGTAAAAATAAATTCGAAGAAATACCTTAGACAGTTTCTTATTTTTTCCCTTACTCTCCTTTTGTTGTTGCTTGCTTTGATGCATTGTCGCGGTGATATATTAATTGCATGTATTAAAATAAAAGATCAAGAGATGGCTCAGCATACTTTTCATACACAAAGACTTTTATGTGCAACTTCAACCTCCTTAGGAACTTGGATCGTAACTTGAGGAAGAGAGTGTTCACTACTACATGAACCCTATAATACAAGAAAAGTAAAACCAAAAAATGAAATATCTTTTTATTTAAAAGTACACAAAAATCAAGAACACATGTATATATTCCTCATATAGATGTAATTCCTTGTAGTAGCTCCATAAAACCATGATCTAAGTTTAAATAGTCTTGAAACATAGGTTAAGTGTTAGAGACAATCAAATGGAAAAATACTACAAACCAAGTTATAATAACCATTTCATTATCTTTTTTAAATTTATCGAAAGCAAAAATTAAAAAAAGAGGCGGACCATCATTGTGTGATTCCAACTAGTAAAAGAAACAAAATTGAAGTCAATATCAAAATATAAAAATTTCAATTATTAAAATATTTAAATGAGTGAATGGTGTACATACATGTGTTGTACTATTCTCGAAAAAGATACACTGATCTTCCACCATAAGCCGTGGATAATACACCTCGTCACTTCTATCCTAAAATTTTAGAGAAAATATGATAGAAGGTAAATATATCTAAGAAACTTAAAGAGAAATTATTATAATAAAAATAAAGATAATAAAAATTATACAATAGAAAAAGTAACACTTGAGATGAAAATTTGTAAATCTTACCAGTCATATCTACTTGCTTGAAGCTATGATTCTCCTATTAAAAAACATAGTTGTGCCAATTAGTACCGATTTCATATGTATATATTCTATGTTGAGAAAAATTTTGATAAATAAATACCCTTACCAAAGATATATCCACTAGAGATTATATTTTCCTCTTGAGGTTCTTTATGAGACTTTGAGCAACAAAAAGATAGTACAACTATATATCCTCCCTTTTCCAAAGGTAAGTAGCACTAGGAAACTCAAGGGTAAAATTTGATCATAGTTTTGATTTGTGATCTCTAAAATTCTATGTTTGTTATCTTTATTATTATGAAACTGCAAATCCTTACCAATATCATGGCTCTTGACCCAATTGTACACTTTTCTGTGATTAGCACAATACCTAACATTTGTTGAGATATCGAGCTCCACTCGTGATATGCCAGGGTGACCATTGTGCATTTATGTCACTGACTTGATAGCTGCAGATGCGGTTGGTACACTACCCATGAATAATAACCAGATGGCAGCTATCCTTATCTACTCTAGTTCGTGGCTCAATTAGTATGTCACCTTAGTTAGTTGAGTTTGGTTTGAGACCCATATATAGGGTTCTTCTATTTCTCTATACTAGAGTTCTTTTGGCTTACACAACTAAGAAGAGGAAAACTGTTTTCAGCCTCCACCTTTATGTGTGTTCCCCCATTGTGTAAGCAAGAAAGCTACAAGTGAGATTCCTTCCTTCTCTCCCACAATCTTGACATGGTATCAGAGCCTGGTTCGTGGTCAGGAGCTCAAGAAAGCAAACCAAGTTCGCGATGTTTTGGTAAGAGGACCAGTGTTGCTTTCATTTTTCGAGTTTGGGAGCAAGTCTCTGCAGGTAGCACAGCCGGAAAGTGCAAGAGTGCATTGTCTTAGATTGAGACGCCCTTCGCGGTGTAGCAAGAGGGCAGTATATGCTGCAGGTGAGGGCTTTAGCCCATGGTTGCCCTGTTTTTTTGATTCGAGGCCATTTCGGGGCATGTTTTGGAGGCGGAAGTTTTCTGCGCGCACTCAGGAAAAGGCCATGTTTTTTGATGTGCGACCACTGTTCTATAGGTCGGTGAAAATTTACCGTAGAAATTGCATCGTATGCCTGTGCGCAGAGACATTGGGAGTTACAGAATCATCCTTGTTGCCTGTTGATGCAAAATCGTCACTAGGAAGTGACTGTGTGGTCAAATACCACTTTCGTTAGTTTTGCAGATTTGCCCTTGTGAGGCTGAAGCTGTGTTTTTTGCAGTGACAGAATTTTTTGCAGTGTTCTGTAACGGCGTCTGATTCTCTTTCACAGATTGTCACTGAAAAGCTTGACAAGAACAACTTCCAAGCATGGAAGTTTAGAATGACAAATTTCCTTATGGGAAAAAGATATTGGGAATTCGTTGCAGGAAATGAAGAAAAACTAGTTCTTCCTAATGTTCCCAATCAACAACAAATGCAGGCATTTAAAGGATGGCATGAGAGAGCCAGAAAAGTTATGTACTAGCTGTCTATCAGTATTTTAGACTCTATGATTGTGCATATTTAGGATGCAAGTACACCAAAGGAGGCATGGGATACTTTGTCAAAAATGTAAAGCACAAATATGCAAGCCAGGAAAATGCAGATCAAGCAAGAGTTGCACAATGTGCAAAGAGAAAGTATGAGCATCAATGACTACCACATGAAGGTGAAGAAGATTGCAGATGCACTTGTTTCCATTGGGTCGCTAGTGGAAGATGATGATTTAGTCTCTGTGATCTTGAATGGTCTAGGAAAGGATTATGCACAGTTCCGAACATCCATTTCTGTCCGTGAAAGATTTCCTGATTTTGAGGAGTTGATTGCTCTTCTAATTTCTGAGGAGCAGAGAAATGGTGGTGCATCTTCTTCAGGAGGAACTTCAAAAGAAGCTGTTTTCTACTCAAATGATGGAAGAGATAGAGGTAGAGGTAGAGGAGGCCGATCTGGAGGCCGTGGTAGAAATTAGAATATGCAGCAAACTCAAGAAAACCAGTTCTATGGAGGAGGACGTGGTAACTCTAGAGGCAGGGGGAGCCAAAGAGGTCGTGGTGGATGTCAAAGAGGCCAAAATGCAAACAACAATGTTGAATGCTACTACTATGGTAAAATGGGTCATATGGCTAAAGACTACTATAAAAAGTAGAATGACATCATGAATGAAAAATTGCAACACGGGAATTATGCATCTTCTAGTAGACAGGGTGATGACAGAAATGAGCATTTATTTATGGTGCAGCACATGACCAATTCTGTGACAAGTGCAAAAGAAAGCAACGATGTGTGGTATGTTGACTCAGGTGCATCAAACCACATGATAGGTCATGCAGAATGGATGGAGGATGCAAGGAAAATGGAAAAACCAAGATTTGTGGAGACTGGTGATGATACTGCACATCCTATTGTGTAGATTGGAAAAATTCCTTTGTCTATGCAGGATGGGAAAAAGAAATACCTGTCGGATGTATTTCATGTCCCAAATATCAACAAGAACCTGGTTTCTGTTGGACAAATGGTTGAGCAGGGTTTGTAGGTCAGATTTAATTCTCATGGATGCTTTGTTGAGGATATGAAAAATAAAGGTCACTTGATAGCAAAAGGAAAGAAGAAGGGCAGAATGTTTACGTTGGATGCAGACATGCCTGAATTGAGTGCATCAATGTTTGCACATGGGACCGATGTAGTTGCAGATATTGATATCTGGCATAAACGCATTAGTCATGTTAGTGTACAACGACTTAAATCAATGCAAGCCCAAAATATTGTTGTAGGATTGCCTAAATTCAAGGTTACAGAAATGCAAAAGGTATGTGAAGCCTGCCAATTTGGAAAACAGGCAAGGAAACCCTTTCCTAGACATGTTCAAGAGAGTAAGAAGCCATTGGAATTAATCCACTTTGATGTGTGGACTACTAAAGCTGCGTCTCTTGGAGGCTGTCATTATTTTGTCACTTTTATTGATGACTATAGCAGAAAAGTTTGGTATATTTTATGAAAAAGAAAAGTAAAGTGTTTGGACATTTCAAAACTCCAAAAGCTATGGTTAAAAAAGAAACAGGCCTGCAAATAAAATGCCTAAGGTCAAATGGAGGGGGAGAGTACCTCTCAAATGAGTTTGCAAGGTTTCTGCAGCATGGCATAAAGCAGTAATATTCATGTAGTCATACCCCACAACAAAATGGAATTGCAGAAAGGAAAAACAGGCATATTGGAGAGGTATCTTGTGCCATGCTCAACGAAAAAGACTTGCCAGTTTTTTACTGGCTTGAAGCAGTTGCTACAGCAGTCTACATAATGAACAGGACTCCCACTGCATCAATACATGGGATGACTCCAGAGGAGAGGTATACTGGTAGGAAACCAGATATTTCTCATTTGAAAATTTTTGGTTGCATTGCCTATGTTCATGTGCCAGATGAGTTGAGATCCAAGTTGGATCCAAAAG
Source organism: Lygodium microphyllum (assembly GCF_053477565.2). Lineage (NCBI taxonomy): Eukaryota > Viridiplantae > Streptophyta > Polypodiopsida > Schizaeales > Lygodiaceae > Lygodium > Lygodium microphyllum. The sequence continues at coordinate 25,190,726 of NC_141147.1, forward strand.
CTAAGAAGTGCATCTTTATTGGTTGCTCTCTACAGAAAGGGTATAGATGCTATAACCCTTCTACTCATAAGTTTACAGTGAGCAGAGATGTTGTTTTTGATGAGATGAGTAGCTAGTATAAACCAGTAAATGTGATTAATGATGTAGATGCACAAAATGGTAATGCTGCACAGAATTCATAGCAGCAATCACAAAATATTAGTGGACCTGGAGTGTCCTCTAGCAGTGGTTCACATTCTTTGCCATGGACAGGTAGATTGAGATCAGGAGAATCTCCTCAAAACAATGCAGATAGTGGTATGTAGGTTTCACAAAAAGCCATGGATGCCTTGGAAGCAAATGCTACATGGGAATTGGTACCTTTCCCTAAAGATAAGAATGTAATTGGTTGTAAGTGGGTTTATAAGGTGAAGCACAATGCAGATGGTTTTGTGAATAGATACAAGGCAAGATTAGTAGTCAAGGGGTATGCACAAACATATGGCATTGATTATGAAGAAACATTCAGTTCGATTGCAAGGATGGCAACCGTAAGAGCAGTCATTGCTATGGCTGCATCAAAGGGATGATCTTTACATCGGATGGATGTAAAGAATGCCTTCTTGCATGGTGATTTGCAAGAAGAGGTCTATATGGAGCAGCCACCAGGTTATGTGCATGCTGTCCATCCTGAGTTTGTTTGCAGGTTGAAGAAAGCCTTGTATGGCTTGAAGCAAGCACCTAGAGCATGGTCTTACAAGATAGGACAGTATCTTGTCACTATTGGCTTTCAGATTTCCAAGGCAGATTTCTCACTTTATGTGAGAAAAACAAAGAAAGGTATTATGCTACTTGTCATTTATGTTGATGATTTGATTATGACAGGTGATAGTGAAGAAGATATCCTTCATGTGAAAATGCTATTGAAGTAGAAGTTTGAGATGAAGGATTTGGGAGAGCTGCGTTATTTCTTGGGCATTGAGGTGATTAGATCACCAAGTGGGATACGGCTGTTGCAGAGGCAGTATGGATTGGACATGCTGTCCAAATATGGGATGACAGGCTGTAAGCCTATTTCAGTTCCTTTGGAGCAGAATGTGAAGCTGAGCGCAGATGCAGGTGAGCTTCTGGAAGACCCTGCTATGTACAGACGCATAGTAGGAAGTTTGATTTATATGACTATTACTAGGCCAGATTTGAGCTATGCTGTTGGATTGGTAAGTCAGTCTATGCACGTTCCAAGAAAACCGCATTTGGATGCGGCTAGACGCATACTCAGGTATATGAAGTCCACATTGCAGTATGGACTATTTTATGAGACTGGGGTTCAAATACAGTTGCATGGATACACTGATGCTGATTGGGCTGGTAGTATTTCTGATAGATGATCTACTAGTGGATATGTGTTTTCTTTTGGGAGTGCTGCAGTCACTTGGAGCAGCAAGAAACAGCCTACAGTTGCCTTGTCAAGCACAGAGGCTGAGTACAGGGGTGCAGCAATGGCTGCATGTGAGGTAGCTTGGTTGCATAAGCTAGTTTATGATATGCATCAGCCTACAGATGGGCCAATTGTCATTTATTGTGAAAACATGAGCAGTATACACTTGGCAAATAACCCAGTCTATCATGCTAGAACAAAGCACATTGAGGTGCATTATCACTATGTGCGGGAGAGGGTTTTACTAGGTCTTATTGATCTAGTTTATGACAGCACAGAGGATCAGGTGGCTGACATATTCACGAAGGCATTGGGTGCAGAGAAGCTGTGCAAGTTCAAAGACTTGCTTGGTGTACAGGAATTGGGATTGAGCTCGAGGGGGAGTGTTGAGATATCGAGCTCCACTCGTGATATGCCAGGGTGACCGTTGTGCATTTATGTCACCAACTTGTTAGCTGCAGATGCGGTTGGTATACTACCCATGAATAATAGCCAGATGACAGCTATCCTTTTCTACTCTAGTTCGTGGCTCAGTTAGTATGCCACCTTAGTTAGTTGAGTTTGGTTTGAGACCCATATATAGGGTTCTTCTATTTCTCTGTACTAGAGTTCTTTTGGCTTACACAACTAAGAAGAGGAAAACTGTTTTCAGCCTCCACCTTTGTGTGTATTCCCCCATTGTGCAAGCAAGAAAGCTACAAGTGAGACTCCTTCCTTCTCTCCCACAATCTTGAAAACATTTTGTGTATCTTAATAGTATTTCAATAAAAATGGTTTTCCAAACTCATCTTGGTCTTTTTGATTAATCCTTTTAGGTGGTTTGAAATTCTGGTCATATGTAGGAGTCTTCGTGAGACACACATCCCCTATTTGTATACTATTGATTTGCTTTTGTCAAGGTGGTAATTGGACTCTTTTACTTTGTATTGAAAGTGGTTTACTCATGCTCACTATTTGTTTAGAACTATCATTCTTTGATTTCAGTTCCTCAATTGTTTTTTGCAGAATGATGATAGTTTGCATCATTGAATCTAGAGTTTGTTGACTTGGGGAGGCCATAAGACAAGATAAATAAAAAAAGTACATTAATATTCCACCAATAAAAAATTATTCAATCATATAAAAAGGATACAACAATGATCACACTCTCTTTTTCTCTCTCTAATGATTTTTAAAAATTCAATGGGCATTTAAGTTTTAAAGTAAAACAGTATATAGCAATACAATATACAACTATACAAACCATGAGACAAGCTAAAACCAAATTTAAAACTTTATATGCTAGTATTCATCAAATAAGAGATTATACTTATACATTAATCTTCTTCAAGCAAGAAATAATATCCTTCTTTATAAAAAGATACAACAATAATCACACATGCACACATACACACATGCACACACACATAAAGGTCCAGCTACCTATACATGATACACAACATGAGCTATATCCACGAGATACCGTTCTAATACACAAACAACCATAAATAAAGCATTATGATATACACAATAGAGTGGCAATCAATTAATGATGTCCATTATGACTAATGTTACTAGCACCCATTTGGATGTCTAAGAATGCAACACACACTCTCTCTAAAGCAATCAAGTTACATCACATGATCTCCACACTATCGGAACATCTATAGAATCTGCAATTGATAATGTTACTCTCCTTCTCTTTGTAACTTCAAAGTTGGACATTACCATGCTACACAAGTTCCAATCCCTCCATACATCTTCACATTAATATCAATTCTCCATGTACCTCTATTATGATCCCACTTCAACCATGACAATTTGCACCTTCTTTCTTCATAATTTACCTCTCTTATCATTGCATGATTGTACTTCCCATCCATCTCATCATCATGTTTTCTTGACAACACAATATCATGTTTTTCTAACCAAGGAGGTATACAACCAACTTCCCCTATTTGTAATAATCTTGATCTTTGAATTAGATCTTTTACCTCATATGCAACATGTCTATTATGTAAAGGTAAAGGAACAAACTTATACAATAAAGAACACAATGGTCTTATGCAATCCCATGTAAATGGAAGTCGTTGAGTTTGTAGTACACTCATTTCAATGATTGTATCTATAAGTAAGCATTTTTCATTTTCTTTTATAGTTATGCATTGCTTGTAATATTCCCCACTAAAAAAGATGTAATACTCTCCATCCCATTGAATGGAAAAAAAGTTAGTGAGTCTTGCTTTCCAATGACCTATACTTTCTAACGTTCTACAAAAAGTGTTTGTTTTTACCATGATGTCATTTGTGATCTTGTATATTTATCCATTATAAAGAATTCTTCTATATGTGGTAACTAGATGTCCTCCTAATACATTCTCTTGGAGACCAAGAAATTGCACAACATATTTTTGTTCTTTTGATGAAAGAGGCCTAGGGTCTCTTCTCTTTTTTGTGATTAAAATGCATTTTTCATGCATCATTATGTTACAAGGATATTGGGAATTATCTCTTTCAAAAAGTGTTCATATCTCCTTTGCCTTCTCAATTGAAGAAATCTCCACAATGCCATTCTCATGAAATGAATAACATCACAGTGTCTAGTAATTAATGAAAGCATAACCATCAAGTAAAACAAGATTGGCATGTACTTGGATAAGCATTCTTTCATGTGGAAAAAGTCCATCTACTACAATTTATAATAACTTAAATATTAAAGTGAAGAATGTCATCTTATAATAATTTACATAAGATATTTCATCAAAGCAATTGTTGGTGTTCAATCACCGCCATATATAATGCTACCGTACGCTCAAAGTCACAACACCAATAGACATCATGTGAGCCATGTCTCAATATGTCATCTAGTAGTTCTCGATTTCCTACAACATGTTCTAAGGGAGAAGAAGTAGCACCAAAGGCTTCTTCCTTTTGAACTCTCCAAGCAGAAAACAAAGTACGCACAACACGCCTAAACATTCTTTTGACCAACCAATATATCAACTATAATTATAGAAGGCATGTGCAATATCTATGAGCAACAAACCTAGGTCACAAATTAACTTTGATATCTCATCAACTATGCATAAAACATATAGTAAGCACTATTGGATGAACTTTTGGTTCTCTTTGGCCTTAAAGCTTTCATAGCGCTTACTTGGATTACGAGGCCACCATCCATGACAAATAAAGGGTGGAGAGAGCTTATAAGCCTTTTCACAACAAAAATATATCACATTTTTCTTTTAATTAGAAATGGCTCTCATGAGTACTCATATGTATTTTTGAAATATATTTGGAGATAATACATGCATCGCATCATATACCAAATCTATTGACAAGTTGAAACCATACAAATCATATAGTTTCCATAGAATAGACTCTCTAGCTGATCCTACAACCTTTAGTTTTCCATCATTTTCGGCTTGTGTGAATGCCCTCTTTGAGCTTGATAAGGCATCAATCATTTCACTTATGGACCTTTGGGCTAGCGGATATCTTACTTGATATCGGCTACCATCGTAAAGGTAATGTCCTTGGAATGAGTGATTACTAGTATCAAGAGTCACTTTTGGGCAGTCACTATGACAAAAGAACTGCCCACCATCTTTGAAGGATCCTATTTTGCATTATGCAAGATGATCCCTTGTAACCATCATTAGCATCGATCTAACACAAAAGTTTGATTGTCCCATTCGATTTTCAAAAATATTTTCTATAGGGTAGTTGTATGACACTTGCATAACATTTATGTAAAGGTATTGTAGCTCACTAATAAGCAATCTTAAAAAAGTTTGAAATACGTCGGGAGTATTACGAAGTTTAGAGCAACTAAAAGGTATGAATAAAATAGGAATAATGCCTAACATGGAACCCTTCCCACCATTAAAAGGACCTTAATTTTTTAACCACACCATAGTCTTTTTGAGTGGTATGAGAGGCTTGGAAGCCATCCCAATGTAAAAGAAGTGCCAAGTTCTGAGGATCAACTCTACACATTTTCTTTTTACATTTGTTGAGATATCGACATTGTTTACAATTTTTTTTAAACTCTTGCACCGCTTGGCCAAAACCTTGTTCTAGAATTATTGAAAAATAAGACCTTGGAAAAGTTGTATATACTTTCGCACATGTAGGGTTGTCACATACAACAACCATCTCATACTCAACATTAGGATTTCAAAAATCTTGATACTTGCAATACTTTTCTCCATCCCAAAACTCATTTATGAATTCTTGTTACATATCGATATCTTTCCCTAACCATATTTTTTTATGACGCTACATGCTTAGGAAATCATGAAAAGTATCTTGGATCGCACTAAAAGCTCTAATTGTTTCTTACGGGAAAATAATCAATAGCTAACATTTTTCTCCTTGGTTTATTGCATTTTTTACACTTTTCACAAGATTCAATACAAATCACGCTTTAGTTTTCTTTTTCACATATTTTGTTTGCAATAACAAAAACTACATCTTTGGCATAAGAATATTCTTTACTAGGTGTAATAAGTTCAATTTCATGATCATTGTTTTTACTTCCCATGCAAAACCTATAGCGCTCAGGGTTGTGGACCATGCCAAGACCATGATACATGAAGTCAAGTTGCTTCCAAGATGTTGGGACTCTCACTCCATCAAGGTTTCCATCCCATGTATCAAGTAATTGCACCAATATCTTACTTAAACTCCCGGGGAGTCCACCTTGTAGAATATGTAAGATATCACATGAGTTCAAAAGAAAGGGTATTATATTTAGTAAAATTTATAGGATTATATTTATAAAATAGAAATTTAAATAAAAAGTTAAAGAATTCCATAAGTTTTGTAAAGTAAAGGGTTCATTTTAAGGCCTCATACCATGTGAAGAAAGGGTATTTCTTAATATCCTTTGAATGCACGTTATATAGATGACTTCTTATAGGTGGGCTGCCCATGCTTAAACTTGGCTTGCACTCTTCAACTCTTAGAGTCCTAGGCCTTGGATTTCCCATGTATCCAAATAGTAATTGGAGCATCTTCTTTTGTGCATTAATTGATATTCGGTTCTCATCCCAAAGAGTTTGAAGCTTAATTATTTTTTGTATAGTCTTTTGATATAATGATGGCCCAATAATAGATATGTGATTGTCTATAGAAGGACCTATTTGAAGAGACTCAACATAGTTAATTGAGTTGTTCTCATGACCGAAGGGGGGGACTTAAAGAAGTATTGATAGTTTGATCATTTCCTTATTCATGTAGTAAGACCAATTTGCATACTTAGTGCATCATATTTGGCCTTCAACTCTTGGTACATAAGAAAAGTTTGTGGACCAAGACTCCTCCCACAATTACAATATGCATGGCAATCACATCACATATGTCTACTACTTAAATAATCTATGTTAGTTTGACCATTCATTGGAGATGATTCTTCATGCCTTTGATTCTCAAGGTGATCTCCTTACACATTTGAGTCACTTGGTTCACTAGGATGGGATATTTCTAGAGAAGAATGAGTAATCCCAAGCATGTCATTTTGAATGTGTCTAAAATAAGTACTATGATTCACTAATTTCCAATCTTCAGTACTATGTGCACACTTATAGTTACATATACAATTTCTTAATGTGCTTGTAGAAGAAGACATCCCTTACTTGAGTATCTTCAATCTTCAATCCAAGGTTGATAAAATTATGAGCACCACAATTAAAAACTCCAAGACTACAAAAAAAATCCAGCCCATAACATATTTTGCGTTAATAACATATTTTAGTTGCCTATTTAATATCATAGTCTATACTATTTAGCAATAGAGCTACATTTAAAACCATAGTCTATAGTACTTTAGCAATAGAGCTACATTAAGCATATCAATCTCTAGCACCAAGCTAAATCTCCATCATGGGTTCCAATATTAACATTGTGATGTTTTCTCTTTAGAGGCCCTTGATGTTTGTTATTTCTTCTCATCCTAGCCTTGATCTCAAGAGCAAGAAAAAAAGAGGGTTGATGAGGGAGATGAGAGCCTTACACTATGAGAATGAAGACTGCTTTGCAAGAGAAGAGAGCCTTGCTCTATTAGAACTTATTTTTCTCATAAAAATTGTGAGAACATTGGATTTCTTTGTAGGTTCCACTCATATTATTTTCTTTCAAATTCCCTAATATCTCATTTGTTTGATTTTCCCAACTTAAAGCAAAGCTTATACTATGTATATGTGAGTAGACATACTATATAGCATAGATTTTCTACCTAGTATGGAAACAATACACATATACCTTGAAAACATGAAATCGTGGGGTGAATTGTGCTTGTTATTTAAATATTTCTTTTACATAATTTCTAGAAGATAATTTGAAGGAACACATTTCGCACTTATAACATAAGATATCTACACACAAGTGTTGATTGGGGGATGCCTCCTCTCCATATATTAGTTGACCCACATTTTCATCTTTTGTATACAAAAATATAATAGCTCATAGGTAGCACAAACAATAGAGCTTGATTACAATTGTAACCCTCCTTAGTACACAAGGATGTTGGAGACCATTGTTAGTATTATAATTATCCTTGGAGAGTGGGCCCCTTGGAGAGTGGACCCCATATGAATGTAACCTTTATACAATTTTATAGTATGATACTGGAGTGACAGTAGACTGAGACTAGCTACATGCAAAGTCTACTACATGCAGCTCTTTGATAGATAGACTATCCTCCTCCTCCTCCTTTTTGCAAGTTGTTTGTGAGTGCTTGCATGTTATGGCAAGGCAATACATTGATGCAGTACCTCTATTTTCATTAGCTTCATAGTTCTTCTCTCTACAAGTCATTTGAGGATCTAGGACAAGGCTCTAAAGGTGCACTACTCCCAAGAATAGATGTACTTGGCATAGACGTTGTTGTAGCGTGTAGGGTTGAAGGTTACCGCAAGGGTTTGGCGAGAAAATTAGATAAGATAGATAGAGATGTGTCTTCAAGAGATAAGTAGATTATAGTGAATGTTTAAAGGTTCAAGAGGTACTTCACGGTCAATCATAGGGGCTTGAGAGAAAAGAATGTATGGGGGTTCAAGAGCTTAGACTCCAGAGATGGTAGAAGTAAGAGAAGGGTTGAAGGTTTCAAGCCAAGTTCTTGAAGATGTTGATAGAGCTTCCAAATGCATGTTCTTAGCAAATATCACAATAGTATTATCTCATAAGTTCTAACTCAAATCAAGCATTTTTTCTTAACTGTAAAAGCAATCACAAATTATAAAATCAAGTACAACATGTTGTCATGTATCATAAACAACTCTACATCCCATCATTCATACATGATGCCATAACATGAATCAACTTTGCATGATTACATTCAATGTAGACTATTAGGGACAAAAGCTTATGAGTCAATTACAAGAAGGCTTGTAGGGCAAAGAGACTTGCTTCAAGAGAGTTTCAAATTGAGTTCGTGATAAGGATAAGCTACCATAGCCAATAAATAAGAGAAAAAATTCCTCTTAATTCAACTCAAAGCATCTATGAATGATCTACAAAGATTGTTGTGCCATAGGGGCGCATAATACTTGCATATTTTGACAAGATGTCTTCCATAGAGTAAGAAATGAATTAAAATAACATTGATTTAGCTAATTATCTGAATATGACTAAAGATATCAGTTTCAAATTAGCCCAAATATCTTCAGAAATTCACCTTTGATGATAGCATAAACTTTCCCTAACATGGTATCGGTGCGTTTGGTGTTGAGAGTCCACCACGAGGGTAAGAGATAGCAGGGTAAAGGTAGATTCAGAGAGAGGAGTAGACGGAAGAGAATGGGTTCAAAGAAATTGAAGACGTAGAAGAATACTCCCAAAAAGAATTAAAAAATGTAGAAGAATACTAACAGAGATGAAGCCTATCAATTTCTTTCAGCATTATGAGAAGAAATAGCTCTAATAGACAAAAACATGTATAAAATAATACCTTCCTCTATGGTTCTTAGATCGCCAATCTGATGCTTCCATTGGCTCTGAAAGGGGGGTAAAATAGAAGGACACCTGACCAGAATTCTGCCAAATCACTCCTTCTTCATCTCCCACTTTGGAGTGCTGTTCACTGCCTGAAAACAGCAATCGCGTGTCGTGCGATTTCACTAATCTTTCTTTTTACATAAAATCCTCTCAAATTGGCTAAAAGCTACATGCTTTCTTTTACATGTCATCCTAATCTAGAAGTTGTCTATAGTTTTATGGAATTTTATAAGAGATAATATCTAAAATATCAAAAATTGACTGAAACTTGTCCAAAAAATCTAATATTTTTGAGCCATGGGCACTAACACTAATGTCTAAAATGGCATTGACTCTCTAAATAAAAAAGAAAGCCACATTCTAATTTTTTTTAACACGATGTGCACATAGCAGCACGACATCCACCCCCTCCTAACCTTGCACATCCTCTGGCATTTGTCAAACTTCTCTTTGTTGAAGAGCTTGATTCTTTTTCCAGCTATGGGTATCTTCATGCTTGTCCCATCCAATTCAGCCAATGAATATGTGGCATTGTCATGAATGACCTTTACCACATACAAGCCAAACCAACGCTTTACTATATCCTAGAAGCACTGTATTGATTGTCTAGGTTGCTGTTATAGACAAGCATCCAACCATTTCTTGAATTGCTCTTGGTTGAAGTCGATGTTGCTTATCAAACCTTCTTTTGTTCTTTAGTCTTGCTGTCTTTAGCTTCTCAATAGCTGCTTGAACATCTTTAGGCCTTCTTTTTAGCTGCCATATGCACAAAGTCAGCAACTGTTCTCTACTGATGCCTTCCTTCCAAGGTAGAAGACTCCATGTGAGAATAGATTCTTCAATTGGCATAATTGGTTGTTGTCCATGTATAAGTTCAGCTGGTATATAGCCAGTTATTGTGCTGTGAGTAGTGCGGTCAGTCCATAATGTAAAAGGCAACATTTTAGGCCATTCTTTGATCTTTCCTCTAAAAGAATTTGCTAGAGCTTTGAGAATATGTTGATGTCTCCTCTCACTCTTTCCATTGCCTTCAAGATTGTAGGCTGATGTCAAAGACAACTTGATACCCAATTGAGCAAAGAAGTTGCATACCTCAACGGCATCCAATTCTCCTCTATCTGCGGTTACCTTGCCAGCACAACCATATTTACAAAATACTTCTTCAAGCAAAAAGTGACAAAAAGCTTGAGTGGTCTTGGTTGTTAAAGCTTTACCTTCAACTTGATTGGTTAGATCTTCTCTTTCAAGCACTAAATACCGCATATTCCATATCCTTGTAGTCATGATTACAAGATCAATAACCCATCTATAATGTATAGACAAGGGATAAGTCAGTTGTAACCCATCTCAATGCTTGACCATAGAATACATCTAACACACTTAACAGGTTTCAACAAAATGTGCTATGTCTTGATACATGTTTTGCCACCAATATTTTTCTTTGACTTTACTAAAGGTTCCCCATATGCCTCTATGGCCAACCCATAGGCTTTCATGAAACTCCTTCATTACCTGTTGTTGCAATCTTTTGTTACCTAAAACTCAGACAAGCGCTCGTTTCTTCTTCTTTGCGTGCTTCCATAGATGCCCTTATTTAAGAAAAATCCATAAGCTTTTCTCTTAATATGCTCAAACTCTTCATCAGTCCAAGTCTCTTTCTTCTTCATTGTGCTCAAATATTAGCCAACAATCTTCAGCCAATCTTCTTCGTAATCTTCTTCAAGGAAATGAACTAGAACTTGAGCAATGCAATGAGCATGCTGGCTTCTAGTTGACCACCCTTCTTCCATAGATAAATATTTGATCTTTGTTGATGTTGTATGCCGATTTACAATAGTACATTTTCCTATTCTTACTGTACTTAATGCTATACCATTAAAAAGATCAGCATCACCTGCAAGATTCAGCTTTGGGTTTGTATATGCAACAACTAAAAATGTACTTTCAGCAGCCATGGAATGAAATTCAACAAGTATAGATTCTTCAACTTCATCTTCTTCCATTAGCTCTTCTTCATTGTCATATCTTGCCCGTGATAGCATGTCAGCAATTGGATTTTCCTTTCCTGCAATATACTTTAATTCGGGATTGAGAGATTTAATATATGCAATCCATCTTAGCATAGTAATGTTAGGTGTAGAGCAGTTGGCAATCATGTCCAAGAGTGGAAGACAATCACTTTCTACCACTATAGAAGCACCTATAAAGTATTCATGATCACACTTTAATGCTGTTACAACTCCCCACAATTCCCTTATTATTTGTGCATACCTTCTTTGACATTCATTGAGAACCTTTGCTCCAAAAAAAATTGCATACATGTTACCTTCAAGGTCTTCTTAGCCAACATCCCATCCTATCCCAATGGGACTTGTATCCATAGTAAGGATGATGGGTTGACCAATTCAATAATAAGCCCTTTTGAGAGTGGGGGCTGAAATTAACAACTTCTTTAGTTTGTTTACAGTGAGAGTATGCTCTTTTCCCCAAGAGAATCTTTGGCCTTTTCTTAATAATTGATAGAGATTTTTTGGCTACATGAGCAAAATGTGGTATCCATATGAGCTAGAATACACATGCGCCAATAAATCTTCTCACCTCAGAGATATTTGTGCATTTTTCTTGCATTCTACTGATGGAATCTATCTTGATTGGTGAAGGTTTACATCCGTAGGGGCCACACAGATGTCCGACCACTAGGACTTCTTCTACTCCAAAAATAGACTTAGCTCCAGAAAGGGTAAGATGTACCTCTTCTAGCCTTGTGTCAAAATCCTGTCATAATCATGAATATGGTTAACTACAAATTTCTTATAGCCATCTTTGTCAAGATCCTCATTCTTTTCATTGATTTCACATCCTTTGATAGGTACATCATCAAGAAATGGAAGAGTAAGTTGTGGAATAAAGTCCATTAAGACTTTGTGCATGGCATTCATCATATGAGCTATGGAGTTTGTTGCACCTTGTGGTAGAGTGCACATGCGGCAATCCAAGAGGTGTCTTCATTGTGGTAATGTCTCGACTTTCTAATGAAAGATGAAATTGGTCATATACTGAATATAGGTCGCCCATAGAATAAATTGATATACCTGCAAAAGCCTCGTCAACAATTGGACACGAACCAGCATTTCGGATTGTGACACGATTAACAGGCTGTAGATCTTGGATGAATCATAAAGATCCATTTTTCTTGGGTATGATAAACCATCGATTTGAGTAAGGTGCTAAAGAAGGTTCTAAAATCTTCATTCTGATCTTCTCATTTAGAAGTTCCAATAATTTTGGGCAAATGCGCCCTTAGAATGGGAATGGGCTTAATGTTCCAAGGCACATGTAGGACCGTAAAAATGACCATAGGAGCCACAATATTTGAATCCACATAGCCTATTTTACTTGGCTAAAATCAAAAGCTTTTCCATGTTTCATTAGCATTTTCATAAAATACTGTTTTTCAATTGGCAAAATGAAGGAACTTTCACCTATTTTGAGCTCTTTTGTAATTTCAAATGTGAACTTGTGACCAATGTTGGAAGGATCACGAAGACTTGGTTGATTTGCTACCCTATCAACCAACCCTTCACTTTCAGGAGGCAGTGGGACTACCATAGGCTTGACTTTTTTATCCATCATCTTGTATTTTGTCTCCACTTGTGCTTCAGCCTTGTTGAGTGAACCAATGTCTTCCTGCTCAACAAATTCTTGAATTGTTTGATAAAAATCCAATGTATATACTTCTTTGGACTGATTTTTAGTGTGATTTTCTGTATGAGCAGCTGCATATATTTTAGCCAATGTGTCAGTAGTAATTAGTCCAAAAAAATGCCCGAAATATCTTCATTTCAGCCATCATGTCATAAGTTTTTAGCACCCTTTTTACATGACATAAATATTTTCTTTCAGCTTTAGTCATGGCTAAAAGAGACTTGTAACAACCCATACTATTGGCTGTACATACATACAGATTTGCTAGAGACACATTTTTTGTAGCATAAGGAGGTTCAATATTTTTACATGACGCACTGCCATAGCCTCCTTTAATAGTAGTGCAACCCGAAAACCCTTGAATTCTTGGGCATTAAGAGGCACATGATAATCATATAGTTGATCTCTATTTCCTTGGTGCAGTCAGCCTCTCTTCATCTTGCACAAAGACTCGAAGAGCTTGCAAAAAAGCATACACTATTTCTTCAGCATCATCACCGACATACTGTCTTTTTCTTTTGATTACATTAATAATTACATCATGGAATTCATGTTTGGCAATTCCAAGAATTCCGCCTAAGGTGAATTTAATTTTACTTCTTAGAATTTATTCTTCTAGGACTCGTTTGAGATTGGTGGCAGATTCTATGTCAGACTGTAATTTGTAGCCTGGCTTCTTGCCTTTCTTATTTTCTTCGGTCTTCTTTGTTTGTGACGCATCTTCCATCTCTTGATCTAGGGTTATATTTTCAGCAAGCTTTGGTTGTTCATACGTTCTTTTAGTTACCTGTTTCGAAGGGCTAGAAGAGGAAGGCCTTGGTTCTTCTTCTCTTCTTCTCTTTTCTTCAATTAAGACTTCTTTATGATTGATGTCAGCCAAATGTGCAAAGATGGAAAAATAATTTACTGGTTCTTTCCAACCGGTTATTCCTCGAATGCACTGACTAGCGTTAGCCAAATCTTCTTTAACTACTTTACACGTTCCATTTGATCTAGTGCCTACATCCATACTTTAGATTGCACATTAGCTTTACATGCTTTCAAATTTGATTTAGTTGGTTCAATTTGTAGCCCATAGGTAGCTGCATCAATTGCTGCGTAGTCAGTCTTTACAGCTAAATCTTCTAATCTTTTTTTCATTCCACCATTTCCAAACTTTGGCTCCAGTGGAAGACCAGTTTCAGCTGCATGAAATTTTCCATCTTTCCAAAAGATGAGCTTCTCTGCTTCAGCCTCATGGAAGGCAGAACACTCCCTCTTGTCATGTTGTTGGCTATCACACCAAATACAATACCTCTTAAAGCCTTCTCTCATGATCGTCCTCATTATTCAACTTTGACATCTAGCTTCTCCACCTTGGAACTAATTTCTGTAAGATTCAAATGAAGGTCCGCATGCTTTTAATGAGTTCATCCATGACATCATTTTTAGAAGGAACAAAATAAGAAAGAGTTGGTTGATTAGTCAAAGGAATAGGGGATTTTGAAGGTGGAACAAGCTCCATCAATGGAGTTGTTGAAGTTGAAGTAGAGGCCAATCTTAGTCGCATCCGCTCTCTTCAAGCAATCATGTTAACTACATCAGTAACATATGTCCATGTAGTCTTGACTCCTGACTCAGAGGTAGCATCTTCTAGGCAATTAGCAAGCTTCTCTCGTAGAATGAGGTCTGCAGACTTAAGGAATAATTCAATCTTCTAACCTTCCATACTTTGTTGGTCTTCAGCATCAAGTTGTCCAAATTTACTTTCAAACTCATGGTATAAAGCTGTTGCAGCTAAAACTTTGTTGGGTTTCTCAACCCAATCAGTGAAACTTTTCTTTGTCATTAGGCCAGAGTCTTCTAAGAAGAAATCTTCACGTAGGGATTTTTTGAATGCAGCCCAATCCACATCTTGCTGAAAAAGACCATGGATTCTTTCTTGAAGACCATGCTTGGCTAGTTTTTGGCAAAATAGTGACTCCATTCATGTTGCGGTACACTAAAGAAGAGCATTTTCTCAACATACAAGCGAATGAAAACATATATATTTTGACCATTAAATTGTTTTAATTCCCGCCCAACTTCCTCTAGGGCCTTGATAGCTGTGGAATCAATCTTCTCTTCATCTTGCCTTTGTTGTTGTTGTTGTTGTAACATTTGGATTTGTTGTTGCTGAGTCTACTGCAATATGCACACCAATTGTTGTAGAGTATCTCCTGAAGAATCCCTCATCTTGGAGTTCTCTTACACCGACCTTCACATCAGGTTCACCAATGTTGCAACGTGTAGGGTTGAAGGTCACCATAGGGGTTTGGCAAGAAAACTGGACAAGATAGATAGAGATGTGTCTTCAAGAGATAAGTAGGTTATAGTGAATGTTTAAAGGTTCAAGAGGTACTTCACGGTCAATCATAGGGGTTTGAGAGAAAAGAATGTATGGGGGTTCAAGAGCTTAGATTCCAGAGATGGTAGAGGTAAGAGAAGGGTTGAAGGTTTCAAGCCAAGTTCTTGAAGATGTTGATAGAGCTTCCAACTGCATGTTCTTAGCAAATATCACAATAGTGTTATCTCATAAGTTCTAACTCAAATCAAGCTTTTTTTCTTAACTGTAAGAGCAATCACAAATTATAAAATCAAGTACAATATGCTGTCATGTATCATAAACAACTCTACATCCCATCATTCATACATGATGCCATAACATGAATCAAATTTGTATGATTACATTCAATGTAGACTATTAGGGACAAAAGCTTATGAGTCAATTACAAGAAGGCTTGTAGGGCAAAGAGACTTGCTTCAAGAGAGCTTCAAATTGAGTTCCTGATAAGGATAAGTTACCACAGCCAATAAATAAGAGAAAAAACTCCTCTTAATTCAACTCAAAGCATCTATGAATGATCTACAAACATTGCTTTGCCATAGGGGCGCATAATATTTACATATTTTGACAAGATGTCTTTTGTAGAGTAAGAAATGAATTAAAAGAACATTGTTGTAGCTAATTCTTTGAATATGGCTAAAGATATCAACCCCAAATCAGCTCAAATATATTCCGAAATTCACCTTTGATGATAGCATAAACTTCCCCTAACATGGTGTCAGTGCATTTGGTGTCGAGAGTCCACCACGAGGGTAAGAGACAATAGGGTGAAGGTAGATTCAGGGAGAGGAGTAGACAGAAGAGAATGGGCATTACATTGGTATTGATTGTTTGAGTGTGGTGGAGACAACTCTTATCGAATGTGGAAGGTGTGAAAGGGCTGGTTTTGGAGAAGTGTAGGTGTGAACAAGTAAAAGTGGGAGAGAGAGGATGAGTTGGTGTAAATGTCCTTTAAAGGCTAGGGCTTTAACCTTAATATTATCGTGACGACACTGAGGTAGTGGGTATTCCTAAGGATGGCATAGTTGGGATAATTGAACAAATCCAAGAAAGCACATAAGATATTAATATTTAACCTCTCCCAATTAAGATGACCACAGATTGCAATGAACCTTCAACACTCCTTCGAGAGGACGTGCTAGCTTTACTGGATGCGACTGATCATGGCCAAGAAATTGAACTTGTTCGAGAGAGCATAGACTATAATGAACTAGTCCAAGAGAGCCCGCAACTCTAGTGTACATTTCAGCTTGCACTCAAGTAACGTGCATAGGTTCACTGAAGCCATAATGGTTTGAAGAGATAGAAAGGCATGGTGCTTTCCCTACTGAGAATTACCATTATCCGATGGAATTATTGCTGAAGCTTCCTACAGTTGCTTTCAAACTAGCCTTGCATAATAGAGCATCTTTTGCATTGTGCAAAGGTCCTTGATAGTACACACATTCCTTGCAGTGGATAACCTCAATATGTGTCATGCATCAATAATTCGTGAGAAGTCAAGAGCCTCAGGTAGCAAGCAAGCTGCAACTATCTAGACAAGCAACTCCTCACTATCCTCCTCTATCTTGCCGAAAGGGAGCTTCCCCTACTTAGCCAGCTCAATTGTGAGGGTTGTAGAGGTGAACTTTGCAACCTGCATGCAAACCAAGGGCCATTCCAAGAGAGTTAGGGAGTCCTTTTCAACACTGTAAGCATCATCCTCTTCATCATGACCTGTACCATCGATGACCGCTTCATCATTAGACAGCACACCTTGGTCCTCTTGTTTCACCAATGCTCTCGGAACTAGTGGGGTTCTTGATATGTCCTCTTTTTCTAAGGCATGCTAGCAAGCTTCCCTAGAAACCAGAGAGGCTCTAAGTATGTCCTCCTTTGCTGAGGCATGGCAGGAAGCTTCTCGAAGAGCCAACATGCTATGTGCGTGCCCTGATTACTTGATGGAACCATACGAGATTGATGCAACACCACTAACATATGCTGTAGCTTGAGAAGTATTAATGGCCACACCATATCTACGCTCTGAGGTAGGAAAACTGTATGCATATGAAACAAGGCTCCCACACTTGGAATTGAGCAATAATGAATGTGAGAGAGTATAGATCATGTCACAGGCGTGCCTGTCTCAACTCGCCTGTGACGAGCTCTAGCCATGCATCCTCATAATCTTGAAATGAAGAATAAACATTGGATGACTTTAATAAATGGAGAGAATGAGAGAATGGAAAAGAGGAAGATTGATAAAGTGCACACACACTAGCCAATTAGCTCGGCCATGGCTTTGATACCATGTTGAGAAACACGGATCTAGAGTTAGTTAGCTATGGTGGACACAAATCAAACATATGATACATTATCAGAATGAGAGATTATAACTCAAGTGAATTAGGTTCCAAGATAGATTAGCTTGGACTCATAAATGTTGAGAATAGCAAATGATGCTTGCCCATAAGTGGCTTTGTACTAGAAAATAGACAATGATGTATGCTCTAGGCAGAGATGTCTAAAATCCCATAAGCACAGAGAAGAAAAGTAGTATTATCCATAAAGCTATAAAGGTATGTACTTGATACTCATTTCAATAGGTGGTACAATCATTTTTAGTCACTCAAGAATGTGTTTATGAGTCCAAGCTAATCTATCTTGGAACCTAATTCACTTGAGTTAAACATTCTAATAGTGTATAGTATGTTTGATTTCCATCCACCATAGCTCATCTAGTTCTAGGTACATGATTCTCAACAATAATGATAGTCTTGAGTAATTCAAACTGATAGTTCCATTGCCTTGTTATGAGTGTCAACAAAGTACATGGTTTTATAGATTTTGGGTAGTACCACTATTCCTCACCATGCTTATGGGATTTTGGACATCTCTTCCTAGAGCATACAAATTTTCTCTATCTTCCATACAAAGCCTCTTGTGGGGGCAAGCCTCTTTTGGGCACACATCTAGCCTCTACGAGCATTCTTGTTAAGTATTGATTGCTATTCTCAACAATCCAATCATAAGGAGGAGTTCAAGTATGACCATAGTCCTATGGGGCCTCCAAAATTGGGAAAACCTAAGATCGGAATGGAAGATGTGCTCAATTCGGTGGTCTCAATCTCTGATAGAGATCAAGATGTAGAAGGGCTATCTCCAACATGACATCATGGATAATTATAAGCTTGAATTCCACTACACAAGTGGCCCTGCCTTCCTTAAGATAAGAAAGCTTGATGTGGAGGTGTGTGCATAAATTAACATTCTCTTTCAAATTTGTTTTCATAGCTAGCATGATGTGTGGAGGTGTGTGCATACATTAAACATGCTCTTCCAACCTAGTTCTCATATCTAACATGATATGGAGCCTGGAGGTACTATATATGCATTGAGCATGCTAGTCTTCCAACTAACAACGTGTTTCCATGTCTCATATCCCATTTTTTTATATTCTCAATGAGAAAAATAGAGGAGTTCAAGCTCTAATTCTGGTCTGAATTGCTGAATCTATGGGTATGTGATTGTATCTTACTCTAGATATGCGATTGTAGTATCTTTCAAGAGGGTATTTGCCAAACCCTTTTTTGATGCTCTCAATGAGAAAAATAGAGGAGTTCAAGCTCTAATTCTGGTTTGAATTGTTGAATTTGTGGGTCGGGAGTGCTGAATCTATAACAAGACACCCAATTACACTAACCGGGGTATATAAGGTGTAAGAGTCCCAGATTAGGGCAACCGGTTATTATCAAGCACATACTCTTCACCTTCATCCTTAGTCTCCATGGATTCCTTCTTCCTTCTCTCCTCTTTTCTGTATTTCTCTCTCCTCTTCTAGTCTTCTTTTCTCTTCTTCTTGTTCTCTTTCTCTCTCTTCAGCTCTTCTCCTCTCTCCTCTCAGCTTCATTCATTACAAGTGGTATCAAAGCTTTAGGCTTTGGTCCTTTTCTTCTTTTCCCTTTCTCCCTTTTCAAATCCCAAAAACCCTAGTTACTCATGTTATAGGTAAATGTACAATAGGAAGGACTATAGTCTTAGCTTTTTGAAGCAAGCAGGAGCTATGGCTAGAGATTCAAACATAATTGGAGATAAAATGGTTAAAATATCATGTCATCACTTATTTTCATACAAATTTTAGGGTTTCTAGGCCAAGTTTACAGTCCTAGGAGTTAGAAGAGGGCAAAACCCCAGTTACTTCTTGGATAAGTTACTCATGAATATATGTGTACATCATGTGGGTTCAAAATAAGGTATTTTTAAAATACTATTTTTATAAATTTTTTACATAAATAAGGGTGTAATATAAAGGGGTTATTTATAGATTGCATAGAAAAGAGTTAGGTTTTATTCAAGAAAAATTCACAGATAAGGATATTTATAAATATGCTTTGAATGCACGTGATGTAGAGGATATACATATAGTGACTTCCCCGAGAGTTACTTTTTGCCTTAACCCTCCTTCTCTCACCTCTCCTACAAAGCTACCATGGTTGCTAGCTCCTACAACCTTCCCTAGCTTGCTTTAGCCCCCTCCAGGCCATCAACCACCACCAGGAATTGATCCCCCGTGTCCTCAGCTTCAATTTGGACACCCTAGAGGCCAGTGAAACCCTACTGTGGGCTCCACGAAGCATCCCACAATTTGTGGCACAAATTGCGATGATGTCCATGGCCTCCTCCTGCCTTTTGCTCCATCTCTTGGCCTCTCCCTTGGCGTTCCTAGCCCTTGGGGTAAGGGTTGAACCCTCCTTTAGCAAGATTTAGCACTTCTTCCTTCGACATTGAGCTCCTAATTGAACACCATGCTATTGTACATTGCATGTGGGCAGCTCTTACAGCTCAAGTCAAGCTCTTAATCCAAGCCACAATCTCTAGAGCTTAGCCCTCAAGAGACCCCTCACCCTTTTTGCCTCTTTCTTACCCGGATGGAAGGTATGGAGATCAGCATGCATGGGCTTCTTGTGGGCATCCATGAGAGCTCCATTTGAAGCTTTCCATCTTTGAAGTTCAATCTCGGGAACAAGCAAGGGATTCCTCATCATCAATGGAAGCATTCAAATTTTGAAGTCTTCTTCCATGGGAATTCCCCAATCAACCTGGCTTGCTTGATGGATCAAATGGGCATAATGCATTACAAGGGGATAGGCAAATAACAACAGTGATTTGCGACAAAAAATAGTGATCTCACTATTAGTGTCGCTATTTGCATCACTAACGGCGTCAAATTTGCAAAGCCGTTACGACACTAATAATGACGCAAATAGCTATGTTTTTTTGAGAAAAAAAGTGTCAAATACCGGAGCATAGCATTTTTTGCAAACAGTTTCAAGAGAGAGCAAAAGAGAGAGTGAGAGAGATCGTGGCTTTGGCAAGGAGATGGAGAGAAAGAGGGAAAGAGAGATAAGGAGAGCTTCTCACTGTTACCACTGCTGCTACCATACACAAAGAAGAGGAAGAAGTGCATGAGGGAGAAAGAAGGGATGTCACAAAGAGGAGATGAAGAATCCATCCTTGAGCCTTTGGAGTAGGTACATTGCCTCTTCTTACTTTGTTTTTGTGTTTTCTTTTTTTCTTTTGTTTGTATTTATTTGTAATGGGATGCATTGAGAGAGAAAGAGAGAAAATGAGAGAGGGAGAAGGAAGGAAAAATAAGAGAGAATGAGAGAGAGAAAAAATAGGAAAGATAAAAATGAAAGAGAGAAAGAGAGAGAGGGAGGGAGAGAGAGAGGAGAATGAGTGAGAGAAACAATGAGGGGGTGAAGGGAAACAAAGAGAGAGGCAACAAAGAAAGAGAAAAGAGAAAGAAAGAGAGGGGGGAGAGAAAAAGAAATAGAAAGTGAAGGAAGAGGTGGATAAAAGGGTGAAGTAAAGAGAGGAAGGAGAGTGAAAAAAAAGACAGCTAGAAAGAGGAGGAGAGAAAAAGGGACAAAAAGAGGGAGAAAAAGAGAGATAGAGAAAAGAACAAATGGAGAGCGAGAGAAGGAGAGGGAAAAACAAAAACAACAAGAGAATTGAAGAGATTGGAATGATAGAAAAATAAAGGCAAAGGGGGAAGATAGGCACGAAGAGGGGTGGGGAGAGAGAGTCTTTCAATGTCTTGTTTTATGAGTCTTTTATTTTCTATCTTTGATTTTGATTTTGACGAGATATGTCGAGTGCGAATGGAGAGGAAATGAGAGAAATACATAGAGAAAAGAAGGAAAAGAAAGGAAAAAAGAGAAAAAGTGAGAGTGGGGATGGAAGATGGGGGAGAGAAAGAAACATTTATAGAAAGAGAGGGGGGAGAGAGAAACAAATAAGGATGAAAGGAGGCAAATAAAAAGAGAGAAATAGAAAAAGAATGCGAAAGGTGGGAAGATAAATAAATAAAGAGAAAGGGAGGTAAATAAAAAAAGGGAAGAGAGAGAAAGAGGGATGGGGAGAGAAATAAAAAGGGGTATAGGTTAAAATAGAGGGACGTGGAGAGAAAAGGAACAGATAAAGAGATATGGAGGGAGGCAAACAAATAAATGGAAAGGAAGAGAAAGAGGAGTAGATATTAAAATGAAGGAAGATCATAAGTGAGGAGAACAAAAACCAATTTTTTGTCATAATGCATACCAAATGTAGAACGATAATGGTCATGATGTCCAAGATTGCGAGGTGTATCTTAATCAGCGTGTCCCGTGTCCTTGCTCTCAATGCAAGTTGGCAACCAAACGAAATCATCACTTGTCTATAGAATACATACAACCTTTGGTGAGTTCCAATTGGAGATCATTGATTAGGTGATCTCAAACTTTGAGTAAATGATAAGAAAAGTGTGTATCCATCATGCCTTACATTTGCAAAGTAACTGAATATCATATACAAAGACATTAGATGTGCTTGTAAAATTTATATAGGGAGGTGATGCCTCATTCCAAGGAAGAATGCACCTATTGCGGTTAGTTATAGAAGAGTTTGTGGACATGCAATGATGGATAGAGTGCCTGAGCCAATGCATTAGTCCATTACTCAATTAATTGATGAATCACTTTTAAGGGTACTTTAGAATATGCACTTTAATTAGCATCATTTTTTAGAGTTATATTACCGTGTTTTACTTAAATATTTATATTGATTATGCTAACATTATTTTCTGTATGTGCAGGTTACCTTTGATGATACTTGGAGAGGAGGATGAGTCAAGGGATGAGAGATGAGGAGTTGCAGGAGAAATTCACATGTATGTCTCCAAATAAGATGGCCCGATTTAGAGATATGGTGGACAAGGAGCTATCTTGGACATCGTTGGGCTGTTCTGTGAGATCTACTTTGGCATGTTCTGATGATTTGGTTTCCAGTAGATGAGGTTGACACTCTAGACTAGGCCTAGACGGAGGGAGTGGTTCTAGGGGGTGCTGCTGAGATGTGGATGTTGTGAGCTCACGGTCAGTTTGAGATAGGGGTGCTACTCCTCGCTCTCGTGCATGTTCTAGAGAGGGTAGCTCAGGTGGGTGTTATGGAGGCATCAATGTAGTGTCTCCATCTCATCGTAGGATTTGTCGCACCTGTGGAGACATCTACTCCAGTGAATTTGGGTTTTGCTCAACCATCCGCAGGTGGCACCCCTATGGTGCTACTCCAAGAGATAATACCCCTATGGATACACTAGATATACAAGGGTATCTTGGTTATGCCCAGGAGCACAGTCATAGGTGAGAGAGGACCGCACCTTAGACGTACCCCAGAGGGGTATGGATATCTCGTAGATGACAGGACATGTGCTGTGATAATGAATTATGAGGGGAGGAGAGTGATGTCTCGCATGAGAGAGTTGTGCCAACAAGTTTTTAGGCATAATATCTTGGACCATTGGAAGAATATACCCAAGGGGAGTAGGGACTATATAGTGGCATCCTTGCATGAGGAGTTTTCAGTACCTACCGCGATAGAGAGGTTTTCCACTGGGTGGATGATGGAGTGTATGTGTGCATACATGTCACATAGACGATCGGATGCACACAAGGAACTCAAGAGCAATGTCTCAAAGCTCGAGTGGACAGATGTAGATGATTGGTGGAGACTCAACTTGGAGGAGGCTACAGATTCTTCAAGACATTGGCGACAGTAGTGGGAGGCAATGAGTTAACGATTGGAGGCAGGGGTCGTGCATCATTTGGGGAGTGGTGGCCATATGCCTTATCTGGAGGAATTTGTAAGTTTTTGTTTTGTTCTTCTCACTTTCTTATTTGTAATATCACTTGTGCTAATAGTCCCGTTTCTAAAAATTGTATTCTATTTTCTTTACAGCACTCAATCACAAATCGTGATCCCACTGGCTTGAAGACTCGATATGCAGAGAGACACAGTCTCACTGCACTCATCGATAGACTGTACACACGAGATGGCCCAATAAGTCAATCATCTTTCTTTTCTATAGTTATTATTTTTCTTAAATGCATTATGTATCCACCGGTGGAATGATGTCTAGTTGTTAATTTTGCAGAGTCCATTCAATGCTCTTTTACATTGCGATGAGATTTCTGATGGCAAGGATTTGTAGCTCGTGCTTGGATTCATGGAGCACATATCCTCTTCTTTTTTGGTCATATGATTTGTGCAAGCATCTTCCATGTACTATTCCTTAGATATATTTATCATCCTTTGTATAAAATCGTATATTGTGAAAATTACAAATAGAATTTCATGTTTGTTTTGGTTGTCCTCTCTCTCCATGGTTCCATGTAATGTCATGAGTTTTCATCAGTAGTCTTATACTTATTCTATAAATTATCAGTCTTGTAGGTTCAAGTAGATTTTATATCGATGCTTTTAGCGATGACGGTGGCAATTTTTTTAATGAACATTTCTATCGCTTTGAACATCGGTATGAGGCTTGTATCTTGTAGTGATGATGGGCTTGCTTCAACCATCTTCCCCAAGCACTGAAGAGGTATGCCAATCTAATCTTAATCTCTCATATTTATCCACTTGCTGAGCTTAACCCCTTTTTTGGAGAGATTAAAGATTGCATAGGATTTATTAGTTTAATCCCTCTTGTATGCATGCATCTACTGGAAAGTCAATATTCCCCT
This sequence comes from Lygodium microphyllum, assembly GCF_053477565.2. Classification (NCBI taxonomy): domain Eukaryota; kingdom Viridiplantae; phylum Streptophyta; class Polypodiopsida; order Schizaeales; family Lygodiaceae; genus Lygodium; species Lygodium microphyllum. The sequence goes on from NC_141147.1 coordinate 25,215,231, forward strand.
TTGCTTTCTAATGAATCATAAATAATCCTGAATTAATTGTGTTGGCTGACATTAACCCCCATTTTTGTCTTTTGTGCCTTGGATAAGCCTCAAGGTGAGTAATAGCCTTTGTAAATGGGTAAGTAGTAGCCAATGAGTCACTGAACTGCCAAGGTATCCCCTATCCAAGCCTTTGTTCATCCTTGCATCTCATGAAACAACCCAATGTTTCATTTCCAATGTATCTCATGTTGATTTCTTATTAAAAATATCTGCAATGTATACTTCAATGGTTGATGAAAAAGGCCAATGTTAGGCGAGGTGGTAAGATAAAAGAGAGATGACTCTCTCTTACCACTTAAGACCCTGAGGGGTACACAACTCGGCCCGAGGGAAACTTTGCCCACCTCTCGGTGATACGGATCTTGATACTTGTATATGTAGATGTAGGTACTCTCCCATGATCACCAGCTCTCATGATACAATGATCCCCTTGGACACCCTTTTAGTGCTAATGACACCCATGTATGATGCTTGAAGTGGATGTAGTCAACAGAGATGTATGGCAGTAAAATTCACTTATGCATTGATGACAGAGAAGATCTTGAGCTGATAGATATGCAATGATGCTTGGGATGGTGATCGATATAATCAGGATGCTATTCATGTTGTTGGCCATGAGAATAGATGAGAGATTTGATGGGGATACACAACGAAAGGTGGTTGAGACATGGATATGGAGGCTCAAGCATATTTCATTCTCTTCTTCATTCTTCTTATTCTACCTTCTCTCCTATCCACTTTTCCAAGTCTCTCACAAAGAGATAGAAACTTTGACCTTTAGGACACTTTACACAACCTCTCACATACTTACTTAATACACGCATAGGATAAGGCTTAGGCTATGCCTTATTTCTCAACACTTCCCCCTCAAGCTCAGAATGAGCCTGCAATGATAATACTCTAAGTGTACTCCTAAAGTACTCAAACTTATCTTTACCTAATTCTTTGGTAAAGATATCAAAAACTTGGTCATTTGTTTTGACGTGGACCAAGTCAACCTCTCCATCAATGACCTTCTCTCTAATGAATTTATACTGCACTTCTATGTGTTTTGTCCTAGCATGGTAGACTAGGTTCTTTGCCAACATAATGATACTAAGGTTGTCACAATATATGATGACTCCACCATCAATTTCAATCCCCATGTCACATAAAACCAGTCTCGGCCATGTCTGCTCACATGCTCCCAATGCAGTACCTCGGTACTCAGCTTTTGTACTTGATAAAGCAACTGTAGGTTTTTTTTTGCTACTCCAACTTACCATGGCTAATCCAAATGAAAATACATAACCACTAGTGGATCTCCTATCCATAAGATTACCTACCTAGTCTGCATCAGTATACCCAAACAAGGTAGGCTTTATTCCCTTCTCATAGAATAAGCCAAATCCAACTATCTTCTTCACATACCTTAGAAATCTCCTCACTGCATCCAAATGTGATTTACATGGTATTTGCATAAATTGGCTAATCAATCCAACAACATAGCTCAAATCTGGCCTTGTAATGGTTAAGTAGATAAGACTACCAACCATATTTCTAAACATAGTCACATCTTCCACATATTGCCCATCATCAATCATTTTGATGTTCTGATTGAAGGGAGTATCCGCTGGCTCTTACATCCTATCATGCCATACAAGGCCTCAAGACGGGTGCTTGCTTCAGTCCATACAATGATTTCTTTAACTTGCATACATAATGCATCTATTTAGGATTCACATACCCTTTAGGTTGATTTATGTACACTTTCTCTTCTAAATTCCCATTCAAGAATGCATTTTTCACATCCATTTGATACAATTTCCAGCCATATATAGAAGACAAAGCAATAATTGATCTCAATGTAGTCATCTTTGCCACTAGACTAAATGTCTTCTCATAATCCATTCCATATGTTTGTGCATTATCCTTTGCAACTAGCCTTGCTTTATGCCTATCTAGAGAACCATCCAATTTTCACTTCACTTTGTACACTCATTTGCAACCAATTGATTTCTTTCCATCAAGTAATTGTACTAAATCCCATGTCTTGTTTATCTTCAATGCATCCATCTCCTCATCCATAGCTTATCTCCATTCTTTGCTTTCCACTGCTTCCTCAAAGTAAGCAGGTTCCACATGTTGTACATAAGAAAGTATATAATCATAATGCATCTTCATGAACCCATTATATGTCGAGTATATGTCAATCTATCAACATGATATCTAACCCTTTTTGATCCCCTCAACTTAGGTGCACTACTTGGTGTCTCAATTGCTCTTGCATGTGGTGGCACATATTTTTCTACACTTCTAGTACACGGAGCTTTTACATGAGGAATACCATACTCATAATCGATAGATTCATCCTTTGAACTTTCAGTCATAGGCCTCTTGCCTTTTGCAATTTCCACACTCTTTTGTGAACTCCTCAACCTGCCACTTTATGGACTATAGCTGCCATTGATTTCTGCATTCTCATAAGGTCCAAACATATCTTCTAAGTGCTAATTTCCAAGCTTACCATTTGCTGAAATTTTCTCCCCATGAGCATCATCATCATTACTCTCATAGGAATCCAATTCCACTACAATCTTAGGCTTGTACCATGATTCATACTCATTGAATCTGACATCCCTACTAATGTAAACTTCCTTAGTCACTAGATCATAGAATTTGTAACTCTTCTTCTCATAAGGATATCCAAGAAAGATGCATTTTATAGCCTTTGGCTCCATGTTCTTCCTCAAATCATCAAGAACATGAACATAACAAACACATCCAAAAACCTTGAAGTAAGTAACAGTGTGTGTCTTGCCATACATCTTTTCATATGGTGATACACGATGAGTCAATGTTGTAGGTGTCCTATTCATGATATGTGCTGCAATATGCACTACCTCTACCCAATATGTCAATGGCATATTCATTTGGTTCATCATTGCTCTAGCAATCTCTGCAATGATATGGTTCTTCCTTTCTACCACAGCATTTTGTCGAGGTGTGTACCTGCATGTCACCTGTCATTTGATTCCATGATCTCTCAAAAAATCTGAAAATTCATATGACATGTACTCTCCTACATTATCAGACCTCAAGCATTTTATGTAATAGCCAAATTGTTTTTCAACCATAGCTTTAAACTTCAAAAATATTTCAAAGGCTTCACTTTTATGCTGCATGAAATACGCCCAAGTCATTTTGCTAAAGTCATCAATAAAGGTGATATAGAACCTGCATCTCCCACTTAATGAGACATTCTAACATGGATCCCAAATACCAAAATGCATCATTTCCAAAGGATAATTGTTGATTCTCCCCCTCTTTGGAAATGGTAATCTAGTTTGCTTGCCAAACTGATAAGCCTCACATACATGATCATAATTGACATAACCAAAATGGGGCAAACCATGAACCACATGTTTGATTTGCATTTGTTTTAGCCTTTGCAGGTTTACATGTCCAATTATCCTATGGCATAATTCAACATCCTTATCTTGACCATGCCCACTTTCAACATACATAGAATTCTGAATGATGGGAGTACCTTCATCTAAGGCAAATAATCTTTCTTTCTTTTTCCATTTGGCAATCAATTTGCTAGGCCTTCCATTTTAAAATTTCTCAATGAAACATCCATATCTAGTGAATCTCACTTGCAATCCTTGGTTGCCATTTGTACAATTGATGCTAAGTTCTTAGTGATTGTAGATGCGAGCTCAAGCTCAACCGCAAAGACCCACAGACCGCTTTTTGTTCAACGTTCCAAGCTGAGCACTAATGGCTACCTCTCACATAGCCGATGTGCTATCTATCTCTACGAGTGTTGTGAGCTTACCTCCATGCCCAATCTAGTTTTCTTCTCTTCGGGTAGCTCCACAATCCAAGTGCAAGTTTCAAGCAAGCTCCACGCTCCACGCTCCACGCTCCACGCTCCACGCTCCACGCTCCACGCTCCACGCTCCAAGCTCCATTGTTGCGAGCAAGAGAAGAGAAGAGAAGAGAAGAGAAGAGAAGAGAAGAGAAGAGAAGAGAAGAGAAGAGAAGAGAAGAGAAGAAGAGAGGAGAAGATGGAGAGCTTCTCCACCATGGTTCCTCACCCTCACACACTTACTCCCTCACACTCTCGCACTCCCTCTCTCAAGCACAAGCTCAAGCAAACTACTTTTAGCCACACACAAGAATGACCTTCTCATTCTCTTTTCAATTTTATATACAAAACTCTAAATCCCTTTTGGGTGGTCATCCCCTTATCCCCTTTTTTACATGGCCATGGCCTAGGTCCTTTTTTCCATTGTCCTCTTATCTTCCTAGCTTCCTTTCTTTGCCTATCTACCTTTACAATTTGCACGGGGCACTCTTAAAATAAATCATGGTGCGCCTTGCACTCTTTTACAAAAGTATTGACTTGCATTTTTTCTTGTGTGTCTTTCTCCTTGATTTAGGACTTTTCTGCACTTCTTGTGTTTCCATATTTTTTTTGGCGTGCCTTCGTCTTCCGTTTCACTTTTGCCTTGGCCTTGTCTTCCGCTTTAGATTTCCAAATTTTCCACCTTGTTTGTATGAGGGTTAACATTACCGCCCTCCTAGACGAGTGTTAGTCCCATGGCACTCTCCGTCGTCATAGGTAGCGGGCTTTGGCATGCACCAAAGACATGGTTGAAAGGGACTGCTGTGGTTTGTTGTTGAGGAGTTTTGGTGGTGGTGTGGATGAAGGTCATTGGGGGTATTGTTGTGTTGGTAGGATTTGATGGTGATAGGGTTGTTGTAGTTGGAGATAGGGTCGTCCTTTGTTGGGAGTTGCACTCATGGCTATCACAGGTGTAGGTGTTCTAGGTATTCGACATGCAAATATTCTTTGGTGGGCATGGATGATGATAAAGGATAAGAATTCAAATTTGAGTGTTGATGAAGAGCTGATGACACTTTCATTGGAGTCTTCAATATCTGCAATTGAAAACCTCTCATATGTGGTCTCTCCCTGAGGGTAGTGCTAGTCTTTTGATTGTGCACAAGACGTAGTTTGATTAGTTTGGGAGACAGGTCGAACTCTAAGCAAGCTGAGAGTATTATCCTGCTCTTGAGGACCCAAACTGTGTATAGATTGTGGTGCAAATATTATGTGAGTGCACGTGCATACGTAGATATTATGTAGTTAGAGGACTGCTGGTCTGGCTCCTCATAGAGCAATGTGTGGATGAAGTAAGGGTTCAATGGGGTGGAAAATTTTGTCGATGTTGAGGAGAAGTACACTCAAAGGCCTCTTGAGACATCGATTTGTTATTTTGATAAAACGATGTAGCATAATTAGCTCATTAACACCTTAGCTTTTGGTAGCTGGTGGCTACTTGTAGTGTTTGAAGAGTATGGTGTACTTTCCATGGTCTTTTGTACCTTGCTTACCACTATTGATTGCAATGGTACTATTGAGATGGAGTGTGAAAAAGAATTGTGCAAATGGTTCAGGGTGATAGGGTCAGAGACAAGCTCCCTAGGTATGTTATGCCCTTGATGTGCCCTAAAAAATTATGGGGGATCTGTAAAGGGCTAGGGGACTAGGGACGGAGCCAACTAACCAAGGTCATTGGACATACTTAATTTGAGGACCCATAGGTGATGTGCTGTGATTGTGAGTGCTTTTTTTTCTCTCTTTTCTTTTCTTTTTGTTTTCTCTTTTTCTTTTTCTTCTTCTTCTTCTTCTTTTTTGAGTTAAAATGAATACAACCAATGCAATATATTGAGGCTATCAGGCTTTCATTTGGATTGAGAAATGACGAGATCCAAAGGTTGCAAAAAATGGATATTACAAAGATTGTGTTATTAGCCTCGATGCTAGAGGAATGATTGTTGAGATGAAGAGATACACTTGAGATTTTGCAAACCTCTTTGTAACATGTGAGACATCGATACAATTGAGGTAGTAACTGGAGTGAGTTGTGCGTGGACAAGGAACAAAGCATCTAGTGAATTGAATCCTGGTTGATGAAGAAACATTTGTCATTGCTGAGAGCATGGTTCCTACCTGGATGTAGAGTTTGGCCAAGAAAGAGAGAGTAGCCAATGACTATGCTTTGGACCATGCTCAAATGCAATGTATGCTTTCTACAGGGGTTATTTTCTCTTTGTGTGGGGATTCCGTCATGGCTCTTTGTTCTTGGTATTTCTGTCACTTTCTCCATAATGGTTCTTTGTGAGGTTGGTGGTCTTGTGGTGACTTAGACATTGAATGCTTTCGTAGAGAGACATGTGTCGTCTTGCATTCACTTGGCAACTCGTGAGAGTACATGCAAGTCATATGCTTCAACCATAATGAACAAGTGCAGCTCAAAGAGGCATCACTTATCTAAATCCCATGGTGTTGACTTTGATGCATATCACCTGCACTTGGTTATCACTGCTTGTGTGTGTGCTGGCTTTTCTTTTTTTTGGTATTATCTATACATAGTCTCAAAACTCATTGTTTATTTATGTACACGTTTATGAATCCAATTCACTTCATGAGGATAAAAACCAATTGTAGAACTCAGGATTGTACTAGAGTGTGGCACACACATCCAGTACTCGTACGACCTACTCAATAACAACAGTTATTTTGCAACATGGAGTAGCATGGTACCTTGTTCGAGTCTACTCGCAACATGTAGCTCCTCTCCTCAGTGAGAATTTTATCAATCAGAGAGTTTTCTTGGCTAGTTTTGAATAAGTCCACACCCTGAACAACAATCAGTACTCGAAAGGAAGTTGACGCCACATAGGTCAGGTCTCTTTGAGACCACCATTTGGCCAGTTGCTCCTCAGTGATTGTCATAATCTGGGCTCCAAGTTTGGCCATTGTAGCACAATTATCAAACCAATATTTTTCAAATTGACTTCAACCCTCTGATTGTCGCTTTAGTTGCTCTATCTCTAAGAGATTTGGTTGGCAAAGCACATCGTTGAATTTCACATCTAAGCGTAGTTCGTCGGCCTCCTTGTCAAAGATGAGTTTCATGTATTCATGTAGGAGCTTGTCATAGTTCTTGTTAAGATATTCTTGCTCTTTCCAAGATAGCGGATATGGCAAGTATTCCTCAAGCTGCTCCCTAGGGAATGTGCCCATGTCTGCAAGGACATAGACATGTGCAAATAATTTTATTTTAGCATCCAACTTAGTCAAGCACTCTGTGACACTTCTATGTTCTATGAAGGCTTGCTCGGTTGCTATCTCATGCAAGGTTTTGGGAGTTTCCCTAGGCTTTAGCATAGTTGGGGGACTCATGCCTAGATGAGCAAGATTGGTCAATGCTAGGATTGCTCACGTTCTCAGGGTTTTCATGTTTCTCCTGAGGCTTTGTTGATATTGTCATGGTTCTCCTTGGATATGACTGATATAGTTTCATCAACCTATTTCGACAGTGTTGTATCCACTCTTGATTGGTCAATGTAAGTTCTGTTGTAGGTGGATTGAGTGTTGCAAGAAACCATTGATGGTAATGGTTACTTTAATTTATCAGAACACACTGATGCGTCTGAGTTTTCACCGTTGTTAGGAGAGATGGAAATGGGTTCCTTGGTGGGTGGACTCGATGCTTTATTCCTCAGCTCTTTAGCACTCTTGGTCTCAATCTTCTCGGCGTCTACAACCACTTGCAATAGCCATTGTTGTTTTCATTATTTTCTCCTCATTTTCTTAGGAAATTGAGGTGTATTCCTTGTAGACTCGGGACCCTGAACTAGGTCATCCATTGATGTGCTTGGTTGGTCCACCACCTCAGCGTTCTCTTTCTCTAGTGTGTCCTCATGGGACATAGTTGCGGCCTGCTGAATAGCCTCACTAGGTTGTGAGGGTACAATTGCCTCTCTTTTTGGAGAGTAGCTCTTCAACTAATTCCCCTCCATTTAGCTCCTCATCTGATTGCATTTGCAGTTGCTCTTGGTTGGGCATTTTCTCTAGACTCTTGTCCTTACCCATTGGAACATGCCTCCATTACTTCTTATCAGAGCGGGTGTTGTGTTTAGAGTTTTTTTTCCCTTGCTCTAGAGATTTGGATGACTCTAGTGTAGAACCAAGAGATGGTTTAGGGTTCTTGTCATGTAGGCTTGGATGGAACCAGCTGAAGAGGTCAGGGTTGTATTGATGGAAAGCATAGAGATCTAGGATTGTAGGGACTTGAGTGAGGCAAAAGACATATGCACTAACATCAAGAACCATGATCCCTACTCGCAACCTGCTAGCCACATGTAGATCTTATTTATTGTACAAGGGATATTTTTGGAGAGTGGTAGAAAGCTAGACCTCATGGACCACTGCCAACACACATAATGAGATTGGGGCAACGTACATGGGATCATGTATTGATTTCCAAAGGGCTTTCCTTTGCTCAGCGAGTGTCATTAGTCGGTGGCCAATTTTGGCTGCCAAACTTTGATTGGAGTACCATTTCTACACAGAGTCACCTTGTCCTTTCCATTTTCATTTGATTTCTTTGAGCTTTTCCTTGTTTGTCACACATTGAGAAATATAGAGTGAGGGTATCAAGCGCAATTCTTTAGATGTGGCTTTTGGGATGTCCTTTATGACTTCTTCAATGACATCTACATAGCAGGAGCAAACATGTTGTTGCTCATCCCAAGTTAGGGATTCGGCTATGAGCTTTGTGTGCTTTGGTGTTGGCCTTCCAATATCCACATGGACCTATGCACGTGTGATGGCTGTTAGCTTGTGATCAAGTTTCATCACGCACTTCATCTCTAGTTCATTGGTCAAATGTGCCATCTCCTTGGCCAAATCTTTGAGAGATTTCTCCTCAAGCATAGGCTTTAGGTGCTTCAAAAGTGCTAGAGGTATCAAGGATGTTGGTTGCAACATCTCTTCTACAAATGAATTGTTAAGGACACGTTCCGCAGGGGGCATTGTCACAGCCAAAGGCTATGACTGTAGTGATTCCTGATTGGAAGTAGTAGCTGCTAGTTGAGTGGACTGGCTACTATTGGTAGACTATGGTGTCAAGTCCTTAGGCAGATCAAAAGTGATCATGCCTTTTGTTGCCCTTTGAGCATGCACTTGTGTAGATAGCCACAATGGATTACATAGGCATATCCCTAGGTTGAGAATTAGGGGTGCTTTCATGTCCCACACTTTGGACATTTGGAAACTCAGATAGAGATAGAGATTGGGATTGAGTAGATGCACTTGACGATTGTTGTTGTGCCTCCTATTTCTGTTTAGGGAAAGAGGGTGTAGGAGATTTGGGACACCTAGGTGGACTTGGCATTGGCTGGAAGATTTGCTTGTTGCTATTTTGATGATTATGCCATTTTCTTTGTTGAGCAATCAACCTTATCATGAGCAATGTTGCTGTTAACCCTAACACAAAGAAAGCAAAAGGAAGTGGAAAAGACGCAGGGCAAAGGCGGGAAAAGGGTAGCTCGATGGAAGAAAGAAAAGGAGAAAAGGCCAAAAGCGCAAGGGCAACCTTAAAAGTCTAAGGAAAAGGCAAAAGGGGAAAGGCGCATTTTAAAATAAAAAGGTGCACCCTGAAATCTTGTAAAAGAGCGCCAGGCTCTCACCCGTGCAATTTGTAAATGTAGATGGGCGGTGGAAAAGAAGCTAGGAAGATAGAAGGACAATGGAAAAAAGGGCCTAGGCTATGGCCGGCCATGTAAAAAAGGGGAAAAGGGGATGACCGCCCAAAAGGGATTTAGGGTTTTGTATATAAAGTTGAAAAGTGAATGAGAAGCTCATTCTTGTGTGTGGCCAAAAGTAGCGCTCCTCTTCTTCTTCTTCTTCTTGTTCTTGCTTGCTTGAGCTTGTGCTTGAGAGAGGGAGTGTGAGAGTGTGAGGGAGTGAGTGTGCGAGGGTGAGGGACTGAGGAGGAGAAGCTCTCCATCTTCTTCTCTCTTCTTCTCTTCTCTTCTCTTCTCTTGTCTTGCTCGCGGCAATGGAGCTTGGAGTGTGGAGCTTGAGGATGGAGCTTGCTTGAAGCTTGCACTTGGATCGTGGAGCTACCGGAGTGTGCGGGAGAGGAGGTAACTCGAACACCACGGAGGTAAGCTCACTACACCCGTAGGTATGGATGGTGCGTCGGTTATGTGAGAGGTAGCCATTAGTGCTCGGCTTGGAACGCTTGAAACAACAAGCGGTCCGTGGGTCTTGGCGGTTGAGTGAAAGCTCCCACATTTTGGTTCTATTGTTGCCGGGACCAACGGATTCAAGCCTTGAGCACTTGCGCGCTTCGAATCGAGCATCGGAGTAGGGTTTTCCCCGAATCGGTTCTTAAGGTAGATAGGTAGGAAGCGAGGGGGTTGAAGATGGTATTCGATCTCCTTGGCAAGTAGGTGTTTTACTTTCTTGAGATATATGTTGTGAAATGGAGTAGTGTAGGTATTTAGTTTGTGATTTGGATGCATTTAGGATAGGAAAAAACAAAGAAAAAAACAAGCAAATAGTAGGGTTCTTTGTTGCTGCATAACAGGCTAAAACAGGGAAACAGGGGACCAAATTCAAGTTTCTGGGTGAGACAGGGACAGGGAACTAGCTGTAAGGTTCTGCAGTGCTGGGAAAGAACCTTAAGAGGCTTGGAAGGCTAGGACAGACCTCAGTTCCTTGGTTTGCCTTATGTGAGAGAGAGAGAGAGAGAACTTCTGGTTCATAGGACGAGGGAGCGCTACCCCGATTTCTAGGCGCCGACGATTCGTACTGCTCCAGGTGAGTTTGATGTTTTTCAACAAGTGCTCTAGTCAGATCTAGAAAGTCTGTGGTGATTGCGTGCAGCAGATAGTAAGGAGGGGTCAAACGGCGGGAATCGCACCTGCCGCCGACGCAGTCGGACCAACTCGCAGTGGTCCGATTCCCAGAATCGGACCACCCAAGTTCTGGAGTCGGACCGTCCAATTTCCAAAATCGGACCGCCCGACTGAGAGTGAGTCGGACCAGTTTGGTCTGATTCCCAGAGTCGGACTAGCCCGATCGGATGTGCCACGTGGCACTCGGACCACTCAGACTCGGACCAACCCGTTCGACTCGGACACTCGGACCACTCGGACTCGGACCACTCAGACCAACCCGTCCAATTTTGAGAATCGGATGCTCGGACCAACCTGTCCGACTCGGACACTCGGACACTCGGACCAATCCATAATCGGACCACTCAGGATCGGACCTGCCAGAATCGGACCACCCTGTCCGATTCGATTCCCAGAATCAGACCGGACCTGCCAGAATCGGACCACCCTATCCGATCCGATTCCTAGAATCGGACCACTTTGAAAATCAGACCACTTTTTGATCTGACTCCCAGAATTGGACGTGACCAAAATCGGACCACTAGGCCGATCGGACCAACCCAAAATCGGACGTCCGACTCTGATAATCGGACTCCTGAAAATCGGACATCTTAGAATCAGACCAAAAATTGTCAAAATCGGACAGGTATCTTGAACACAAATTCTTACGCATCTAAACCCCAAAGTTGACCGAGGACCACGTAGAGCTAAAGGCACATCACAGATCCATCACTAGGCTAAAACTCAGAGCAAGTAGTTCAAAATTTGGCTATAAACGGACCTCCAAATTGTGTATGGCTTTTACCGTAACGGCCCTGCGGGCCGGGGGGATTGCCCCCCTGGACCCCCGTAGAGGGGGCTCTGCTCCCTCCGCACCTCCCCTAAGTAGGTTGGAGAGAAAATGCGCGCCGTGAGACAAGTCCTCCAAATTGAACCCTAGTGGAGTAATGGCTCTACATGAGCATGTATCCTCACTCGCAAAAGAGCAACCAAAAGCCCATACCCGAACAGAGAGAAACAGAGACCCTAGAACATCAATGGGCCAAACTAGCCATCAAGGGCAAAAAGGCCACGCCATGAGAACACAAAGACATTGTGTTCAGACCGTGTCTAGTCAGAGCAAAATGCAACTTCAGCAAGCTACAAATGCGAATATGACTAGACATGACACTCTTGACGAGAGATGTACCTTGAATAACATTGCACTAACGATCCAAGACAGCAGTGGAGAATCCACATCTGGTCGTGCAGTCGAGAACTCAAGGGCATCTGTCAGAAGGCTTAAATTTACAAGCCAAGACCCGGAAGATGAAGACATAGTACCACCTGCTTATCTTAGGGTCAAACTCACTGCGAAAAGAGAGCATATTATCGATGCTCTAATTGATGAGGGAGCAGATTTTAATATCTTGACCTATGAATCATGGACCCTACTAGGCCAACCAGAGCTCACACCGACTAGTGCAATGCTTAGCCCTTATGGGGGACATCCACAAGCACTCATAGGGAAGTGCAAAATCCTTGCGACAATTGAAACAGAAAGCTTGCCTATCCTATTTCATGTTCCTCCAAATAGTGCTAGCTGCGGGAAAGAAACCCTCCTAGGAAGACCCTTCAAAAGGGCGACCAGGTGTGAGGCTGACTATGTAGCACAGAGGATACACTTGACACTACCGGGTGTGAGGATAGTCACAACCTTTAGCAAGGGTGACCTCATCAAACCTCGAGGGAAAGGCAAGGAAGGTGCTGACATAACAGTCAAGCCTACTAACGAGGGCAAGGACTTGTTGGAAGAGTTGATACAAGCACAGGTCGAACAACGAGGACCAGTGTGAGTGAGGCCATGCTTGAAACAAAAAGGTCAAGAGACAATGCCAAGGACGGGCTTTGGACTTACAAATATCGTAGAAGACCCCAAAAGAAGCCCAAGCCTTATAGACGGAGGCATCGATGGAGAGCCAGCACAATGCCACGATGGATATCCAAGGCGTTGCTTCGGGCTCAAGGGTATTATGCAGGCAACAGATGGATTTGGGTGCCAAAACCCCTTGCTAAACCTCCCTGGTCGACTGAAGGCCAGAGTGCATCAAAAGCAACGAAGCACAGGAGGAAATCTAAGAGAAACTCTAGGTCTCGAGGTAAGAAACTAGACATGAGTGTTCGAAAGAAGGAGCCTCAACCTAGCATGCTTAATAAGCAGATGTCATATGTAACCATTGAGCGTGCACAAAATCCATTAGTGCCCAATGAGCCTTTGGTTTCCCAAGGAGAGAACAAACATCATAGGCACAACATTGCTCATGGCAAGGCTACTCGCTCAACAAAGCAAATGGCACAATCATCTAATAGCCTTGAGAAAATCATTCAGCTAGTGCCACATCCGCCTAGGAGTCCTAGATCTCCTACGCCCTCTTCTCCCAAACAGACACAGGAAGCACTACATCAGTTGTCAAGGGCGACTGCTCAATTCCAATCTCTATCTCCATCTAAGCTTCCAACTGTCAAAGAGGTGGGACATGATGCCATCTGTAGCTCTCGACCCAAGGATATGCCTGAGCCACCTAATGCGACTAGATCAACTCGATCTACACAAATGAGTGCTCAAAGGCCAACAAAAGACACAACTACTTCTGATCGCCCTAGGGACTTGACACCGCAATCCACCAAGGGTAGCCAGCCCACTGAACTAGTTGCTACTACTTCCAATCAGGGATCACAGCAGTCACAGCCCTTGGCCATGACAATGCCCCTTGTGGGACGTATCCTTAGTAGTTTACCTGTGGAGGAGGTGTCGCAACCAAATCCCTCGACAACTCTAGCACTTTCAGAGTGCCTAAAGCCTAGGACGGAGGAGTTAAACGCAAGGGAGTTGGTTGAAAAGCTAGACTCTCCGAAAAGAGTGGCAATTATGCCCTCACAACTGGGCAAGGCTATTCAGCAAACCACGGCTATGTCCCATAAGGACACACTAGAGAAGGGAAATGCTGAGGCCCGACCAAGCACATCAACAATCAATATAGCCCAGGGTCCTGAGTCATTGAGAGAGGCACCTTCATTCACCAAGAAAAAGAAGAGAAAGCAGAGAAAACAACAACAGTTGCAGGTGGTTGTGGATCCCAAGAACATTGAGACGAAGGGCGTTGGAGAGCTGATGAATAAAGCATCGAGTCCATCCACCAATGAACCCACTGATGCCTCTCCTAATAGTGGTGAAACCTCAGACACATATGTGTGCTCTGACAAACCAAAGCAACAGTTGCCATCAACAGTTGCTTGCAACACTCTATCCACTGACAATAGAACTCACATTGATCAATCAAGAGTGGATACAACGCTGTCACAAGAGGGTGACAAATCTATACCAGTCACATCCGAGAAGAACCATGACGAAATAGCAGCAAAACCTCAGCAGAAACGTGAGAACCCCAAGAGCATAAGAAATCCTAGCATTGACCAATCTTGCTTATTTAGGCCTGAGCCCCCAGCCATGCTAAAGCCGAAGGAAACTCTTAGAACTTTGCATGAGATAGCAACCGGGCAAGCCCTCGTTGAACATAGAAGTGTTGCAGAATGCTTAACTGAGTTGGAGGCTAAGCTCAAAGTGGTCGCGCGTGTCTACGTCCTTGTAGACATGGGCATGATCCCCAAAGAGCAGCTTGGAGATTACTTGACCTTTCCTCTATCATGGGAAGAATAGGAACATCTTAACGGACACTATGACAGGCTCCTGCATGAACATATGCGACTCATCCCTGACGAGGAGGCTGACGAACTGCGCTTTACTGTCACGTTCAATGAAGTGCTTTGCCGACCAAATCTCGTAGACATAGAGCTACTAAAGTGACTGTCAGCAGGCCAAAGTCAATTTGAGCAGCATTGGTGCAAAAGCTGCGTTGTAATGGCCGAACTAGGGGCTCAGATCATGACGGTCTCAGAAGAGAGATTGGCCAAATGGCGGTCTCAAAGAGACCCAACCTACGTGGCACCAACTTCCCTTCGAGTGCTGACTGCCATTCGGGGTACGAACTTAGCTGGGACTAGGCTACAGGGCCCTTTGATTGATAAGGTTCTCACTGAGGAGGAGTTACATATAGCCAGTAGACTCGGACAAGGGTCCATGCTACTCGATGTGGCAAAATATCTATCGGTATTAAGTAAGCTGCCACGAATACTAGATGCGTGTGCCACACTGCGGTACAAACCCGAGTTCTACACTTGGTTCTTATCCTCGTGAAGTGACATGGATTCATAAATATGTATATAAATAAACACAGCTTTTTGTGTCACCGTGTATAAACAACGTCAACACACACAAGCAATGGTAGTCAGGCGCAAGGAGAAGAGTGAGGTCAGATAAACTAAGCTCCTCAAGTCCTCCTCTCATCACGCATTTAAAAGTGTGTGACCAGCCCCACCTCCAGGTGAGAGCACGCAACCCACATCGCCGCCATAGGAAGCCTTGACCAACAACCCTGATGGTGTAGGCAGGGTGTAGTCCTTTCCAATACACTTGCTTCCCTTTTGATCTACTCTGTCGAGGATGTGTCCTGTCCCACTCCACGGCAACCAGTCCATGTGACTTAGCATAAACTAATATCCGCTAATGAGACTGGAGGCCACGCGAACATCAGCGTGGGGGCCATTCCTCTACAACAAACACTGCATGCCTCACCCCTCCCCTTCTTGTCATATGCGCTTCAGAAACCACACTAAAATCCCTTCCATGCAAACAGTTGTATCCTGTATCAAGGTTAACCCTTGGATTGCGTCTTGCAGGTTTCCTTTTGCGGTGGAACGCATGGAGAATCATGGAGATCTAGCATGCAAAGACGCTCTTCGCAGAAGGCGGGAGCATGTGGCACGCGCCCCTCCACCGGAGCGCTATGTGCCCACCATCAAGAGGTATCCAAGAAGTGAGGCCCTAAGCGACACTGCCCAGGGCGAAGGCCAAAGAATCCTCGAGTCAAGAAAGTCGAGACTCGAAACGTGCAACAGGTGGCAGCACTAGTGGCACGAACTCCCAGCTCCCGCTCGGGCCCCAGATGCTCAAAGGCAGAAAGGGCAGCTCGGGAAAGAGAAGAATTTAATGAATTATTTAGAGACATTCTGGAGATGGTAGCCGGCCGGGATTACACCATTCATATCTCGGCCGACATGTTCCCTGCTCACCCCCACGGGAGCCCCACACCAGTAGAGCCCCAATCACCCGGCCACCCAGACTCGCCCCGCCTCGTACAAATCGAGTAGCCCATGATGCATAAAGGGCTTATCAAATGATAACTGGCCATAACTTTTTGTTTTTAAATGGTTAAGTGTTCCTGACTTGTTAAGTGTTGACATGTTCCCGACTTGTATGAACTTTTCATATCTGCGTTTAATATATTTCACGCCTTTAGCAAAAGAAAAAGCTAATCAAGCGCAGGTAATAACTGTCTAAGTTAACACCGTAGGATTCAGATTAGTGATGTCTCCTTGCATTGCACCGGTTTATTATAGTTGCGGCATATGCCATGCATGTACTCTCATGATGCGACAAGTGGATACAGGATGAGACA
Source organism: Lygodium microphyllum (assembly GCF_053477565.2). Classification (NCBI taxonomy): domain Eukaryota; kingdom Viridiplantae; phylum Streptophyta; class Polypodiopsida; order Schizaeales; family Lygodiaceae; genus Lygodium; species Lygodium microphyllum. The sequence continues at coordinate 25,231,574 of NC_141147.1, forward strand.
GATCTTTGGGCGAAAGTGTTCAATGCCCGATCACCGCAACACCACCGATCCTCCAAGGAGCCGCGGCAAAGCCACGCTGTCGAATTCACGAATCACCCTTGCCAACCACCCACACTGCATGGCCCAAAACACATTCCTGGGTCACGTCCCCTTTCTGGGTCAAGCTCTATAGTTGGCTCACGGCAGTCGCTACCTCAACTATACCAACATCGCATGTGCCGCAAGGAGGTTGCAATATCTCAAGTGTATCTCCCCTTCTCGCCAACTGCTTCTCTAACAATGAGGCTAGGGCACAAGCATCATTGTACTATCCATTTTCTGAGCCTTCGAAGCTTAACATTTTCCAACCCATTGAAAGGCTGATAGCCTCAACATGTTGTAATGGTTGTACTCAGGCAGGCAAAAAAAAAGAAAAAAAAGAACAAAAAGCACCCACAATCACCTCACAGCACCTAGGGGTCCTCAAATTAGGTACGCCTAGTGGCCTTGATTGACTGGCTCCGTCCCTAGTCCCCTAGCCCTTTAGCATCACCCACAATTGTTCAGGGCACATCAAGGGCAGGACATACCTAGGGAGCTTGTCTCGCTTATGGTTAGACCTGTCACCCTGACCCACTTGCACAATTCTCTCTTGCACTATGTCATAATACCATTGCACTCAATTGTGGTAAGCATCGCACGATGGGCCATGAAATGTACACCATCTTCATCAGGCAAATCCAATAGCCTCCAGCTCTACCGAAAGTGCGATGTCTCTGTATTCAATTATGCTCCGTCGTGCAGTCACAATGCGAAAGATGTCTCATATACCTTCACGTGCACTTATTCTCAATATGGACAACTTTGCTTCATCCACACATTGTTACGAGAAACTAGCCCATGGTCTTCTAACTACATAATATCTAAGTATGCACGAGAACTCACCTAATATCTGCACTAAAGTATATACACAGTTGGGTCCTCAAGTGTAGGACAATACTCTCAGCTTCCTTAGAGTTCGACCTGTCTCCCCAACTAATCAAATATGTCTTGTGCACGATAAGAAGACTAGCACTACCCCTTAGGGAGAGACCACACGAGAGGTTTTCAAATTGTAGGTGTTGAAGACTCCAACAAAAGTGTCATTCGATCTTCATCAACACCCAACTCGGAATGCTTATCCCTTACCATCCGACAAGCCCAAAAAGGATCATCATGTGAAGAATCCCCAACAAACCAACACTTGTGCTGGCCATCCATGCAATCCCCAACACAAAATAGCCTTACCGCCAACTCCAACAACCTTCCACCAGCCACCTTGGCCACCAACAGGTCCCCCAGAACCTTCTGCCACACTACCACCAACACTCCTCTGCGGAAACCATAGGCGTCCTTGTCACCCACGTCTTGGGTGCATGCTAAACGCTTGCTACCTACAACGGTGAGTGCCATGGGACTGGCACTCATCTAGGAGGGGGGTAATGTTAACCCTAACACGAAGAAAGCAAAAGGAAGTGGAAAAGACGTAGGGCAAAGGCGGGAAAAGGGTAGCCCGACGAAAGAAAGAAAAGGAGAAAAGGCCAAAAGCGCAAGGGCAACCTTAAAAGTCCAAGGCAAAGGCAAAAGGGGAAAGGCGCACCCTGAAATCTTGTAAAAGAGCGCCACCCGTGCAATTTGTAAATGTAGATGGGTGGTGGAAAAGAAGCTAGAAAGATAGAAGGACAATGGGAAAAAGGGCCTCAGCTATGGCCGGCCATGTAAAAAAGGGGAAAAGGGGATGACCGCCCAAAAGGGATTTATGGTTTTGTATATAAAGTTGAAAAGTGAATGAGAAGCTCATTCTTGTGAGTGGCCAAAAGTAGCTCTCCTCTTCTTCTTCTTCTTATTCTTCTTGCTTGCTTGAGCTTGTGCTTGAGAGAGGGAGTGTGAGAGTGTGAGGGAGTGAGTGTGTGAGGGTGAGGGACCGAGGAGGAGAATCTCTCCATCTTCTCCTCTGTTCTTCTCTTCTCTTCTCTTCTCTTCTCTTGTCTTGCTCGCGGCAATGGAGCTTGGAGCGTGGAACTTGAGGATGGAGCTTGCTTGAAGCTTGCACTTGGATCGTGGAGCTACCGGAGTGTGCAGGAGAGGAGGTAACTCGAATGGCATGGAGGTAAGCTCACTACACCCATAGGTATGGATGGCGCGTCGGTTATGTGAGAGGTAGCCATTAGTGCTTGGCTTGGAACGCTTGAAACAACAAGCGGTCCGTGGGTCTTGGCGGTTGAGTGAAAGCTCCCACAGTTGCACATGTGGTGCTCATTATCCTCTTGGGAATTCAAAGGCTCAGGCACTAGTGGTCTTTGTGTACACTCGACAATTACATCCGATATCCGCTTATTAAGCACGCTAGATTGAGGATCTACCTTTCGAACAATTATGTTTGGTTTCTTGATTTCAATCGTGAGGGGCTCAGACACTCCAACCTTGTTGAGTGAAGACTTGGATTTTTGTTTAGATTTCCTCCTGCGCTTCTTCACTTTTAATACGATCTAGCCTTTAGTTGATAGAGCTGGTTTAGTAGGGGGTTTTGGCATCGAAATCCATCGGTTACGTGCATAATACCCTTGAACACGTAGCAACGCTTTGGATATTCATCGCGTCGTTGTGATGGCTGTCCATTGATATCTTCGTCTCTAAGACTTGGGCTTCTTTTGTGGTCTTCTATGATATTTTTAAGTTCAAAGCCTGTCCTTAGCATTGTCTCTTGACCTTCTTGTTTCAAGCATTGGCCTTGCTCACTAGTTCTCTATGCTCAACATGCGCTTGTATCAACTCTTTCAATAAGTCCTTGCTCTCATTACTAGGATTGCTTGATATGTCAAAATGTTCCTTGTATTTCCCTTGAGGTTTGATGAAGTCACCCTTACTAAAGGTTGTGATTAACCTCACACCCGATAGTGTCAAAGTGTACCCTTTGTGTTACATAGTCAGCCTCACACTTCGTTTCCCTTTCGAAGGGTCTTTCTAGGAGGGTTTCCTTTTCACAATGAGCACTATTTGGAGGAACATGGAATATGATAGGAAACCTTTCAGTTTCAATAGTTATAAGGATTTTACACTTCTCTTTAAGTGCTTGTGGGTGTCCCCCGTAAGGACTAAGAGTTACATTAGTCGGTGTGAGTTCTGATTGGCCTAGTAGGGTCCATGCTTCATAGGTCAAGATATTAAAATTTTCTCCTTCATCGATGAGAGCATCAATACTATGCTCTCTTTTTGTGGTGAGTTTGACCCTAAGATAAGCAGGCGGCATCTTCTGGGTCTTGGCTTATAAATTCAAGTCTTCTGATACATGCCTCTAAGTCCCCAACTGCACAACCAGATGTGGATTCTCTACTGATGTCTTGGGTCATTTGTGCAGTGCCGTTCAAGGTGCATCTATCTTCAAGACTGTCATGTCTAGTCATCCTCGCAGTTGGAGGACCTGTCATGGTGCGCATTTTCTCTCCAGCCTACTTGGGGAAGGTGAGGGGGCAGAGGGGGCCGTTACGCTAAACACCATGCACGATTTAAAGGACCATTTGTAGCTAAGTTGTAAACTACTTGCTCTAAATTTTGGCTCGCTGATAGATCTATGATGTGCTTTCAGCTCTATGGGGTCTCTGGGTTAATTTCAAGGCTTAGATGTGTCAAATCTGTATTCTATTCACCTGTCTGATTTTGACAGTTTTTTGTTCAATTCTCACAGGCTCGCTTATCAGAATCGTACATATGATTCTAGGTGGTCTAACTCTCAGAGTCGGACGGTTCGACCGGGTTGGTTCGACTCCGATGAGTGGTCCGATTGGATAGCTTGGTCTAATTCCTAAGATGGTTTGATTGTTGGTTTGTCGACCATGCATGTTCGACTAGAATGGGTGTCCAACTAGGAAGGTTGACCGATTGAAGTGGGTATCCACGGGGTTTTGGTTTGATCACACCATGTGGTCCATCGATTGATGGGTGGTTCAACTGGATAGGTGGGTGTCCGATCGAATAGCTGGTCCAATCAGACCAAAGGGTATGGTCCGACTCTTGTAGTTGGACAGCCCGAATGCCTCATTCTGGGAGTTGGACAAGGACATAGTGGTCCTCGACTATGAACCTGACAGTGCAACATGATGATTTTAGGCTAATATCTCCTAGCGCTTGTCATGGCCCCTTGTCATACCTTCCAGATCAAATCAATGGCATATAAAGAAGATCCTTACGTACTGGATTGGTTGGAAACACTAGAATCAAAGTGTCAAGATTGTGGGAGAGAAGGAAGGAGTCTCACTTGTAGCTTTCTCACTTGCACAATGGGGGGAATACACACAAAGGTGGAGGTTGAAAACAGTTTTTCTCTTCTTAGTTGTGTGTGCCAAAAAGAACTCTCTTACAAAGAAATAGAAGAACCCTATATATGGGTCTCAAACCAAACTCAAATAACTAAGGTGGCATACTAACTGAGCCACGAACTAGAGTAGATAAGGATAGATGTCATCTAGCTATTATTCATGGGCAGTGTACCAACCGCATCTGCAGCTAACAAGTCGGTGACATAAATGCACAACGGTCACCCTGGCGTATCACGAGTGGAGCTCGATATCTCAACGCTCCCCCTCGAGCTCAATCCCAATTCCTGCACACCAAGAAGGTCTCTAAACTTACGCAGCTTCTCTGTGCCCAATGCCTTCGTAAATATGTCAGCTACCTGATCCTCTGTGCTAACATAAACTAGATCAATAAGACCTAGTAAAACCCTCTCCCGCACATAGTGATAATGCACCTCAATGTGCTTTGTTCTAGCATGATAGATTGGGTTATTTGCCAAGTGTATACTACTCATGTTGTCACAATAAATGACAACTGGCCCATCTGTAGACTGATGCATATCATAAAGTATCTTATGCAACCAAGCTACCTCACATGCAACCATTGCTACACCCCTGTACTCAGCCTCAGTGCTCGACAAGGCAACTGTAGGCTATTTCTTGCTGCTCCAAGTGACTGCAGCACTCCCAAAAGAGAACACATATCCACTGGTAGATCGTCTATCAGAAATACTACCAGCCCAATTAGCATTAGTGTATCCACGCAACTGTATATGAACCCCAGTCTCATAAAGTAGTCCATACTGCAATATGGACTTCACATACCTGAGTATGCATCTAGCCGCATCCAAATGTGGTTTCCTTGGAGCCTGCATAAACTGACTTACCAATCCAATAGCATAGCTCAAATCTGGCCTGGTAATAGTCATATAAATCAGACTTTCTACTATGCATCTGTACATAGTAGGGCCTTCCAGAAGCTCACCTGCATCTACGCTCAGCTTCACATTCTGCTCCAAAGGAACTGAAATAGGCTTATAGCCTGTCATCCCATATTTGGATAGCATATCCAATCCATATTGCCTCTGCAAGAGCCGTATCCCACTTGGTGATCTAATCACCTCAATGCCCAAGAAATAACGCAGCTCTCCCAAATCCTTCATCTCAAACTTCTGCTTCAATAGCATTTTCACATGAAGGATATCTTCATCACTATCACCTGTCATAATTAAATCATCAACATAAATGACAAGTAGCATAATATCTTTCTCTCTTTTTCTCACATAAAGTGAGAAATCTGCCTTGGAAATCTGAAAGCCAATAGAGACAAGATACTGTTCTATCTTGTCAGACCATGCTCTAGGTGCTTGCTTCAAGCCATACAATGCTTTCTTCAACCTGCAAACAAACTCAGGATGAACAACATGCACATAACCTGGTGGCTGCTCCATATATACCTCTTCTTGCAAATCACCATGTAAGAAGGCATTCTTTACATCCATCTGATGTAAAGACCATTCCTTTGATGCAGCCATAGCAATGACTGCTCTTACGGTTGCCATCCTTGCAACCAGACTGAATGTTTCTTCATAATCAATGCCATATGTTTGTGCATACCCCTTGACTACTAATCTTGCCTTGTATCTGTTCACAGAACCATCTGCATTGTGCTTCACCTTATAAACCCACTTACAGCCAATTGCATTCTTACCTTTAGGCAAAGGTACCAATTCCCATGTAGCATTTGCTTCCAAGGCATCCATTTCTTCATCCATGGCTTTCTCCCATTTTTCTTTTCCCATGGCTTGCTCAAAAGAAGTGGGTTCTGGTTCCTGTATCACTTTGACTATATATGCATAGTGAATGGCTGTAAATCCATCGTATTTCAGCCTGTCCACAGGATACCTAGCTCTGGTAGACCTGCGCAAAGTAGTTTCACTCCTAGGTGCTCTCAAAATGTCCCTGGTCTTCCTTACTCCAGGTGCAACAATAGAAGGAATACCCAACTCATCATCAATGCTCTGTTCTGAGCCACTGGATTCACCATCCACATAAGAGTGACTTACATTCACATCAAACATGGGCTGATCTATCTTCTCTTTTCCTTTTCATGATACCTGCATACCACTATCTGCATTGCTTTAAGAAGATTCTCCTGATCTCAATCTGCTTGTCCATGGTGAAGAATGTGAACCACTGCTAGAAGACGCTCCAGGTCCACTAATATCTTGTGACTCTTGCTCTGAATTCTGTGCAGCATTACCATTTTGTGCATCTACATTATCAATCACATTTATTGGTTTATACCAGCTACTCATCTCATAAAAAACAACATCTTTGCTCACTGTAAACTTACGAGTAGAAGGGTTATAGCATCTATACCCTTTCTGCTGCAAAGAGTAACCAATAAAGATGCACTTCTCAGCTTTTGGATCCAACTTGGATCTCAACTCATCTGGCACATGAACATAAGCAATGCAACCAAAAATTTTCAAATGAGAAATATCTGGTTTCCTACCAATATACCTCTCCTCTAGAGTCATCCCATGTATTGCTGCAGTGGAAGTCCTGTTCATTATGTAGACTGTTGTAGCAACTACTTCAGGCCAGTAAAAATCTGGCAAGTCTTTTTCGTTGAGCATGGCACGAGATACCTCTCCAATATGCTTGTTTTTCCTTTCTGCAATACCATTTTTTAATGGGGTATGACTGCATGAATATTGTTGCTTTATGCCATGCTCCTGCAAGAACCTTGCAAACTCATTTGAGAGGTACTCTCCCCCTCCATTTGACCTTAGGCATTTTATTTGCAGGCCTGTTTCTTTTTCAACCATAGCTTTAAGAGTTTTGAAATGCCCAAAAACTTCACTTTTCTTTTTCATAAAATACACCCAAATTTTTCTGCTATAGTCATCAATAAAAGATACAAAATAATGACAGCCTCCAAGAGATGCAGCTTTAGTAGTCCACACATCAGAGTGGATTAGATCCAATGGCTTCTTACTCTCTTGAACATGTCTAGGAAATGGTTTCCTTGCCTGTTTTCCAAACTGACAGGTTTCACATACCTTATGCATTTCTGCAACCTTGAATTTAGGCAACCCTGCAACAATGTTTTGGGCTTGCATTGATTTAAGTCGCTGTACATTAACATGACCAATGCGTTTATGCCAGATATCAATATCTGGAACTACATCGGTCCCATGTGCAAACATTGCTGCACTCAATTTAGGCATGTCTGCATCCAACGTAAACATTCTTCCCTTCTTCTTTCCTTTTGCTATCAAGCGACCTTTATTTTTCATATCCTCAACAAAGCATCCATGAGAATTAAATCTGACTTGCAAGCCCTGCTCAACCATTTGAGCGACAGAAACTAGGTTCTTGGTGATATTCGGGACATGAAATACATCCGATAGTAGGCAGACAAAGTAATTTTTCCAATCTGCACAATAGGATGTGCAGTATCATCACCAGTCTCCACAAATCCTGGTTTTTCCATTTTCCTTGCATCCTGCATCCATTCTGCATGACCTGTCATGTGGTTTGATGCACCTCAGTCAACATACCATACATCGTTGCTTTCTTCTGCACTTGTCACAGAATTGTTCATGTGCTGCACCATAAACAAATGCTCATTTCTGTCATCACCCTGTCTACTAGAAGATGCATAATTCCCTTGTTGCAGTTTTTCATTTATGATGTCATTCTGCTTTTTATAGCAGTCTTTAGCCATATGACCCATTTTACCACAGTAGTAGCATTCAACATTACTGTTTGCATTTTGGCCTCTTTGCCATCCACTACGACCTCTTTGGCTCCCCCTGCCTCTAGAGTTACCACGTCCTCCTCCATAGGACTGGTTTTCTTGAGTTTGGTGCATATTCTGATTTCTACCACGGCCTCCAGATCGGCCTCCTCTACCTCTGCCTCTAGCTCTTCCAGCATTTGAGTAGAAGATAGCTTCTTTTGAAGTTCCTCCTGAAGAAGATGCACCACCATTTCTCTGCTCCTCAGAAATTAGAAGAGCAATCAACTCCTAAAAATCAGGAAATCTTTCACGGACGGAAATGGATGTTTGGAACTGTACATAATCCTTTCCTAGACCATTCAAGGTCACGGAAACTAAATTATCATCTTCCACTGGCGACCCAATGGAAGCAAGTGCATCTGCGATCTTCTTTACCTTCATGTGGTAGTCATTGATGCTCATACTTTCTCTTTGCACATTGTGCAACTCTTGCTTGAGCTGCATTTTCCTGGCTTGCGTATTTGTGCTATACATTTTTGATAGAGTATCCCATGCATCCTTTGGCGTACTTGCATCCTGAATATGCACAATCATAGAGTCTGAAATACTGATAGACATCCAGTACATAACTTTTCTGGATCTCTCATGCCATGCTTTAAATGCGTGCATTTGCTCTCCACTTGCATTCTTGCTACTGCTAGATGCATTCAAACCCAAGTTTATTTCTTCTGTAAGTAGCAAAGCAATCAATTCTTCAAAGTTTGACATAGAGTCTCCTCTGACTGAAATAGAGGTATCCAATGATTTATATGCTGGGCCAAGTCCATTAAGAGTGACTGAAACCAAGTCATCATCATCCACTAGTGCGTTTATAGATCCAAGATCTTCTGCAACATAGTCACTAATAGTGCGGTTTCCTCTCCATGCTCCATGAAATCTTTGCTTAAGTTGTATCTTCCTTGCCTCCATACATGTTCCATACATTTTCTCAATGATATCCCATGCCTCTTTACAAGTATTTTCCTTCTGATATGAGGAATCAAAGTCTCTGATATGCATTACATCCAATGCAAAACCTTCATGTTCTTTTCAGTCCAACCCTTGTATGCTTTCTTTGCTCTTCCATGGGCTCCTCAAGAAGCTCTGGACATGCATCATGGTCCCAAAGCCCTCTCCCCATCGGAAAGTTCTCCATCCTGTAATACCAAACACTATAGTTGTCCTTAGTCAGTTTATCTCCAAGAATCGAAGTAAGTTGAGCTGTGTTTGACATTTTGATAGCTGAAATTTAAGAAAAACTAGCAGTATGTGGTGCCCCAATCAAGCATTCAATAACATGAATCAGTCCACTATTTCAAATGGTCAACCCGAGACCAACAATGCACCAAAAATAGCCCAAAATTTCATATAATTCCATCCAAAAGAATGGCCACTATTCATAAGCTCAAATGCTATCATATACATTCGTACATGATGCCCATACATTATACATTGGCTATCCAGTAAGAACCATCCAAAATGGAGCTCAAACAGTGCTCATATGACCCAAAAAGCATCAAAATATGGGTTTAAAATCGACCAATTTCCTTATTGTTTTTTAGTATTTTTTGTGCCAAGAGCAAATTCCTAGTCATATTGAAGCTACACAAAAATTTCCAAATTTTTTCTACAATTTTTTTGCCTCCAAAATGGCACCTGAAAATGGCACGAAATTAGCTTTCTAGGCCTCCAAAACAACTAGTTCTCTCAGAAATTTGATGCTTGATAGCAGGGACAAAATTATGGCACAGATGCTAGCAAAAGCCATTACCTACCATGATCAAAATTTAGATGCATTAGCATGAAGCCTCTCAAGTGATATGCCTGCTGAATAACAGGATGATAATGCTATAGTAAGCATTAAAAAACACTTTTGCCATGGTGGTGAAGGCATGTTATAGTTATCAGATATTTAGATAAGCGAAGGAGCTCCAAGATTTAGCATATGTAGAACCAGAGTGTTGAGCCATGGCAGCTCAGACTGAAAGTCCACATTTGAAATGCCAATATTAGTTGTTAATGCTGCCACCAAACCTTGATCTCTACAGCTTCTCTGATCACCTTACCAATGGCCGCATCAAAATGCAGATGGGAACTATAACGAGTCTTACTTATTATCTACAGATCATGGGTTAGGAAGTACTTTAAGAATCTCTCCTCTAGAAACATTGCAACAAAAGAATGCTTTTGACAAACGAAAACTACATCTTAGAAGAAATATGAAATTTTATGGCATTACAATTCAAGGTAGAGCCAGCTTTTGGTCAAGAAACTGTCAAGTTAAAGGATGATGAAGAGATTACTGATGTGACTAATCTATTATCAACTGAGAATAGATGAGAGATTCGATGGGGATACACAACAGAAGGTGGTTGAGACATGGATATGGAGGCTCAAGCATATTTCATTCTCTTCTTCTTCATTCTTCTTATTCTATCTTCTCTACTATCCACTTTTCCAAGTCTCTCACAAAGAGATAAACACTTTCACCTTTAGGACACTTTACACAGCCTCTCACACACTTACTTAATACACACATAGGATAAGGCTTAGTCTATGCCTTATTTCTCAATAGGTTAGGCCTCTCAACATATGACTTATCCATATAATACTTTTGCACTAAGAGACAGTCATTGTTTTTTGTCACAATCAAGCAAGATAGTCATAAAGATCCTATTACAAAAAATTCTATATTGCATCAGGGAGTAAACCCTATAGCTCATCTTAAAGAGGGCTTTGTCCCCTCCGATTTGAATCCCAAATCTCCCCAATCAAAGCTATGGTCTGAAAGTTATTGCAGAATATTCTGATCATTTTTTGTCGCAAAGACTAAAAGCTCATCTCAAAAAAGGATTTTTTCCCTCCAATTTGAATCAAAATCTCACCAATCAGAGTTTCCTACCAAAAGTTACACCCCATTTACTCACAAGAAATCCTATGGACTGCATCCAGATGGTTGGCCAAAAAGGCAAAAGTAAGGCCCATGAGGAACTCCAGAGGGAGATTAGAGACTCTAGGACCTCCATGAATAATGAACCAACTCAGCATAAGATTACCATGGTGATATGCAAGAGGAAATGCCCAATACGGATCCCTACAACCTGCTCAACCACACCCTATGTCGACATGAGCTTCGTCACATGGAACGGCATAATGACATGGTCACCAATCACTGCCAAATGATATCCAAGTTCGATGAAGGAATTGAGAAAATGGCCCTCTCAAACTTGAGGACTCAACAAATCTTGGAGTAGCTCACTACTCTTGTTGCTCAGCTAGCTACAACTTTATCCCAAGAGAAGGAAAATGACTCTAGGCACAAATCTAGATGTCCACCACCTCAGGAGTCATTGCATGGTCCACAAGGCATACTTGGTGCTAAGGGAATCCCCTCTTCTACCTATGAACTTCAAGAACCCTCTCATGCGCATGATGAGCCTATGTTGAGCTCCCCCATCAACCATGTAGCCAACACCCCACTAAGGCCCTCTCCCACCCTTGGTAGAAATTCTCCCACTCTCCCTAGGAGCCCCTATGCAACCTATATGAATTAGTCCCATCACGGAAAATATGGTACCAATGGCTAGTATGGCAGTCATGGGCGGCATGCCTATAATGGATAGCATGGGATAAATGCAGCATATGGTATGTATGGGCAGCAAGGTATGTATGGACATCATGGGATGTATAGATAGTAAGGATTTCATGGGCAGCAAGGCCCTCATGATCTACGTGACAAGATTATCCTCACTAAGTACAATGGGAAATCTCCCTCACCATTAGACTTGAAGGAATTGATGTCCAAGTTGGAATCCTACTTCAATATCTACCCGTGCACTGATAATCAAAAAATTATATTTGCTTCTCTCCACTTGGAAGGACTTGCCAACACATGGTGGCACTATATCAATCAAGAGAATCATCTGTTCATTGATTGGAAACATTTTAAAATACATATGGTCAAAGTATTTGTGTCCCTTGTGGAAAAAGAGTGGTTGGCAAGATGGTGGTACACTCTTGACCAACGTAACCTCACTATATGCGAGTACACAAATCAGTTTATGAACTTGACCATGTATGTGGAGAGAATTAGTGATGATGCTAAATTTCACAAGTATATAAATGGGTTAGAACCAAGCCTATTGGTAGATGTCATGGCCCAAAATCCTACCACAATATTTGAAGCAATTGAATTGGTTGAGAGATATGCAAGGAAGTACCATAAGAGTGAACATTTTCAGCAAGGTTCTGGACAACCCCACATCCCTTCAAGATCAGCCCCATATGGTGGTGGTTTTTGAGGCACTTCTATGCCTAATAACATCCCCATAATACCCACTTACCCCACCTTCCACACTGAGACAAAACATGGCACTTTTGGGATAGCATTTGGCTCTAATACTGAGAATAAGTATGCTGAAAATAAAAAGTCCACTGCATCACCTTCCCATGGCTGCAATGGCCAACGCTTCATTTCTCTAGATGTTGTGAAGGAATGGAAAGAAAAAGGCCTATGCTTTAAATGTGGGATAAGTACACTGCTAACCATGCCTCCAAGTTCCCTTACAAGACAACTAAGCTCAAGGTCCATAGCATGTATGCCATGGAAGATTGGCACAATGATGAGGATGACCTACCCACTGACCATGTTGAGCATGTTGAGGAGGTGGATCACGAGCAATTCTATGACCTAGCGGATGGGTTTCCTTTTGACCCGATCGACTGTCCATCACAGATACTTGATTTGGCATCTCACCTGCCTACTACCACTTTCCTTTGCTCCATCTCATTGGATGCTTGGATGGGTTCTTGAAGCCCCAGCCCCTTGAGCATTCAAGGTAATATCCATGGGAAACATGTCTTCATCCTTGTGGACAATGGTAGCACTCACAGTTTTGTTAATAAATCGGTCATTGACCAGTTGAAATGCACCCCCATTACTACCCCTTGAAGATCCAAGTACTAAATGGAGAAGAAGAAATCAACACACATGTAAGCCCTGCAGTCCCCTTATGCTTGGCTGAAAATTATGGGGCATAGGTTGATCTAATCGCCCTAGGTATGGGCCCATTGATGTTATCTTAGGTTGTGATTGGCTGAAACAATTGGGGAAAATTGCTATGGATTTCTCTCAGCTCTACATGGAGTTTGTGATGCATGGAAATCTCATTCGCTTAGAGGGAATTCAAAATCATGCTGATTTTCAACTCATTACAATAACTCAAACGGGAGTTTAAGAAATGCTTGCAGATCTTTGTCTTGCAATTGAATAAAGAAAATTCAAGTAAACCCTCTGAAGTATCTAAGGATTCAACTTTGCAAGCCCTACTTGAGGAGTATAATGATCTATTTCAGATGCCTACACCTTTCCCCTAAGAGACAAGTGGACCACTCACTTGATTTAGAGCCCCATTCCAAGCCAGTAAACAGGCCACCTTACAGACTCTCCAAGTATGAACGTGAAGAGGTTGCAAAGCAAGTGAAGAAACTATTGGAGATGGGTTTCATTGAATCAAGTTCTTCCCCCTTATGCATTCCCTGTCTCGTTAGTCAAGAAGAAAGATGGCTCTTTTTGCATGTGCATCAACTACAGAGACTTCAACAAAATCACAGTGAAGAATGTCAAGATTGTGGGAGAGAAGGAAGGAGTCTCACTTGTAGCTTTCTCACTTACACAATGGGGGAATACACACAAAGGTGGAGACTGAAAATAATTTTTTTCTTCTTAGTTGTGTAAGCCAAAAGAACTCTAGTACAGAGAAATAGAAGAACCCTATATGTGGGTCTCAAACCAAACTCAACTAACTAAGGTGGCATACTAACTGAGCCACGAACTAGAGTAGATAAGGATAGATATCACCTAGCTATTATTCATGGGCGGTGTACCAATCGCATCTGCAGCAGCTAACAAGTCGGTGACATAAATGCACAACGCTCACCCTGGTATATCACGAGTGGAGCTTGATATCTCAACACTCCCCCTCGAGCTCAATCCCAATTCCTACACACCAAGCAGGTCTCTGAACTTGCGCAGCTTCTCTGCGCCCAATGCCTTTGTAAATATGTCAGCTACCTAATCCTCTGTGCTGACATAAACTAGATCAATAAGACCTAGTAAAGCCCTCTCCCGCACATAGTGATAATGCACCTCAATGTGCTTTGTTCTAGCATGATAGACTGGGTTATTTGCCAAGTGTATACTACTCATGTTGTCACAATAAATGACAACTGGCCCATCTGTAGATTGATGCATATCATAAAGTAGCTTATGCAACCAAGCTACCTCACCTGCAACCATTGCTGCACCCCTGTACTCAGCCTCTGTGCTCGACAAGGCAACTGTAGGCTATTTCTTGCTGCTCCAAGTGACTGTAGCACTCCCAAAAGAGAACACATATCCACTGGTAGATCGTCTATCAGAAATACTACCAGCCCAATCAGCATTAGTGTATCCACGCAACTGTATATGAACCCCAGTCTCATAAAATAGTCCATACTGCAATATGGACTTCACATACCTGAGTATGCATCTAGCTGCATCCATATGTGGTTTCCTTGGAGCCTGCATAAACTGACTTACCAATCCAATAGCATAGCTCAAATCTGGCCTGGTAATAGTCATATAAATCAAACTTTCTACTATGCATCTGTACATAGTAGGGCCTTCCAGAAGCTCACCTGCATCTGCGCTCAGCTTCACATTCTGCTCCAAAGGAACTGAAATAGGCTTATAGCCTGTCATCCCATATTTGGACAGCATATCCAATCCATATTGCCTCTGCAAGAGCCGTATCCCACTTGGTGATCTTATCACCTCAATGCCCAAGAAATAACGCAGCTCTCCCAAATCCTTCATCTCAAACTTCTGCTTCAATAGCATTTTCACATGAAGGATATCTTCATCACTATCATCTGTCATAATTAAATCATCAACATAAATGACAAGTAGCATAATACCTTTCTCTGTTTTTCTCACATAAAGTGAGAAATCTGCCTTGGAAATCTAAAAGCCAATAGTGACAAGATACTGTCCTATCTTGTCAGACCATGCTCTAGGTGCTTGCTTCAAGCCATACAAGGCTTTCTTTAACCTGCAAACGAACTCAGGATGAATAGCATGCACATAACTTGGTGGTTGCTCCATATAGACCTCTTCTTGCAAATCACCATGCAAGAAGGCATTCTTTACATCCATCTGATGTAAAGACCATCCCTTTGATGTAGCCATAGCAATGACTGTTCTTATGCTTGCCATCCTTGCAACCGGATAGAATGTTTCTTTATAATCAATACCATATGTTTGTACATACCCCTTGACTACTAATCTTGCCTTGTATCTGTTCACAGAACCATCTGCATTGTGCTTCACCTTATAAACCCACTTACAACCAATTGCATTCTTATCTCTAGGCAAAGGTACCAATTCCCATGTAGCATTTGCTTCCAAGGCATCCATTTCTTCATCCATGGCTTTCTCCCATTATTCTTTTCCCGTGGCTTGCTCAAAAGAAGTGGGTTCTGGTTCCTGTATCACTTTGACCATATAGGCATAGTGAATGGCTGTAAATCCATCATATTTCAGCCTATCCACAGGATACCTAGCTCTAGTACACCTACGCAAAGTAGGTTCACTCCCAGGTGCTCTCAAAACATCCTTGGTCTTCCTTACTCCAGGTGTAACAATAGAAGGAATACCCAACTTATCATCAATGCTCTGTTTTGAGCCACTGGATTCACCATCCACATAAGAGTGACATGCATTCACATCAAACATGGGCTGATCTACCTTCTCTTTTCCTTTTCGTGAAACTTGCATACCACTATCTGCATTATTTTGAGGAGATACTCCTAATCTCAATCCGCCTGTCCATGGTGAAGAATGTGAACCACTGCTAGAGGACACTCCAGGTCCACTAATATTTTGTGACTGCTGCTGTGAATTCTGTGCAACATTACCATTTTGTGCATCTACATCATCAATCACATTTACTAGTTTATACCAGCTACTCATCTCATAAAAAATAAAATCTCTGCTCACTGTAAACTTACGAGTAGAAGGGTTATAGCATCTATATCCTTTCTGTTGCAGAGAGTAACCAATAAAGATGCACTTCTCAGCTTTTGGATCCAACTTGGATCTCAACTCATCTGGCACATGAACATAGGCAATGCAACAAAAAATTTTCAAATGAGAAATATCTGGTTTCCTACCAGTATACCTCTCCTCAGGAGTCATCCCATGTATTGCTACAGTGGGAGTTGTGTTCATTATGTAGACTGTTGTAGTAACTGCTTCAGGCCAGTAAAAATCTGGCAAGTCTTTTTCATTGAGCATGGCACGAGATACCTCTCCAATATGCATGTTTTTCCTTTCTGCAATTCCATTTTGTTATGGGGTATGACTGCATGAATATTGCTGCTTTATGCCATGCTCCTGCAGGAGCCTTGCAAACTCATTTGAGAGGTACTCTCCCCCTCCATCTGACCTTAGGTATTTTATTTGCAGGCCTGTTTCTTTTTCAACCATAGCTTTAAGAGTTTTGAAATGCCCAAACACTTCACTTTTCTTTTTCATAAAATACACCCAAACTTTTCTGCTATAGTCATCAATAAAAGATTCAAAATAATGACAGCCTCCAATAGATGCAGCTTTAGTAGTCCACACATCAGAGTGGATTAGATCCAATGGCTTCTTACTCTCTTGAACATGTCTAGGAAATGGTTTCCTTGCCTGTTTTCCAAATTGACATGCTTCACATACCTTATGCATTTCTGCAACCTTGAATTTAGGCAATCTTGCAAAAATATTTTGGGCTTGCATTGATTTAAGTCACTGTACATTAACATGACCAATGCGTTTATGCCAGATATCAATATCTGCAACTACACCGGTCCCATGTGCAAACATTGCTGCACTCAATTCAGGCATGTCTGCATCCAACGTAAACATTCTTCCCTTCTTCTTTCCTTTTGCTATCAAGTGACCTTTATTTTTCATATCCTCAACAAAGCATCCATGAGGATTAAATCTGACCTGCAAGCCCTGCTCAACCATTTGACCAACAAAAACCAGGTTCTTGGTGATATTCGAGACATGAAATACATTTGACATGTATTTATTTTTCCCATCCTGCATAGACAAATGAATTTTTTCAATTTGCACAACAGGATGTGCAGTATCATCACTAGTCTCCACAAATCCTGGTTTTTCCATTTTCCTTGCATTCTGCATCCATTCTGCATGACCTGTCATGTTGTTTGATGCACCTGAGTCAACATACCACACGTCTTTGCTTTCTTCTACACTTGTCGCAGAATTGGTCATGTGCTGTACCATAAACAAATGCTCATTTCTGTCATCACCTTGTCTACTAGAAGATGCATAATTCCCTTGTTGCAATTTTCCATTCATGATGTCATTTTGCTTTTTATAGCAGTCTTTAGCCATATGACCCATTTTACCATAGTAGTAGCATTCAACGTTGCTGTTTGCATTTTGGCCTCTTTGCCATCCACCACGACCTCTTTGGCTCCCCCTGCCTCTAGAGTTACCACGTCCTCCTCCATATGACTGGTTTTCTTGAGTTTGCTGCATATTCTGATTTCTACCACGGCCTCCAGATCGGCCTCCTCTACCTCTGCCTCTACCTCTTCCAGCATTTGAGTAGAAGACAGCTTCTTTTGAAGTTCCTCTTGAAGAAGATGCACCATCATTTCTCTGCTCCTCAGAAATTAGAAGAGCAATCAACTCCTCAAAATTAGGAAATCTTTCACGAACGAAAATGGATGTTCGGAACTGTGCATAATCCTTTCCTAGACCATTCAAGGTCACAAAAACTAAATCATCATCATCCACTAGCGACCCAATGGAAGCAAGTGCATCTGCAATCTTCTTCACCTTCATGTGGTAGTCATTGATGCTCATACTTTCTCTTTGCACATTGTGCAACTCTTGCTTGAGCTGCATTTTCCTGCTTGCGTATTTGTGCTATACATTTTTGACAAAGTATCCCATGCCTCCTTTGGCGTACTTGCATCCTTAATATGCACAATCATAGAGTCTGAAATACTGATAGACAACCAGTACATAACTTTTCTGGCTCTCTCATGCCATGCTTTAAATGCGTGCATTTGCTATTGATTGGGAACATGTTCTTCTTCATTTCCTGCAACAAATTCCCAATATCCTTTTCCCATAAGGAAATTCGTCATTCTAAACTTCCATGCTTGGAAGTTGTTCTTGTCAAGCTTTTCAGTGACAATCTGTGAAAGAGAATCAGATGCCATTACAAAACACTGCAAAAAATTTTGCCACTGTAAAAAACACAACTTCAGCCTCACAAGGGCAAATCTGCGAAACTGACGAAAGTGGTATCCGACCACACAGTCACTTCCTAGTGACGATTTTGCATCAACAGGCAACAAGGATGATTCTGTAACTCCCAATGTTTCTGCGCACATGCATATGATGCAATTTCTACGGTAACTTTTCACTGACCTGTAGAACAGTGGTCGCACAGCAAAAAACAGGGCCTTTTCTTGAGTGCATGCGGAAAACTTCCGCCTCCAAAATGGGCCCCGAAATGGCCTCGAATAAAAACGACAGGGAAACCAAGGGCTAAATCCCTTCTCCGTAGCATATACTGCCCTCTTACTACACCACGAAAGGCGTCTCAATCTGAGACAATGCACTCTTGCACTTTTCGGCTATGCTACCTGCAGAGACTTGCTCCTAAACTCGAAAAATGAAAGCAACACTGGTCCTCTTACCAGAACACTGCGAACTTGGTTTGCTTTCTTGAGCTCCTTACCACGAACCAGGCTCTGATACCATGTCAAGATTGTGGGAGAGAAGGAAGGAGTCTCACTTGTAGCTTTTTCACTTACACAATGGGGGAATACACACAAAGGTGGAGGCTGAAAACAATTTTTCTCTTCTTAGTTGTGTAAGCCAAAAGAACTCTAGTACAGAGAAATAGA
This sequence comes from Lygodium microphyllum, assembly GCF_053477565.2. Taxonomy (NCBI): domain Eukaryota; kingdom Viridiplantae; phylum Streptophyta; class Polypodiopsida; order Schizaeales; family Lygodiaceae; genus Lygodium; species Lygodium microphyllum. Next base: position 25,250,654 of record NC_141147.1, read on the forward strand.
AGAACCCTATATATAGGTCTCAAACCAAACTCAACTAACTAAGGTGGCATACTAACTGAGCCACGAACTAGACTAGATAAGGATAGCTGTCATCTAGCTATTATTCATGGGTGGTGTACCAACCGCATCTGCAGCTAACAAGTCGGTGACATAAATGCACAACGGTCACCCTGGCATATCACCAGTGGAGCTCGATATCTCAACAAAGAACTGTTATCCCATCCCACGCATTGACAACTTGCTGGATGAGTTGAAAGGGGCATGCTTTTTCACTAAGATTGACTTATGATCTGGCTACCGTAAGATTCGTATGAGGGAGGGAGATGAGATCAAAATGGCCTTCACAACTGATCGTGGGCTTTATCATTTCCTAGTGATGCCTTATGGGTTGACTAATGCCCCCACCACATTTTAGAGCCTCATGAATAAAATCCTTCAACCCTTTCTATTCAAGTTTGTGCTCGTTTTCTTTGACGACATCCTCATCTATAGAAAGTCACCACAGGATCACTTGGCACATGTAAGAAGGGTGTCTGACATATTGACAGAGCGTCTACTCTTTTGCTAAGGAGAGAAAATGTACCTTCATGCTGACATTTGTTGAGCACTTGGGACACATTGTGAGCAAAAATGGCATATAGAATGACCTGAAGACGGTGCAATGTGTTAGGGACTAGCCCACTCCATCCACCACCACTTCATTGCATGCCTTCCTTGGTCTCTCTTTATTCTATGGTAGACACTTCATTAAGCACTATACCACCATTGTAGTACCTTTGACTGATCGATTAAAAAAGGAATCATTCTTTTGGGATGCCACTATTAATCATAGCTTCAAGCAATTAAAGAATCTGCCGATTTTCGCCCCCATCCTTGTCTACCATGACTTCTCTAAGATGTTTACCGTTCATTGTGATGATAATGGTAGGGGTATTGGTGCAATATTGTTGCAAGAGCATGGTGTGATTGCATTTGAGAGCCATAATCTTGATGAGAAGGAGATGCAAATGAATGTGTATGACCAAGAGATGTTGGCCATCCTTTATGTTGTCAAGAAATGGCACCACTATTTGTATAACAGCCACTTCCAAGTAAAAATTGACCACTGAGTCCTCTAGTACTTCTTGATATAGTCCACTTTGACTCCTAAGAAAAGGTGATGGGTGGCAACATTACAAAACTATGACTTTGACATTCATCACACTTGAGGCAAAGATAATATCATGGCTGATTCACTATCTCGGATGTGCACATGCAGAGTATCTTCTATTTCAAAGTTGCATATTGATTGGATTGAAGAGCTTCAAGAAGCTTATTTTTTGGATGATCACTTCTGTCACATCTTCCAAAAAATATAGCATGGGATCATGGCTGAAAAATCCCAATATTAGCTCAAGCATGGCCTTATTTGGTCCCATGGCAAGATCGTCATCCCACACACTTACCCCTTCACATAGAAGATCATGGAAGAGATGCATTCTTGCCCCATTGCTAGTCACTTAAGTGTTTTCAAAACATACGATAGGATTGCCAAGAGCATTCATTGCAAAGGCTTATGGAGGGACGTCAAGGACTTTGTGACCAAATGTGTTCCATGCCAAGAGAACAAGGACAATACACTCAAACTCGTTGGCCTCTTGCAGTCCCTCCCTATTTCTGAAGGGAAATGGACTTATATAAAAATGGACTTCATTACTCACCCGTGACCAAGAAAGGATGGAATAGTATATATGTGGTAGTTGATCACCTCACCAAAGCTACCACTTTATCCCCACTAAGATCCAATACACTACCTCTCAGGTGGCCACTCAGTTTATCAAATATGTATTCAAGTTGCATGGCTTACCACAAGTCATAGTACATGATCGAGATGCTAAGTTTATGAGAAACTTTTGGTAGACAGTTTTCACCTCCATGGGTACCAAGCTCGCCCCATCCACTGCATACCACCCTCAGACTAATGGCCAGTCTAAAAGAGTGAACAAGTGGCTTGAGACATATTTGAGGCACTTTTGCCATGAAGTACAACACTGTTGGGATACCTGACTCCACTTGGCTTAGTTTGCCTATAATAACTCCACCCACTCTAGCATTGGAGTTTTCCCTTTTGAGGCCTTATATGGGTATAAGGTTCCCCTCCCCATAGTCTTATTCAATGATAAGATAAACCCTCAGAGTCAGGCCAAGTTGGATCGCATGCAAGCCCTACTTCAACAATGCAGAGTGAATCTTCAAAAGGCACAAATGCACATGAAACTCTATGTTGATGAGAAAATAAGGCCTTTGGAATTTCAGGAAGGGGAATTGGTCCTCTTGAAAGTGCCTAAGTCCCGCTACTCCACTCTCAAAGAGGGTAGCAGTAACAAGCTGGTCATCGCTTCTATGGCCCCTACCAGATCCTAAAGAGAGTTGGTGACTTGGCCTATCGATTAGAGCTTTTCCCTACCATCAAAACCCACAATGTGTTTCATGTCAGCCAACTGAAACCCTTCATGGGCACCTCATTGGACTATGTGGAAGAACTTCCCCCCATAGATGAAGAATGCATCATTCAGTATATCCTTAAGGCAATAATTGGGCAACGAGATAAGCACTTAAGTTCTCGATCTATCAAGGAGTACCTCATCATATGGCAAGGCCTACCCCTGGAAGAAGCTACTTGGTGCCCAACCACCATTGTCAATGAAATTTCTCACCTCCAAGCAACCCGATGGACTGAAGACTAGCATGCTATGCCCCTATTTGACCACCCTCTATTTGCAGGCTATACACTATTTTAGAACAATTTTGTACTTACCCAAATCTCAGGCATGTGTATTGTATCTAAGCTGAAAGTCATCATCACAAGCTCCATTTCGACATGTGGCATGCCCCATTTGGAGCACCCTACCAAAAGTTATGATAATTTTACCTCAGTAGGCTCGTCATGGACAAGACGTTGTCCCTAGTCTTTACCAATCCATTTTTCATTGTAATGTGGCTCAAAGTAGTACTCCACACCCCTCCCTAAGCCCACCCATCACTCTCCTCCAATTCTCTTCATTTTTTAGGGAAAAAACCTTTCGAGTAGGGATGGATTGTAACAAGCAGGATACATAGAAACTAGGGGTCAGACACGTGGTCACAGTGACCTGGGTATATAAGGTGTAAGAGTCCCAGATTAGGGTAATTAATTATTATAAAGAACATACTCTTCACCTTCATCCTCATCTTCCATGGCTTCCTCCTTCCTTCTCTCCTCTTTTATGTTTTTCTCTCTCCTCTTCTAGTCTTCTTCTCTTCTTGTTCTCTTTCTCTCTCTTCAACTCTTCTCCTCTCTCCTCTCACCTTCATTCATTATAGAATCCTCTCTCAAATTGCATGATTCAATCGAAACTTGCACTCTAGATTGGAAAATTAGATTCAATGCAATGTGCTTTCTTGTTTTTATGGATGTAGGTGTGAAAGGATTTGATCATGAGGAAGAGTTCAAGCATGACCATGGTCATATGGGGCCTCCAAAATCGGGTAAAAACCTAAGCTCAGAATGGAGGATGTGCTTGATTTGGTGATCTCAATCTTTGGTGGAGATCAAGATGTAGAAGGGCTATCTCCAACATGACATCATGGATAATTACAAGCTTGATTGTGTAGCACCGCTCAAGATAAGAAGGCATGATGTGGAGGTGTGTGCATACATTAAACATTCTCTTCCAAATTTGTTTTCATAGCTAGCATGATGTGTTGAGGTGTGTGCATACATTAAACATTCTCTTCCAACCTAGTTCTCATATCTAGCATGATATGGAGCTTGGAGGTACTATGTATGCATTGAGCATGCTAGTCTTCCAACTAATAACTTGTTTCCATGTCTCATATCCAACATGATATGGAGGTACTATGTATGCATTGAGCATGCTTGTCTTCCAACTAAGAACTTGTTTCCATTCAAGAGAGTAAAAGATAAGGCATTCCTCTCAGTATGCACTATGATTTCTTCTACCCCAAATGTTTTCTCAAGTTTGTATCTTACTCTAGGTATGTGATTGTTGATAAATCTATCTTTGAGACCTAATGGTAGATTGGGACGCTAAGACTAGAATTGGGCAGTGTAGTCATTATTGGATTTTGCATTCTACTATGGCAATTTTGTCCTCTCATTGGACAACATCTCTGATTTAAATAGTGTTGATTATAGTATCTTTCAAGAGGGTATTCATGGCTATAGTAGCGATAATTACTAGAGAGACTTTAATGGCAGAGTGTATCTTACTCTAGGTATGTGATTGTAGTATCTTTAAAGAAGGTATTCATGACAATCTCTGAGACTTAATGGCAGATTGAATTGTTTAGACCATAATTGGATAGTGCAGTCATTATTGGATTTTGCATTCTATTGTGGCAAGTTTTTTTTTCTCATTGTGAACATCAACTTTGATTTAAAAAGTGTTGGCTGTAGTATCTTTCAAGAGGGTATTCATTGCTACATTAGTGATTCTTGAAGAGAGTTTAATGGTAGATTGTATCTTACTCTAGGTATGTGATTGTAGTATCTTTAAAGAGGGTATTCATGACTATCTCTAAGACTTAATGGTAGATTGGACCGCTTAGACCAGAATTGGATAGTGCAGTCATTATTGGATTTTATCTTCGTAACCACCTTTTGTAGGTTTGATATGTGCAACCACAAAGATATGGTTACAAAGATATGCGCAATCACAAAGGTATGAATTTTTTAGACAATGATGACTACATGTGGGAAGAGGTTTTCTATAAAAAAATTCCGAAGCATTTCAAAGCTTCATCACCATTTCTATCTATCAACCTAAACAATAGCAAATCAAGCCAATCCAAGAGACTATGTTCAGTACTAAAAGCAACTTCTCATAATTTTAGACTTTCTGTCCTTTTAGCAATGGCCAAATAGATCCATCAACATCTGAATATTGCTTAAGAGGGGACTTGCCATCATAATGTGGAAAAATGAAAGGAGTTGAATTTCTACATAATCTCTACATTTTAAGATGTTGCTCTTCAAAATGGTTTTATAAGTTTGCAAATATGCTTTCAAGGCCACCACTCTATGAGAGTTTAGTGTAGGCACCATTCATGTTGTTACATCAATGATAATTATGGTACTTCTTGTCGAGGTCTATGCATTGGAAAAATCACATCTATTCCTTCCCTTGCGTTTATTGCAGTGTTTTTAGTGCACTCCGAGGGGAGATGCAAGTGTACATAACTGATGGATGTGTGGTACATCATTCTTATTGGTAAGTACACTATTAGTAACTTTAAACCATTTCTCTTTTCCAAAATTGATCACGCATGCAAACAATATCTCCTAGTAATTATGTCTATCATTGTAGACTATTGAGTAGGAAGCAAGTTGTTAAAGGAAGAAGGCCTAATCCTAGCAAGCAAGGATTACCTTGAATCATAGCAATGGTGTGCATGCGCAAAGGAACCTTAAGATGGCAATTGTATGACTTCATGAGATAGGACCCAATAATTGTTGTAGCTAGCTTATATCAGGCCATGGAGAGAATCGCCAACAACTATTGCAACTACCTTATATCAAGCCATGAAGATACTATAAGAGCCACTTAAGCTTGATGACTAGGAAATGTGACTGGAACTATCTTATTCAATGGCATATTTCTCATATGGCATGTACATCAACAATGTCTCAATAGCAATCATTGATATTGGTCCTTAGTTGGATCTCTTTCTCATCTCTTTGCACCATGCAAATCTCAAAAATGTATTGAACCATGCTATAAGGCAACAACTTCATCGAGCATGCTTTCCCCCTTTGTACATCTCTCTTCAAGCTTCTTCTTTCTCACAAAAAGCTTGGTACCAAGGTACTTGATGAGCTCATCCTGGACAACCTTCTACGCCATGTATACTTAGAGTGTGCTCTTTTCTTGGATTTCTCTTTTAATAAACATTCTTTATTTTTCACATCTTCTTCCTTCTATGCTCATCTTGCCCGCCTTTCTTGTGCTAATACTATGTTTCATGTTGTACCTCTACTTTTACATGCTTGCACTTTGCATCTTCAATGATCATTAGAAGTGTAGGTCCAAAGTCCAAGGTAAGGAATTTGGGTTTCATCTTATAATATTACCTTGTTGCTAACTCACTTGATTGTTGCCAATTTAGTTTGGAAGGTTGTAATGAGTAGGTGTTCCTTCATGTGAATTAGCATATAGGTTAGTGAATTGATTGGAGGGGGACCAAACATCATTGATGAGCACCTACTCTTGGTTAAAGTGGAAGAGTGCAATTACCCCTTATGATTTTGAGGGAAGTGACAATCACATGGGTGCTTGATGGTATGGCTAATTCCATAGTGGCTTTTATTGTCATGTGACCCCTTGGTGCAAGTGGAAGGAAAATTAGGTTTTAGATGGCCTAGGTATCCTCTTGGAGCATAGGCTCGCAAGTGGTTGACATGTTAGTATACTAGCTCTTATGCTTTAGGCTTCACAATCAACAATTATTTATAAGCTCCATGCAAACAGAGCTTGGAATGTCTAAAATATGAGAAACATTTATTGATTTAACAAAGTTTTCTCTTATATCCAAAGGGAATTTCTATAATATTTTTGAGTAATGTAGCTTTCTAGTTATATCCAAAAGTCATTACAGTGATATCATTAATGTAATCAAGTTAGTCTTTTCTAATAATGAGGTTACATCTTCAATTATTGCCAAATAAGAACAATTTCATATTAGGATAGAATAAAAATAAGTATATGATCATTTCCTAAGTTTAAGTACCAACACAAAATCAATAAAACAACTAAAAGTGCCAACTCATCGTTTATGGATGAATATTAGATGAATTGATGGGATTCTATGGCAAGTATATTTCCATGTATGTATGGCTAGTAAAAGAAAATACACATGATTTGATTGGCCAACTTATAATGAGGTTTGTCTCACCTTATGATAGTTTCCTAAAAGAGAAGGTTCATCTATGTTACTAGAATAGTGAGTAATCCAAAATATTTTCAACCTCTTGTGATAGACCTTGCAAGGATGTTATCTAAACCTCCTATCTTGTAAAGCTAAAATTGTTGGTCAATCTAATTACCATATTGATAGTTTTGTGCCATTTCTCTAAATAATATAGTAGTTAAAGAAATATACAAGACATGAACCTTTTCTAAATACCCAAAACAACAAACAAAAAAAGCACAATGCTCTAACACATGCACATGCACCCTCGTTCCTGTAGAAGTTTTTGGTTAACACAACACACACACTCACATTTTTAAAGAATATACCATTACATAAATTAGTTAGTTTTCCTTTTGTATTTGCCTTCACACAAACACACAAATACAATTTAGTAAGTCTTCCTTTTCTATTTGCCTTCACACAAACACACAAATACAAATTTTATGTAATGATATATCCTTTAAAAATATGTGTGTGTGTGTGTGACAAAGTGAGTTAATTTAGTAAATCTATTACATTTGATAGCATTGAATAGACACATTTATGAGGTTATCTTAAGTTTTGCACAAGCATGAAAACGTTCAAGTGTCATTAAAGAAGGAAAATATGCATGCACATGCATATATAATCATCCATATGCAAAGAAATGAAGGATTGAAATCATATGCATGTGTGTCTTGCATTTAAAACTTTTATGCCTTGCAAAGATCAACCTTCTCACCTAAGTTGTACAGTTGCCCATTCATATTGTTCTCTCTTGCAATACATAACATGTGCATGCACAATTTGGATAAATGAAAGTGCATGCAAATGCATGATTATTGAGATATCAAACATAAACCATGCATGAAAATATAAATAGATGGATATGCAAGACTTAAATCGACCAGTTTATATCTCAATAGTTTTGCATGTTTCTTATATTACCATACTAAAATCTTCATATTACCTACTACATCACACTACAATTCTATAGATCCTCAACTTTACATTGCAAAACTATGTTTGGTGCAAACAATGGCTACAATGAAAGCTTATTCCATCATTGCCTATACATGAAATAGTGTGTTCTGGATGAAAAACATGCAAGAGGTGATAGAGACATAAGCTACACTAATAACTCTCCTATGCTTGGCAACATAGGTTGAGGCACAACACACTAGCATAACATGCTTGCAGCAAGTGTTAACTTCTTAGCTTGGTAAACATTATTGTTTTCTAAGACTTTTAAAAAAAATTGTTTGCTTTACTAATATAGAGACACTTATTTCACTTTTTTGGCTTTGTATACATTTATCTAGTAAAATTAAAATACTAGTTTATATCCAAAACTTCCTACATGGTGACTAGAAAAAATTCATACATTTACTAAGAGTCATTTTACTAGTTATAGCTTCATTTCTATGTAGTAACATTAAAAACCTAGTTTCAATATGAGGAAACTTCCTACTTGCTAACTAGGAAAATTTGTTCATTTACTAGATGCAGGTCTTTTTACTATCTAGTCTTGTCTAAAGTTCCTTGGAGAGAGAGAGAGAGAGAGAGAGAGATAGAGATGGTTTGCTATCACAACTAGACTTACAAGTGATGTAGAGTGACTGAAGGTGAATTTAAGCAAAGCTGTGAGGTTAGAAGACTCGTAATGTAAAGCAGTGAGCTAAAAAACTAGGTGTACACCACACTCAAATGTTTGAAACTGGAAAGCTATGAGATTTGCAAACTCTTGTAAAAGACTCTCACAGACTATTGACAATACCCCATTTGGCCAGCTGGTTGGTTTTTGCACTGTTTCAGGATGGTTTATGTACAATGTAGACTAAGCTTTGTGAAAGGTATAAATGAATGGTAGCTTGGCATGTGTGATAAGATATACCAACGAACTAGCCTAAGGGTTTTTCCTGGTACTTGAAAGGGCTCTCTTGTTGGTCAGAATAGCATAGATTAGAATCAATCCAGCATCCCATACTGCATCACAGATTACAGAGATCCCACATTGCTCGACTACAAATCCTGCAGTGCCAATGCCATTCGTTTCTAGCTGCCTGTAGTTGCTGTGAGCTGATTTCCACTGGAAACTGCATTCACTTTAATACTTTTCTCTGGGTTTGACAAATCACTACTTCCTGAGTGCTGTACAAACTCAGTAGGGGACATGTGCTCACCATGGCAGCTACAAATCAAATGGACCCTATTGCCTTCATCGATATACATTACGCCAGTGATGGTCTTTCCTTGTGGACCTGCACCTGTAGTAGACACCCGAGGGAGATCTTTTGCAGGCTTCCCAGCAATTATTGCCGACATCAACTCGACCTTAGAAATTTCATGGAACTTGCTATTTCCTCTGGACCCCCGATTGCTGCTGGTGGGCCTTCCTCGCTCTGCCTCCTCATTGTGTGTCTTTTCATCTTTGCAGCTACCACCTGATTGTGACTCAATTGTACTCGAAGGAGAACTATGGCCTTGAATGTTAGAATTGTAGGAAGATCTACCCAAAACCTGTTTTTCAGTAGGTTCATGTTGTCTAAATTCTAGAGGTAAGTTCACTTGTGCTTGTGTAGCTGCAGATGAGCATCGACTCAGAGGACTAAATGGAGGATCATTGGTCCTCCAGTAATTAGACTGCAAAAGCTCAGATGCTGCAGGCATACTTATCTCCACACATTTCAGAGTGGGCTCTACACACTCCAGCAACTTGCCACTGTTTATCATCTCCACCACTGTCATAACTGGAGGAACAAGCTCCGGCTTTGTATATGTCTCTTCATCCTTGGCAGATATCCCTGCGTCTGCATATGAGACTAGTGAGTCTGGAAGCACATGCAGTAGCTGGAGATAGGTAATGAGATACTATTGATTGCATGCCCTGATGCATAAAGATATTGCACAGATATAGAAAGAAGGAAGTGTAATGGCATCTAAGGAATTGCAAACTTCTGCCAGTAACATAGATGGCTATACTTAATTACCACAAGTGCCCTCCAGCTCCTTCTCATTCTACTTGCATTTTACTTTTCACATGTAATTGCAAATTATGCATGGCATACTGACTGATACAATAGATTCTGAGAAAGTAAGGATTGAACCTGTAGGGTTGCCATGTTGATTGCTATCCTTTGCAGGTGGTTCTTCACTTCTAGACCTGCCATGTTGATTGCTATCTCCTGGATGTGGTTCTGCACCCGGTAACAAAGGAAACAAAGACAGTGACTTCTCTAGCGATGAAATAATTTGGTGTCCGCCTATCAGAGAACCAGACGATGGTGCAGTAGAAGTTTCCCCAGTAGGTACAGGATCCTGCATGAAGCAAGGAGAGCCCCACTGCAAATGGACAGCCCCAGTCATGGCACCTGGGTAGGGAATGGCTGGCCATACTGAAAACTGGGCATACATGCCTGTGGTGTTGGTTGCCATTATGATTGAAGGAGACATGGGATCACATGTTGCACTACCACCAATGCTAGTAACTGTGGATGGGATTTCCTTGCTTGTAGCCTCATGATGTTGCATATTAGGGTTATGTTGCACACTTGTGCTATGTACATCTCGAGTATCACCAATACTTTCACTAGTACTCCTACATTTCAAATGTATATCACTCTCATCTTCATCATTGCAGGCATACTCATCATTGTAGTCAGTCTTAACATCAACATGAAGATGGTTAGACACTTTGTGAGGAATGCTTGGTAAGGCAGTGCTAGCTGGGGTTGTCTGAGTATGGCATGCCCTCTTCTGCCCCCATGATAACATGCTATATTGCTCAACTGCACTCTGATCAGCAGAAACTGTGTCCTCATCATTGCTCTGGACAGCAGCACCTATCATGGACTCTCTCATAAATTTTCTCAATCCATGAGAACTCTCCTCCCCCTGCAGCTTCTTTTCAGAACCGTGAGTAAAAGAGTCAAACAGACGACTATGCACCTTCGCACCCGATGGATGGTTGTCACCTGTTATTTGCTCTACATAACAAGCAAGCTGGGGAGTTTCTTCATTGTTGATCTTGGAGAAGTCCTGTAAACTACCATCCCTGAAACGGGAAGTCTTGTCCAGCTCAAAGGCAACAAAATGTTCGCTTTGCCGGCTTGCTGTATGATCATATATCCTAGCCTTTTTTTGCTTCTCTTCCATCAACGTTCTCCTCCTCTTACGTGCTTCTTGCCTTTTGAAAGCCTGCAGTTCTTTCTTTCTATTCAGTTGCCGAGCCTCACACTGAAACAATGATTGGCCGCTCTCTGAATCCCTCTCTAGAACGCGATCTAGCTGGGTAGCAGAGACCTGGCAAGAGAGATCATTACAGGAACCGAACTGCAGAGGCACGGAGGGTCTCCTTGTGTAAGGAGACAGCCCTTTGTGGGGTTCATTTGCAATCCCAGGCTGGCAATCGTCTCCCACTAGCCTCAATGAGGCTGGTTCGCGAAAGGCATTCTCCTTGCGCTGCAAGCATTGCCATATCTGCTCCGTTGACTGGTTCAGGTGGTCTGCCCAGGCTGCACAAACAGAAAAGTGGTGCTTCAAGGCGTGCATGCAATCATGAAGCGTTGCTGCCATGATCACGATAAGTTTTTTACATTTGTCCATGTGGAAAAAGGGGTTGTTCTCCTTTGGTTTTCCCTATACTGTTCGACATTATGGACATGGGAAAAGGGGCCGTTCTCCTTTGGTTTTCCCTATACTGTTCGACGTTATGAGCTTTCCATATCATAAGCTTGTGCCCGGGAGGCACCCATACCTGGCACCAGTCCCCCCGCCCCAGTCCCCCCCAACTGCACCTGAGTAAGTTGCCATCCCTTCCCCCAATCGCACCTAGCCAGGTATACGATCCATCCCCCCAACCACACCTAGCTAGATGTGCCATCCTGCCCTGGCAGAAGCTCACGATATTGTCGTAAATCACAACGTGCAGGGAATTTGTCTAAAACTTATTGTAGATGATAAAGTTCATCATGATCAGGGAGGGGAAGGAACTACCTGCAGATCTTAGTCGGGCTTTTTGTATTGATGGAGGCCGAGAGGATAAGCCAAGGCTGAGCTCGAGGTCATCGTGAACATGGTCGCGATCATGATCGTCCTGCATGTCGGGGCGCCAGAAAACGAAGCTGTGTGCGTTGATCGGGGGATGATGTTTGGGAGGTGCTGAACCAGCTGCCTCTGGAGAAGCTGCAGTGGTACTTCGTGAGGACAAGAAGTCGAGCATGGTACAGTCGGATTTCCGATGAAGGGCCGATCGAAGGATATTGCAGCCCCTTCTCGCTTCCTTGATCTCCTTCGTCGTGGATTCTCTCAGACGGTTCTCTCGAAATACATAAAACCATGCAATCTCTCTCTCTCTCTCTCTCCCTCCACTTTAATGGTTTGCAAGAAAAGGAGAAAACAATATGCAGCAATGTATCAGCGGCGCTCGCTCTTCTATTTGCTTATTTGGATATTTCCTAATATTTTATTGCTAATTTTTGCAAATCCGTCCCCATGCTCTCGGAGCCGGACAGGCGCTACGGCGCCACGTGGCACGGCTTGCATCCAACACGCTCCCTCCCTGGAGGCCGCGCCACTGCCAGACACGTGGCGACTGCTGCGCAGCCCAGCTCGGCCCGCCCGAACCTTGTAGCTCCCCAAAAGGAACAGAATAAAATCCCTCTCATTTTTGGGTAGGTGAAAGCAGTCGTTCTTGTGGGGCCCGGCGTGACCTTTCCTTCAACTTTAGTCTTTCACATACATCCACGTGTCCTCTTCGAAGGCATTCCAGTTCTTGGCCGCCCAGGTGTCCTCACAACATGCATTTAGTTTGCTTTGCTTACCCTCCCGAGTGCTGGCTCGCGACCATCCGCATCGCGTACTTACTACTCGCGTTCATGTGCTTACCATTCGTACTCACTCCTCTCCCAGATCTCCTACACTTAGAATGCGTTCATGTGCACTAGCAGCTAAGGCGCCCTTCACTCCTCTCCCAGATCTCCTACACTTAGAATGCGTTCATGTGCGCTAGCAACTAAGGCCCCCCTTCACACCCTCCCACGGAAAGAAAAAACAAATGCCCATGCACCTCCCTCCCCCCCAAAGGGCATGCGCGAGACACACACACACACAATCTCTCTCTCTCTCTCACTCTCTCCCCCCTATAATTAGGATGCATCTATTCTTGCCTTCTAAACACCATATGAAAACTAATTTATTTTTGACACATAGTCATGAGATATACACTTATATACCAAAGCAAGTATAGAGTCCTCTCTCTCTCTCTCTCTCTCTCTCTCTCTCTCTACACTATATACACGTACATAGGATAGAGGTGTTAGTAAAGGGTCAACACTTTCCACACATTTCGGCTATGGCAACTTGTCATATGCCACACCTTCCCATGGCAAGTTGAAAGTTTTCTTTGCTACTTTCAAGTGATTATTTATAGCTAATTAGCAACTTTAAATCTTCATCGTTGTTTTCCCCCTCAGTGTGCCCTTAGAAGAAGATCACAACTCAAGGGAGAAGAAGATCACAAAATAAACCAATCATAGCAAAGCAAATCATGTTACCATTGGTGTAAAGGTCCAAAAAGCAAAGACAATTGATTGGGGGTATGTTAATGGCACCTTTACCCTACATACATATACAAAAATCTCTTACGAATAAGATGCAACCTTACAAGTGTTCTTGCCTTTTGCATGACAAGCAAGCACCTCTTCCTTTTTTAATGAATAATTGAAAAATATAAATTTACATACCAAAACGAATGTACAATCAAGTGCTTCTTTGGGAGATGATTTATGCCTTTATGCAATGTAGTTTGTGTGCACACATGTTTTTAGCCTATCCCATGGGGGTCCATTATCCATGCATTATCCCTAGCCACATAACCTAAGTGTCATTTTTCTATGTTGTCACCAATTAAAACTAGTGGATACTTCACCTTTTAAATCAAAGTAGGGAGTCAAAATGCAATAGGGTTTGAAGACCATGTAGCTATAAATTTCCCTTAGATAAAGACCCATACATGAAATCTCTAATATTATTTAAGGAGTGCAAAATGCACTACAAGTTTATTCACAAGATACAAAAACCTAGATCAAGTACCTCTACTCACATATACTTGAGAACTACTATCTAGGTACACCATGTGGTATGCCATCAAACAATCATACATTAATCGATAATCAAATCATTACTCTCTTTAGGTCATAGCTATGGGACAACACAATGATAGTTAAGGTTGCAATTGGGTGTACTTTAGGGTTAGAATAGGATAACAATCAAGGTTTAGATTTGGGGTTAGGAGGGTAATTCTAATGTTAGGGTTATGGGTTATATTAGGATTACAACATATGGTTAAGGATTATAGTCAATGTTAAGGTTACAAAGATAGAATTAAGGCTAGGTTTACATTAGGATTATGGCATATGGCCAAGGTGTAGAGTCAATGTTGGTGTTAATGAGTAAGATTTTGAACTATGATATATATGGTTATGCTTAGGATTAGGATTAGTATTAGCACCACAATTCTAACATAAGGATTAGGTTTAGGGTTAGGATTAGAGCTAGGGTTAAGTTTATGTTTAGTGTTAGGGTCACAATGTAATGTACCTACCTTGATACCTTAGACATTATGTAATACTTAGTAATTGTTGCATATTTTGTTAAACGTCGATCACTTCAAGAGTAGCATTTGGGAGGATCAAAGACCTTTATTGATTTTTTTGAGATATTAGGAGGTACTTCTAATAGAAAATCATGAAGATTGAGTTTTGACATTTTTAAAGTTTCCCAAATACATAAAATGAAGTGATACCATCGTAGAGCTCATCACCACAATCACAAGAGTTCAAATGAATCCAAATTCTAAGTCCTGAATCAAGGGTTATGGTTGTTTTAAGTTCTATCAAAATGTGTAGGAATTTTTATGTGCGAGTATGAAAGGCCTATGTTTTTTCTTTTTTGGGACTCCCAAATTAAAAAAAGCATGGTACTCTAAAATTTAACCAAAATATCTCAAAAAACATTGAAATTAGGTCGCTTTTGCATTCTTCATAGATGATATGAGTTGCAAACGCTAAAAGGAACCTCCTCCCTCTTCCTAGCTAGTATATAAACAGGATGAAAGTACTACATAGGGAGACAACTCTCTTGGACGAGGCACCACTCTATGGGTGCGAGGTTAGGTCTAGACAATGTTGTTTTCATGGAGAGATGTCAAGCGACTACTAAACAATACATCCCCTAACCTAGCTAGGGGTGGGTACATCACACACAACTCCAAGATTAGAGAGGGTCAACATTAGGGTTAAAATTTTGGAGGGTTAGGGTAAGGGAGGGTTAGAATTTGGGTCAAGTGCAGGTTTAGGGTATGAATCATTATGGAGAGTTAGGATTACAAAGCATTAGAGTCAAGATAAGGGTGAACATTAAGGTGAGGTTTGGAATTTAGCATCCGAAAGATTTTAGGAGAAGGTTAGAATTTTTGTTTGGGATTTAGGATTTAGGTTAAGATTAATGTTCAAATAAAATTAGGGTCACCTTGAGTTACAAAAGGGTTAGGTTAGAGTAATGTTGGGTTAGGATTAAGGCTAGGGTTATGGTTATGTAGGGTTATAGTTAAGTTATAAGGTTATGTTATAGAAAGCTACATCCTAAGGGTTAGGTTTATGTCATAGGGTTGCATGGTTGTTCATAGGATTCTTTTTTTCCAAAGAAAAGAATGATTGAATTAATAAATTTACTTGGTACTACAAGATATGAAGGGTTTATTGGCAATAAGTTTGAATGCAAAATGCAAAAAAAAAAAAAACATCATCGCTATATGAAAGCATGGTACAACGACCCATTATTTGTACCTTTTCATAGCACTATAGGACACCACTATGATAGTCCAAATGTAAGTCAAACAAAGGGCTCGAGTCATTATTTCAAGGATGTGTGGAAATATATACATGCTTAAAACTAAAGCATTACTATCACACTTCTTAGTGGGCACTACAATTGGGACGTGGGAGTTTGAGGTGGATTCACAGGGGTGTCTAACATCCCATAGAAAATCACATGTAAACACACACCATGTAGTTGAATATTAAAGGCAACTTCAATACATCTTTATACATGTTAATGAATCTATTTTTTAACACTTACATAAATGTGATTAAATGCAATTGCAATCAAAAATATAAAAACCTTTTCAAATCCACTAGAAATTTTACTTTTTTCTTTTCTCACCCTTTTTAAGACTTTATAACTTTAAATCAAAACTCATAAGTGGAGACAATATGCAAGCCAAGAAAGTAAAGTTTATATTGGTCAATTCAGACACAAACTAAGACAATGTCACCTATAAATTTGAACAAGAAACTTAAATAATTGCAAGCTTCTAAAACTAATATTCAAGTTCTAGTAAACTTTATAATTTAACCATTTACATTTGCATTTCCTTTTATATGGATTCCCAACTAATATTATCTGCTCTTGAATGGTTATCCCCTAACTAGAATGATAATCAGTATGATATTTCTCAATGTAGAGCACAATGTAAGTTCCCTAACAAATATGTCGCCACCATGCATGGCATCAATCAACATGCATATGCTTTGGTTATGTACTAGTGTAAGCACATAGTTATAGAATCTCACTACTTAGGGCAAGGCATGTCTACATGTAGGTTTCCAAACCACACTTTTAAGGCATTACAATCCACTAGAATATTAGCACACATAGATGCAAATGTAGTCCACTCCTATTTTGGAGATTAGGGTTTAGGATTTCACTAAACCCTAAACCATATACACTTAAACCCTAGGTGTGAAGTCTTATGTCTAGCCTAGGCCACCTATCCAAACCCTAGGCTCACATTTCCTTCAAGCACTCCCATTAGATACATAGACCAAAATACACCATCCTTAAGTCCAACTACACTAACCCTAAGATAGATTCATAGCAGACTCACATTTTCTTCAAGCACTCCCCTCAGATACATAGACCAAAGTACACCATCCTTAAGACCAACTACGCTAACCCTAAGATAGATTCATAGTAGGTTCATCTCATAAACCCAACAATAGCAGACTTTCATCACGCATTGATTGAACCACTAGGATCTCATTTTACAATATGAATTAGGCACATACACAACACCACTGAGGAGTAGTGCCATCTCATAGAACCAACACTAGCAGATTTGCATCACACTTTGACTAAACCGCTAGTATCTCATTTTACAACACCAATAGGTGCATACACGACTCAACTATATTTCAGGAGGGCTACAACTAACTAAGTTGCCACAAAGATTGCATTAACAACTACCAAAAACATGTATTGATCAATTACATCTTAGGGAGTATTGAGAGCATGGGACTATGCTAAGAGTGACATCACGTAAACTATGGCTAGAAAAGTTGTGGAAACAATTGAGGGAAGAAATTTACCAATCATAAGATTATTGGTGGAGTCAAATAAGGGGTTGAGGGAATTCCACTTTCAAGAATCATAATATAGGAAGTTATAGTGTATGCAAATCTATTCAAACAAGAGGATAATGAGTATTTCTAGTGAGAGATAGAGTGAAAGGAAATACAGAGTAGGGAAAAGGACACAAAATGGTACTATGTTATTTTAACATCAACACATGCCTAAAAGAAGAAATACTAATTGTGCATCGACACACATACACACAACCCGCCTCTTATCAAGTGCGAAACACAATTGCAAGATTTGAAGACAAGCAAACTTTACATGACTGGGTATCTTGACAAGGTCCTCTTTCTCTATTCCCTTTTAGTTGCCTTATCCCTTCACCTATGTCCATTTAGACTTTACAAATTACACAGCAGGGAGCCTGATGCTCTTATAAAATGAATTACATTGTGCCCCGCACTTTCCTTACAAGAGCCCTTGTAGGTTCTCCCTCATCCTTGAGAGAGCATCCTTCATCCTTGAGAGAACCTCCCTCATCCTTGAGAGAGCGTTGCTGGAATGTTCGGTGCTCTCCTTCATCCTTGTCAATACCTTGCTAGAATCTTTGGTGCTCTTCTTCATCCTTGAGAGCACCTTGTTAGAATATTCAGTGGTCTCCCATGTTTTTTCTCAGCTTTCCTTATCCTCCACTTTTCTTGCTTGGGCAGAATGAGCTTCTTCATTCACTTTTTGACTTGGGCTTCCTCGGTCTTTCTTTGCTTCCTTTTGGCTGCATGAGCCTTGTCCGTGTGACATGTCTTGTAGCACTATAACATTACACCCCTCCTAGATGAGTGCCAATCCTATGGCACTTGTAGGTTTAAATTGAGGGAGATTTGGTGAGTTGATAGGCGGTTGTGTGCGTCGATGATGATGGGGCCTTCAAAGTTGGTGGCTTGCATTGTTTGGAGTTATGTGTAAAGAAAAGAAGGTGCATTGCTTGGGGGGTGTGTCTATATTTCTGTGTGGTGCATTGTGCTTGTGCTAGTGGAATTGGGAGTTGGGTCAAACCATAGGCAAAAATCCTGGGTGTTGTCGCAGTCGAGGTCCCAATTCATGCATAAGGGTGGTGCGGTGAATGTAGTTTAGGGAGAACCGTAGGCGAGGGTGACCTCCCCCGGTATATTATCTTGTCCTTGATGGGCCCTAAGTGTGATGTTGGGAATCAAAATGGGCTAGGGGATTAGGGACGGAGCCAGTCAACCAAATCCACCATGTGTTCCTAACTTGAGGACCCCTAGGTGCAGTGACTTTGGCCTACATGTAGTGAGATGATGCAGTTGCTTTCCCCTGTGATTTCCTTCTAGTGATCTCTTATTCTTTTTATTTGCTTTTCTTTGTTCTTTGTCTTTTCTCTTCTGATCCTTTCTTTTCTTTTCTTCTTCTTCTTATTCTTTTTATAAAAAAAAGTAGATGAATATTTAGTCCTCGTCATCAGAGATATGAGAGGGAGGGGTTGGAGACTGAATGGATTTGCTAAGAAATTGTCTACTTTGGATGTATCCTTTTAGACCTAGTAGAGCATTAAGAGGAGTGGTGGATAGGAAGGGATGGTTGCAGCTAGTGAAACAACTATCACTCATATCCTCTAAGAGGGCTACACAAAAGAGGGTAGGAGGGCATTGCGCATCATTAGCCTAGCCATTGCATAGCTAACTATGTTGGCATTAAGATAAAAAAGAGTAGTGGGAGGTGGTGCTCCTGTGGCGTAGGCTCCAGTCTATGTAGTACCCTAAGAAATCTCAGATAATTACAAGTAGTAATAAAGGCATGATCTGGGCAAAAAGTGAGCTCGTTGAGAAAATGGGAAATTGAGTCCCATAGATTGGTTTCAGAGAAGGTCTGGCTTGGTGGCATTTACATTATATATCTTTGGAAAATCATATCTACCATGGATGTCAGGGCTCAAATCCACCCCTACCCTTCTTGGATATGGCGTATGCGTGGGGTCATCTCTCTCAAAGGGTAGTGTGTTGCAAAATGACATCTAGGTGTCTACCTTGTTGTCCCAGATTCTCCTTCGCTACTTTGGTTGGGACTTGTAGCCTTGGACTATCCGGGGCACCTCCATGACTTTGTCTTCCCAATGTTCGGGTGCCTCCATTTTCCATTGTGTTGAGTTCTTCTCCCTCTCCTGGTGCCACCTACTACCAAGCCTTCCTCCCATGCTTATTACCTCCTCCACAACTTTGTTCAATAACACTTTGCATAAGGTGGAGGGGATTTCAAAGGTGAAGTCAAAGGGTTGGTGGCCATTTTATTTTTGCTCCCACATTATGAGTTCCACATTCCAATCCAATAAGAAGCAATCTGCTTGTGGTGGAATGGGTGTTTGAGTGGCCATTGTTGGTTGGGCTCTTAATCTTCTCCTTGCCTACTCCAACATCCTCACCCTTTTCCTCTTAAGTTCTGCTCTTCGCTCGATAGTGGGGTCCACTTCTTGCTGCATCTCTAGTTATGGAGAGGGAGGTTGCGGTCCTAGTTCCTCTTCAAACTCTAGCTTGGCTTTTGGAAGTGGTCTTTTCCTTTCAACTTCACTCCTAGGATCTTGTGGTTCTTTTTCCTTAAAGCTTAGTAGGTCCACTCTTCGAATTTCATCCCTACCCTTAGCAAGGAATCCCTTTGCTCTTCTCGGCTTAGGCTAGTCACTTCTTCCCATGGTTGAGCATAGAGCACATACTTTATTACTCTATGGGTGATATCCACTTTTTTCTTTAGGGATTCAATGGCCTCCTTCTCCTTTGACTCTATGACATCTATTATAGTGTTGAGGAAGAAACGTTGTCGGGCTTCTAGTATTGTTTGAGTGGCCTCTACCCTACTCTCTACTAACACTCTATCTCCTTCTGCAAGGACTAGGTGGCTTGCTAGGACTCTTATGTGTCCTTCACTCCTGCCTACCCATTCATCTCCTCTTCTTTTCATCCCTTCCAAGCTTTCATTACGTCCTTGGGCTAAGGCCCTTATTCTCCGCTCCTGCTCTTCGATTTCTCTTTCTAGCTTTTTTTCCAGCTGGTAGGCCATGGTTTCCTGGCACCCTTGGGCTCTCTCTTCTTCTTCAGCTACTATGAGCTCCTCCATGGTGGCTTGGACCCTCTTCATCTATCCTTGTAGCTCTTCTTGTTGTAAGATCAGGAGCTTGTACTCCCTTTGAAGCCCCATTAGCTCTTGATTTTCATATTCTAGCTTTCTTCAACAATTTTCCTCTTCTGCTTCTTTAGCCTTGAGTTCTGCCTTTAGCTTGTTTATTTATTTCTGGTAGCTTGCCACTTAGCGTGTCTTCTCTAGTTGGAAGGTTGCGCCATGGTCTTCTTTTCGGCCTCCACCTCTGCAATGGAAACTTCCTTTTTTCTTTAGTCCTTTCTAGCTGTGACAAGAGCTCCTATACATATTCGTCATAGTTTACAGACAATAGCAACGCAGTGGGGATCATGGTCATAGATGCTTCTATTTTCAGACTTTTGGGGTCCTGTCTAGACTCTGCATCCATAGTAGGCCATCTTTTAGCTCTTGTCATAGGGGTTCCTCCACTTGCACACCTTGAACGATTTCTTTGTTAACCAGAAAGTGTACCAAAGCCACAAGATCGCTGGCATTAACCATAGTAGAAGAGCCTTGGGTGGGTGTAGCGACTAGGGTGGTGGGTGCTAGGGTAGGTGCTAGGGTAGATGGCTAGGGTAGGTGGCCTTTGCCCTTGGCCACTAGGGGTAGCATATTCTTGGGTTCTTGGGAGCTTGTGTCACGGCATTCCTATGTGTGGGGGCTCATGGTTGCTAGCTCTTTTCCCTTGAAAGATGCTCCACTGAGAGGTAGATGGTGAGGGCTATGTCTTCTTCTTCCTTTCTCCTTAGCTCCTCGATCTCTTGTTCTGCTCTCCTCCTCCTTTCCTCTTCAACCTTCTTAGATTCATCTTCTATTCTTTTCGTCTCCTCCTTTTCCCTTTTCTTTCTCCTTTCTTTAGCACTCTTGGACTCGCTTTGTGCTCTTAGCAGATCCACTTTCTCTTTCTTCATGTTCTCTTCCTTGGCTTTCTTTTATGGGGTTCTCTTCTTTGACCTCCTGGTTGCTTACTAGCTAGATGGTGCTTGTTGCTCTCCTTCCTTGTCACTCACGATTATTTCGCTAGAGTGCTCTTATTCTTGGCATAGGGGTGACCTATCTAACATCTCGCTGACTTCCTCATCTCCTTGTGCTTCCCCCAAGGCTTCTCTGATGAGGGTTGTCAAGACCCCTCCAAACCCAATGGTGGAGGCCTTTGACAATGATGACTTTCTAGCTTTCGAGGCTCAGGATTCTCCACCCATAGGTTGTCCACCAGTGGCCAATGCTTTCGCCAATGTTTTTATCGTCTTCCTTATGAAGCCATTTAGGTTCACCTCATCGAAAGACTTGGAAGCGATGCTCTCCAACATTGGCACATTGATTTTTCTCATCAATGCATTGTACCTTTGGTTGGAGAACAAGGTGTGCACCATTTTTGCTTGTATTTGGACTTCGGGGTTGGGGATGTCAGCTAGACCGATGCCATCATTGGTATGGACCATCACTTTGTCCATTCCCAACATGCTATACACATCTCTTTTTGGTCGTCTTTCAGCTTTGTTGGCTAGGTCCAATGCCCTTTCCACCAACTCTGGGGCTAGCTCAATTTCAACCTGACAAGCTTCATTCTCTTGATGCACTGTGACAGTGTCGTGGTTCATGTTGTAAGTTCAAAGCAATTTCGTGCACTTCTTGTAATCGATGGCTTGGCCCACCTTCTCCACATACTTCTTAGCTTACATTGCTTCACCCGTTGCTTGATGGCTAGCTCTTCCATTACTATGTCTTCCAAATTTAGGATATGCATGAATTTGAATTGGTTGTAGACCCTTGTTTCCATTGAGAGTCTGTACATTGCCTGCTCCTCCTTCAAGAATGGCAACTTGCTGGTTTTCTCTTGTTCTACCATTGTAGGTGACTTTCATGAGGCCATAGCCCACCATTAGTATTCTTCAAATTATTTTTGGGTAGGAAATGGAAAAAATGCTTATGGAAACTAAAATGCTTAAATAAAGAAAGAGAAATTTTCCTTAAACAATTTATGCTTTTCATAAAAATTTCTAACACTTTTCCTTAGTCATGCCTTGATTTTATGAATTCCTTTCCGTTTTTGTACATTGATTGAGGTTTCAAGGTTTGTTTTTATGTTCCACATTTTTAAAAATATTCCCTTATGCTTCGCATCATTCACACTCTCCTACTTTTATATTCCACATTTTCCTTTTATGTTCCTTATGCTTCGTACCATTCACACCCTCCTCCCCCCTTAGAGATGAGAAGAATCCTTCCTAGGATTAGAGGTTGATGGGTGGAGAGCATTCAACACATGCTCATCGTGTTTCATCGTCACATGAGCCAAGGGTAGAAGTTTGGGTTGTACTCCATTTGAGCATAATGGTCCATGTCGACAGGTCGGATTCTTATGTGGGTGAGGTAAGTGAGGACATCCGTGAGGAAATCACTGGAGTCCATGTGGCTGGCAATGCGTAGCTCCTCCTCAGTCAACATGCGATCTAAGTAGGGGTGCATCATGATGTGTTCTTCAAGGGGCTGATTGTGGATGGTGGTCAACACCCTATAAGAGGTTGGGTCATATTTCGAGTTCTTAATTGCACATATCTGCTCGGTGTTGGTCATGATTTGGTAGCCCTCTTGCTCCCATTTAATTCAGAGAGCATACCATTTTTGCAAGAAAGAAGAGTCATTGTCAACAAGCTGTGTCAACTCCTCAGTTTCTTGGTCATTGTTGGCAAGGATCGTGTCCGTGTCGTAAGACGTAATGAGGTGGTGATTGCATGCTTGCTTACGGAAAATCTCAGTGGCAATGAGTTCTTCAACTACTTGGGATATTTAATGAATACAAATTTTGATTCCTCTCACGAGCAAGGTAGTGTGCGTACCTCCATTACTAAAGGCTAATCCAAAAGACCTAGGTCTACTCGGTCATAGCTTTTGGCAAGTGTGGTGAATGTGGCATCCAAGTGCCGTAGGCAACCAAGTAAGTCATCCCCTATATTCTTAGCTATGTTTTCAGCTAAGGTAAGTATTGATCATCGTTTGTAAGAGGGTTTGAGACCTATTGAAGGTGGGGGTTTGACTAGACTTAACAACTCAGCGGTGGCTGACGTTTGCGGTTGCGGCTTCTCTTGAGTGTGCAATTTGGCCTCTTGTGTGCTAAGCATGGTTTGTCATTGTGCTGCTAGAGGTTTGTGAGGCTTGAGTGGCACTAGTAGTGCTAGGTTTGGTTGGTTTGGAGTTAGAAATGAGCTGTGGTTTTGGGCGATAGGCTTGTTGAGGTTTTGTAGGCTTAACGGTGTTGATCTCTATGGGTATTGCAGCTTGAGATTTTTGTAGCTTTAGGGCCTGATCTATTGTGGGGCTCTATGTGGTTAAGTTTGAGGGTGGTGTTGGAATAGTGTTGCTAGCCACCTTGGCTTTAGGAACCCATATCTAGGCATTGCCCTTGTAATAGCCTTGCACTTGTAATAAGATCTTGACAATTCATTAGTTCCTATAGTTTCTTCATTGTCTCCTAGGTTGCGAGTATGAGTTCCTAGACTTGCAAGGTGGTGGCTACATACTCCTAGGCGACAATCCTTGATGTTTAGTCACCCACTTGAATTGTGGTTCAAGGGCCTTAGGTTTGACCTCATCGGTGTGCTGACAGTGTGGCGTGGTGGGTTCTGACAAGTCTCAACCCCCCTCCTTAGACTTGGTGGTGGGTTTCTCTATTGGTGGCCTTGCGAGCCTTGATGAAGCCACAATGCCCTTGCTGAAAGCCATGACTATTCATACATTGCCGATGGCTAGGTGAATGCGTTGTGAGTTGTACTCAACATTACAATGTACTTGCTTTTTAAACGATCATCCTAATAGTGATTCTTGACCATCATCTTTTTTGTTTGGCAACACATAAAAGATCATGGGTATGCTTTCAAACTCAATAGAGGTTGTTACTTTACACTTTCCTAGAAGAGCAAAAAATTGACCCCCAAATGGGTTGAGTTTGGCATTGGTAGGTTGTAGTTATGGGCAGCCAATGTGAGTCCAATGATCATGAGTTAAGATATTGAAATCAATTCCCTCATCGATCAATATGTTGAAGGTATGTGCTTGTTGGTGGGTAGTAACTATTATGCGCAGAAATGTGGGTGCCACTGCCTCCTCATATTCTTCCTCAACTTCCATTAATGTGGTGACTTGTAATTTCACAAGGGGCTCTAGCATGGGAGGCTTATGCAATGGGTGCATGGGAGGGTAATACTTCTTTATGTTGCTCCCGTTGAAGAGGACTATGACCTCTCCCTCAAAGGTCTTGAGCTCTACATTGCCAATTTAGCTGATAGTGTGGACTTGAAAAGGTCCCAATCCCCTGAGCTTCATCTTCTATTTGTGGCCTTTTATTGAATACAACAATACTAAGTCACCTTGTTCAAATTCTCGCTGCTTGATGTGCTTGTCAAACCAACTCTTGCAGCATGCCTTTTTGCAAATCAACACATGGGTGGCTAGACATCAAGTCTCTAAAAAGTGTTCAAGCTTGATCAAGTAGTCAGTCCATGCCTCCTTTCCATCCCATCTCTCTTGGGTGGCTATTCTCAAGCTCCGGATGAGGAATTCTATAGGTAAAATGGATTCAGTCCCATAGGTTAACTTGAAGGGAGTCTGTTCTATCACTTTTTTATAGGTTGTTTGATAGGCCCATAAGGCTACCATCAGCTTATTATCCTAGTCACTGCGCGAGGTGGCAGAGACCACCTTGGTCAGGATGTTCACTAAGATCTTATTAGTAGACTCAACCCGGGAATTTTCTTGAGGGTAGTAAGGTAATGATTTTTTATGGATGATTAAAAAAGTTGATAAGAGATTAGTGATCACTTTATTAATGAATTGCATGCCTTGATCACTAACGAATTCAATGGGGCAATCGAAGCGTGAGATCACCTGATCCCAAAGAAACTTAGTAGTGGTTTTGGCATTGTTTTTCCTCATGGCTCATGCTTTTTTCCACTTTGTGGGATAATCAGAGCAACAATGATGTACTTGGCCTATGAGTATTGTGCCATGGGACTAATTGGCCCAATGAAGTCAATTCCCCATTTCTTGAATGTTTGTCTTGTAATGATTAGACTTAGCTCCATTTTGTCCTTACGAACATGTACTTTAGACTATTGGCATTCATCATAGTGCTTTACAAATTGTGATGCATCTCAAAAAAGAGTAGGCCACCACAATTGATACTGCAACACCTTGCAGGCCGTTGTGTCTCCACCGTTGAAGTGCCCTCCTACAATTCCGTCGTGTGTTTCTACAAGTGCACCATGCATGACATGTTTGCATACACATCTAGGGAGAAATCTGTCATGCCCTAACCTATAAATTTATTCTACAATCAATTGATACGATTGCATTTTGAGGATGAGTTTCCTAAGTTGGGCCTTCTCAATAGGTCTTTCAAGTAGTTCGTGCTCGAGCACTTGGACTACATCGTGTGCCTAGTATGGCATCAAGTCAGCTCTAAATAAGTGAGTACTACTAGACATGCTAAACAAATGCGCATCAAGCAAGTTGCCTGTGATGCCCTGTCCAACAACTTCTCCTGTGGGTATGCAAAACATATGGTTGACCATGCAGTGTTGCTTCCCTTTGCATACAACCATAGAGAAGTCGAACTCTAGAAGTAGAAGCAACCATCAAGTGATGCATCCTATGGCGTAGGGTTTGTTAACAAGATAAAGCAAGGCTTGATGGTTAGCAAAGAAGACAAAGGGTGTAGCCAAAAGGTAATGTCAAAATTTCTTCACAACAAACACCATGGTTAACCCTTTCATTTCCGTGGTGGAGTAGTTCATCTCGTAATCTATGAGTTGTTCGCTAGCAAAGCTCACTGGATAGTCTAAATTGTGTTCACTCGACAGGCACAACATAGCCCCCATGACAAGCTTTGAGGCATCAATATGAATGTGGAAGGTTATGATCCAACATGGGGATCGTAATATTGGTGTTGTCGTTAGAGTCTTCTTCAGTTCTTCATATGCACACTGGCATTCCTCGGTCCATTCAAATATCACCAACAATTTGTATAGAGGCCTAGAGATTAATGCATAGTTTAACTCAAACCCTCGATAGTACCCTATATGGCCAAGGAAGCAATGAACTCCCTTGTAATCGGTTGGTGGTGGAGATTGATGATAGCCATAACTTTTGAGGAGTCAATTGCAATGTCATTCTTTGAGACCACATTCCCTAGGATGCATCTTTGCTTCACCTAGAACTGGCATTTCAAGGGGTTCAAGGAGGGACAATACAGTTTACATCTTTCAAAGACTACTTCGAGCTTACCGAGGTGCGCGTTCCAAGTGGAGTGGACAAATAGATCATCGAAAAATACCTCTAACCCTTGCCTGAGCATGTCTTTGAAAATGACACACATGAGCCTTTGAAATGTGGTTGGTGCATTCATCAATCCGAAGGGCATGACTAGGTAGGCGAAGACACCCCACTTAGTAGCAAAAGCAGTCTTATGCCTATCATCAGGATGTGCTTGCCCTTGGTTGTATCCGGAGAAGCCATCCAAGAAACTATAGGCCTCTTTATCAATCATCCTCTCAAGCATATGCTTAGTGTATGGCAATGGATTATTTTCTCTCTTTGTCGTAGCGTTGACTTTCTTGTAGTTGACACATGCTTTGATTTTTCCATTCTTCTTCATCACAATCACTATGGGTGACAACCAGTCCATGTGCTCAATCTCATAAATGAATCTTGCTCTTAGAAGCTTATTGATTTCCTCCTTGATAGCGTGAGCGTCTTTGGCATTCATTGGATATGGTTGTTGCTTGACTAGTGTTGCATCGAATGTCATTGGGATGTTATGAGTCATTACACTCGAATCTATCCCTCTTAGCTCATTGAGGGACCACATGAATATATCTATGTATTCTCGCAAGAGAAGGAGAGTTGCCTCCTCTTCCATGGTCAAATAGTTGGCTATAAAAATAGGCCAGGGTGTCTCCCCTTCCTTACGTAGGTCGACCTCCTTGACTTTGGCGGGTCCTTCTATAGGCTCGCTTGCTTGCCCTCATCTCTTGGCCCCTAGCAAGACAACTACCCTCTCGCCCTTCTTAAATCTTGTGAATCATTTCAACAGGACTTGTGGCTTCCTCTGCTCCTCAACTTGCAGATCCCTAGGTTGTTTCATCTTTTCCTCCTTCAACCTTCGATGCCTTAGGTGAATTGGTAGGTCCCCTTTGGTGCACTTGGTCTTAGGTGGTCGGGGTATCTCAGGGTCACTATCTGAGCTTACCTCTGACTCAAACTTGAACTCTTTGTCTTCACTAGAAGAGGAATTCTCTCTCAGGGGTCGTAGCTTAGATGGTGATTCCGTTTTGAGTATTGGTGTGGTATGCAAGACCCGCTCGTTCATAATCAATAGCTCCTATGTGCTCCAACCAGGTGCGATCACAACCCATTTGCACAACTCCTTTCATGATTGTAAAGAGGCTCTTTTTTTGTGGTTTGGAGTGTGCCTATATTTGTTCAATCTCATGCCCCTTTGTGTTGTACTCTATTATGTCGATCTCTTCTCCACTCTCATCATTGGAGAAATAGCAGTCTTCATAATCATCATCGGACTCGTCCTCATCCGATTGTTTGTCATATCCCACGTGCGATTCCTTTTCATCAGTGGTTAAGGCCCAATTGTACATCAAGTTTAAGTCATGAAGCTTGGTCCATTGCTACTTGGGTTCATCCAAGAGCAATTTAAGTTTTGCGGCTAGGTTACCAGCTAATTTGTCGGTTAGGTGTTCTAAGATCTCGTGGAGGTCTCGTTTGTTGTTAGGGATGTGAAACGTAACAAAGGTGAGTTGCCCATGCAAGCTCCTAGCCATCATATAAATTGGCATTGGGGGGTGTGTGTTTGGGTTTATTGATTGCCCTAGTATCTTGCTCAAACTCCTCCTTGTCTGAGAATGGCAGATTGATTGTGGCTAACACATGCATCCAATCTCACTCATCCTCCAAGCAAGGGGTATATTTAGTCAATGGCCCTTAATGTTTCCTAATCTGAGCATTGCTCTTGAGCATAGTCAAGATGGTGTCTAGGTCAACAGGTGTAGTCTTCCAAGTATCCATCTCCACTCTTACCGCTTTTGTTTGATTTCCTAGGAAGGTGAGACTGTTACCCTAGTCTTTTATGACTCGTGCATTGTGCATCTAGGGTTGGCCTAATAGGATATCGTAGTCCACTCCTTTATGACTATAAAGTCCATGAAGAACCAGACTCCTATGATCTCTCATGTAAGTTACTCATGAATATATGCATGCATCATGTGGGTTCAAAATAAGGTATTTTTAAAATACCATATTTATACATTTTTGCATATAGAAGGGTATAATGTAAAGGGGTTATTTATAGATTGAATAGAAAAGGTTACATTTTATTCAAGAAAAAATTACAGATAAGGATATTTATAAATAGGCCTTGAATGCATGTGATGTAGAGGATATATATATAGTAACTTCCCCGAGTGCGATCTTTAATGGCCAATTTCTCAGCACTCCCAATGGCTTCACTTTTGTTCCATTAGCCAACATGGCATTGAACCTAGTATCCTTGACAGGCGGGTTATCCCAAGCCTTTGGAGCACTATGTGATTGAGTACATTAACTTCTACCCTCGAGTCAACAATCCCTTTCCTCGTGGTGTCACCTAGAGCTAGGATCGGTAAGACCACGTGCATTTTGGTGCCTTCCCAGAAAGCATTAATGTGCAATGATTTAGGTAATGAGTGCAACATTAGGCTTAGTATTTGCGTTATTTCATTGTGGTCTTGCAAGTCGATGGAAGCTCACTCCCTTGATCCTTCCACCCACTACCTTAGCTCCTTCCATAGCATCGACTACTGCCTAAGCTGCCTAAGTAGGTCTTCTAAGCTTAGGGTTACAGGGGTGGTTACCAATGTTGTGAGAAGATTGCTCACCACTTGCTTGTCCCCTAATTATATGCTTATTGTCCCATGCTCTTGATTGGTTTGTTGGCCTGTGGAGTTTGAGGCTCTATCTAAGTGGCGTCACAATTTGAGGTGCAGATGCACCTCCTGGTCATGTGGGGGAGACTGGTGTGCTCATGCTAGAAAGATCATTGATCTCATCCTCCAAGATGGGATCAACATCCTTCAGGTGTTCCTAAGCCTCTCTTACCCACTCCTTGACCTTTTCTATGGCTTCAAGTTGGCACTTTGAGTTGGGGTACTCCCCTACCTTAGCACTCCTTTTTTCAGACGTCTTTGGGGTGGATGTTTTGGCCTCAATGTTCGTAACTTTCTTTCCAACAGGCAATGGCATTGCGCTCTTGGTTTTCAATACGACCTTTGCCTCACTTCTCTTCTTTCTTTGCCTATGACTTTTCTTTTCGATTGAGACTATATCTAGGTTGCTAGGCCCTAACAATGATACGCCGACATGTCTCGTCTGTATGCAAGTCATGACATGCAATGAGATAGGCATGGCCTCCTCATCATGTGTCTTGACACCAAACAGCCCAAACAGAATTGATGGGACAATTGTTGAACCAGAGGATGGCTTTTGCCTAGGGAAATCGGCAAAGAGGTGAGTGATTCCAAACTCAGCACATCTGAGATCAGTCTTTTCTTGATTTTCTTGCTCTCTCTTGAGGTAGTGCAAAGAGATGTGTCCTGGGTGACCACAACTCCAACAAGAAATTGGTTCTTGGGTCTGCCCTCCTAAGTCTCTACCTCTCCCCCTTCCTAATGCCATCATCAGAACTCGTTGATAGTCCATGAGGATCGGATTTCCCTCTTTGTTGTATGAGACATAAGGGTTCACATAGAGCTCCTCATTGTTAGGCTCCTCCACATAGTGGATTGGAGCGTTGCTTGATGGATGAGTTATGTAGGGTCCAGGAAGCCTAGATATGCCTGTGGGATTGATCTCTATCCTAGGGATGGCTAGCTTTGTATTGTTAGGTGCTAGGAGTGCCAATGGGGCTCCTCTCTTGAAGAAATTCGAAGGTCTATTCCCTAGGTAAGGCTAGTTATAAGGCTGCGAATATGGAACTCCTCGACAGTCTACAGTGCATGGCATTGTAACCGAACCTACCGCAATTGGTGCAAGGTTGAGACCTAGGGTCCTGACACTCAGCTGGAAGGCGGTTTCCACCACAACACACACATTGGACATGCAATTGCTAGGCCTTCTCATCATCTCCTGCAACTTGGCCAACTCTAACTTCACGTCTCCCAACTTATGGCTTTGATCGACATTCTTTCCTTTGTCTTGGGTGCCTTGGCTGGTTCCATCTCACTAGTGATCAGAGTTCTTCTTGAGGTTCCAGGAGCAATGATGTCTCAGATTATGGGTCTTGAGCTCCTCTCTTTGAGCAGATCATCCACTCATATGGCTTCTTCAAAGACCCTAGCTAGCACATCCCTTTGTAGGGTTGAGTTGCTCACCAAGACCTTGTAAAGCTCTTCACTTTGGATTTCACTTATAAACATAGTGAAGACGGGTCATTTGCTAGGTCTCTCTACAGTTGGGTTTCTCTTGAAAAGACTCCACACATGGGTGACGTAGTCTCGGATATCCTCCTTGTCCTTCTGCTTGACATTCATCAATCTAACTATGAGGTTGTTAGAGTATCCTGCCTCAGAGAACCTCTTGATGAAGAGACTCTTGAGGGTGTTGAAGTCATTGAATTCAGGATTGTCCAAACTAGTGTACCACATCCATCCTTTGTCACCTAAGCATAGGCCAAAATCCTATGAGTGTTGGGCAAGATTCGTGAGCTATTAGCCTTGCAGATGTGCTTGAACTACTCTACAAAACTATGTGGGTCATTTCTCAGGTGGTACTTGTCTAATTGTTTCGCAACCATAGGGATCCTTGACTAGATCTTGGAGCCTTGGGTAACTCCTAATCCTATCAACAATGATGTTGCTAGTATTGTTGTGCTTTGCTCTGCCGACGTGTTAGTTATCAGCCGCTTTGTGAGAAGCTCAATTAGAGTCAAGTCTACCTCTAGTGCTCCCTCCCTTTCTGCATTTGGTCCTATTTGGTTTCTGTTTGCTAGGGCTAGCATGTGACTGCTCGCATTTCTATGTCATCTTGCAATCTCCTAGCCTACTATTGTCGGTGGTATTCTACTATGCCCTGCAGGACTTTCTGTGCTAGTTTTTGTTCCTCTTCAAGGTCTACTATGATGTCTTTTGATGGTTTTCCATGGTGGTCTACCCAGGTTTGTGCATCGTATGCATTCATCATCTGTTGGATTTTGAGCTAGGAATCTCCTAGGTTGGCAAGCTTCTCGTTTTCATGGTTTACACTGGGTTCTGCCATGTCTATAGTTTCTTACTCCACCAAGTTGTCGACGAGGTTGATCAGGTCAGGCAGTGTTGCACTCCCAATGGTGTTTCTCCTTTGATGTAT
Organism: Lygodium microphyllum; assembly: GCF_053477565.2. Lineage (NCBI taxonomy): Eukaryota > Viridiplantae > Streptophyta > Polypodiopsida > Schizaeales > Lygodiaceae > Lygodium > Lygodium microphyllum. Next base: position 25,282,529 of record NC_141147.1, read on the forward strand.
CTAGCCTTTCGTGTTGTGTCTATCACTTGGCTCTACCGATTGAGGTTGCTTGATCCCCTATCTAGGTTTGAGAGTCACCTCCTCTTGGTGGGTTCATTATGTTAATTAGGTTTAAGTGTGTTTCTTTTTATTGACAGTCAACCCTCAATTTTAGTTCACTCAGTGCATGCTTGTTGCTCTTTCCAGTGTACTGTATGCAATCAAGCTTTCAGCTTTTCCAAGTGCACTTCAAGTGTCGAAAACAACATGGGTGCAAACACAGAATAATAAGTGTAGCTTCTGCACTCCGATCTAAGTTCTTAGCCGAATAGGGCTTTACGCTCAGTCTCACCGGACACTTTCTCAGGTCTCTAGGGTTTGTGCTACATTGTTCATCTTGATCAAGGGTCAAATGTGGGTGTGGGATCCGGTCTCACAGCTCTAATAGAGACTAAAAGCTGACATGACTGTCAACAGTCACATTTAGTCATTTGGCTGTAATTTCTAGGGTCAATTTTGTCTATAAGGCTTTGGAGCCTTCCTTGGTTGTGGGAGGTGGTCTGCCTCACTCAGGATATGCTAGATTTTTCAGTCTCTCCTATCACGCTTTTGGTTTGATTTGATAGTGTTCAATTCTATAGCGTCCGATTCTAAGAATTGGACATCTGTTTGTCAACTGTCTGATTTCAGAGCATCCGATTTTGGCGTGTCTGAGTACCAAGTGTTTGATTTTGACAAGGTCCAATTTTTGCATGTCTGAGTGGTTGATGGCCAAGTGTTTGAGTCTGATTCTAGTGAGTCCAATTGTCCCAATCAGATGGGGTGAATGTCTAATTAGATAGGCAATGGATAATCCAATTTTCAGGATCGAATGTATAACATTTGATCGAACAAGTCAAGTTAGTCCGACTGTTTGAATTCCATGAATCACACATCCGAGTGTCCAATTCTGGGAATCAGACCCCTGTGGACTGTGTCTAATTTTTCCGGCACACAAACAACAACAATAAAAATTCTAATCATGGCCACAATTTTGGCCAAGCCCTCAAGCAAGGAGCTCCAAAATGCAAGAGTGCATACATAGGGAGGGCTTATATACCCTCACACGCACGTAAAACTTTTGTGGCAGCCGATTGATTTGCCCTAGGCTCCATCTCTCTCTCTCTCTCTCTCTCTCTCTCTCTCTCTCTCTCTCTCTCTCTCTCTCTCTCTCTCTCTCTCTCTCTCTCTCTCTCTCTCTCTCTCTCTCTCTCTCTCTCTCTCTCTCTCTCTCTCTCGTAGAAACTGAAAATGAGCCTTCCACCCCCTTCATTGGGTCTTAAGCCTTGTCCTAGTGCCCAAGTGCTATCCCGTTAGTACTCAAGCCTTGTCAATGGAGCGAAAACCCATTTTTCCCTTCATTTTACCATGTTTTGGGTTGTTTTACAATAGGAACCCTAAAGCTTTTTGTTTAGATTTCTTGCTTCTATCCTGCTCTAAATGCAACAAGAATCAAAATACAAATACTGAAATGAATCCTCCTACTTGTCTACTCATCAAAAACCCAAATTACTTACTTGTTTTGAAACTTAAAAGCCCAAATCTCCTACCTATCTCAAGCACCGTTTCGAGGATGCAACCCTACTTTGATGCTCAATTTGAGTTTCACAAGTGCTCAAGCTTGAATCCATTGGTCCTGGCAACAGAAGCAAAATGTAGTGGGAGCTCATGCTCAACCACGAAGACCCACAAACTGCTTATTGCTTTAAGCATTTCAAGCAAGCACAAATAGTTATCTCTCACCTAGCCAATGCGCATTTGATCCTATGGGGATGTAGTGAGCTTACCTTGATGCCTGAATGAGTAGCCTCCTCCCTCATGCAAACCAATAGCTCCACGATTTGAGATGCAAGCTCAAGAAATCTCAAGACTCCTCCTTCAAGCACCATCCTCCATAGCCACGCGCGAGATGAGAGAATAGAAGAGAAGAGAATAAGAAAAGAGGAGATGATGGAGAGCTTCTTCTCCACGATCCCTCACCCTTACACACTGACTCTCTCACACTCCCTCTCTCAAGTACACACAAGCAAGCAAGAAGGAGAGCAAAAGGAAAGAAGAAGAGATCACTTTTGCTACACACCAAAGAATGGGCCTTTCATTCACTTTTTGAGTTTATATACAAAACCCTAAGTCCCTTGGGCACCCATCCCTTTTTTTACATGACTGAGCATCTTGCCAAGGTTGTCTTTCTCTATTCGCTTCTAGTTGCATTATCCCTTCACCTATGTTTGTTTAGACTTTACAACTTGCATAGGAGGGAGCTTGGCACTCTTATAAAATGAATTACATTTTTCACCCCTCACTTTCCTTGCGAGAGCCTTTGAAGGTTCTCCCTCATCCTTGAGAGAGCATCCTTCATCCTTGAGCGGACCTCCCTCATTCTTGAGAGAGCCTTGCTAGAATATTCAGTGCTCTCCTTCATCCTTGGGAGCACCTTGCTAGAATCTTTGGAGCTTTCCTTCATCCTTGAGAGCACCTTGCTAGAATATTCAGTGGTATCCCACACTTTTTCTGAGCTTGCCTTCTCCTCCACTTTTCCTACTTGGGCATAATGAGCTTATTCATTCACTTTTTGACTTGGGCTTCCTTGATCTTTCTCTGCTTCCTTTTGGTTTCGCGATCCTTGTTTGTGACATGTCTTGTAACACTGTAACAATTGCATAGTCCCAATCTCCAAGGACAAGTTTCCCAAACATACATGGTATAAACACCCCTCATAACATATATGTAGGCACCTCTGATGATTGAGTGTCATGGGCTCTCGTACAACCATCCTCAAACTTATTAGAATTGGGTACCACAAATCCCATCTCTTCTTCATAAATCATAATACTTTATGTTCCTCTCAAGCTCACTTTCACCCACTTTCATCCCCAAACCTATCACAACTTGGGACTTTCTCACACACTCACTCATGAGATAAATACAATTACCATGTAGTGAGACATGCATAAATATGCCTTTAATGCATGAACTGTATATCATATGCACAAGTCAAGTTTGTGGGCAGCCAATGCGTATGTACTGAAAATAGTCCTTTCTTTCTTTCATGTGTGCATAACTACACAGTGCCTTGTTGCTCACATACCTAAGGTATCAAGCTCTCTATCTCCTATTATCTTGAGCAAACACATAGGAAATATTCATTCCAAATGGATCAAAACATTAAAAAGTGAAAAATTTGAACATGTAAATATTAATTTTATATGACCCTTATTATGTTTAGACACGATGATTGGTGCCAAGGCTATTGTTATGCTACCAAACTATCATTTTCTTATAATAAATTGATGTTTTTCATTATGTTTGATGTTTTATGAATGTAAATAAATGTCGTTCATATTTAAATAGGCTCTCCTACTTTTTCTTTTCCACGCTGCCAATGGTGATGATTGTAATTTACACACAAGCCTTGCATATAGTCATGGTGTGTAGCACACATTTTTCCTTTATACGTATCAAATTCGACATATAGAATTGCATGGTGTGTATCAATATCATTTAGTTTGGTATAAGCTCTTAGGATTTCAAAGAAAGTGTGACCATTGTGGGGCGAGACATAGTCATGTTGCATATGGAGGTAGAGGCCTAGGAGGGTTACCAGGGGTTGCTAGATCCAACTGCACAAGCTAAGATGAGGGAGGTATACGAGGGCTTAGAGTAAAATGATAGTGTCAAAGAGGAGTAGGCCCACGATTCCAAAAGCAAGATAGAATTAAGGACCTAGCAAAATCCTGGCATTTTCCATAAAAACAACTCCCCTTTAGCCCATAAGATTGATTGAGGTAGCAACATACCCTCTACTTGGTCTTACAAAGACATTCTATCACATATCACACTTTCTTATATAGTATTAACTTAGAATGGGAGGTACCATCATCCATAAGAACTACAATCAAATAATTTTGTAGTTATGTCTTCAAAAAAGCAAGCAGATGGAAACTAGCCATGTCCTTCCTTAGAAATGATTTACATGTCTAAGATCCAACATCTCTCATTGTAAGTTCTCCTTCAAGGTGTGCACGGGAGGATTTAACTTGTGGGTAGGTCCCTCCATGTGCACCAACCCACTCCCTAAATGCTCTCCTCATGCAAGTTAGGGTGGGTAATTTTTTTCCCTATCTCTCTATCACACTATTTTTTCAAAAAACCTCAAAATTTTGTAAATAGTCAATACTCTAATCTCTACTAGTAAAGCAACTAATAAGTTGTGTATATATGAATTTTGAAAAGTAATTAAGATAAAAATGCGCATAGTTTTCAAGTGGAGCTAGATGAGGGGGACAAGAAGATATTATGGTTTCTCCCTTGGTTCATGATGCTAAAGGTATTTAAGGATGTGCTATGCTATGTATACCTTGATGGATGTTCAAAAAACATAAAGAGGAGCTTAACACTAACACTAAGACATTCTTCCAAGTTTGATGAATCTTTCCTAAATGTGTTTATAAGAGTGTATGTATCTCTATCCATGTAAGTCGATTGTGTGTGTGTGTGTTTGGGGGGGAGGGGGGGTTTTGTTATATACTATGGTTATATGTGTGATGTGTATGTGTATGTGTATGAAGAAGTAAAAAGTATCTGATGGTGTCTATATATATTGTTGGGTCTACTATTGTAACAAGCAAGATACATAGAAATTAGGAATTAGACACCTAGTCACACTGACCGGGTTGTATAAGGTATAAGAGTCCTAGATTAGGGCGACCAATTATTATCAAGAACATACTCTCCACCTTTATCTTCAGCTTCCATGGCTTGCTCCTTCTCGATCCCCTCTTTTCTGTCTTTCTCTCACCCCTTCTAGTCTTCCTTTCTCTTCTTCTTGCTCTTTTCTCTCTCTTAATCTCCTTCTCCTCTCTCCTCTCTCCTCTCAACTTCATTGATTACAAGTGGTATCTGAGCATCATGCCTTGGTCCTTTTCTTCTTTCCCCTTTCTCCTTTCTCAAATCCCAAAAACCCTAGTACTTAGGTTAAAATTATAGGTAAGGACTACAATTAGTCTCAACTTTTTGAAGCAAGTAGGAGCTATGGCTGGAGATTTAGACACAACTAGAGGTAAAATGGCTAAACTAGTAGGTCGTCACTTCTTTTCATGCAAATTTTAGGGGTTCCAAGACAAGTTGGAGGTTTATCATTTTAGAGGAGGAAAAAACCATAGTTAGTTTTTGATCTAGACTTCTCTCTCTTCCCCACCAAGCTTTTCCCTCAAGTTTACATGGTGGATTGCCCCCAAATCCCTTCCTCTTGATGCAACCATCCCTCAGCCTCAACGTCTAGCTACCCCACAAGCTCCCTGAGGTGATTCTCCACTTGCAAGTACCTTGGTGGCTAGGTGTTAACCCTCAGACAAACAAGGTAAAAAAGTGAAAAATCCAAAAAATCTAAAGTAGAAGACAAGTCCAAGGAAAAAGTGGAATGGAAGACGAAGGCACGTCAAGAGAAAATCGGGAAACACAAGAAATGTGAAAAAGTCCTAAATCAAGGAGAGAGATGCATAAGAAAAGCACAAGTCAATATTTTTGTAAAAGAGCACAATACACACCATGATTTATTTTAAGAGCACTGAGCTCTCACCTGTGCAAATTGTAAAGGTAGAGGGGTGGTAGGAAAGAAACAAGGAAGATAGAAGAACAATGGAAAAAAGGGCCTAGGCTATGGCTGACCATAAAAGGGGATGACCACCCAAGGGAAAAAGGGTTTTGTATATAAAGTTTAAAAAACAGTGAACGAAAGCTCATTATTTGGTGTGTAGCAAAGTGGACGCTTCTTCTTCTCTTCTTCTCTTATCTTGCTAGCTTGTAAGTGCTTGAGGGAGCGAGTGTGAGTGAGTGAGTGAGGGAGGGAGTGAGTGTGTGAGTGTGTGAGAGTGAGGGATCTTGGAGGTGAAGCTCTCCACCATCTCCTCCCTTCTTCTTCTTCTCTCTTCTCTTGTCTTGCGCATGGCTATGGAGGATGGAGCTTGGAGGAAGAGGCTTGAGGATGTTTGAGCTTGCATCACGAATCGTGGGGCTATCGGAGTGCTTGAGGGGGGAAGAAACTCACTCGAGCATCAAAGTAAGCTCACTACACTCGTAGAGATGGATAACATGTCTGCTATGTGAGAGGTAGCCATTAGTGCTTGCTTGGAATGCTTGAACAATAAGCAGTTTGTGGGTCTTGTTGAGCTTAAGCTCGCCTCTACATTTTGGTTCTGTTGACCGAGACCAAAGGATTCAAGCTTGAGCACTTGCGGGCTTCAAATTGAGCATGGAAGTAAGGGTTTCATCCCCGAACCAGAGCTTGAGATAGATAGGAGGTTTTGAGTCTTTAATCCATGCTACAAATAAGTATTTTTTATTTTTGATGGTTAGTTGGGTAGGAGAAATCAGTTCAATACTTTGCTTTCGATTCTTTTGCATTTAGAGTAGGTTAAGGTTAGGAAATCAGTTGGAAAAGCACAGGGTTTACTATTGTAAAACAGGCCAAATAGGGCACAAATTTGGAAAAAATGGAAAGAAGCAGTGCTGAAGGGGATTGAGGTCGACAAGTGAAGGACCAGGAATGGCAAGAACCTTATGAAACAGGGGTTTAAAAGCTAAGAGACCAAGAGGGAGCTCATTTGAAACCCTAGTTGAGAGAGAGTGTGAGTGAGTGAGAGTGAGCTCCATTGCATGGATCCGCTTCAATCGCGTCATCAATGAGTTTTTTACCCACTACAGGTATACTCACACCTTCTCCTTCATGCATAGGTAGGATCTGGAGGTGCTCCGCCAGTGTGGAGGCCACAATCGCTCGATGTGTGACAAATTTGTTGTTGACTCAGAAAAAAACGTGTCGCGTTCGGCCCATCCGAATTACATTGATTCTAGGCCGAGTCATCCCAGAATCCGCCCTTAGCCACTCGACTCGGACACTCAAAAACTCGGTCCTTGGCCGACTCCCATTCATCCATTCTGCCAAATTGACTTGGACTCGTGGAAATTTGGCCCTCGGCCCTCTCAACTCGGACGCCCACTGATCGGCTCATCCGAATCAAACACTCAAACCAACTTATACTTGGTCCGTCCGAATTAATCACTCAGACTCAACTTGTCCGAATCAGTCACTTGGACCCTACAATTTGGACGTGTTGGGCCAAGTCTGATTTTTCCACAATTTTTTAAAAATTGGACCAGACCACCTAGACACTGGCTATCCAAACATCCAAAGACCATACAGACTCTCGAGAAGCCTTTTTGGCACAAGGAACAAAGGGATCAGTGAGACTCGGGCATAGAGGCGACACTAGTTGATCATCTAGTGATCTAGCCTGGTATCAACGTTGATTGGATTCTTAAAGCATTAACAAATCATGACAGAGTGAAGGCAATAGTAGAGAACCCTATGAATTAGCAGGGATGGCCAAAAACTGAGAGCATACAAGCCCATCAAGCTAAACCCACAGTGAGAGTGCAAGAGTCGTCTAGGCACTTGTCTTCTCACTCACTTTGAATTCCATCCCTCAAAGCACAATTGAGAAAAGCTAAAATCTTGATTTCACGCAGTGCATGGAAAAGAGCACACACATGTATAGAGTGTGAGGGTAAGTTGAGGACTGGCTGTAATTAACAAGGAACACACCTAGACTTAAGAACTTGAAGGAACCCACCAGTAAGAGAAGACCCAAAGACATAGAAGGGTGATCGAATCCCCAAAAGTAGGACCAAGCTTAGAACACGACCAAAAATATGAACACAAGAAGGATAAACAATACCATGGAGGTGGATCTACCCACCAGCCTTATTGACTTGATTGCCAATTTGGCAAAACGGGAAGTCCTAGACATGGAAGAGGGCACCTCATGCCATAGAAGCAACAAGGAGCTTAACCTAGGAGACTTTTTTGAGGCTGTTCAACAGTTAGTGAGCAAATATGATGCTCAAACTGGCTAGAGTATCGCGGTAGACTTGTAGAGGACATCATAGTAAATCTCGAGGAGGAGAGGAAGTTGGCACGTAGGGCTCTGCAAGGCTTAGCCGCATACAACTAGGACCAGCAAACTAGGAGCTTGCGCCAAAGCTTAGAAATGAGAGAGATTCAGAGAGTGCTAGCCCTAGCAAGCAGAAACTAGTCGAAGAGAGAGAGAGCGCTAGAAGGGGACTTCACACTGAGCAACCTCTTGACGAAGCGATTGTTAGATAACACGATAGCAGAGCAAAGTGCTGCAGCATTAGCAACATCACTGCTAGTAGGGTTAGGGGTTAACCAAGGCTCTAAGAGCCAATCAAAAATTCCTGCAGTGGCGAAGCAACTAGACAAATACCAAGCTAATGACGACCCATACAACTTTGTGGAATAGTTCAAGCAGGTCTATGAGTCCAATGGCCTCAGTGATCCTACTCAATGCTCCCAAGCCTTTGGATTGTGCTTAGGTAACAAGCTTCAAACTTGGTACACGAGTTTGGATGTTGCAGAGCATGCCAATTTTAGTGGCTTGAAAAATCTCTTCATTAAGAGATTTTCCAAACCAGGGTACTCTGACAACCTACTAGTGCAACTCATGAACGTCAAGCAAAGAGGGAAAGAGGATATTTGAGATTACGTGACCTAGGTAAGGAGCCTCTTCAAGAGAATCCCAATGGACGAGAGACCAACAAAAAGAGCAGTATCCACAGTATTCATCAGTGGAATACAAAGTGAAGAGCTCTATAAAGCCAGGTAAGGATCCTCTTCAAGAGACCCAGGTAAGGAGCCTCTTCAAGAGAATCCCAATGGATGAGAGACCAACAAAAAGAGCAGTATCCACGGTATTCATCAGTGGAATACAAAGTGAAGAGCTCTACAAAGCTAGGTAAGGAGCCTCTTCATGAACGTCAAGCAAAGAGAGAAAGAGGATATTTGAGATTACGTGACCTAGGTAAGGAGCCTCTTCAAGAGAATCCCAATGGACAAGAGACCAACAAAAAGAGTAGTATCCACGGTATTCATCAGTGGAATACAAAGTGAAGAGCTCTATAAAGCCTTGGCCGGCAACTTGAGCTTGCAGCGAGACACACTGGAAAGGGTCTTTGAGGAAGCTATTAGAGTGGATGACCATCTCAAGGAAAGAAGCTCCAAATGTTTGAATCGAGAAGAGTCTAGTACCAAGAGTTCCGAGAGGGCCTCAATGCCAAGTGACACAGTAGGCCCAAGTGCACAGGACTTAACGAATGGCACAGGAGCTAGCAGAGATTAGGATGGATATAACCAAACTATAGGAGATGATGAGATGACCAACGCACCCACATGTACAATGTGTGCATTGTGGTGAGAACCACTTACCAGAACCCTAGGTCATGACCTTGCGCTAATTGTGGTAGGTTCGGCCATGCCACCATGCATTATAGACTACCTTAGAGACTCCCATACTTGCAGCCTTACAGTCAACCCTACCTTGCGAATAGGCCACCGAACTTATTTGAAAGAGGAGCCCCATTGGCTATCCCAGCACCTAATGATGCTAAGCCACCCATCCTTGGGATGGAAATAAATCCTACAGGTATCCCTAGACCACATGGAACCTATGTGATCCACCCACCAAGTGATACTCCAGTCCACTATGTGGATGAGCCTAGCGGCGACAAGCCTTATGTAAACCCATACATGTTGTACGATCAGGAAGGCAACATAGTCCTTATGGACTACTAACTAGTGCGTGTAATGGCATTAGGGAGGGGGAGAGGCAGAGGCCTAGGAGCACAAACCCAAGAGCCAATCGTGTGTTGGAGTTGCAGTCACCCACGACACATTTCTTTGCGCTGGCCTGAAAGGGAGCAAGCAAATAGAGATAAGGCTAACCTGAGATGCATTTTGTGTGGAATCACTCATCTCTTTATCGATTGTCCTAGGCGAAGACCATCCTCTAGTTTGGGAAACAAACCATCGGTTCTATTGTTGGGGTTGTTCTGCGTCGAGACACTCAATGGGGAGGCCACTCCTATCACGTTGCATGTCATGACCCGCACGCAGACGAAGCAGGTTGACATATCATTTCTAGGGCCTAACAACCTTGATGCAACCTCAGTTGGAAAGAAGAGTCGTCAGAGACGATGGGAGAAAAGACCAGATGCTAAGGTCACCCTCAAAACCGGAAGTGCCATAACACTACCTGTGGGGAGGAAATTCATTGACACAAAGGAAGAAACATCCACTCCACGGACAGCTGAAAGGGAATTACTAAGGTCGCCAACCCGAAGAACCAACTCAAAGCCATCCAGAAGGTGAAAGAATGGGTGAAGGAGGCCTAGGACACCTAAAAGATGCTGAGCCCATACTAGAAGATGAGATCAATGATCTCTTAAGCATGAGTGTGCCAATCTCTCTACCACGACCAAAATCAAGGGAGGTGATAACACCACAAGCAGAGTTACCTAGACAAAGGCTAAATGCTTTGAGCCACCAAAATAGTCAAGGCCATTGGCCAAGAACCACAGACTTAGGAGAGAGGCAAGTGACTATCAGCCTCCTCAATATACTAGTGACCACCCCTATAACTCTAAGCTTCGGTGATCTGCTTAGGCAGCATCCAATGCTGAAACAGTGGGTCAAAGAACCAAACGAGTCAATTACCACAAACTTGTCTGAGCACGACGCGAAAACTCAAATAGCGAGTCTAACGCTGCATTCCATGCCTAAATCCTTGAACGTTAATGTTTTTTTTGGAAGGTATGGAAATGCATGCAGTACTACCTGGGGGATGTCACAAGAAAGGGGATTGTAGACATAGGGGCAAGAGTGAGTGTTCTAAGCCATGCAGTACTCCAGACCTAGGATAACCCACCGGTCGAGACTATTAGGTTCAATATCACGTTGGCTAACGGAATGAAGATGAAATAGTTCAGAGTGTTGAAAAATTGGTTGGTGAAGATTGCAAGAATCCAATTCTCGGTTGAGTTCATAGTCATGAAAGGAGTGGACTATGACATCTTGCTAGGCCGACCCTAGATGCGCAATGCGAGAGTTGTAGAAGACTAGGGCAACGGTCTTATCTTCTTAGGAAATCAAACAGAGTCTATAAGAGTAGAGATGGACACTTGGAAGACTACGCCAGTCGACCTAGATGCCATCTCCAACATGTTGAAGGGCGACAGACAACAAACTAGGGGATCCTATGGGGCCCTTACCAAGTATATCCTATGCCCTGAGGATGAGCGAGACTGTATGCATGTTCTTGCTACCATCAATCTACCGTTCTTAGACACCGAGGAGTACGAACACGCCATCAAAACAACAAGTAAGCTCAAGGACACACCTTCAGTGCTGCGGTTTGCATGATGTCCAGGAGCCTACATTGAAGACCCAATCCTGTTGCACTCGGAGTCCCAAACAATAGACGAGAGCTCGTGGAGATTCTAGGATACTTGATCGACAAGTCAGCTGGCAATGCAACAATAAATCTTGAGCCACTCCAAGACCTCTTGGACGAGCCTGAATGGTGATGGTTCAAGATACATGATTTAAACTTGAAATACAATTGGGCTCTAATCCTCGACCAGTAAGAAGACATATGTCAAAACCTTGAAAATGATGAGCTTTGACGACGAATATGAGGATTGATGTTCCTTCAGTGACGAGAGAAAAAAGGAAATCGATACTCTAGAGTACGCCATGGGGGGATTGTATAATCAAACAAATATGAGTAGACCCTAGACCATGCAAGCATAGTGCACTTAGAGTGGAGAAAGGAGTCAGACACAAGGACTGCGACGATCGAACTTGGTTGGAGCACATGGGTGCAATTGACTATAAGCAAGCAAGCCTAGCCCAATCGAGTGATGTACCACTGTTGCGAATAAACTCATCTTCTAAGCTATGACAGAACGTTCGATTCTGAATCAAAAGTCAACTCACATAGTGACCCTGGAATACCTAGGCTTCCCAAGACTAGACGCACTAAGGGGAACCTACTCGTCCACCTATGTGGCGCCGACAATTAAAGGAGGAACTCGGACGTAGAGCAAAGTAATGTAGACAGAAGAATAGCAAAACCCACAAGACCTGGCAAAACAATTCACAAAGTTCAAAAAGGGAGCTAGAATGGTGATCTTGCTGGGAGCCAAACCACAACAGCAAGCAAGTGAACCAATCAAAGGACCCACCAAGGTCAAACCAACCGAAGGACCCGTCAAGGTCGATTGAAGGACCTGCCAAGGTCAATTTAGCCAAGGAGGGGGAGACCCCACGACCTATCTTTATAGCCAAGGACTTGGCTGAGCAAGATGAAGCAAGTCTCATTACTCTCTTGTGAGAGTATGTAGACATCTTTGCTTGGTCCCTAGAAGAGCTCAAAGAGATAGACCCGAGTGTGGTGACTCACAACATACCCATGACACCTGATGCAACACCGGTCAAATAGCGACCATATCCCATGAATCCAAAGCATGCCCATACTGTCAAGGAAGAAATCGACAAGCTAATGAGAGCAAGATTCATTGACAAAATTGAACACATGGTCTGGGTTTCCCCCATAGTTATCGTATTAAAGAATAATGGAAAGATTAGAGTGTGTGTCAATTACAAGAAGGTAAATGTAGCTACAAGGGGAGATAATTACCCACTGTCGTATAGCAAGCACATGCTCGAGAGAGTGGCTAGCAAAGAGGTCTACAATTTCTTGGAGAATTTCTTTAGATACAATCAAGTGCAAGTGCATCCTAATGATAGGCATAAGACTGCATTCGCTACTAAATGGAGAGTCTTTGCCTACATAGTCATGCCTTTTGGATTGACTAACACGCCACTCACTTTCCAATGACTAATGTGTACAATATTCAAATAAATGTTGAGGAAGGAGTTAGAGGTCTTCATGGATGACTTGTGTGTTGACTCTATGTGGCGAGAACACTTAGACATGCTTCGAGCGGTCTTTGAATGATGTTGGCTATACCGCCTCTCATTGAACCCCTTGAAGTGCCAGTTTATGTTAAGCATGGATGTATCCTAAGACACATGGTGTCAAAGAATGGCATTGAAATAGATTTCTTGAAAATCAAGGTCATTGTCAATCTTCCACCCCCAACTAATTACAAGGGTGTTCAGTTCTTTTTAGGATATACAGGGTATTATCGACGGTTTGTGTTAAACTATGCATTGATTGCTAGACCTCTATACAAGCTATTGATTATATTTGAATGGACCGAGGAATGCCAATGCGAGTATGAGGAACTAAAAAAGGCTCTAACCATAGCATCGATACTACGAGCCCCAGATTGGACACTCACATTTCACGTGCACATAGACGCTTCGAAATTCACCATAGGAGTTGTGTTGTGCCAACCTGGTGAACACAACCTGGGCTTCCCAGTGATCTTTGCTAGCAGACAACTCATTGAGATTGAAATGAATTACTTGGCAATGGAGAGAGGGGGCTTGGCCATGGTGTTTTCCGTAAATAAAATTTGACATTATCTTCTGGCTATGCCTTTTACTTTCTTTGTTGACCATCAAGCCTTGTTGTATCTGGTTAATAAACCATGCACTATAGGATGCATTGCTAGGTGACTTCTTCTACTTTTGGAGTTTGATTTCCCTGTGATGGTGTGTAAAGGGAAACAACATTACATGGCTGACCATCTATCTCACATCCCCACGGGAGAAGTGGTTGGACAAGGCATTGTGGACGAGCTACTAGACATGCATCTATTGTTGAGATATCAAGCTCCACTCGCAATATGCCAAGGTGACCGTTGTGCATTTATGTCACCGACTTGTTAGCTGTAGATGCGGTTGGTACACCGCCCATGAATAATAGCTAGATGACAGGTATCCTTATCTACTCTAGTTCGTGGCTCAGTTAGTATGCCACCTTAGTTAGTTGAGTTTGGTTTGAGACCCATATATAGGGTTTTTCTATTTCTATGTACTTGAGTTCTTTTTGGCTTACACAACTAAGAAGAGGAAAACTGTTTTCAGCCTCCACCTTTGTGAGTATTCCCCCATTGTGCAGGCAAGAAAGCTACAAGTGAAACTCCTTCCTTCTCTCCCACAATCTTGACATGGTATCAGAGCCTTGTTCGTGGTAAGGAGCTCAAGAAAGCAAACCAAGTTTGCGGTGTTCTGGTAAGAGGACCAGTGTTGCTTTCATTTTTCTGTTTTGGGAGCAAGTCTCTGCAGGTAGCACAGCCCGAAAGTGCAAGAGTGCATTGTCTCAGATTGAGACGCCCTTTGCGGTGTAGCAAGAGGGCAGTATATGCTACCGAGAAGGGATTTAGCCCTTGGTTGCCCTATTTTTTTATTCGAGGCCATTTTGGGGCCTATTTTGGAGGCGAAAGTTTTCCGCACGCACTCAGGAAAAGGCTCTATTTTTTGTTGTGTGACCAATGTTCTATAGGTCGGTGAAAAGTTACCATAGAAATTGCATCGTATGCCTATGCGCAGAAACATTGGGAGTTACAGAATCATCCTTGTTGCCTGTTGATGCAAAATCATCACTAGGAAGTGACTGTGTGGTCAGATACCACTTTCATCACTTTCGCAGATTTGCCCTTGTGAGGCTGAAGCTGTGTTTTTTACAGCGACATAATTTTTTGCAGTGTTCTGTAATGGCGTCTAATTCTCTTTCACAGATCGTCACTGAAAAGATTGACAAGAACAACTTCCAAGCATGGAAGTTTAGAATGACGAATTTCCTTATGAGAAAAGGATATTGGGAATTCGTTGCAGGAAATGAAGAAGAACCAGTTCTTCCTGATGTTCCCAATCAACAGCAAATGTAGGCATTTAAAGCATGGCATGAGAGAGCCAGGAAAGTTATGTATTGGATGTCTATCAGCATTTCAGACTCTATGATTGTGCATATTCAAGATGCAAGTACGCCAAAGGAGGTATAGGATACTTTGTCAAAAATGTATAGCACAAATACGCAAGCCAGGAAAATGCAGCTCAAGCAAGAGTTGCACAATGTGCAAAGAGAAGGTATGAGCATCAATGACTACCACATGAAGGTGAAGAAGATTGCAGATGCACTTGCTTCCATTGGGTCACCAGTGGAAGATGATGATTTAGTTTCTATCACCTTGAATGGTCTAGGAAAGGATTATGCACAGTTCCGAACATCCATTTTCATCTGTGAAAGATTTCTTGATTTTGAGGAGTTGATTGCTCTTCTAATTTCTGAGGAGCAGAGAAATGGTGGTACATCTTCTTCATGAGGAACTTCAAAAGAAGCTGTCTTCTACTCAAATGCTAGAATAGGTAGAGGCAGAAGTAGAGGAGGCCGATCTGGAGGCCATGGTAGAAATCAAAATATGCAGCAAACTCAAAAAAACCAGTCCTATGGAGGAGGACGTGGTAACTCTAGAGGCAGGGGGAGCCAAAGAGGTCGTGGTGGATGGCAAAGAGGCCAAAATGCAAACAACAATGTTGAATGCTACTACTGTGGTAAAATGTGTCATATGGCTAAAGACTGCTATAAAAAGCAGAATGACATCATGAATGGAAAATTGCAACAATGGAATTATGCATCTTCTAGTAGACAGGGTGATGACATAAATGAGCATTTGTTTATGGTGTAGCACATGACCAATTCTGTGACAAGTGCAGAAGAAAGAAACGATGTGTGGTATGTTGACTCAGGTGCATCAAACCACATGATAGGTCATGCAGAATGGATGCAGGATGCAAGGAAAATGGAAAAACCAGGATTTGTGGAGACTGGTGATGATATTGCACATCCTATTGTGCAGATTGGAAAAATTCCTTTGTCTATGCAGGATGGGAAAAAGAAATACCTGTCCGATGTATTTCATGTCCCGAATATCACCAAGAACCTGGTTTCTGTTGGTCAAATGGTTGAGCATGGCTTGCAGGTCAGATTTAATTCTCATGGATGCTTTGTTGAGGATATGAAAAATAAAGGTCGCTTGATAGCAAAAGGAAAGAAGAAGGGCAGAATGTTTATATTGGATGTAGACATGCCTGAATTGAGTGCAGCAATCTTTGCATATGGGACCGGTGTAGTTGCAGATATTGATATTTGGCATAAACGCATTGGTCATGTTAACGTACAGTGACTTAAATCAATGCAAGCCCAAAATATTGTTGCAGGATTGCCTAAATTCAAGGTTGCAGAAATACATAAGGTATGTGAAGCCTACCAGTTTGGAAAACAGGTAAGGAAACCATTTCCTAGACATTTTCAAGAGAGTAAGAAGCCATTGGAATTAGTCCACTTTGATGTATGGACTACTAAAGCTGCATCTCTTGGAGGCTGTCATTATTTTGTCACTTTTATTGATGACTATAGCAAAAAAGTTTGGGTGTATTTTATGAAAAAGAAAAGTGAAGTTTTTGGGCATTTCAAAACTCTTAAAGCTATGGTTGAAAAAGAAATAGGCCTGCAAATAAAATGCCTAAGGTCAGATGGAGGGGGAGAGTACCTCTCAAATGAGTTTGCAAGGTTCCTGCAGGAGCATGGCATAAAGCAGCAATATTCATGCAGTCATACCCCACAACAAAATGGAATTGGAGAAAGGAAAAACAGGCATATTGGAGAGGTATCTCGTGCCATGCTCAATGAAAAAGACCTGCCAGATTTTTATTGGGGCTGAGACAGTTGCTAACGGTAGTCTACATAATGAACAGGACTCCCACTACAACAATACATGGTATGACTCCAGAGGAGAGGTATACTGGTAGGAAACCAGATATTTCTCATTTGAAAATTTTTGGTTGCATTGCCTATGTTCATGTGCCAGATGAGTTGAGATCCAAGCTGGATCCAAAAGCTGAGAAGTGCATCTTTATTGGTTACTCTTTGTAGCAGAAAGAGTATAGATGCTATAAACCTTCTACTCGTAAGTTTACAGTGACCAGAGATGTTGTTTTTGATGAGAGGAGTAGCCGGTATAAACCAGTAAATGTGATTCATAATGTAGATGCACAAAATGGTAATGCTGCATAGAATTCACAGCAACAGTCACAAGATATTAGTGGACTTGGAGTGTCCTCTAGCAGTGGTTCACATTCTTCGCCATCGACAAGTAGATTGAGATCAGGAGAATCTTCTCAAATCAATGCAGATAGTGGTATGCAGGTATCACGAAAAGGAAAAGAGAAGGTAGATCAGCCCATGTTTGATGTGAATGCAGGTCACTCTTATGTGGATGGTGAATCCAGTGGCTCAGAACAGATCATTGATGATGAGTTGGGTATTCCTTCTATTGTTACACCTAGAGTAAGGAAGACTAGGGATGTTTTGAGAGAACCTGGGAGTGAACCTACTTTGCGGAGGTCTACCAGAGCTAGGTATCCTGTGGATAGGCTGAAATATGATGGATTTACAGCCATTCACTATGTATATATGGTCAAAGTGATACAGGAACCAGAACCCACTTCTTTTGAGCAAGCCATGGGAAAAGAAAAATGGGAGAAAGCCATGGATGAAGAAATGGATGCCTTGGAAGCAAATGCTACATGGAAATTGGTACATTTGCCTAAAGATAAGAATGCAATTGGTTGTAAGTGGGTTTATAAGGTGAAACACAATGCAGATGGTTCTGTGAATAGATACAAGGAAAGATTAGTAGTCAAGGGGTATGCACAAACATATGGCATTGATTATGAAGAAACATTCAGTCCGGTTGTAAGGATGGCAACCGTAAGAGCAGTCATTGCTATGGCTGCATCAAAGGAATGGTCTTTACATCAAATGGATGTAAAGAATGCCTTCTTGCATGGTGATTTGCAAGAAGAAGTCTATATGGAGCAGCCACTAGGTTATGTGCATGCTGTTTATCCTGAGTTTGTTTGCAGGTTGAAAAAAGCCTTGTATGGCTTGAAGCAAGCACCTAGAGCATGGTCTGACAAGATAGGACAGTATCTTGTCACTATTGGCTTTCAGATTTCCAAGGCAAATTTCTCACTTTATGTGAGAAAAACAGAGAAAGGTATTATGTTACTTGTCATTTATGTTGATGATTTGATTATGACAGGTAATAGTGATGAAGATATCCTTCATGTGAAAATGCTATTGAAGCAGAAGTTTGAGATGAAGGATTTGGGAGAGCTGCGTTATTTCTTGGGCATTGAGGTAATTAGATCACCAAGTGGGATATGGCTCTTGCAGAGGGAATATGGATTGGACATGTTGTCCAAATATGGGATGACAGTCTGTAAGCCTATTTCAGTTCCTTTGGAGCAGAATGTGAAGCTGAGCGCAGATGCAGGTGAGCTTCTGGAAGACCCTACTATGTACAGACGCATAGTAGGAAGTTTGATTTATATGACTATTACCAGGCCAGATTTGAGCTATGATGTTGGATTGGTAAGTCAGTTTATGCAGTCTCCAAGGAAACCGCATTTGGATGCGGCTAGATGCATACTCAGTATGTGAAGTCCACATTGCAGTATGGACTATTTTATGAGACTGGGGTTTAGATACAGTTGTATGGATACACTGATGTTGATTGGGCTGGTAGTATTTCTGATAGATGATCTACCAGTGGATATGTGTTCTCTTTTGGGAGTGCTGCAGTCACTTGGAGCAGCAAGAAATAGCCTACAGTTGCCTTGTCGAGCATAAAGGCTGAGTATAGAGGTGCAACAATGGCTGCATGTGAGGTAGCTTGGTTGCATAAGCTGCTTTATGATATGCATCAGCCTACAGATGGGCTAGTTGTCATTTATTGTGACAACATGAGTAGTATAGACTTGGCAAATAACCCAGTCTATCATGCTAGAACAAAGCACATTGAGGTGGGAGAGGGTTTTACTAGGTCTTATTGATCTAGTTTATGTCAGCACAGAGGATCAAGTAGCTGACATATTCATGAAGGCATTGGGCGCAGAGAAGCTGTGCAAGTTCAGAGACCTGCTTGGTGTGCAGGAATTGGGATTGAGCTCGAGGGGGAGTGTTGAGATATCAAGCTCCACTCGTGATATGCCAGGGTGACCATTGTGCATTTATGTCACTGACTTGTTAGCTATAGATGCGGTTGGTACACCGCCCATGAATAATAGCTAGATGACAGCTATCCTTATCTACTCTAGTTCGTGGCTCAGTTAGTATGCCACCTTAGTTAGTTAAGTTTGGTTTGAGACCCATATATAGGGTTCTTCTATTTCTATGTACTTGAGTTCTTTTTGGCTTACACAACTAAGAAGAGGAAAACTGTTTTCAGCCTCCACCTTTGTGTGTATTCCCCCATTGTGCAAGCAAGAAAGCTACAAGTGAGACTCCTTCCTTCTCTCCCACAATCTTGACATCTATTCCACTTATCTAACAAAAAAGATTTATTTAGAGTTGAAATGATGCCATATTGGGCAGATGTCATTGTTCAAGTGCTGGAACAAGGACTACTAGAATGATCGATAGAAAAGGCGCCCAACTCAAGTGGATCATCCTGAAAATCCAACCCTATCAACTGTTAGCTGGACAACTTCACAGGCTAGGGCAAGACAGATTACTGCGTAGATGCATGTGTGAGCATGATATGCATGATGTGCTGACAGAGGCACACGATGGAATTGTAGAAGGACATTTTAGCGGAGATGCGATAGTTGCAAGGTGTTGCAGTCCCAACTGTGGTGGCCCATCCTCTTCCAAGATGTGGCATGATTTGTGAAGCACTGTGATGAGTGCAAAGGACTAAAGTTCCGATTTGTAAGGATCACATGGAGCTAATCCCAATTATCACACGACAGCCCTTCGAGAAATGGGGGATTGAATTCATCGGACCCATTAGTCCTACAGCACAGTATTCACAAGCCAAATACATCATTGTGGTTACCAATTATCTGACAAAATAGGAAAAAACACAAGCCATGAGAAAGAATGATGCTCAGACCATTGCTAAGTTCCTATGGGAGCAAGTGATCTCATGATTCGGCTTCCCCATAGAACTAGTTAGCAACCAAGGCACACACTTCATCAACGAAATGATAGCTCACCTCCTTTCCTCCTTCCTAATCATCCATTGGAAATCCTTGCCTGATTACCCTCAGGAAAACGGTCAAGCCGAATCAACAAATAAAATCCTAGTAAACGTCTTGACCAAAGTCATCTCTCCTTCACGTAGTGATTGGGATAACAAGCTGATGGCGGCCTTATGAGTCTAGTGCACGGCTTACAAGATGGTTGTAGGATAGATCCCCTTTAGATTGACATATGGTACAGAGGCAATCCTTCCCTTGGAATTCTTCATACCAAGCCTCAGGATGGCCCTTCAAGAAAGATGGGATGGGAAGGGGGCATGGACGGAATGCTTGATTGAACTCAAATGCTTAACAGAAATCTCCGACTTCTAGCCACCCATGCGCTCATATGTGAGAAGGCAAGACGCAAAAGATGGTTTGATGAGCATGTCAAGCAACACAGCTTTGAATAAGGTGACTTTGTACTGCTATACTCATTGAAAGGACATAAGAAAAAACTAAAGTATTGGGGGCTAGGACCTTTTAAGGTTTGAACCATCAACAGAATTGGTAACGTAGAACTTGAAAACCTAGAGGGTGAGGGCATAGGCTTCTTCAATGGTAGCCACATAAAGAAGTATTTCCCTCCCATGCACCCATTGCATGAGCCCCCAATGCTAACACCCCTTATCCACGTACGAGTAGCCACTATCACTGAGGGTGGATGATGAAGATGAGGATGTAAAATATTACATGGCGCAGCGAACAGAATCTGAGAAAGAGATAGAGAGTACACAACATAAAAGAGGATAATCAGTAAATTCTTTAACTCCAAACAACTGATACAAAGATGGCTCTATCCACCCGTGCGCTTCCACTGTGTGAAGCTTAGATGGCGATCTAGACAGAAGATAGGTGAAGAGGTTAAGGCTAGCTAGAACAACAACTCTGATTGGGTGAAAGATGAGTGATGGATGGCTGTGAAGGGGTTTAGCTTTTATAGCCCGCGAAAGTCGTTAGGTCTACCATATGAGCCTCCACTTGTCAGCCAGGGAATACTCCAGGGAATATTCCCTTTACCATCGGGCCGGGGGCGCTGTCCCCGGACCCCCGCCAGGGGGGCCGCTGATCCCCCTAGGACCCCCCAGCCAGGGGCCGCTTCCGTGGCCCCTGGACCCCACAATAGGGGCCCCTTTTAACTCCCTTATCCCGCAACTCGATGCAATGTGCCTCGAGTTGCTACCAGCTTAACCACTCCGTCTAACCCAAAGATTAGACCCACAACGGTGACCTTTTTTCCATCTGGTCACATAGACCTCATCTGATATACAAATCAGGACTCAACCAATGTCCGAGCTCACATTTGGCTTCTCCTCATAATGGGGGCCTTACAACTTTGAGCACCATGGATCCTTGGTAGCACCTAATGAGGGTGGGGCATTCATCATATCTAACACCCCCCCTCAATGTCCACCCATACGTGAACTATCTCCTAGGCCCAATGCTGAGTCTCTAAAGATGAACTTGAAGCAGATCCTTCGTAAGTGCTTTGGTGAAGATATCTGCTCCATTCTCCTCTGTTGGACAGTAGACCAGTTCCACTATCCCATCCTCCATCAAATCACGCACATAGTGATACTAGATCTCTATATGTTTGGTGCGTGTATGAAACACTAGATTTTTGGCAATGGCGATGCAACTCTGATTGTCACATCTCAACACAGTTGGTTCTTCATCCTGCACTCCCATATGCCATAGAATCCTTCTCAACCATACTGCTTCACATGCAACAAAACAAGCTGCCTTGTACTCTGCTTCGGTAGAAGACAATGCCACTGTTGGCTGCTTCTTACTAATCCAAGAGAAAATTCCTAAACCCAAAGAGAAACAATAACCAGAAACTGACTTCTTGGAATCACTGTCTCCTGCCCAATCTGAGTCATAGTTCCCCACAAGAGAAGTTCCGAAACTGTATGTGATACCATAGTCAAGAGTTTTCTTCAAGTATCTGAGCACCCGCATCCCAGCCTTCCAATGACTCTCTTGAGGTTTGTTTGAGAACGTGCTCAAAACACCAACAGCAAAACTGATATCTAGTCTGGTGTTACACAAGTAGATCAGACCGCCGACCAACCTCCTATACCTCCCAATTTCTGCTAGTGCTGATGTATCCTCGACGGATAACTTTGCATTCACCTCCATAGGTGTAGCTATCTCCTTGCACTCAGTCATGCCAAATGCCTTCAAGATCTCCCATGCATACTTCTTCTAAGAGATGAAGATCTTTCCTGGCTCTTGCCAGACTTCAATCCCCAAACAATAGTGCAGCAAGCCCAAGTCTGTCATTTCAAACTCAGAACTCAAAGCCTTTCGAGTTTGGTTGATCATATCTTCATAGTCACCTGTAATAAGAAGGTCGTCCACATATAGGACAATCACTACAGACTTTTTACCATCCCTGTAAACATACAAGTTAGCATCTGAGACACATCTTTTGAAGTTAAATTAGGTTTAAAAAGAACTTATCTATCCGCTGGTACCATGCTCTGGGGGCTTGTTTCAGCCCATATAATGCCTTCTTCAGCTTACACACTTTGTTCTCAGAATGGGGGGCCTCAAACCCTGGTGGCTGAGCCATGTACACCTCCTCCTTGAGGTCACCATTTAAGAACGCTGACTTAACATCCATTTGGTACACTAGCCACTTCTTGTGGGCAGCCACTGCAAGTACTGTGTGAATAGTGGTCATTCTGGCAGTTGGGGCAAATGACTCTTGAAAATCAAACCCTTCAACTTGTGAAAATCCTTGGGCAACCAGTCTAGCTTTGTACTTTTCTAAGGTACCATCATCCTTGTACTTTACCTTCCAGATCCACTTGGTGTCAATAACCTTTCGCTTTGCTGGTCGATCCACTAGCTCCCAAGTGTCATTCTTCATTATGTTGTCATACTCCGCCTGCATAGCAGCCTTCCATGATGGATCTGCAAGTGCTTCTTCTAAGTCAGTTGGCTCCTTTACTTCTCTCATAATCTCAACCATCAAGGCCATATTGACTATGTGAGCAGAAGCCCTCCTTTGCTTCTCTATTCTCTGAGACCTCCTTGGTCCGTCTGCCTTCTCCTCAACAGATGCAAGCATAGGATTATTGTGGTCATAGAGCTGCTTCACCCAACGTGGCAATGGTTTTCCGGTGGGGTAATGTCAGGTTGGTGAACTTTTTCCTCATCATCTGAAGATGATGCTTCCTCCTCCTTAAGGATAGGGATAGCTCTCGGGACAAGTTCATAGTGGACTACTTCTTCGCTTGATGATAAAGTGGAAAAACTTGCCTTCTCCTCCTCCACTGTATGCGGCTCCTCCTTGAAAACCACACCACGGCTTGCGATGATCTTCTTTGCCTCTTGGTCATATAATTTGTAAGCCTTCTGCTCATCACTATAACCCAAGAAGATACATTTTCTGCTTTTTGGTTGTAACTTGTTTCTCTTCTCATCTGGAACATGTGCATAACATTCACATCCAAAAATTATGAAATGTGAGATAGATGGTTTCTTACCAGTGTAAGCCTCATGAGGTGTTTTTCCCTTGAGAGCCTTTGTGTAGCTCCAATTTAGAATGTAGACTACAGTATTAACAGCTTCAGCCCAAAAATGGTTGCCCTTTAGCATGCATCTTGCCATCTCCACAATGGTGCGATTCCTACATTCCACAACACCATTCTATTGAGGTGTGTGAGGCGTCGTCAATTGACGCTTGATCCCTTTGCTCTTGCAAAAGCCTTCAAACTCCTTTGAGTTAAACTCACCACCACCATCTGTTCTAAATTTCTTCACGCTTTTCCTTGTTTCATTCTCAACAAGTTTTAGCCATTCTTTAAACTTACCAAAAGCTTGAGCCTTATCACGAAGGAAGTACACCCACATCTTCCTACTGTAGTCGTCGACAATCAACATAAAATAAGAAGATCCCCCCAAGGTCTATGTAGGCATCTTACCACACAAGTCAGCATGCACCAACTCTAAAGGAGCCTGTGCTCTATTCTTGCTTTCTTGTGGAAATGTCTTTCTCTGTTGCTTGCCCATCATACAAGCTTCACATGGTTCCTTCAATTCAGTTATTGTAGGTAGGTGAGCAACCATACCTTGCTTTTGCATCTCCTTCAACACTGCAAATTCGATGTGTCCAAACCTTTCATGCCAAAGCTTACTTGTGCCCACTCCAGCGGTGGCTGTAAGAGCACTTAGCTCATACAGGTTGTTCCTTCTTTCTCCTTTGCCAACAATTGTGCCAACACTATCAAGAATTTCTGCACCTGTCTTCTTGAACCTTACTTCATGACCAAGATCAGTTATGGCAGCAACTGATAAGAGATTTCTCCTGATTTCGGAAACATACAACACATTTGAAAGCTTTTTGACTTCACCATTTGCAGCAACAAAAGAAATAGTACCTATGCCCGCAGCAGGGCATTTAGCATCATTTCCAACCATCACAGTGATGGATTCTTGTAGAGGCTGCATAGAACTGTATAGACCTTTCTTGTTGGTCATGTGACGGGAGGCCCCACTATCCAACACCCATGAGTCAGTGGTAGATTATTCTTGTGCCAAGGAGCACACTTCCTCAATGGTCGCCATGAATAATTCCAACTCTGCTTCAGCTGTATTGGCTGTCTCTTTCCCTTTACTTTTAAGGGTACCATTCTTTTCATCTGCCTTCTTGACACGACAATCTGCAATTGCAAGTCCTTTCTTCTTGCAGTAGAAGCACTCTCGTTGAAACTTCTTCTTGGCGCCCTTCTTCTTTTTGTCACCATCATTTTTGGTGGAGAAAACACCTTTGCCTTTTGCATTGGCAGAGAATGCAGCATCTCCATTGTTGCTTCCTTCTCAGGCTTTCAGCCTCAACTCCTCCTCCATTAATAATGCACAAAACTCCTCAAAAGTCAAAGCTTGAGGTCTCACCTGAGTATTAAGGGCAGTTACTAGTCCATCAAACTTTTGTGGACAAATCCAAAGACACCTCTGAGCTATCTCTGAGCTATCTCTTCGCTAGTCTTTTGTATCCCAGCGCCAGCCATCTGGTCGCGTAGATTCTTAATCCGAGTGATGAATGCTTCAACCATCTCTCCTTTAGCAAACTTCTCCGCTGCTAGTTGATTCTCCAAGTTTTGAATCCTTGTTTGGTTCGTGTTTCATACTGATTCCTTAGTACATTCCAAGCCTCTGACGCTTTGGTTGTATGCTGAATCAAAGTCAGAACACTATCAGAACAGCTTGTAACTAAGGCACACAATGCATCTGCATTCCTTCGTTTCCAAGCTCGTAGAAGATCTGCATTTGGAGGAATCATCATACTAGGATTTGATGGGTCAGGGGTAGGCTGTGGTTCTGCGTCAGTCCCCAGCACAGTCTCCAGAAGCTCATAAGAATCAAGGATAGTTGTAATTTTGAACTTCCACAAGGTGTAGTTTGTACCATCTAACTTGCCTTCGCTGAAGGTTGGTGGACGAATCCTCAGTGTTTGAATAGCCGGTATAGCAACACCACCTCCTGCACCGCTTCCTAATGCGCCAGAACCGCTTCCGGAAGTCGACATAGTTTCTCTTTGTTGTTGAAGCCTTTGCCTCTTGCACACTCTCCGATCTCTAGAGCCCCCTGGGCTCTGATACCATGTAAAATATTACATGGTGCAACGAACAGAATCTGAGAAAGAGATAGAGAGTACACAATAGAAAAGAGAAGAATCAGTAAATTCTTTAACTCCAAACAATTGATACAAAGATGGCTCTGTCCACCCGTGCGCTTCCACTGTGTGAAGCTTAGATGGCGATCTAGACAGAAGATAGGTGAAGAGCTTAAGGCTAGCTGGAACAACAACTCTGACTGGGTGAAAGATGAGTGATGGATGGCTGTGAAGGGGTTTAGCTTTTATAGCCCGCGAAGGTCGTTAGGTTGGCCTGCTGATCGACCTACCATATGAGCCTCCACTAGTCGGCCAGAGAATATTCCAGGGAATATTCCCTTTACCATCGGGCTGGGGGCGCTGCCCCCAGACCCCCGCCAGGGGGGCCGCTGGCCCCCCTGGGACCCCCCAGCCAGGGGCCGCTTCCGCGGCCCCCGGACCCCACAATAGGAGCCCCTTTTAACTCCCTTATCCCGCAACTCGATGCAATGTGCCTCGAGTTGCTACCAGCTTAACCACTCCGTCTAACCCAAAAGTTAGACCCACAACGGTGACCTTTTTGCCATCCGGTCACATAGACCTCATCTGATATACAAGTCAGGACTCAACCAATGTCCGGGCTCACATTTGGCTTCTCCTCATAATGGGGGCCTTACAACTTTGAGCACCATGGATCCTTGGTAGCACCTAATGAGGGTGGGGCATTCATCATATCTAACAGAGGAAGCAGTACCACCAGCTTACCTATGCATGATGGTCATTGGTAAACACACATGCATCATAAATGCATTGATTGATGAGGGAGCTTATTTTAATATCTTGACTCATGACCATTGGACCCAAATTGGCAAACTGTAGTTGCAGCCCACTAATGCTAATTTCACCCCTTATGGAGGCCAACCCTACACGGTGTTAGGAAAGTGCAAGGTTGCTTCTATCGAGTCTGAAAGCATGCCGATAATCTTCTATGGGTTGCCAAACGCTAAGAATGCAAGCATGGAATCGATGTTAGGACGGAATGTATCTACCTAGCCGTGGGCAGCGTTTGCATTGTTATAGCTTTCATCAAGGGTGCCATGACTCTTTCCAAGACTACGAAGCCATCGGTAGAGGAACCACCATCAAGAGTAAGGAGGGGATCGTGGTAAATTGCAACCTACCAAGCCTCGACGCCAACAACCCACTGGAACCAACTTTGAATCCTATGAGCCCCCAGTTCAAATGGGTACCTAAACACAAAACACTGCCTAGGAATAGCAACCCACGGCCTTGCAAGGCTAACGATTCACACTCAAAACCTAGGATGTTAAGAAGAAACTATAAACACCGACATATGGCCGATGGGTCCCCAAGACCTTATTACAAGTGCAGGGCTACTATGTGAGTAACACCTTGATTTGGCTACCTAAAACCAAAGAAACCAAAGACCCTACACAAACACCACCCTCAAGCTTGACCAGATGAAACATCATGCCAAAGACACTCACAACACAATACAATAAGGCTGCTAAGTCCATAGAACCTCCAAAGCCTACTTCAGCAAGGCGGCTTGAACCAATCTATCACCCAAAATCGCAGCCTGCTACTAACAAAATGCCCAATTCTAGTAGTGATGATACCCCTCAAATCTCAAATGCATCTAGTAGCACGACAACCAAAACTACAACCAAACCCATCGAATGTGAGGCCAAGCTCCAACCTCAAGAACAAACCAAGCTGCGACTATTAGTTGTTGAACTCTCTAGTCATGTGAAGCCTCAAACCACCCACCATCCCTCGACCCTCTTACGAGCAATGATCAATTCTAACCTTGGCCGCAGACTTAGCTGAAAATACGGGGGATGACTTCTTTGATTTCTTCCAACACTTGGACGCTACTTTCATGACCTTGGCCAAAAGCTACGATCGACTAGACTTAGGCCTTTTGGATGAACCTATAGCAATGGAAGTATGAACACTCCTTGCTCTTGGGAGGAGTCGGAACTTATATTCATTAAGGCTTCCGAAGTGGCTCAGATTTAATTGCAACTGAGATATCCTAGGAGCAAGCAATCAAGCAATGTCTCATTACGTCGTATAGTAAGAATACAATCATGGCCACAAACTAAGAAATCGAGAAGTTGAAACAGCTTACCGACTACTACTCCTCCTTCTTGCGGAAAGTATGGTTTACGCCTACAATGGGAGCTAGAGGGATGCCAAATAATGACCAACTCTGAACAACAATGTGCAATCAAGGCATCTGAATATGTCCCAACCTATGTTGCTCCAACTTCATATATGGTGTTGACTTCCCTTCGTAACTGACCCTTGGAAGAACACATTAAGGGACATTCTTATTTAGATCGCATCCTCACTGAGGAGGAGTTGCATGTCACTAGTTGAGTGGACTCTAGTGACTTCTTTCTTGACATCCTCACTTACATTACACACATAGGCATCCACCCTTTTTGACATGGAGAGCTATGCTAATTTTGAGTATAATTTGTATTTCTATGCTTGGCTCATGCAAAGGTAAAACACTAAGATTATGTGATGAGCGCCCTTCATCCTCTAATCCTTTAATCCTATGAAGGATTCTTCTCAATTCAAAGAGGGGGAGGAAAGGTGAATCAAACCAAACACATAAGAAAAACTATAAAGGAAAATCACACATGAGGGACCTCAATGGTAGGAGCAGCAACTTGTGGCTGAGGAATTCACAATAAAATTTGAAAGCAATAGACTTAGACTGCTTGGAGGAAAAAAGTCTAATTTGTTGAGATGGCAAGCTCAACACTTGTGGACATTGATGATGGACCGCTTGGCTGGATGAGTCCACACGCCTAGACTTAGCACGTTGGTGGTCATTATGATACTCACATGGCCACTGAATTATCACTTATTATATTTAGTTTGTTATACCTACCTACAGCTGGCAAAGATATAGCACCAGTTGATTGGTGTAATCTTTTATGCACTGTTTGACTTAGTAGGCCACTTTCCTTTATTTTTTATCTTATCTATACTTTGTGTACATTGTATAGTGTGTGGAAGAAAAAGAAAAACTCAACAAGAAAACGTGGCCTCCATCTCTCTTCTTGTGTTCTTGATTGAGCTTCCTCTTGTGTATACCATGTGTGTTTGGCGCAGCAGCTCAAGCAAGTCCCCCCACCATACGATTCTTGACATAATTCTATACTAAAAACCCTTTAATATGCCAATGATGAAGTCTTTTCTTTCAATGAGTAACTATTTGGAAAAGCACTAATGGAAAACCATGGCTTATGATAGGAGCTGAAGATGTCGCAGTAAGACCGAGCCCATCGCCTACCCTTCACAGAAGAGGAAAGAGTGAAGTATAGCCTGCCCCTTGAAAACTGGGCATACAACCATAGCTCAGGTTTAGGATAATCCACAACATTGAAACAACATCGAAGGGGTAGTGACCAGCGAGTAAGCCATTAGGAGGATCGTGGATTAGTAAAACCTTGCCACATATATTGAAAAGTTCAAATAGGAGCCTGACCACACTAAGTGTGTGGAATTCCTAAGAATGTATAGCCCCAATAAGGAGAGTGGGATAGTGTCCTTGGCAAGCAGAGAAGGAATCAAGTAGGTGCAAACCCCGCTCAACAAGGCCTTAGTGGATAAGGCATTGGGGTTGGAATCGAAGGTGGAGAAGAGGCATAAAAGAGATGTCTATGCCATGCTGGGGATGAAGAAGGAAAGTGTCTTGACGAATGATGGCACAAGTATCTAGGACATTCCCGACGCAGAGATCAAATTGTAAGCCAAGGTGATCCATGCCCTCTTCTCTAGCCTAAGATACAATTCTCTCATGCACAGGATCAGTGTGCCCGTGCTGAAGAGCGTGGCAGCTGCATGAAGTGGATTGGAATGGCTATGTAAGGAAAACCATAGACCAATCAACCACCAAGACACTAGACCTTGGAAGCAGACCAACGGCGGGTGGAAAATCCCCAGCATCAAAGGGAACTGACATGAAGAAGCCCTCAGCCAAGGCCTCATTCATAGGGTATGGAGGAGTCTTGACCACCCTTATCTAAGAGGCGATTAAAGAGGCACAAGATGAAGAAGAGGGATCAAATGAAACACCTGAGATGTCACCTCCTCATCATGACAAAGAACAATCAAGTGAGAGGACGATTAGTGAAGAAGAGGGAGAGCAAGAAACTCAATCCAGCAACAAGAGGAAGGCGAAGGCACCTAAAAAGAAGATGACAAAGAAGAAGTAGGAGGAAGAGAGGAAGAAAAGAGGAATCGGATGTACTAAAAGCCAAGGCTAAGGTCGTGTAATATATATCAAATATCTATTTTTTCCCTCTCTCGGTGGCGCATTGAGCTGGAAGGGGGGGAGGGAATAGACGAGCCAGCAAGCTCCTCGCTAGAGCTTACTCGGCTTCACGGGCATGCACAATGACACATAGGAGCTGGAGGATTCCCTCCCCTCCCCTATAAAATTGAGGGAGGGCTGCAGGCTACATGAAAGGGGAGATAGGACTGAAGACGAAGTTAATTGCTGCTGCCGCCTGATGCTAAAACGTCTGTCTATCTGCTGTGAGAGAGGGAGTGCCGCCATAACGTCGTGCTGAACGCTGAGGGAGAGAGAGAAGGATAAACCCAAGCCGATGCCGCCCTCGTGCAAGATTGAAGGAGGGAGGGCCGCCTCGTCACCACTCTGGCCGGACAAGGCTGTTGAGCCGCCGCTGCCGCCTTCGTAGCTGTCGGATGGTTGGTTACCCCCCCCCCTGCCACGTGTATGCTGAAGCTCTAAAGCTTCTAAGTGTCCCTAAGCCCCCTTTCCCTTGGAACCACACCCCTCCCGCCCCCCCCCCCCCCCCCCCCCCCCCCCCCCCCGAGGTTTTTTAACCCTTAACCCCTTCCTATGGAGCCACTAAACCCCAACCCGTGTTTAAGCCACCATAGCCCCCTCTCCCCTTGGCCTCAAAAACCACTAAACCCCCCCCCCCCCCCCTCCGTGCTTTATAAGCCTTAAGCCCTTCCCGTGAAATCCTTAAGCCTTCCCGTGAAGGCCCCATAAAACCCCTTCCCTTGGATGGAATCCCCAAAAAGAACTAAGGCTTGAAAAGCCTTATTACCCTTTCCCCCCCTATGCTATAAGCCCTTCACCCTTCACCTTTCCCCTTTCACCTGGGGTTTAAATCCCTAAGCCTTTACTACTCCGTGTCCTGAAACATCTCCAAGAATCCCCTTCCTATAACTTTTACTCCCAAGCCCAAAGATCTCCCCAAGGCCCCTTCATATGTTTTTTGAAACCACATTCACACACACCCCTTTTCACCGCATATAAATCCCTATAGGGCCTTTTCTTTTAGGCTTTGTAAACCTTTCCCTCTCCGAAGAAGCTAAGACCTTAAAGGTCTTGTTACCCCTTTTTCGTGGTTAATCCCTTAACGATTCCTTGCCTCGAAAAGGAGAAGAAGAGTATTGAAGCGACGGTGGAATTCCGAAAAGGAGTGTAAAGCTGCCTTCACGTTCAAAGGATTACAACTGCGATGCCGCCTAAGAAAGTCCAAGGAGTAGCTGCGGGAGGGTCATCTCCCAGTATCCATGTGGATATCTCACCCCAAAACCAGGTTTTTCCTTCTTGATTTTATATCGGTTTTAATTCAATCATGCAAGATGAATTGTTAGGGATAAGATATATTTTGTCCTAGTTATTTACGTAGTTTAGTTGAACATGCAAAATGGATAAAGTATAAAACATAGTTTTCCTTCAAATAGCATTATGCATTAAAACGAATTACGAGCAAGATTATCTACCCACTATAGTAGTATGTTTCGGTTAAATCATGAAGGTATAAAAATTGCATCTTGCACCATTAACCCCTATTTTTTTTCAACGAATCATCATAGGAGATGAAATTCATGAAAGGGTTCTTACATTGCTTAAACTCTAGGAAGTTATCATTTCTAACTGCATATCCTAGCAAGGAAAAGATTGTTTAATTGGCATGATTTTTGTTTGCAATGAAAAAGGAAGATTAATTGAATTTACCTAACCTCAAAGCAATAAAGTTTAGGACTGAAAAATCAATTGTCACATAGATAACAAATCGTGCCGAGGTGATCTCGATATTACCTTCTAAAAGTTAACCGAATTAATATAAACTTAGAAATACCTATGCTGCGAAATATGCATTGGGAATGATTTAAAATCCAAGAAACGTTTATACCTTAAATACTTGCCCACCTTCCCTGATTGTAGGGTCAATAAATCGTAACGTAACAGAACTAGGGTTTGTCCCTGAGGTTCTTAAAGAATATAATAAAAGGAGACCCTAGGTCTGACAAATGTCAGCTTAAAGGAACTGAAACGGATTGCTTCATCTCATATTACAATGCAGGACTTGTGCGGCAAGTACGAAGTCACATGGTCTTGTGATTGATTCACAAGAAGAAAGGTTAAATACCCTCAACAAGGATGGTGGATCCTTACGCAAGTTATCTTGCAAAAGGATGTATTCTTTGATATCCTTCTAAGTAAGGAAGGTTAAAAACCGGAACCTAAAGTATCCAATGAACTTTAGGGTTGACCAAGTTGGGTTAATAGGGTACGCCCTAACCCAGAATATGAAGGATCTTGCCAAGTAGCAGAGCACCCTGGATCGAATGCTAGATGTATTCAAAAGGAAAGATTTCTTCCTTAGCAGTTTGCCAACAACAAGATCGATTAATGGAAATGTTTGTGCTTGCTAGAGATTTTAGAGCACTGTTTGATTTATGAATCACAAATTAAAATGAATATCTATAGTTCAGGTTGAAGGCCTGAAGGCAGAGGCATCTTCAGTTACCCCCGACTGCCTGCCTGACCCTAACCAAGGGGGTTGTTGACCGCGCCGGGTACATGGACCGAACCCGCTGCGAGAGGTCTCTCCGTTGAGCACTATTTGGAGCAGGAGGATGCTTAGGTGCCAAGGGAGGCTCTTGCCATAAATCCCTCACCTTTCGGGCCCTGCACAAGAGGCTAGCATGACTCGGGATTGGATCCTGAAGCCCGCATACTAGTCTACGGGCAGAAGCTTGGAATAGTGATCCCTGTGGATTACTGGATAGCCTTCGGCGGATTATGGACAAGCCTATGGGAGGATCTCCTTGTATTTCAAAGATAAATATGATGATAAGTTAATACAGAACTTGTTTGATATTGTTTTTAAATGTCACATGATAAGATTACGTGAAGGAACCAGTGCTTAACGGATTAATTAAAGAAGTTGATTGTTACATGTCCAATTGATGTGTTAGATAATTACCTAACTAAAACAAACCGAGGAAAGTGCGGAGGATGGGCCATGGGTCCGTCTTACGGTTGGGTGGTCCCGGTTGGCCGGGAACTTTTCTCAAATCTCTAAGAACAGCGGGATGATCGTCAAAGGACACGAACAACAAAAGCGTTGACCTAGAGTTATGTCTTAACTGATTTACGCTGTTTTAGGGGAACGGAATGGGACTATGCCTTATGGCAGAGAGGTTGAGCTTTGCATCCCTCTCGTTTCCCATTCTCTTTGAACCAAGTGCAGCGTGAATCTGCTTCGGACCTGGTGTTTCTGCATAAAGTAGTTCGCTTAGGTCTGACGCTAGTTGCTGTTAGATAATGACCAATCAAGAAAACCCTAATTCCGCTTGATCCTGAGTGGGAACGACTAGAATACTTTCGCTATGTGGCAGACGCGGGAAGCCCTAGATCGCAAATCCCGTAACATTCCATGGGAGTGCCGGGCGGAGCTTTCTAGACATCCTTTCCGATGGACTGCTAAGACGTGTCCTGGATGATACTAGTGGACACGTTATAGGTCGAAAAGAGCCAAGGAAGAGAGGAGGAGAAAAGTTGCTAAACACGAGGAGGAATTGAGAAGGAAAGAAGAGGAGGACTTAGCACAAGCTGTGCACATGTCCATAGAACAGCAGTGTAGGCAGGAGAAACTAGTAGTAATGAGACCGTCTAGGTAGGATAGCCCAGGAACTAGTGCCCAAGCATCAGAAGACTTACCTTCATCCGTCCCAGAAGGAAAGGGCAAGGTACACTCCACCTGACCCCGTCTACCCTCTTCCCAATGCCTCAACCATCACAGTAATGCCAAGCACCCCAACCACAGTGGACGCCAACAACCTCATGGCATGGGTGCAATTCTTGGTCAATAAGGCACATACCCCAATGCCCGCCTCGATTTTGAAAACCCCAACGATAGGAGTGTAAAGAATGGCAGCTCTGTAGACGTCGAATCTCAACAAGGGCCCAAGTGACCAAGAATAGATACTACCAGGGCGGAGCTGTAGCATGCTGACTAGGATGAGCATGTCAGGGAGCTCTACACTCAATTGGAAAGGGCAAAGGAGGAGAAGAGAGTGGCAGTGGCGAAGTTGGAAATAGAAAGGGAAATGGCCCAGCTAGAAAAGACCCGCTAAGTGGGATTGCAACAAAAAATAAATCCATGTGCTAAAAGCAGAGCTAAGGGCCAAGGAAGACAACAAAGAACAGTGGCAAAAAAGACTAGAGGAAGAGAACTAGGAGTTGGTCGCAATGCAAAGGGAATACAAACTCCTGGTTCTATAGTAGGTGGAGCTCGAAGCACAGGTGAGAAAACTCCAAGATGGAATGGAAGAGCTTGCCACACTGGAAGCAGAGAGAGCACAAGAGTAGGAAAAATGGAAAAAAGAGAGAAGAAGTAGAACGTGGAATGCAAAGACAAAGGGAAGAATGAGCAACACTAGAGAAGGAGATCGAGCACCTAACAGAAGAAAAAGAGGACCTTGTACAAAAATGGAAAAGGCAAGAGCTGGTGATGGTGGCCTTGTCAAAAAGGCAAAGCGAGGGCCTGGAAGAAATGAAAAAGAAAGCAAGGGAATGGGAAGCCAAGAGCGAGAAGCAAGTGAAGGATCTAGCAAGCCACTTGGCCCTTGCAGAGGGAGGTCGAATATTAGCAGAAGGCATGGTAAGCTAGTCTCAAAGTCCAACAACGTGCCTTCCTCAGCATGATCTTAGACATCACACTCTTTGAGGAGGAGGAGGCAGTTGATCTGCTTAAAAGGAAACTAGAAATAGCCCACAAGGCAATCAAAATAGGCCTGTGCTCCCAGGTCCAATACGCAAGCCTCAACTCAATCAGTCAAGATCAGCAAGAGAATCGGTTGGAGTAGGCTTGACACTAGAGGAGATTGACGCCTTGGAACTTCAAGAATGACAACCCTAAGAGGCAGAGGCAGGGTCAAAGGGTCAAGTTGTGAAGGAACACAACAAGATGAGGAGTGGACCCCACCACCCCCTCACCACAACCAAAGCCCCCTTAAGAACAAGATGCCACAGCGGAAAGGAAGGCAAAAGCGAAAAAGAAGAGGGTCAGAATGTTAGATCAAGCATGCAAAAGAGCTCAAGCACAACCGCTTGCCGTTCCATAGCCACCCATCCCACTAGAAAGGGATTTCTTACTCATGGATTGGAATACAGAGCTGTCGGTGTGGGAGCAGTGGGAAAATTGCTGCCAACCCTTCAACTTCACCTTCTAATATCTAGCAGGCTTGAGCAAAGTACTATCCACCAAAGCAATAATGGAAGTAATCACCATGGGAAGAAGGCTTAGTGAAAGATGGCTCGTTGAAAGAGAGAAAAATCCAACGGCTTGGGGGATAGAATCCCCATATTACTGGGAAAACAAGGTTGAGGAGGTACCCCACATGGTGAAAGGCTATGAGTCCCAACCTAAGTGGAGGAGAAGAGTTTGGAATGGCAACGTGGATGCATGGATGTCATTTTGTGGCTCCCTACCCTTCAAACAGAATGACCCAGCCTATCTACCATATCCTCGAAGGATCGGAGTAGATTTTGACCATGACATCCATGGCCGATACGACTTTCCCAAGATCTACAACGTCAACGCCACAAAACCAAAGGAGGTGCTCATCTTCTCAAAACAAGATCTATGGGACTCCATGGCCCATTTCCTAATGGAATTCTCCTCTTTCCTACACCCCACCTTTGTAACAACATGTAATTATATTAGATTACTTAGGACTCTCCTCAAACAACTCCATGCATCAACACAGTACCATCTTCCACCTCTCTTTTTTTACATTAATGTGGGAATAGATGGGTGTGCCATGACTCGGCTAATGCTGCATGTTGCTTTACTCCCATCCTTTTGCATGGCCCTCCTTGAGGACATGAATGACAACTAATTCACCAAATATAGCCATCCATTATTTTCCACCACACCTCTCCATGTTAGAATAGGCCAAAAAGGGTATATGCTAAGTAGGCCCCTTAGGGCACATCAAGGGGAGGACACACCTAGGGAGGTAACACTCAACTTGTCAACCCAAGCCCCATGCACCACAGCTCCCTTTACACCAATTGGGTCCTCAAGCGTGGGACAACATTGAGGGCTTGCCCAAGGTAGAACCATCTCCCAGTTCCACAAACACCGACACCACGCACTCCACAGTAAGGTAGACACGCCCCCATGTAGTCCACCTTCTTTTTTTCCCAAGTACAGACAAAGGCTCCTACCACCAACTCCAAAGATCCCACCATCCATGCAATGTACTCCCCATCTTATGTGACATGTCACCATGTAGGCACAAGAGTGCAAGGGGCGAACGCATTAGTCCCAATTAAAAAGTGAATAAAGAAGCTCATTTAAAATTGCACCAAAGACGGCAACCACGGAGGGGCAAACAACGGATCTGTCCAACTTTATCTTCCATTTCAAAGACATAATTCCCTCCAACAAACCTTCCACCAAGGCTTGTACAAGGGCCTTTCAGTTCCATAAATCCCGCCAAGAGGTCCATGAATCCCTCCAACACCAAGGATCATATCCAACTCAAGGACCTTCTAGTTTCATAAATCCCTCCAACACGGCTTGTATACAAACTCAAAAAGTCACTTGGCTACCCCAGCCACACTATTCGACTCACCACCCAGCAACAAGTGCCATGGGACTGGCACTGAACTAGGAGGGGTGTAATGTTAACTCTCACACAAACAAGGTGAAAAAGTAAAAAATCCAAAAAATCTAAAGCAAAAGAGAAGGCCAAGGAAAAACTGGAATGGAAGACGAATGCGCATCAAGAAAAAATCGAGAAACACAAGAGGTGTGAAAAAGTCCTAGATTAAGGAGAGAAGTGCACAAGAAAAGTGTAAGTCAATAATTTTGTAAAAGAGCGCAAGGAACACCATGATTTATTTTAAGAGCGTCGAGCTCTCACCCGTGGAAATTTTAAAGGTATATGGGCGGTAGGAAAGAAGCAAGGAAGATAGGAGAACAATGGAAAGAAGGGCCTAGTCTATGGCCACTAGCTGGCCATGTAAAAAGGGGATGACCACCCAAGGGAAAGAGGGTTTTGTATGTGAAGTTCAAAAAGTGAATGAGAGCTCATTCTTTGGTGTGTGGCAAAGTGGACTCTTCTTCTTCTCTTCTTCTCTTCTCTTGCTTGCTTGTGAGTGCTTGAGGGAGGGAGTGTGAGCGAGTGAGTGAGGGAGTGAGTGTGTGAGAGTGAGGGATCTTGGAGAGGTGAAGCTCTCCACCATCTCCTCCCTTCTTCTTCTTCTATCTTCTCTCGTCTTGTGCGTGGCTATGAAGGATGGAGCTTGGAGGAAGAGGCTTGAGGATGCTTGAGCTTGCATCACAAATCATGGGGCTATCAGAGTGCTTGAGGGTGGAAGCAACTCACTCCAGCATCAAGGTAAGCTCACTAAACTCGTAGAGATGGATAGCGTGTTGACTATGTGAGAGATAGCCATTATTCCTCGCTTGGAATGCTCAAACAATAAGTGGTCCGTGGGTCTTGGCATTTGAGCTTGATCTTGCCTCTACACCAGTCAATAGCCCACGTGGACAGCATGCAGTAGCCCGCAAAATGTGGCGTATTTTGTGCTGATCTGCATGATGCCTATTCCTCAGGGCCTACTCCTTCCCTACTTGCTAGCCTTGGTTTAGAATCCCTAGGTATGCAACCCCCCCTTTTTTGGGTAAACTTGACCCCCCCTTCTGCTATCTTACTTCTTGATCAAGCACCCTCTTGTACACTGAGGAAGGATAGCTATTAAAGTTCAACACAAGCTCTTACCTCAGCCCACAACCACTGGAAACAGTCCTCAAGAGCTCCCTCACCACTTTTGCCTCCTTCTAACTAGATTGACAACATGGAGATCAACATTCATGGGATTATTGTGGGCAGCCATGAAAGCTCCATTTGAATCTTTCCCCCTTTGAAGCTCAAGCTTGAGAGCAAACACAGGAGCCCTCATCATCAATGGAAGCATTCAAATGCTTGAAGTCTTCATCCACAAGAGTGCTCCAAGCTTGCTTGATGGAACAAATGGGCATCATGATGGGCTATGCTTCAACCATCTTCCCCAAGCACTAAAGAGGCATGTCAATCTAATCTTAATCTCTCATATTTATCCACTTGCTGAGCTTAATCCTTTTGTTGGAGAGATTAAAGATTACATAGGCTTTATGTTCAAACCCTCTTTGTATGCATGAGTCTATTGAAAGTCAATACTCCGTTTTCCTCCTAATGCATCGTAACTTATCTTGAATCATTTGTAATTATTGACCTTAACCCCTCTTTATCTTGTGTGTCTTGGATAAATCTCAAAGAGAATCATAGACCTTTGTAAATGGGTAAGTAGCAGAGCTAGTGAGTCACTGGACTACCAAAGGTAATTCCTATCCAAGCTCTTGTTCATCCTTGCATCTCATGAAATGTCCCAATGTTTCCTTTCAAATGTATATGATGTTGATTGCTTAATAAAAATGTATTCCATGTATAATCTAGCTGAGGAAAAAAGCTAATGTCGCGAGGTGGTAGAACAAAAGAGAGGTGACCCTCCCTTACCACTGCATATGAATATGTATGACTAGGAGATGTTGGCCATCCTCCATGTTATCAAGAAATGACACCACTATTTGTATGGTAGCCGCTTCTAAGTAAAAAGTGGCCACCGCATCCTCTATTACTTCTTGACTCAATCCACTTTGACTCCTAAGCAAAGGCGATAGGTAGCAACCTTACAAAACTATGACTTTGACATTTCTCATACTCAGGGAAAAGATAACGTTGTGGCTAATTCACTCTCTCAGATGCGGGCATGCAGAGCATCCTCTATTTCAAAGTTTCATAGTGATTGGATTGAATATTTTCAAGAATCTTATTTGTTAGACGATAACTTCAGCCACATCTTCAGGAAATAACAGCATGGGGTCATGGCTGAAAACTCTCAATATCAGCTCAAGCATGGCCTTATTTGGTCCCATGGCAAGATTGCCATCCCACACACTTCCCCCCTTCACATAGAAGATCATGGAAGAGATGCATTCTTGTCCCACTACTGGTCATTTGGGTGTTTTTAAAACACATGATAGGATTGCTAAGAGCTTTTACTGTAAAGGCTTATGGAGGGATGTCAAGGAGTTTGTGACTAAATGTGTCCCATGCCAATATAGCAAGGATAGTACACTTAGGCATGCTGGCCTCTTGCAACCCCTTCTTATTCTTGAAGGGAAATGGATTCATATGACAATGGACTTCATCACTGGCCTCCCCATGACCAAGAAAGGTTGGAGCAGTATCTATGTGGTAGTCGATTGCCTCACCAAAGATGCCCACTTTATCCCCACTAAGACCCAATACACTACCTCTCAAGTGGCCACTCAATTTATGGAATATGTCTTCAAGTTGCATGGCTTACCACAAGTTATAGTACACAATTGGGATGCTAAGTTTATGAGCAACTTTTGCAAATAGCTTTCACATCTATGGGTACCAAGCTTGCACCATCCAGTGCATACCACCCTCAGACTAATGGCCAAATTGAAAGAGTAAACAAATGGCTTGAGATATATTTGCGGCACTTTTGCCATGATGTACAACACAATTGGGATACGTGGCTCCACTTGGCTGAGTTTACTTATAACAATTCCACCTGCTCTAGCATTGGAGTTTCTCCTTTTGAGGCCTTATACGGGTATAAGGTTCCCCTCCCTACAGCCTTATTCAATGATAAGATCAACCCTCAGAGTTATGCCCAATTAGATCACATGCGAGTCCTACTTCGGCAATGCAAAGTAAATCTTCAAAAGACACAAACTCACATGAAATTTAGTGCTGATGAGAAAAGAAGGCATTTGGAATTCTAGGGGGGAATTGGTCCTGTTGAAAGTGCCTAAGTCCTGCTACTCCACTCTCATAGAGGGAAATAGTAACAAACTGGCCCACACCACTTCTATGGCCCCTACTAGATCCTAAAGAGAGTTGGTGACTCGGCCTACAAATTAGAGCCTTCCCCACTATCAAAATCCACAATGTATTTCATGTCAGATAGTTGAAACCCTTCATGAGCACCTCAGTGGACTATGTGGAAGAACTTCCCCCATAGATGAAGAAGGTATCATTTAGTATATCCATGAGGCAATCATTGGGCAATGAGATAAACACTTAAGATCTCAATCCATCAAGGAATACCTCATCAAATGGCAAGGCTTACCCCTAGAAGAAACATCTTGGCACCCAATCACCATTATCAATGAATTTCCTCACCTCCAAGAGGCCCAATGGACTAAAGACTAGCAGTTATGCCCCATTTGACCACTCCCTTCATGCAAATTGCAAACTATTTTAGAGGAGTTTTGTACTTGCTCAAATCTTAGGAATGTGCATCCTACCTAGGGTGAAAGTAATCATCATAAGCTCCATTTTCACATGCAGCATGCCCCATTTGGAGTAGCCTATCAAAAGTTATAACAATTTTACCTCAACAAGCCTGTCATGGACACCATGATGTCCCTAGTCTTTACCCACCAATTTTCATTGTAATGTGGCTCAGAGTAGTACTCTACACCCCACTTCCTAAACCCACCCATCACTCCCCTCTAAATCTCTTCATTTTTTAGGGAAAAAGCCTTTCGGGTGGAAATGGATTGTAACAAGCGGGATACATAGAAACTAGGGATTAGACACCTAGTCACAATAACGGGGGTATATAAGGTGTAAGAGTCTCAAATTAGGGCAATCAGTTATTATCAAGAACATACCTTTCACCTTCATCTTCAGCTTCCATGGCTTCCTCCTTCTTGCTCCCTTCTTTTCTGTTTTTCTCTCTCCCCTTCTAGTCTTCCTTTTCTTCTTGCTCTTTTCTCTCTCTTCAGCTCATTCTCCTCTCTCCTCTCAGCTTCATTCATTACAACTGTAAAGCCCATTGATCAATAATGTGATGCTTGTTGATCAATGGTTTGGTGTTAAATAGTTTGTGCTCCAATTTTCATTTATCAAATTAGCATGTGTTTGCACTCTATTACAACCCATGAATAGAGTGCATTTGAGTGTCCTTTTATTACTATTTTGACAAAGTGATTTGCTAAGAAAATGCTAATAAATCATAACTATTCATGTGTTTGTGTAATTATGTCATATGTGTGATTATATAGTCTAGAATGAGGGAAGCGTATGTGTGTGTCTATGTGCACAATTACATAGTGTGCAATGAGGGAAGAGGGTCTGTGTATATGAATAAGTAAATAATTCCCAATGGTGTACACAATACAAGGTCAACTATAAAGCCCAATGATCAATGATTCCATGCTAGCTAGTCTACGTTTTGGCTCTCATTGATCAACCTAGTCTATTCTTGGCCTTTGTTACAAGGTGTAATGAATGTTGCTATTAAGGTGTAATGAAAGACCTATGAGTGCTTGCCTTAATGGCTATTGGATGTGTGAATAGCCTTGGAGTGTCAACATTATCACATGTGTGTATTGGCAATATCAAGCTCTATAGATAAGATGGCAAATTTGGTGGATGGTTTGGTTATGTAATGATTTGATGTGTGCTCATGGATTAATGAGAGCTAGATTTTGACCAGTTGTTAAAGTGTTTCAGCCATTCTTGGAGTGGAAAAGTGGCCAAGAGGAGTCAAGGACCAAATTTTCATGCAAAATTAAATGGTGGCAAATGGTAGCAAAAGCTAGAGTTTTCCTAAGTGGATTTCGATGTCAGGAATCCAACGCAAGTCTTCTTCATCGATCAGAGGTCATTTAACCCCCCATTTAATCCCTGCAAGGTACAGGGCTCTAAAGCAGCTATGTGATTCAGGAGCCAAAAAAGTGCGGGACGGGTCAAGGTTCATAGATTTCGACGTCATGGAGCTAGATGTCCAGTCAGATCACAATTCTGAGTCTATTTGCGCCTCCAAACAAGCCAAAAACCCTTGTGGAGCAATATGAAAATGGTTTTTTCAAAGTATACATTCAATAAATGACATGAAATGAAATACAAATGAAAAAAAACACGCAAATTCTTACTTGAGAGGAGAGGGCATTTTTTGTTTTGCGTCCCATTTTTGGATGGATTTGTGTCTCTTCAATACATCCCCAATAAAGAGCAAGAGATGAAAGCCTAATCTACATGCCAAGAGCAACATTTTGACTGTAAGTATGTGAAATATGATCAAGGAAATGAGATTATGATTTCTTAGTCTTTCTCTCTCCTCTTACTGCCCATCTATATGCTTGATTCTATGACAGAAGGGGGTGGGGTTTTATGAAAGATGCTGATGGAGTGATGGTGTGTTGGAGCGCAAAAGGATCATAGATTGGGCTATGGAAGAGCGTCACTGGCCAAGAAGTCAACGGCCTCCCAACCTTGAAATACAAGTCTCAAAAAGTGTGTTTTTATACATAAGAGATCATTCTACTTGTTTTATGATAGATTTTGGTTAAAAACATTTCAAATTGGTTGTCTTTGGTTGTTAATGTTGTAATCTATCAAAGATGATAAAGAAAATAATAAAATTCAGCCATATAATAATTTATACATAAACCCACAAAACGACTACGTGGTTTTAAGGAAAATTGTCAATTTTGAGATTTTTTTGGTGTTTATGGGGTTTGTGTGGAATAAAAAATGATATAAAATTAATTATCAGTACACATGATTAGTTCAAACTAGAAATTTTTTTAAAAAAAATTATGCATAAATAAATAAATAAGAAAAATATAAAAAATGGGAAAAAAAAAGTTTTTTACATTCGAAAAATAAGATTTATGTCCGTGGATGTGTGGATGAGCCTTGTCTTTGTGTTGAAGTGGAGTCTTTATCACTTTTATAGAGAAAAACACATTGAAAATGCTTCATATGCCTATTAACGCATGCATAACCTAAGTGGTAGGGAGAAGGAGGGGTTTTGAGGGTGACTAATTGCTGATAAGATTCTAAATTTTGATCTTTCGTTGATGCATGGCATGTAGGATGTTTATGGTTTAAGTTTAAGAAGGTCCAACAACATGAGAATGCTCAGTACTAACCCTCAGCAACACAGCATTACATGTAGATTAAACTCATTGAAAGAAATGTCTATGCACCTCACACTGCTAATTTCTAAATGGTAAAATGATTTAGCACTATGGTTCATACACAATTTCATTGCATGCAACTCATGGTATCATTACCGGATCCATTGTGATTGTATTCATGCATATGACCTACATTGAGTATGTGACATATTCTAAACTGTAGGTTTAGACGATTGATTTCCTTGGGGACTATTTAGTGAGGAAAATATCTATATCTCCTGGAACATTTGAAAACAAGAGTGGAGTTTGTGGTGTTGTGCTATTTGTGTTAGCAATGTAAAAATTACACGGTGCAGCGAAGAGAATCTGAGAAAGAGAGAGATAGAGAGTACACAAAAGTTAAGAGGAGAATTAGAAATTTTCTTTAGCTCCAAACACCTGATATAGAGATGGCTATGTCCACCCGTGCGCTTCCACAGTGAAGCTTAGATGGCGATCTAGACAGAAGATAGTGAAGAGCTTAAAGCTAGTTAGAACAACTCTGATTGGGTGAAAGATAGATGATCGATGGCTATGAAGGGGTTTAGCTTTTATAGCCTGTGAAGGCGGTTAGGTCGGCATGACTGACCTACCATATGAGCCTCCACTAGTCGGCCAAGGAATATTCCCTTTATCGTCGGGCCCCCCAGGACCCCCCAGCCAGGGGCTGCTTTCGTGGCTCCGAGACCCCAAAATAGGGGCCCCTTTTAACTCCCTTACCCCGCAACTCGATGCAATGTGCCTCGAGTTGCTACCAGTTTAACTACTTAATCCAACCCAAAGATTAGACACACAATAGTCACCTTTTTGCCATCCGGTCACATAGACCTCATCTAATATAAAAGTCAGGACTCAACCAACATCCAGCTCACATTTGGCTTCTCCTCATAATGGGGGGCCTTACAACTTTGAGCACCATGGATCATTTGTGGCACCTTATCAGGGTGTGGTATTAAGCATATCTAACACCCCCCCTCAATGTCCACCCAAAAGTGAACTATGTCCTCGGTCCAATGCCGAGTCTCTGAAGATAAACTTAAAGGAGATCCTTTGTAAGTGCTTTGGTGAAGATATCTGCTCCATTATCCTCTGTTGGCAATTACACTATCCCATCCTCCATCAAATCAGGCACATAGTGATACTTGTTGAGATGGCAAGCTCAACACGTGCGGACATTGATGATGGACCACCTGGCTAGATGGGTCCACACGTCTACACTTAGCACGTTGGGAACCATTATGATACTCACATGGCCACTGACTTATCACTTATTATATTTAGTTTGTTACACCTACCTACAGTTGGCAAAGACATAGTGTCAG
The DNA here is from genome assembly GCF_053477565.2 of Lygodium microphyllum. Taxonomy (NCBI): domain Eukaryota; kingdom Viridiplantae; phylum Streptophyta; class Polypodiopsida; order Schizaeales; family Lygodiaceae; genus Lygodium; species Lygodium microphyllum. Next base: position 25,326,761 of record NC_141147.1, read on the forward strand.
TCGATTAGTGTAGTTGGTTATGCACAGTTTGACTTAGTAGGCCATTTTCCTTTATGTTGTATCTTATCTATACATTGTGTACATTGTATAGTGTGTGGTAGAAGAAGAAAAAACCAACAAGAAAACGTTTTGGCATCCATCTCTCTTCTTGTGTTCTTGAGTGAGCTTCCTCTTGTGTATACAGTGTGTGTTTGGCGCCACAGCTCAAGCAAGTCTCCCCACCACGCGATTCTTGACATGGTATCAGAGCCGCATCACTTAAAGAGGCTCATTTCGAAGGCTGAAGTGAAGGAGAAGAAGCAAGGTTCGAGCAAGCAAGCCACGGGTAAGAAGCTCTCCCATTCTTCCACTCTCTCTCTTCGATATAGTGCCGATGGAGGCACCGGAATCAGGGTCGAGCAAAAATCTCAGATTGCTATGAGATTTGGTGTGCGAGTAGATCATTGTATATTCTACAGTTATTTTGGGCGTCTGAGGCCGTTTTAGGCCCCGTTTTAGAGCTGCAAGGTTGTGGACAACAGTTTCAGGACTATGATTTCGACTGTATTGACCGAAAGTGGGTGCATAGGTTATAGATTGCGAATCTATAATTTTTGAGGTGTTTGCAAGAAGAAAATATAAGGTTTATCTGCAAACAGGTTGCAGATTACATGTACTATTGAGCAATCAGTGAAAAAGGTTGCTTGGCGTAGTATTGTGCAAGTGTTGTGAAAGATTGCAGAAGACTAGCTTGCTGTGCTATATCCTTGTTTGTGATAGTGGCAGAGAACAGTGGAAATCCCATTATTGAGAAGCTTGATAAGAACAACTACCCTTCATGGAAGTTCTGTGTGATGAACTTCCTCATTGAAAAGGGCCTTTATGAGTTTGTCTCAGGTGAAGAAAAGGAGCCAGAGCTGGGTATCCCTCCGACTGCAAATGAATTAAAAGCATGGAAAGAGTGGAATGTGAAAGATAAAAAGGTGATGTACTGGTTATCTGCAGTCATTGCTAATACTATGCTAGGACATATCAGGAATGCAAAAACTTCACATGCAGCTTGGACAATTTTTGAGAGCATGTTTTTAGTAAATACAAAGGCACGAAAGATTCAACTCAAGCAAGAGTTGAATGCCTTGAAGAAAGGGAAAATGTATGTTAATGAGTATGTGTTGAAGGTAAGGAGCATTGCAGATGCTTTAGCAACGATTGATGCAATGCCAGATGATGATGATTTGGTTTCATCCACTCTGAGTGGCCTTAACAATGAGAAGGCATGGAAATCATTTGTTACTTCAGTATATGTACGAAAGCCATTTCCAGATTTTGATGAGCTGATCTCTCTCATGATTACTGAAGAGATCAATATGCAGGGTGATTCGTCTGAAAGAAATGGTGAACAGGTCCAAGCATTTTACTCGAGTTCAGGAAGGGGACGTGGTAGATCCTCTTCGAGAGGCCATGGTATGGGATGTGTTGGCGATAACCAACAAAACAAGTTCAATCAACAGTTTTGTGAAATGCAGGTTTCTGGAGGTAGAGGAAACTTTAGAGGAAGGGGGAGCTCTAGAGGAAGAGGTGGATGGCAGAATAAAGGTTCTGGCAATTTTGCTATTGTTTGCCATTATTGTGGCAAAACAGGCCATATTGCAGCCCATTGCTATGCAAAGAATGATGATATTCGCAGTGGTAAATTGCAGCAAGGAAACTATGCATCGTCTTCACGATAGAATGAAGACAAAAATGAGCGTCTGTTTGTTATGTAGCATATGATGAATACAGTTACAAGAAAAGGGACACATGATGTTGTATGATATGTCAATTCAGGTGCATCCAATCATATGACCAGTCGTGTTGAATGGTTTGGAGAGATGCAGGACTTACAAAACCCAGGTTATGTGCACACGGGTGATGATTCATGCCACCCAATTTCACACATTGGAAAGGTTCCCTTGTCCTGGTATGATGGCCAGACAAAGAGTCTAACAGATGTATTACATGTGCCATAAATTACAAAGAATCTAGTATCTATTGGCCAAATGATAGAGCAGGGATTGCAGGTCCGATTCAATGCAAAAGGTTATTTTGTAGAAGACTTTAATTGTAAGTGCAGGTTGGTCGCAAAAGGAAGTAGAGTTGGCCGAATCTTCACCTTAGATGCTGGAATTCCTGCAATGGATTCTACTATATATGCTAAAGAAAAAGGAGTAGTTACAGATATTGAAATATGGCATAAACTTATTGGATATGCAAATGTGCAAAGGCTGAAATTAATGCAGTCCAGAGGATTGGTTACAGGGTTGCCTTCTTTTACAGTTGCAAAATTGCATAAGGTCTATGAAGCATGCGAGTTTCGTAAGCAGGCAAGACAACCCTTCTCACATGATAGAGAAGTGAGTAGAAAAATACTTGATATAGTGCATACTGATGTTTGGGGGCCTACACAGAATGTATCTCTTGGTGGCAGTAAATACTTTGTCACATTTATTGATGACTGTTCAAGGAAGTTATGGGTATACTTTATGAAGGAAAAAAGTGATGTGTTTGAGCACTTCAAATCTTTTAAGGCAGCTGTTGAAACAGAAACATGTTTAAAAGTAAAGTGCTTGAGATTAGATGGAGGGGGAGAGTACCTCTCTAATGAGTTCAGTGGCTTCTTGAGGACTCATGGGATAAAGATGCAATTTACTTGCATGTATACCCTATAGCAAAATGGTGTTGCAAAAAGAAAAAACAGGCATATTGCAGAAGTTGCACGAGCATTAATGGCTGAAAAGAATATGCCCAAACATTTTTGTTCTAAGGTTGTCCATATTGTTGTTTACATTATGAATAGAACTCCCACAGTTGTTATTCATGGGATGACTCCTAAAGAATGCTTTACTGGCAAGAAGCTTGATGTATCGCACTTGAAAGTATTTGGCTCTGTTGCATACATTGCCAGATGAGCTACGGAAGAAGCTTGATCCAAAGGTAGAAAAATGTGTTTTTATTGGATACTCTTTATAGCAAAAAGGGTATCGCTGTTATAACCCTGTCACAGGTGAGTTCAGAGTGAGCAGGGATGTTATCTTTGATGAGATGGGAAGTTGGTATACACCTGCTGGTGATGTTTTGGATGATGATAGTGATCAGGACAACTATGTGCATAAAGATAAACAAGAATCACGGAGTCTTAGTGGACCAGAAACATCATCTGGTACTACACCTACAGTGAGCCCTTGGTCTGGGAGACTAAGGAGTAGCCCCATATCTTCATGTGGATCTATAAGTGCTGCAAGGAAGGACAAAGAAAAGAAGAAAGTGCAGGATGGTAATGATGCATCTACCAGTCATCTGGGATTTGATGGAGATTCCAGTGGTTCAGAGAGTTTGGATGATGAGCTTGGTATTCCTTCAGTCAGGACACCAGGTGTACAGAGAGCTCATAGTAATGTAAAGGCTCCATTGAGTGATCCGGTGGTACGCAGATCTAGCAGGGTCAAATACCCTGTTAAAAGTTTTTATTTTGAAGGTTATGCAACTCACCATTATGCTTATATGGTGAAACTAGTTGAGGATATTGAGCCCACTTGTTTTGAGGATGCTCTTGGTCATGCTCATTGGGATGCAACAATGGATGAGGAGATGGCTGCATTAGAGGCCAATAAGACTTGGGATTTGGTACCCTTACCTAAATGAAAGAAAGGTATTGGCCGTAAGTGGGTTTACAAAGTCAAGCATAATGCAGACGGTTCAGTTAGCAGGTATAAGGCTAGGCTGGTTGCAAAAGGCTATGCTCAAACATATGGCATAGATTATGAAGAGACATTCAGTCCAGTTGCTAGGATGCCAACTATTAGGCGTGTGATTGCCTTGGCAGCAGCCAAAGGTTGGAGTTTGCAGCAAAATGGATGTTAAGAATGCCTTCTTGCATGGTGAATTGCAAGAAGAAGTGTATATGGAGCAGCCAGCAGGTTATGAGGATTTAGAGCATCCCACATATGTGTGCAGGTTAAAGAAGGCACTCTATGGGCTGAAGCAAGCACCTAGAGCATGGTTTGACAAGATTGGAGAGTATCTTGTCAATATTGGATTTTGTATTTCTGATGCTGATCACTCACTTTATGTGAGAAAGGGAGATCCAGGTTTGGTCATCATAGTCATCTATGTGGATGACTTGATTATTACAGGTGACAGTGACATTGGGATTGTTGAAGTTAAGGACTTCTTGAAGAAGAAGTTTGAGATGAAAGATTTGGGTGAGCTAAGATACTTTCTTGGTATTGAGGTGATTGTGATGAGGGTATATGGCTATCCCAAAGGCAGTATGGCTTGGATATGTTATCCAAGTATGGTATGACAGCATGTAAGCCTCTTTGAGTACCATTGGAGAAAAATGTGAAGTTGAGTGTTGATGTTGGGGATGAGATAGAAGACCCTACTATGTTCAGGAGGATAGTAGGGAGTTTGATTTTCATGACTATCACAAGGCTAGACTTGAGCTATCTTGTTGGCGTTCTCAGTCAGTTTATGCAAATGCCTAGAAAGCCTTGTTTGGATGCAGTTAGATGTATATTGAGGTACGTGAAGTCCACTTTACATTATGGACTTTTTTATGAGGCAGGTAAGGATGTACAGGTCTTTGGATACACAAATGCAGATTGGGCTGGTAGCATGTTAGATAGAAGATCTACAAGTGGATTCATGTTTTCCATTGGTAGTGATGTAGTTACATGGAATAGCAAAGCAACCTATTGTTGTTTTATCGAGTATAGAGGCTGAGTATAGAGGTGTTGCTATGGCAGCATGTGAGGTGGTATGGCTGCAAAAGTTATTAGGTGATTTGGACATGCAGGGAGATGGTCCAGTTGTCATTCATTGTGACAATATGAGCATCATACAACTAGCTAGGAATCCAGTGTTTTATGCTAGGACAAAACACATTGAGGTGCACTACCACTTTGTGAGAGAGAAGGTACTTGCAGGAGAGATTGACTTGGTATATGTCAGCACACAGGATTAGATAGCTTACATTTTCACAAAGGCATTGAGTGCAAAGAAGCTTCAAAAGTTTCGAAGCTTACTTAGAGTTGCAGAGATAGAGTTGAGCTTGAGGGGGAGTGTTGAGATGGCAAGCTCAACACGTGCCGACATTGATGATGGACCACCTGGCTAGATGGGTCCGCACGTCTACACTTAGCACGTTGGTGGTCATTATGATACTCACATGGCCACTGACTTATCACTTATTATATTTAGTTTGTTACACCTACCTACAGCTGGCAAAGGCATAGCGCCAATCGATTAGTGTAGTCGGTTATGCACAGTTTGACTTAGTAGGCCATTTTCCTTTATGTTGTATCTTATCTATACTTTGTGTACATTGTATAGTGTGTGGTAGAAGAAGAAAAAACCAACAAGAAAACGTTTTGGCCTCTATCTCTCTTCTTGTGTTCTTGAGTGAGCTTCCTCTTGTGTATAGTGTGTGTTTGGCGCCGCAGCTCAAGCAAGTCCCCCCACCACGTGATTCTTGACAATACTAAATCTCTATATGTTTGATGCGTGCATGAAACACTGGATTTTTGGCAATGGCGATGCAACTCTGACTGTCACATCTCAGTACAATTGGTTCTTTATCCTACACTCTTATATGCCATAGGATCCTTTTTAACCATACTGCTTCACATGCAGCAAAACAAGCTACCTTGTACTCTGCTTCGGTAGAAGACAATGCCACTGTTGGTGGCTGCTTCTTACTAATCCAAGAGAAAATTTCTGAACCAAAAGAGAAACAATAACCAGAAACTAACTGTTGAAATATCGAGCTCCACTCTGATATGCCAGGGTGACCGTTGTGCATTTATGTCACCGACTTGTTAGCTCAAATGCGGTTGGTACACCGCCCATGAATAATAGCTAGATAACATCTATCCTTACCTACTCTAGTTCATGGCTCAGTTAGTATGCCACCTTAGTTAGTTGAGTTTGGTTTGAGACCCATATATAGGGTTCTTCTATTTCTATGTACGAGAGTTCTTTTGGCTTACACAAACTAAGAAGAGGAAAATTGTTTTCAGCCTCCACCTTTGTGTGTATTCCCCTATTGTGCAAGCGAGAAAGCTACAAGTGAGACTCCTTCCTTCTCTCCCACAATCTTGACATGGAATCAGAACGTTGTTCATGGTAAGGAGCTCAAGAAAGCAATCCAAGTTCGCCGTGTTCTGGTAAGAGGACCAGTGTTGCTTTCATTTTTCTGTTTTGGGAGCAAGTCTTTGTAGGTACCACAGCCGGAAAGTGCAAGAGTGCATTGTCTCAGATTGAGATGCCATTCGCGGTGTAGCAAGAGGGCAGTATATGCTGCGGGAAAGGGCTTTAGCCCTTGGTTGCTCTGTTTTTTTAATTTGAGGCCATTTCGAGGCCTGTTTTGGAGGCGAAAGTTTTCCACACACACTCAGGAAAAGGCCTTGTTTTATGTTGTGCGACCACTGTTCTACAGGTTGGTGAAAAGTTACTATAGAAATTGCATCGTATGCCTTTGCACAGAGACATTGGGAGTTACAGAATCATCCTCGTTGCATATTAATGCAAAATCATCACTAGGAAGTGACTGTGTGGTCAAATACCACTTTCGTCAGTTTTGCAGATTTGCCCTTGTGAGGCTGAAGCTGTGTTCTTTGCAGTGACAGAATTTTTTGCAGTGTTCTGTAATGGCGTCTGATTCTCTTTCACAGATTGTCACTGAAAAGCTTGACAAGAATAACTTCCAAGAATGGAAGTTCAGAATGACGAATTTCCTTATGGGAAAAGGATATTGGGAATTCATTGCAAGAAATGAAGAAGAACCAATTCTTCCTGATGTTTCCAATCAACAGCAGATACAGGCATTTAAAGCATGGCATGAGAGAGCCAGAAAAGTTATGTAATGGCTGCCTATCAATATTTCAGACTCTATGATTGTGCATATTTAGGATGCAAGTACGCCAAAGGAGGCATGGGATACTTTGTCAAAAATGTATAGCACAACTACGCAAGCCAGGAAAGTGCAGCTCAAGCAAGAGTTGCACAATGTGCAAAGAGAAAATATGAGCATCAATGACTACCACATGAAGGTGAAGAAGATTGCAGATGCACTTGCTTCCATTGGGTCGCCAGTGGATATGCATCAAACTCAAGAAAACCAGTCCTTTGGAGGAGGACGTGGTAACTCTAGAGGCAGGGGGAGCTAAAGAGGTCGTGGTGGATGGCAAAGAGGCCGAAATGCAAATAGTAATGTTGAATGCTACTACTGCGGTAAAATGGGTCATATGGCTAAAGACTGCTATAAAATGCAGAATGAAATCATGAATGGAAAATTGCAACAAGGGAATTATGCATCTTCTAGTAGATAGGGTGATGATAGAAATGAGCATTAGTTTATGGTGCAGCACATGAACAATTCTATGACAAGTGCAAAAGAAAGCAACGATGTATGGTATGTTGACTCAGGTGCATCAAACCACATGACAGATCATACAGAATGGATGGAGGATGCAAGGAAAATGGAAAAACCAGGATTTGTGGAGACTGGTGATGATACTGCACATCCTATTGTGAAGATTGGAAAATTTCCCTTGTCTATGCAGGATGGGAAAAAGAAATACATGTCCGATGTATTTCATGTCCCCAATATCACCAAGAATCTGGTTTCTGTTGGTCAAATGGTTGAGCAGGGCTTGCAGGTCAGATTTAATCCTCATGGATGCTTTGTTGAGGATATGAAAAATAAAGGTCGCTTGATAGCAAAAGGAAAGAAGAAGGGCAGAATGTTTACGTTGGATGCAGACATGCCTGAATTGAGTGCAGCAATGTTTGCACATGGGACCGGTGTAGTTGCAGATATTGATATCTAGCATAAACGCATTGGTCATGTTAATGTACATCGACTTAAATCAATGCAGGTCCAAAATATTGTTGAAGGATTTCCTAAATTCAAGGCTGAAAAAATGCATAAGGTATGTGAAGCATGTCAATTTGGAAAACAGGCAAGGAAACCATTTCCTAGACATGTTCAAGAGAGTAAGACGCCATTGGAATTAATCCACTCTGATGTGTGAACTACTAAAGTTGCATCTCTTGGAGGCTGTCATTATTTTGTCACTTTTATTGATGCCTATAGCAGAAAAGTTTGGGTGTATTTTATGAAAAAGAAAAGTGAAGTTTTTTTGTATTTCAAAACTCTTAAAGCTATGGTTGAAAAAGAAACATGCCTGCAAATAAAATGCCTAAGGTCAGCTAGAGGGGGAGAGTACCTCTCAAATGAGTTTGCAAGGTTCTTGCAGGAGCATGGCATAAAGCAGCAATATTCATGCAGTCATATCCCACAACAAAATGGAATTGCAGAAAGAAAAAATAGGCATATTGGAGATGTATCTCGTGCCATGCTCAATGAAAAAGACCTGCCAAATTTTTACTGGGCTGAGGCAGTTGCTATAGCAGCCTACATAATGAACAGGTTTCCCACTGCAGCAATACATGGCATGACTCCAAAGGAGAGGTATACTGGTAGGAAACCAGATATTTCTCATTTAAAAATTTTTGGTTGCATTGCCTATGTTCATGTGCCAGATGAGTTGAGATCCAAGTTGAATCCAAAAGCTGAGAAGTGCATCTTTATTGGTTACTCTCTGCAGAGCAAAAAGGGTATAGATGTTATAACCCTTCTACTCATAAGTTTACAGTGAGTAGAGATGTTATTTTTGATGAGATGAGTAGCTGGTATAAACCAGTAAATGTGATTGATAATGTAGATGCACAAAATGGTAATGCTGCACAGAATTCACAGCAGCAGTCACAAGATATTAGTGGACCAGGAGCGTCCTCTAGCACTTGTTCACATTCTTTGCCATGGACAGGCAGATTAAGATCGGGAGAATCTTCTCAAAGCAATGCAGATAGTGGTATGCAGGTATCACGAAAAGGAAAAGAAAAGGTAGATCAGCCCATGTTTGATGTGAATGCAGGTCACTCTTATGTGGATGGTGAATCCAATGGCTCAGAACAGAGCATTGATGATGAGTTGGTATTCCTTCTATTGTTACACCTGGAGTAAGGAAGACCAGGGATGTTTTGAGAGCACCTGGGAGTGAACCTACTTTGCGCAGGTCTACCAGAGCTCGGTATCCTATGGATAGGCTGAAATATGATGGATTTACAGCCATTCACTATGCTTATATGGTCAAAGTGATACAGGAACCAGAACCCACTTCTTTTGAGCAAGCCATGGGAAAAGAAAAATGGGAGAAAGCCATGGATGAAGAAATGGATGCCTTGGAAGAAAATGCTACATGGGAATTGGTACCTTTGCCTAAAGATAAGAATGCAATTGGTTGTAAGTGGGTTTATAAGGTGAAACACAATGTAGATGGTTCTATGAACAGATACAAGGCAAGATTAGTAGTCAAGGGGTATGCACAAATATATAGCATTGATTATGAAAAAATATTTAGTCCGATTGCAAGGATGGCAACCGTAAGAGCAGTCATTGCCATGCCTACATCAAAGGGATGGTATTTACATCAGATGGATGTAAAGAATGCCTTCTTGCATGGTGATTTGCAAGAAGAGGTCTATATGGAGCAACCACCAAGTTATGTGCATGCTGTTCATCCTGAGTTTGTTTACAGGTCGAAGAAAGCCTTGTATGGCTTGAAACAAGCACCTAGAGCATGGTCTAACAAGATAGGACGGTATCTTGTCACTATTGGCTTTCAGATTTCCAAGGCAGATTTCTCACTTTATGTGAGAAAAACAGAGAAAGGTATTATGCTACTTGTCATTTATGTTGATGATTTGATTATGACAGGTGATAGTGATGAAGATATCCTTCATGTGAAAATGCTATTAAAGCAAAAGTTTGGAAGGATTTGGGAGAGCTGCGTTATTTCTTGGGCATTGAGGTGATTAGATCACCAAGTGGGATACAGCTCTTGCAGAGGCAGTATGGATTCGACATGCTATCCAAATATAGGATGACAAGCTATAAGCCTATTTCAGTTCCTTTGGAGCAGAATGTGAAGCTGAGCGCACATGCAGGTGAGCTTCTGGAAGACCCTACTATGTACAGACGCATAGTAGGAAGTTTGATTTATATGACTATTACTAGGCCAGATTTGAGCTATGTTGTTGGATTGGTAAGTCAGTTTATGCAGGCTCCAAGGAAACCGCATTTGGATGCGGCTAGACGCATACTCAGGTATGTGAAGTCCACATTGCAGTATGGACTACTTTATGAGATTGGGATTCAGATACAGTTGCATGGATACACTAATGTTGATTGGGCTGGTAGTATTTCTGATAGACGATCTACCAGTGGATATGTGTTCGCTTTTGGAAGTGCTGTAGTCACTTGGAGCAGCAAGAAACAGCCTACAGTTGCCTTGTCGAGCAAGAGGCTGAGTATAGGGGTGCAGCAATGGCTGCATGTGAAGTAGCTTGGTTGCATAAGCTACTTTATGATATGCATCAGCCTACAGATGGGCCAGTTGTCATTTATTATGGCAACATGAGTAGTATTTACTTGGCAAATAACCGAGTCTATCATGCTAGAACAAAGCACATTGAGGTGCATTATCACTATGTGCGGGAGAGGGTTTTACTAGGTCTTATTGATCTAGTTTATGTCAGCACAGAGGATCAAGTAGCTGACATATTTACGAAGGCATTGGGCGCAGAGAAGCTGCACAAGTTCAGAGACCTGCTTGGTGTGCAGGAATTGGGATTGAGCTCGAGGGGGGGTGTTGAGATATCGAGCTCCACTCGTGATATGCCAGGGTGACCGTTGTGCATTTATGTCACCGACTTGTTAGCTCAGATGCGGTTGGTACACCGCCCATGAATAATAGCTAGATGACAATTATCCTTATCTACTCTAGTTCGTGGCTCAGTTAGTATGCCACCTTAGTTAGTTGAGTTTGGTTTGAGACCCATATATAGGGTTCTTCTATTTCTATGTACGAGAGTTCTTTTAGCTTACACAAACTAAGAAGAGGAAAACTGTTTTCAACCTCCACCTTTGTGTGTATTCTCCCATTGTGCAAGTGAGAAAGCTACAAGTGAGATTCCTTCCTTCTCTTCCAAAATCTTGACACTATTTCCTGGAATCAATGTCTCCTGCCCAATCTAAGTCACAATTCCCCAAAAGAGAAGTTTCGGAACTGTATGTGATACCATAGTCAAGAGTTTCCTTCAAGTATCTGAGCACCCGCATCCCAGTCTTCCAATGACTCTCATGAGGTTTGTTTGAGAACCTTCTCAAAACACCAACAGCAAAACTGATATTTGGTCTGGTATTACACAAGACTACTGACCATCCTCCTGTACCTCCCAATGTCTGCCAGTGTTGATGTATCCTCAACGGATAACTTTGCATTCACCTCCATAGGTGTAGCTATCTCCTTGCACTCGGTCATGCCCAATGCCTTCAAGATCTCCCATGCATACTTCTTCTGAGATGAAGATCTTTCCTGGCTCTTTCCAGACTTCAATTCCCAAACAATAGTGCAGCAATCCCAAGTCTGTCATTTCAAACTCAGAACTCAAAGCCTTTTGAGTTTGGTTGATCATATCTTCATAGTCACCTATAATAAGAAGGTTGTCCACATATAGGACAATCACTACAGACTTTTCACCATCCTTGTAAACATACAAGTTAGCATCTGAGGTACATCTTTTGAAGTTTAAGCTTAAAAAGAACTTATCTATCTGCTGGTACCATGCTCTGGGGGCTTGTTTCAACCCATACAATGCCTTCTTCAGCTTACACACTTTGTTCTCATAATGGACGACCTCAAACCTTGGTGGCTGAGCCATGTAAACCTCCACCTTGAGGTCACCATTTAAGAACGTTGACTTAATATCCATTTGGTAAATTGGCCACTACTTGTAGGTGGCCACTGCAAGTACTGTGCGAATAGTGGTCATTCTAGCAGTTGGGGCAAATGACTCTTGAAAATCAAACCCTTCAACCTGTGAAAAACCATGTGTAACCAGTCTAGCTTTGTACTTTTCTAAAGTACCATCAGTCTTGTACTTTACCTTCAAGATCCACTTGGTGCCAATAACCTTCCGCTTTGCTGGCCGATCCACTAGCTCCCAAGTGTCATTCTTCATTATGATGTCATACTTGGCTTGTATAGCTGCCTTCCATGCTAGATCTCCAAGTGCTTCATCTAAATCAGTTGGCTCCTTTACTTCTCTCATAATCTCAGCCATTAAGGCCATATTCACTATGTGAGCAAAAGCCCTCCTTTGCTCATCTATTCTTTGAGACCTCCTTGGTCTGTCTGCCTTCTCCTCAATAGATGTGGGTATAGGATTATTGTGGTCATAGAGCTGCTTCACCCAACACGGAAATGGCTTTTCCGCTGGGGTGATGTCAGGTTGGTGAACTTTTTCCTCACCATCTGAAGATGATGCTTCCTCCTCCTTAAGGATAAGGATAGCTCTCGGGACAGGTTCATAGTGGACTACTTCTTCGCTTGATGATAAAGTGGAAGAACTTGCCTTCTCCTCCTCCACTATCTGTAGCACTCCTTGAACACCACATCACGGCTCGCGATGATCTTCTTTGCCTCTTGGTCATATAATTTGTAAGCCTTCTGCTCATCACTATAACCCAAGAAGATACATTTTCTGCTTTTTGGTTGTAACTTGTTTCTCTTCTCATCTAGAATATATACATAACATTCACATGTGAAGTGTGAGATAGATGGTTTCTTACTAGTGTAACCCTCATGAGGTGTTTTTCCCTTCAGAGCCTTTGTATAGCTCCGATTAAAATGTAGACTGCAGTATTAATAGCGTCAGCCCAAAAATGGTTAGGAAATCCCTTGACCTTTAGCATGCATCTTGCCATCTCCACAATGGTGCAATTCCTGCATTCCACAACACCGTTCTGCTGATGTGTGTGAGGCATCATCAATTGATGCTTGATCCCTTTCATCTTGCAAAAGTCTTCAAACTCCTTTGAGTTGAACTCACCACCACCATCTATTCTAAATTTCTTCACACTTTTCCCTGTTTCATTCTCAACAAGTGTTAGCCATTCTTTAAACTTACCAAAAGCTTGAGCCTTATCATGAAGGAAGTACACCCACATCTTCCTACTGTAGTTGTCAACAATCAACATAAAATAAGAAGATCCCCCCAAGGCCTATGTAGGCATCTTTCTGCACAATTCAACATGCACCAACTCTAGAGAAGCCTATGCTCTATTCTTGCTTTCTTGTGGAAATGCCTTTCTCTATTGCTTGCCCATCATACAAGATTCACTTGGTTCCTTCAATTCAGTCATTGTAGATAGGTGAGCAACCATACCTTTCTTGTGCATCTCCTTCAACACTGCAAATCCAATGTGTCTAAACCTTTCATGCCAAAGCTTACTTGTGCCCACTCCAAGGGTGGCTATAAGAGCACTTAACTCATAAAGGTTGTTTCTTCTTTCTCCTTTTCCAACAACTTTGCCATCATTGTCAAGAATTTTTGCACCTGTCTTCTTGAACCTCACTTCATGACCAATATCAGTTATGGCAGCAACTGATAATAGATTTCTCCTAAATTTGGAAACATACAACACATTTGAAAGCTTTTTGACATCACCATTTGCAGCAACAAATGAAATAGTACATATGCCCACAGTAGGGCATTTTGCATCATTTCCAACCGTCACAGTGATGGATTCTTGTAGAGGCTGCATAGAATTGTATAGACCTTTCTTGTTGGTCATGTGATGGGAGGCTCCACTATCCAACACCTATGAGTTAGTGGTAGATTCTTCTTGCGCCAAGGAGCACACCTCCTCAATGGTCGCCATGAATAACTCCAACTTTGCTTCAGCCGTATTGGCTGTCTCTTTCCCTTTACTTTTAAGGTTACCATTCTTTTCATCTGCCTTCTTGACATGACAATCTGCGATTGCATGCCCTTTCTTCTTGCAGTAGGAGCACTCTCCTTGAAACTTCTTTTTACAGCCCTTCTTTTTTTTATCACCATCATTTTTGGTGGAGGAACCACCTTTGACTTTTGCATTGGCAGAGAATAGAGCATCTCCATTGTTGCTTCCTTCTCGGGCTTTCAGCCTCAACTCCTCTAGCAATAATGCACAAAACTCCTCAAAACTCAAAGCTTGAGGTCTCACCTAAGTATTAAGGGCAGTTACTAGTCCATCGAGCTTTTGTGGACAAATCTAAAGACACCTCCTCGCTAGCTCCTCGCTAGTCTTTTGTATCCTAGCACCAGCCATCTAGTCACGCAGATTCTTAATCCGAGTGATGAATGCTTCAGTTGTCTCTCCTTCAGCAAACTTCTCCGCTGCTAGTTGATTCTCCAAGTTTTGAATCCTTGTTTGGTTTCGTATTTCATACTGACTCCTCAGTACATTCCAAGCCTCTATTTCTTTGGTTGTATGCTGAATCAAAGTCAAAGCACTGTCAGAACATCTTGTAACTAAGGCACACAATGCATCTACATTCCTTCGTTTCCAAGCTGGTAGAAGATCTGCATTCGGAGATCTCATCACACTAGGATTTGATGGATCGGGGGTAGGCTGTGGTTCTACATTAGTCCCTAGCATAGTCTCAAGCTCATAAGAATCAAGGATAGTTGTAATTTTGAACTTCCACAATGTATAGTTTGTACCATCTAACTTTCCTTCGTTGAAGGTTGGTGGATGAATCCTTAGTGTTTCAATAGCTGATACAGTAGCACCACCTCCCGCACCGCTTCTTGATTGGTAGAACTGCTTTCGGAAGATGACATTGTTCCTCTTTGCTATTGAAGCCTTTGTCTCTTGCGCATTCTTCAATCCCTAGATCCCCTTGGGCTCTGATACCATGTAAAAATTACACTGCACAACGAAGGAATCTAAGAAAGAGACAGAGATAGAGAGTACACAACAGATAAGAGGAGAATTAGAAAATTTATTTAGCTCCAAACAACTAGTACAGAGATGGCTCTGTCCACCCGTGTGCTTCCACAGTGAAGCTTAGATGGCGATCCAAATAAAAGATAGGTGAAGAGCTTAAGGCTAGTTGGAACAACTCTGATTGGGTGAAAGATAGATGATCGATGGCTATGAAGGGGTTTAGCTTTTATAGCCCGTGAAGGCGGTTAGGTCAGCATGACTAACCTACTATATGAGCCTCCACTAGTCGTCCAAGGAATATTCCCTTTACCGTCGGGCCCCTCGAACCCCAAAATAGGGATCCCTTTTAACTCCTTTACCCCGCAACTCGATGCAATGTGCCTCGAGTTGCTATCAACTTAACTACTCAGTCCAACCCAAAGATTAGACCATCAATGGTCACCTTTTTGCCATCCAATCACATAGACCTCATCTGATATAAAAGTCAGGACTCAACCAATGCCCGGGCTCACATTTGGCTTCTCCTCATAATGGGGGCCTTACAACTTTGAGCACCATGGATCATTGGTGGCATCTTATGAGGGTGGGACATTGAGCATATCTAACAAGCAGTGCATCGGGGGGCCAATCCCTGAGGTGTAGGAGAGGTGCAGTGTGGCCACGGCATTGAGCAGAGAGGTGCCTCCTCTATCTATGCTTACATTGTGTTTTACACCGATATGTGTAGGGACTCCCTTTGAGGAGTGTGGGGAAGGCTTAACTGCTAGATTACAATCCAAAACAAACATGAAATTTACGATAGAAGTTAGGGCAGTGTGTCCCTTAGACGCTCCTAGTCGCAAGGCCAAGAGGGTGTATTATTTGAGTGTGTAGAGGCCGCAAGCTAGTGCCTAGAGATTCAGTGTCGAGCCCATTTTGGGTCTCGATAGGTGGCACATTTACCGAGAGCTACTTATAAGTGATAGTTCTCAAATCTTGGTTATCTAGGGACCATTTAGCCAATTTATGCCAAAGGACACTGAGATTGATCCACTGTTTACTGATACACATCATCTAGTTGAAATCCAAAAGCAAGAAAGAGCTAGGCGACATGTCGATATCTTGAGGAGGTATTCCCCTCAATGTAGTAGTCCAATATTCCTACAAGGGAGTGGATCTAGTGATCATAAAGCCACAAGTAGTCCATTGAGAGAAGGAAGCTCTAGTGCTCCCTTCCCCTAGTAAGTCAGCCTACATCAAGTGTGGGTGTAAACCCACCTTCACCAAAATTTCCTATTGCAAATTCAATCATCATTATGGCATAGCCTATCATAATTCCTACTAGAACAGTAGATTTGCTAGTGTTAGGTTTTCCCCTACCCATCTTTAATGGGTTAGTGGAGGAAGCTATAGAGCTCCACATTAGGGAGTTTCAAAAGTTGATGTTTAACTGTCATATCCAAGACGAAGGACATTTAATGATATTATTTAACATGACTCTCAAGGGAAGAGCTAGAGTATGGTATCACAACCTAGAGGTTGTAACCATAACCACTATTGATTTATTTTACACTGCCTTTCGAAGGAAAATTTCCCTTGAATGGGGTGGTCAATATTGGCTACGTGTACTAAATGTGACACGTCAAGAGCCATATGAGGATATCCAAGCATGTTCCAAGAAGTTAAAAGAGGTATTTTGCAAATTGCAAGCCTCTATCCCTATCCTAACAGCTGCCCACCAACAAGTACAATATTTTTTGCATGGTTTGGACTTCAATATTCAAGTGCATTTGATTAGTGTCACCTTACCGGATATATAGACACTGCTATTAAACAAGCAAAGAAAGTAGAATCTCAACTACAAGCGGCCTACACTTTAGAGCCAATCTTAATGCAGGTCTAGTTCTTAGAAATAATTTGGCATGACCAATGGAAGTCAAGGGATAGCTATGACTAACCTGAATGGGAGAGAAAGCATAATACAAAATGTGCCCTTACTACCAACTCCTCCCCATGTGACCATGCCAATAGCTAGTTAGATGGTTCCACTAAATAATGGAAGTCAAATGATAAACCCTAATGTGGTTCCAATTAATCAGTAGCAGCCAACCCCTAATCAGGTGGTTAGGTTGATGGAATAGCAAGTAGATGATCGTGGCTATGAGTCTAGTGCATCGAACGTCCTTAGCAAAGTTAAGGATATGATGAAGCACTATACCGACATGATCACCAAACAATATAGGAAAATAGCTATTGATGTCAATTTTCTTAAAAAATATCAGAATTTGATAGGGAGTCAATGCCTTCAAGAGGGTGCCTCCTCAAGATTCAGCTGTAAGTGGTGTGGTAGCCAACATTTCCCTAGGAATTGCCCTAATGTTAAAGGTGACATATTTGGGAAGTTAGACCATCTAGCTAGTACCTATTAGAGTAAGATTAGTTCTCTCCAAAAAGGGAGTAGGCAACCAGGTCCAGTCACAAGGGAATAATCTCGAGCAGGATGATGGACCAAATCAAATACTACAAAGAGGGAAAGCTATTATAGAAGAGCTGCCTAGTGGCAGTGGTGTCAACCTTATTGAAGTTGTGAGTGTCAACAACATTGAAGCTTCTAATTTGCAAGCCATTACAAAAGGGAAAAAGGTTAAAGAAGGCAATATGGATAATGTCAAACTTGTCGAGGGTAAACCCTAAACAAGATGATAAAGGGATGCAAGTCCTTAATCCTAAGGTAGAAGCCAGTCCTCTAAAACCTACTAATGGCAAAGCTAACCCTCAAAATGAGTTGCCAAAAAAGAAGGTTAAATCCAAGGGGCGCCAAAGCAAGTTCAAAGGCCAAAGGACAAAATGGTCTGGCAAGAGAAGAGAACCATTGCTACTTATCATGAGTTTGATTTAGTGAGTTCTCTTTGTGATGTAAAGCCTGATGTGAACCTCCTGCAATTGATCCAGTTATCTCCAGGAGTGCATAAAGAATTTAAAAATATTCTTTGCACTGGGTATATCATTGAGCCCTTGGCAACAGCTCATGTGGGAGAGGATTGGTTTAAGCATGGTGAAAAGCATTGCCCAAGGGTAGTAGCATATGTTTATGGAATATTAGTGGATCGTGCTATTGTAGACATAGGATCCTCCGTCAACATCATGAGTTCAGAATTGATGGAAAGGCAGGACTAGAAATCTGAAAGGTTGCCTCCACAATTCTTCAAATGGCTAATGACAGTTTAAGACAACCTAAAGGTTACATTACCAAAGTTCATGTGACTATTACGAGTGTGGAATGCACTGTAGACTTTAGGGTTATTTGGTTTGCAGGATGGCCAAGCTATCAAGTATTGTTAGGAAGGCCATGGATCTTGCGATCCAACTATCAAGTGGATATACCTAATGGTCCTTTGATTTTTGGCAGAGGTGCCAATCATGTGGTAGTAGATGCGTATCCTGAGTCTCCTCAAAGTAAGAGAGCTCCTTTATCCTCATCAAAATTAGATGCATTAGAGGAACCATTTTGTAGTGAGACTTCATCAAGCAATGAATCAAAAGAGGGGTCCACTACAGAGGATATATGCCATGACTCTAAATGAGCCGATTAAAGCTCAAGATAGAATAAGAGACACGGATGTGATTGAGCTAGATCTCTGAACGTTGAATGATCCACAACAACTAGTTAAATTACGGGCTATGCTTAGTCTAGAGAAGAGAGGAGGGACTATGTGTCCCCGATCCAAGAATTATGTGACATATTTGCTTGGAGTTATGATGAGCTAAGGGGTATTCCTCCCAATTTGGTTGCGCATACTATTCCTTTGATGGAAGGTAGCCGTCATGTTTGACAGAAAGTGAGGCATATGCCTTTTGAGCTAAGGGACAACACATGGAGTGGTGTTCACCAATGGTTATCAAGAAAAAGAAGAATAATCAAATCTAGCCTTGCATAGATTTTAGGGAGCTCAATAAATAGACAGTTAAAGATTACTATCTGATGCCATTCATTGATCAGATTTTAGATCAGTTAGTGGGTAGGGATGTCTATTCATTTATGGACTACTTTTTTGGATATAACCAAATGGCTATTGTAGAGGAAGATAAGTTGAAAATGACATTTATTATTGTATTTGGTACATTTGCATATCATGTGATGGCATTTGGATTATGCAATGTGTCGGGTTCTTGACAATGTACGACTTATAAGAGTTTTCGTGATATTTCCCCTGAGGAGATGAAAATCTTTATTGACGGGTGGCCACCATAAGGGAAAGAATGCTGATTATTTTAAGGAAGTGTTTTGAGCGGTATATGCAGTTTTCCATTGCTCTTAACCCAAGAAAGTGCATCTTTGGAGTGCCCTATGGACTACTATTGGGTCATGTGGTTAGTTCAACTGGTATTGCGACCGATCCTAAAAAGATAAAGGTTATTCTCACTATGAGTCCGCCATGTACTCCTAAAGAAGTGCATAGCTTTTTATCATCAATGGGATGTTATCAACGATTTATTAATGCACTCGTAGAAAGAACATTGCCATTGACAAATCTATTATCTTTTAACTGTCTATTTGTTTGGAGTGATCCTTGTCAAGTATCATTTGAGGATGTGAAGTAGGAATTGGCAAAAGCGCCAGTCCTGAAAGCACCCAAAAGGGTTGAGTTTTTTTGTATATTTTCAGCAACCACAATGCATAGCATTAACTATTGTTTAGCCCAAATCTGGGAGGAGAAATGGTATCATCCAATAGCATTTGCTAGTCATAAATTGGGGATATCTGAACTTAATTACACCTACATGGTGAAATTGTGCCTTAGGATGGTGTTTGTGACCAAAAATTTTAGGCACTATATTCTCTATGAAAATATAGTATTTTATGAGAAGGTGGAAGGAAGGATTTAGATTGTTGCTAAACAAGTTATAGCCACCTGATCGCCTAGCGAAATGGCTGATTACTTTACAAGAGTTTGATTATCAAAGTAGGAGTAAGCCACTGAAGTTGCAAGGCATCATTGAATGTCTTGTGTACTTCAAGGAACCAAATGAAATCTTGGCTTAAGTTAGTGATATTGAGAGACTATTTAAAATTGATATGGCCTCCATTCCACCATAATGTGTTGCTATAACACACTATTTATCCACAGGAGAGAGTGGAGCAACTTTATCAAAATCAGAGAATAGGATAATTAGATAGAAGTATTTGAAATTTGCCTTGATTATAGAAACACTATATTGGCACAGGATTGATCATGTTTACCGAGGATGTGTTATGCTGAACGAGGTTTCGTTAATCTTAGAAGAGTGCCATGACTCTGCTTGTGGAGGGCAATTTTTTGGGCAATTGATTGCACAAAAAGCTTTACGAGCTTGATATTGGTGGCCATCCATTTTCCAGGATTCATTTGAGTATATCAAGAGATGTGATATATGTCAAAGGCATGACATTAGGGAGAATAAGAAGTGCCCACTGACTCCTATTATGGCTATGCTACTATTCGAGAAGTGGGGCATTGATTTTGTGGATCCTATTACCCCATCGCCTTCTACACAGAAGAGATATATCATAGTAGCAATTGACTATTTTATGAAGTGATCAGAAGCACAAGCGATGAAAAAGGACGATGCAAAGGAGATTGCTAGCTTCCTGCTTGAGCAGATTATCTACCGATTTGGTTCGCTAAAGGAATTAGTGTCGGACCATGGAACCCATTTTCTAAATAAGGTGATTAAAAACCTGATGAAGCATGGCATATTAAGCACAATAAGATAAATCGTTATAACCCACAGGTGAATGGGTAGGTTGAAAGTACTAATAAATAGATGGTGGGTATTTTGTCAAAGAGAGTATCAGAGAAGAAATGAGATTGTGATAAGATGTTATATGTGGCAGTGTGGACATATAACACGATGTTTATACGAGCCACATGCCACACCCCATTCAAGTTAGGTCATGGGGAGGAGTGTGTATTACCCCTAAAGATTGAGTTATTGACCATAAGATTCGCAATTAACCATTTTTTGGGGGACGAAGATGCACTTTTTGAGCGCTTTATGACTTTAGCACACCTGGATGAGCTCAAATTGCAGAGTTTGTTACACCAAGAAGTGGCTAAGCATCGGATAAAGTAGTTGCATGATTTAAAAGAAAAGAAATATACCTTTAAGAAAGGGAAATTATTTTTATACTATGATGCACATAAGAAGCTGTTTCCGGGGAAACTAGAGCCTAAGTGGGATGGTCCCTATAAAATAGTCAGAATAGGTTACTAGCCGATCTACAAGGAGTGGAGTTCAAAAATAATGTTAATCTTAATAAGATTAAGCCTTATTATCTCTAAATGCATTAATGAGAATTATGCCTTGTAGGGCCATGCTTGGCCAATCTCGAACATGCAAGAGAAAAAATTGGTTGATGAGGTGGCTAATTTCTTACTTGAAACACCCATACTTGGAGTAGAGATATCATTTGGGAAATCTTATCTGGTGGAGTAAGGGATATAAAATCATTGAGCAAGAGGAAGGATCATTTGCTTGGGAAATCAAAGTCTTCTATCATCACTGCTTATGACTTCTAACGAGTATCCATGTTATATTCAATGAAGAATGTGGGATGAAGCCTTTGGTATATCCTCTGAACATGCTAAATTTTAATTATCATAATTATGAGTAGAAGTGATGATGGCTAGTTGTGTGAACCCATCATGGACATGTATATTATACTTTGATGGAGCATCTAGGGGTCCCAACAAGAAAGGGAGTATAGGTGTGGTTATTAGGGATCCCCAACGTAGAATCGTGATGAAATTAGTTGTCTACCTTAGGGTAGGCTTTATTAATAATATGGCAGAGTACGAAGCTTTGATTATGGGATTGAACATTACAAAGAAGAGTGGTATTCACTAGTTGTTAGTAAAAGGGGATTCCCTGTTGGTTTTGAATCAACTGAATGGGATGTACACAGTACGGAACCCTATTCTTCGTATGTACTATCGTGATGCCATGAACCTGATCGATGACTTTGAGTGAGTGTCTCTTCATCTAATTCCATGACATTAGAATCAATTTGTTGATTCATTAGTCAACTATGTATATGAAGAAGACCTCTTTTTCAATTATGGTCCTAGTTTGGATATATTTATTGATGACGACACAAGACCAAGTCGATTATGGGGACTTTTATTAGAGCATGCTCTATACGGCAGGTGATGGTTAGTATGGGTGATGCAAAGAGTAGCCAAGACCCATTTGCCATTATTATCTTGGACCCATAGGTTGGTTGGATGATACTTTCTATGTACACCTCTTGCTATCTATGCAGGAGGTATGGGTCACAATTCAATGCATTTAGTTTAGGGCTTGGAGCCCAAATTTCTCCTTGGAATGGAGCGTCTCATTGTCTATCAGTGTTAGTCCAAGGAGGGTTTTCTATGAGTTACATTGCTATATTCCTTTAGTACAAGAGGGCCAGTTTGTTTGTTGTGAAATGTTATATCTCGTTAGGCCATGAGATCCCTGTGATTATTTGGTGTGAGCTTTTTTAATTGATTTCTATTTTAGTGCCATACCAAATAGGTTCAATGGAATGGTTGGATACAGCCTTTGTTTTGTGGGAGCTTGTGGTGGCCAACAATCCAGGTGGTGTTATCGCCTTTTTGAGCTTTTCCTCTTAAGCTGCTTATATATATGTATTTGTGGGGGTTTTATTTTATTTATTGGGGACCCACAAGTCTTGGCATGAAGTCCTGAGGTTTAGTTAAGTATGTATGGGGGAGGTTCAAGCTGATGCTAGGAGGCATATTCCACGGTGGATTCCGTGAGGCCACGGTGGATTTCGTGAGTTTTTTATTCCACGGTGGATTCCGTGAGGTCTTGCAGTGGATTCTATAAAACTATATTTATTTGCCAGGGCTCGTACAGAGGGTGGATTCCTTGTGCGATAAGTTGACGCGGACGCCTATCCTTTTCAAGCATCATGTCAATTTAATGTGCACGTGGTGATTCCATAGTGGGTGATTCTGCAAAATACATATTTAAATTAATGGACATTTATGAGTTTAGAGTGCACTCGTATTAAATTAAGGTTAAGGACAGAGTTCCAACCTATTTATTTATTTTGTAGCTAAAGACTGCTAGGTATTCACTTTTTTTTATTTAATTTTATTATTTTCTAACAATTATGAATGCTTCAGTTGATGTGTACAGCAGGTAGCGGTGGCGTTGGGAAGCACTAGGTGATAGCATGTATTCAATTTATCTAGAAGAAATTATCATTTTTTATGGACGCGTTCCTTATCATTAAAGGCGTGGTGCTAATATTTATTTAGGCACGCTTATTTATTAAAGCGCTTGATAAATATTTATTATTTTATATGCGCATGGATGCTCGGTTTAAATATTTCATTATTGGACATTGTATTTGGGCACATCACAACTTTTGGACCGCCCAACCGCTTTATTCTTTATTCGGAAAAAAGCAAACACAAAAGCCAAAGCATGCTAATTGTAAAATTGGGTTATTTTTTAGCTTTGAGATGAGTAAATTTATACATACATGCCTTGTGAAGTGTTCACACAAGGCATGGGGGGAGATTGTACCCAATTGTTTTCTTTTCTTCATGTTGTGCAAATCTTCCTTCTTGTTTTATGAGCTTTAGTATAGTTCTTTTGTTCTAGGGGACCTTCCGGTGCTAGCTACATACGCATTCAGCATCCGATTTCCTCACCAATGGTATCAGAGCGAAGCTGAGATCAAGGGCTTTCAATTGCTTACCATATTGTGTGAAGGCAAAGCTCTTGGAACGAACGGGCTCTATAGTCAGTCTTGCGACAAACCGTCAATACCAGCATGTTTCTAGCAGTGAAGAACCCCTTGCTGTGCTATTGGATTGCGAAGGACCACTCTTTGTCCAACGGAGGATCACCTCCCAAGCTTCCTTGAAAACTAGTCTTATTGACAGAGAAGAGTTGATTAAGTGTGGGAATATAAAGCTTAATAAGATTTAGAATAAAGCTTATCTCTCCAAATTCCAACCTCGACAGCGGGAGGAAGTACTACAGGACGTCAATGACATCAAACACATGCCTCTATCCTGTCACCAAAAAACGATTGCCTTAAAACTTAAGCTTTTTATCTAAAGCTTAAGTTTTTAAAGCTTTACTAAGGCTTAAAAATTTCAAGCTTAAATGTCCTCCTCAGCGGGCACTCACATTGAGCTTACCCTGAACTACTCTTGAAAGCCTCAACAAGCCCCTGTTCGTACCTACACTCTGACAAAGCCAATTTCTAGCAAGCAGATTGTTATGCGTAATAGTCTACATGGATGAAGTATTCGTTGAAAGAAGACCTTCATCAATTATTGTACCCGCAAAAGAAGAAAGATTACAAAAAGCCATATTAAAAAAAAAGCAAGCCTTGTAAACCCAAACTTGAGCTATGCCCATCCCTTTAACAAGATTTCGAGTGTGTGAGGTTGTTTGAGATTTTGTAGGATGTTTGATCAAACCATGGAAGATTTTATGGCCGAAAGTGATTTATCGAAACCAACTATGGAGCAAAAATTGGACCTAATTATGATGCAACTTCAAGAGGAACAAAGAGCACGTCAAACTTTGCAAGCTCAACTGGCTACTCTTCAACAATCCGTTGTCGATCAATATGGACCGCAATCCGAAGATGTTATATGACGTACGATCGATGCGACACTTGAAGCACAATCTATCAAGAAAGAAGCCAAGATATGTAAAAGAAATTTCAAATTTCGTGCTTTTAATGGGCTACGTGACGAAAAATTTGTTCTTGCTTTTATCAATCAGCTTGATGATTACTTCCATGAAGAATGGTATGCTAAAAAAGATAAACTCAAATGTGTCACTAACCATTTAGTGGACAAAGCATCGTTATGGTGGATTGTTTTCCACAAGAGTATTGAGTGTCCTACTACTTGGGCGGCCTTTCAAAAGAAATTTTTGCAGAATTTTCTTCCACCTCAATTCCATGAAAAAGCAATCAAATAGTGGGATCTTTTGCAACAAAGAGATCATGAGCCTATTCCGCAATACACTGAGTGTTTCTGGAACGCCTTATTGCAACTTCGAATGCTTGAAGATGTACCTGAGGCGATCCACAAGCGCAAGTATATGTCTAGTTTGCTTGGTCATTTCTATGCGGAGGTGAACATGTTCAAGCCGACGACTTTGGAGGATGCGATTTCTTTAGCCCATGATGCTGAAGACAAAATTCATGGATGAAAAAAGTGACCACAACAATTTCCAACTAATGGTAACTTTGGTACAAAGCAATTCAATTCTAACTTTCGAAGATTCAATCAGAATCGATTTGTTCCTTCTTATTTCTGTAAATCGTGGACACAACCCCCTGCTTTACCATCAAACAGAAATTCAAATCCTAAGTCATCTTTTCAGCCAAATCCCAACATACCTAAACTCCCATCCATTACCAATAATGTTTCCAAAGTCAAGTTTGTAGTTTGCTACAAGTGCCACCAACCTGGACACCTAGTGGTGAAATGTCAATCCAAAAATCCAACTGTTCACATCAATTACTTGGAAGCGGTTGAAGACAAAGACCATGAAGAAATGCTAGATTTCACGGAAGATGATGATGATATCGGTACTACTTCAAATATTTTACCAGGTATGCCAAATCCTCATTCATTATTAATGATGAATTACTTGGAAGCGGTTGAAGACAAAGACCATGAATTACTTGGAAGCGGTTGAAGACAAAGACCATGAAGAAATGGTAGATTTCACGGAAGATGATGATGATATCGGTACTACTTCAAATATTTTACCAGGTATGCCAAATCCTCATTCATTATTAATTATGAAATGTCTTGTGCATGGTAACGAAAAGATTGTTTTGCATGATTATGGGAGCACACATGATTTTATTTCTGTAAAATTGGTCAAAGAATTGAATTTATATACTATTTCAACTCATTGTTGCATAAAAGTTGCATTCTTAGGCACTAGATACAATGGTACACAAGAAGTTCATGATTTAGAAATTAAAATTGGTGATCATGCTTGGGATTCATAGAATATGGTCGATGCTTGATCGGCATTGCGTCTGGTGTCATGGGAATGTTATGAGTCACTACACTCGAATCTACTCATTTTAGCACTCGTCGAGGGACCAAAGTGAATACCTCTGTAATCTCATAGCAGCGCAATGAGATCTACTTCTTCCTACTCAATCAGGTCGTCAGCTATGAAGCTAGGTTGGGGCTTCTCCCCTTCCCCAACCAAGTCAACTTCTTTGACCTTGGTAGGTCCTTCTACATGTTCATTGCTTACCATTGCCTCTTGGCACCTAGCAACATCACTACCCTATCACCTTTCTTAAATTTCTTAAATTGCTTTGGTAGATCTTGTAGTTGTTTCTTCTCCTCAGCATTCAACTCCCTAGATTTCCTCTTTCTTTCCTCCTTCAACCATCTACGCCTTAGATGGACTAATAGGTCCCCCTTGGTGTATTTGGTCTTAGGCGGTCAGGGTATTTCATGGTCGGTATCTGAGCTCACTTCCGACTCAGAGTCAAACTCTCTATCTTCACTAGAAGAGGGAGTCTCTCTTCGTGGTCATAGCTCTGAATGTGATTCCATCCTACATAGTGGTGTGGCAGTTGGTTGGGTGAGCCATAACCGTTCGTAGTCAATCACTCCTATGTGCTCCAACCACGTGTGATCATGCTCCATTTGCATGATTCCTCTCTTGATTCTAAATGTACTCTCTTTCTACAACTTGGAATCTACTCATATTTTCTCAATCTCATGTCCATTAGTGTCATACTCTATCGTGTGAATCTCTTCTTCACTCTATTCACTTAAGAACAAACAACAATCCTCGTACTCATCATCCAGACTATCCTCATTCAATTGCTTGTCATCTCTAGGTTTCTACACTCCTCTTTCTTCTCATCCATGAACAAGGCCCAATCATACATCAGGTTTAGATCATGTACCCTAGTCCCTTTCCACTTGGGTTCATCCATGAGACCCTTGAAGGGTTTAAGATTAGCAACTAGGTTTCCACCTAGCTTGTCTGCTAAGTACTCCAACATCTCGTGGAGCTCTTGTTATTCAGGACGTGGAAAGTGACAAGGGTGGGCCGGCTACAAGAGCTTCTAGCCATCATGCATAAAGGTACTGAGGTCTTATCGGTTGCCTTAGTAGCTTGCTTGTATTCCTCCTTGTTGTTTGAGAATGGCAGATTGATTGTAGCTAGCATGTGCATCCAATCCCGCTCATCCTCAGGGTAAGGGATATAATTTGTTAGTGGCCCGTAAGATTTCCTAACATGAGTGTCACCTTTCAAGATCATGGAGATGGTATCTAGGTCAACTGGCATGGTCTTCTAGGCATCCATCTCTACTCTTATTGATTTCCTTTGATTGCCGAAGAAGATCATACCATTGCCCTAGTCTTCTATGACTCATGCATGCATCCATGGTCGGCCTAGCAAGATTCATAATCTACCCCCTTCATAACAATGAAATCCACTAAAAACTGGACTCCTCCAATCTTCAACGGCTAATTCTTCAACACCTCAAAATGGCTTAACTTTCATCCCATTGGTCAGTGACATTGAACCTAGCAATCTCGATAGGTACGTTACCCCAAGCCTGGAGCATTACAAGGCTAAGTACACTAACTCCTACCCCCACGTCTACGATTCCTTTCCTTGTAGCATCTCCTAGTGCTAGGTCGAGTAAGATTACATGCATCTCAGTGCCTTCCTAGAAAGCATTAACATGTAAGGACTAGGGTACTAAGTGCAATCTCAAGCTCGGTTTTTGAGTTACTGCATCAAGGTCATGCAAGTGAGCTGCCCCCTGCTCGATTGGTCCTTCTACCCATTGCTTCAACTCTTGCCACATCATTGGGTGCTGTCTAAATAGGTTTCCTAAGTGCGAAGTCATAGGGGTTGGCAGTAGCATCATATTGCCCAATGCTCTTGGCTAGTTTGCTAGCCCATGGCGTGTAAGCTTTGTCTATGTGGTACTACTCATGGTGCAGATGTGTCTCTTGGCTTCAATCAAGTCGGTGAGACTGGTGTGCTCACACTAGAGAGCTCATTGATTTCATCTTCTAAGATGGGAACTACATCCTTTAAGTGCTCTTGGGCTTTTCTCACCCACTCCTTGACCTTATCTATAGCTTCAAGCTGGCACTTCAGGTTAGGGTACTCCCTAACCTTAGCATTCCCTTTTTCTACAATCTTCGGCGTAGATGTTTCTACCTCTAGATATGACTCTTTTTCCTATGGGTAGTGTCATGGCACTCTCTATCTTAAGCATGACATTCCTCAATTCTCTTCTTCCTTTGCCTACTATGGCTCTTTTTTCCTATCGAGGCTGCATCTAGGTTACTAGGCCCTGGCAATGATATGCCAACTCAATTCATCTATGCTCGGTCATAACATGCAATAGGATGGGTGTAGCATCGCATTTGCTCCGTTGTTATTGGTTTTTCATTGGCAATTTGGTTGACTTGACTGGCATTTGGGCCGCTTATGCCTATTGTCTGTACTTGACGGATAAGCTCTATGCATTACATGCTTTGGTCCGTGGTTGATGCCTCTTAGTTCGTCCATGCTTGACAGATATTTTGGAGCTCCGATTTGGATGTTTTGAGGACTTCCCACTCATAGGGATATTGACTTTGGCTTGCTACTGGATGTATTGACTTGACAAAGATCTTATTTTGGGATTATGTATTGCTCATTGTTCGCTACGACAGTTGCTTCATGTATGTCATGCTCTCTTGGATGCGTCTGACGCATTGACTTGGTCACTTATCACTGGTACTTTGTCTTGGGTTGCTTGAGCCCTTGAGCTCGTTTGTACGCCTTTTGTGCCAGTGGGAGCATCTTGCATGCTTACTTGACCTTGAGCAGGGATTACATGCTATTGGAGCAATTACATGTATTGGAGCAGTCTATGTCATTGAGCAATTACAGATGTATTGAGACTTTGGGATTATACTCCGAGAATTGGATGTTGCATTGAGTATATGTCTTGGTTCACAGGATGCTTATGAGCTGAGTCTCAGTTTTGGATCCGCTTTCTTTTGAGCAAACACCTATTTGTGTCAGGTTTTGGCAATTGCAGGTACATTTTGCCTAGATTGTCTGGGGGTGTGCCTCTTACTGGTAGATGCTATTTGGCATCTCTCGGTGTTATGCTCATGTATTTTCACTGTCATTTGGCTTTTCTTTGTCCTCTTTATGCCGGCTTTGGACCTAGCATTGTTTAGTTGACATTAGATCCAGTTTTGGGACAGTTTTCTCTCATTATTGCAGTTCTAAAATTTATTACAGCAAGCATTTATTGGTGGATTGAGCAGTATTGTTTATGCTGAAATATCCTGATTTGGTGTATCGCATCTAGTACTAAGTGGGCAGTATCTTTTGGCACACTTTTCTTGCCATTTGGAGCTCATTTCAAAGGATTTTGAGCACTTTCTGCAGTAAAACAGCAAGCAGTTTTAGACTGTTTGTGCATTTCCAGCCTGCATTATGGCATCCTCTTCGACTGATAATGCCATATTTAACATCACAAAGTTGGATGGTACCAACTACTCTTATTGGAAGAGTCAAATTTGGCAGGTCTTGGTGTAGAAATCTCAGATTAAGCCACTTCAGTTGAGCGGGGAGCAACCTGAAACTATGAACAATGACGACTGGCTTGAACTTGATGAGCTATGCAAGTCCACGATTGTATTGTCTCTCACTGAACAGGTACATTATAATGTATTTGAGGGAGCACAAAGTACATGGGATCTATGGAATAAGATCAAGAATCTTTATGATAAGAAAAGTCCGGCGAGTCAGATATACCGGTTGAAGCAGCTTATGGATCTGCGCATGAAGGATAATGTGACTATGTCTGCTCACTTGAGCCAGTTCCATGCTATACTAAAGAACCTGACTTCGCAGGATATCACCTTTGGAGAGGAAGTAACTCCTCTTTTCTTGCTTGGGACTCTGAACGAGTCATGGGATGTATTCCGCATTGCTCTATGTGCCTCTAGTGCTACTCTGAAATTGAATGATGTTGAGAGTGCTCTTCTGCAATAAGAGGTTAATCGCAAAAACTTGGATGCCTCTCGTGTTTCACATGCTTTGACAGTTAGATACAGGAATGAACGTGGGAATGGCCGTGGCCGTGACTCTCAGAAGGTTCGGTCTAAATCTCGTGGAAAGTCGCGTAGTAAGTCGCGTGGGTGCAACGCTAATGTCACTTGTCATCATTGTGGGAAAAAGGGCCATATCAGACCACAGTGTCATGAGTTGCGCAATGAGAAGCGCAAGGATAAGGGGAAAGAGAAAGTGCAGGAGAAGTCCTCTGATCGTAGCATAGTACCTGCGAAGTCTAGCGTCAAGATTGAGGAAATTAATGTCACGCAGACCGAGGATTCTGATGGTGGTGATGAGTTCATACTTGCAGCTAGTTCTTCTGATGCCTCACACTTGACTGAGACACCTAGTATGTATGCACAGTGCTGGTTATTAGATTCAGGTGCGTCCTTCCATGTGATGCCTTACCGTGAGTGGTTTCACTCTTACCGTACTGTATCTGGATCAGTCAGACTTGGAGATGACAGGTCTCTTGATATTGTGGGCTATGGAGATATTCAGTTGCAGTTTTCCGCTGGCAGTTCCTTTTTGCTCAAGGATGTACGTCATGTACCTGCGCTTACGCGCAATCTTATGTCTGCAGGACAGTTGGATGATGCAAGGTTTCATGTCTGTTTTGGGGATTCTGCCTGGAAGATTACCACAGGCAGACTTGTGCTTGCTAGAGGTGCCAAGGCTGGCAGCCTCTATCCTCTTGTTGTATCTGGGTCTTCTGTAGACCATATTTTGGCAGTGGGTTCTATCCCACATGTATCACTTTGGCATGCCCATTTGGGGCATATGTCTTTGAAGGGAATGAAAATTTTATCTGGTTTGCAGTATCTTCCGCCTTTGGACTATGCACATTTTGACTCGTGTGATCATTGTCTTTATGGTAAGCAGAATAGGTCTACGCATAAGAAATCGGGTAGGCCATGCATGAGTGAGCCCTTGGCTTTGGTGCATTCAGATGTTTGTGGGCCCATGCCATGTATGTCTATGGGTGGCGCGAAGTACTTTGTTACCTTCATTGATGATTTTTCTAGAAAAGTGTGGGCTTATCCCATAAAGCAAAAGTCCAGTGTCTTGGCAGTCTTTCAGCATTGGCTTGCTCTGTTGAGATATCGAGCTCCACTCGTGATATGCCAGGGTGACTGTTGTGCATTTATGTCACCGACTTGTCAGTTGTTGCAGATGCGGTTGGTACACCGCCCATGCATAATACCTAGATGACAGCTATCCTTATCTACTCTAGTTGTGGCTCAGTTAGTATGCCACCTTAGTTAGTTGAGTTTGGTTTGAGACCCATATATAGGGTTCTTCTATTTCTATGTACGAGAGTTCCTTTTGGCTTACACAACTAAGAAGAGGAAAACTGTTTTCAGCCTCCACCCTTGTGTGTATTCCCCCATTGTGCAAGAAAGAAAGCTACAAGTGAGATTCCTTCCTTCTCTCCTACAATCTTGACATGGTATCAGAGCCTTGTTCGTGGTAAGGAGCTCAAGAAAGCAAGCCAAGTTCACGGTGTTTTGGTAAGAGGACCAGTGTTTCTTTCATTTTTCTATTTTGGGAGCAAATCTCTGCAGGTAGCACAGTCGAAAACTGCAAGAGTGCATTGTCTCAGATTGAGATGCCCTTCGCAGTGTAGCAAGAGGGCAGTATATGCTGCGGGAGAGGCTTTAGCCCTTGGTTGCTCTGTTTTTTTTATTTGAGGCCATTTCGGGGCCTGTTTTGGAGGCGGAAGTTTTCTGCACGCACTCAGGAAAAGGCCTTGTTTTATGTTGTGCGACCACTGTTCTACAGGTCGGTGAAAAGTTACCATAGAAATTTCATCGTATGCTTGTGTGCAGAGACATTGGGAGCTACAGAATCATCCTTGGTTCTTGTCTATGCAAAATCGTCACTAGGAAGTGACTGTGTCGTCAAATACCACTTTCGCCAGTTTTGCAGATTTGCCCTTGTGAGGGTGAATCTGTGTTTTTTGCAGTGACATAATTTTTTTGCAGTGTTCTGTAATGGCGTCTGATTCTCTTTCACAAATTGTAACTGAAAAGCTTGACAAGAACAACTTCCGAGCATGGAAGTTTAGAATGACAAATTTCCTTATGGGAAAAGGATATTGGGAATTTGTTGCAGGAAATGAAGAAGAGCCTATTCTTCCTGATGTTCCCAATCAACAGCAAATGCAGGCATTTAAAGCATGGCATGAGAGAGCCAGGAAAGTTATGTACTGGCTATCTATCAGTATTTCAAACTCTATGATTGTGCATATTCAGGATGCAAGTACGCCAAAGGAGGCATGGGATACTTTGTCAAAAATGTATAGTACAAATACGTAAGCCAGGAAAATGCAGCTCAAGCAAGAGTTGCATAATGTGCAAAGAGAAAGTATGAGCATCAATGACTACCACATGAAGGTGAAGAAAATTGCAGATGCACTTGCTTCCATTGGGTCGCCACTGGAAGATGATGATTTAGTTTCTGTGACCTTGAATGGTCTAGGAAAGGATTATGCACAGTTTCGGACATCCATTTCAGTTCGTGAAAGATTTCTTGATTTTGAGGAGTTGATTTCTGAGGAGCAGAGAAATGGTGGTGCATCTTCTTCAGGAGGAACTTCAAAAGAAATTGTCTTCTACTCAAATGCTGGAAGAGATAGAGGCAGAGGTAGAGGAGGCCGATCTGGAGGCCGTGATAGAAATCAGAATATGCAGCAGACTCAAGAAAACTAGTCCTATGGAGGAGGACATGGTAACTCTAGAGGCAGGGGAAGCCAAAGAGGTCGTGGTGGATGGCAAAGAGGCCAAAATGCAAACAGCAATGTTGAATGCTGCTACTGTGGTAAAATGGATCATATGGCTAAAGACTGCTATAAAAAGCAGAATGACATCATGAATGGAAAATTGCAACAAGGAAATTATGCATCTTCTAGTAGACAAGGTGATGACAGAAATGAGCATTTGTTTATGGTGCAGCACATGAACAATTCTGTGACAAGTGCAGAAGAAAGCAACGAAGTGTGGTATGTTGACTCAAGTTCATCAAACCACATGACAGGTCATGCAGAATGGATGTAGGATGCAAGAAAAATGGAAAAACCAAGATTTGTGGAGACTGGTGATGATACTGCACATCCTATTGTGCAGATTGGAAAAATTCCTTTGTCTATGCAGGATGGGAAAAAGAAATACCTGTCAGATGTATTTCATATCCCGAATATCACCAAGAATCTGGTTTCTGTTGGTCAAATGGTTGAGCAGGGCTTGCGGGTTAGATTTAATCCTCATGGATGCTTTGTTGAGGATATGAAAAATAAAGGTCGCTTGATAGCAAAAGGAAAGAACAAGGGCAGAATGTTTACATTGGATGCAGACATGCCTGAATTGAGTGCAGCAATGTTTGCACATGGGACCGGTGTAGCAGATATTGATATCTAGCATAAACGCATCGGTCATGTTAATGTACAGCGACTTCAATCAATGCAGGCCCAAAATATTATTGCAGGATTGCCTAAATTCAAGGTTGCAAAAATGCATAAGGTATGTGAAGCCTGTCAGTTTGGAAAACAGGCTAGGAAACCATTTCCTAGACACGTTCAAGAGAGTAAGAAGCCATTGGAATTAATCCACTCTGATGTGTGGACTACTAAAGCTGCATCTCTTGGAGGCTATCATTATTTTGTCACTTTTATTGATGACTATAGCAGAAAAGTTTGGGTGTATTTTATGAAAAAGAAAAGTGAAGTTTTTGGGCATTTCAAAACTCTTAAAGCTATGGTTGAAAAAGAAACAGGCCTGCAAATAAAATGCCTAAGGTCAGATGGAGGGGGAGAGTACCTCTCAAATGAGTTTGCAAGGTTCCTGCAGGAGCATAGCATAAAGCAGCAATATTCATGTAGTCATACCCCACAACAAAATGGAATTGCAAAAAGGAAAAAAATGCATATTGGAGAGGTATCTCGTGCCATGCTCAATGAAAAAGACCTACCAGATTTTTATTGGGCTGAGGCAGTTGCTACAGTAGTCTACATAATGAACAGGACTCCCACTCCAGCAATACATGGGATGATTCCAGAGGAGAGGTATACTGGTAGGAAACCAGATATTTCTCATTTGAAAATTTTTTGTTGCATTGCCTATGTTCATGTGCCAGATGAGTTGAGATCCAAGTTGGATCCAAAAGCTGAGAAGTGCATCTTTATTGGTTACTCTTTGCAGCAAAAAGGGTATAGATGCTATAACCCTTCTACTCGTAAGTTTACAGTGAGCAGAGATGTTATTTTTTATGACATGAGTAGCTGATATAAACCAGTAAATGTGATTGATAATGTAGATGCACAAAATGGTAATGTTGCACAGAATTCACAGTAGCAGTCAGAAGATATTAGTGGACGTGGAGCGTCCTCTAGCAGTGATTCACATTCTTCACCATGGACAGGAAGATTGAGATCAGGAGAATCTTCTCAAAGCAATGCAGATAGTGGTATGCAGGTATCATGAAAAGGAAAAGAGAAGGTAGATTAGCCCATGTTTGATGTGAATGCAGGTCACTCTTATGTGGATGGTGAATCCAATGGCTCAGAACAGAGCATTGATGATGAGTTGGGTATTCCTTCTATTGTTACACCTGGAGTAAGGAAGACCAGGGATGTTTTGAGAGCACCTGTAAGTGAGCCTACTTTGCGTAGGTCTACCAGAGCTAGGTATCCTGTGGATAGGCTGAAATATGATGGATTTACAGCCATTCACTATGTATATATAGTCAAAGTGATACAGGAACCAGAACCCACTTCTTTTTAGCAAGCCATGGGAAAAGAAAAATGGGAGAAAGCCATGGATGAAGAAATGGATGCCTTGGAAGCAAATGCTACATGGGAGTTGGTACCTTTGCCTAAAGATAAGAATGCAATTGGCTATAAGTGGGTTTATAAGGTGAAGCACAAAGCAGATGGTTCTGTGAACAGATACAAGGCAAGATTAGTAGTCAAGGGCTAGACACAAACATATGGCATTGACTATGAAGAAACATTCAGTCCGGTTGCAAGGATGGCAACCGTAAGAGCAGTCATTGCTATGGCTGCATCAAAGGGATGGTCTTTACATCATATGGATGTAAAGAATGCCTTCTTGCATGGTGATTTGCAAGAAGAGGTCTATATGGAGCAGCCACTAGGTTATGTGCATGCTGTTCATCCTGAGTTTGTTTGCAGGTTGAAGAAAGCCTTGTATGGCTTGAAGCAAGCACCTAGAGCATGGTCTGACAAGATAGGATAGTATCTTGTCACTATTGGCTTTCAGATTTCCAAGGCAGATTTCTCACTTTATGTGAGAAAAACAGAGAAAGGTATTATGCTGCTTGTCATTTATGTTGATGATTTGACTATCACAGGTGATAGTGATGAAGATATCCTTCATGTGAAAATGCTATTGAAGCAAAAGTTTGAGATGAAGGATTTGGGAGAGCTACGTTATTTCTTGGGCATTGAGGTGATTAGATCACCAACTGGGATATGGCTCTTGCAGAGGCAGTATGGATTGGACATGCTGTCCAAATATGGGATGACAGGCTGTAAGCCTATTTCAGTTCCTTTGGAGCAGAATGTGAAGTTGAGCACAGATGCAGGTGAGCTTCTCGAAGACCCTACTATGTACAGACTCATAGTAGAAAGTTTGATTTATATGACTATTACCAGGCTAGATTTGAGCTATACTATTGGATTGGTAAGTCAGTTTATGCAGGCTCCAAGGAAACCACATTTGGATGCGGCTAGACGCATACTCAGATATGTGAAGTCCACATTGCAGTATGGACTATTTTATGAGACTGGGGTTCATATACAGTTGCATGGATACATTGATGTTGATTGGGCTGGTAGTATTTCTGATAAACGATTTACCAGTGGATATGTGTTCTCTTTTGGGAGTGCTGCACTCACTTGGAGCAGCAAGAAACAGCCTACAGTTGCCTTGTCGAGCACAGAGGCTAAGTACAGGGGTGCAGCAATGGCTGCATGTGAGGTAGCTTGGTTGCATAAGCTACTTTATGATATGCATCAGCCTACAGATGGGCCAATTGTCATTTATTGTGACAACATGAGTAGTATACACTTGGCAAATAACCCAGTCTATCATGCTAGAACAAAGCACATTGAGGTGCATTATCACTATGTGCGGGAGAGGGTTTTACTAGGTCTTATTGATCTAGTTTATGTCAGCACAGAGGATCAGGTAGCTGACATATTCACGAAGGCATTGGGTGCAGAGAAGCTGCACAAGTTTAGAGACCTGGTTGGTGTGTAGGAATTGGGATTGAGCTCGAGGGGGAGTGTTGAGATATAGAGCTCCACTCGTGATATGCCAGGGTCACCATTGTGCATTTATGTCACCGACTTGTCAGTTTTGCAGATGCAGTTGGTACACTGCCCATGAATAATAGCTAGATGACAGCTATCCTTATCTACTCTAATTCGTGGCTCAGTTAGTATGCCACCTTAATTAGTTGAGTTTGGTTTGAGACCCATATATAAGGTTCTTCTATTTCTATGTACGAGAGTTCCTTTTGTCTTACACAACTAAGAAGAGGAAAATTGTTTTCAGCCTCCACCCTTGTGTGTATTCCCCCATTGTGCAAGCAAGAAAGCTACAAGTGAGACTCCTTCCTTCTTTCCCACAATCTTGACATGCTCTTGTTGAGAACCAGACTAGGTATAGGCTGAAATGCCTTAGGACAAACAATGGGGGAGAATATGTCTCACGTGCTTTTGAGCAGTTTTGTGATGACAGGGGTATTAAGCGTCAGTTGACCGCCCCTTACACCCCCGCCCAGAATGGTTTGGCTGAGCGTATAAACACGACTATTCAGGAGCATGTCCACTCTATGCTTAGCCATGCAGGCCTACCACAGAGCTTTTGGGCTGAGGCAGTCAGTACGGCAGTGCATGTCATAAACCAATCGCCTTCTAGTGGATTGGATTTCCAAGTTGCAGAGGAAGTTTGGGCTGGTAAGCCACCCTCTTATGCGCATCTCTGTGTCTTTGGATGTGAGGCATTTTGCCATGTGCCCAAGGACAAGAGGAGTAAGTTGGATCCAAAGAGCATTAAATGCATCTTTCTTGGTTATGGTGATTCAGGAGAGATGGGCTATCACCTATGGGATCCGCAGGCGCAGAAAATAGTACGCAGCCATGATGTAGTCTTCCATGAAGACAAGATGCACAGGCAGCCTGAGAAGGTGGTTGAGAACCGTAGAGTGATCTTTCAGGAGGAGCCTAGAGCTCCTACACAGCCAAATGAATAGCCTACAGCTGCAGCAGATGCTCATGGTTAGGGTGTTGGACAGGCAGTTGGGCAGGCAGCAGAGCTTGCAGTGAGACAGTCTGCTAGAGACAGACGTCCACCTGATAGATTTCAGCCCTCTATGCATTATGTTTTGGTTACAGATGCAGGAGATCCTTTCACTTATGATGAGGCTATGCGCAGGGGTGGCAGTCACTCCTGGGAGAGGGCTATGTAGTCAGAAATTGACTCCTTGCATAAAAATGAGACTTGGGATTTGGTTGCCTTGCCTAAGGGCAAGAAGGCTTTGCCATGCAAGTGGGTGTACAAGCTGAAAAGTACCCTTGGACACCCCAAGCCGGCATACAAGGCTAGATTAGTAGCAAGGGGTTTTAAGTAGGAGCATGGTGTAGACTTTGATGAGGTATTTTCTCCTATGGTTAAGATGATCACCCTGCGCTTGGTCTTGGCTTTGGTTGCTCAGCTTGACTTAGATCTATATTAGATGGATGTCAAGACAGCTTTCTTACATGGGGACGTGCATGATGAGATCTATATGGAGCAGCCTAAGGGCTTTGCAGAACCTGGCAGGGAGCACCTAGTGTGCAAGTTGAAGAAAAGTCTTTATGGCTTGAAGCAGGCACCTAGGGAATGGTATCATAAGTTTGATGCCTTTATGCACTCACAAGGCTACAGCAGGAGTGCTATGGATCCGTGTCTTTACACGAAGAAAGCCCGTGATGGTTCATTGCTTATTTTGGTACTCTATGTGGATGATATGCTAATAGCAGGGAAAGCTCATGATGAGCTAGATGCTCTTAAATCTTAGCTGAAGAAGAGCTTTGAGATTAAGGATTTGGGACAGGCCTCTCACATACTTGATATGCACATTAGACGCGACAGGCATCAGGGACTCCTCTACTTGTCACAGAGAGAGTATATTCATAAAGTCCTTGAGCGCTTCTGCATGCAAGATGTAAAGCCTATTGGTTGTCCATTGCCTTCTTATGTGAAGGTATCACAGGTCAATTGTCCACAGACAGATGAGCAGAGGGCCGAGATGGCCCAGATCCCTTATGCTTCAGCCATGGGCAGTTTGATGTATGCCATGATAGCCACTCATCTAGATATTGCCTTTGCAGTTGGTGTTGTGGCATGCTATATGGCTACACCTGGCAGGAAACATTGGGATGCCGTGAAGGGTATTATGAGGTACTTGAAGGGCACAACATATATGTGTATTTGCTATGGCAGCCAGGATACACGGGTCATGGGGTACACTGACTCCGATTATGCAGGACATGCAGATAGTAGGAAGTCCACTTCTAGCTATGTATTCACCTATGCTGGAGGTGATGTCTCTTGGATGTCCAGGGTTCAAAAGTGTACGGCTTTGTCTACCACTGAGGCCGAGTATGTTGCAGCCACTGAAGCTTGCAAGGAGGCCATATGGCTAGGCCGTCTAGTTGCTGACCTTGGGATTGATGTTATACCTACACTGCATTCGGATTCTATGAGTGCCATTCAGTTGGCTAAGAATCCGGTCTTCCATGAGAAGACGAAACACATTGAGGTGAGGTATCACTTCATACGTGGTGTTGTGGAGGACAAGTCTGTTGACCTTGTCAAGATCTCCACTAACGAGAATCCTGCAGATCTGCTCACGAAAAGCCTCACTACTGAGCGCTTTGCCTTCCTTAGGAGATTGATGGGCGTTGGATGAGATGTTGCCTTTCCTCATCCCTTGTACCTATGTATAGTTGTACTGTCTTTTTCTTTTCTTTTCTCTCTCACTGGGGCAGATTCGCCTTTAAGTGAGAGGTTGTTGGGGTAAAGGTGCCTCTGCCGTGCCACCCCGTGTATTACTACACTGACAGTACCCGCCACTGCACACCGCAGGTGGCGGGCGCCCGTCACGTCACTTTATTCTTTACATTCATTTTAGTGACTAGTAAATAAAGGAAGGCCCGGTCACACATTGTGACTGTTGGAGTTCCCATTTCTTATCTCTCTCTTTCTTGCTCTTGCTCTCCCGCCATAGCTCGCGTGCAAGCTTCGATCATTCTCACCTTTCACTTGCAGCCTTGCTAGCTCCATCTTCATCTTTGCTAGCTCTTGGATTTGGTCAACGCTTTTCCCTTTATCTTGGATGTTGTCTAAGAGTTCACTAGATGTCATGGCTCTCTCTGAGGATTTCGAGCTAGCATCATCTTAGTTTGAGTTCCTAGAGCTTCTCTCTTTGAGCTTCTCATCCACTCATATGGCCTCTTTGAAGCCCTAGCTAGTATGCCTCTTAGCAAGCTTGAGTTGCCTACCAAGGCCTTGTAGAGTTCCTCACTGTGAATTCTATTTATAAAGACTATGGAGACTACTCTCTCAGTGGGTCATTTGTTAGTCGGGATTCTCTTCAAGAGTCTATGCATGTGGGTAACGTGATCCTTTATGTCCTCCTTGTCCTTCTGCTTGACGTTCATCAGCCTAACTATGAGATTGTCGAAATACCCAACCTCAAAGAACCTCTTGATATAAGAGGTTCTTGAGGTTGTTGAAGTTGTTGCACTCCACCACATCTAAGCTGGTGTAACATGTGCTACCCTTGTCACATAGGCAAAGACCAAATACTGGCGAGCATTGGGCAAGATCCGTGGGGCCGTTAGCCTCACATACTTGCTCAAACTACTCTAAGAAACTGTATGGGTTGTTGCCCAATTGGTATTTGTATAGAAACTTTGTGACTGTGGGGATTTTTGACTGGTTATTGGAGCCCTGGGTGACTCCTAACCCTGCAAGCAACAAGGTTGCTAGGGCTATTGTACTTTGCTTTGCAGATGTATTGTCTATGAGCTGCTTCATGAGAAGCTTTCTTAGCATTAAGTCTACCTCTAGCACTCTCTCACTTTCCGCATTAGGTCCTGTATGATTCCTATTGGCCGTCATAGCTAAAATGCACTGGACTTCCCGCATCTCAATGTCTTGTTGCAACTTCCTAGTTCATTTCTTGTGGTTGTAAGCTGCTATCTTCTGTAGCACTTGTCGTGCTAATCTCCTCTCCTTCTCAAAATTTTCTATGATGTCTTCAGATGGCCTACCATGGTGGTCGATCTTGGTCTATAAATCGATGTCAATTAGGAAATCTCCCGAGTGGAGCTCATCATTCTCGCGGTGGAGCTAGATCCTAACATGTCTACAGCTTCGTACTCCACTAAGCTGTTGATGAGGCTGATTAGGTCGAGAAATGTTATGCCTCCAATGGTGTTAGCCCTTTGATGCCTCTAGCGTTCTGTGTTGCCTCTCTCTTGTTCCTACTAGCTGGGGTTCTCGATCATCCATCTAAGTCTAAGGGTCATCTCCTATTAGTGGATTTTTTCCGCTTGTAATGTCTGAGTATATTCCTTCTTATTACAAGAAACCCTCAACTTATGTTCACTCAATGTGTGTGTGGTGATCTTTTCATGCACAGTGCAAAATCAAGCTTTCATCTTTCAAGTACACTTCAAGTGATAGACAACATGGGGTGCAAATGCAGGATTATGAATGCAGTTATCGCTCTCTCCTCTCATTCCGTTTTTAGCCAAATATAACTCTAAGTGCAATTTTTGGCCGCTTTATGGGTTCACTAGGGCCTCTACTGCATCTCTTAGCTTGATCAGGGTGTAATCGGGGTCTATGGGTCAATTTGGAGCTTTAAATGGGCAGATAGCTAAAGTTTTGCTAATTGTTTCTTTTAGGTCGCATGTCTAATCAAATGGGTTGAGTGGTGTCCGAGTGGTTCGATTTCCAAAATCAGACCATCCGATTCCAACAGTCTTGGTTCCAAACAAGATGAAAATCAAGTCAATTGCAAAAATTTTGGGCATACAAGGATACACAAACTTCCAGAATGCAAGAATAGACAAGGGGCAAGGTTTGTATATACATGATGCGGCTGGAAAACACCCGTATGTGACAATCTTGCCCTAGGACTCTCTCTCTCTCTCTCTCTCTCTCTCTCTCTCTCTCTCTCTCTCTCTCTCTCTCTCTCTCTCTCTCTCTCTCTCTCTCTCTCTCTCTCTCTCTCTCTCTCTCTCTCTCTCTCTCTCTCTCTCTCTCTCTCTCTCTCTGTGTGTGTGTGTGTGTGTGTGTGCGCGTACTGAGATTGAAACTAAGCCTTCACCCCCTCTTCCTTGGGTTTCCCTCATTCTAGTGTCCAAGTGTTGCCCCGTTCATGCTCTTGCCTTGTTAATAGATTTAAACCCCTTTTGTCCCCTATTTTTGCTATGTTTTGGGCCTCTTTTTTTACAGCAACAACCCTAAAGTGATTCGCTTCGATTTCTTGGTCCTATCCTACTCTAAATGCAACAAAAATCAAAGCTCAAGTACTAAAATAATTTATCCTACTTGCTTTTAAATCATTAAAAACTCAAATACTTACTTGCTTTGAAGATTAAACTCCCAAATCTCCTACCTACATCAAGCACCGGTT
The DNA here is from genome assembly GCF_053477565.2 of Lygodium microphyllum. Taxonomy (NCBI): domain Eukaryota; kingdom Viridiplantae; phylum Streptophyta; class Polypodiopsida; order Schizaeales; family Lygodiaceae; genus Lygodium; species Lygodium microphyllum. The sequence continues at coordinate 25,368,462 of NC_141147.1, forward strand.
TTGGGATGAAACTCTACTTCAATGCTCAATTTGAAGCATGCAAGTGCTCAAGCTTGAATCCGTTGTTCCCGACAATGGAACCAAAATGAAGTGGGAGCTCACGCTTGACTACCAAGACCCATGGACTGCTTGTTATTTCAAGAATTTCAAGCAAGATTTAATGGCTATCTCTCAGTTAGCCAATGCACTTCCTATCCTACGAGTGTGGTGAGCTTACCTTGATGTACAAAGGAGTAGCCTCCTCCCTCAAGCACTGCGATAGCTCCACGATCCACGATGCAAGCTCAAGCAAGATCAACCCTCTACCTTCAAGCTCCATCCACCATAGCCACACATGAGACAATAGAAGAGAAGAGAAGAGAATAAGAGAGGAGAAGATGGAGAGCTTCTCCATCATGGTCCCTCACCCTCACACACTCATGCCCTCACACTCTCACACTCCCTCTCTCAAGCACAAGCAAGAGAAAGAGAAGAAAAGAAGAAGAGAGCTACTTTTGCCACACACCAAGAATGAGCTTTTCATTCACTTTTTTAGTTTATATACAAGGCCTAAATCCTTTGGGCACCCATCCCCTTTTTTATATGAACGGGCTTCTTGCCAAGGTCCTATTTTCCTATTCCCTTCTATTTACCTTATCCCTTCACCTATGCACATCTAGATTTTACAATTTGCACAAGAGGGAGCCTGGTGCTCTTTTACAAAATTTTAGAGGCGCCTTTCATTTAAAAATGCGCCTTCCATCTTTTGCATTTTTCTAAGGTTTCCTTTGCATATTTTGCCTTTTCTCCTTCTTATTAACTTCATTGGGTCCGCAATTTTGAAATTTTCTTGGATTTTTTTTTTGCTTTTTTTTTTCTTGTCCTGCACTAGGGTTAACACCCATGATCAAATCTCTCATTTCATCCTACCCCGTTCTCTCATAGGATCAACCATGGAAACACACAACAAGAGGAGGGAGAATAGAGGAGAGAGAAAGACTAGATTTTTATCTCTTCATTTATTACTTCATTTTCTTATTTGTTTCTCGCTATGAAAGGCATGGAAAATTTTCATCTTGCCACCCTCTTGCCTCCCCCTGATGCCAAGAGTTACAACAATCTACTTTTTTGATAAAAATCAGGTGCTAAAAAATGGGTGCCCCCCCCTCCCCTCACAATTCAATTTTTTTAGGTTTTTGCCTCTTAAGCAAGTTATTAAGGTTTAAACTTTAAAATGTCTAGTTCAATGTTTGAGTTTTCACACTGCATACAAGTGGTTTTTTGCCAAACGGAGGCCCAAACAAACTTGCAATTCGCAAACGGACTAGACAAGCAGCTTCAAGTGTTGAAATCTACCAATCTAGTCTCCGTCACACATTTTCAACTCCCAAATCACATAGATGCTTTATAACATGAATCCTTGCGGGGATTAAATGTGGGGTCAAATAGACTCTGATCAATGAACCGAGACTTGCTTGCATTCCTGGCATTGAACTCTATCTAGGAAAACTCCACCTCATCTATCCTTAACCATTTTATTTTCCATGGAAATTTGTTTTTTTATGCCTCTCGAACCCTTTTTTGCTTCAAAAACGGGCTCTAAAAATCTGCTCTCACAGTAGGTTATGAGGATATAGAGGATCCCACATATGTGTATAAGTTTAAAAATTCATTCTATGGATTGAAACAAGTACCTAAAGCATGGTACAATAAGATAGAAGAGTATCTTGTCAACATTGGATTTTATGTTTCTAATGTAACTTACTCACTTTATGTGAGAAAGCATGATGCAGGTTTGGTTATCATAGTTATCTATGGAAAACTTGATTATTATAGTTTATCGTGATAGTGGGATGGCTAATATCAAGGGTTATGCATAGAGATGGTAATTTCTCTTAGGAGAGGGCTATGCAATTTGAGTTTAACTCGTTGCAAAAGAATCATACTTGGGATTTGCTTATCTTGCCTAATGAAAAATATGCATTGCCATGCAAATGGGTGTATAAGCTAAAGAGCACTCTTGGTCTCCCTAAGCCAATATATAAGGCCCAATTGGTTGCAATGGGTTTTAAACAAGAGAATAGAGTTGACTTTGATTAGATTTTCTCTCATGTAGGGTCAAAATGACCGGCACTGTGCCCTTCACTTGGTTTTGCCCTTTGTTGCACATTTGGATTTGGACTTGTACCAAATGGATGTTAAGATTATTTTTTACCATGGGGACCTGCATGAGGACATCTATATGTAGTAACATAAGGGCTTTGTGGCAAAAGGCAAGAAACACTAGTATGCAAGTTGAGAAAAAGTCTTTATGGAATTAAGCAGGTGCCCAAAAAATGGTATCATAAGTTTGATTCCTTCATGCATTTCAAGTCCTATACCCGCAATGCTATGGATATGTATATTTACACAAGAAGAATTGTGATAGTAGCTTATTAATTTTGTATTATATGTTAATGATATGCTAATTGGTGGAAATGCTCGTGGTGAGTTGGATTCTTTGAATACCTAGCTCAAGAAGAGCTTTGAGGTAAAGAATATGGGGCAAGCTTCTCACATTCTTAGTATAAGCATTTTGTGCAACTACTCTTAGGGACTCCTCTACTTGTCACAAAAGGAGTATATATGTAGGATACTTGAGCAATTCCATATGCAAGGTGATAAGACCTAGCACCCCTTTATCTTCCCATTTGAAGGTCAAATAGACATATTATCCCTAGTTAGATTATGAGAGGATCAAGATGGCCAAGTTTCCAAATGCATCCATAGTGTGGGCAGCTTGATGTATGCCATGATAGCCACTAAACTTGACAAAGCATTTGCAATGGGAGTCGTGGCCTGTTATATGGTGACACTTGGCAGGTGACATTGGGATGTTGTAAAGGGTATCATGAGATATCTGAAGGGCATTGTAGGCTTATGTCTTTACTATGACGGCAATCGGGATACTTGAGTCATAGCCTACACTAACTCAGATTATGCAAGATATGTAGATAATATAAAGGTCACCTCTATCTATGTCTTCATCATTATTGGAGGTACTATTTCATGGATGTCTAGGGTGCAAAAGTACTATGTCTTGTCTAGTACTACAAAGATTGAATACATTGCAACCATTGAAGCTTGCTAGGAGGCCCTATGGTTAGTCCATCTAGTTGGAGACCTTGGTATCACTTCTATGACTCCTACCCTACACTCACACTCCGGGCGCCATCCAATTTACACGTAATCTAGTCTTTCATGCAAAGACCAAGGACATTGATGTGCATTATCACTTCATCATAGAGATGATTGAGGACAAGTAGATAGAGCTTGTCAAGATCTCTACTCATGAGAAACCTACTGATCTACTCATAAAAATATCCCTATCGAAAGTTATACATTTCTTAGGAAGATGATGGGCATAGGATCAGATTACACCTTTCCTCATCTAATTGTATTCATATGTACATTTTATATTCTATTCTCCTCGCTCCCAACACATTCACTTTTAAGTGGGAGGTTGTTATGGGTTAAAGGCCACCTATGTGTAGACACCTATATTTATCATATATTAAGTGCACCAACTCTTGCAAGTAGTGGTTGTCCATCACTGTTATGTTTTTTCTTTATTCTTTCCTATGGAATAATAAAGGTAAGGCATGGCACACATTGTGACTGTTGGAGTTCCTACATACTGGTCTTGCTCTGTTGAGTTCAAACCTCCATAGAAAAAGCTCTCTTTTTTCCACTTGTGCTTCTCTCTCACTCTCACTTCTATTCACCCTTTCAACTAGTATCTCAAATTTTTAGTAGGCCATGGTGGAGAGGGTGGAGAGGGTGTAGAGTACTACTACTGTGCTTATTGTTAGCAACATGCCCTTATTCTTAGCAATGAGGTCATAATTATAGTAGTGGAAGTTGTTTCCACTGGCTAGTATGATGTAGATTATATGCATGTCAGACGTTGCATTGATGAGTTGGTTGTACACTACTTGTTTTGTTGTTAGAGTATTATTGGTATTGTTATGAACTCTTTTGTGAGTTGCAATATATTACTTTGTATTGATGTGTTGTTCTAGTACTCAATTGTTGTTGAAGATTCTATAAATATTGATGGATTACCTTTGATTAATGGGATTTTGTGGAGGATCATATTCATTAGCTAGTGGATCTAGTCCAAGGCCAACAAATTTCTTTGTGTATACTCAATTATATACATTTTGAGGCCTTTCTCATTCACCATGAGACCATGGAGCTATCGCTCAATATAGTATTATTTTGTCATGTTTTTGTAGCTTACTAGTTTGCTTTCATATCTAAATTTTACTAGTTGTAGTAAAGCGTTGAAGAAGAAACCTTCAATTTTATGACTTGGATGGAAATCGATGAATTGTACTAATCAATTGTGTTGAAGGATGATGTTCCCATTAGCATTCCACAAAGTGTATTTGAGATCAAATCCAATTGTGGCTTTGGGGATGAGATAGTTTTAATGGTATTCATAGAACAACATGTGGTATAAGCTTGATGGCCATGCATAATATAGGTCCACAAGGTGCATCACAATATTCCATGTCCTTGTTTTTTAGCTTTCATTTTTGTATGTTGACCGAGAAGATGTCTATGTATTTGATAGCCTTACTTCTTGTCACTATTGGAATATGCATGTAGTTCAAGGCCACATCTGTGGGGGTGATACTAGCATGGATTGTATTACATTAGTTTTTTCTTGTTTGAGTCCAAGTCTTGCAAACCTACTCTGTTGGTATCTTTTGCTTGAATGTTTAATTTTTCCCATCCACTTAGCTTGCATTGCATACTTGAGTAGGTAGAATGAGATGGATGAGTTTGTTACTCATTTAATGTTCATGTGCACTCCCCACGAGTAGAATGTTGGGTCATATGGCACAACATTAGGGTCCTCCTCTCTAGGATGATAATATATGTATTATTAAGTTTTGAGGTCTATTGTTGGTTGTTAATTGTTGTATGTGGGAAATGGAAGTCTATACTTACAATTTCCATGGTTCCTAATACTAATTATATAGCAAACATGATGACACTTATGAAGTTTATTTGCCAAGATGAGAGCTCTTAGTTTCTGTATCGAATGCATCGCTCATCGTTGCATGTGGCATATGCACAAATCTTATTTTGTATATTTTCGATGCATGCCTCATGCAACCACAGGATGATATTGTAAAAACATGGATCTAGGACATGGCAATGCGGAAGCTATGGAGGTTGGAAGACGAAGACCAAACTCATGAAGACATGGACACAGACAAGACTAACTATCACACAAGTGAATTAGGTTCCAAACAAAGTGTCAAGTCTCTTCCAAGTATCCTCTAAAGTATCACATTTATCCACATGGTGGATATAGCTATGATCTAGCTCCAGTTTGATAATGGCTTGAGCCTTATCATCATTCTTTTGCCAAGTGACTGCAAGGTCCGCATCACAAGGCTTCTTCTCTTTGCCATTAGTGATGGCCCAAAGACCCTTCTTCATTAGGATGAGCTTGATGCGGGTCTTCCAGGTGTGAAACCTAACCCCTTTGAAGCGAATGGTCGGAGAGTCCTTGCCCATACTGGAGTTGGAGAATCAGCAACAAATCAACTTCAAAATTCTCAGATTTGAACAACAAAAGACTTGAACTTGAGTGTACTTGATAAGCATAAGTGCCAAAAGACGTTAGATGAATAGTATCAAGAGATACTCATGCTTGTGGCTTGAAGCTTGAGACATTCAGAATGACCTTCAAAATCTCCCCTCCTTGATTTGATATTCATGGGCTATCAATGCCCTATGATGGCCATCAACATCACGGACTGTGGGTGCAGCATCAACAATACGATAGGTTGATGCGCATTCTGGGCAGCAAATCGGTGCAGACACAATGCTAGTATAAAGAGGCATCAATGTTAGGGTAGTGATAGAGAGAAGTGCCTTTAGCTAAGGAATAATTCTCTAGAAGGATTTGTGATGAGATATGGCTTCTATGAAGAGATCCAAGTGCTCAAAGGAGGCAGGGTGTAGACTGGTTATGGCTGCCACAAGATTGATTGAAGATATAAGTGAAAATGGAGCTGAAATTGAAGTCATGAGCTAACCAGAATTGAAGAGGAGCTGAGAGAGAAGTGAGATGAGCTAGGCCATGCCCGACTAGGCTCTGATACCATGTAAAAACATGGATCTAGGACATGGCAATGCGGAAGCTATGGAGGTTGGAAGATGAAGACCAAACTCATGAAGACATGGACACAAACAAGACTAACTGTCACACAAGTGAATTAGATTCCAAGATTGCGACTTGGACTCACAAACACAGTCTTGTGTGTGGATTATGACATAGACACTTTACTAAAAAGAAAAGAGTACAAGCAAGTACAATGCTTTATAGGAAAGTCTAGGTAGCACATCCTCCTATTGTGCTTATGGGATTCTTGTCCTGAGCCCTCACTGCTCCTTCCAAAGAGACTGAAGTAGGTGTGATTGCAAACATCTCAATAGATATGTGCATGCAATGAGCACCTATGTTGCATCTCGTACATGATCACATAATGTTGGATGTATCCCATACAAGCAGCTTTCCCAATGAAGTATTGATTGAAGAAGATGTGGAACCTAATGTAAATGAGGACGGCACACTCGACGAGGCAATCTTTCCATGAGAAATCCAAATTTTCCACTCCTTTACAATGGCTTCTAACATGTTGATCTTGGTCCACCTTGTACTAGTTACCTCATTTGTAAGTGAAAGTAAGAAAGAAGTGATAGATATATCACATGGAAATCATTGTGATAAGGTTCAAGCTCCACATGTATCAAGATGGAAAGCTCGATATTGATGTAGATATGTTGTAGTGAAGTATCTGCATGACCACCTTCTCATTAGAACTATTCTTTTTTTCTCAGCTATAGTATTGATGTCTCTTTGTAAGCCAGCTGCACTCGTGTTATTTGTGATCAAAACAACTTGTTCTAGTTTGTTAGAATTAGGATGTAAAGCTTGTTGTGGGAGCTTTCGCTCAACCGCCAAGACCCTCGGACCGCTTATTGTTTCAAGCGTTCCAAGCCGAGCACTAATGGCTACCTCTCACATAGCCGACGTGCCATACATATCTATGGGTGTAGTGAGCTTACCTCCATGCCGATCGAGTTACCTCCTCTCCCGCGCACTCCGGTAGCTCCATGATCCAAGTGCAAGCTTCAAGCCCGCTCCATCCTCAAGCTCCACGCTCCAAGCTCCATTGCCACGAGCAAGACAAGACAAGAGAAGAGAAGAGAAGAAGAGAGGAGAAGATGGAGAGCTTCTCCTCCCCGGTCCCTCACCCTCACACACTCACTCCCTCACACTCTCACACTCCCTCTCTCAAGCACAAGCTCAAGCAAGCAAGAACAAGAAGAAGAAGAAGAAGAGGAGAGCCACTTTTGGCTACACACAAGAATGAGCTTCTCATTCACTTTTCAACTTTATATACAAAACCCTAAATCCCTTTTGGGCGGTCATCCCCTTTTCCCCTTTTTTTATATGGCCGGTCGTAGCCTAGGCCCTTTTTCCCATTGTCCTTCTATCTTCCTAGCTTCCTTTCCACCACCCGTCTACATTTACAAATTGCACGGGTGAGAGCCCGGCACTCCTTGAATTGAACCATGATGCGCTTGCGCTCTTTTACTAAAGTATTGACTTGCGCTTTTCTTTGCGCTCCTTTTTCCCTTATTTAGGACTTTTCTCCTTGTGCGTCTTTGTCTTCTGTTTCTCTTTACCTTGGCCTTTGTCTTTGTCTTCTGCTTTAGCTTTTCCGTGTTTTCCACCTTCGTTCATTTGAGGGTTAACACTTGTGCATGGTGTATATGGAGGTGTATATGGAGGATAGAGTTAATATGCGCATCTTGATGTATTCATTGAGACACATGTTTCCATTGTATGCACTAGGACTAAGTGGGAAGAGAAACATGAATCTCCAAGGTGATATCCAGGCAAGAAGAGACTGTTTCAAGCAAGCTATTTGTTGTGAACATTGTTGTCCTTTTTAGAAGTTGTTTGTTGTGAACATTGTTGTTGATTAGCTCTTTGGAATGCCTGTCTCGTGAGCTAGGCTTGACTATATTATCAAGTAGACTATAACGCACTTCATTTATTGCTTCTAGCAACATGTCGAACAAGGGGCTTTCACTATAAACTTCTAGAATCTTTTCAATTGATTGCTTGTTGTCTCTGAAGACACAGAGACGTGACTTTGGCTGTGAATGTTTCACTAGTGTCATGTTTTTGCATAACTTGATCATGAACCATATTAAAAACAAACATATTAGCAATGTTAGATATTGTCAAGTTAAGCTTGGTGGATTGCTGAGTAAATGGTGTATCATTCTAAGACACCAAAGGATTTTTGAGAATTAAACATTGATCCAACGTTCCATTTCCTATTGTTGTTATTGTTTTGGGCATCAAGATCAACACATCGATAATGTTCAAAAGTTGTAGCTATAACGAATCTAGCATAGAGAATCCTTTTTATATAGCCTAGCAATAGGATGACTATGTGCTTACTCTAGTCTTTATTTTTATGACATGGTCCACATTTTGTTGTAAGATAACCATGTGCTATTGGCATGCAAGGATGAGGATTGTACTTGACAAAGCCGTCAAAACTTGCATTTGTTTTGTACATGTGTCACTCATTTGTGAGATGATGTTCTAATGTTGCATCACGATTAGTCTTGCAAGTTCCACTAGTGTTAGCGTGTCAATGATGCTTGCATATTCGGTTGCATAAGTTGATTTTAATTTGTACATACCATACCAAATTGCGGCACATGGTTTTACTTATGCTTTTCTTGAAGCTATAATTTTCATTTTCCTAAAATATCTTGATGAGGCCATGCAATTTGGGATCTACATGGAATCCATTGCTTTTTTCCATTCTATTAGTATAAGAATGTATATTTATTCATGACAACAGTATGATTATATGAATAAATATGATGTTGCATCTTGATCTCTATGTTTGAAGAAACTACATTACACATTTAAAAATGACAACCAATAATGAATCATTTAGTGATAAATGGCTAAGTTATTAACTTAGTTTTAATTAAACTAATTAATTGTTGATGGTATAGGTTATCTTCGTTATTAGCTTAAACTAAAACTAAATTAGGGATGTTTTAGGTGGCTTAAATTGAAAATGCTAATTAATTAATCTAACACTAGCTAGTAAATCAGTAATGTAATAATTAAAATTCACTAATTCATCTAATGCAAACTAGCAAATTGCTAACGTAGTAATTAAAAATAACTAATTAATGAATCTAATGCTAATTGTTCAATTGCTAATTACACCATGGACATAGCCATCCCAATCACTAACATTAACTACTAACTCACTGATGTAATCACCAACTAATAAATCTTACACTAACTATTATATCACTAACATAATAGTTAAAAATTGCCAATCAATCTAATGCTAACAAGTAAATCATTAACATAAAAATTGAAGATCACTAATTAACTAATCTAACACTAAATACTAAATCACTAACGTAATAATTTAAAAATCCCTAATCAATAAATGCAACACTAACTACTAAGTTTGCTAATGTAATATTTAATCTAACATTAACTACTAAATCACTACACACTAATTTGTCAAGACAATCTCAAGGAATAATCCTCATACACTTAGGCTAACCTCTTGTAGTGTATCAAAGGCATTTGCACCTTTTGTAGTGACAATGTTGCATCTAATATTTATTTAGATCGCCCTCAAAGCTTGTGGAAGCCTATAGTAGATAGAATCATCATCCATCATTTGTTTCTTCAATCCATGGTTAATAAAAGTATAAATAGTAAGGTTGTTATGCAAGCTAAGAATCATGTTTTTTTGAAATTTTGTCCCTCTTGCTTGGCAAAAGAAAGACACTAGTTGCTAAAAGCCAAATGGAAGTCATAAAGATTATCTTTTTCATATAATTGGAAGTAGATATATAGGGAGCATGTATTGCTCTAAGTACCATCCTAAATTTTTGACCTAAGAAAGACTAACTTCTAGAAAGGCATTGCCAATTTCACAAAACCCTAGTTATAGTTCATTAAAAAGGACACAATGATTAATGAACATTGTTGGCATGCAATAAACATTAGAATGTCTAATTTAAGAAGAATACATTTGTTAAGTGCTTTTGGTGTTCGTTAGGTGCTTTTGGATTTCAAAAAGTAATCTTGCAACATTGTCTTATTTAAGATTTGGAAAGGTTCTTCTTGGTTCATTATTTATTAATCCACTATGACTTAAGTTTCTTATGAAATTAAGATAGGTTTTCTTACTAAAAGTTTGCAAGGTTTATGATGCACATCCTTGGGTTTTTAACTTATTTGTGCTTATAAGCAAAAACAATGAGTAATGTGTGCTATATAAAGGAATACTTTGATAAGTTTTCAAGATCATCCACATTCATTTTGGTAAGATGGAAGATGGAGATTTTTTGGGCGCTTTAGAATTCTGTTACTTTGGAGAAACATTTCAAAAAACCAATGATTAGGTTGCCTAGAAATTCCATTGTGTTCAAGAGTCTCTACTAAATTTAGAGATTATAATTAATCATCAATCAACAATATTGATTCATTGGTAGAGCTACCTACTATTTCCCTACATCCTCATAAAATGTACTTTGAAATTATATAAGAAAACCTAGGCCCTAGAAGTTTTCAATGTTTTATGCATCTAGGAATGTAAAGTCATTAGGACATTGGCTACATACAACTTTTTCTGGTTGCAAACACAAGGATTGACCCTACTTTAGCAAGAATTAGCACCACAAATGCAACAATCGGCCCTCCTTTAGGAACAATTAGTGCCAATTCAGTGCCATCTCCAACTTAATATGAGCTCTTCTACAATTTGTTATTGTAAAATGTACTTGCACTAGAGTACATTGAATGCATCTTAGTTCCAACTAGCCATAAGGATCCACCAAACCCACCTTGAGTTAATTACCATAATTTTATTGCAATCTAGGTAAGCCAAATGACAACCATGCACTAATGAGATTCTTAATAAGCTCCCATCTACAACACAATCATGGTCGTTGGAGTCCCCGACAATCAATATTTAGAATTACCCTTGACTCATGTAAAAAAGAAATAAGGTGATTTTAGAATTACCCTTGACTCGTGTAAAAAAGAAATAAGGTGATATTCCTTTAGAATGCTACATAAGGTGGTCCTCTATGAGTGGCCTAAAAGACCACACCCAAGGCACAATCATCTACTTTAGGTACTTGTAACCACCAATCATTTAAAGCCTTTGAACCTGATGGGCTGAAGGACAATCCGAACATCGAAAAACAATGTAAAGAAAGATCCAAGCAAGAAAAGAAGCACATAGAAGACATATTAGCCATGCATACATTATAAGACAACTAGAAGGCAAAAACAAAGGTTAGCAATTCATGGGAGTATTCACTTTTGCTACACCATCACTAAGGCTAACAAACCTCTCCATCTAGTTGTAGGTGCAACTCTAGATCTTGTCCAGCTGTTCAAATATTCATCTCCATCTTGATGTTTGGTACAATCAATTGCACCAACACAAGTTGATGAAACTTGAAACTACCTTGCATAGTTTTCTTGGGATCGTAATTATACCCTAGCCACATTTTCCAAGACCAGTCCCTACCTTCTGTCTGATTGAAAATATACTACTCTACACTCGTAGAGACAATAGAGATAGTGATCTTTAAAAACTAGTGTAATGAAGCTAGGATTGAAATACTTGATCTTCAAATAAGCACCAAACTTCATGTTTCAAACACTGGGGAAGTTTATGGTGAAATTTCACATGCTCATCATCCCAATAGATATGATGATGAGCTTTGGGGATCAATCGATAAGAAACTTGAGGACTCCAAGCTGTAAGTGCAACATCATCAGCATACACTGTTGTATGCATCAGAAGCATTTATGAAGGACACATTGTGATGGAAGAACAAGCCTAAATCATGCGGCTAGACTAGTGATATATTCAAGCAATGCCAAAGTTACATTTCAAGCGATGCATTTGGTCATGGACTGTCCCAGTGAGCAACTGCATTAACAAGTTAAGCTAACTCTGAGGCCATAAAACTATTGATAATGGTTTGCCTTGATTTGGGAACTGGTATAATGCATTTTTGAACTGGTACAACACATTTTTCTCTTCATAAGGATTCATATTTGCGATGAATACTTAAGTCGAAGCTTAGAGCATACAAGCATACATGCTCTGTCTCTCTCATTGAACATACCCAAGCAAAGTACTGCTTGTTCACTTGATCAAAACTATTTACAGCACCAGGCCTAACACTCACCAGAAACTGATGCCTTACAAAAACAACGGGTCTCTGAGCGCTTTGCCCAGTACTCACTTTCTCAACACCATTTGTGGGCCCTAACAACAACTTTTGGTCGAAGTGCTTCTAAAGAGATCATCTTCAGCATGTATTTAGTGACCAGTACATATGGTGCAGCATCACAGTAGTGCAGGAACAAATTCACTTTGATTAATCTAATAACCTCATGTGCAAGAGCTAAAACGAATTCATCTCCAGCAGATATGTTTGCCCCCTGACTAGAGAGTTTGCTGCAGTTTTGAAAGGCCCCTCAAATGCATTGGGAGGAAGCGCATCCATCCCTCCTTTCATAAGCTCATGATTAGGCCTGATAGCCACAAGTGTAGCACCCCTCATTCCAGCTCCACCAGGCAGGACCAGAAAAGGAGCATACCACAATTTGATATTGAGGGCTGGCACCTGAGTCCTATTAGATGAAGAAGAAGTCAAGATCGGCTTGTCCCGAAAGTCAGAAAGCTGTTTTCTGCTCATGGACAGGGTTCCCTGGCCATGTCCATCCGCCAGAACAAGGCTTTCCAAAGCTGGATGCTCAAAAATAATCTGCTGAAGAAGATGATGTCTAGCAGAGGCAGCTATAAGTGAGCTGATTGTCCACACTACCCTCAATTTCAAGCCACCATTGGTGGAGAAATTTTCAGGCAGGTTCTCATTGGTTTCCTGTACACCTTCAGCCAACTCACTTCTGGACTGAGTTGAATTCAAGCTGGTGATTCCACGAGGTGCAGTATTTGGATTCACCGACTGCTTGTCGAAGTTTATAAGTGATGATGCAGCTAGGATCTCACAGCTCTCCAAAGTGCTGCCAAACTCTGCTCTCCACTTCAATATGGCCCCTTCTTCTACATCCAATTCACCTCCTGGAAGCTCAATTTTAAGCCTTTTGATACCTTTAAAATTTCTGATGACCTCTCCTGGAGAGCGCTGTGAAACCTCCGGAACTATGCTCTTCTTAGGTGTGAGAAAGTGCTGCAGAAATTGAAGTGACTTTGCAATGCTGCGGAAAAGGAGGTGGTGCACACGTGCGAGAAGGCCCTTGCCTTTGGTGCATTCATGCAAACGCTCTGTGGAGATCACACAATCAACCTTGACCACAACATCTTCTACATGTGGGATAAGCAAATGAAAACGTCTGGATACACCGCTACACCTGCCAAGGGCTTTAACATCAAGGACCTTGTTGAATATATACAGAACGATAGAATCGGGAAGGGAGTCAAATGGATCACAGCACATAGATGAGGCTGGTTTCCTGTCGGCATGGAAGGAGATGTGCGACATAGTAGTGAATGCTTCAGAATTCGCTCTGGAGCTTCAGAGCCTTTGCAGCAGGCGGGCGAATGTGATCGACTGCTCTCTCAAACCAATGAGAGACGGATTCTTTCAAATGCCCTGAAAGATTCTTTCACCGCAGGAGTATTGTAGAAGACAGAGACGGAGGCACTAATTCAGCATAGAAGCTCACATAAATGAATTGAATGAGCCTTTTTAAGGTTTCTGCCAAAGCCAAGCCTGCCAGAGGACGAAAAGATCTCATGGCCGATGAACCGATAGTGAATGAAGCAAGACCGAGCAGTCTACAGCCTGAGCTCTCGCCAAAAGCAAAGCGCTGCTCTCTGAGGCATTTTGAAGAGACATTCAGGGAACTGATACACTAATAGTCAATGTAGCCAGACCGAGAAGAAAGCCTCGCACTGAGGCACTTTATAGAGACATTCAATGCACTGATTCACTGATCGTCAATGAAGCAAGGGCGAGCAGTCTGCAAATATCCTAGCCATGACCAGAGGCTAGAGCGTTCTTCTCTGAGGTACTTTTTATAGAGACATTCAGGGCAGATTCTCTGTTTCTTCTGCGATAAAGTCTGTTTCTCTGTCTGCCTGAGTGACTGGGGGCCGGGATGGGATCTATCTGCACACGCAGCAAGCCTTTAATGAACGCGCGATCACGCTGTTGCTTTCCCGTTCCGAGGGTAGACGTGCCGACGCCCTAGCCCTGCAACGACAACCTGAGCGAATACAATAATATACCTAGTAAACATGAAAGAAACCCTAGATGTCTGTCAGGCCTCCATGGCCATGCTCCCATCCTCAATCACCAGAAGAAGAGCCAGAAGACGAGGACGATTGATGACGACGGTGATGATTCCCCAAGAGGCCACAAAAATATCTCATTAATACCTGGTAAGAGGCCGGGTGAATATAAGCCTTAAGGGACCCGTCACACCAGGGGTTTACCCGGCTACCAGCGCCGGTGTCCGGGGTTTCGCAAACTGCGCGGACATCGCAGCGCCTGCATTCGTGTGACCCAAGCATTGCGTGCGACCATCCTCTAACTTTGCAACATATTCACATTTGCAATGTTCTCACTAAACCAAGGGTTAATGTAAAATAAATTGCACATCTTTTTAAAAATACTTTCGAAATTCTTTCGAAGAAAATAATTTTAAGACTTTGAACTTTGCACAATCTTTTCAGTATAGACCAATAAGTATAATTCAATTTTAAATCCCTCTAAAATTCCGAGTTCAAGGTTTGCGTATTTTCTACCAAAAGTATTTTTGACAAACACTCATATCATAGGGCGTAGGTGAAAAAAAGATATTTCTATGTTCCTTTTTCTTTGAAAGGAGAACTAGAGTTCTTATGCGAAACTTCGTGCTCGGCTCGCAGTCTTCATGGTCTAAGGGTGAACCCCTTGCATGAAGGTCCACTTTTATAACTTTTTGCCTTTTTTCAATATATTCTATTTCTTGCAATTTTCCAAATTCAAGGCAACATTTTCAAATCTAAACAGAGATATTTTACATTCCTCCAACAAGAACAAATGCCATGCCTCCATCAAGGCCTCCCAAAAGTCTACAGAAGTAAAGATACACTTTTTAGGGTGCAAAAAATAATGTGCCACTAGACTTCCAAAAGTCTAGTAGGTAGTGTGTGTGGCCATTATTCCAACAAGAAAATATCTTATCTTAATTAATGTTTTCTCAGAAGTTGTCATAACGATACCCCATGTCTCTTATTTCATTAGCCATTAAGGTTGATAAAATTTATATCATTAAGGTTAATAATGGTTTGCTAACCTTATCTGTTAGGATACATTAGGTGCTTTGCACCTAGATTCTCTCAACGCTTCACGTCGATAGTGCTTCATATCAAGATTCAAAAACATGTTTCATGTGACAAGATAATTTGTAGAAGGTTGAAATTAGAAACATAATCCAAACTTCAAAAGTTCTTGCAACTTAGACTAATACAATGTTGAATGCACAAAAATACAATATATGAGGATGTGGCACTCATTGATATATAGGGAGTGGAAGATCAACATTAGTAGGATCAAGCCTAACCTATATCTCCAAAAAACCCTTATGACCATTTCCAAAGTTTATCAAAGACAAATACATTTAATTGTGATTTCTTTTTAGATTGAGACTATTGTAGCATACATATTATTCTCACACACTAAGCTTACAACATTACAAAAATTTGACAATTCTTTAACTATTTTGAGAAATTCTTCTTCTTCTTCTTCTTCGCATGCACGTGTGTGTGTGTGTGTGTGTGTGTGTGTGTGTGTGTGTGTGTGTGTGTGTGTGTGTGTGTGTGTGTGTGTGTGTGTGTGTGTGTGTGTGTGTGTGTGTGTGTGTGTGTGTGTGTGAATCAATGATACATAGATACACACACATTTTTCCTTTTTCCATCTTGTGTGTGTGTGTGTGTGAATCAATGATACATAGATACACACAGATTTTTCTTTTTCCATCTTGTTTTTTATATGCTCTGTGTGTGTGTGTGTGTGTGTGTAATACATGTGCATCTATTTGTATGATTTGGTAGATGTGTATCCCCTCTCTCTTTTTCTTCCTCACATCTCTCATCTTTCTTTTATATCACATGAATGCATGTTGTGTATGCACATGTGTACATATGTATGCACTACATGTAGTTCGTATTTTATAAATGTGTATCCATTATCTCTCCTCTACTCTGTTTCTCTCTCATATACATGTTTAGATGTGTGAGTGTGTATGTGTTTTATACATATATGTGAATTTGTGTGGCCTCATAAGTATGTGTACTCTCCTCTCATTATTTTCTCTCTTTCTTGTCTCTCCTTTCTTTTCCCCTCTCCAATCTCTCTTCATTTTCTTCTTCTTCTTCTTCTCTCTCTCTCTTTTTGTGATCCAATGGCTACCCCAATGTTAAGCCATTTATTTTATTAACCTGCTAACCCTGGTTCAAAAGTCCCTTTGTATATTTCTACACAAAAAGGCCACATAAATGTAGAAATTAAGCTCTAGACCATTTGTAACCATGCATTCAACTTAACTAATTGAGCTACATCTATTTGTGCGCTCTCTCTCTCTCTCTCTCTCTCTCTCTCTCTCTCTCTCTCTCTCTCTCTCTCTCTCTCTCTCTCTCTCTCTCTCTCTCTCTCTCTCTCTCTCTCTCTCTCTCTCTCTCTCTACATGTATATGTGTATGTAATAATGATACACACACAATTTTTTTCATTTTTACCAATTCTTGTTTTTCCTATGTTCTATGTGTATATGAGTGTGCTTGCATGTGTGTGTGTGTGTGTGTGTGTGTGTGTGTGTGTGTGTGTGTGTGTGTGTGTGTGTGTGTGTGTGTGTGTGTGTGTGTGTGTGTGTGTGTGTGTGTGTGTGTGTGTGTGTGTGTGTGTGTGTGTGTGTGTGTGTGTAGGGTCTCATAAATCTCTCTCTCTCTCTCTCTCTCTCTCTCTCTCTCTCTCTCTCTCTCTCTCTCTCTCTCTCTCTCTCTCTCTCTCTCTCTCTCTCTCTCTCTCTCTCTCTCTCTCTCTCTCTCTCTCTCTCTCTCTCTCTCTCTCTCTCTCTCTCTCTCTCTCTCTCTCTCTCTCTCTCATTTGTTTGTGTGTGTATATGAGCATGTATGCATTTATACATATATGCATACATGTATGTATATATGCATATATGTGTGTGAATGCATTTGCACATATGTATACTATGCATACATGCATATGTGTGCCTATATTGTTCATATGTTTCTATAGTCTATGTGCATTTTTGTGTGGTTTTAGAGTATGTATACATTGCATGAAGATGTTTAACCATTAAAATTATTATCTCATTCTATATGTTCAAAAAGAAATTCAAATCTTTTTTAATAGTGTATGTGCATTTGTGGGTGTTTGCAGAGTATGTACGCATTGCATGCACATGTTTAACCATTAGTCATGTATGTCTACTTTTCAAAAAAATCATCTCTCTTTCTAGGAAAAGCTAGGAGAGAGAGAGAGATGATAGAAAATAGTCATAACCCCCACTCACCCTTCAAGAAAAAACCCTCTTTATTTCTTGAATACCGAATTCCTCCTTATTGTGCCACATAGGCTTGGAAACCTTCTAGTTGATGTTGGATCCCCAAGGCAACCCTCTAAATAATATATATAGAATGGTAACATCCATACACTCTTGCAAGCTTAACAAATGGTAGCACCCATTTACCTGATGGATTAGTTTCATCTACCATGGTAGTAGAATTGGATAGAGATTGATATTTCTAGGATAAGTTCCTAGCGAGAGAAGATAATTTGTTTCGGGATGATCCTGCCATAGGCACCTACAGAGATAAGTAGAGGACTAACCTGGAATTTGTACAGCCTAAACACAAACTGCCAATCCTACTTACCTACTTCCTCTAAATTGAGCAAGTTCTCCAATAGCAATAACAAACTCTCATTTGGCAAGCTCTGATACCTCCCCCAAAGGAGAAGTTTTAAAAAGAAGAAAAGAGGATTAGCACTATTGGCAATTTCTTCTTTGAGATCTAAGGATATGCTTTCCCAATAGAGCCTAAATGTACCCATAAACCCATGAGTGAGAGCATTGATGAGGTCAATATTTCTAGCATCAAGCTTATCAAGATGCTTTTGAGAGAGGTAGGCATACATCATATGGATAGTTTTAATCTCTTTCTATGATTTTCCATCAAAATTCCAAATGTGAAAATTTCTAACTTTGGAAAGACTGGGCAAGCTAGTCTCTTTGATACCAAAGGTTGAGGCTTCCTATGTTACCCCATATGCAGTAAGGTGCTTGGATTCAACAACATCAAGCTCGATGAAGAAATTCGAATCATATTCTTCTTACTTAAATACATCAGTAATAGAATGAGCATTTATACACATAAATTTGGGGGCTATGTGAAACTCATTACTATCTTGAGAGGATTCATCATCATCATCATCATCATCATCATCATCATTGAGAGAAGTAGCATTAGCAAGACCATCCAATTGAGATTCTCCATCTAAAGTGTCCAAATAGCCTCCATAGATGCCTCTATAGTCATCAAAGAGTTTGTAGCAATTCTCTTCTTTGTACCATCTGGATACAATAGAGTCTCCTCAATAAGGAAATTTTCATGGCATGTTGATCTTTCTAATAACACCTCTTCATCAAGGGGAAACGCACACGGAAAAGTTGTGCATCATTTTATTGAAAGTGTTCCATTGACCATGGATAGGTGGAGGTGCATCAAGGGTATATCCAAGGACATCCTATGGTAGAAAATGTTCATTTATGGTAGCAACATTAATAGTCAGTATAGCTTGGAGGTTGTCTTTTTATACTTCCTCATCATCCTCCTCAAATTCCATTTCAAATTCCCAATACATGAGGTCACTCACGGTAGGAGAAGAAGGAGGTACATGGGCTTCGGTGTTCAAAGGGCATTGATTTTGTGGAGATTAGGTAGGTGAAATTCCCATCTCTTATTAGTTTTAGTGGGGCATATTTTCTTAGAAGAAGAAGTAGTATTGATGGAGAGCTAGGTGCATAGACTTCAGAGCTTAGAGGATTCAACATGTTTAAGAGAGGCTTCAAGAGTACCAAGGCATGCATTAAGTGAGTGCATACTTTGTGAATTTGAGCATTTTGTTCCCAAAGCTGGTGGAGGGAGAGATGTGTCAAGTTTAAGGCTTGACACTCCATAGTCCAATGACCATTAAGTGGACAAAGGAATGGGGCATCTTTGTAATGAGAGTCGTTATAAGAGAACTCTTGAGGCTGGAAATCTTGAGCATTGGCAATTATAGTACTACCACTGGTGGGAGTGATGAGTCTCTTGTAGTGTGTGCACATATCATTTTCATCCATAGTCACATGAGAATATGCAAGCCTAATAAAATTATGATGGATAGGTAAAGCTAGTTGTATCTGGAAGGATTTTGGCTCCTCTCACATGGATTTAGTTTGAGTCGAAGCTCCAATAACATATTTGTGTTTTGTAGTGTAGGAGTGGATTTAAATCATCTAAGGTTGTTTAAACTCCCATACTTGCAAAGAAGAGACATTCATTTGCCATTCCTAGGGAAGTCACAATTGATTATGGTGAGGAGATACCCTTAGGTCTTGTCATCACTTTTTATAATAATTGTCTAGCCTTAGTCCTTCTCAAAGTTGAGTTGATCCCTTCAATGACATAAGGAATGGCCATTGAGACTAGGAACTGATGTTGGACACAATATGTATGGATGATTGCTTTTGTCTCCAAGCCCAATTGTTCGAACATTGAGGATTAGAATATCTATAAGATAAGGATCATTTACAACACTGAGAAAGTTTTGGTGAAGCACGAAGAAAATGGGATCATTGGGAGAGGAGACATAGCAACCCCAACAATCATATCTCTAGTTTCTTTGTGTCAGATATCTAGAACTACAATAACACAAGACATAAGAAGACCTTGGCAAATAAAAAGGATTATGCAAATTACAAAGTATCCCAAATGGATTTGAGGGAAAAAATTTTGGATTTTTGTATTTTATCATAAGGGAGACCAAGAAGAGAGATGAATTGGCCATCTTGGAAAGAGTTTCCGATGAGATCCACTTATGGTCTTTAATGAAGACGATAGAAGCTCTGAATGTATAACATGTGTGTGTGTGTGTGTGTGTGTGTGTGTGTGTGTGTGTGTGTGTGTGTGTGTGTGTGTGTGTGTGTGTGTGTGTGTGTGTGTGTGTGTGTGTGTGTGTGTGTGTGTGTGTGTGTGTGTGTGTGTGTGTGTGTGTGTGTGTGTGTGTGTGTGTGTGTGTGTGTGTGTGTGTGTGTGTGTGTGTGTGTGTGTGTGTGTGTGTGTGTGTGTGTGTGTGTGTGTGTGTGTGTGTGCGCGTGCGTGCGTGCGTGCGTGCGTGCGCACGCGCATGCACACATATATATACATACATACATACATAATTATACAAATTACTCTAGGTATTAATATATTTATAATATATACTATACATATATGTATATTATGATATTGTATTATAAAATATATAATACATTTATCATAAATTATTAATGTTTCTATATCATGTATGTATAACACATATATAATAATGTATATATGCACACACAAACACATGCACGCACGCACACACGTCCAAATTTGCTTTCATGAGCTCTTTGTATTTCACAAAAGAAACACGTTGCCCCTGGTAAAAATCAAAAAGTACCTAGTGCTATGAAGAATGTTATTGGAACATCTTAATTCACTGGCTGACAATGGACACATCAAATCCTTGTTTCTTGGACATTATTAAACACACACACATAGTCCTTACAAATACTAACATTACAACAATGGGTGTGCAGTTTTTACCACCTCTGCCACATGTTGTGCTATGTGTTTTAGCCCTAACTTGTTAATCTAATAAACAATGGCATCAGAAGCATTTGTACACCTAATAGTTGTCATGCACTTAGTTATGGATTGGTTTGTTACTAGCATGTGAGCACTTAAAGTGATTACTCATTCACATAGGAAAAGTACACTACCACCTCGGGTAAGTTACTTGTGAATATATGTGTGCATCACGTGGGTTCAAAATAAGGTATCTTTAAAATACTATTTTTATACATTTTTTACATATAGAAGGATGTAATATAAAGGGATTATTTATAGATTGAATAGAAAATGGTTATGTTTTATTGAGAAAAAATTTGCAAATAAGGATATTTATAAATAGCCCTTGAACGCACGTGATGTAGAGGATATACATATATTAACTTCCTCGAGACTACCACACGAGCAAAAGCACTCATACTTACACACATAAATTACATCACTTGGGCATGCATGATAGGTAGTACACTCATACACATTTGCACACACAACCTTACACCAATACATAGCATCACTGCTAGTATAACATTTATGCTACTCAATGCATAATCACAACTTAGCTTAGTATGGCATTACATTAGAGGCAATAAGATTAGATCTTCCACTCTCAAGCATTGATATAACTTCCCTCCTTACTTATATGTTTTAGGTAGCTCAAATTTGTCGCACTAAGTATACACACACCCACTAGACCCATACCTACTATACAGCTTAACATGTTTTCAGCTCTAAATCCCTCTCTTTGTTGGCTGAACTACTGTCCAAATCTCAAAGGATGATTTGATTGATAATTCATTCCTATTTTGGGTTGAAATGAAGTCAAATCTCTTCTATATTTCTAGCTATACCTCTCAGCATATTGAATGGTTGCATGAATATTCGTAGGCATGACTGCCCCAACTTCAGTTGAAAGGTTTGGACCAAGACCAAAAATATATTTGTTCAATTTGGCTAAATCAGAAATGCCTTCCACATACATGGAAAGGTTTGAGAATTGGCTAGAATGTTTCCTCATGGTAGAACCCCTTTGCCTAAGATCATACCATTTCCTTTCAATCCTTTCCTTCTCCATTGGTGACACGAACACTAGTCATGGTTGATTTGAAGTCCTCCCAAGACTGAAAATTCTCTCCAATCTTACTCATGTATCTCCACCATGTATGCACATATTCCTCTAGGTGTAGTGCTGCATAAAAAATCTTTGCTTGATCATTGCGTGGGTAGAGAATGAAATACATTTCCAATTTGTTGATCCATTCTTCAAGTTCAGCCGGTTAAGGGTTATCTCCTTTGAAATTGGATATATTAATCTTGTCCTTGTATTCCTTGTCATAATGATAATGTTGCCTATTATGGTTGGTATATCCAAAAGGCTGTTGTTTATTAAAATGATCACTCATTGTTTGCTGTCCATGATTAGGGGTAGATGAATGCTGCCCATTTCGATTATTTTCAAAAGATTGACAACCAAACAATGAGTTCCCATGTGATTATTGGTTATGAGTGGATATTGTAATATGCCGTGCCTTTCTTTTCCCCCTACATAGGAACTCCCCCGCCCTTTTTAATGGGAAAAAAAGTTATTATTAATGCAAAAAAATTTCCCCCTCTCTCTCCCCACCGACAGCACATCAAGGAGAGAGAGAAGGAGTGATGGGGTTGGTAATGGGGGGCATGCAGCCCCCCAGGTGGGAGGGGTGGCCATGCCACCCACCTCCTCCCCCTCCTATAAAAGGGGAGGCTCCTCCCCTCCCTCATTTGCACAAAGAGAGCGCCCCCCTTCCCCTGCGTTGTCACCTCCTTCCTCCAACAGGCAACAGCAGCCCCTGGGGCTTCGTCAGTCAACTCTTCCCCCCTCCTTGCTCGTGCGGCAACTCCCCTCCCCCGGCTTTCCGATTGAGTTCCCCCCCCTCCAACCTGCTGCAATAGCGCCCCCTGGGGCTTATGACTCAAGCCACCCCCCTCCCCCCCCCCCCCCCCCCCCCCACTTGATTGGTAGTCAGTTGTGGACCCATGAGGAGAAAAAAAGGTAGAAGAGAGGAGAGGGAAAGAAGAAGAGAAGAAGAGAGAGAAGAGGGAGAGGAGAGGGAGAGAAGAAGAGAAGGAGAGAGAAATAAGGGAGAAGGAGAAGAAGAAGAGACAAAGGAGAAAAATAGGTAGAAGGGGAAGAGGAGAGGGAGAGAAGAAGAGAAGGAGAGAGAGAAGGGAAAGAGGAGAAGGAGAGAAGAAGAGAAGGAGAGAGAGAAGAGGAAGAGGAGAGGGAGAGAAGAAGGGAAGGAGAGAGAGAAGGGAAAGAGGAGAAGGAGAGAAGGAGAGAGAGAAGAGGAAGAGGAGAGGGAGAGAAGAAGAGAAGGAGAGAGAGAAGAGAGAAGGAGAAGGTGAGAAGAGAGAAGGAGAAGAAGAAGAAGAAGAAGAAGAAGAAGAGGAAGAGGAGAGGGAGAGAAGAAGAGGGGAAGTTGAAGAAGAAGAGGAGAGAGAGAGAGAAGAAGAGAAGGAGAGAGAGAAGAGAGAAGGAGAGAAGAAGAGAAGGAGGAGAAGAAGAGAAAAGAAGAAGAAGGGAAGAAGTGAGAGAGAAGGAGAAGAAGAAGAGAAGAAGGAGAAGAAGAGAGAAAGAAGTAGAAGAAGAAGAGGAGAGAGAGAGAGAGAGAGAAGAAGAGAAAAAGAACAAGAAGAGAGAGAGAGAGAGAGAGAAGAAGAGAAAAAGAGAAAAAGAAGAGAGGGAGTGAGAGTTGGTGAGTAACTTCGAGGAGCCACACTCAAACCACCCCCTCGGCAAAGGACCCCCATCTAACGATCTTTCCTACCTGAACCTATTGTCCTGAAAGCTGTTAAGGTCCAGACTGTCCAATCTCTGTGGGTAAAAGAAGAAAGTCGCGGGAAGCGTAGGTGCCAAAACTACCGTTGGTACCGGTAATGCGAGAGAGGCAAGCGAAGCAACCAACGTAACGAATGCCCCTACAATCATGAATCAAACCCAGGTTCTTTAAGCTTTATAATTAATTATGTATTATTTCTCGTGGAAAAAATGAAGGGGTTAGCTGCATGCATGGTACAAGAACGAGTTTAGGATTTTTGTTTACTCTAAGCGCTAGGTTGCATGCGTGAAATGGTAGAACATGGAGTTCGCATAAGTTTATATGCGTGAAATGGTAGAGTGTGGAGTTCGCATAAGTTTCTATGCATGAAATGATAGCCTTTACACACATAAAATGATAAGGTTTTTGCATTATTTCACATAAAATAATACCTGTTAAACTAGTTCAGTGCACGAATAGTCATTTAGAATTCATGCTTCGCGATCATGACTAAAAGAAACATATGAGATGATAGTTTCCGTTTGCAAGATGCATTTGCACCGTTGGGAAGAAACTTAGACTTTCATATACGCAAGTCACATGTGATCCGGTGCATTAAGAATAAGCATTTGTTGCCAGGTAGTATGAATAGAGTTATTGATCATTTAGGATGTGCAAATATACTAAACGCACCATGTGCATGATGGGTAAGGTTGTTAAAAAAACTCTGCATAGCATCACCCTAAGTGAGATGGAAGGGACGCATGCATCTAGATTGTATCCTGAAGGCCTAGATGAGGAATCTTGTGTTGCCAAGGATATTAACTGAACTTGGTTAGAACTGGAAGAATGAAAGACCCTTGTTTGGGTTACGAATAAGGCATGTCCGTTGCCTTGATTGACTAGCTAATACCTGAGCTAGGGTTAAGATACCATAAGATAAAACCCAAGGGGAGAGCAAGTCAAAATAAGTTAGCTTACCAATAACATTTGCTTGCATGATCTTGTTTGAGACTATCGGGATCTCGCCAAGTCATGAACGATCCAGGATCGGATGCTAGGAGCATCCTGGAAAAAGGAATCACACCTTAGCAGTTGGTTGTACAAACGACCTCTGAAATGTTCGCGATTGTACACTTAGGTACATTATTTGATCTCTTTGCTCAAGGAACTAATTCAAAGAAAAACACTTAATGCTTCAGGTTAAAAGCCTGGAGGGAGAGGCAGGAACAGTTACCTCCGATTGTCTGCCTGGCCCTATCCAAGGGGGTTGTTAGCCGCGCCAGGTATATGGACCTAACCCATCGCAAGAGGTCTCTCCGTGGGTGCTGCTTGGAGCGGGAGGACGCTTGGGTGCTAGGGGAGGCTCTAGCTATAAATCCCTTGCCTCTGGATCCCACACAAGAGGCCGACATGACTCGAGACGGGATCTCGAGGCCCGTGTACTAGTCAACAGGCGGAACTTGGAGCAGCAATCTTGTAGATTGTTGGGATACCCTTTGGGCATGATATTGGATGTACTCCGAATTTATGATAAATAAAGAACAGATATTTGGGAAAAATGAACTTGCTTGACATTGTTTTTGTTACGTGAAGGAACCCATGATTAATTTGATTAATTAAGGAAGCTGATTTTGCATGTCAAACGTAATGTGGTAGGTAA
Organism: Lygodium microphyllum; assembly: GCF_053477565.2. Lineage (NCBI taxonomy): Eukaryota > Viridiplantae > Streptophyta > Polypodiopsida > Schizaeales > Lygodiaceae > Lygodium > Lygodium microphyllum. Next base: position 25,393,939 of record NC_141147.1, read on the forward strand.
TTAGATAACTAAAGCAAATTGAGAAAAGTGCGGTGGACGTGACTTAGGTCCATCCTACGGAAGGATGGTCCCAATTAGCTGGGAACTTTTCTCAAATGATGAGATAACAAAACCATGAAGACCTAATATCAGTAGGGTTAGAATCCCGGTTTATGTTGTTTTAGGGGAAAGGAATGGGACTATGCCTTATGGCAGGGGGGTTGAGTTTCGCATCCCTCTTGTTTCCCATTCTCCATGAACCGAGTGCAGCATAAATCCACTTCGACTCTGTTGTTCCTATGCAAAGTGGTTCATCTAGAGCTCGATGCTAGTTACTTCCTAGAGACATTGCTGATTGGAAAGGAACCATGACTTCAGGTCGATCCCAAGTGGGAACGGTCGGACACTTCCGCTCGGGGCAGACTCTGGAAGACCTAGATCGCAAACCCTGTGACATTCATTGCAAGTGCCAGGTGGAGCTTTCTAGACCCTCTTCCCGATGGGCTACTAAGACGTGTCCCATGAGCAGACAAGCGAACACGTTACAGATATCCTATGTGGCAGCCTATCTTCATGATCTTCAACATGCTGGAAACTATCTCCATTCCTTGCTTTATCATGTGCGTACTACCCTTGATCATCTCTTATATGATGAACTTGAGTATGTTGAGAACCAAACTCTTTGTAGAAGGGATGACATCCATGTACAAACTCATTTCTGTCATCATGCAGGGAATAATCTTGATGTCATTTATCTCTTGAATTAGTAAAGTTTGGCATGTTCCTATTTCGAGAATTGGTATGAGACTAAATTTTTCATTCACCTTAAAAGGTCCTCCATGTTCAAAAGTGGATGGTATATGCTGATGGGCTGTTGTGAACCTCACATTTCCATGAACAATAGGCACATCTTCAACATAAGAAGGTGGATTGCTTTGCAATTTGTTACCCAAATTGCTAAATATTGTGAACAACTGCTCAAATTTGGCATCCAACCTATGGTTTTGCTGCTCCATATGTGTCATCATCTTACCAAACTTGTCATTCATTGAATGGGTAAGTTGGATCAGACCTTCATTCTTGTTATCAACTTGCTTTGATAGCTACTGAAAATCATTGGAATCATGAGTAACATTTACTTCAATTCTAGGCTCATTGTCATGAGAAACCCTTGGCCAATGACCTCTTCATTAGTTGTACTATTTCCCATAAATTCTTATCCCTGTTTGTGGCCCCAATGGTAAGATTAGATTCAGCATGGTAACATTCTAAACCTTCATTAATGTGCTCCAATACTTGCTCCTTCTCCGTGTTCTTTGCCATCATGGAAATTGTAGTCATTCAGGATTGCCTGACAAAGAATGGGTCAATAACCAAAGCTATACTCCTCCAATATAAGTGCTTGATAGCTCCAAAAAAATCTAATAATACTAGATATACTATATTTACTGAGGCTACAAGTTTGAAAAAGGTATATGGTTGCTTTAGATCAAAACAGTGTACCCTATCAACCTGTCTAGGTGCTGTCTATAGTGACCACATGTCACTAAAATGGCCAAAAATTTTGAACCGTTGGTCCAAATGAGGTGCTCTATAGCTAGGGTCGAAGCTAAATTTTTCATTTACGCATTGAGTATAAGAATAAATTTTCAGAGTGAAATATCCCATTTCTATAAATGATTCTTTATGACTATACAGGATGAGACAGCAACCTGTAATAACCTGTAGATTCACTATTTGGACCTTGTTTCAATCCCTTTGATCATAGATCACCAAGAATCATCTATGGGCACTGAATTATAACCTGTAGGCTCAATCACTGACCTAGAATCACCTTCAAAGTACTTGTAGACCTGTATATCTTTTGAAAACTATCACCAACTACCCTGTTTTTCCATGTTTGGTACCATAAGTTTTCAAGTCTTCATCCACTCTTTCCCAAGTGGTCTTCTGTAGTCCACCACCTATGGTGAGGGATAAAACGGAGGGATGGGCACCTAAATGGGAAAATCCAAAAGGTGTGCAAAGTTTCTTCCAGGCCAGGTTGTGCACCCTTACGAAGTCATAAATAGCAAGGGAGGGTCACCTCACTATTGTCTTACTATCTCATCCGGCATTGACCTTTTTCCTTGGTCAAAATATATGTAGCAGATCTAGTGTTCTAAAAATCAAGGCATGATATGCATGGCTGAATCAAGATTTTGATATTTCCATGATATGCAAGAATTGGAAGGTAAAATGTATGTAAATGAGGATGAGAAAGGTTTACCTATAGTAATCAGTGACTCACTGATTTACAATGCTCACCTTTTACAAATTTATTGGGTATTCTCAATAGATTGAATTAGCAAAAGACCCCAAAGTTAGAGGTTAAGCAATTCTTTAGCATCATTGAAAGGAAATTGCATGGGTTTATGCTATGGGCTAATCAATCAACAATGTAAGGAGTAATGGTTCCATAAATTTCAATAAGTTGATTTATCAATCATACTCTACTTAACCTCTCCTTCAGCAATAGGAAATGCAACAACAATTGAATGAGGAGTTGGAGAGATTAAAGAAGAGTAGTAGAAATACCTCTTTCAATGATTGAAGAAGAAGACATTGCTTGAGTCAAACCTCAATCACAAAGATTGATAAACCTTCTTCTTGAATCCAAAAATTGATCAAGAGAAGAATAGACTCCATAATCCCACACATTAGCACCAAATTTGATCCAAGAATGGAGTCTAGATCAAGTCTTCAACTCCAATGAATAGTATTGATGGAAATCCCTAAAATTTGAAGCCTATTTGATGAAGATTTCAGTGAAATTATTCAATCCTTGTCATACTTGTAGTTCAAGAGAAGATTGGGCTTCGATCTTGAATGCATTGCTTGGATTCTTCAAAAATCTTGAATGCTTGAAGTAGAAGAGAGGTCCCTGGAGTGATTTAGAGTAAAAGCCCCATGAAATGGAAGAGAATAATCCAAGAATTTGATGCCTAAAGCTTGCTGCCCTATTTTGACTCCATAGCCAACTATTCTTGAAGATTCAAGTCCAAGAATGGTTCAATGTCGGTCCCTTGAGTGTTGAGAAAGCTCCATGAAGCTTGATAGAGTAAAAGCCCTTTGATCTCTTCAAGAAGTTTCAAAAGATTTCACTATTGTTATAAAATCTACCATAGCCAGGGTTTGAATGAAGCTTCCATGCTAAAGGAAGGTGAAATATCAAGTAAGAGATGCATAATACTTCGGGTTAGGGCTGCATTTGATCATGAAAGAGAGGGCATAGCTTCACGATGGGGGAGTGAGCTAATCAAGAAGATCAATAGTAGCAGGCTAAAAACTAGTGCAAACTGTCTAGGAGCTTCTCATGTATCACGTGATGATCACCTTGATGAAGATTGATCAAATAGGCAGTCCATATGTTGCCCATATGTTGCCCAGGGTATCAGGAATCATCTCCAATAGGTGGCTTGAAGAGAAGTGATCGTGGCAAAGAGAAATGAGAAGAAATCTCCATGGCAGTTTTCAGCAAGAAGCTTGGAAAGAAGAAAGAGATGCTTGCTTCAAAAAGTAACCATGGTTTAACTCCTGTAATCCCTGTTTAGACTCCAGTTAGGGTCAAGAACCTTCAAAATGGGCCTCCATTTGACCAATGACCTGCTATTTCGGGCAAGAATCTCCATCTTCCTTAAGATCTCCTTCAAGAAACCTCCAAAATTAATCTTGACTTGTTGTAGAGAACTCTGACTAGTCATGGTTTGAACTGTACCAAACCTTATGATCAAATCTTGGTACTCAAGTTACCTGCTACTTGTCCCTGTGACTAAATTCTCCATGAAAATGACTCTTCCCATGGATCAAAATGCATGCTTTGATACCAATTGAAATGGAGGTTACCACTTCAATGGAAATTTACACAAAGACTAACATGAAATGCTAGATAACAAGAAATGTTGGAAACCATAGCTTGTCATTTCTTAATTCAGGATGTCTTACAACCAAGAATTACAAGAGATGTTGAAGCCATGGAAGCTTAAGAATCATTTGATGACAGCTATTGCTACTGCAAGGAACTCACCCCTTACAATGGTGGGGAAGGAAATACCTTCAAGCTCCAAGAAGTGGAGATGTGAAAAATGATTAAAAGATGATTTACATTTGCACCCTCTTGCCTTTTATTCTCTAGTCTAAACTAGGCTAATTTCCTGACTATAGCACCATGAAAATTGCTTTATTACACTTGGAGCGTGGAGCTTGAGGGCCAAGCTCACTTGAAGCTTGCACTTGGATTGTGGAGCTACCAAAGTGCTTGAGAGAGGAGACAACTCAATTGGCCATGGAGGTAAGCTCACTACACTCATAGAGAGATATGATGTGAGCTCAACGCCTTCTACAGTCCTTGACCCTGACTACATAGAACCTTCCAAGGAGAGAGACGAGAGTGGCCTATTTGTTATTGGATTCTCGCGCAAATTTACCAGTAGGAACTCTAGGGCATCGGGATCCTTGGGGTAAATATTTTTTTGGGATCGGGCCCCTAGAGCATCCTTAGCCAGTGGCTTGTGTATGGGGGCCTGAATATGCAAATTCATACCCTAAAAATTCAGGTCTCCCAAATGCGAGCCTCTGACAACTAGGGCTGCTCTAGGGGCCCGATCCTGATAAAAATTTACCCCAATGGTCCCGATGCCCTAGAGGCACTATTGGTAAATTTGCATGCAAATCCAATGTATATATTTTTAGCATACTCCATGCATAGTGAGTCTAACACAGTGAGTCTGACACTAAACTTATGTGATGCAGGATATTGCCTATATAGATGAGTTTTCATGTAGCAAGATGGATGATCTGGTAGCCAGCTAGCTTGTGAGCAACATTATTGTATTTCATAAGACATGCTCTCTGGCTTTTGCTAAGAACTTCTTAAAGTTGAGGGCACTAGCAAAGGCTGGGCCCTTCAAGACCATCCCGAAAAACTCGAATTTGGAGAAAGTAGTGTTGCTGTGACACTCAAATCTCCTCTACTTGTTCTCTATTACTAGGTCTGGGCCACTTTTTTCCATGGTGGCCCATGGCATGGTTGCTGGTGTTCAAGACCCCAATGTCATTAGGCAGGAACTACTAGTGCAAAATGTGTTGTTGCCTATGATCAAGAATAGACCATGGGGAGTGTAGCTTGAAGAAGCCTAGGAGAGAGTAGATATACTTATTGCTAAATGATATCTCATCACCAATGTAATGCACTTTGTAATCTTCTCTTGAAGTAATGAAAACTGATGTTTGTTAGGTTTGCATGCAATGTAGTTTGTCATACATGTCGTTTATTATTGTTTTTAACTTGAATGTTACACTTAATTTTTGGATTTATATGCAACACAATTCGTATCCTAAATTTAATATGCGGTGCTTTATCGAGTTTGTGTGTAACATGTATTCGTTGGAATACATGTAACGATAACTCAAAGACATAAATAAAACAAATAATAAGCAAATAAACAAAAATAAGTAACACCAAAAAAATTGTATTCATATTCATAACATTTTACATGGGATCCATTACGACCAGGGTTTTACAAAATCTCTTTGGAAGCTACATTCTTTATATGTTTAAGTAGTGCACCCCTATTGTTGTTGATCTTCGCGAGGACTATCCTTCCATCTCGAAAAGAACCTCACTATTTGCAGATCCCTGTCGGTGATGGTGACTCTCCTTGCATGCACTGCTACATAGATCGAGTCTCCAAACAAGTCGATGAGGTAAGCTTTGGCAGCTTCTTGTAGTGCAAGGAGGGCATGAGCAATCCAACGATCGGTTTGTTGCAAGTGTGATCCATCTGGGAAGTGCCTCCTATTGTTCTTAATCAGTATGCCGTCCATAATCTCCTACACCAGCTTCTAGAATGAAGCCTTTGGTATCAAGAGGTGTGTGGTCTTTTGGTAATGGCGAATCTTGTGAAGAGCCAATGTGCTTGGCCTCCATTGACACTTGTGATGCTGGCATGGGTAGTGGTGGTGGTGATGGTGGAGCTGGGGGAGGTGGCATGTGCATGGGATTTCTAGGGGGTATCCCTGGGCTGCTTGCTTGATGCGTGCCATGTCTTCTAGTAGAGAAAACTCAAAACTCAAAAGTAAAATGTTTAAGATGAGGTGAAACTTTAAACTTATAGCCAAACTTTTTAAAAACCCTTAAACTTGAATTAATGTACCCGAGCTTTGGAAAAATATGACTAATGATCAAATTGACGTGAAATTTTACCTATGGACTCCTCTAGGACACATCAACTATCCAAAAAATTTTGGCCCCATCAAGATTCAAGGCCCCAAACATGAAGATTCAGGGCCCTAGATGCAAGCCTCCAGACAAGTGTCCTAGAAGCTTCTGATGGGGCCAATTTTTTTATATCCATGAGTTTTTATTATGCCTAACATGTGGGTGAAGTTTCACCAGATTTCGATTTATAAAATTGACAATTCAATCATTTTTTGAAAATGTATTAACTAGATTATACTTCATTGATAGCAGAAAAACTCATCATTGAGTGTCTACAACTACATATTAAATGTGCTATCAAAAAAACTACGTGAAACATTGGAAACTTAAAAATTCACAAAAAATAAGTCATGGGTCAAATGGAATATCACATATCGAATATAGTGTTGCCAATGAAAGGTGAGAAGGATCGAAAAGCTTGCACTGTGAGAGCTATGGCGGGAGAGCAAGAGCAAGAGAGAGAGAGAGAGAGACTCACAATGTGGGAACTCCAACAGTCACAATGTGTGATGGGCCTTCCCTTTATTCATTTTTCATCACTAAAAAAATAAAGAATAAAGTAACGGTGATGGCTACTCGCTGCCTATAATGTGCAAGCACGGGTACTATCAGTGTAGTAATACAGGGGTGGCTAGACGGAGGTGCCTTTACCCCCAACAACCTCCCACTTAAAGGAGAATTTGCCCTAGTGAGGAGTGAAAAAGAAAAAGAAGAGACAATACAACATGTACACATGTACAATAGGATGAGGAAACATGTAATCTCATCCCATGCCCATCAATCTCCTGAGGAAGGCTAAGCGCTCTATAGAGAGGCTTTTGGCGAGCAAATTTGCAAGATTTTGGTCAGTCAAGATCTTGACAATGTCAACATACTTTTCCTCAACAACCCCATATATGAAGTGATACTGATGGAACCTAGAACGGGCCGGCACTGGCTCGTGCACTAGCCGGACCTCTATCTCACGCGCTGAACAACCCCACGGCCTCGTGGCCAAGAGCATTGATGACACATACATTGCCTTCCTAAATGTTTTGCATTTGCAATACGTTGTAGTCCAACTGATCCTAACCCAATATTACTCCTCAGAGGGAGTCCCTTACATATTGCCTAATGGCACGAAGCACAGACATAGGGGGTCCTCCACGGCTGAATGCCGCCACCCCTCTACGACTCTCCTACACCTTGGGGATTGGCCCCTCGATGCGTCGATCAACATATAAACATTTCGCACAAAATCCACTCAAGGTACCATTTAATCGTATATAGGAATGTACCATTGTCCTTACTTCTCTTTCCCCTAGACCCCACGACTAGCCTATGGCTTAGGGTGTCCTGTCTCTCACTCAACGTGGGTCAAGATCCTAATGAAAACAATTGCTGTGCATCCAGGATTTCTGATACCTTTAAATATTTCCATGGTTTATGCATATTGTGGATGCTAAGTGCTCAAACAGTTATGAAATCAATATTGTGCACATGCGAAAAACATCATTTCAATGATTTTCAACTACCGTTCTTATGCGGCGTTGCACATACCTAGCACCGAGGGAACCCTCGTGCTACTAGGCTCTTATTTTATAATTATTCACCGACCTATATGGCATGCAAAAAAAATAGCAATATTTTCATCATTTGACTCCACATTTAGACACACTTTAACCACTCTACCCTCCCATCAAGCAAATGTTGCATTGTGGTATGGATTTATAGGGCATTTTGCTATCATTTTATGTGTAAAAAGTGAAAAAAGACGCACTAGAACAAGAAGTTGGGGTTGAACTGAGGAAAATACTCATGCTTCAATCCCCCCAAACATTCACGAACATTGCTCTTAATTTTCATTAATTTTCCGCACCCAAAATGCATTTTTTTCATATTTTTAGTGATTTTTCTCTATATTTCTTGTATTTTTCTTTTTTTGCATTATTTTATTACTAAAAATTCAAAATAGGTTATGGGTTGTGGCCCTTAGTTCCTTCTTGTAGCAAAAATGAAATTTTAGTTGGTGTTCCTATTCATTTCCCCATTTTTATGCCCAAAAACATCATTTTCCCTTGATTTTCCATATTTTACGTGTTTTAATGTATTATTTTGAGTCACAAGATGCATGTTTCTCTGATTTTCTGATTATGATCAATAAGTACTCATAGAAAACAGCAACATAAAAAATTTTTAGCCCACATAAACAACATTTTATCAATCAAAAGCCATGAAATCTCAAATTTCCTTTGAAAAATTTGAATTACCGCTTATTTGCGTGTTTCGGGTTTCATGTCCATGGCTGCAAATCTGAAAATCAGTAGCACTTCATGCTCATGACAATCACAAGTCACCATTTCCAGCCCGTGGAGCAATCCGATCCATGCCGGACAAGCCTCCATCATTCTTTCTTCTTCCTTCCTCTTCCCACATGAATTCCCCCTTAGAAGAGAGAGAGGGAGGAGAGAGAAAGACTAAAATCAGAGATCTTCAAAGAGACCATCATTGCGCGAGCGAAGGGCGGCGATAGAGTCCACAAACAGAGGGGAATGAAGCCCCATAATCCATTGGGGGGGTTGTTTGCAGCAGCCATGATGCCTCTCATCCATTCATGGCGCATTTTTCGGGCGCCATCTTCTTCCACGTTTTTTCATCCCTCTTCATTCTCTCTCCACGTTTTTTGCTTCATAAGGTGCATAAAATTTTTGGGAGGGGGGGGGGTCCAAACTCAAAAGGCATGCTCAAATTTGGCCTCCCAAGTGTCCACCTTTTCATATCTTGACCATTTTGTGGCCATTTCCCCGTCCGGACTCGGAATTGAGCTCTGAAAAATCCTGGGCGTCCGGCTTGGCATCTCGTATTGTCCGGTAACTCTTGCCAACCCGCAGGACAGTCTGAAAATTTATGAAAAATCAACAAGCGTCGCTCGGGCGCCTCTAAAGCACTTTGGCGCTTAAAATTCGTCCTAGATCGAGCCGCCGCCTTTGACGGTGAATATTTTTCCCTTGATATTCATAATTTTTAGCTATTTTTAAGCACTTTCCGGCACCAAAATTCCGCTCTCATTGGCGACCACGGGATAGGGCGACTCAGCCCGTCGAATCCACGAATATATCTGCACATAAACAACCAAAGAAGCATCAAACTGATACAAAACAAATATATAATAAAACTCAGCACAATGCTCCCCCTACCCCTGGACAGAACCAAGGCATGACATCCACAAGGAGTAGGCCTAGCATCATCTAATAGAAGATCCAAAGCGAGTTAGTAACCAACTGCTCCAACACAGCCAAACTAAAAAAACCGATCAAAGAGGTTGCCCTAAATGGTAGTCTGAACTACTTACCAACCAAAGACAACACAACTAAGAGCTCCTACTAGGTGAGGACTCCTATAGCCTGATCAAGGAGTATTTTCTTTCAGTCCAGTTCTTCTTTTAGGGTTTTTATTTTATCAACATACTTGGGCATGTAAAAAGGAGAGAGCTGAGCGTAGTGACCCAAGGAGAACAGGGCATCGGCCTCAGGACCTGTCTCGACACCCAAGAACCTATCAAGCCCTCGCAAGGCGACACTTAATCCTTTTCTAATGCTCACTTTTATTTTTGCTCCAACCTTCCTTGTTTTGGTATATTTTTCCAGCAAGAAGCCACCCCTAGGAAGACAAGGTATCGGCCCCGGGTCTGACTCGTCCCCAGGAACCTACTAGGCCTTCGCAAGGCAATGATCAACTGCTTATATATTTTCATTCCTTTTCTTTTCTTTGATAGGGTTTAGAACCCCTTTTTACACACCTTCGTATTTATATTCATCTTTTAGGATGTTCAGGGTTTCTTGGCATCATCATTATTATCTTTTGGCAGGCTTCTCTAACTGCCTCACTACTAACAAGAACTCCTAGAACGGCTGCCTAGCAGGCTAGCAGAACAGGGCCACTAAGACTTCCTTCTAAAACAGGTCTTTCAAGGCCTGACAATGTCTTTACAGGAGGCAATGACTACTCCGACCTCCCTCAAACATACTTAGCCTAAACCTGGGACTTCATGCCTTGGTTGCTAGTCCCCAACAAAAATATATCCCCTCGACAAGCACAAATACACATATAACAGGAAAGAAAGGTACTCGTAAAGGAGAGGTATCACCTGGATTGGCCACAAGAAGCTTCCATTGCAGCAAAGGCTTCTCCAGGCTCCACCAAATTCCACGAATCACCAAACCTATCCAGCACAACACTTAAAACAAAAACCCAATTAACTGCACCCGCACTAGACAGGGAAATGGCCCTCTTGGCCTAATGAAATGAAACACTTCACTACAATACTGAATCGGCCCTCTTGGCCCAATGAAATCAAACAATACTACGCATAACATCCTCCTAGAAACAACTATGATAGACATCAAAGCATACCATTCCCAGGGGGATAGAGGCTCATAGCCCTAAACTAGGTGCATTAAATTATGACCCATTCCTCGTGCGTATATCACAAGAGGTGTTCGCATCACATGTCGTCTAATCAGTCTATGGGTCCAAGATAATAAAGGCAGATGAGTCTCGCTTACCCTCTGCATCACCCAGATCAACCATCGTCTCCCAAAGAGGGCATGTTCAGCAAGCATACCCCATAAACGACTAGGTCATGTCTCATCATCAATAGATATATCAGGACAAGGGCCACAATTAAAGAAGAGGTCTTCTTCATACGCAAGATTAGCGAATGAATCAGCAAACTGATTCCAGTTCCGTGGAATCAGCTAAAAAGACACTCTACCAAATTCGTCTAGTAGAGCTATGGCAGTATGATGGTACATGCAAAGGATGGAGTTTCGTACCATGTACATCCCATTGAGTTGATTTAAAACCAACTGAGAGTCCCCTTTCACCAATAACTGGAGGATACCACCCTTCTTTGCAATATTCAAACCCATAATCAGGGCTTTGTATTCTGCCATATTATTGGTAAAATTCACCCCGAGATAAGCAGCTAACTTCATGACAATGCGTCATCGAGGGTCTTGGATGACAACTCCTACACTTCCTTTTTTACATGCACCCCTGGACGCCCCATCAAAGTACAAGGTCTACGTCCATAAAGGGTTTACATATCCCGCCATCTGAACTCTACTCGTAATTATGGTAATCGAAATTTAGCATATTCAACGGGTGGACTGTAGGCTCCATCCCTCCATCATCATTGAATTCAACAAGAATGCTTGTCAAAATTTGTAGGCAGTGATGGCAGAAGACCTTGATTTCCCAAATAAATGTCCCGCCTTCTTGCTCAATCACCTTGTATCCTTTGCTCCACCAAATGAGCTTTCCCTGATGATACCTCTGTTCTAAATATGGGTGTTCTAAATAAGGGATCAGACGACCCATCAACCTCTATCACGATTTCCTTGCAGATATTTGATCGTAACCTTATTTTTAAATTCTATCCCCTCAAGGTCAGCTAACAAGACTGTGGATTTATTCTTTCCTATTCTAACGATCCTATAGGGCCCATCCCATTTGGGCTCTAGCTTGCCTGGAAATAATTCACGTCGTGCGTCATAATACAGAACAAGCTATCCTTTCTTGAAGGTGTATTTCTTGGCTTTGAGGTCATGTAGCTGCTTCATTCGGCGCTTCGCCACTTCTTGGTGCAATAAGCTCTGCAGCTTAAGCTCGTCTAAATGTGCCAGTGTCGTCAAGCGCTCAAAAAGTGCATCTTCATCACTCAAAGAATGATTGATGGCAAACCGAATAGTCGGCAGCTCAATCTCTAAAGGCAAGACACACTCCTTCCCATATACTAACTTGAACGAGGTATGGCCAGTGGCTCATTTGAAAGTCGTATTGTAGGCCCACACTGCCACGTATAACTTTTTATCCCAATCCGTTTCTTTTCCAACACAATTTTGAACAGGATTCCCACAAGCTGCTTGTTGGTGCTTTCAACTTGCCCATTGGCTTGCAGGTTATATGGGGTTATCTTATTATGCTTGATTTGCCACATCTCTATCAAACCTTTGATCACCTTATTCAGGAAATGGGTTCCGCGGTCCGACACTAATTCTTTCGACGGACCAAAACGGCATATTATCTGCTCTAAAAGGAAACTAGTAGTTTCTTTAGCATCATCTTTCCTTGTTGCACGTGCTTCTGACCACTTTGTGAAGTGGTCAGTTGTTGCTACAATGATGTACCTCTTTTGCGTAGTCGACGACGGAGTAATAGGACCCACAAAGTCTATTCCCCACTTCTCAAATGGAAGTATCGCCATAATAGGGGTGAGAGGTCGTTTCCTATTCTCTCAACTATCATGTCCTTGGCAAATATCGCATCTCTTAACATACGCAAACGCATCCTGGAAGATGGTAGGCCACCAATAACCTGCTCTTAAAGCCTTTTGTGCTGTAAGCCGTCCAGCAAAATGGCCACCGCAAGCAGAATCATGGCACTCTTCCAAAATGAATGGCATCTCGTCAGGCATCACACATCGGCGATAGATGTCATCAACCCCTTGCCGATACAATGTACCTACGATCAAGGCAAACTTTAATGCTTGCTGCTTAATTTTCCTTCTCTCGGCTTTAGATAATTCGGATCTCGCCTCTCCCGTCGATAAATAATGCGTTATTGCAGCATACCAGGAGGGAATAGATGCCGTATCTATTTTAAATAACAACTCCGTGTCACTACCTTCAGCCACAGATTCTTTCAGCTCCCCAAAGTCCACTAGACATTCCACGATGCCTTGCAACCTTGGTGGCTTACTACGGATTTCATAATCAAATTCCTGCAAAGTGATCAACCACTTTGCTAGACGATCAGGCGGCTGTAGCTTATTCATCAATAGTCGAAGTCCCTCCACCTTCGTATAAAGCACGACTTTCTCATAGAGAATATAATGCCTGAATTTCTTGGTCCCAAAGACCATCACTAGACACAACTTCTCCATGTAGGTATAATTGATTTCGGATACCCCCAGCTTCCAGCTAGCAAAAGCAATCGGGTGATACCATTTCTCTTCCCAAATTTGGGCTAAACAGTAGCTGATACTATACATGGTGGTTGTTGAGAATATATAGAACACCTCACCTCTTTTAGATGCTTTTAAAACGGGAGCTCTTGCTAGCTCCTGTTTCACATCCTCGAATGCTACCAACCGAAGACAGAAAGCTATGAACTTTCTTCGGAGTGCGTGGTGGACCCATGGCAACTATAACTTTGACCTTCTCGAGGTCTGTCGCAATTCCAACCGAACTGACCACATGACCCAACAATAGCCCATAAGGTACTCCAAAAACACACTTCCATGGGTTTAGGGCGATGCAGAATTGTCTACAGCGCTCAAAGCATTTTCTTAAAATGATCAACTGCATTTCTCTCACGGTGGCGGCCCCTAAGTCATCAATAAACACCTTCAACTCTTCAAGGGATATGTCACCGAATGTATTATCTGTTGTTCGCTGCCACGAACCAGGCGCATTGCATAAACCAAAGGCCATCACATGGTATGCAAAACTACTGAATACAGTAATAAAAGTTGTCTTCAACTTGTCATCTTCTGCAATTGCCATTTGGTTGTGTCCTGCAAAGCAATCCATAAATGAATATATCTCCCTACCCGCTAATTGATCCAAAATCTGGTCAATAAATGGCAACGGGTAGTAGTCCTTAACTGTCTGCTTATTCAGCTCTCTAAAGTCTACACATAATTGGATTTGATTATTCTTCTTCTTTCTTATCACAACCGGCGAACACCATTCCGTGTGTTGCATAGGAAAAATCAAACCCGCTTTCCGAAGCTTCTATAACTCTTCAAACAGACCGTCCCTCAGTTTGAAAGGCATATGTTCATTATAACTCCATGCAAAGATATCACGAAATTCCTGGATCAAGGCCACATAGTCCTCCCTTTCTGTTGTGCTGAGCATAGAACCTACTTTGATTGGCCGCGAATCATCAGGCGTACCAAGGTCTAGCTCGATAACATCTGCATCTCTTATACGATCTTGGCCCTCTATCGGCTCGTTCAAAGTAATCTGATAGATGTCTTCCGTGGTGGATCCCTTTTTGGACTCATCACTTGATGATATCTCACTAGCAGATAAATCTTCTAATGTCTCCAATTCTGTAGAAGATAGAGGAGCTCTCTCACTCTGCAAGGACTCAGGATAAGCATCAACCACCACACGCTGGGCACCTCTGCCGAATATTAGTCGACCGGCGGGTATATCTACTTGGTAGTCCGCTTGCAAGATCCAAGGTCGTCCGAGTAATACTTGGTAACTTGGACGGCCTGCAAAACGAATCACTCTAAAGTCCAACAGGCATTCTACATTTGCAACAGTGACATGGACCTTAGTAATGCAGCCTTCCGGCTGTCTCAAACTATCATCCGCCATTCTAAGAATTGTAGAGGTATCTTTCTGGATCGCAAGACCCAACCTTTCCATCAGTTCAGAACTCATAATGTTAACAGATGATCCCGTGTCGACAATGGCATAATCTAATAATATCCCATCGACATAGGCTGCAACCCTTGGGCAATGCTTCTCAGCATGCTCGAACCAGTCATCACCAACTCGCGCAATACCCAAAGGTTCTACGATATACCCGGTACGTAGGATCTTTCTAAATTCCTTGCGTACTCCTGGGGAAAGCTTAATAAGCTGTAAGAGATTCACATCCGGCTTGACTTCGCAAAGAGATCTCGCCAAATCGAATTCATGATAGTTCGATAGAGCTCGTTTTTCACGCCAAACCATCCGCTCTTTAGGTCGCTGAACCGGCTTTATTGCCTTTTTCTTAACTTTCACCTTCTTCTTTAGTGGTTCCTTATCGGCTTTACTTTCTACGGGCTTCAAAGGTCCCCCTTCCATGGCAGGATCCGAAACTTGCGTTCCTTTGTCGCCTTGTTTAGGGTTTCCGTCGACAGGCTTATCCTTGTCGGCTTCTCTACCCTTTTGACCTCTTGTAAGAACAGCTCGTAAATTAGAGGTTTCAGCATCATTAACGTGTACAGCCTCAATCAAACTAACCCCACTACCACTTGGTAGCTCCTCCATTGTAGTCTTTGATCGTTGAAGTATTTGTTTAGGCCCATCTTCTCGCTGGGAATCATTTCCTTGCGCACGATGATTAAAGGCCCTGGATGCTGCCGACTACCTCGCTGAAGGGAACTGATCTTACTCCAGCAAGTAGCTGCTAAATGGCCGGATTTTCCACAGATGTCGCACTTAACATTTGGGCAATTTCTTGGATAGTGCTACCCACCACACCATTTGCCACTAAACCTCGACGGCGCACCCTCATCTGGGTATCTACTTCCTATCAAATTTTGTTGTTTTTTAAGGAAGTTGACATCAACGGTTATTTTCCGATATTGCTCCGTAATCGTGTCGGTATAATGCTTCATCATGTCCTTAACCTCACCAAGAACATTGGAAGCGCTTGACTCATAGCCTTGGTCATTACCATGTTGTTCCATAGGCCTAACAATTCGATTAGGCACTGGTTGTTGAGCCACAGGCATGGTATTAGAATTGACCGCCTGGCCTCCACCATTTGGAGCCATTTGACTGCCCGTAGGCATCGACATGCTAGGGGGAGCTGGTAATAAAGGGACATTCTACATCATGTTCCCTCTCCCATTAGGGTTAGCCATCGTTATCCCTTGGCCACTACTGCCATTGGCCATTGCCACATTGTTTCCCAATACTAAACCCATATTTGAATTGCCTCGAGAAGCATAGGCTGCTTGTAGTCGGGATTCCACCTCTTGTGCTCGTGTAATGGTAGTATCTATATCCCCCAAGGGGACACTACTCAACTGCAATTGGATATTAAGGTCCAAACCATGTAGGAAATATTGCAATTGGGCAGCTGCGGGGATAGGAATAGAGGTGTCCAACTTACGGAAAACCTCTTTTATTTTCTTCGCATACGCACGAATATCCTCGTGTGGTTCTTGGCGAGTCACGTTGAGTACACGCAACCAATATTGCCCACCCCTTTCAGGGGCAAACTCCCTTCGAAAAGCTCCATAAAATGCATCAATATTCAATATGGTTCCGGCTTCTAAACCATGATACCGTATGGCAGCTCTTCCTTTAAGAGTCATATTGAAGAACATCATTAAATGTCCTTCTTCTTGAATGCGACAGTTAAACATCAGCTTTTGAAACTCCCTAATGTGGAGTTCCGCATCTTCCTCAACCAACCCATTAAAAATGGGTAGCGGATAACCTAGAGCTGGCAAATCCGTCGTTCCTGTTGGAATTGCAATAGGCTGTGCCATAACGAAAATTGAATTTGCACTAGGAATAGGGGACGGTGGGGTTACAACTCCCGTAGTTGATATAGACTGGCTTATGGCAAAAAGGGGAGCACTAGAGCTTCCACCTTCTCCTAACTTACTGTTTGTGGCACTAAGACCACTAGATCCACTCCCTCGTAAGGGTTCAGTACCGCTACGCTTAGGGGAATATCTCCTAAAAATTTCAGCACGTCGCCTAGCTCTTTCGTCTCTCTCTTGCTTTTGGATTTCTGCTAGACAATGCTTATCAATAAATAACGGATCAATCTCAGTATCCTTTGGCATAAACTGCTAGTTGGTCCCTAGACAACCAGGATTCGAGGACCGCCACTTTTAAGCGGCTCCTGGCAGACGCACCACTGATGGAACCTAGAACGGTCCGGCACTGGCTCGTGCACTAGCCGGACCTCTATCACATGCGCTCAACAACCCCAAGGCCTCGCGGCCAGGAGCGTTGATGACACATACATTTCCTTCCTAAATGTCTTGCGTTTGCAATATGTTGTAGTCCAACTGATCCTAACCCAATATTACTCCTCAGAGGGAGTCCCTTACACATTGCCTAATGGCACGAAGCACAGACATAGGGGGTCCTCCACGGCTGATTGCCGCCACCCCTCTGCGACTCTCCTACACCTTGGGGATTGGCCCCTCGATGGGTCGCTCAACATATAAATATTTCGCATAAAATCCACTCAAGGTACCATTTAATCGTATACAGGAATGTACCATTGTCCTTACTTCTCTTTCCCCTAGACCCCACGACTAGCCTATGGCTTAGGATGTCCTGTCTCTCACTCAACGTGGGTCAAGATCCTAATGAAAACAATTGCTGTGCATCCAGGATTTCTGATACCTTTAAATATTTCCATGGTTTATGCATATTGTGGATGCTAAGTGCTCAAACAGTTATGAAATCAATATTGTGCACATGCGAAAAACATCATTTCAATGATTTTCAACTACCATTCTTATGTGGCGTTGCACATACCTAGCACCGAGGGAACCCTCGTGCTACTAGGCTCTTATTTTATAATTATTCACCGACCTATATGGCATGCAAACAAAACAGCAATATTTTCATCATTTGACTCCACATTTAGACACACTTTAACTACTCTACCCTCCCATCGATCAAATGTTGCATTGTGGTATGGATTTATAGGGCATTTTGCCATCATTTTATGTGTAAAAAGCGAAAAAAGACGCACTAGAATAAGAAGTTGGGGTTGAATTGAGGCAAATCCTCATGCTTCAATCCCCCCAAACATTCACGAACATTGCTCTTAATTTTCATTAATTTTCCGCACCCAAAATGCATTTTCCCCCTATTTTTAGTGATTTTTCTCTATTTTCCTTGTATTTTTCCTTATTTTTTACATTATTTTATTACTAAAAATTCAAAATAGGTTATGGGCTGTGGCCCTTAGTTCCTTCTTGCAGCAAAAATGAAATTTTAGTTGGTGTTCCTATTCATTTCTCCATTTTTATGCCCAAAAACATCATTTTCCCTTGATTTTTCATATTTTACATGTTTTAGTGTATTATTTTGAGTCACAAGATGCATGTTTTTCTGATTTTCTGATTATGATCAACAAGTACTCATAGAAAGCAGCAACGAAATTAATTTTTAGCCCACATGAACAACATTTTATCAATCAAAAGCCATGAAATCTCAAATTTCCTTTGAAAATTTTGAATTACCGCTTATTTGCATGTTTCGGGTTTCATGTCCATGGCTGCAAATCTAAAAATCAGCAGCACTTCATACTCATGACGATCACAAGTCACCATTTCCAGCCCGTGGAGCAATCCGATCCATGCCGGACAAGCCTCCATCATTCTTTCTTCTTCCTTCCTCTTCCCACATGAATTCCCCCTTAGAAGAGAGAGAGGGAGGAGAGAGAAAGACTAAAATCATAGATCTTCAAAGAGACCATCATTGCCCGAGCGAAGGGCGGCGATAGAGTCCACAGACAGACGGGAATGAAGCCCCATAATGCATTGGGGGGGTTGTTTGCAACAGCCATGATGCCTCTCATCCATTCATGGCGCATTTTTCGGGCGCCATCTTCTTCCACGTTTTTTCATCCCTCTTCATTCTCTCTCCACGTTTTTTGCTTCATAAGGTGCATAAAATTTTTGGGGGTCCAAACTCAAAAGGCATACTCAAATTTGGCCTCCCAAGTGTCCATCTTTTCATATCTTGACCATTTTGTGGCCATTTCCCCGTCCGGACTCGGAATTGAGCTCTGAAAAATCCTGAGCGTCCGGCTTGGCATCTCATATTGTTCGGTAACTCTTGCCAACCCGCTGGACAGTCTGAAAAATTATGAAAAATCAACAAGCGTCGCTCGGGCGCCTCTAAAGCACTTTGGCGCTTAAAATCGTCCTAGATCGAGCCGCCGCCTTTGACGGTGAATATTTTTTCCTTGATATTCATAATTTTTAGCTATTTTTAAGCACTTTCCGGCACCAAAATTCTGCTCTCAGATACCTCACCTCAATGTGTTTCGTCTTTGCATAGAAGACCGGATTCTTGGATGATTCTTGGCTAACTCAATAGCACTGATAGAATCCGAATGCACTATAGGGATAGCATCAATACCAAGGTTATGAACCAAATGGCCTAACCATATGGCCTCCTTGCAAGCCTCATTAGCTGCAACATACTCGGATATCCAAGAGCAAATACCTCCAGCATAGGTGAACACATAGCCAGAAGTGGACTTCCTACTTTCTGCATGTCCTGCATAATCAGAGTCAGTGTACCCTGTGACTCTTATATCCTCACTTCCATAGCATATACACATATCTGCAGTGCCCTTCAGGTATCTCATGATACCCTTTATGGCAACCCAATGCTTCTTGCCATGTGTATCCATACAGTGTGCCATAACACCAACTACAAAGGCAATATCTAGACGAGTGGCTACCATGGCATATATAAGACTACCCACTGTAGATGCATAGGGAATCTTGGCCATCTCGGCTCTCTGCTCATATGTTTGCAGAAATCAACCTGTGATACCTTCACATAAGAAGGCTATGGATAGCCAATAGGCTCCATGTCCTGCATGCGAAACCGCTCAAGGACTTTATGAATGTACTCCCTCTGTGACAAGTAGAGGAGTCCCTGATGCCTGTCGCATCTAATGCGTATATCAAGTATGTGAGAGGCCTTTCCCAGATCCTTCACCTCAAAGCTTTTCTTGAGCTGAGCCTTAAGAGCATCTAGCTCATCATGAGCTTTCCCTACTGATAGCATGTCATCCACATAGAGTACCAAAATAAGCAAAGATCCATCACGGGCTTTCTTTGTGTACAAGCACGGATCCATAGCACTACGGTTGTAGCCCTGTGACTACATAAAAGCATCAAACTTATGGTACCATTTTTTAGGTGCCTTCTTCAAGCCATAAAGACTTTTCTTCAACTTGCACACTAGGTGCTCCCTGCCACGCTCTGCAAAGCCCTTAGCTGCTCCATGTAAATCGGATCATGCAAATCTCCATGTAAAAATATCTTCTTGACATCCATCTGATACAAGTCCAAGTCAAGCTACATGACTAAGGCCAAAACCAAGTAGAGGGTAGTGATCTTAACCACAAGAGAATAATTTCATCAAAGTCAACTCCATGCTCCTGTTTAAAACCCTTAGCAACAAGTCTTGCCTTATAAGCCGGCTTGGGGTGTCCAGGGGTACTCTTCAACTTGTACACCCATTTTCATAGTAGAGCCTTCTTGCCACTAGGCAAGGAAACCAAATCCCAAGTCTCATTCTTATGCAAGGAGTCTATTTCAGACTGCATAGCCCTCTCCCAGGAGTGACTGTCACCCCTACGCATAGCCTCATCATAAGTGAAAGGCTCTCATGCATTTGTAACCAAGACATAATGCATCGAGGACTGAAATCTATCAAGGGGCATCTATCTCTAGTAGAACACCCCATCGTAGGCTCTAGTGCTTGCTCAACATTCTATCCAACACCCTGGCCATGAGTACCTACTATTGTTGCAACCTATCCAGCTGGTTGTACGGGAGCTCGTGGTTCCTCATGAAATATAACCCTGCGTATCTCCACTATCTTCTCAAGCTACCTATGCATCTTGTCTTCATGGAAGACTACATCATGGTTGCGGATAACTTTTCATACATGCATATCCCATAGACAATAACCCATCTCTCTTGCATCTCCATAGCCAAGGAATATGCATTTAACACTCTTAGGATCTAGCTTGTTACGCTTGTCCTTGGGCACTATCCTTGGGCACGTGGCAAAATATCTCACATCCAAAGACACGTAAATATACATAAGAGGGAGGCTTTCCTATCCATACCTCCTCTGCAACCTGGAAATCAATGGCACTACAGGGCGATCTATTAATGATATGCACGACAGTCATAACTTCCTCAGTCCAAAAGTGCTAGGGTAGGCCTACGTGGCTAACCATACTACGAACCCTCTCCTAGATGGTCCTATTCATCCATTCAGCCCTACCATTTTGGGGAGGGATGTAGGGGGCAGTCGACTGATTCTTAATAACCCTCTCATCACATAACTGCTCAAAAGCATGTGAGACGTACTCACCCCCATTATTTGTCCTTAGGCATTTCAGCCTATGCCCATACTGGTTTTCTATCAAAGCAGCCACCTCTGAAAAACTGCCAAGACATCGGACTTTCGCTTTATGGGATAAGCCCATACCTTATGTGAAAAATAATCTATGAAGGTAACAAAATACTTTGCGCCACCCAAAGATTGACACGGCATGGGCCCATAGACATCACAATGTACCAAAGCCAAGGGCTCACTCATGCGTGACATACCAGACTTCTTATGTGTAGACTAGTCTACCTGCCATAAAGACAATGATCACAAGAATCAAAATGAGAATAGTCAAGGAGTGGTAAGTACTCCAAACCAAAAAGCATTTTCATTCCTTTAATAGACATATGCCCCAAACGACCATGCCAAAGAGATACATGAGGTAAAGACCCCACAAACAAAACATGATCAACTATAGATCCATAAACAACTAAGGGATAGAGGCCATTAGCCTTGGCACCTCTCACAAGCACAAGCCTACCATGGGTAATCTTTCATGCAGAGTCTCCAAAAGATATATGATATCCTACGTCATCAATCTATCCACATCGGACATGAGACTGCATGTCAATGCAGGTACATGATGTACATCATGCATAACAAAACTGCTACTAGAAGAAAATTGTAGCCTAACATCATAAATACTGACAATCTCAAGAGACCTGTCATCACCCAAACACATTGAACCCGAAACAAAATGGTATGAATGGAACCACTCTTGGCAAGGTGTCACATGAAAGAATGCACCCAAGTCCAAGAGCCAACACTGTGCATACATAGAGTGTATTTTGTCATCTTTGAAGCACTAGATGAAGCTGTTGCAAGGATACAATCCCCATCACTATCCTCGGGTTGCATAAATTTAAACTCTTCAATTTTAACACTTGACATAGCAGGTATTATGTTGCGATCAGAAGACTTTTCCTGCACTTTCTCTTTCCCCTTGTCTTTGTGTCTTTCATTGTGCAATTCATGACATTGTGGCCTTTCTTCCCACAATGATGACAAGTCAGATTTGCATTTCTCTCATGAGACTTACTACGCGACTTGCCACGCAACTTGGATTGAGATTTCTGCAAATCCCGTCTACAACCATTACCATGATTATTCTTTGCATTTCCATCATGTCCACCTCTAACTTTCAAAGCATGAGACACAAAGAGGCATCCAAATTCTTACAATTTATCTCTTCATGCAGAAGAAGCTTTCAACATCATATAGCTTTAGAGTAGTGGCAAAAGCACATAAGGCAATGCAGAATACATCCTATGACTCATTAAGAGTTCCAAGCAAGAACAACAGAGTGACATACTCTTTGAAATAAATACCCTCTGGGAAACCAAGTTCTTAAGAATAGCATGAAATTGGCTCAGATGTGCTGACATGGTCATATTCTCTTTCATGCGGAGATCCATAAACTGTTTCAACCAAACACATTTGACTTGTAGGACTTTGCTTGTCATAGAAGTTCTTGATCTTATCCCAAAGATGTCAAGTACTCTGTGCTTCCTCAACCACATTGTAATGCACCTGTTCAATGAGAGATAGGACTTGCATAACTCATCAAGCTCAATAAATTCGTCATTAGTCATAGTTTCAGGCTACTCTCCACTTACCCTTAGTGGCTTTATCTGTTATTTCTACACCAATACCTACCAAACTTGGCTCTTCCAATAGGAATAATTTGTACAACCAATCTTAATGATGTTAAAGATAGCACTGTTAGTGGAAGAAGATGCCATACTGCAAGCTGAAGCAATGCCAGACAACTCAAAACTGCTTGCTATAAACTGCAGAAAATGACCAAAAACCCACCAAAACCAAGGCAAAATGGCAAGAAACAAGTATTTAATGATGCTCTCCACCAAGTACCATCAAAAGTACATCAACTAGGATGATTCAGCATGAAAAATACATGATAGTATGGAGATATATGCTTGCTGTAATTTATCATAGCGGTGTACAATGAGAGCTGACAGTAGGTAAAAACCAATATTCAAAGTCAATCACTGATTGTCAATACAAAACCAACATCAAGCGGGCATCAACAAGCATGTAATAGTCAAACTGACATGAGCCAACACCCAAGCATGTTAGACAAAGTCCGTCAATAAAGTCAGTACACCCCCAATAATCAACAAGGCAAGATGTACATACCACAACCAAGACCTAACACAAGTTAGTGTCTTCTCAGTGATGTCTGCTCAGTGAATACAAAGCCGAATCATCCCAAGTACATCTACACGACCAAGGCATATCAATCATACATCATCCACAAGGAGATCCTGATCTCAAAGATCCAAAATCTCAATATGCATAACCTGCACTGCTCAATGTCTGATAAGCGTACAAGGACACTCCCACTGGCACAAAAACCATAAGTGTCAAGCAAATAAGCTCAAACAAAGCATGTAAAAGCACCAATGATGGAGTATCCGAGATCATACATCAGTAAGACATCCAGAGCATATGAGTGGTCAAGTATCCAATGATAGCATCCAATGTCATGAAGACAATCCCAATCAATCTCTAACAAGCCAAAGAAAGACCAAAATAAGCTCCGAAATATCCAAAGTCAAGCCCAAATGAAGCTCTAGTAGCATTCAAGTCCAAAAAATGTAACTAGCATCATGTATAGGTAACATAAGCATCAAGCATGTACAAGGGGTCATACATAGACTATATGTATAACCTCTGTCACAAAGCATGCCAGTGTAGACCAATGTCAAGTAAATGTCAACCAATATGGAGCTCAAACAAGGCTCAAAATACATTCCAAAACCATCCAAAGAATTTTCCAACCTTCATTTGCATCCCAATAGTCATATGAAACACCCGGGAAGCACCCATGACCAATAGACAATGCATAAAGTGACTAATAAGCTTCAGCCTTGAAGTGTACACTAGTGATTTACTGTGTAAAATCGAGTATTTCACGCCACTAAATTAGCTCCAAATGATGGCCAATCGATAGGCATACATTCCCCTAACATTCAGGGACCATTCGGGACTAGACATCAAATGTCAATGCCAACCAAGCTGTAGCATCAAATGTCAATCCCAAAAATATTGCTAAATCAGACCCAAATCTATAGCAATGCTCAATCCTTGCTTCTAGGCATCAAATGAGACCTATCCAAGTGCCCAATGGTTGGAGTAGTTGGAGAAGATCAATGTCAAGCTGAGGAAGATACTCTTACGAGTCATGTGATGGCGTAAACTGATCTGGGACCTGTGAAAGGGTTGGGCAAGGTCAAGGTGGCAAGGTTGGGGGGGTAGTTAAGGACCCCTAGGAGCTCCCTCTTAAAGGGAAAAGCCACCTATAGAGTGTAGGCATCACAAGAAGCAAGAGGACATGGTTGCCCTGCTTCACGAAACATGTGAACTGAAGTGAAATAATAAAAGAGAGCTCCAATACCTCTGAAAGAATGCCTTGAGGGTGCCCAAATGGGCTAGGTAGGTGCTCAGGAAGTTGTGGAGTGATCAGAGCTCAAAGGAGTCAGATATGGCTACCAAGAGTGAGAACCAATGGTATAGGGATTTGACATTATTTGCAGCTAGTCGATCAACATTTAATGCTGGTTGACCAGTCATATTCACCTTGAGCTTTGCACCGCACCTCCCTTAACACCAACTAGGCCTTCAAATATGGGACAATACTTGACCCATCTACTAGCTAGACTTGTACACATACCAAAGCCACAACATGATAAGGTAGACACCCTTTCAGAAGTATGCACATTCTTCTATGGTGAGAACTTAGCTTGAAGAGTTGCTCGACTAAACTAATAACATCGATGGTCCACATCATCCCACATCTCTCCTTTCTCTACCTCAACAGCCTAAGACTAACCCGGAGCTAATTCCATTCCCATCAATAGTGGTTTGAAGCACAATGATACTAGTGGTTACCCAGTACACCTCCAACCAGTATCGGCTACACACAAATCCCACCAAATTATAAAGTGCCATGGAACTAGTACAACTCTAAGAGGCCCGTAACGTTAACCCCTTCTAGGAAGGGGTAACCAAGGAGCACATAGAAGAAGGAAAATAATAAAAATAAAAGAAAAATACAAAAGCACAATAGAAGAAAAAATGGAGCAATGGGTGAGCACGTGCAATGTTTTAGTAAGCGAATTACTTGGAATTATTTTTGTAAAAAAGCATCGAGCTTGCTAGAGAGAGAGAGAGAGAGAGAGAGAGAGAGAGAGAGAGAGAGAGAGAGAGAGAGAGAGAGAGAGAGAGAGAGAGAGAGAGAGTGTGTGTGTGTGTGTGTGTGTGTGTGTATGAGGTAGAGTGAGGGACTGGTTGGAGAAGCTCTTGCCTCTTCTTCTTCTTCTTCTTCTTCTTCTTCTTCTTCTTCTTCTTCTTCTTCTTCTTCGTAAAGATTGTGTCGTGATCGAGGCAAAGGAGGTGGAGCTCCTATGAGTCACTTTGCAAAGATTATGGAGGCATTGACAAAACTTTCACAAATAGACTACAACAAGAATGCAAATTGGTAAGTTTGCTACATTCATTTGAAGAGTTTGAAATGGTTATGTAAGAGGTAGCCATAGCTGTGCTACTTGAAACACTTGAAACAATAGACATTTCGCTAAGTCAAGCATGCACTTGTAAAACTGATGACATAAATGTTTAAAATTTTGTGTGTGTATGTGTGTGAGAGAGAAAGAGAGAGAGATTTGGGGTGAAAGAAAAAAATTAGAGACAAAGAGAAAGACAGGTAGAAAGAAAATTTGAGAGAGAGAAGAAAAATCTCAAATGAGAATAATCAAAATTAAGAGAGAGACATGAGAGAGATTTAAAGATGAATTTTTTGAGAGATTTAACGAAAGAGTGTATTTTTCTAAGAGTTAAATTTTTTTCCCCTTTCTCTTTCTATTAGTCATCATCATCATCATCATCTCTCTCTCTCTCTCTCTCTCTCTCTCTCTCTCTCTCTCTCTCTCTAGCTTTTGTTGCCAGGCTCTCACCTCTCACCTCTCTCTCTTTCTCTCTCTCTCTGGCTGCCAGGATCAAGCGCACAGGCAGTAACATCTTGCCTACCTACCCTGCCTTGTCTTGAGAATGCTTCGTAGTTTTGATAGACACCTACCCAGAAGTCACCTGCCCTAGAAATACCCATAGGTCTAATGCACCCACCTACCCTACCTGCCTGATGCACCTGCTGTGATCTTTATGTTTGGTTACTTGGATCAGAAGCTCAGTATCCAACCAATAATAGTACTAACTTGCACTGATGTAGTGAGACTAAAAAACTGCTGATGTTCTACACCACTCTCAGTTGGCCCCTGAGAAAGCAAATTACACACCTCTCTCTCTCTCTCTCTCTCTCTCTCTCTCTCTCTCTCTCTCTCTCTCTCTCTCTCTCTCTCTCTCTCTCTCTCTCTCTCTCTCTCTCTCTCTCTCTCTCTCTCTCTCTCTCTCTCTCTCTCTCTCTCTCTCTCTCTCTCTCTCTCGCTCTCTCTCTCTCTCTCTCTCTCTCTCGTTGAGAACCATGAAAGATGACTATGATTGGAGATACTAATGAGTGGCTTTCCCAAAGTGGACGACCTATCGCACGCAACAAAGCCAACTCGACAACCACAGGTTCACCTCTCTCTACTGGCATGTTGGAGCAGCCATGTGTCGGAGAAATCTCACAGGATGGGATATTGAAATTTTTGGCAACACTTCAAGCATCAATCAATGCATAGAAACAAGAAATCACATGCTTGGCTCTCAAGTATTAAACGTTGGAAAGCAAGAATACACAGTTGGAACAGACTGTGGAGGAACAGGAGGAACATGTCAAGAGAATCACAGACCTGAAAACGAGTATGGCGACACACACATGCGTGGAAACACCAAAAATATGGGCCGGAGCACATACTCCCCCAAATGGAGACATGCTTGTACTTCATGCAAAGGGTGCTAATGCAATGGTAGATGATGTGGATGCATGTGAACGTAAAGAAAGAGAAAAGCGGGCCCAAAACCTGGTTATTAGGGGATTTCCTGAAACAAATGATGAGACTGCAATGTCTCTGACTACGGAAGTCACGGAGTTTTTTGGTAAGCATTTTGCCATGGTAAATGTACTTGTCTTTGGTGCTCGACGTATGGGCAAGAAGAAAGACGATGGGAAGGCAAGAGCCATTGTATGCACTCTATTGGATGCATGTAAGAGAACTATGCTTTTAGATAGTAGTCGAGTATACCACCTCAAGGGAAGCAATACAATAAGTGAAAGAAATCTAGTGATAACACTTCAAAGGATGCATAGGGATGCACGATCCATGGGAGCTGTGCACTTATGAAGGTGTTGTTTTGGAATTGCAGAGGGTTTCCATGGCATAAAGATGAAAGCATTAATGTTATGGTTGGTGATGCTAACATTGTGTTCCTCGCTGAGACATGGGAGCAGAAGATGTAGAATTCCAGATATCCTAGGGTGCATAATTCATAGTGCATATCAGCCACATGTAGGAAAAAGAGGGCAAGGCAGAGTTGCATGCATATACAAATGTCATTTGGAAGGAATGATTGATATATGTAAAGTAGATTGACATAAGTGATACATATGGATTATGCTCAAGCACACTACACTAATGTACATTGTGGGATGTTACATTCCACATAAGGAGTCCCCCTTCTATGCATGACATGAAGTGGATTCGCAAGAACCTTTTGAAGACTTGAGTATGGATGCATGCACACATATGCAACAAGGACATGTGATGGTAGTATGTGACTTAAATGCACATATTGGACGTATGCAATTTCAGCCCATAGTGCGTGATGATCTAGACAAGGAAGGGGTTGTGGATATCGATGCATGCTGGTGTAGACGGTCTGAGGATATAGACATTAACGCTCATGGATGTACTTTGATGGATAATGATTAATGGTTTGCACATGTCAATATTGAATGGTATTCAATTGTTTCCTCGATACCGAAGGATACACGTGCTACTTACTCAGCTAGTGGAGGTTCCAATGTGGTAGACTATGCAATGGTACACATGAATGATTTATGCATGATCAGAGAGTTTTGGTTAGGTGAAAAACATCAAGAATTGAATCATATAGCTTTAGGCTTGACACTTGATATTTTCCGCCAAGTAGGACATGTAAGGAACACAGTAGGTACTGGTTGTCAAGATTGTGGGAGAGAAGGAAGGAGTCTCACTTGTAGCTTTCTTGCTTGCACAATGGGGGAATACACACAAGGGTGGAGGCTGAAAACAGTTTTTCTCTTCTTAGTTGTGTAAGCCAAAAAGAACTCAAGTACAAAAGAAATAGAAGAACCCTATGTATGGGTCTCAAAACCAAAACTCAACTAACTAAGGTGGCATACTAACTGAGCCACGAACTAGAGTAGATAAGGATAGCTATCATGTAGCTATTATTCATGGGCGGTGTACCAACCGCGTCTGCAGCTGACAAGTCGGTGACATAAATACACAACAGTCACCCTGGCGTATCACGAGTGGAGCTCGATATCTCAGCACTCCCCCTCAAGCTCAATCCCAATTCCTGCACACCAAGCAGGTCTCTGAACTTGCGCAGCTTCTCTGCGCCCAATGCCTTCGTGAATATGTCAGCTACCTGATCCTCTGTGCTGACATAAACTAGATCAATAAGACCTAGTAAAACCCTCTCTCGCACATAGTGATAATGCACCTCAATGTGCTTTGTTCTAGCATGATAGACTGGGTTATTTGCAAAGTGTATATTGCTCATGTTGTCACAATAAATGACAACTGGCCCATCTGTAGGCTGATGCATATCATAAAGTAGCTTATGCAACCAAGCTACCTCACATGCAGCCATTGCTACACCCCTGTACTCAGCCTGTGTGCTCGACAAGGCAACTGTAGGCTGTTTCTTGCTGCTCCAAGTGACTGCAGCACTCCCAAAAGAGAACACATACCCACTCGTAGATCGTCTATCAGAAATACTACCAGCCCAATCAGCATCAGTGTATCCATGCAACTGTATCTGAACCCCAGTCTCATAAAATAGTCCATACTGCAATGTGGACTTCACATATATAAGTATGTGTCTAGCCGCATCCAAATGTGGTTTCCGTGGAGCCTACATAAACTGACTTACCAATCCAACAGCATAGCTCAAATTTGGCCTGGTAATCGTCATATAAATCAAACTTCCTACTATGCATCTGTACATAGTAGGGTCTTCGAGAAGCTCACCTGCATCTGCGCTCAACTTCACATTCTGCTCCAAAGGAACTGAAATAGGCTTACAGCCTGTCATCCCATATTTGGACAGCATCTCCAATCCATACTGCCTCTGCAAGAGCTGTATCCCACTTGGTGATCTAATCACCTCAATGCCCAAGAAATAACGCATCTCTCCCAAATCCTTCATCTCAAACTTCTGCTTCAATAGCATTTTCACATGAAGGATATCTTCATCACTGTCACCTGTCATAATCAAATCATCAACATAAATGACAAGTAGCATAATACATTTCTCTGTTTTTCTCACATAAAGTGAGAAATCTGCCTTGGAAATCTGAAAGCCAATAGTGACAAGATATTGTCCTATCTTGTCAGACCATGCTCTAGGTGCTTGCTTCAAGCCATACAAGGCTTTCTTCAACCTGCAAACAAACTCAGGATGAACAGCATGCACATAACCTGGTGGCTGCTCCATATAGACCTCTTCTTGCAAATCACCATGCAAGAAGGCATTCTTTACATCCATCTGATGTAAAGACCATCCCTTTGATGCAGCCATAGCAATGACTGCTCTTACGGTTGCCATCCTTGCAACCGGACTGAATGTTTCTTCATAGTCAATGCCATATGTTTGTGCATACCCCTTGACTACTAATCTTGCCTTGTATCTGTTCACAGAACCATCTGCATTGTGCTTCACCTTATAAACCCACTTACAGCCAATTGCATTTTTACCTTTAGGCAAAGGTATCAATTCCCATGTAGCATTTGCTTCCAAGGCATCCATTTCTTCATCCATGGCTTTCTCCCATTTTTCTTTTCCCATGGCTTGCTCAAAAGAAGTGGGTTCTGGTTCCTGTATCACTTTGACCATATATGCATAGTGAATGGCTGTAAATCCATCATATTTCAGCCTATCCACCGGATACCTAGCTCTCGTAGACCTGCGCAAAGTAGGTTCACTCCCAGGTGCTCTCAAAACATCCCTGGTCTTCCTTACTCCAGGTGTAACAATAGAAGGAATACCCAACTCATCATCAATGCTCTGTTCTGAGCCACTGGATTCACCATCCACATAAGAAAGACCTGCATTCACATCAAACATGGGCTGATCAACCTTCTCTTTTCCTTTTCGTGATACCCGCATACCACTATCTGTATTGCTTTGAGAAGATTCTCCTGATCTCAATCTGCCTGTCCATGGCGAAGAATGTGAACCACTGTTAGAGGACGCTCCAGGTCCACTAATATTTTGTGACTGCTGCTGTGAATTTTGTGCAGCATTACCATTTTGTGCATCTACATCATCAATCACATTTACTGGTTTATACCAGCTACTCATCTCATCAAAAACAACATCTCTGCTCACTGTAAACTTACGAGTAGAAGGGTTATAGCATCTATACCCTTTTTGCTGCAGAAAGTAACCAATAAAGATGCACTTCTCAGCTTTTGGATCCAACTTGGATCTCAGCTCATCTGGCACATGTACATAGGCAATGAAACCAAAAATTTTGAAATGAGAAATATCCGGTTTCCTACCAGTATACCTCTCCTCTGGAGTCATTCCATGTATTGCTGCAGTGGGAGTCCTGTTCATTATGTAGACTGCTGTAGCAACTGCTTCAGCCCAATAAAAATCTGGCAAGTCTTTTTCATTGAGTATGGCACGAGATACCTCTCCAATATGCCTGTTTTTCCTTTCTACAATTCCATTTTGTTGTGGGGTATAACTGCATGAATATTGATGCTTTATGCCATGCTCCTGTAAGAACTTTGCAAACTCATTTGAGAGGTACTCTCCCCCTCCATCTGACCTTAGGCATTTTATTTGCAGACCTATTTCTTTTTCAGCCATAGCTTTAAGAGTTTTGAAATGCCCAAAAACTTCACTTTTCTTTTTCATAAAATACACCCAAACTTTTCTGCTATAGTCATCAATAAAAGTGACAAAATAATGACAGCCTCCAAGAGATGCAGCTTTAGTAGTCCACACATCAGAGTGGATTAATTCCAGTGGCTTCTCACTCTCTTGAACATGTCTAGGAAATGGTTTCCTTGCCTGTTTTCCAAACTGACAGGCTTCACATACCTTATGCATTTCTACAACCTTGAATTTAGGCAATCCTGCAACAATGTTTTGGGCCTGCATTGATTTAAGTCGCTGTACATTAACATGACCAATGCGTTTATGCCAGATATCAATATCTGCAACTACACCGGTCCCATGTGCAAACATTGCTGCACTCAATTCAGGCATGTCTGCATCCAATGTAAACATTCTACCCTTCTTCTTTCCTTTTGCTATCAAGCGACCTTTATTTTTCATATCCTCAACAAAGCATCCATGAGGATTAAATCCGACCTGCAAGCCCTGCTCAACCATTTGACCGACAGAAACCAGATTCTTGGTGATATTCGGGACATGAAATACATCGGACAGGTATTTCTTTTTCCCATCCTGCATAGACAAGGGAATTTTTCCAATCTGCACAATAGGATGTGCAGTATCATCACCAGTCTCCACAAATCCTTGTTTTTCCATTTTCCTTGCATCCTCCATGCATTCTACATGACCTGTCATGTGGTTTGATG
Source organism: Lygodium microphyllum (assembly GCF_053477565.2). Classification (NCBI taxonomy): domain Eukaryota; kingdom Viridiplantae; phylum Streptophyta; class Polypodiopsida; order Schizaeales; family Lygodiaceae; genus Lygodium; species Lygodium microphyllum. Next base: position 25,425,858 of record NC_141147.1, read on the forward strand.
CACCTGAGTCAACATACCATACATCAATGCTTTCTTCTGCACTTGTCACAGAATTGTTCATGTGCTGCACCATGAACAAATGCTCATTTCTGTCATCACCCTGTCTGCTAGAAGATGCATAATTCCCTTGTTGCAGTTTTCCATTCATGATGTCATTCTGCTTTTTATAGCAGTCTTTAGCCATATGACCCATTTTACCACAATAGTAGCATTCAACATTACTGTTTGCATTTTGACCTCTTTGCCATCCACCACGACCTCTTTGGCTCCCCCTGCCTCTAGAGTTACCACGTCCTCCTCCATAGGACTGGTTTTCTTGAGTTTGCTGAATATTCTGATTTCTACCACGGCCTCCAAATCGGCCTTCTCTACCTCTGCCTCTACCTCTTCCAGCATTTGAGTAGAAGACAGCTTCTTTTGAAGTTCCTCCTGAAGAAGATGCACCACCATTTCTCTGTTCCTTAGAAATTAGAAGAGCAATCAACTCCTCAAAATCAGGAAATCTTTCACGAACTGAAATGGATGTCCGAAACTGTGCATAATCCTTTCCTAGACCATTCAAGGTCACAGAAACTAAATCATCATCTTCCACTGGTGACCCAATGGAAGCAAGTGCATCTGCAATCTTCTTCACCTTCATGTGGTAGTCGCTGATGCTCATATTTTCTCTTTGCACATTGTGCAACTCTTGCTTGAGCTGCATTTTCCTGGCTTGCGTATTTGTGCTATACATTTTTGACAAAGTATCCCATGCCTCCTTTGGCGTACTTGCATCCTGAATATGCACAATCATAGAGTCTGAAATGCTGATAGACAGCCAATACATAACTTTCTTGCCTCTCTCATGCCATGCTTTAAATGCCTGCATTTGCTGTTGATTGGGAACATCAGGAAGAACTGGTTCTTCTTCATTTCCTGCAACAAATTTCCAATATCCTTTTCCCATAAGGAAATTCGTCATTCTAAACTTCCATGCTTGGAAGTTGTTCTTATCAAGCTTTTCAATGACAATCTGTGAAAGAGAATTAGATGCCATTACAGAAGACTGCAAAAAATTCTGTCACTGCAAAAACCACAGCTTCACCCTCACAAGGGAAAATATGGAAAACTGGCGAAAGTGGTATTTGACCACACAGTCACTTCCTAGTGACGATTTTGCATCAACAGGCAACAGGGATGATTCTGTAACTCCCAATGTCTCTGCGCACAAGCATACAATGCAATTTTTACAGTAACTATTCACCGACCTGTAGAACAATGGCTGCACAGCATAAAACTGGGCCTTTTCCTGAGTGCGTGCAGAAAACTTCCGCCTCCAAAACAGGCCCCGAAATGGCCTCAAATCAAAAAAACAAGGTCGCCAAGAGTTAAAGCCCTTTCCCGCAGCATATACTACCCTCTTGCTTCACCGCGAAGGGCGTCTCAACCTGAGACAATGCACTCCTGCACTTTCCGGCTGTGCTACCTGCAGAGATCTGCTCCCAAAACAGAAAATGAAAGCAACACTGCTCCTCTTACCAGAACACCGCGAGCTTGGCTTGCTTTCTTGAGCTCCTTACCACGAACAAGGCTCTGATACCATGTCAAGATTGTGGGAGAGAAGGAAGGAGTCTCACTTGTAGCTTTCTTGCTTGCACAATGGGGGAATACACACAAGGGTGGAGGCTGAAAACAGTTTTTCTCTTCTTAGTTGTGTAAGCCAAAAAGAACTCAAGTACAAAAGAAATAGAAGAACCCTATGTATGGGTCTCAAAACCAAAACTCAACTAACTAAGGTGGCATACTAACTGAGCCACGAACTAGAGTAGATAAGGATAGCTATCATGTAGCTATTATTCATGGGCGGTGTACCAACCGCGTCTGCAACTGACAAGTCGGTGACATAAATACACAACGGTCACCCTGGCGTATCACGAGTGGAGCTCGATATCTCAGCACTGGTGCATTCCGTATTAATGTAGATAAGAAACAAGCATATACTGGTCACCCAGATGGTCTTATGAGCAATCTTACTAGGAGAACATGGGCTGATCTAAGAGATGCAATGTTAAATACGACTATAGAGGTTTTTGGGAAACCAAAGAGCAATCACAAAAATGCCAAAGGATTGCCATGCAAGAAATGGTTTGATGATGAATGTAACACTACACGTAGAAAGTTGAAAATCCTCCCTAAGGGACAAGAACGAAGTGAGGCAAAAAAAAGATATAATTCTCTCATGCATAAAAAGCGATGACAATATGTAGTGATCAAAGAAAGTGAAGATGCTAGGGAGTTTAGAAATGTCCAAGACAAGCATGGAGAAAATTGCAAACCAAACGGTCAAGTGTTATGTGGGATTTTACAGATGTTGACATGCTATCGTATGTTAGAGAACTTTGCATGCATAAATGAGTATAGCCCATCAAATATGATGTACATACGCAGTCATTTAGTGCTACGTTCACTTTAGAAACATTGGAGGCAAACCTCAACAAGATGGCTAATGAAAAAGCATGTGATACTTTGCAGTTGAATGCGGAGATATTGAAATGGACAAAAAAGGAGACGAGACTGTTTATGTTGCATGTGATACATCATGCTTTTGCATATGGTTTTCCCCAAGAATGGCAGGAGAATTGGATACAACTGTTGTATAAGGGAGGAGATCACAATTTGCTCACAAACTACCGCATGATTATGGTCAATTCAACCATGGCAAAGCTATTCAGCACTATTCTAGAAATGCAATTGAGTAAATGGGCAAAAACTAATAACAAATGAGCTTATGGATAAGCATGTTTTTCCCTTGGTCATAACACCATAGACCATTTAGTTACTTTACGTGTGCTTATGGATGAGAGTCAACTTGAGGGAGCAACCTTGTATTGTTGTTTTGTGGATTTTAAGAAGGCTTTTGACACCATACCAAGGGTTGGATTATGGCAATGAATGCAAGAATTAGGGGTCCCAAATGATCTATGCATGGAAATTTACAGGATATATCAATGAGTGGTGTGCCACCTCAGAGGTTACAACGGATTGTCACAAGTATTTGAGAGTAATATGGGAGTCAAAAAAAATTGCCTGCTCTCCCCTACATTATTTGGTTTATGCATTGATAAGCTAGAGGAAATACTTCCCATGGCTATGAATGAAGAGGAAGCCAAAAGCCCGCATATTGGTATGTCTGTCATCTTGCTCTTGCTTATGCAGATGATGTGGTCTTCTTTACATATGATAGGGAACGAATACATCAGTTCATGCGGATTCTTGAACAATTTTGTCAAGATAGTGGTTTGATGGTGAATGTATAAAAAACAAAGCTAATGGCTGTGTGCACCAAGAAATCAAAAACCCCACCAAAAGTACATTATGAGGGACAGTCTATAGAGGTAGTATCTACTTTCAAATACTTGGGGATTGAGATACTTGCAGACCACATATGGCATACATGTGTGGAGTGGCGATTAGCGGCAGGGGAAATCAAGTATTATCACTTTGAAAATGATCGCAATCATACAGATACTAAATGTTGGAAAATACGTTGTATGATTTTTTATGCATATGTTCTACAGACGGTATTATATGAAGTGGAAGTGTGGGGGGAGGGGAGCATCTCCTCATCTGCATGGAACGACATTGAGAAGCTGGAAAAAGCTTTTATTCGTAGACATTTGGGCATCAAAAGCACCACACCATATGTACTTATGCTTTTGGAAATTGACCGTTGGCCAATTGAGGTACATGCTATGATCCGAGTACTAAGATATGCCACCTGAGTACGTCAAATGGATGATAGTAGGCTTCCCAAACGGGCATGGGATGCTAGCACATGCTTACAAAAAATGTGGAAAAGTAAAGTGCTTTCAATAGGATGGGTGTTGGATATGCGAAAATGGTTTAAAGGGTGGGTAGTGGATAGATATCTAGATATGGCATTTGAAGATATATGCATGGACACATTTCAATCAGACCTCTTACGAGCATATCAAGCAAAACATCAAAGCAAGGGAGCAAATGGCAAACTTGCTTATTACAGTATGCATATCTATCCTTCATGTTGGGAATCCTACATGCAAGCAGAGGCACACACACAGCCATACATAGCCAATCTGCTCTCAGTGGTATTTAGATGGAGTATTGCACAACTTCAAACTCAATCACACATTTTATTGATCGAGACAGGTGCATGGAGTGGACATGCAAGAGAGACAAGGTTATGTAAGATGTGTGGACTACACAGTGTAGAATCAGAGGAGCACATGATTATGCCATGCCCAGCATATGCACACTGTTGAGATATCGAGCTCCACTCGTGATACGCCAGGGTGACCGTTGTGTATTTATGTCACCGATTTGTCAGTTGCAGACGCGGTTGGTACACCGCCCATGAATAATAGCTACATGATAACTATCCTTATCTACTCTAGTTTGTGGCTCAGTTAGTATGCCACCTTAGTTAGTTGAGTTTGGTTTGAGACCCATATAGAGGGTTCTTCTATTTCTTTGTACAAGAGTTCTTTTGGCTTACACAACTAAGAAGAGGAAAACTGTTTTCAGCCTCCACCCTTGTGTGTCTTCCCCCATTGTGCAAGCAAGAAAGCTTCAAGCGAGACTCCTTCCTTCTCTCCCACAATCTTGACATGGTATCAGAGCCTTGTTCGTGGTAAGGAGCTCAAGAAAGCAAGCCAAGCTCGCGGTGGTCTGGTAAGAGGAGCAGTGTTGCTTTCATTTTCTGTTTTGGGAGCAGATCTCTGCAGGTAGCACAGCCGAAAATTGCAGGAGTGCATTGTCTCAGGTTGAGACGCCCTTCGCGGTGAAGCAAGAGGGCAGTATATGCTGTTTTGAGGCCATTTCGGGGCCTGTTTTGCAGACGGAAGTTTTCTGCACGCACTCAGGAAAAGGCTCAGTTTTATGCTGTGCGACCACTGTTCTACAGGTCGGTGAAAAGTTACTGTAGAAATTGCATCGTATGCTTGTGCGCAGAGACATTGGGAGTTTCAGAATCATCCTTGGTTCCTGTTTATGCAAAATCGTCACTAGGAAGTGACTGTGTGGTCAAATACCACTTTCGCCAATTTTGCAGATTTGCCCTTGTGAGGGTGAAGCTGTGTTTTTTGCAGTGACAGAATTTCTTGCAGTATTCTGTAATGGTGTCTGATTCTCTTTCACAGATTGTCACTGAAAAGCTTGACAAGAACAACTTCCAGGCATGGAAGTTTAGAATGACGAATTTGCTTATGGGAAAAGGATATTGGGAATTTGTTGCAGGAAATGAAGAAGAACCAGTTCTTCCTGATGTTCCCAATCAACAACAAATGCAGGCATTTAAAACATGGCATGAGAGAGCCAGGAAAGTTATGTATTGGCTGTCTATCAGCATTTCAGACTCTATGATTGTGCATATTCAGGATGCAAGTACGCCAAAGGAGGCATGGGATACTTTGTCAAAAATGTATAGCACAAATACGCAAGCCAGGAAAATGCAGCTCAAGCAAGAGTTGCACAATGTGCAAAGAGAAAATATGAACATCAATGACTACCACATGAAGGTGAAGAAGATTGCAGATGCACTTGCTTCCATTGGGTCGCCAGTGGAAGATGATGATTTAGTTTCCGTGACCTTGAATGGTCTAGGAAAGGATTATGCACAGTTTCGGACATCCATTTCAGTTCGTGAAAGATTTCCTGATTTTGAGGAGTTGATTGCTCTTCTAATTTCTGAGGAGCAGAGAAATGGTGGTGCATCTTCTTCAGGAGGAACTTCAAAAGAAGCTGTCTTCTACTCAAATGCTGGAAGAGGTAGAGGCAGAGGTAGAGGAGGCCGATTTGGAGGCCGTGGTAGAAATCAGAATATGCAGCAAACTCAAGAAAACCAGTCCTATGGAGGAGGACGTGGTAACTCTAGAGGCAAGGGGAGCCAAAGAGGTCGTGGTGGATGGCAAAGAGGTCAAAATGCAAACAGTAATGTTGAATGCTACTATTGTGGTAAAATGGGTCATATGGCTAAAGACTGCTATAAGAAGCAGAATGACATCATGAATGGAAAACTGCAACAAGGGAATTATGCATCTTCTAGTAGACAAGGTGATGACAGAAATGAGCATTTGTTGATGGTGCAACACATGAACAATTCTGTGACAAGTGCAGAAGAAAGCAATGATGTATGGTATGTTGACTCAGGTGCATCAAACCACATGACAGGTCATGCAGAATGGATGGAGGATGCAAGGAAAATGGAAAAACCAGGATTTGTGGAGACTGGTGATGATACTGCACATCCTATTGTGCAGATTGGAAAAATTCCCTTGTCTATGCAGGATGGGAAAAAGAAATACCTGTCCGATGTATTTCATGTCCCGAATATCACCAAGAATCTGGTTTCTGTTGGTCAAATGGTTGAACAGGGCTTGCAGGTCAGATTTAATCCTCATGGATGCTTTGTTGAGGATATGAAAAATAAAGGTCGCTTGATAGCAAAAGGAAAGAAGAAGGGCAGAATGTTTACGTTGGATGCAGACATGTCTGAATTGAGTGCAGCAATGTTTGCACATGGGACCGGTGTAGTTGCAGATATTGATATCTGGCATAAACGCATTGGTCATGTTAATGTACAGCGACTTAAATCAATGCAGGCCCAAAATATTGTTGCAGGTTTACCGAAATTCAAGGTTGCAGAAATGCATAAGGTATGTGAAGCCTGTCAGTTTGGAAAACAGGCAAGGAAACCATTTCCTAGACATGTTCAAGAGAGTGAGAAGCCACTGGAATTAATCCACTCTGATGTGTGGACTACTAAAGCTGCATCTCTTGGAGGCTGTCATTATTTTGTCACTTTTATTGATGACTATAGCAGAAAAGTTTGGGTGTATTTTATGAAAAAGAAAAGTGAAGTTTTTGGGCATTTCAAAACTCTTAAAGCTATGGCTGAAAAAGAAACAGGTCTGCAAATAAAATGCCTAAGGTCAGATGGAGGGGGAGAGTACCTCTCAAATGAGTTTGCAAAGTTCTTGCAGGAGCATGGCATAAAGCAGCAATATTCATGCAGTTATACCCCACAACAAAATGGAATTGCAGAAAGGAAAAACAGGCATATTGGAGAGGTATCTCGTGCCATGCTCAATGAAAAAGACTTGCCAGATTTTTATTGGGCTGAAGCAGTTGCTACAGCAGTCTACATAATGAACAGGACTCCCACTGCAGCAATACATGGAATGACTCCAGAGGAGAGGTATACTGGTAGGAAACCAGATATTTCTCATTTCAAAATTTTTGGTTGCATTGCCTATGTACATGTGCCAGATGAGCTGAGATCCAAGTTGGATCCAAAAGCTGAGAAGTGCATCTTTATTGGTTACTCTCTGCAGCAAAAAGGGTATAGATGCTATAACCCTTCTACTCGTAAGTTTACAGTGAGCAGAGATGTTGTTTTTGATGAGATGAGTAGCTGGTATAAACCAGTAAATGTGATTGATGATGAAGATGCACAAAATGGTAATGCTACACAGAATTCACAGCAGCATGCACAAAATATTAGTGGACCTGGAGCGTCCTCTAGCAGTGGTTCACATTCTTCGCCATGGACAGGCAGATTGAGATCAGGAGAATCTTCTCAAAGCAATGCAGATAGTGGTATGCAGGTATCACGAAAAGGAAAAGAGAAGGTTGATTAGCCCATGTTTGATGTGAATGCAGGTCACTCTTATGTGGATGGTGAATCCAGTGGCTCAGAATAGAGCATTGATGATGAGTTGGGTATTCCTTCTATTGTTACACCTGGAGTAAGGAAGACCAGGGATGTTTTGAGAGCACCTGGGAGTGAACCTACTTTGCGCAGGTCTACGAGAGCTAGGTATCCGGTGGATAGGCTGAAATATGATGGATTTACAGCCATTCACTATGCATATATGGTCAAAGTGATACAGGAACCAGAACCCACATCTTTTGAGCAAGCCATGGGAAAAGAAAAATGGGAGAAAGCCATGGATGAAGAAATGGATGCCTTGGAAGAAAATGCTACATGGGAGTTAGTACCTTTGCCTAAAGGTAAGAATGCAATTGGTTGTAAGTGGGTTTATAAGGTGAAGCACAATGCAGATGGTTCTGTGAACAGATACAAGGCAAGATTAGTAGTCAAGGGGTATGCACAAACATATGGCATTGACTATGAAGAAACATTCAGTCCAGTTGCAAGGATGGCAACTGTAAGAGGAGTCATTGCTATGGTTGCATCAAAGGGATGGTCTTTACATCAGATGGATGTAAAGAATGCCTTCTTGCATGGTGATTTGCAAGAAGAGGTCTATATGGAGCAGCCACCAGGTTATGTGCATGCTGTTCATCCTAAGTTTGTTTGCAGGTTGAAGAAAGCCTTGTATGGCTTGAAGCAAGCACCTAGAGCATGGTCTGACAAGATAGGACAGTATCTTATCACTATTGGCTTTCAGATTTCCAAGGCAGATTTCTCACTTTATGTGAGAAAAACAGAGAAAGGTATTATGCTACTTGTCATTTATGTTGATGATTTGATTATGACAGGTGACAGTGTTGAAGATATCCTTCATGTGAAAATGCTATTGAAGCAGAAGTTTGAGATGAAGGATTTGGGAGAGCTGCGTTATTTCTTGGGCATTGAGGTGATTAGATCACCAAGTGGGATACAGCTCTTGCAGAGGCAGTATGGATTGGACATGCTGTCCAAATATGGGATGACAGGCTGTAAGCCTATTTCAGTTCCTTTGGAGCAAAATGTGAAGCTGAGCACAGATGCAGGTGAGCTTCTAGAAGACCCTATTATGTACAGACGCATAGTAGGAAGTTTGATTTATATGACTATTACCAGGCCAGATTTGAGCTATGCTGTTGGATTGGTAAGTCAGTTTATGCAGGCTCCAAGGAAACCACATTTGGATGCGGCTAGACGCATACTTAGGTATGTGAAGTCCACATTGCAGTATGGACTATTTTATGAGACTGGGGTTCAGATACAGTTGCATGGATACACTGATGCTGATTGGGCTGGTAGTATTTCTGATAGACGATCTACCAGTGGATATGTATTCTCTTTTGGGAGTGCTGCAGTCACTTGGAGCAGCAAGAAACAGCCTACAGTTGCCTTGTCGAGCACAGAGGCTGAGTACAGGGGTGCAGCAATGGCTGCATGTGAGGTAGCTTGGTTGCATAAGCTACTTTATGATATGCATCAGTCTACAGATGGGCCAGTTGTCATTTATTGTGACAACATGAGTAGTATACACTTGGCAAATAACCCAGTCTATCATGCTAGAACAAAGCACATTGAGGTGCATTATCACTATGTGCGAGAGAGGGTTTTACTAGGTCTTATTGATCTAGTTTATGTCAGCACAGAGGATCAGGTAGCTGACATATTCACGAAGGCATTGGGCGCAGAGAAGCTGCGCAAGTTCAGAGACCTGCTTGGTGTGCAGGAATTGGGATTGAGCTCGAGGGGGAGTGTTGAGATATCGAGCTCCACTCGTGATACGCCAGGGTGACCGTTGTGTATTTATGTCACCGACTTGTCAGTTGCAGACGTGGTTGGTACACCGCACATGAATAATAGCTACATGATAGCTATCCTTATCTACTCTAGTTTGTGGCTCAGTTAGTATGCCACCTTAGTTAGTTGAGTTTGGTTTGAGACCCATATAGAGGGTTCTTCTATTTCTTTGTACAAGAGTTCTTTTGGCTTACACAACTAAGAAGAGGAAAACTGTTTTCAGCCTCCACCCTTGTGTGTCTTCCCCCATTGTGCAAGCAAGAAAGCTTCAAGCGAGACTCCTTCCTTCTCTCCCACAATCTTGACACACATACGAGCTGACTTTGATATCCCTTTATAGGGGCCACTTCACTAGTTTTTGACCACTACTCCTATATCGAAGTTAGGGGCTCTCATCACCTGCATGTTACGCCTTCGGGAGAACCATGTTGCATAGATTGTTCGTTCACCGTAGCTACCCTTTCCTACCATGGGGGAGGAGAATCATTGTATATCTGGAAAGGTCCCATGGGTCATAATGTGGCCTTCCGTGGACGATAATAAACTACTCTACTCTACTCTCCCCCCCCCCCCCCCAATAGCATTGCATCTACAATAAGAGCGACAACAAGCAACAACATTGGTGGTAGGAATAGTGCCACAAGGAGCCGTGGGAGCAAAGAAACACGTGTGAGTAGTGGTGAAAGTAGCAGCAATAGCAATGGAAATAGGGGGTAGGAGTAGCACATACCAATGGTGATGGATAGTAGTAGCACACGATGACAGTAGCAACAAGGGTGGCCGATAGAAGTAGCAACACAAATAGTGACAACTACAACATCAAAACCAGCAGGGCAGGTCATGGCATAGAGAGAGAGAGAGAGAGAATGTGTGTGTGCATGTGTGCACTTCTAAACATTTAAACTTTAGAGATGGCATAGGATGATGGCAAAAGATGTGTTCTTTCTCTTTCTAAGTCATTCGTAGTAGTGAATATTTCTCTTTGGGTAGGAAACACTCCTGTGTCAACTTGGTCAAAGAATCTTGCCGGTGCAATCATTGTATCATCAATTTATTTGAAGCAATTAGTCATGATCAAATCAATCCTTTATGCCACTTCTTTTGCCATCTCCATAATTGTTCATCTTATTAGCTTTTTTTGTTCAAGTTCTATTAGAGGTTTAGATCGACTAGAATATAAATTCCTAAAACAAAGAATACATGCTTCTGGTGTCTTCTCCACAACTCAATTTTTATTTTTCGAGACACTGATTACAATTAAGGGGTTGCAATTGCCTCGATTCCACATTTGGGTAAGAAGTACTTGCCTTGCTTTCTTTGAAAGTGATGTTGGTGGCATGCAAAGATAATTGTAGATACAACTCCTTTGTCTAATGCAAGTTGATTGTTTTGAAGTCTCTACTATGGAGCTTACAATGACCTAAGGCTATTATTGTTGGAAGCTCTTCCTTACTACGGATATCATTGAGAAGGTGGCTCGATCCCATTTGGCTACTAGCAAGGTGAAGCTCTTCCTTAATAAGGATTCGATCCATATACGGATACAACATCACGTGATCTTCTAATGTACATTTACGAGTTAGAGCAAGTACCCAAAACTCTCTCTCTCTCCGCATCCCAATCTTCCTTACTCGCCTCTTGCATTTTAGGCACAAGTTTGTTGCCTCCTTCCCCTCATGCAGGGATCCATTCCCTCTCACATTATACCTCCCTTCTAGATCGGGATTCCCTTTCCATCAACTTGGGTCAATATCCTCGAAGCCAAGTGACCAAGCATTCTCATCTCCATCTCAAGGAAAGGTGGCCAAGCATTATCTCATCTCCATCATCTCATTGCTTTCCCCTTCCCTCTCTCATGACCATTATCAGTTTTGGGTGTCACAGGTTTTAGGGTTTTAGTTGTACAAGTCATCGAACTGGAGTGGCACTACTGCACTAGCACTGGAGGAAGTGATATCATGTCGAGTAGCTGACACTGCTGTTGTGGCTCTAGGGTGGCGGCAAGAGCCAAGGGAGCCCATTCGTATCACTAGCAACACCATGCTCAAAACAATAATAGGATTGGTGCTTGATATTCTGCCAAATATGATTTGTGTGCTGGTGATGAGGCCCATTAGGATCTGTTATAATTGTGTGTTAAGGACACTACCTCCCTTTTTTACTTTGGTCCATGTTATGAATCATGGTTTAAATTTATAAATAGTAAATCCTTTTGTCTGTCTAGTTGCCAAATAGGGTTGTAGCTCAAGTAGTTTGAGTGTGTGAGTGGGTATATTGGCATGTGAGTTCAAACCTTAGGTACACCCTTGAGACATATTTCAAAGGTTCAAGCATTCCCCCCTGTAAGGGCTTTGTAGCTATACCATGGTGTTATTACCGGAAACACCTATATAGGGAGTAGTAGTGACTCTATACCCTACTTGGTTTCCACTCTATGTATGATTCCCTATACCCAGTGGTGAACCCTCTCATGTGCAGCGTCACGAGGGTGTAGTCTTGGGATGTGCCTATGTTGTACCATTTATTTGATTGAATATTACAAGAGTATACCTTGCTCTCACATATCGTGTTACCTTTCTATGCCGTGTTGAGTGAGTAGAAACTGTAGGTGCATCACACTTGGTATTAGAGCAACTCTTGCTCGGAGTGAAGGAGTGTTCACGAAAGCAAGAGAAAAGGATCTAGTGCCCCAAAGAGAACGAGCAAAAATGACCCACGTTGTGTCTCCCCATGTCATGATGCCCCATGACGCACTGACCCCTATCGCATTGACCTCGGCATGATGCCCTGGCATGGCGACCTCGACACCACCAACCATCTGAAGATGTGACGCGACTTCCCTGCGGCACAACCACCACCCCAAAGGTGAAACATGGCTTCCCCACATCGACAACCCCACCAACCACATGGAGGATGATAGAGAGAATGTACCCATCCCAACAATGGAAGAGATGAAGAAGAATAGAGTGGGCAAGAATGGAGAGTAGCCTAAGAGGACAAGGTAGCCGGATTGGAGAGACGGTTGGAGGGCATGTCAGGCATGCTAGAGTCAATATGGAGGAACATGCATATGAAGGAAGAGGAAGAGGAAAGAAGAAGAAAATTAGAAGTGGAGTAGGGCTATAGAGAATGGGTGTTACAATAAGAAGAAGAGGAAAAAAGGCAGAAAGCACAAGAGGAGATAGATTAGGGAGAGAGGAGACTTCTAGGAGAGTGCAAGCTACGAGAAAAGACAACAAGAAGGTAGTAGAAACAGGAAGTAAGAAACAAGACAAAAAGAAGAACAAGAAGCATAGCCATAGAGAAGAGGAAGACAATGATAGCTCACAAGATGACTATGGAAAATTCAAGATGCTCCAATCCACAAAGTACAAAGGAGAGAGAGATGGGCTAGTTCTAAAGAAGTGGATTGCAGAGGTGGACATATACTTGAAGTATGCAAGGATCATCAAAGATAGGAAGGTAGAGGTGGCAACCATCTACTTAGAGGAGGACGTTGCTAGTTGGTATTTGCTGGAATAGGAGCAGGGACACACCATCTTTTCATGGGAAGAACTCCAAAAAGAACTCAAGGATTACTTCATTCCAAAGATGGAAAAATTCAAAGTTAGATACTAATGGAGGAACCTCAAGAAAATGCAAGGGAAGATGAAGGAGTATGTAAGCAAATACAAACAGATCATGCAACAACTACCCAACAGGGACACCGACACCAAATTTCATGGATTCTTATTTGGGATGCAAGAATGGGCAAGAAGAGGCGTAGAGAGCTAGGAGCCAACCAATTTAGCTGAGGCCATGAGAATAGCTAAAAGACTAGTGGATTTGGAAGGCAGGAGGATGACCTAGGGGAATTGGATTAGATTCAACACCAACCTCAACAACAACTCATGGACCTCGAGACCCAATGCTCCCAGAGGCCAGTTCACAGAAACACGGAGCCAAACTTCCAACATAACACCAGCCGTGTCACAATCCCTAGTAGTACCAAGAGAATCAAGTGGCAGATGGGGGAATAATCACTACAATCTGACTCCAAGTGTGTAATATGGTCCCATTGGATCAAACACGTCATGGTGGAGACCTCCATACCCAAGCACATGGATTAGATGCTTCAAATGCGGAGGACCACACTATCAAAACAGATGCCCCTGGAAGACACAACATCATCAAACAGGTTGAGGGTGAACACCACTAGTGCATATGGAGGAGAGGAACCACAACCCTCGTGCATCTAAGAAATTTCTAACAGAAGTGATGAAAGCATGGACCACCCAAGGGTGGGGTCAGTCACAATGTATGACCCCATTGCATGGCGGCCCCTGGGTAGCAGTAGTCCACCACTTATACATCAAAGGCAAAGTGAGCAAAGGGAATTAGGCCATTATGGTGGACACAAGGGCTAGTCACAACTTTATCACACCAGAGTGCGTAGCAAAACACGGATTGAAATTGTCCAAGGCCCCAGAAGGATTGACAGTAACATTCGCGCAAGGAGAGGCCAAAGAAGTGAAATAGGTCTTTGCAGTACAAGTAGAAGCCGTGAAATGGAAAGCAAAGTTCAACTTCTTAGTAATCCCCATGGATGATTTTGAAGTTATCTTAGGCTTGAAATTTTATGATAAATATGTCATTGCAATGTTTGGAAAGGAAGTGAATAAGATGATGCTAGATATGCAAGGAGAATGCGTCAAAGTACCTTGTGAAAGAATGCAGTTACCGGGCAGAACACCAATCAAAGTGCAAATGAAGGAGAACAAGGCTGGAGTTGCTTGCCAAATAGTGAAGTCAAGCCCAAACCAACTAAGGGTGCCAACTCAAGCAACACCGTGTCAAGTGAACTCTATTAGACCATGCATTATGACATGTAGTGCCAAGCAAGTGGAGAAATATGTTAAGTAAAGAGACATTGTCTATCTATGTATGATCCGACCCATTGAGCAAGAGACCACCAAGAAGCCTAGACCCCAAACCAGTAACTTAGAAGTGATAGAAATACTCGAGGAGCTCAAAGATGTAATGCCGGTAGGGTTACCAAGGGTCTGCCACCCAGAAGAGATGTGGATCACAAAATTGAGCTCATTCTAGGATCCGCCCCACCAGCCAGAGCCCCTTATCGAATGAATCACACAGAACTCATGGAATTGAAGAAGCAGCTTCATGAATTGGAAGAACAAGGTTTCATCCGCCCTAACAAGTCCCCCTTTGGTGCCCCATTGTTGTTTGTTAAGAAGAAGGATGGGGGGCTTAGACTATGTGTAGATTATAGGGTCCTTAATAAAATCACCATAAAAATAAATATCCCATGCCCCTAGTGGAGGACCTCCTAGATAGGCTACATGGAGACAAGTACTTTAGCTACATAGACCTTAGGTTAGGCTACCACCAAATTCACATAGCAGATGGTGATATCCCTAAAACAACTTTCTGCACACCAGATATGGTAGTTTTGAATGGTTAGTCTTAGGATTCGGGCTAAACCAACCAGACACATTTAGTGGCCTCATGGATGGAGTCTTTAGACCCGAAATGGATGTATTTGTTACTATCGACATTGATGATCTACTAGTCTATAGAAAAACCTTAGAAGAACACAAGTAACACTTACGCCTAGTTTTTGAGAAGCTGCGACAACATAATCTATATGCCAAACTAGAAAAATGTGAGTTTGCAGTGAGAGAGTTAGAATTCCTAGGCTTCATTGTAGGAGCCAATGGTATCAAAGTGGACCCCAAGAAAGTGGAAGTTGTCCAAAAGTGGTATGTACTAAAGACTGTAAGGGAAGTGTGGGAGTTCCTCTCCTTCACATTATTTTGCAAAAGGTTCATTAAGGATTATAGCCTCATCACTGCCCCACTCTCCCCCTTCACCAAAGAAGATAACACTTTTACATAGGTTAGCACGCAACAGGAAGCTTTTGAACAAATGAAGAAATGCATGAGCCAAACCTGTGTCTTGAAAGTACCAAACTTCACCAAACCCTTTGAGATCTCCATAGATGCATCTGATTATGGCATTGGGGGTGTCTCACCAAGTGGCGTGGGCATCCCCTCAAGGAAGCCACTTGGATTTTGAAAGCAAAGGTGCACGAGCACGGCAAAGATGCCTTCGCCATCTATCTCAAGGAGAACCCCACTACTCCTTCCAATGCCCCTTGAGCCTCTCCAAAATGAATAGTTCTCAATCATAGGCCTAGTAACGCCTCCACTCCTCAAATGTACTTGAGTCGAGGGTAGACTCGTATAGTAACCTCAACAACAATAAACTCAAAGAGCCCTACCAAGTCTAGATGGGTAGACACTGACCAACTTGCTAGAAAAAGCTATGTTAAGACCCCCAAGTCCTATTGTGGTAGACACTAACCAATCTGATAGTATAGACTATGTTAAGACCCCGCAATCATCTCACCAAGTCCTAGATTGGCCATCTTGTTAGCAAAAGCTATTTTAAGACCCCAGATGAGTCAAATAAATGCTACTATTAGATTTGCTAAGGACAACAATCCAATAAGTGGGGGTGAGCGTAAGGGCTTTGTAGCTATACCATGGCGTTATTATCGGACAACTATATAGGGAGTAGTAGTGACTCTAAGCCATGCTTGGTTTCCACTCTATGTGTGATTCCCTATACCTAGTGGTGAACCCTCTGGTGTAAGCACTATTGCTCATTTAAGTAGAAAATCCCATCATTTGTGCACTCAAATATGAGTATTTTGCTAGTATACAAGTAACAAAAGTTGTTGCACCCTGCTAAAGGCTATTGCACACCCATGATATTGCCATCATTTCATATTCTATTGGTACAATTAAAAACATCAATCCTTGAAGACTTTTTAATGTGCCCATGGAAATACTAATATTTCTTTATATGAACCTTATACTAATTGCAAGAATTGAAGGTAGATTTGTGGTACTTTGATCACCATGCTACTTTGGATCCATGCAGTATATACAACATGGCATGTTAGTTCTATGCATGCCATAGTTTTGAAGAGGCTATCCCTCTCGCCTCACTTCCTCTCCCAAATATGCCAGCTCTTGCTTGCTGACATCTAATTTGGCTCTTTCAAGAGGCTTATGAGGTACTCAAATGATGAAACTTAGCTTGTAGGACCAGTTTACCAAGTGGTCAATAGTGCCTCCATGACTGAAGCCCCCAAAGCAATACCATCATCAATAAGTAGTTGTTTTGGAAGTTTGAAATTTTTAGTTTGGTTATTCTATTGATTCGATATGATATGATCTTTTTTGCAAAACATTAATAAGGAGGCATTTCTCATCTATCTATGGTGAAGGAGGATACCGTTGCCAATGAACTAGAAATTATGATGAAAGGAGTAGTGCTAATACCAATACTTTTGGTATTGATGACACAACTTGGTTTTCTATAGCTGATTCTCTTTTAGAGAAAGATCTAGGTGACTACAACATTCCATGATAGATTATCTTCCTTTCAATTCTTTGTGAGTCTCAAACTCTAGCTTAATGGGGGTGGCAAACAATCGAATCTAGTGACCAATGGTCTCGATTCTACTTTCTTTCAAGAAATAAGAACAATAAAGAAGTCTTATGCATGATTGTAATAAGTATGTGCATCCATGGCTTTCAAATGTAGGATGTTCGATAATATCCTAAAAGTGCTAATTTCTCTTTTGGTTCTTAATAATCGAAGGGATAGTCTTGGAGTAGATTAGCCTCCAGCTAATTCCTCTTTTGGTCTCTTACAATTACTAGTCCAAAGGGATCGTGGAGCAAATCATCCTCTAGTGGCATCAAGCTCTTTTTGACAAATTGTAGGTAATGCAAAGTGGCCTTCATGATTTCATTTTGCAAGTCATTGGAAGTTGCTTCCTAGTGACTAGGTGAAAAGACACTTCCTCCTATAATGAAGTTGAGGTAATAACATCCATATTTATATATTATAAAGTTAAAGAGGCTTAGGTTTATTATAATTAAGGGGATTTGTCTTTTCTAGGTGTTGCAAAGTTTGTGTAACATCAAGAACTTACATCCAAGCATCATAGAATCACAACTTGAGGATGGATCATAAAACAATTTGGGTATAGGACTTACAATATTCTTATGAGGAGTAATAAGATTAGTGAGATTTACTTTATAATGATAAATTTGAAGCTATTTCAACATAGCAATGACCAATTATTTTTGTATTGCAAGTTGAGAATTATATGCTTTTATAGATGATTAAACTTACATCTTTTATTGATAGAAACTCAAAGTAAGTGATTGAGATGAGATATTACAAATAAGGTCAAGCTAAGAATGTGCAAGAATTTCACATTTTGACCAACATGAGCCTACATATCGTACATGATGATAAAGTAATAAGCTCTTTGAGTACACAAGTTTTTTGCTACTAAAGAGATCAAGGCAAGCTTAGGAGCAACTTGGATATCAAAGCAAAAATCATTACACTACAAAGCAAGAACTTGACACTTGAAGTTTGACATTATATATTAAGTGATTGTTTAGATCAATAGTGTTCAAGCAACATACTTTGCTTTATATTGAAGGATGAAAAGTAGATATCATTGCTAATAAATTGCATGTAGGTTAGTTACTTGGATCTTTGTATAACATTGTACTATGAAGAATTTGGAAGTTTTCAATACTCAATGAACCCTAAAACGGCTCATTATGGAGAAGACAACTATAGAAATAGATACCATTGTTTATGTGAAATAATTGAAGATCATAATTGAGTCAAAGTGGTTTTAGATGATTGACTCTAGACTTGTTGTTGTACAAAACCGAGCTTGCAAACTTCAATTGAATGTTGGTAAATTTAACCCGTATTAAAGGATAGTTTTCATTTGGTAGTTTGTCCACGAATATAGAAGCGTTAATGCTTACAATATGTCACATGAATATTGACATAGTCTGAATGACATTTCAAAATTGAATGTTTTATTAAAATTTGTATTTTGTCTAGAATAATGCTATAATGTTTTGGCAATTTGACACTCATGTCCAAATTTAAGTGCAATGATATTGATATTAATATATATAAATTCTTTGTATTAATCTTTGAATCTATAATCCAAATCTAATAAACTTGGCATAAAGGATGCCAAGCTTCAATGTAATTGTAAAATGCACTAAATTAGTCATAACGTAATGTAATATTAGCATTTCAATAAAAGATTTAGAAATGACTTACTTTGAGCTTAGATTCAATACAATTATATATGTTGTCCAAGTCATGAAATTTTAAAAGATTTGTAAAATCCATTGAAAATACCTAAAAATTGACTTTACTTGAGCTTAGTGGTTATATCTCCAATCATAGATTTGATGGAAGTAATTTCTAAAACCTTGACGTGTGTATCTAAAGTTGTACTTTGTAGTAAAGATATATCTTTACACTCCAACTAGAATCTAGTGCAATTATCCGTAATATATAAGTAACAAGAAGTATAATCTAATGTGCATAAAATAAGTAATTTCTTATGTAATATTAATGCTATTGGTCAAACTACAATATATGCACAAAATAAGTAATTGATTATATAATAGTACTAATATTGGGCAAACTATATAATCACTTACATATAAGAAAAGGGTATAGAATCTATTTTTTTGGGTATATTGTATAAGTGTAAAAGGGGGGTTATGTAATTTGTAGACGAGTTGTAAATAGAGGCTTTTCCCAAAACTCTTTGCTCTCATAGATGTCTCTTATAGAGAGTGAATCCCTTGGGAGCATTCTTGGCTCAAATTTAAAGCATGGAGTAGTGGATTTGAATCTAGGAACACTACTTGGATTATGGAGCAATTTGCAAGTTCATTGAGATTGAAATGTAATAGACAAGTATGTTTCAAGTCTTATAGATCTACTATTACTCACAATGCCTCAAGTCTAGCCTTGCATTGTTTCTTTCTTGAGTAAGGGGCTTCCAGTTGGCAGCTGGGTTGCCGGCCAGCTTTCTTAACAAGTGCTCAAGGATTTTGTGAAGTTCAAGTTTGTTTGCTGGGACATGATGGGTGATTGATGCTAATTTGCTTATGGGACTTCCGACCATCATGCACACATGTATTGCGGGCAGCTAAGATGTGTTGGCACTCTTAGAGTTGGAAGTGGAATATGCCTCCACAATTCTTCGAATGGATGATGACAGTGTAAGGCAACTTGAAGGTTGCATTACCAAAGTCCACATGATTGTTGCTAATGTGGAATGCATTGTGGACTTTAGGGTTATTGGGTTTGCAAGGCGGCCAAGCTATCAAGTATTGTTAGGAAGGCCATGTCATATGTGCTTTATGTTTGAACGACACATCTTGGGGCCAATCCCTAAGGTGTAGAAGAGTTGTAGTGGGGCCATGACGGTGAGCTGAGGGGTGCTCGATGTGTAGTGCTACGAGGTGCTAGGTACCATTATATTTGGGTAGTCCCTACAAATGTGTGTATAAGTCAGATTAGTGTGGTTAGAGCCTCTAGAAGCTCCTAGCCACGAGGTCGTGGGATGTTATGGTTGAGCATAGAGGCCCCGACTAGAGCCTTAGAGCTTGTGTTGGGCATAGTTAGATTGAGAAAGTGTGCAGGGAAGGTAGGTGAGAGATAGCATAGTCAACATGGTTGAAGCTCCTGAAAACAATAAGGGTTCCATCCAAAGTCCCATCATTGTGTGTAAAAGCTAACACTTCAAAGCCTTCTTTCTATTTGAGAAGCTATAGAATCTTAACTCATTTCTTTCTTAAAACAAGGTGTACAATAAATTAACTTCATCACACTCACTTATTTAATTCTTAACAAGAGTTATAGATATGCAATTTGTAAATTAAATCTAAAATAGAATGGTACACCATAGACACTGATAACAATTTGCAAAGAGAAGTTATAGAATTTATCATTGATTCTAGAATGAATAATTATATGAATAGAGAGTATATTTGCAAAAAAAAAAAATTTTGTTATTGATTTTAGAACGAATAGTATGAATATAAAGCACATTACTAGTAGCTAGAATGGTGTATAGATTCGAATCGACACATACTAAATAAACATGAATTATGACTCTTGATATTTGTGATCCTTGCTCTAAAAATTGTCATGAGTTGGGAATGACACAATGAGCGAGACACCTCGTACATTTGGAGACAACCCATTGATTGTGTCCCCAATAAGAGTTGTCCCTCCAAATTTGTTAAATAGAAAGCATTATAGTTGAAATTTTGAATACTCAAAATGGTCTAGTCCATCCAAATTTTAGTTTTCCTAGAAGATTCCCCATCTAAATGTTAAAGACCAACACTGCTTAGCCTTGTTAAAAAATATGTATTTCAAAGTCAATCAATATTCTATTTTTATCAAAGTTAGACTTTAGATAGTAATAGAAATTTTAAAGACACTCTTCATCTAATTTCTCTAGCTTTTCTATGCAGATGGAAAGTAAATCTTTTGGAAGGAGCCTATCTTGAAGTGCAAAGCGTGTCATTGCTTGGAAAGAAGAATTCCATTAGGGTGATCACTTCCAATCCAAAAATGGTTGATTCTACCAAATCGGTGCCTTACAGTTAATATGGAGAATTTTATGGATGATCATGAAGAAGGTAGTCCAATGGTAGATGAATTTGTTATAAATTTTCTACCCCAATCAACGTGCCGTAATCAGATTCATCGAGCTGTATTGCAATGACCATGCTTCTACCCATTTGGCACAGTAACATGTGGCCATAAGAATATATATTTTCTCTTTGGTCTAGCAGTAGTTGACTTAATGGTCTTGATAAAATCTAAACTCCATTTATGGATTAGTATTATGGGAAAAATCAAGTGTATTGGCATTCGATGGTGGGCATTAGGTTAGCGCACCACACTACATACCATTTCAAAGATGCGCGGATTATTGGCTACCATAATCCAACCTACTTCGACAGTGATATGTTTTGATGCCACTCATTGTGGCACTCTAGCCATGTTTTGATGATACAAGTAGCCCAAAATAACTTTGAATGATCAATTGGAAGATGATCAATGATTTCCTTGGTAGATAAGAATACCATCATCTCCTCGTACCGTTACCAATGCAAGTTCAAGTTATAAGCATTCTCCCTTAGATCTGGAGAAGCCATGAAAACCTAAGCATTTGAGATGCCTTCATTTCAATGCTTTCCAAACTTTACCACTATCCAATCTAAATAGAAAATTAGATACTACATGCTACACTTTGGGATGATGCACTACTTAAAATTTAAACTCTTACAACAAAAGGATCCATCTTGGTAGCTAGCCTATAACATTCGCTTGTTTACTAGATAAACTCTTGGGGGAGGTTGCTCATAAATATATATGTGTATAACATGGGTTTAATATAAGGGATTTTCCAAATACCATTTATACATAGAACGATGTCATATAAAGGGGTTATTTACAGATTGAATATAAAAGGGACGTGTTTTATTCAGGAAAAATTCACAAATAAGGTTATTTATAAATATGGTGAATCTCACAAGGGGGGAGAAACTTTCAAGGATAAAGCAATGGAGAATAATCCGCATGAAAGATAATGCCCAACAATGCCTAAGTTTCTTCACAAAATAGATCATGCCAAGGCAATCCCTTTTTGCAATTGAATGGTTACTTTTTGTTGGAGACAATATGCTTGAACCATCCTTTTAAACTTTCCTACATCATGACACCACCAATGGTAATGTCCAAAGCATCCTCAAAGACACAAGGGCTATCCAAGTCCAGTCCCTGTCAAGACCAGTGCCACTAATAGCCAGCAGAAGGCACAAGAGCCTGCCTAAAATTTGGTAGAGTTGAAAGTGGCCGCTATCACGTGTGCCAAGAAAAAGAAACCAGTTGTCCAGAATGAGAATAATTCCCCTGCCAAGATTGTGAAGTTCAACTTGCCAACAGAGGGATAGAGCAGTACAGGACAAAACAGTGTAGTAGAGAGCACTGCAGTGCCACAAAGAGTGACAAAGACTGTCCCAAAAAACAGAACCAGAGGTCCAGGAGATAGACGATGCAGAAGCACCTCCAGAAACAAAAGAACTGCCGATGCTACCATTGCTAGAAGAAAAAGGAAAGATGAAAATGGGTGTAGCCCCATTCCCTAGCAGATTAGAGAAGCCTGTGGATCCTATCAAAGATTATGACTTGGTTAAAGGCCTAGACACCTTTAAACCAAACCTAACATTCTGGCAGTTTGTTGATGTTATCTCCCAGCTGCCAAAAGAAATTCAAAAGCATCTTGACAAGAAGACGCGGACTAAGGATTGCTCCTTCAACAGTGACCAAGACTAATAAGGCCCCAGAACATGTAAAGGAAGTAGATGTGGCTAACGCCTTCCTAGATCCTAGAACCCTAGAGATTAGTGTATGGATAGAAGGATGCTTTATTTCAGATGCATTGATTGATGGAGGCTCATCACAGTAAACATAATGATGGATGTGACAATGAAGGACTTAGGTTTGCAAGGAATTCAACCTACGCAGTGGCTTATCAAATTGACAAATCAAAGCAGAATTAAACCATTGGGCATCCTCCCATACGTAAAAACAACCCTTGTAGGAAAATATTACTATAGCTGACCTATCTGGTGGTTAAATCAAATTCTTATGGAACTTCATACCCTCTGCTACTGGGAAGACCTTGGATTTTTGAAGTAAGAGCCAGGATGGACTAGTTCAAAGGAATCCTAACCCTAGGTAGAGGACCCAATAAAGTGGTGTTGAAATTGTATGGATCGCAAAAAGGAAATGGATCCACATCCATCAAAGTCATAACTGACTCCTCCAACGAAGTAACATATGGTACATTAGGAGACGAAGAGGCTATTAAACATATATTTTCCAAGAAAATAGAGGCACAGTCCCTAACAATGGGCACTGTAAGCCAACTACCAAAGGAATCAAAGTCTTTGTCCATGGGAGGATACCTCCTGCCTCAACTAGAACTAACTTCTGAAATCACCTCTAACAGCAAGATAGAAGCATGGATGTACTATTCTCCCTGTTACATGTCAGTCGTAGAGACAAAAGCAGAAGCAGGAGGATCTGTTCTTCTCCTACAGAGTCTCTACAAAAGCAGAGACAGAGCCTCCAGAGGAAGAGGATGAAAATGATGAGGAAGAAAACGAAGCAGGATATGAAAGTGTAGTTGAAGAAGATCCTCTAATAGCGGACAATCTTATTGATGTTCATACAGAGATCTCAGAGATCGAAGATCTTGGGGTGTTGGAGGGAATGACCATGGTTTCATTTGGGTTGACCAATGGTGCCACCAAGTATGCAGAATCTTCATATCAATGGATTAAAGGCATAAAAATTAAGTTCACCAGTGGCTCTTGTCGCCTAGACCATTCATTTCGGAGAAAAGATGATGATGATGCCCCTTGTCAACATAAGCCAGAGCCATTAGAGCCATGACTTCTGGAAGGTCCATGCTATGTGACATTCCTGGATACATCCTTTGAAGATGAATTCCTAAGTCCAGAAGAAATCACCACTCACATAGAAGCAAACAAAGCTCTGATACCCTTCCAGCAATCTCAACAGACAAATGAGTCATCTGTTCAGAAGGAGGACACTGGTTCTAGTGGAACATCAGATGAGGACACTACTCTCTTGAAAGAGTCAGACCTCTATCTAGAAGCAATCTGTGGGACATTTATCCGCGAAGTGGAAGGTGAAAGACAAGTGACATTCTTGGATACTACGGTACTGAACGTCACTTGAAACTGGGTCTCAATCTTCCAGAAGAAGAACTAGTGGTCTTGCAAGACGTACTAAATGAGAAATTAGATGTGTTTGCTTGGTCATATAAAAACCTAAAGGGGATTGATCCCATAGTATGCCAACATCACATTGACCTAGAGCTTGATGCCAAACCTGTAAGGCAAAGACAAAGGCGTATGAATCCTAATTATTCTGCTCTGGTGAAGGCTGAATTATTGAAACTTCTTGGAGCCGAGTTCATTTATCCCATGGCTAACAGTGAATGGGTTTCGCCCATTGTGGTAGTACCTAAGAAGAATATGAAACTTTGAATATGTGTGGACTTTCAAAAGCTGAACTCGAAGACGAAGAAGGATCATTTCGCTATCCCTTTTACATACCAACTGTTGGACACAGTGGCAGGTCATGAGTTGTATTCCCTCTTGGATGGATTTAGTGGATATAACCAAGTCCAAATTGCAGAAGAGGACCAATACAAAACAACCTTCACCATAGAATGGGGGACCTATGCCTATAGAGTGATGCCATTTGGGCTCTGTAATGCTCCTACTACCTTTCAATGAGTAATGATAGCTACCTTCCAGAATCATTTGCATGATTTCATTGAGGTGTATCTTGATTATTTCTGTGTCTATAGCTTAATATGAGAGCATTGGGGACACCTAGAGCAATGTTTTGACAGATGCCGAGAGTATGGGATTTATCTCAACCCCGACAAATGTGTCTTTGGCATTTCATCAGGAGTTCTTCTGGGCCATATTGTCTTTGCAGAAGGGATTGCAACAGACCTAGCAAAGATTGAGAAGATTACCGCCTTGACAACACCAACAAACCTCAAGCAATTGAGAGGATTTCTTGGCCATGTGGGCTACTACAAAAGAATTATTGCACATTTTACAACCAAGGTAGCCCCTCTACACAAGCTCTTAAGGATTGATGACTGTGAAGAAGCCTTTAATACCCTAAAACAGTGCCTTATCCAAGCACCTATCTTACAGCCTCGTGATTGGACGAAGGAGTTTTATGTACACATAGATGCATCAGTTGAAGGGCTAGGTGATGTCCTATCTCAAAAGGGCCCCTCTAAATTAGATCAACCAATATATTATGCAAGCCGAAAGGTCACTGATAGGGAACAGAACTATACAGTGACAGAGCTTGAGTGCTTGGCAATGGTGTTTGCACTAGAAAAGTTTCGACACTATCTATTGTCAATGCATTTCATGTTCTACGTGGATCATGAAGCCTTGTCCTTCCTGATGAACAAAGCAGATGTTAAAGGATGACTGATGAGATCGTTGCTCCTATTCCAAGAGTTTGATTTTGAAGTGGTCACTAAGCCTGGCCATTCCCATGTCCTAGCCGATCATCTATCATGGATTCCTCAAATTGAAGAAGAGGAACAGGATGATCCAGACCTTCCTGATGCTTCCTTGTTTCTAGTTGAAACAGTTACTCCCTGGTATGCAGACGTAGACAATCTCTTGGTAACTCAACAGTATCCTCATGGCACCTCAAGCCGTGAGAAGAAGAAGCTTCTGTTAGAATCAACTCCCTACACCTTGCTAGGCGGTGCACTGTACAAGAGAGGCAAATATGAAGTATTGCGAAGTTGTGTTGCAGGAGACGAAATCGGCATAGTATTGAAAGCATGCCATGACGAACCATGTGGTGGACACTTCGCAGGAGAAGTGACAACCAGGAAGGCTCTGTTAGCAGAATACTGGTGGTCGACCCTCCACAAAGATGCACATGGCTACTGCAAGAGATGTGATACTTGTCATCGAATGGGAAAACCCACCAAAACAAGTGCCATGCCATTGCAACCTATTGTTCTCCTAAAGCTATTTGAGAAGTGGGGGATTGATTTTGTGGATCCCATTGATCAACCCACCAAATGGAAGTAGAACAGATACATCTTAGTATATATGGATTATATCACAAAGTGGTGTGAAGCTAAAGCTCTGAAGCGGGACGATGGTAATAGCGTAGCTCTGTTCATGTATGAAAATATTATCACCCGTTTTGGGAGTCCCCTTGAGCTGGTAAGTGATAGAGGTATTCATTTCCTCAACAAAATCATTGAGGAGCTGACAGAGCTGTATAAGAACCGACATCGCAAGTCCACTCCTTACTATCCCAGAGCCAATGGCCAAGTTGAAGTCACCAATCACATCCTTTGCTCGATCCTGACAAGAACGATTGCCGCACATCATCGCGACTAGGGCGATCGGCTTACAGAGACCCTCTGGGCGTACAGAACCTCCCATAAGGCAGCTACAGGACAGACCCCTTTTCAGCTAGTGTATGGTATAAAAGACGTCTTCCCTGTTGAACTGGAATTTCCCTCTTTGCGAGTGGTAGTTAAAGAACGCTTGGAAGATGATGAGTCACTGCAATGCCACCTCCTACACTTGGAATGTTTGGATGAGATTCGGCAGATGGCCCTAGATTGTATGGAAACCACTCAAGCACGACGCAAGGCCTATCATGACAGTTTCATCAAGCACAAGGAGTTCAAAGAAGGTGATCTTGTCCTGGTCTATGATTCAAGATTTGGCAAGTTTCCTGTAAAGCTTCAATAATGGTGGATGGGCCCGTACAAGATACTTGTTGTCAATCCTAATGGCTCTGTTTAGGTGCAGACCGTTGATGCCTCTGATGCTCCTTTTCATATCAATGGCTATCACCTGAAGAAGTACTTTCCTCCCTGGGGATCTTGAAAATCACAGTCGACCCACCCTTTCCCTTTTGGGTGTGGCACTATCTTTGTTTTCATGCTTTTGACAGCCCTTATGACTTTTCTCATGAGGCGGTCTCGTTCTACTAGCCCCCACAGATACCTCTCAACCATACCTTATTCTCTTCTCGTTTGATTCAACAACGGTGGCAAGGTTGGTAAAAAAGAAGAAGAAAACATACAAAAATTGTTATGGGAGAAAAGGAAGAAATTCCCTGTCATAGCATGCCTTGTTCCAAGAAAAGGTGGAAACACCCTTGAGCGGGAAGCTGAATGTGGAAAAGGTGGTAACATCCCACAGTTCAAGATAGCTGACTCACCAACAGAACCTTTCCAGCAAGTAATTTGAAGCCACCTCCCTTGGTGCACTGTCTCTGCAATATCAGCTCGTCTGCCCTTCTTAACATACAACTTTTCTTATAAATCATTGAAGTATCAGACTTGTTGGATGCCTCCCTACATACGCCTTGTCTTCAATATCCTGATGACAACAATAGCCAACACGATCTTCATCACCAACCCCCTAAGTGATATGAGCTTTCATCCTAATAAGATGGGGACGTGAGTATGGGCTACCCTCTGTATCTATCAGTGAGAGTGAGACAGAGGGTGGGATGAGTGAGCAGTCTTTCCCTTCAAATCAAATAAGAGGCGAGATGTGTAAACGGAGTGTTGCACACACGAGTTGGGCCTCTCAATGTACAATGCACGATCTGTTCATGTGCACTGCACCATAAGGCTCCCTGGCCTTCCTTCTTGCACTGTATGCTGGCACATGGCGGGATGTACAATTGCACCATCAAATGTGCACAAGGCATATAACCTCTGTACAAGTGACAGTGAGGATTACATCAATGGGTTTCAGGAATGGGCTACTCTTTGTATCTTTCAACAGAGCATGAGACAGAGGGTGGATTGAGTGTGACGGATGTTTCTTCAATCAAGTATTGAGAAATGAGGATTGAGGGACGTTACAACAATTGGCATCATGTACATTTCTGTTTCCCTATGCACCCACGGGATGGGTCTCTGCCATCAACATAGGGCACATTACTCTGTTCTGTACATGGTACTGCAAGGCTCCCTGGCCTTCCTGCTTGCACCTATGCCAGAGGGGATTGGATGCACTGATGCACCATCAACTGTGTACCCTGGCATACTCCCTCTGCCCCATTCTCTTATCGATTCCTAAACCGAGTGTGAGATCTGGGTTTCATCATTATTAACTCGAGTGATGTAAGTTATGGGGCGAGTGACTGTTCTCTCATTCCATCTAAGTGCCAGTGAGTTGAGTGACTATCCTTTGTCAACGACACCTCCCCTGATAGTTTTCATCAACCAGCTACCCCCCTGGGTGTTGCTGCATGGTCCCTGCCATGCTGGTTGAATGTTGGAGCGAGCTATGGTACCTCCTGCAGGCTGACTCCAACCCTTCTATAGTAGCAGTGACGGTTCCTTCGACGATACGCAAAACGGACCAAGTTTTTCTAGCTCTACTCTTATGATTGCAAGTCTATGTTATGTTTTGAGTATGGGGACGCCAGAGTCCAGTCGGTTGATGAGTCTTAGGTTATATTACCGCATTTAACCCTGTCCGTTAATGTTTTAAGTGTGGGGACGCATCCCTACACATCTATGATGCATACACCCTGCATATGCCTCACTTTAATCCTGTATGTATGCCATGACCCAATTTTACCCTGATGGGGTTCCTTCCCCACCCAACCCTCCCTATTTAACCCACCCTTGGGGCCGTTCCTTCTCTTTTTCCCTTTATCCCTTCTTGTGACGATTTTCCATGTAAACGAATCCTACGTTCACTGAAACCCACATCCCCCTTATAGCTATGTTTGTCCCTTCGACCTGACCATTTTTCCTTTTTACCAACCCCTGTTCCGGTCGACGATTATTGAGTTATTAATTTTTGAAGTATTTCTCGTAACTTGACTGATTTTCCATGTGAATGCATCTTTATTGCTTTCAAACAACAATCAGACGTGACAGCCCTGTCCTCCCTCGTCCTCCTGACATTTTTCATTTTTTGCTCTCTGTCCTTCCGATGCACAGTTCATCCGCTATTAATTTTTGTGTGTTTTCAGGCCATTTTCATGCATATTTTTAACATTTTTTCATGTAAACATGCCCTATTTTCACAAGAATTCCAGTTTCATTTGACTATTGTGTCCCTCTACCTTTCCCCACATTTTTTCTTTTTTCTCCACCCTATTTCGATTGCTTTATTTTTCGTTATTAATTTTTCAATATTTTTTTGATTTTGTTTTTTGGTATATTTTGTATGTGAACCCCTTCTTACTTCACCGGAAAAGAGTTTTGACGTGACAACCCTGTGTATCCCCTTCCCGTAGACATTTTTCCTTTTTTTTTCCCTTCATTTTGTTGCTCGGTTCTTTTCGTATTCATCTTTGAGCCCATTTTTGGGTCCGTTTTTTGGGTTTTCCCCATGTGAACGTGTCCTCTCTCGGTCAGAACCATGTTTTGACGTGATAGATTTGTCGGGCACGTTATTTGGCACAAATTTCCTTCTTTCCGCCATGCATTTCGGCAAGCGGATTTTTCCATATTAATCCTCGTATGTATTTTTGGAGCTATTTTTCGTGTTTTTTCCATGTGAACACCCTGCTTTTGCCTCGGCACCCATGTCCCATTTTTCTGTCATCTTCCCCTTGTCTCTCGACACATTTTTCCTTTTTACGATCTTTCGATTTGGTGTACAGTTTGGATTTTATTCATTTTTCTTCCTCTTGACGTGTGGCCACGTCTCTCGTGTCGCACGTGAATGTGTATGTTTTTGGTTTTAAGCGCCTTGGACGCCCCCGTGGCCTCTGCGCCTCGCGTATCAATGTCCCTGCCCTGTCCGATCCTACCGATGCAAAAAAAAATTTCTCCCACACGGGGGTGTATTCACCTTTTCATGTATTTCCAAAAAAAAACGAAAAAAACAACAAACCATCAAAATAAATAAAATAAAACAAAACAAGAACACAAAATCAACCACAAAATTTTAAAAAAAACCCACAATAAACACAAAAAAAAGAAGAAGCCAAAAACAGACCACAACAACACACACACACACACAAACAACAAAAACAAAAAAAAAAACAAAATAAACAAAAACAAAATAAAACACCACCTTTTTAAAAAAAATTTAAAAACGAGCGACGAAAAACACAAAGCCAAAAGAAAACGAACAAAATAAAAAGCAATAAATGCAAAAGAAAAAGAAAAAAATGAAAATAAACTAAATAAACAAAAAAAACATAACCATTCAAAAAAAAAACCAACGGCCTTCTTACCTGTCCTTTGCGCAGGCCTCCACCCTCCCTCCCTCATTGTCTCCTGTGCTCTGCGGCCCTGCACCCTCCCTCCCTCGTCATGCACGGCCCTCCACTTTCCCTCCCTCCTCGTCTTCAGCCCCTCTCCTTGTCTTCAGCCCCTCCCCCCTCGTCTTCAGCACCTATGCTTCGTCGTGTCTCCGCCCCCTCCCTCCTCTCCATCTCCGCCTCCTCTCCCGCGCGCTCCTCCCTCCTCTCCATCTCTGCCTCCTCCACCCTCCCTTCCCCTCCACCACCACCCATCTTTGCCTCCTCCACCCTGCCTTCCGCCTCCTCCCATCATCTCCGCCTCCTCCCATTCCTCCCCCCAAACCTCACCTAACCACCACCCATCTTGACCCTAGTTAATCTAACCTAACCTCACATCTAACCTCACCCTAGTTAATCTAACCTAACCCTAGTTACTTTCACTTAACCTACCCACCCTAACCCTAGTTACCCTTACCTAAGCCCCCTTTCCTACCCCTTCCCCATTACCCCCCTCCTAGCCCCCTTTCCCATCACCCCCACCCGCAGCCAACCCCGTTTCTTACAGGACCCCACAACACTCTACCACAACCCTCCACACATAGGCCCCTTGCTGCCCGGTGGTCCCGTGTGTGCATGTGTTCGTGCGGGTGCCGAGGCATATTCACGTGATCGTGAGCTGCCAACAGAGGGTGTTCACGTGTGAGGATGCACGTTTGGTTAATTGCCAAAAAAGTAACAATATTTTTTTTAAATTCAAAATTCACTATAAATTGAGAAAAAATCATTAAAAATCCCTTAAAAATGGAAATTAAATTTAAAAAAATCACAAAAATTCCATCAATGCATTTGACTACTTTTGGAATATTTTATAAGCTGAAAAAGCCTTGACACATGATCACCCTATTATTTTTGGACCCAAATGATAAACTTTTAACCTAACTTTATTTAAAAAAATCATTTTAAATTCCAAAAATAGGCTACAATTTTTTAAAAAAAATACAAATCCATTGTTGAGGCCTAATGGGTCCATTCTCATTTAGGTTTGATTGATACCCTAATAAATCAAAAATTAAATTAAAAATACACACCTAAATTATAATTATAATAATAATAATATCACCCAAATACTAATCAACATTACCTAAATCAAATGTGATCCCACTAACATTACCTTGATATTTATTTTAATTTTTTAAAATAATAAGGTGTTTTATTTTTTTCAGTCATTGGTTTTTGCTTTTTTGTTGAATTCCTTGCATTTTGGACTACTCCGTACGCCCTCAGTCTCTTACATACACACCCCTATCAAATATCTATTTTTCGTGCTTTATTTATTTTTGGTTATCCCTTAGCCACAATTAATTGTTAAAATGAACTTTATTCACCCACTTTTTCACGTGCGCTCGCGCTAAACACACATTTTTCTAATAACTTAAAATCAACCCTCCGTTCACTTTACACGCGCTTCATGTGCTTCGGAGGTACTTTAATTTTAAATAAAAATGAATCAGCCGTCACAAAAATGCACGCGCTGAAAAAGAAGAGCGCTTCAGACACATTAAATTTTTAATCAATGAATAGGCATTTAGAGACCTAAGTCTAGGTATTGAAGTCCGGGCTTCGTTAAAAGCACCGTTTCACATTAATAAATTGTAAATAACAATTTGAAAATGAATTGTCATTTTCTTATTAAGGTTTACAACCTAATAAAATTTCAACCATTGTTAATAATTTATTAAAACGAACCCTTCACTAAAATCATTTCCCTCACTGCACTTCTTTTTCTTTTCAATAAATATGCTTCGTGGGATGGGCACATATAGTTCTTTAAGCTGACATTGTTTATCAAAGTCCTGGTTATGTCCTGATTAGGTTATTGAGGTATTATTATTTGATTGTGTGATACGATTATGGGTGTGATCTGTAGTTCTCTTTTTTGCCTAATACGGGATCTTGGGTGTCTGCTTGTTGCATAGCATGAAGCTTTCGGTCGCATATGTGTAGGGATCATGTTGAATTTTTTCTAGGATGTGGGTTGTTTAGGGTGGTCAGTTGGTTAGTTACGCCTGTGTGTGCTTATTTTGATCGATTTTTTTTAATAGCTATTTTGTTGTTTTGCAGGCATTCACTGTGATTGTTTGTGTTTATGGTGTGTGTGTGTGTGTGTGTATTCCATCTGAATGGCACCTCAAGCTCCTCCTCCTGTTCAATATGTCCCATTGATTAGTAGGGATTATTCTTCCCTACTGACTTTTGAGCCTATTGCAAAAGCTGATCTTGCATCTTTTGTGGTTGCTTCACTCCCTCTGATTCCAGATGATCCAGCCCTATGTGATGAGTTTCTTGCGTCATACAATAAGAAATTGGGCTTGATTCATGGTACTTCTGTGGTCCTAACACCTAGAGGGTTAGGGAAGGCTTTGTCTCTTCTCTACAAAGGAGAACCCTTTGTTACAGCCAGACAATTATTCTCAAATGAGAGATTCTCAAGCTGTTGCAGAAGTAGACTAGAGAGGTCCTCAATACCAATAAGGTGATTAACGCTTCAGGAGTGTCTTTCTCAATGATCACTAATCCTCTCTAGAAGCTAGTCTGCCAATTTCTCTAGGACAGGTTCATGCTTACCAAGACACCATCTCACTATTTGTCCAAGGAGCTCTTCACAGCTTCCAGGATGGTGTTAAAAGGGGTTGCCATTGACTGGAATACTTACCTTCTTACGAAGATGGACCAGCATTTTGTCAAAGTGATTAGAGGGAATGTTACCAATGTAACCTATGGTTCATATTTATATGTTTTTTTTATATATTCAGGCCTTAAGAAGGGTGTGCTACCTCCTCCTCCATCCGACTCACTTCCTCCCCCTCCACCTTTAGAAGATTCAGAACCCATTGACATAGAGGATCTTGATTCCCCTTCTCCATTGGTTATTCAACAGAAGCGCTTGAAGCATGTAGTAGAGAAAATTCCACCATTCCTTCAGTATCAGTTCTTACTACCTCTGGAAGTGACCTCCTGCCTACCTCACATGCAATAACTTATTTAGGGCACATCGAGAGGGTTCTTTGGAAATATTAGTTCCTTTGTTGAACAGCTTAGTGTCAGCAGATGCCATGCCTTTCCTTTGTAACAACATCTAGAGTTCTATTGAACTCTCAATGACAACTTGTGTTCAACAGTTACATGTTTCTTTCTATGAAGAATTGATGCAATCCAAAGACCAGATGCATAAGGCAACCACAGAGCTGGCCTCTGCTAAAGACACTCTTACCGATTTGTTTAAGCACATGGAGCAGCAGACACAAATGATTGAGACCCAGAGAGAAGAAATATCTTCTTTGAAAATTCAGTTAGCAGAGGCTCAGTCAGAGGCCACTAGAGTTTTGGAAGAGAAAGAGAAAATGTCCAAAGAAGCTCAAGAGTTTAAGACTCTTTTAGATACGAAACCTTCAGCTTTGCAGACTGCTCACAATACATTGGAATCCCAAGCTTCCCAAATTAAACAATTGAAGGACCAATTGGCGCAGTCATGGTCCATTCCTCCAAGCCCCAGTGTTCCCATGATTCCTTCTATATCTCAACAGGACTTGGCAGTTCTCCAAAGACAGGCCACATTATGTCCGTTGTTTCAAGATAAAGTGGAAAGATTGCAGTCCAGGATGGATTTATTATTGTCTACATTTGAGCAATTTCAAGAGTATATTCCTCCTGACCATTCCTTTTTTTTCCACTATTAGCTGCTGTAGAAGTTGACCTTCTATATTAAGCTCTCAATGATGGATCTCCCTCTTCCAGAGGATGGTTGGAATGGGGCTTGGTCTTTTGATTTGCTGACAGAAGTTGTCCATATGGTCTTTGAAGATTCTGTGATGACATATACCATGTTGCTATCATATATGTATCTACGAGGTGATCTGTTAATTTCAGATGATGCACATCTAGCTTGGTATGTGGGGGATGTGGTCTTACAAGCTGCCTTATATGTCCACCATTTGGAGTTGAGGATAGATGACATGTTCTAGTGCTATTCGTCTAAAGTGGCTACTTGTCCTGACACTTTATGGCATTCAATGATTGATTCTATAGTTCTGAACCAATGCCAAAATACAGCTTCTACTTATGTGCAGAGCACTAACCAATTGAGGGTGGATTTCCTTGCTTATCTTTCCAAGAACCATCCATTTGATTCATCCTTCTTTGATGCCTACCATCGATGATCTGTTTTAGGTCCCTCTGTTCCTAGCTTATTGTACTATCAACAAATGGCCCATCGCTATGATGCTTTCTTTTTCCCTTTATCAACCCAACTCAGTAGCTATCTTACCTCTCCTTTTTCAACCGCAGGGTTTTCCTCAAATTCCAATCTTTACCTATTGTTCTTTCATTGAAGATCGAGTATTTTTCCCTTCTTCGCCATGTCCTTCTCCATCTATTCATATATCTTCTACTTTTCCTACTTATCAATTGACAGCTTTCCTAATTGATTTGCTTAAATTTTCAACCACTCCTTTAGCTTATTCCTCATTTTATGATTTTGCCTACCCATCTCTTCATCCTCTTTTACTTATTCCTCTTCCATCTCCTGCCACTTCTATTTCTCAACCCCCTCAATTGGTTAGTGGGTACGAAGGATTTGATCAGCAAATTTTGAGAAGAAGGAGATGGAGATCAACCGATTCTCTCACGGGACCACAAATTAATTGGTCATTAATTCCAGGGGACTGGACAAGCATACCAAAATTACCTCCATTTTTTTCAACAATATTCACAATATCTAGATCCTTTAGTAAGATTGACATCCCATTTTTCTTAGTACTTTTAGCATGTATGCATAGGCCTTTCCATAATGATCAAAAGGCCATTCCAAAGCTTTGTATGAATGTCAATGTGAACATTGATTCCCAATAGTTAGATGTCCTATATTTTCATACCCTTTGTCTACCTAGTAGATACCTTGTTTTGCTAGAACGGATGTGTTGCCTTCAATTCTTTCAGAATCCTCCAAAATCTTTTGTAGATGAGTCTTTATCCTTGGATCATTTTCGTAATCATCAAGCTTTTAAGAGGGACTATCTTCATCGATACCCCTGAATGTATCTTCTATGCTTCTTAATGAGACATCTTTTGGAGATGCCATTCAGATGGTTGTGTTTGTGTTTGTGTTTGTGTTGTATTAATTTGTATGTGATGAGTTCATGCTAGTTGAATAATTTGTTTGAGAGCTCTCTTTTCAACTATTGATGGTGATGGTAGATGGAAATCCTACGATGGAAAATTGAAGAACCTCTTATAATATCCTTTACAAATTTGTTATGACTTTCTATTGTTTATTAGATGTGTTAATACGTAACGAAGTTTTCTTTTAGTAGTATTCTTTCCTAGATACAGGTGATAAGTCGGGGTCGTAGTTTTGGGTGATTGTTGAAGATACTAAAGAAGATCGAATTGAGCTCTTTACTGAACTTACATTCTTCTTTTCCTTAGGTTGCAAGGACACTTCCTTTCTAAGTGTGGGGATATGTTGAGAGTGGAAAAATACTAAATTTTTGGTTGATTTTTGTTGTTTTTGAGGTATGAATGGTTGATTTTTGAGCTCTGAATGGTTGATTTTTTATGGATTTTAAGTGATGTATGGTTGTTAATGGAAGTGCTTGAGAGTGGTTTAGATAATATTGATTATGTTTTGGAATTTCATGATGATTCTTAGTAGAAATATGAGGCTCTGTGATATTCTCATAGGTTCTGTTGAGGTTCTGATACCTTCTGTATAGCTTCTGTTTTGTTCTGATTTTCTTCTGTATGAAGCATGGATTGATGATTGAAGAAGGATGAGGTCTTTTGAAAGCTTATTGAATAGTTTCTGATAGTTTGGAATGGTTTTAGTATGAGTTCTGAGGTTCTGCTGTTCTCTGATGACCTTCTGTAACCCTCTGTAAACCTTCTATAGAGCCTCTGTCTCTGTTCTGTCTCTGCTCTGCTCTGTTATGTTCTGTTTTGTAGACTTTAAGTAAGTGTTCTGTAAAATGTATATGTGACTTTGGAAAAATTTTCTAACTTTTGGAAATGATGAATCTAAGTTCAAAAGAGCTAAAACAAATGGAAGAAGCAGTTACTGAAGACTAAAGAGAAGATTGAAGTGACAGAGACAGTAGTGAGCTATGAAGAGACACTGTAGTGGCTATGGTGCCCTTTCATACATCCCATACCTCTTGGGAGATGCCTCCACGACCTAAGAAGGATTATTGAGAGTCATTATTGAGTATTTTAGTGAGGAGATGACGTATTATTGAGAGAGAGAGTGTGTGTGTGTGTGTGTGTCAATTCTATCAAAACAATGTATCTATAATGTATCTGTATATGAGAGATTGAGAGAGAAAACTATGAAGACATTGAAGATGAATACTATGTGATTGATTTTCATTCAAAAATTGTGTATTCTTTTATATTCCTTGTTCTATTGATGGATTCTATGAAGATGTTGAAGATTATAGTTGATTCTATTAAATTCGTGGGAGATATCTACTATGATGCTACATGAAGAATTGTTGTTTTCCTTGTTTTGGTCATCAAAAGAATGAAATAAAAGCTTGTTGATATTACAAGATAGATTTTCTTGCAATAGAATCCCCTTTTCCTTGGTGTCTCTCTTGGGGCTCCAAACAGCGATTGATGCAATGCCTGATAATGATGATTTGGTTTCATCCACTTTGACTGGACTCAATAATGAGAAGGCATGGAAATCATTTGTTACTTCAGTATACATATGAAAGCCATTTCCAACAACTATAAAGCATTGTACTTGACTATCACATAAATCATCACCCGTCTGCACATAAACTAGATTTTGTAAGTCATCATGCATCTCTCCGAACCATTCAATATGACTGGTCATATGATTAAATGCACCTAAATCCAATAACTATAAAGCATTGTACTTAACTACCACTTTTTCATACATCCCATACCTCTTGGGAGATCCCTCCACGACCTAAGAAGGATTATTGAGAGTCATTATTGAGTATTTTAGTGAGGAGATGACGTATTATTGAGAGAGAGTCAATTCTATCAAAACAATGTATCTATAATGTATCTGTATATGAGAGATTGAGAGAGAAAACTATGAAGACATTGAAGATGAATACTATGTGATTGATTTTCATTCAAAAATTGTGTATTCTTTTATGTTCCTTGTTCTATTGATGGATTCTATGAAGATGTTGAAGATTATAGTTGATTCTATTAAATTCGTGGGAGATATCTACTATGATGCTACATGAAGAATTGTTGTTTTCCTTGTTTTGGTCATCAAAAGAATGAAATAAAAGCTTGTTGATATTACAAGATAGATTTTCTTGCAATAGAATCCCCTTTTCCTTGGTGTCTCTCTTGGGGCTCCAAACAGCAATTGATGCAATGCCTGATGATGATGATTTGGTTTCATCCACTTTGAGTGGACTCAATAATGAGAAGGCATGGAAATCATTTGTTACTTCAGTATACATATGAAAGCCATTTCCAACAACTATAAAGCATTGTACTTGACTACCACATAAATCATCACCCGTCTGCACATAAACTAGATTTTGTAAGTCATCATGCATCTCTCCGAACCATTCAATATGACTGGTCATATGATTAAATGCACCTAAATCCAACAACTATAAAGCATTGTACTTGACTATCACTTTTTCATATGGAATGAATACAATATCATGATGCTTTGTAATTTCACTTAGTGTCTTTGTCATTGTCATTCCATTACACAAGATTGTCTTTATGAGTCCAAGCTTCCATCTTGGAACCTAATTCACTTGTGTAATAGTTGGTCTCTTCTTGTCTATGTCAACATGATTCTTGTCTTCATCTTCCATCCTTCATAGCTCCTGCCATGCTCTAGATCCATGCTTTTCACATGGTATTAGAGCTCAGTTGAGCATGGCCCAACTCTCCTTTCTCTCCTCTCGGCTCCTTTCCATCTCAGCTCAGCTTAGTTTGAGTATTGGACCCTATCTCCAACTTCATTTGCATTCCTACCTTCAATGAAGCTTCCATGGTAGCCATAGCCAGCAACACCCTGTCAGCTTGAAGCTTTCATATCTCTCTCCACATGCCAAATATCTCTAAACTTCCTTCTAGAGAAATGTTTCTCTACTTCTAGAGCTCCTCTTTGGCACCTCAATCATTGAGATTGGGCAATTGTAGCTTCAGCATTGCCTCTTTTTACAGTCACTACCATAACTGTGTCTGTGGATAGCACCTACCTACCTTTGTTGGAGCAGCCATATCTCATCAACCAGGCCATATCTCTTCAAGGTTTCTTCTCAAGAGTAGTTCTCAAGTCAAGGCGCAACTTCTTGGCACAAAAATCAAGGAGATTGATGCACACCATGCCTGACATTTGCATTTTTCCAAATCTGGGTGCAGTTTTAAGAGTGACCACTTTGAAGGCTTAGATCTCTTAATTCAGACAAAATGAGTATAAAATCTCTTAGGGGGAGTTAGATACATTAG
Source organism: Lygodium microphyllum (assembly GCF_053477565.2). Taxonomy (NCBI): domain Eukaryota; kingdom Viridiplantae; phylum Streptophyta; class Polypodiopsida; order Schizaeales; family Lygodiaceae; genus Lygodium; species Lygodium microphyllum. Next base: position 25,464,637 of record NC_141147.1, read on the forward strand.
TGAGGGTCCTCAATCTTAAAGGGTTTGAGCAGATTCAACTTATGGAGCTCGTGGGAGCTCATTTACCAATCGTTGGTCCCTATTTTGACAAGACAGCCATAGCCACTTACCTTCAAGCTCATTTTTCCTTCATTTTCTCTCTCCTTCCACTTAAACCAAGCCAAGGCCACTCTAATTTGAAGTTTTCAGCAAGTATTCAACCATCAAATCAGCAAGGATGGGAAGCTATGAAGAGTTTTTGAAGATCATCAAGTCAAACTCAAGCAACAAACATCAAATTTCAAACTAGTATCTTTTGATACTTCACTACAATTGCTTGTGTCGTTTGATACATACAAAGATCAACTCATTGTTAGTTATTCTCGATCATTTGAAGCTGATTTCCATCATGGGAATGACCAAAATAAAATCTTTTATGAAGATGCTTCTCATGAAGAGTAACATTACTCTTGTTGCTCAATTCAACTACATGGAAGACTTGTTTATTCCGCTTTTGCAGGGATGGATAGATTTACTTGTTTTGAAGAGCAATCAATGAATTTATTTGAAGATTTTGAAGATATTTTTGTTGCCTCAAAGATGATGATACCTTTGCTTGAGTGGGACATGGATATGAAGACTAATACAAGCAAAGTCCACCATAAAAAAGAAGATAAAAAAGACCATGAAGAAGAGAAGAAAGACAAGAAGACCTGCAATGAATTGAAGATCTATATAAAAAGAAATGCTGAAAACCGCAAGGACCTCACGGTCCTTGACCCAAATTTTTACTGGCTTTTTTTAGCATTGTATTGCCTAGCCCAAAATGCTCTTGTCATAATATTGTAAACTCCTCATGTAGCCTTATAGTACAGCCTCTATACACTTTGTGAGGTCCCTGTTACAACCTCTGGATGTCCACCATGTTTGTGGTACCCACACTTAGCCTTTTCTGCAACAGCCTCTGATGTTTTGCCATGTTTATGGTGTGCCTACACTTTGCAGGTGCTGCTCTCACTAAAGCCTCTACACACTTTGTACTTTCTGGTTGTGATTGAGGAGGGGTGTTGAGATATTTTCAATCACACCCACTGTGGCCTCTTTGTATAAGGCAGTTCTGGGCTTAGGACATGCAGGAAGACTGAATCCCATAGGCACAGAAAGGGAAACTACTACCTATCCAACAACTATAAAGCATTGTACTTGACTACCACTTTTTCATATGGAATGAATACAATATCATAATGCTTTGTACTTTCACTTAGTGTCTTTGTGATTGTCAGTCCATTACACAAGATTGTCTTTATGAGTCCAAGCTTCCATCTTGGAACCTAATTCACTTGTGTAACAGTTGGTCTCTCCTTGTCTATGTCAACATGATTCTTGTATTCATCTTCCATCCTCCATAGCTCTTGCCATACTCTAGATCCATGCTTTTCACAATGCATACAGATGTTTAGGGGCCTACATAGAATGTATCTCTTGGTGGTAGCAAATACTTTGTCACATTTATTAATGACTGTTCAAGGAAGCTATGGGTATATTTCATGAATGAAAAGAGTGATGTATTTGAGCACTTCAAATCTTTCAAGGCAGCTATTGAAATAGAAGCAGGCTTGAAAGTGAAGTGCTTGAGATCAAATGGAGTAGGAGAGTATCTCTCTAATGAGTTTAGTATCTTCTTGAGGACTCATGTGATAAAGAGACAATTTACTTGCAAGTATACCCCACAACAAAATGGGGTTGCAGAAAGAAAAAATAGGCATATTGCAGAAGTTGCACGGGTATTAATGGCTAAAAAGAATATGCCAAATTTTTTTTTGTCTAAAGCTGTTCATATTGCTGTCTACATTATGAATAGAACTCCCACAGTTATAGTTCATGGGATGACACTCGAAGAATGTTTTACTAGCAAGAAGCCCGATGTATCACACTTGAAGGTATTTGGCTGCGTTGCATATGCTCATGTGCTAGATGAGCTACGAACAAAGCTTGATCCAAAGGCTGAAAAATGTATTTTTATTGGATACTCTTTAGAAAAGAAAGGGTATTGTTGTTATAACCCTGTCACATGTGAGTTCAGAGTGAGCATGGATGTTATTTTTTATGAGATGAGCAGTTGGTATGCACTTGCTGGTGATGTATTAGATGATGATAATGATCATGATAGCTATGTGCAAAAATAAAAGCAAGAGCCATGGCTTAGTGGACTAGAAATATCATTTGGTACTACACCTACAGTGAGCCCTTGGTCTTGGAGACTAAGGAGTAGCCCCACATCTTCAGGTGGATCTATAAGTGTTGCAGACAAAGACAAAGGAAATAAGAAAGTATTGGATGGTAATGATGCATCTACTAGTCATTTGGGATTTGATGAAGATTCTAGTGGTTCAGAGAGTTTGGATTATGAGCTTGGTATTCCTTCAGTTAGGACACCAAGTGTACATAGAGCTCATAGTAATGTAAAGGCTCCACTGAGTGATCTAGTGGTACGCAGGTCTAGCAGGGTTAGATACCCTGTTAAAAGATTTGGTTTTGAAGGTTATGCAGCTCACCATTATGCTTATATGGTGAAACTAGTTGAGGATGTTGAGCCCACTTGTTTTGAGGATGATGTTGGTCATGCTCATTGGGATGCAAAAATGGATGAGGAGATGGCTACATTAGAAGCCAATAAGACTTGGGATTTGGTATTTTTGCCTAAGGGTAAGAAAGCTATTAGCTATAAGTGGGTTTACAAAGTCAAGCATAATGTAGATGGTTTTGTTAGCAGGTATAAGGCTAGGCTGGTGGCAAAAGGCTATGCTCAAACATATGGCATAGATTATGAAGAGACATTTAGTCCAGTTGCTAGGATGGCAACTACTAGATGCGTGATTGCCTTGACTAACATTTCTGTGTAAAGTAGTTTGCCTGGGGATCAACGCTAGTTACGCTCTCAGAATTTGTCTTCTTGCATGGTGAATTGCAAGAAGAAGTATATATGGAGCAGCCATCAGGTTATAAGGATTTAGAGCATCCCACATATGTGTGCAAGTTAAAGAAGGCGCTCTACCGGCTGAAGCAAGCACCTAGAGCATGGTTTGACAAGATTGGAGAGTACCTTGTCAATATTAGATTTTGTATTTCTGATGCTGATCACTCACTTTATGTGAGAAAGGGAGATGTAGGATTGGTCATCATAGTCATCTATGTGGATGACTTGATTATTACATGTGACAGTAACAATGGGATTGCTGAAGTTAAGGACTTCTTGAAGAAAAACTTTGAGATGAAGGATTTGGGTGAGCTGAGATACTTTCTTGGTATTGAGGTGATTAGATGTGATGATGGTATATGGCTATCACAAAGGCAGTATGGCTTGGATATGTTATCCAAGTATGGTATGACATCATGTAAGCCTCTTTCAGTACCATTGGAGCAAAATGTGAAGTTGAGTGCTGGCGTTGGGGATGAGATAAAAGACCCTATTATGTTCAGGAGGATGGTAGGGAGTTTGATTTACATGACTATCGCAAGGCCAAACTTGAACTATATTATTGGCCTTGTTAGTCGGTTTATGCAAATGCCTAGAAAGCCTCATTTGGATACAATGAGACGTATATTGAGGTATGTGAAGTCCACTTTACATTATGGACTTTTTTATGAGGCAAGTAAGGATGTATAGGTCTTTAGATACACAGATGCAGATTGGGCTGGTAGCATGTCAGATAGAAGATCTACAAGTGGATTCATGTTTTCCCTTGGAAGTACAGTAGTTACATGGAGTAGCAAAAAGAAACCTATAGTTGCTTTATCGAGTATAGAGGCTGAGTATAGAGGTATTGTTATGGCAGCATGTGAGGTGGTATGGCTACAAAAAATATTAGCTAATTTGGATGTGCAAGGAGAAGGTCCAATTGTCATTCATTGTGACAACATGAGCAGCATACAACTAGCTAGGTGGTGCGCAGATCGGTCGCAGAATGCTCACGTAGTGGATCCCGGAAGGTCCCCAAGAACAATGAACTCTACCTTTTTGCACAAAAAACAATGTAAAAGCATGCACGACAAGAAGCAAGAGACAAATTGGGTTCAATCTCCCCCATGCCTTGTGTGAGCGCTTCACAAAGCATGTATTTTATGTATATTTCAATCTTCATGCTCAATAATAGCCCAATTTACAAAAATATGACAAGCTTTTAGCTTTTGAGTTTGCTTTCTACAAAAATAGGAAAATAAAGCTAATGGATGGTGCCCATAGAGTCTGGCACGCCCAACACAATGTCCAAATAGAAATAACATATCTGGGCGCATAGGCGCATACAAAATAATAATCAATAATCAATATCTCAATAGACATAACAAAATATAGGCGTGGCGCCTATCAAAATATAGTCCAAAGGTCGAATACTCGCTAAACTCCAATGCTTTCCTCCGCCACTGCTGCTATCTCTACACATCAACTGAAGCATTCACAATCGTTAGTAAAATAATACAATTAAACCGATAAAAGTGAATACATAACAGTCTTCAACTACATAAATAAATCAACTGGTTAGAAATAAATCCTAACCTTAATTTATTACGAGTGCGCACTCTAAACTCATAAACGTTTATTAATTTAATATGCATTTTGCGGAATCACCCGCTATGGAATCACCCATGTACACACTAAATTAATGAAACGCCCGAAAAGGACAGGTGTCCCCATCAACTTCTCGCACAAAGAATCCTCTTTGTGTATGAGCCCTGGTCATCTAACTTTACGGAATCCACCGTAAAACCTCACGGAATCCACCGTGGAATATGCCTCCTGGCATCACTAGGAATCCAGTGTTCCATGCTAGGACAAAACACATTGAGGTGCACTACCACTTTGTGAGAGAGAAGGTACTTGCAGAAGAGATTGACTTGGTATATGTCAGCACACAAGATCAGATAGTTGGCATTTTTACCAAGGCATTGGGTGTAGAGAAGCTTTGAAAGTTTCGAAGCTTACTTGGAGTTGCAGAGATAGAGTTGAGCTTGAGGGGAAGTGTTGAGATGGCAAGCTTAACACCTGCGGACATTGATGATGAACCACCTAGCTAAATGGGTCCGCATATCTACACTTAGCATGTTGGTAGTCATTATGATACTCACATGGCCACTGACTTATCACTTATTATATTTAGTTTGTTACACCTACCTACAAATGGAAAATACATAGCTCCAATTGATTAGTGTAGTCTGTTATGCACTATTTGACTTAGTAGACCACTTTCCTTTATGTTGTATCTGATCTATACTTTGTGTACATTGTATAGTGTGTGGAAGAAGAAGAAATCAATAAGAAAACGTTTTGGCCTCAATCTATCTTCTTGTGTTCTTGAGTGAGCTTCCTCTTGTGTATACAGTATGTGTTTGGTGCAACAGCTCAAGCAAGTCCCCCCATCACGCGATTCTTGACACCTGCAAAACTGTATGGCTAAGTACATTGACTCCCACTCCTGTGTCTACAATCCCCTTTCTCATGACATCTCCTAGTGATGCCATTGTGGTAGGATTGCATGCATCTCCGTGCCTTCCCAGAAAGCATTCACATGTAGGACTTAGGTACTAAGTTCAATGTGAGGCCGGGAATCTATGTGGCTACATCATTCTCATGCAAGTTAGCTACTCCTGGCTCATTAGATCCCTCTGCCCATTGCTTCAATTCTCGCCATAATGAAGGGCTTTGCCTAAGTAGATCCCCCATTTGCAATGTTACAGGAGTTGATAGCAATGTCGTAAGCAGGCCATTAGCCGCTTGCCTTTCGTCTTTCCCTATACTCTTTTGCCAGTGGTCTTGAGCAGCTTGTCTACCGATGGTGTCTAAGCCTTGTCTTTGTGATTTTGCATGAGGTGCAAATGCATCTCTTGAGTTTATGCATGTCAGTGAGGCCAATGTCAGGTGCGGATGCATCCCTTGAGTTTATGTGTGTCGGTGAGAGTGGCATGCTCACACTGGAGAACTCATTGATCTCATCTTCTAGGATGGGCTTGGCATCCTTTAGATGATCTTGGGCTTCTCTCACCAACTCCTTAACCTTGTCAACTATTTTCAATTGGCGCTTTGGATTAGGATATTTTCCAACCTTGGCACTCCCTTCTCCATAGCTTTAGGTGCTGAAGTCTCAGCCTCTGCATCCACCATTTACTTCCCTTTTGGTAGTGTGATCACACTATCCGTTTTTAGTGTCGCTTTGGTGTCAACCCTCTATTTTTTCCTTCGATGAGTCTTCTTTCCTATCAAGGCTACATCTAGGTTTCTAGGTATTGGCAATGAAATACTAGCCTACTTCATTTGTGCCCTAGTCATGATTTTCAATGAGATGGGAGTGGCTCACCATCAAGTGTGTCGACTCCAAACGGCCCCAAGGGCATAGAAGGTACAATGGCTGAGCTAGTAGAAAATTTTTACTTGGGACATTTAGTGTATAAGTGAGCAATATCACACTCGAGGCATCTCAAATTGGCCTTTTCTCAATTAGCTTGTTCTCTTCAGGGCAAGGAGATGAGATATGCTCTGGGTGGTTGCAAGTCGAGTATGAGATTGGGTCTTGGCTTTGCCCTCCTAGGCCCCTACCCCTTCCTCGACCTAATGCTATCACCGGTGCTAGTCTGAAGTCCATTAGGATGGAATTTTATGTCAAGATTGTGGGAGAGAAGAAAGGAGTCTCACTTGTAGCTTTCTTGCTTGCACAATGGGGGAATACACACAAGCGTGGAGACTGGAAACAGTTTTCCTCTTCTTAGTTGTGTAAGCCAAAAAGAACTCTAGTGCATAGAAATAGAAGAACCCTATATATGGGTCTCAAACCAAACTCAACTAACTAAGGTGGCATACTAACTGAGCCACGAACTAGAGTAGATAAGGATAGCTGTCATCTAGCTATTATTCATGGGCGGTGTACCAACCACATCTGCAACAACTGACAAGTCGGTGACATAAATGCACAACGGTCACCCTGGCATATCACGAGTGGAGCTCGATATCTCAACACTCCCCCTCGAGCTCAATCCCAATTCCTACATACCAAACAGATCTCTGAACTTGCATAGCTTCTCTGTGCCCAATGCATTCGTGAATATGTCAGCTACATGATCCTCTGTGCTCACATAAACTAGATCAATAAGACCTAGTAAAACCCTCTCACGCACATAGTGATAATGCACCTCAATGTTCTTTGTTCTAGCATGATAGACTGGGTTATTTGCCAAGTGTATACTACTCATGTTGTCACAATAAATGACAACTGGCCCATCTGTAGGCTGATGCATATCATAAAGTAGCTTATGCAACCAAGCTACCTCACATACAGCCATTGCTGCACCCCTGTACTCAGCCTCTGTGCTCGATAAGGGAATTGTAGACTGTTTCTTGCTGCTCCAAGTGACTACAGCACTCCCAAAAGAGAACACATATCCACTGGTAGATCGTCTATCAAAAATACTACCAACCCAATCAGCATCAGTGTATCCATGCAACTATATCTGAACCCCAGTCTCATAAAATAGTCCATACTGCAATGTGGACTTCACATATATAAGTATGTGTCTAGCCACATCCAAATGTGGTTTCCGTGGAGCCTACATAAACTGACTTACCAATCCAACAGCATAGCTCAAATTTGGCCTGGTAATCGTCATATAAATCAAACTTCCTACTATGCATCTGTACATAGTAGGGTCTTCGAGAAGCTCACCTGCATCTGCGCTCAACTTCACATTCTGCTCCAAAGGAACTGAAATAGGCTTACAGCCTATCATCCCATATTTGGACAGCATCTCCAATCCATACTGCCTCTGCAAGAGCCATATCCCACTTGGTGATCTAATCACCTCAATGCCCAAGAAATAACGCAGCTCTCCCAAATCCTTCATCTCAAACTTTTACTTCAATAGCATTTTCACATGAAGGATATCTTCATCACTATCACCTGTGATAATCAAGTCATCAACATAAATGACAAGCAGCATAATACCTTTCTCTATTTTTCTCACATAAAGTGAGAAATCTGCCTTGGAAATCTGAAAGCCAATAGTGACAAGATACTGTCCTATCTTGTCAGACCATGCTCTAGGTGCTTACTTCAAGCCATACAAGGCTTTCTTCAACTTGCAAACAAACTCAAGATAAACAACATACACATAACCTGGTGGCTGCTCCATATAGACCTCTTCTTGCAAATCACCATGTAAGAAGGCATTCTTTACATCCATCTGATGTAAAGACCATCCCTTTGATGCAGCCATAGCAATGACTGCTCTTACGGTTGCCATCCTTGCAACCGGACTGAATGTTTCTTCATAGTCAATGCCATATGTTTGTGCATACCCCTTGACTACTAATCTTGCCTTGTATCTGTTCAAGAACCATTTGTGTTGTGCTTCACCTTATAAACCCACTTACATCCAATTGCATTCTTATCTTTAGGCAAAGGTACCAACTCACATGTAGCATTTTCTTCCAAGGCATCCATTTCTTCATCCATGGCTTTCTCCCATTTTTCTTTTCCCATGGCTTGCTCAAAAGAAGTGGGTTATGGTTCTTGTATCACTTTGACTATATATGCATAGTGAATGGCTGTAAATCCATCATATTTCAACCTATCCACAGGATACCTAGCTCTGGTATACCTACGCAAAGTAGGCTCACTTCCAAGTGCTCTCAAAACATCCCTGGTCTTCCTTACTCCATGTGTAACAATAGAAGGAATATCCAACTCATCATCAATGCTCTGTTCTGAGCCACTGGATTCACCATCCACATAAGAGTGACCTGCATTCACATCAAACATGGGCTAATCTACCTTCTCTTTTCCTTTTCGTGATACCTGCATACCACTATCTGCATTGCTTTGAGAAGATTCTCATGATCTCAATATGTCTGTCCATGGCAAAGAATGTGAACCACTGCTAGAGGACACTCCAGGTCCACTAATATCTTATGACTGTTGCTGTGAATTCTGTGCAGCATTACCATTTTGTGCATCTACATTATCAATCACATTTACTGGTTTATACCAGCTACTCATCTCATCAAAAACAACATCTCTGCTCACTATAAGCTTACGAGTAGAAGGGTTATAGCATCTATACACTTTCTGCTGCAAAGAGTAACCAATAAAGATGCACTTCTCAGCTTTTGGATCCAACTTGGATCTCAACTCATCTGGCACATGAACATAGGAAATGCAACCAAAAAAATTCAAATGAGAAATATCTGGTTTCCTACCAGTATACCTCTCCTCTAGAGTCATCCCATGTATTGATGCACTGGGAGTCCTGTTCATTATGTAGACTGTTTCTAGCAACTGCCTCAGCCCAATAAAAATCTGGCAGGTCTTTTTCATTGAGCATGGCATGAGATACCTCTCCAATTTGTCTGTTTTTCCTTTCTACAATTCCATTTTTTTGTGGAGTATGACTGCATGAATATTGATGCTTTATGCCATGCTCCTGTAGGAACCTTGCAAACTCATTTGAGAGGTACTCTCCCCCTCCATCTGACCTTAGGCATTTTATTTGCAGGCCTGTGTCTTTTTCAACCATAGCTTTAAGAGTTTTGAAATGCCCAAAAACTTCACTTTTCTTTTTCATAAAATACACCCAAACTTTTATGCTATAGTCATCAATAAAAGTGACAAAATAATGACAGCCTCCAAGAGATGCAGCCTTAGTAGTCCACGCATCAGAGTGGATTAATTCCAATGGCTTCTTACTCTCTTGAACATGTCTAGGAAATGGTTTCCTTGCCTGTTTTCCAAACTGACAGGCTTTACATACCTTATGCATTTCTACAACCTTGAATTTAGGCAATCCTGCAATAATATTTTGGGCCTGCATTGATTTAAGTCGCTGTACATTAACATGACCAATGTGTTTATGCCAGATATCAATATCTGCAACTACACTGGTCCCATGTGCAAACATTACTGCACTCAATTCAGGCATGTCTGCATCCAATGTAAACATTCTGTCCTTCTTCTTTCCTTTTGGTATCAAGCGACCTTTATTTTTCATATCCTCAATAAAGCATCCGTGAGGATTAAATCTGACCTGCAAGCCCTGCTCAACCATTTGACAAACAGAAACCAGATTCTTGGTGATATTCGGGACATGAAATACATCTGACAGGTATTTCTTTTTCCCATCCTGCATAGACAAATGATTTTTTTCAATCTGCACAATAGGATGTGCAGTATCATCACTAGTCTCCACAAATCCTAGTTTTTTCATTTTTCTTACATCCTGCATCCATTCTGCATGACCTGTCATGTGGTTTGATGCACCTGAGTCAACATACCACACTTCGTTGCTTTCTTCTCCACTTGTCACAGAATTGTTCATGTGCTGCACCATAAACAAATGCTCATTTCTGTCATCACCCTGTCTACTAGAAGATGCATAATTTCCTTGTTGCAATTTTCCATTCATGATGTCATCCTGCTTTTTATAGCAGTCTTTAGTCATGTGACCCATTTTACCACAGTAGTAGCATTCAACATTATTGTTTGCATTTTGGCCTCTTTGCTATCCACCACGACCTCTTTGGCTCCCCCTGCCTCTAGAGTTACCACGTCCTCCTCCATAGGACTGGTTTTCTTGAGTCTGATGCATATTCTGATTTTTACCACGGCCTTCAGATCGGCCTCCTCTACCTCTCTCTGCCTCTACCTCTTCCAGCATTTGAGTAGAAGACAGTTTCTTTTGAAGTTCCTCCTGAAGAAGATGCACCACCATTTCTCTGCTCCTTAGAAATTAGAAGAGCAATCAACTCCTCAAAATCAGGAAATCTTTCACGAACTGAAATGGATGGCCGAAACTGTGCATAATCCTTTCCTAGACCATTCAAGGTCACAGAAACTAAATCATCATCTTCCACTGGCGACCCAATGGAAGCAAGTGCATCTGCAATCTTCTTCACCTTCATGTGGTAGACATTGATGCTCATACTTTCTCTTTGCACATTATGCAACTCTTGCTTGAGCTGCATTTTCCTGGCTTGCGTATTTGTGCTATACATTTTTGACAAAGTATCCCATGCCTCCTTTGGCGTACTTACATCCTGAATATACACAATCATAGAGTCTGGAATATTGATAGACAACCAGTACATAACTTTCCTGGCTCTCTCATGCCATGCTTTAAATGCGTGCATTTGCTGTTGATTGGGAACATCAGGAAGAACTAGTTCTTCTTCATTTCCTGCAATAAATTTCCAATATCATTTTCCCATAAGGAAATTCGTCATTCTAAACTTCCATGCTTGGAAGTTGTTCTTGTCAAGCTTTTCAGTTACAATCTGTGAAAGAGAATCAGACGCCATTACAGAACACTGTAAAAAATTCTGTCACTGCAAAAAACACAGGTTCACCCTCACAAGGGCAAATCTACAAAACTGTCAAAAGTGGTATTTGACCACACAGTCACTTCCTAGTGACGATTTTTCATAAACAGGAAACAATGATGATTCTGTAACTCCCAATGTCTCTGCACACAAGCATACGATGCAATTTTTGTGGTAACTTTTCACCAACCTGTAGAACAGTGGTCGCACAGCATAAAACAGGGCATTTTCCTAAGTGCGTGCAAAAAACTTCCACCTCCAAAACAGGCCCCGGAATGGCCTCAAATCAAAAAAACAGAGCAACCTAGGGCTAAAGCCCTGTCCCGTAGCATATATTGCCCTCTTGCTATACCGCGAAGGGTGTCTCAATCTGAGACAATGCACTCTTGCACTTTCCGGTTGTGCTACCTGCAAAGACTTGCTCCCAAAACAGAAAAATGAAAGCAACACTAGTCCTCTTACCAGAACACCACGAACTTGGCTTGCTTTCTTGAGCTCCTTACCACGAACAAGGCTCTGATACCATGTCAAGATTGTGGGAGAGAAGAAAGGAGTCTCACTTGTAGCTTTCTTGCTTGCACAATGGGGGAATACACACAAGGGTGAAGGCTGAAAATAGTTTTCCTCTTCTTAGTTGTGTAGGCCAAAAAGAACTCTAGTACATAGAAATAGAAGAACCCTATATATGGGTCTCAAACCAAACTCAACTAACTAAGGTGGCATACTAACTGAGCCACGAACTAGAGTAGATAAGGATAGCTGTCATCTAGCTATTATTCATGGGCAGTGTACCAACCGCATCTGCAACTGACAAGTCGGTGACATAATTGCACAACGGTCACCCTGGCATATCACGAGTGGAGCTCGATATCTCAACATTTTCCTCATTGTCATAAGAGACGTAAGGGTTTACGTATGTCTCATCCTCATTTGGATCCTCCACATGATGTATTGGAGCATCACTTAGTGGATGTATCAGGAAGGGTCCAGGTGGTCTAGGTATAAATGTAGGGTTGATGTCCATTCTAGGAATAGTTAGCTTGGCATCATTAGGCATTAGGAGAGCCAATGGAGCTCCCCTTCTGAATTGCGGTGGTCTATTCCTCGAGTAGTATGGCTGGTTGTAAGGCTGTGGATATAGCAATCACCTCAGTAATCACAGCAATGCACAACATCATGACCGAACCTACCACAGTTGGCACAAGGTATAGATCTAGGATCCGTGCACTCAGCTAGGAGGTGGTTTCCTCCACAATGGACACATTGCATGTAAAGTCACACATGCCTTCTAATCATTTCTTGGAGCTTGTCCAGTTTTAGCTTTATATCCGCCAATTCTTGGCTTGGGTCAATGCTCTTCCCTTTCTCTTTGGTTACTCTAACTAGATTTCTTGCAAGTGGTGATAGCTCTCTCTAAGGCTCTAAAGGTTGCACTGTCTTGGCTTGTGGCTCTTGAGCTCCTCTCCTTGAGTAGTTCATCTACACATATGGCTTCTTCAAAGATTCTAGCGAGCACATTTGTTTGCATGTTTGAGTTGCCTACCAAGGCCTTGTAGAGCTTTTCACTCCTAATTCCGCTTATCAATACGGTGGAGTTCGTTCACTTTCTAGGTTGCTCTCTATGGCTAGGATTCTCTTAAAGAGACTCTGCACGTGGATGACGTACTCTCTAATGTCCTACTTGTCCTTTGACTAACATTCATCAGTCAATCTATGAGGTTATTCGAGTGCCACACCTCAGAGAATCTCTTAATGAAGAGGCTCTTGAGAGTGTTGAAGTTGTGTTCGACGTTATCTAGAATGTTATACCACATCCATCCTTTATCTTCGAGACAAAGACCAAAAGCTTGTGCATGTTGAGCAGGTTTTGTTAGACTGTTCGCCTCGCACACGTGCTTACACAGCTCTACAAGGCTATAAAGGTCATTGCTGGGCTGGTACTTGTCGAGTTACTTGGCAACTACATGTATCTTCACTGGCTCCTTGAATTTGGAGTGATTCCAAGTCCCACTAGCAAAACAAAGTTGCTAGGGTTGCTCCACTCTACTCTGCTACTGTGTTGTCTATGAGTCTCTTTGTGAGAAGCTCACTCAACGTGAGATCAACTTCTAGCGGCTCTTTCCCTCTCCGCATTGGGCCATGTCATGTTCCGATTGGCAAGCGCTAAAACTCGTTGGACCTCTTGCATTTCTATTTTCTACCTCAGCCTTTGAGCTTACTATTCTTGGTCATAAGCAGCTATGCCCTTCAATACTTTCTTGGCCAATCTCTGCTCTTCCTCAAGGTTGGCTATGATATCCTCAGCTGGCCTACCAAGGTGCTCCATCTTGGTTTGTAAATTGTATCGATTGATCATCTAATGGATATTGATTGGAAACTCTCCCAAGTTGAGCTAGTCATTTTCATGATTGGAGCTTGGTCATGACATCTAGTTGGTCTCATGGTCCACTAGGTTATTGATTAAACTAATCAACTCAAGTAAGGTTGAGTCCCTAATCGTGTTAGTCTCCTCGCTCTCCAAGAGGCTTGATTTTGAGATTTGGTAGCCTTGGCCGTGCATTTGAAAGTTGAGGGTCTTCTCTTATTAGTGGATTCATTTGGGTCACTTATCTTGCATTGAGTTCCTTGTTACTTTAACTAGTCCTCAAATTTAAGTGTGCTCAAGTTTTTGTGGGGTGCTTCTTTTGGTGTGTAGTGTGAAATCATGCTTTTTGCTTTCTCACTACACTTCAAGTGATTGTTTGTGCAGTGTGTGACTGTGATAAAACAATGAGATGCAACATGCTTTTCTAGTCCGCTTTCTCATGTGGTGGTCACTCTAACAGGTTTGGTTGGGTCCTTTAAGATGTTTTGGATAGGTGGTCTAAAAATCTTATTCGAGGTCGCTTCCTAGGTGACTGAATCATGATCTTGAAGTCTGGAGGCTCTATGATCCATTTGGTGTATCTAGATGTCTACATCGGTCTTGCCTTGCTTCAAGTTGAGCTCTACCTAGCCTAGGATGTGCTAGATTGATCAATTTCCAAGCTCTGGTTAGTGTGTCTGATTATCAAATGTCCAATTCTCAGAATCAGACTATCTGATTCTAGGTCTATTTGAGTGAGAAAATTGGACATTCCAAGTCCAAGCTTGGTGTCCGAGTTGGCTATCTGAATCGGACATTCCAAGTCTATCTAAGTCTGGTTATTCGAGTCTAAGTCAATTCAACTCGAACTGGCTAACGATGTCTGATTTAATGGTGAACTATAGACATCTCAGTAGCCAAATTGGAGTGTCCAAATCCAAGTGCTTCGATTCTAGAAACTGGATTCCACGACATGTCTCTGATTTCAGCTGTGCAAATGACCCACGAGGCAATTTTTTGTTTCATTCGACCTCCATGGTTGATGCCAAGTACTGAGAACTTTCAAAATGAATGATTAAGTATTAAGGAAGGTTTCTGTGTACGTGGAGTAGTTGAAAACCTTTGAATCGTTGTGCTTGATCTTGTCTTTGCTGCCCTGAAGCTTCAACTTTCTCTCTCTCTCTCTTTCAAAGCCTTGAAACTGAAAATGAGCTCTCTTTTCCCCTTCTCATGGTTTTAGACTCCCTCTCCAACACTCCTTGGATGCCTTTTCCTCTTCTTTGCCAAATTTCAACCCCATTTTCCTTTGATTTAGGCATGTTGTTGCAAAAAACCCTACTGTGGTTTTCTTTCTCTTCCCCTCTTTTTCCTACCTTAATGCCTACAAATCACGAGCAAACGCTAATGCTAATCCAACTAACTTATAAAAACTTCAAGAATCCAAAACACTTACAAGGAATATCATACGCCCTTTCTTTCTACCTATTTACCTCAAGCACCAGTTTGGGAAAAACCCTCCAATGCTCAATTCGGAAGTACTCAAGGCTCGAATTTGTTTATCTCAACAATGGAACCAAAATGTGAGAGCTTTTGCTCAACTGCTAAGACCCATGGACCGCTTATTGCTCAAGCATTTTAAGCTGAATATGCTAATGGCTACATCTCACATACCCGCATGCGCTTTCAAGTCTACGAGTGTAGTGAGCGTACCTCAATGCCCGATTAAGTACCCTCCTCTCTTAAGTACACTAGTAGCTCCATGATCCGAGATGCAAGCCATTAGGAGAAATATGGACTCTATTTTTTTCCCCTTAAAGGGTTTCTCTCACCTCTCTCTCTCTAAAATGAGATTCCAAAATAATATTCTAATAAAAGATCTTTCACAATCAAGCAAATCTTGTATTCGTATTTTCAATAGATTTCACCTATTATTTTATTCCCAAAATGTAGGATAAGATCACGTTTTCTCAAAATCCTCATAATTAAAAAAATACAATTCTATTTTCTCTAAAAATAGAGCCAATCATTAAAATACGATTCTTTAATGCCCTCATGAGTTTTCAATATTAAAATATATTAGAATCATTCTCATTCTCACTTCTCAAAAGGACAGAAGTTAAAAAATGATATAAAATGACGTACACATCATATTTTAATATTACTTTTTATCCAGAGACACCTTTTTGACTTGAGAGTTTCCTTGTAAATTTTTATCTTTTTTGACAAGTATATGCCTATTTTTGGGCATTTTTTCATTCCCTCTCAAAGCTCTAGTTGTGTTCCAAATTTTGTATACTCTTCTCATTCCCTCAAGAATATGATATCTTGCATACAAAATCTTCTGAAGTAGCACTCAGTACTATCTACAACACTCTCTACCCTGCTGCAAGCAATCTCATGAGTGGTTTTGATACCATTTACTGAAATCAAATAATTTCTATCTACAACACTCTCTACCTTGCTACAAGCAATCTCCCTCTTCAGTACTATGCTATAAGATATCTTCCTCTTCAATAGTCTTACTGTGAGCAGTCAAGTGATAATGGAGGTATCTTTATTCTTTTAATCTCTGTGATGTTATTATTCTTCACATTAAGCATCAATTCCTAGAGAGACAGAGACAGGGAGAGACAGGGAGAGACAGGGAAAAGGGGAAGAAAGAGAGAGGATTGTGTGAGATGAACTAAGAAAATAAGTGATAGAGTGACATAGAGTAAATTAGGGCAGAAGATAAGATGATGCTATTATTTTGCACTAGCCAAGCTTCTGTATAAATGTGTTTAAATATCGTTGATCAATTCTTGTTAAGAGAGAGAGTATTTTGGATAGAATAGAAGATAAGATTTGATGCTAATTAGAGGTAGATTAAAAGCTAAATTTACAGACTAATTAGGGGTTGATTAGGATCTATCATGATTGAAATCAAGAGAAAAAGACAATATCCAACTGGGCAAAAAAGAACACAGATATAGTGAATCAAAGGGGTGTAATTGTGTGATTTGAATGTTAATCCAAGTTAAAATTGGCATATATTTTTCTTTGCAAAATGTAGGTGCAAGATGTACCAAGAGAAAGATAGATATTCACTTTGAATGGAAGGATGAATATGCACCAATGTTCAAAAGAATTGTGGAAAGAAATGATGCAATAATATACACGATACATTAAGAAAGAAATGCAGGGGAAAAAAAAATGGACTTTTGGTTTGATGGGTGCATTTATCCACCTGATCAAGTCACTCAAAGGCCACCACAATTTGAAGGGCTTACATCATTTGTAAAGTTTGTTTGTGAAGGTAATGAAGGATTGTATGGATACACATGTAGACTTGTCACACAAGGATTAGCAGGGGTTCATCAAGCCTTGACAAATATGCAGACAAGATTACAAGGGAATATGCAATCTTTGATGAAAAATTATAGATTATTGGTTGAGAAGGATAGGGAGAACCAGAGCCTACGATAAGCAATGTTTGTCATTGAAGATGCTATGCATGCTACACACATGCAAAATATGGAGTTACAATCTAAAGTTATGGACTTAGAGAAGGAGAATCAAAACATAACGAGGAAGCTCACAAAAGCTTTGGAGACCAAAGAAGCACATCAACACATTTGATTAGTTAAACCAATTCACCAATTAACCAAAGGAAGTGGACAATATCATAGATGGGAATATATGCTCAATCTGCTACAAAGAGAAATATGTTCCCTCATGCAGAGAATGATACTATTGCCAAAGTCCTAAGCAAGGATATGGTAAAAAATGCATTGGAAAATCGTAAATTCAGGGACATTGTAGATGGTGTCACAAGTGAACATCTTAGGGATGTGAGCAACTTGTTTACTACTATCGATGCTCAGGGATTATGTGACAAGGTGGGAATGAGTTCTAAGTCATACAGTATACTCTGTCAACAAGTGGATACATGTTTTAAGCAAGTCTTCAAAACTAAGCGAGTAATGCCTCTGCCAAAACCATTTCACACGAAGAAGGCTCGAAAACAACTAAATGAGAAAGATTTAGAACTAATTGGTAAGCTAACACACCTGGAAAATACACATGTATTGAAGTATGCTTCCAAAGAAGTTGCATTTGTATTGAATGCAACTCACAACTTTGTATTGGATATATGTAGGGTTTAGATTACTATGGTCAAGTTCTACAATATGCATATGGAAGAATGTAGAGGCAAGCTTAAGTTTGTCCTCAAACTTGATGAGAGTGAGATTATTAAGGGTCAATAACTTGAACGTGTGAGTATAACACTTATAAATCGAGCATTGAATCCCAACATCAATGAAAACCATCCTTTATACTTCAATGTATAATCAAAGAATGAAATATGGTGGCTTATAGCATTTGAAGTACCAAAGGAGAACCATGAAGTACTTAAGTTTTTTTAAACCTGGCTAATATACCAAGTGTCACTCAACAACAAAATAATGGAGTAATTTTACACATCAAGGGGTTTGGGAACTATCAAGTTGAATGGCATCTTGCACATGACATTGAAGTGTATGTTTAGTTTATCAAATGCAGTGAATGAAAAAATTTTGTGCATATATTGCACGCAAACTAGGAAGAAAGGGAAAGATGGAAAGAAAGAATGGCTTGCCAAGGTAGGAAATCAAGGTGCTTCAACATGTGATCAAAAAGTCATGAGAAATGGAATCCTAGTTCCAGTGGATCCAAACGTGCACTCTATTTTGGAAATACCACTAACAAGGGTTCAATTTTGCACATTGCATTATTTGATTAGAATTATTGAGAAGCTAGTATATGAATATATATGCTTTGCATACAATATACAGCCCATGTCACAAGCTGATGCTACATGCAAGAAGGTAGAACTGGTCCTCTTTGAAATTAGATTGCACAGGGGCTAAGTAGAAATAAAAAGGGACGAGAAAAAATCAGGCAAGAGTGGAAATATCCCTTGTAAACCATGCTTTGGCAGACCCAAGGCTAGGAAGTTTATATCTCCACCTTGAGATGAGGAAGGCAATATACTTGTAAAACAACATTGAAAAAGTTCTTGTTTCGGATTGGAGCAATGGGGGATGAATGAGGATTGTGAAGGCAGAAGTGTGGATATACCTAGATAGATTAGCAGCTCTCTTACAAAAGTTGAGGTTTAGGGATAGTGATGCCAATACATTTAAAGAGACAGTTTCTAAATTTCATAAGTCCATGGTGGAAGCATGGACTACAAACAACATAACACCACTACATGGTCAGTATTATCACCACTACAAAAAAAATCATCATTTGAATTAGTTTGTGTTTCGAATCTCTCTTCTTGTGCAGCATATACTTCAAGCACATGGTCCATACTTTGCAAATCAAAGAAGTTTGGCAATATGCTCAACTCAAGACATGGAACGATCTCATTGGCAAGCTCCTTGTGCTTTCAAAAGGCAATTGATCATGGAGGTGGCATCAATGATTCCAATTCTATGAGATACAATTATTACAATGGTGGTATAGGAGATTAGAGATATGATATGAGAAAAAAGAAAAGAAGTCCAAAACCTCTCAATCAAAATTTATAAGTAGGGCAATGCATGAAGTGAGAAAAGCAAGATACAAAAACATCACAACCAGACAATGCCACACAAAATGGTTGGCAACCCAAGAGAGAGATGGCAAGAAATGGAGACCTAGATGAAGATAATATTTTTGAAGCATTTAGAGTCTATGAGAGAGCACAAGTACTAAGGATATGACACATCAATACTCCTATCTTTAACACGAGATGTCTTGCAAATTTTGTTTAAAATTTCAAAGGTTTGTCACTGTGTTTTTCAAAGTCGATTTCAAACTCTTTTTTAATTATGAAAGGTCGATTTTGAAATCCCAAGACAAAGATATGAAAATTCCAAACATTGGAACATTCACTCGCCTAGCGAGAGAGGGGCATGAGGTTGGTGGTAGGAGACAAAGAGAGGCAGGGATGGGGTGGAGAAATGAAATGAAATGATAATTTTAAAGTTCATTCACACCACGATAAGTTTAAAAGTTTCGTATTTAAGTCAAGTCCCTTAATTATGAAAGGTCAATTTTGAAATCCCAAGACAAAGATATGAAAATTCCAAACATTGAAACATTCACTCACCTAGAGAGAGAGGGGCACGAGGGGGGTGGTAGGAGACAAAGAGAGGCAGGAATGGGGTGGAGAAATGAAATGAAATGATAATTTTAAAGTTCATTTACACCACGATAAGTTTAAAAGTTTTGTATTTAAGTCAAGTCCCTCCTTTCATTTTTTTCCCATTACTCTTCACTCTACCCTCCACCTTTCTATCCTTCATCATCACAACCATGGTATGTTCCAAGCTTTCTATCAAGAAGGCACCTGCAAGAGCAAGAGCTCAACACTCTTCCGAATCTAGTGAGCATACTGTGAGTGACAAAGGTCCTTTGGTGGCTAACAACGGTGGCCCTACTATAGCTAATAATGGTGGCGCTACTATGGCCAACAATGGTGGCCCTACTACTACTCCAGCTGGTAATACATGTCCTCCAACACATAAGAAGTGAAGATGGAGACTACGCACAACGGCCCTACGTGAGATAAGGAAATTCTAGAAGAGTGCCAACTTGATTATTCCTAAGGTACCATTCGCTAGATTGGTGCGAGAAATACTTTAAGATCTACAATTACGGTAGTATCACAAGTTCTTTTCAAGGAACTAGGCAAGGAATGTGGAGTGATAGCCCAAGCCAAGCCTTGCTTGCTCTCCAAGAAGCAGGTGAAAGTTACTTGATTGATCTAACGAGTGATTGTTAGCTTTTAGCCATTCATACCCGATGTATCACTATTAAGCCCATAGATATGGTTCTTGTTCGTAGGATTCACAACAACAAGGATGCATTTAATCTTAATGTCAACAATATGCTTTGAGAAGCTACCTTATAATTGGATGTACATTTTTAGCTTAGGTTTGGTTGTAGATTGTAAGGAGCTTAGTTTTTGGTTATCTTTCTAGTAGACCTTCAAGTAGTAGTGGCCTACAAAATGGAGCAAAATTTTGCCTAGCTCTAGTTGTACTTGGTGCGATGCACTATCTACCGTGTATTTCATGGTTTCATAATGCCAAATCCCATATGTGATATTCTATTTTGACCATGATTTGCATTTTGCATATTTTCAAGTTTCCAATTTTGAAAGTAGTTTTGTTGAGGATAAATTCAATGTGCAATCATGCACACATCAATGATCAGTTGTACATGGGCCGATACACTATATCTTTACTGTATTCCTACTCTCTGTCAAATAACTAGACCATCATGAACCTGGATGTCAATCCCAACTCTAGGATTTGTACCTGCCAACGATGCATTAGGAATGTCCCTCTTTGGATCATGTGCATCTATATAGAAATATAGATGAGGCACGGTTGTCCCATCTCACCATCCTCTCACACTCCCTCTCTGGCACTAGAGGATCGTGAGGGATGACTGCATCACCACCACTAGAAAGCAGGTGAGGAAGGGGCCACCAAGCCCTTACTACGATTTGAAGAAAAGGATCCCTTCCACACCTTGGCCAAAGGAGCTAAGTCGGAATCCAAGGCAGATGATGACTCGTCAGAGAAGTTTGCACCTCGCTTCATCTTCTGCTCCTTTTTCTTCCTAGAAGCCGCTAACTCTTTGCAATCCTTCCTTAAATGACCCTTCTTGCCAAATTGGTAACACTGGGCCTTCGACCCCTCTGTGAATCGGCAAGAGCCTCACCTAAACCTCCATAATGTGATGGAAGCCTCCCCTGAAGTCACAAAAGTAGCCTCATGCTCAAGTAGCATTGAGGACATATGAAGAAAACTGACATGAGTCCTAGATGTCTGCGCCCGTAAAGCATTTACCACTCCATCAAACTCTCGAGGAAGCTTGTAGAGTACCATAACAACAATATGTGCCTCTGATATGGCAAATTGCATAGTGCAAAGCTGGTCCTAGAGTTGGGTAACTCGAAGTAGGAATGATTGGATCATATCTTTGGGTGTTCAAACTTCAATTGTTGAAGTTGGCCATAGAGATTAACAGCCCTCATGGTGGAAGGAGCCTCCTAGGTCAACTACAACTTCGACCACACGTCTGAAACTGTTTTGCAAGAGGTGACCGTCGATAGGACTTCTTTGAAAATACATCGAAGTAAGGATGAATAAGCATGGGCATCATCCGAATCCCATGTAAGCAGTGCCTCCTCATGGTTGTCTTCATCAAAATCAGATGGAACAGAAGAAGGCTGTTGAGGACATGCCATAGCTCCACCAACCACACACCATAACCGCTTTTGGATAAACCAAACCTTCATCATTGCACTCCTCGTATAATAATCAAGTCCATGGAGCTTGTCATCAATGGATGTGCATGGAGGAGCCATCTGTAGAGGATTTAGAAAATAAGTAGAAAAAAGAAGGTATTTGGAGAGACAACACAACCAAAACACAAGCATTGACTACAAAAAGCAAGAGTTCACATACAATATAACCCAAAATTTGATCAAAATAAAACAAAAGCTATTGTAAAAAGTCAAAATCTGTCAAAAACTACCAAAAACAACAAAAATGACCTAATAATGCAAGCGCCGCAACCAGGAGGAGATGCAAAGACATCAAAACGTAGACTGAAACGAACACGCAGGCTGTACGAATACTAACGTCAGCAAAAAAACACAGGTAAAACAGGACGCCTGCTTGGTGTAGCAACCACCTGATCAACAAGGGTGAAAACAATTCTGAAATCAACAAGAAAAAACAACGGGAACACAAATCCTAAAATCTAATACCATGTCAAAAACAGTGCAACAATGGAAGCATAAACTTGTGTTGAAATAAACTATTGAACACAAGACAAAAGAAATGAAAGAGAGAACACAATACAGATAAGAACTCATATGTATACTCGAGAAATGAAATCCATATACCAAGACATGAGACCGTACAGAAGCAATGTGAGTCACCGACAAGGGAGGCACTAGCACATGCTCCTCCCTAAGAATTGTCAAGTGATTAATGAATGAGGGAGCTTGAGAATATATAGGCCATAAAAGCCATAAAATATGACTGGTCGACCAACATTAAATGCTGGCCACCTGGCTGCAAATAATGCCAAATCCCCATAAATACGAACAAATAAAATGCCTAAAATATCTCTAGGGCCCAACCTATTGAACCACATGTACAAACTTAACCATGAATTGACTAATCCGCTAACAATGATAGCAAAAAATGTTTTTCATATTCAAGCACACAATAGAACTTTGGATATCCATCATGGTTTTAAGATTAAGATGACCATCTATACCATCAACAAAAGGCTCCATGTCTTTTGGTACACACATCTATCATAGTTTACTAATAAGTCTTAAAGCAACCTTGGTTTGTTCATAGACACCCACTTAATGCACTTCTTCAATTTAGCAAGCAAGATTTGTCCTGATTGATTTCACCTTAATCCTTTAGGATTGAGTATCAAGATGACCCTCTATTTATGCATGTCTATCATAGTTCTAGGTCTTTCAATAGGCATGTCTATCATAGTTTTTTGACATGTTTAAAAGTTGCCCTGGTTTGTCTTGTTAGAGTTTCATAGACACCCACTTATTACACTTCTTCATTTTCGCAAGAACTTGTCCATACAACCTATGTGTCCATTTGTTGAGCATTTCTTTATTCCCCTTGCTAAAGGTTATGGAAAATTCTACAACATTCTTGCATTTCTTCCAAGGACAAGCAAGATCCCTTTGTTTAAAGTTGCAATACTTTGACACTCTTAAGGATGGGGTGAGAATGTTGCATATCAAAATCAATTATAAATTAATACCACAATGGCTACCCACTTAAATATTTGTTTAAGTGAACTCTTTAGCAACATTCTCTTTTTGGAAGCATATAAAGCATCTACAAGATGTGTAGGTTCAATTGTCATCAAAGTTCTCCACTTTCCAATCTACAAAGAGTATGGTGAGAACCCCCTAACATCTCTTTACCAACATTCTCTGTTTGAAGGCATATAAAGCATCTACAAGATTTTTTAGTTCAATTGTCATCAAGGTTCTCCACTTACCAAGCAACAAAGAGTATGGCAAGAACCCCCTAATGGGTTGATTATTGCCATCACTAGTACAAGTTCAAGCTCTTCAATCTACACCCATGCTTACATGCTCAAATGTTATTATTACTATATTCGTCTAGGAGTGTGTTGGTTATGTGATTTCTTTTGGTACTAGCTAGATCCTAAGATATTGCGATAGTGCAAATATTTTTATTAGAGTGCTCATCTATGAGTGTTGGTCATGTTTCTTTTGCTGTGAACCTAATCCTAAGACATAACATTGGTACTAGCTCTTCTTGTCATTGATTACTTTATAACCAATAGTCATTCCCAATTCACATCAAAATCATTGAGATCCTTGGTTCAAGGATTGCTTTCCCACTTAAAGAACATTTACTCACGATCATTGTTGAGGGACAAGCAAATTGAGTTATAACTAGGATGCAACTTTGGACAAATAATTAAACAATGATTAATTCTTATGGCTAACATTGCTAAGCTAGGTTGGAAACACAAAGGAATCTATTTGTCGACACCCCTTGATTGCTGGAGTTGTAGGAGAGGAAAGCAAATTCAACAAGAGCAGCTATTTCCCAAAAGATGAACAAGCGTTTCCAAGAACATGGGGGTGGTGACAACATTGTTTCAAAAATAAAGAAACGATCTATACCGTTCTTTAAAAGCATGCAGATAATTCGAAGTTAGAAAGCATAGCCGTGTATAAATTTGTGACACAAAGATTTAAACGTGAAAATTTTATTGCTAGGATTGATATACCCCATCGCATTGCAACATCCATCAAGGAATATAACGTGAAAAGTTTATTGCTAGGATTGATATACCCCATCGCATTGCAACATCCATCAAGGAATATATACTGTAGACTACTTTTGATGAGTCTAGGGGAACTCGTAGTATTAGCATTGCATGGTCGGTGCCTTTGGAGATAGGATCTTGAGACTGGATCGTCGGTGGCATTATGATGAATGAAAATTTGCAAGGATAGGAGAAAGGGCATGAAATACCTTTCTGAGCTTTTGTCTGAAGTAACAACGAGCATTTGTGATGGTGCTTCTTGATTTCATATGGCTGTGATAGATGTGGCTAATAACAAAAAAGCATGAACAATATGATCGCTTGTGAAAATAGGTGGCAAAAAAGAATAGCTTTCTGTGAATGTACCGTGCATAAGTCCATGGTTGCTGTGTACAGTATTTATGGTGAAGGCTTGGCAAAATTCTCTCCAAAATTTTAAAAGATATAGATGCCCTCCATGTTAAGCCAAGTGCACGCCATCATACACATGCATATCTGAAGTACTGGCTCACAAACCTAGTCCCATGGCGACACACTCTCCTCCGTAATTGCGACTCACTCCTTCCCATCTTTTGTCGAACATGGCCGAGTTACTGAGATCCCAATGTTTCCTGCTTGAAGTCGTATGAATAGCATTACTATGAAAGAAGATGCATGAATGGTTAAATCACTCCGCAAAATAATGAAAGCGAAAGAGATTGATTCCTATAAATGTGTAGTGTATGAAGGCACACGAGTACCATACAAAATGTATAATGAATAGTTACAAAATTCTCTCCAAATTTGTATAAAGACCAGGATCATGCCCTCCCATGTTCAGTGAGGATGCGCATTCTCTTTACACAGTTCAAAGTGTGCAGTACTGTCTCACAAACTTGGTTTTGTGGCGACATATATATGATTATGCTAACTCACCCTCCACACATCATCCTCTCCCGGCCTTCGCCAAATATCTTGGTCTCCCTTTTCTTGTATTGAACCTTTTCGGGGTCAGCAAAAAACCTTATCTTGTTACAAACGGTTACGACTTCGTAAACAGAAAGACATCCAAAAACCGTCAGAAATCGTGGCACCACAATGAGCCACATAGGAAGCTTCGCGCGCGCGCCTCTAAACTTTTAAAGAATCAAATACACAATCCTTAATTTATTGATCCCAATCTTTTAGCTCGAGGACACAGCCTCGTTACAAAATTGTGGAGGTGTCACAAGACTCTGGACTCCAAAAGTCTCAGACATCACCAAAACCGGACCTTGTAAGTCCCTCCATCTTTGTGGGTTTCCAGGCAACAGACTCTAGTGACAGCAGTCAACCCACCATCCAGGACTTTACCGAATCAGTCGCTGTATCTTAGTGGTTTATAGGCTATTAACAGTAGTGAACTGTACCCGCACTTAACCGACCACACGACTCAGGCCTTTGCCTGCCATCGCTTGCCACATTGCATGAAGAGTTCACACTAACCTGAAAACCTTCATTATTTGGAACAGAATGCTACCTGGTCAACCTTCGTTGTTTGGAGCAGATTGCTTCCTGATCAACCATTCAGCAGTAAAACATTTTCTGCCTCATGTCTCTGTGTAGCTCAGGAAAACGAACAGGAGCTGACCCAGACCTTCCGGTCATCGACGAGGTCTCTGATCCTTCATGATCTAAAAAGTTCCGAGCATGTGTAGCTGCCAGGTGTGCATATGCAACAGGTGCCACTGCAAACAGTGCATAATACCCAAAATTTAGTGCTCTATACAAAAGCTTAAAGAACGTGCCAAACACAACTCATACCACACAAAACCAGCAGAGCAAAGTATCTCTAGCAAGCTAGTCATCGCATGCTTGCACAGCCTCATACACTCACTTCCCGCAGTTTTTCCTTCATTCTATTCAAACAGGCATAGGTATTACAGAAAACCAAAAATAGGAATTAACTGCATAGTACAGAA
Source organism: Lygodium microphyllum (assembly GCF_053477565.2). Taxonomy (NCBI): domain Eukaryota; kingdom Viridiplantae; phylum Streptophyta; class Polypodiopsida; order Schizaeales; family Lygodiaceae; genus Lygodium; species Lygodium microphyllum. The sequence goes on from NC_141147.1 coordinate 25,491,134, forward strand.
AACACCAACGAAAGGGGTGACAAACTCCTCAAATCATAATGGGATAAAGATACTGTGAAAGGAGTCTCCCACGGGTTCAACTACTGGTTTGTTTCAGTTAGATAACGTGTGTTAACCAGCAACCCAGAAACTCACTGATCCCTGTCAAATTTCTTTTTTAGTAAGAGATTTGAGGTTGACCGGTAAAGTCTCCACAAGGCAATGGGTTCAGACATCACAATTCTGATATCACCTTAAAACCTGCATTAAAACTTAGTGTGACCGAACCAACCAAAAAGGCCGAAAAAGCTCATGATGTTTTAGAGTGTTCGTCTACAAGAAAAGACTGATGCAGCCTAAAAGTCTGTTTCATCGACTCTAGTGAAATGAATAAATTCCACATGGGCATTTGAAGGAACTACATACTCACCAGTGGAAACAGCAGTTGTACTTCTCGCATACCTGTAGTGAATGACAACAAGGTGATCAAAAGAGCTATTTCCAAATCATACATGAATAATAGAAGACTAATCGCAAGCATCCCCACATAAGGGTGACACCAAGCCAAAGCTCTTACTAGATATTTTATAAGTGAACATGGTGCATATTCCTTTTCCTCCTTGCTTACTAAACATGTAGCTAACTTTACTTATTGGTCTTGAAAGTCTAGTAAAGTGCCCAAGTGTAGTACCACCATAAGTGGAATCCTTGAAACAATCACTTACGTATAGCACAAGCTATGTGTCAACTGTTGTAGTTCATCCACCGTAAAACCGTTTTCATCCACCAACACATGATAATGTGTAGGACGAGTTGTTCCCTGCATGAGAGCCAGTTATAACCTCTAAAGCTGGAGATTATTAAGACACCGGAGCATTAAGTAGACAATATTTTGAACCACACACTCCATATGTACTGAAAAGAGTGCCAGGGATTAACTCACAATGATGCCAGCATGAGCACTAAGGTAGAAATCATAATCTCTTGGGTGGCACACTCCCACATCAACAATTGTTCCTGTCAGAATGAAAGCATCATGTTAGCCTTAAAAAAGGCTAACCATTCATAGATTGAACAAATGCAAACAATACCTGGAGGAATGTTTCCTGTGCCATTTGCTGGGAAAAAACGTGTATGATGTCTCTTTTGCACCACTATCAATGTGATTTTAGGGTCATAGGTCCCACTCTTATCTATGTGTGAGAAAGCCTACATAGCCAAATTCATTTAAACAATATATACCCACTTCTGAAAGACAGAACTTACAGAACATGATGAAGATTATCCTACCTTTTTAAATGCTAAGTACTCCTCCCTAAGCACTTGCTCAAACTGTGACTCGCTTACACCATCCCTGCAGTGGAGCAGCAAGTTGAAGTCAATCTACAGGTCTAACAAACCACAACACAATTTAAACCTAGATCTCACCTTACCTGTAACCATACATACTAACCTGAATATGATGATTTGTGTTGGGCGACGATCTGGAACTCCTGGCACCTGCTTACAACTGCTGTGGAATTCTTTCAACAACTCTCTGTGAAAACCCATGTGAAAAATGGAAAGTGAACGATGAAAACCTTGAAATCATTGAAATCATGTTTAAGTTTAGAGCAACTTATGCAGCCAGGACATCAGCTTTGATCAACTCACACAATCATTCCTCCAGCTGGCGTCTCTTCATACAGCCCTGCAATCATTTCAACTTTCTGTGATTGAGCTCTCAGTCTGACTGAGTACTTGGATATATTCGGCCACTCCCTTGATGCCACCACCTGCTCAGTAACAAAATATCTCAAGAGGAGCACAAAAGAGCCAAGAGAAAGCAAACATTAGGTTGAAGTTGGCAATGTTTACCGCAGCAATCGAGGGTGAATCTGAGTGTCCGGGAGATCCATGTGATACATCCATCCCAAAGATTACAGTCGGAATTCGAGATATCTTTGGTAAGTTCCCTTGGAATTCGAGTGTTAGCCAAGAATTATAGCCACCCAACTGTTCAGAAGTTGAAATAGAAAGGTTTTGGACTACTTATGAGCACTTGTTTTTTCATCGATCGCATACATTTGAACACTGACAGTCTAAGCTCAACAAATCAAATTTTGTTATGAATGAAAGACAGCAGCTCAAGGATGCTCTTGAAAAGCACAAATTCAATATCTGAGCTTCGACAGACTACATTTTATAGAAAGAAAGAAGAAAGTATTCTGAAGTAGCCCAAGCCCTCTTAAAAAGAACACTTTCATAGGCCTTAGAACAGATCCTGCGATTTAGAAAGACCTTGGCATTTATCTTCAAAGCGACGTTGGTTAGATACTGATCTTTGACTGGCATCCTGGGTGCAATACATTGGGTCACAACTGACAGCTTGGTTTCTAGTGTCTTCTTCAAGGGTGCTGCTCAAATGAAAGTTCAACAAGGTGAAAATTTTTACTTTAAGGAGCATAAAGTTTCACAAATATTTAACTAAGTCATACTTTCTAGTTTATAGTAAGAATATGAGTGATGCAACACACGCATAACTCAAAAACATTAGGTTATGAAGTTCATAAAAGATAATCCCTCCGTGATTTATCTAGAATATAGAATATGTTATTTCACTGATAATCACAAGCTATCAACTAAAACATGAAATGTCTTGGTAATGCATTATAGCTATGAGACCATGCTTATACTTTTTAGAAGAATATTTCCCTCTTTCTTTCGGTAATATGCCCTCACCAGTTTAACAATTGCAAGCAAGGTGCATACAAATAAAAGTATACATGTCTACTTACTGCAAACCCCTTTCCCTTAACCTCAACTTTTTGTAGGAAAGCACTCACCCTTGTATTGATTTTAGACTAACTTCTCACTTGCTAAAGAAGAGCTAAGCATTAGATTCTACCTACTCCCAAAACTGAGCCAGTGTTGTTTAAAATTTTTTCAGGTTGAGCTAGGATTGAAGAAGCCTAATCAAAGTGGGTTCTTCCATTTTAAAAAAGGTTGGAAGAAATACCAGATGTAGCACAGATGAAAACATTGCCGACAAGGAGTAACAATGGTTCAGTTGCAAAGATTACACACTTTTGCACCCTTGAAACTTTTAGCATGGCCAATGATCTTCAATCAGTTGAACACAGTGCAAATTTGAGCAGCACAATAGTCCATGTAGATTCTTCATAGGCAATATTAATTTTTAAATCCCCAAAAAAGGCAAAAAAAAATATGGCAGGCCCAACCACAAGTCACTCGTTTTCTTCACTGGAAGAAAGCAGACTAAGAACAGGCGATGATGATAATTTCTTCTTCACTTCTTGTAGGATATTGTTAACCCTATCAGGGGCTGGTTTTCTTCTTAACTTCTTGTAGGATTTTGCACCCTTGAAACTTTTTGCACAACCAATGATCTTTGGTCAGTTGAACAGAGTGCAAATTTATGCAGCAATAGTCCATGTAGATTCCTCATTGGCAATGTTAATTTTAAATTTTTTAAATACCCAAAAGAGAAAGAAAAAGATGGCAGGTCCAACCATATAAGTCACTTGTTTTCTTCACAGGAAGAAAGCAGAGCATAAAAACAGGTGGTGATGATAATTTCTTCTTGACTTCCTGTAGGATATTGTTAACCCTATCTGGGGCTGGTAACTTTTGAAAATTTTTCTCCACAAATGCGTAGCGTGGCACTTTCTGCCACCAAAACAAGAGGCGAGAATCAACAGACACAAGAGAGATATAACCAGCAGAAAGATTATCAACAGCAGAAATATTAGGAGATTTAAATTACCATTCCTTTGCTGTTGCATACATTTGCAAGCTCGTAACAGACTTTATCCACATCTTGGTCTCTCATCCTAGAATCAAAGTTCAGAACCACCCAGCAAGTGATCTCAGCACCATTGGCCATTTTCTGAAGCACACATAGAATAATCAGCAGTATTTAGTGCATCATCTTCAATAGAATGTTTATTTAGGCAGTTGGTACAAAAGAGTCCATGTAGGGCCATCAGCTCTCAAAACTGAATAGATGACCACAATCCGAGCCATCTATTCTGTATACCTTATTATTGTAATTCCATTTCCCACGTTGGGGAATCTCCTCTGTATTTCCAAACTTCAGCTGTGAGTGAGATACCATGTTAGTATCAGATTGGAAATTCCAAGTTCTGTGTGAACACTTTAAACTTAAGATAGCTCGATTTTCTCACTGCTGGTGTGTCTAAAAGTCGTCCTGTGATCCTTCTCATTTTTCCATCAACCTTTACATTGAAATCATTCAACAGACCATCTGAATTGTACTCACTGACATCCATGGCCTGCAAAAGACACAGCAAGACCAAATTTAGACAAGCCAAAGCCACTTTTTGATGGACCAGATCTGCCAGATTTGCAAGGGCAGACACAGGTGTAGGACATTCAAGAGATTGATCTGATCCTCGTTAAAATGGTAAGGAGTTCTCCAGAGGAAACTGCAAAGTCAGCCTAGTTGGTGCTAGCTATACTTCACACAAATTTAACAGACCTATAGTTTGATCAGCAGATGCATCTTCACAAACAGGAGAGGGCTCTTGTCAGATTCAAGTTTGAAAGAATAAGAACTGCCACTGCCAGTGCAACTCAAATAACAATCCCATTGGTAAACGAACAGCAACAAACTACGGTCAAAGAGCACACCTTTTGTACAACATTCTTGCGCTGCTCAGGCGCCTGACGTGCTTCATCAATCATCCTTTGTCTCTGAGCACTGGATAAAGTTTTGGTGTACCTCTGACCTTCAATAATCTCACAAAGCTGCAAGATCAAAAGTTCATGATGCAAATTTGATTGTATTCACAAATATAAACATACAAAATAACAAAATAAGCAACACACCTCGATTGGAACATATGTTGGTCGTTTCTGCCTCCCTGCCGCAATGCAGGGTAAGAATGGATAGTTCAACCGGATGTTGTATTTCAACTCCATGTATTCCTCAACTGAAAGTTCAGATTCATTCACATTGCCTTCACCATCAACTATTTTCCTTGCAAACCTTACAATTAATCAGACCCACATCCCAACCAAATCAAAATCAAAAGTTAGAACATGCACATCAAAGAGCAAATGTTTCAAGACTGAGAACATAATAAGTCCCTGCTATGAATACTCTAAGTGCTGATCTAACTTAGACCACTCACTTTTGTTCTGCACACGAACAGTCACTGAATCCAATGATCCTATGAATCATATTCGTGTGATGGGAAATAACTTTTACTCCTTTCAAGATTCTTCTTACCTGTCCAGGAAATTCAGTCAAGTATTTCCAAAGTCATAAAGGCCCAAAACATACATCCAGGTGCAATTAAAAAAGGGAAGATCAATGTAGAAGCAATATTCTGTACCAAGATGCATGCATATCTATCATTGCTGATAGTCTAAATAATTTCCCAGCCACAGTAATAGCATCCTCACCCGGTCCCAGTCAATGCTTCTCATCCAGTCTGTGCCCCTTGATTGTTGAGGGGTGCAGAACCGCTCCTTTAAAAAGTCCAATACTGTCATTGGCTTGAATAGGGTTGTAGTTGCAACATCTGGACTCAAAGCATGCCACACTACATCAGATCAGAAAAGCCGAGACTTGCAGGCAGAAATAGCACTCACCCAATGACTTCAGTCACCATATTTCTAATATTAGACTTTGGCATGCTTCACCCGAGCAGACCACTTAAACTACAACATCGAGCCAAATTCTAGTACTCATCCGGTAATGCTGCCATCATGAATTTCATATTGAGGACCCAAAGGTTGAGGCCAGACTTGGAAGTCAACAAGCGAAGAGACATACCAAGGTTCAATGACAACCCTTGCATTGACGGCCTGAAACTAACATGAAACCCTTGACAGACCTGAACTCCTTCACCGAGGTCTGCTACCCCAAACATGGGACTGAAATAATTATCTCTTATAAGCAAATAACCCCTGCAAATCATACGCACTTGTCAAGATCACTTGAAATGGATTGTTCTATCAACAGCTTCTCCTCAAAACTTTTGGAGCTTGTGGTTTTTCAGACATCATTGAATGTAACTAGAGTATAGATTATACTTTGCCGCAGCATGTTGCCGCATGGCAATGTCAAGCACTCTCAAAGCATCTTGAGCCCGAGTATCGCTCTTGCCTCCTTGTAGTAAAGCCTCAAGAGAATCCATTTTGATATTAGCTGCAAACTCTATCTTCACTTTGAACTCTCGTCTGAAACCTCTACTAGATTTTGCACTTTCAATTCTTCGCTTCTTTTTTGCATCATCATCAGCAGAATGAACATCCCCAAATCCCCTGGAATTAAGATACATTGACAAGGCATAAAGGTTGAGATTTAAAAGATGAAAGGTCACTCCACTAACCCAGACACGTATATAATAATATGTTACTTTGCATTTCTTTGTGGTGGTGCTTCATCGTCAAGTATAACAGAGAACTCTTGCACTCGGAATGGCAAAGCGCCTGAGGTGTATAGGCCCTTTTCACCGTCGTAAGCAAACCGCTTGCCACCAAATTCGCAAGCTCCATAGACCTTGTGAACCTGTGAGATAATGGATCGACTCAAGTTCTTGTTGGATATATTGGCATCCTTTAATTTATCAGGAGAGGACGAAGACGCATTTCCATCCATAATGCAGACCTGCATGACACATATGACCATTAGTCGAGAGAGCTATCTACATATACAAACCAAAGGGGGTCAACTCTGTCGAAGCATACGAAAGGAAACACATTGCAGATAAACATCGAATATCAGGAAGTGTAAACGGAGCCACTACAAACAATAAACAGACTTTTAAAGTTTTAGGATGATTTGAACAGCTCTACAAGAAAACAACATTTGATCCTATCAAAGCAATCACTATTATCAAGGCTTAAGGACGCATCAATGGAATCAACAAGGTACAAACGGTTGGCATTGCGTTGTCAGACATTAGTTGTCAGAAATTCAATAAACACAGAAGTCGAGCAGTAAAAAAAGCAGAACATTAATAACTACCCTGACAAAGGTAAAAAGAGGAGATCTTACAAAAAAGACAGAAAGCGTTCACGTAGAGAGATTTTCTATAAAATTCTCCCGCAAACAGGTTTGTCAACACATCTACCCTTGCGTATGGTGCCACCGGATGAACATGGAGGAACTTTAGTGAATGAGAGGAAAAAACCAAAAGAAGAGCACTTACGTCGTATTGGAAGATGTCCTGTGTTGGCTTGTGCGAAACCGAGAAGTGGTTGCAGACAAGCTCAAAGCGGCGTCCGCTGTTGCCGATGCCGGGCCTGGTCATTTGTGTGGGAGGCTGGAGACCAAGCGGAGGCTGCTGGGAGGAAGAGTCCGCCATGGATGTTGGCAGGAGTTACGAGAAGAACAAGAACAAGAAGAAGAAGAAGAAGAAGCACAACACGAGGTTGGTGATCAAGTAGTGGAATACGGAACGAAGAAGAAGAAAAGGCTTAAGCGCGCTCTCTCTCTCTCTCTCTCTCGTTTCGCGTCTCTCCTCTCTCTCTCTCTGTGACTGAGCCTCTCTCTCTCTCTCTCTCTCTCTCTCTCTCTCTGTGTGTCTGTGTGACACTGAGCCGCCCCACTACCTCCTGCCTGCATGCAAAGAATTTGTTGCAAGCATGTTTGATTAAGGACGAGTTCTCAAGTTCACTTCTCGTTCTGTACTTTTCTTAGTTTCTTTTTTTTTTGCCCCGTAAGTTGTGGTTCATATTTTGACTCCAGAGCCAATCTTCATTACTGCTCGTTTATTGCGCCTCGCTTACCATAATATTCAATCAAATTATACCGCAATATTTTTGATCTTTTATTCGCCAATTAGATATATATGTCATTATTACGCTTTTCCGGAAATTTGTAAATTCGAGAGTTTCGCGGAGTCTGCTTTTTATTGTCACTTGTTTACGTTGGCTCACTTTTTCTTTCACCTTTTTATTACCTCGGTTCCGGGCCCTTTTAAAATCGTAAATCGTAAATTCGTTAAAATTTAATCCTTTACTTTGTGAATTCTGATTTATAGCACCTTCAGGCTCGTGGCTTCTTTCCGTAATTCTACTTTTTATTTTCCAGGTTTTTTAATGCCACCATTATCATAATACACGGGTACAAATATATATTTCCACAAATACCTTTCCATGTTGCAGAATCTGGATGTACAGCAATCTCTTCAATATATTTTCATCTACTCATCTCATCATTATTATAGCTATTCAATTTTTCATCCTTTTGAATTGCGTAAAAGTTTTTGAATACATAAGGTAAAATTTATATTTTATATTATTATTTAGACTATGACTTTGGTAATACCCAAAACACACCGGAATGATTCTGAACTTATGTCCCTAATCTTGCTTTAATTTTTCCCCCAAAAATAGATCTTAATGTAATAATCTATCTATATTATCTGTAATATGTATTTATTATTTATTTGTATTTATTATATATTATTATCTAGATTGTGGCTTCGGTAATATCCAAAGCACCAGAATGATACCAAACTTAGATCCTAAACCTTACTTCAATTTTTTTCCCAAAAAGAGATTTCAATGTAGTAAATAGTGGATGCTATATATTGCCCTCTGGTACTTTCCCCCATGGGGGTCAAGATATGCTACCGGGGAGCCATAGCAATAGGAGGGAGAGGAAGATGGAGATGGAAGAGGGTCCCCCTTTTACAGACCTATCCAATGAGATTGTACGCTACTCCAACACCAATGAAGAGAGAGAGAGAGATTTGCAAAGAGGATAAATTTTTTAACAAAGGGACAGGGAGAGAGGATAGAAAATTTGGAGAAGGGGTGGGGGGAGGGAGGGAGATAGAGAGAGAATTGGAGGGGGTGGGATCTAGAGAGGGAGAGAAGAATGAAACGAGAGAGAGAGAGAGAGAGAGAGAGAGAGAGAGAGAGAGAGAGAGAGATTTGGAGAGAAAAAAAATAGCAATGGGGAAAAAATTTGGAGAGAGGGAGAGGGAGAGGAAAATTTTTGAGAGGGAAAGAGAGATTTTAGAAAGAGATATAAGATAGGAAATTGAGAGGGGGGGAAAGAGGGAGGGAAGGAGGGAAGAAAAGAAAATTGAAGAGAGAGAACGAGAGGGAGAGGAAAAAAATGTTATAAAGAGCAAAAGATAGAGAATTGATATAATATAAACTACCCATTACGAAAAAAAGAGAGAGAATTTAGAGAAAGATTGAAGATTGAGAGGACATAAGAAAGATGAGAGAGAGAGAGAGAGCGGGGCATGTGGTTGTAGTTGTACCATGGTGTTGCTATTAAAAACACCTATATAGGGAGTAGTAGTGACTCTGAGCCCTGCTTGGTCTACATGTGATTCCCTATACCCAGTGGTGAACTCTCTTATATGCGGCATCACAAGGGTGTAGTCTTGGGATGTGCCTATGTTGTACCGTTTCTTTGATTGAATATACAAAAGTATACCTTGCTCTCACATATCGTGTTACCTTTCGTGCCGTATTGAGTGAGTGAACAAGTGCAGGTGCATCACACTTGGTATCAAAGCAACTCTTGCTCAAAGTGAAGGAGTGCTCACACAGAAGCAAGAGAGAAGATCCAGTGCCCCAAAGAGAACGAGCTGAAACGACCCACGTCGCATACCCTTGTCACGACGACCCCCGGCGTAACAACCCCTGTCATGGCAACCTCGACACCATCCACCATCTAAAGATGTGATGCGGCTTCCATGTGGCACAACCACCACCCAAAGGCAAAACACAACTTCCCGCATCGACAACTCTGAAAGCTGAGGCGCAACTCCACACAACCACATAGAGGACAACAAAGAGAATGTACCCATCCCAATAATGGAAAAGAGGAAGAAGAGCAAAGGACAAGAATGGAGAGTAGTCCAAGAGGAGAAGTCAGGTCAACTAGAGAGGCAATTGGAGAGCATGTCAAGCCTATTGGACTCAATTTGGAGGAACATGCAGATGAAAGAAGAGAAAGAGGAAAGGAGAAGAAAATTAGAAGTGGAGCAGGGTTATAGAGAGTGGGTGTTACAACAATAAGAAGAGGAGAGAAGGCAAAAGCTACAAGAGGAGATGGATAGATTAGGGAGAGAGGAGACTTCTAGAAGGGCGCGAGATATACGAAAGGACAATGAGAAGGTAGTGGAAGCCAGAGGTAAGAGGAAGGACAAAAGGCACAGCCATAGAGAAGAGGAGGAGAGCAACAGTTTAGAAGACAACAACGGCAAGTTCAAGATGCCCCAACCCACCAAGTACAAAGGAGAGCGGGACGGGTTGGTCTTGAAGAGATGGATCGCCGAAGTAGACATATACTTGAAGTATGCCAGGATCACTAAAGACGAGAAGGGAGAGGTGGCAGCAATCTACTTGGAGGAGGACGCTGCTAGTTGGTACTTGCTAGAATAGGAGCAAGGACACCACATCTTTTCATGGGAAGAACTCCAAGAGAAACTCCAAGATTACTTCATTCCATAGATGGAGAAATTCAAAGTCAAAGATGAATGGAGAAACCTCAAACAAATGCAAGGGAAGATGAAGAAGTATGTCAGCAAATACAGGCAACTCATGCTACAACTACACAACATGAACACTGACACTAAACTACATGGATTCTTATTTGGCATGCAAGAATGGGCTAGAAGAGATGTAGAGAGACATGAGCCAACTAGCTTAGCCGAGGCCATGAGAATGGCTAAAATACTAGTGGATCTAAAAGGCAAGAGGACAGCCCAAGGGAACGAGAACAAATTCAACACCAACCTCAACAACAATTCATGGACCTCGAGACCCAATGCTCCTAGAGGCCCATCCCTGGAGATGTGGAGTCAAACCTCAAGCATGACCCCAGCTGTGTCACAATCTGCCTTAGTACTAAGAGGAGCACTTGGCAAATGGGGGGGGGGGGGGGGGGCAAATACTACAGACCAACCCTAAGTGCATCATATGGGCCCACAGGATCAAATCCGTCATGGTGGAGACCCCAAGGCCCAAACCATAGGGATTAGATGTTTCAAGTGTGGGGGACCCCACTATCAAAACAGATGTCCCATGGAAGACACTGCCTCATCAAGTAGGTCTAGAGTGACAGTCACTAGTGCATATGGAGGAGAGGAACCATAACCCCTATGCATCCCAAGAAATCCCAAGCAGAAGTGATGAAAGCATGGACCACCCAAGAGTGGGGATAGTTAATGCTCGTCCCCAATGCATGGCGGCTCGGGTAGCAGTAGTCCACCACCTATACGTCAAGCGCAAAGTGAGTGAAGGGAATCAAGCCATTATGGTGGACATAGGGCCCACCCATAACTTTATCACACAAGAGTGTGCAGCCAAACATGGCTAAAATTGTCTAAGGCCCCAAAAGGATTAATAGTAATGTTTGCACAATGAGAGGCCAAGAAGGTGAAACAGGTCTTTGCAATACAAGTAGAAGTAAGAAAGTGGAAAGCAAAACCCAACTTCTTAGTCATTCCCATGGATGATTTTGAAGTTATCCTAGGCTTGGAATTCTATGATAAGTATGTCATCACAATGTTTGGGAAAGGAGTTAATGAGATGATGTTGGATATTCAAGGAGAAGGTATTAAAGTGCCCTATGAAAGAATACAGCTGCCAAGTCGAACAGCAATCAAAGTGCAAATGAAGGAGAATAAGCATGGAGTCTCATTGCAAACAGTGAAATCAAGTGCAAGCCAACCAGGGGCACCAACCCAAGCACCACCTTGTCAAGTGAACCATATCATATCGTGTATCATGACGTGCAATGCCAAGCAAGTAGATAAGTCAATTAAGCAAGGAGATATGGTTTATCTATGCATGATTTGACCCATTGAGCAGGAGGCCACCAAGAAGCCCAAACCCCAAGCCAATAATACAGTAGCGGCATAAATACTTGAGGAGTTTAAGAATGTAATGCCAGCAAAACTACCCAAGGGCCTACCACACCCAAAAGGGATATGGATCACAAGATCGAACTCATTCCCGGATCCACCCCACTAGCTAGAGCACCTTATCGTATGAATCACACAGAACTCATGGAGTTGAAGAAATAGTTTCATGAATTAGAAGAACAAGGTTTTATCTACCACCCTAGCAAATCCCCCTTTGGTGCCTCGGTGTTGTTTGTCAAGAAGAAGGATGGGGGACTTAGGCTATGTATAGATTATAGGGCACTTAATAAGATCACTATCAAAAACAAATATCCCATGCCCCTAGCGGAGGACCTCTTAGATAGGCTACATGGAGCCAAGTATTTTAGCCACTTAGACCTTAGGTCAGGTTATCATCAGACTCACATAGTAGAAGAAGATATCCCCAAAACAACTTTCCATACCCAATATGGTAGTTTTGAATGGTTAGACTTAGGTTTCGGACTAAGTAATGGGCCAAGCACCTTTTGTGGCCTCATGGCTGGAGTCTTTAGATCCTAAATAAATGTCTTTGACATTATCTACATCAATGATCTCCTAGTATATAGCAAAACTCTAGAAGGACACAAACAACACTTACACTTAGTTTTTGAGAAGCTGAGACGACATAAGCTATAACTAGAAAAATGTGAGTTTGCAGTAAAAGGGTTAGAATTCCTAGGATTCATTGTAGGAGCGGCTGGTATCAAAGTGGACCCCAAGAAAGTAGAAGCCGTCCAAAAATAGCCTATGTTGAAGATTGCGAGGGAAGTGTGGGAGTTCCTAGGCTTCACGGTATTCTATAAAAGATTCATCAAGGATTACAGCCTCATCACTACACCACTATCCCACCTCACCAAAGAAGATAACATATTTACATGCTTTTGAGCTAATGAAGAAATGCACGAGTCCAAAACCCCTATCCTTAAAGTACCCAACTTCACCAAGTCCTTTGAGATCTCCACCAATGCATCAAATTATGGCATTGGGGATGTGCTAATGCAAGAAGGCCACCCCATAGCTTATGAATCCAAGAAGTTCATAAATGCCGAAACCAGATGGAGTACACATGAGAAGGAGATGCTCACAGTAATCCATTGTCTCTCAAAATGGAAGCATAATGTTTAGGACAAATACACAATAGTCTTCACCGACAACATCTCCCTCAAATATTTCCAATCCCAACCAAAGCTATTTGTCAAACGAGCCCAATGGCTAGACTTCCTAGCCGAATTTGACTTAGAGATAAAACATAAGCTAGGCTCCACCAACAAGATGGTAGATGCCCTAAGTTGAAAAGCCGATTTGAAAGTCATCAATGTGGTCAGTAGCAACTTCCTCAAATTAGTGAAGGAGGCTTTGGAACATGACTAAGCCATACATTGAATTATAGAAGATGTGAAAGTTGACAAGACACCGCATGGCATGTATACCCTCAAGGAGGAAATTCTATTTGTAGAGATTGTATGTCCCCAACAATGTGGAACTGAAGAAAGTTATCTTACATGAAATACATGATGGAAAACTAGGTGGACATAAAGGACAGAGCAAAACACTTGAGGCACTTGTAAAGTAGTTCTTTTGGCCAGACATGAAGGAAGAAGTCACATACTACATCAAGACATGTCCTACGCACCAACTTGTGAATTCACCACACTCTAAGATAGCATGCTTACTCCAACCAATGCTAGTACCTAGCCGACCATGGGATGTAATTAGCATGGATTTCATTGTGGAGCTCCCTGTAACATACTGGGCCAAAAATGGTTAAATCTCCCTCTCTTGGTTTGCATTCCCTTCCATGCGCACGAAGAAGCCTTGAGGAGGCTCTTTAAAAAGGTTTTTTTCCTTTAAAGAAGGAAAAAAATTTATCTCCTCCCCCTTGTTGATGTCGAACAGGTGGCGCGCGGGGGGAGGGGGGGGGGGTGTAAGGGCTTTGTAGCTATACCATGTCGTTGCTACCGATTGCACCTATATAGGGAGTAGTAGTGACTCAAAGCCCTGCCTTGTTTCCACTCTACGTGTGATTCCCTATACCCAGTGGTGAACCCTCTTATGTGCGGCGTCACGAGGGTGTAGTCCTGGGATGTGTCTATGTTGTCCCACTTTTGGATTGAATAATACAAGAGTATACCTTGAGCTCATATCGTGTTACGTTTCTGTGCCGTGTTGAGTGCGTAACGAGTGCAGGTTTATCACACTTGGTATCAGAGCAACTCTTGCTCGGAGTGAAGGAGTGCTCACGGAAGCAGGAGGAAAGATCCAGTGCCCCGAAGAGATCGAAGTCGGAACGACCCACAGCGCGACGCCCCCACGTCGTGTCACCCCACGTCGCGACGCCCCACGTTGTAACGCCCCACGTCGCGTCGCCCCACGTCGCGTCGTCCCACGTCGCGACGCCCCCACCCCGACGCGTCGCCCCGGCGTGATCCCCCAACCCCGACGCCCCACCGTCTGAAGACGTGACGCGGCTTCCCCGCGGCACAACCCACCCCACCACCAGCGAAACGCGGCTTCCCCGCGTCGACACCACCACCAACCACATGGAGGAAGAAAGGTAGAACGTCACCCTCCCGACATTAGAGGAGAGGAAGAAGAGTAGGGGACAAGAATGGAGAGTGGCCCAAGAGGAGAAGGTGGCCGGACTAGAAAGACAAATAGATGGTATGTCAGGCATGCTAGAATCAATATGGAGGAACATGCAGATGAAAGAGGAAGAGGAAGAAAGGAGAAAAAAACTAGAAGTAGAGCAGGGCTATAGAGAATGGGTGAGTCAACAACAAGAAGAGGAGAGGAGACACCGAATGCAAGAGGAGATGGATAGAACGGGTAGAGAGGAGTCATCTAGGAGGGCGCAAGATACAAGGAAGGAGAAGGAGAAAGTAGTAGAATTAGGAAGCAAAAAGAAAGACAAGAAGAAGGAGAAGAAGCACCATCGCAAAGAAGAGGAAGATAGCAGTAGTTCAGAAGATGATTATGGAAAATTCAAGATGCCCCAACCCGCCAAGTATAAGGGAGAGCGAGATGGGTTGGTTCTGAAGAAATGGATCGCAGAGGTGGATAGGTACTTAAAATATTCAAGAATCACCGAAGACAGGAAGGCAGAAGTGGCAGCCATTTACTTGGAGGAGGACGCTGCCAGTTGGTACCTGTTAGAACAGGAGCAGGGCCACACAATCTGTTCATGGGAAGAACTCCAGGAAGAACTGAAGGACTACTTTATTCCAAAGCTGGAGAAATTCAAAGTAAGAGATGAATGGAGGAACCTCAAGCAAGCACAGGGAAAGATGAAGGAATATGTCAGCAAATATAGGCAAATCATGCTGCAGCTACCAAACATGGATACCGACACTAAGCTACATGGATTTTTGTTTGGAACGCAAGAATGGGCTAGAAGAGATGTGGAGAGACAGGAGCCAAGAAGTTTAGCAGAAGCAATGAGAATGGCCGAACGACTGGTGGACCTGGAAGGCAGAAGAACAGCACAAGGGAATCAAAACAAGTTCAACAACAACTTCAACAACACCTTCACCAACAGCAACTCCTGGAACCAAAGGCCCAATGCTCCTAGAGGGGCATTCACATATACAAGGAGTCAAAACACCACTAACACCACGGCCGTATCCCAAACCGCATTAGTACCAAGAGGAGCAGTAGGGAGACGGGGAAACAATCACTACAGGCCAACCCCCAGCACATCATATGGACCCGCAGGATCAAACACATCATGGTGGAGACCCCCAGGCCCTTCCACTGGCATCAGATGCTTCAAATACGGGGGTCCACACTACCAAAACAGATGCCCAATAGAAGACACAGCTTCATCGAGTGGAGCAAGGGTGAATGCAGCTTGTGCATATGGAGGAGAAGAACCACAACCACCATGTATCCAGGAAATTCCAAATGGGAGTGAAGAAAGCATGGACCACCCAAGGGTAGGGTCAGTTAGTGCCCAACCCCAATGCATGGCAGCCAGAGTAGCGAAGGAAACCAACCTATCATGGTGGACACAGGAGCAACCCACAACTTCATGACACCACAATGTGCAGCGAAGCATGGATTGAAACTATCCAAAGCCCCCGAAGGATTAACAGTAACATTCGCACAAGGAGAAGCCAAGGAAGTAAAACAAGTATTTGCAGTCCAAGTGGAAGCCAACAAGTGGAAAGCGAAACTCAACTTCTTAGTAATCCCCATGGATGATTTTGAAGTGATACTAGGCTTAGAATTCTATGACAACTATGTCATTGCAATGTTCGGTAAGGGTGTGAATGAAATGATGCTAGATATGCAAGGAGAAGGCGTCAGAGTACCCTGCGAAAGAATGCAGTTACCTGGTAGGACCCCAATCAAGGTGCAAATGAAGGAGAACAAGCCAGGAGTATCATGCCAAACAGTAAAACCAGCTGCAAACCAACCAAAGGGCCAAACCCAAAAAGCACCGGTCCAAGGGACCGTCATCAGGCCACGTATCATGACATGCAGTGCAAAGCAAGTCGAGAAATCAGTCAAACAAGGAGATATGGTCTATCTGTGTATGATCCGACCAATAGAAGAAGAAGAAGATGGCAAGAAACCGAAACAACAGAAGAGGAACACAGAAGTGGCAGAAATACTTGAAGAATTCAAAGATGTAATGCCAGCCGAATTACCCAAGGGCCTGCCACCCAGACGAGATGTGGATCACAAGATTGAGTTGATTCCAGGGTCTTCTCCACTAGCCCGAGCTCCCTATCGCATGAACCACACTGAGCTCATGGAATTGAAGAAGCAACTACATGAACTAGAAGAACAAGGATTCATCCGCCCTAGCAAATCCCCCTTTGGTGCTCCAGTGTTGTTTGTAAAGAAGAAGGATGGGGGACTTAGACTCTGTGTAGATTATAGGGCTCTTAACAAAATCACCATAAAGAACAAATACCCTATGCCCCTAGTGGAAGACCTCTTAGATAGACTGCATGGGGCCAAGCACTTTAGTTGGATTGACCTTAGATCAGGATACCACCAAATCCGCATAGCCGAAGAAGATATCCCAAAAACAGCCTTCCGCACCCGATATGGTAGTTTTGAGTGGTTAGTATTAGGGTTCGGCCTAAGCAATGGGCCAGGCACATTTTGTGGCCTCATGGATGGAATTTTTAGACCGGAGATAGATATCTTTGTCATTATCTACATAGATGACCTCCTAGTCTACAGCAAGACCTTAGAAGAGCACAAGCAACACTTACGCCAAGTTTTTGAGAAACTGAGGCAACATCAATTATACGCCAAGTCGGAAAAATGTGAATTTGCAGTGAAAGAATTGGAGTTCCTAGGCTTCATTGTAGGAGCAGATGGAATCAAAGTGGACCCTAAGAAAGTGGAAGCTGTCCAAAAATGGCATGTACTGAAAACTGTAAGAGAAGTGCGGGAATTCCTAGGCTTCACAGTATTTTGTTGAAGATTCATCAAAGATTACAGCCTCATCACTGCCCCCCTCTCCCACCTCACCAAAGATGACCACTCGTTTACACGGGGGAATGCGCAACAAGAAGCCTTTGAGCAAATAAAGAAATGCATGAGCCAAACTCCCGTCCTAAGGGTACCGAACTTCACCAAACCCTTTGAAATCTCTACAGATGCATCTGACTATGGCATAGGGGGTGTACTGGTCCAAGAGGGGCACCCCATTGCATATGAGTCAAAGAAATTTACGGATGCTGAAACAAGGTGGAGCACACATGAGAAGGAAATGTTGGCAGTCATCCACTGCCTTAGAAAATGGAAGCACTATGTTCAAGACAAGCATACAATAGTCTTCACCGACAACATCTCCCTCAAATACTTCCAATCCCAACCCAAGTTATCAGCAAAGCAAGCCCGTTGGCTAGACTTCCTAGCCGAATTTGACCTGGAAATTAAGCACAAGCCCGGCTCTACTAACAAAATAGCAGATGCCTTGAGCCGGAAAGCTGACCTGAAAGCTGTCAGTGTTGTCAGCAGCAACTTCATAGAACTTGTCAAAGAGGCCCTAGAACAAGATCAAGACATGCACAAGATAATCAAAGATGCGGAAGCAGAGAAGACCCCCCATGGAATGTACACTTTAGAAGAGGGTATTCTATTTTTAGGCAAAAGATTGTATATCCCCAACAATGTGGAATTAAAGAAACTCATCCTACATGAGATACATGATGGCAAGATTGAAGGCCACAAAGGGCAAAGCAAAACCTTGGAGGCCCTGAGGAAACAGTTCTTTTGGCCGAATATGAAGGAAGAAGTGATAGACTACATCAAAACTTGCCCCACTTGCCAAATGGTCAAAGCACCCAGATCAAGACCAGCAGGACTACTACAACCGTTACCAGTACCCAACCGACCATGGAATGTCATCAGCATGGACTTCATTGTGGAACTACCGGAATCCCATGGGTACACAATCATCTTTGTCGTGGTGGACTATTTTTCCAAACAGGCCCACTTCATCCCGGCCAAACCACCATTGAATGCCAAGGAGGTAGCACGCCTCTTCTTCACACATGTATTCAAATTGCACGGATTACCTGTTGAGATATCGAGCTCCACTCGTGATACGCCAGGGTGACCGTTGTGTACTTATGTCACCGACTTGTCAGTTGCAGACGCGGTTGGTACACCGCCCATGAATAATAGCTACATGATAGCTATCCTTATCTACTCTAGTTCGTGGCTCAGTTAGTATGCCACCTTAGTTAGTTGAGTTTGGTTTGAGACCCATATATAGGGTTCTTCTATTTCTTTGTACTTGAGTTCTTTTAGCTTACACAACTAAGAAGAGGAAAACTGTTTTCAGCCTCCACCCTTGTGTGTCTTCCCCCATTGTGCAAGCAAGAAAGCTTCAAGCGAGACTCCTTCCTTCTCTCCCACAATCTTGACATGGTATCAGAGCCTTGTTCGTGGTAAGGAGCTCAAGAAAGCAAGCCAAGCTCACGGTGTTCTGGTAAGAGGAGCAATGTTGCTTTCATTTTCTGTTTTGGGAGCAGATCTCTGCAGGTAGCACAGCCGGAAAGTGCAGGAGTGCATTGTCTCAGGTTGAGACGCCCTTCGCGGTGAAGCAAGAGGGCAGTATATGCTGCGGGTAAGGGCTTTAGCCCTTGGCGACCTTGTTTTTTTTATTTGAGGCCATTTCGGGGCCTGTTTTGGAGGCGGAAGTTTTCTGCACGCACTCAGGAAAAGGCTCAGTTTTATACTGTGCAGCCACTGTTCTACAGGTCGGTGAATAGTTACTGTAAAAATTGCATTGTATGCTTGTGCGCAGAGACATTGGGAGTTACAGAATCATCCCTGTTGCATGTTGATGCAAAATCGTCACTAGGAAGTGACTGTGTGGTCAAATACCACTTTCGCCAGTTTTGCAGATTTTCCCTTGTGAGGGTGAAGCTGTGGTTTTTGCAGTGACAGAATTTTTTGCAGTCTTCTGTAATGGCATCTGATTCTCTTTCACAGATTGTCACTGAAAAGCTTGACAAGAACAACTTCCAAGCATGGAAGTTTAGAATGACGAATTTCCTTATGGGAAAAGGATATCGGGAATTTGTTGCAGGAAATGAAGAAGAACCAGTTCTTCCTGATGTTCCCAATCAACAGCAAATGCAGGCATTTAAAGCATGGCATGAGAGAGCCAGAAAAGTTATGTATTGGCTGTCTATCAGCATTTCAGACTCTATGATTGTGCATATTCAGGATGCAAGTACGCCAAAGGAGGCATGGGATACTTTGTCAAAAATGTATAGCACAAATACACAAGCCAAGAAAATGCAGCTCAAGCAAGAGTTGCACAATGTGCAAAGAGAAAATATGAGCATCAACGACTACCACATGAAGGTGAAGAAGATTGCAGATGCACTTGCTTCCATTGGGTCACCAGTGGAAGATGATGATTTAGTTTCTGTGACCTTGAATGGTCTAGGAAAGGATTATGCACAGTTTCGGACATCCATTTCAGTTCGTGAAAGATTTCCTGATTTTGAGGAGCTGATTGCTCTTCTAATTTCTGAGGAGCAAAGAAATGGTGGTGCATCTTCTTCAGGAGGAACTTCAAAAGAAGCTGTCTTCTACTCAAATGCTGGAAGAGGTAGAGGCAGAGGTAGAGGAGGCCGATATGGAGGTCGTGGTAGAAATCAGAATATGCAGCAAACTCAAGAAAACCAGTCCTATGGAGGAGGTCGTGGTGGATGGCAAAGAGGTCAAAATGCAAACAGTAATGTTGAATGCTACTACTGTGGTAAAATGGGTCATATGGCTAAAGACTGCTATAAAAAGCAGAATGACATCATGAATGGAAAACTGCAACAAGGGAATTATGCATCTTCTAGCAGACAGGGTGATGACAGAAATGAGCATTTGTTCATGGTGCAGCACATGAACAATTCTGTGACAAGTGCAGAAGAAAGCAATGATGTATGGTATGTTGACTCAGGTGCATCAAACCACATGACAGGTCATGCAGAATGGATGGAGGATGCAAGGAAAATGGAAAAACCAGGATTTGTGGAGACTGGTGATGATACTGCACATCCTATTGTGCAGGTTGAAAAAATTCCCTTGTCTATGCAGGATGGGAAAAAGAAATACCTGTCCGATGTATTTCATGTCCCGAATATCACCAAGAATCTGGTTTCTGTCGGTCAAATGGTTGAGCAGGGCTTGCAGGTCAGATTTAATCCTCATGGATGCTTTGTTGAGGATATGAAAAATAAAGGTCGCTTGATAGCAAAAGGAAAGAAGAAGGGCAGAATGTTTACGTTGGATGTAGACATGTCTGAATTGAGTGCAGCAATGTTTGCACATGGGACCGGTGTAGTTGCAGATATTGATATCTGGCATAAACGCATTGGTCATGTTAATGTACAACGACTTAAATCAATGCAGGCCCAAAATATTGTTGCAGGATTGCCAAAATTCAAGGTTGCAGAAATGCATAAGGTATGTGAAGCCTGTCAGTTTGGAAAACAGGCAAGGAAACCATTTCCTAGACATGTTCAAGAGAGTGAGAAGCCATTGGAATTAATCCACTCTGATGTGTGGATTACTAAAGCTGCATCTCTTGGAGGCTGTCATTATTTTGTCACTTTTATTAATGACTATAGCAGAAAAGTTTGGGTATATTTTATGAAAAAGAAAAGTGAAGTTTTTGGGTATTTCAAAACCCTTAAAGCTATGGCTGAAAAAGAAACAGGTCTGCAAATAAAATGCCTAAGGTCAGATGGAGGGGGAGAGTACCTCTCAAATGAGTTTGCAAAGTTCTTGCAGGAGCATGGCATAAAGCAGCAATATTCATGCAGTTATACCCCACAACAAAATGGAATTGCAGAAAGGAAAAACAGGCATATTGGAGAGGTATCTCGTGCCATGCTCAATGAAAAAGACTTGCCAGATTTTTATTGGGCTGAAGCAGTTGCTACAGCAGTCTACATAATGAACAGGACTCCCACTGCAGCAATACATGGAATGACTCCAGAGGAGAGGTATACTGGTAGGAAACCAGATATTTCTCATTTGAAAATTTTTGGTTGCATTGCCTATGTACATGTGCCAGATGAGTTGAGATCCAAGTTGGATCCAAAAGCTGAAAAGTGCATCTTTATTGGTTACTCTCTGCAGCAAAAAGGGTATAGATGCTATAACCCTTCTACTCCTAAGTTTACAGTGAGTAGAGATGTTGTTTTTGATGAGATGAGTAGCTGGTATAAACCAGTAAATGTGATTGATGATGTAGATGCACAAAATGGTAATGCTGCACAGAATTCACAGCAGCAGTCACAAAATATTAGTGGACCTGGAGCGTCCTCTAGCAGTGGTTCACATTCTTCGCCATGGACAGGCAGATTGAGATCAGGAGAATCTTCTCAAAGCAATGCAGATAGTGGTATGCAGGTATCACGAAAAGGAAAAGAGAAGGTTGATCAGCCCATGGTTGATGTGAATGCAGGTCACTCTTATGTGGATGGTGAATCCAGTGGCTCAGAACAGAGCATTGATGATGAGTTGGGTATTCCTTCTATTGTTACACCTGGAGTAAGGAAGACCAGGGATGTTTTGAGAGCACCTGGGAGTGAACCCACTTTGCACAGGTCTACCAGAGTTAGGTATCCTGTGGATAGGCTGAAATATGATGGATTTACAGCCATTCACTATGCATATATGGTCAAAGTGATACAGGAACCAGAACCCACTTCTTTTGAGCAAGCCATGGGAAAAGAAAAATGGGAGAAAGCCATGGATGAAGAAATGGATGCCTTGGAAGCAAATACTACATGGGAATTGGTACCTTTGCCTAAAGGTAAAAATGCAATTGGCTGTAAGTGGGTTTATAAGGTGAAGCACAATGCAGATGGTTTTGTGAATAGATACAAGGCAAGATTAGTAGTCAAGGGGTATGCACAAACATATGGCATTGACTATGAAGAAACATTCAGTCCAGTTGCACGGATGGCAACCGTAAGAGCAGTCATTGCTATGGCTGCATCAAAGGGATGGTCTTTACATCAGATGGATGTAAAGAATGCCTTCTTGCATGGTGATTTGCAAGAAGAGGTCTATATGGAGCAGCCACCAGGTTATGTGCATGCTGTTCCTCCTGAGTTTGTTTGTAGGTTGAAGAAAGCCTTGTATGGCTTGAAGCAAGCACCTAGAGCATGGTCTGACAAGATAGGACAGTATCTTGTCACTATTGGCTTTCAGATTTCCAAGGCAGATTTCTCACTTTATGTGAGAAAAACAGAGAAAGGTACTATGCTACTTGTCATTTATGTTGATGATTTGATTATGACAGGTGACAGTGATGAAGATATCCTTCATGTGAAAATGCTATTGAAGCAGAAGTTTGAGATGAAGGATTTGGGAGAGCTGCGCTATTTCTTGGGCATTGAGGTGATTAGATCACCAAGGGGGATACAGCTCTTGCAGAGGCAGTATGGATTGGACATGCTGTCCAAATATGGGATGACAGGCTGTAAGCCTATTTCAGTTCCTTTGGAGCAAAATGTGAAGCTGAGCACAGATGCAGGTGAGCTTCTAGAAGACCCTACTATGTACAGACGCATAGTAGGAAGTTTGATTTATATGACTATTACCAGGCCAGATTTGAGCTATGCTGTTGGATTGGTAAGTCAGTTTATGCAGGCTCCAAGGAAACCACATTTGGATGCGGCTAGACGCATACTCAGGTATGTGAAGTCCACATTGCAGTATGGATTATTTTATGAGACTGGGGTTCAGATACAGTTGCATGGATACACTGATGCTGATTGGGCTGGTAGTATTTCTGATAGACGATCTACCAGTGGATATGTGTTCTCTTTTGGGAGTGCTGCAGTCACTTGGAGCAACAAGAAACAGCCTACAGTTGCCTTGTCGAGCACAGAGGCTGAGTACAGGGGTGCAGCAATGGCTGCATGTGAGGTAGCTTGGTTGCATAAGCTACTTTATGATATGCATCAGTCTACAGATGGGCCAGTTGTCATTTATTGTGACAACATGAGTAGTATACACTTGGCAAATAACCTAGTCTATCATGCTAGAACAAAGCACATTGAGGTGCATTATCACTATGTGCGAGAGAGGGTTTTACTAGGTCTTATTGATCTAGTTTATGTCAGCACAGAGGATCAGGTAGCTGACATATTCACGAAGGCATTGGGCGCAGAGAAGCTGCGCAAGTTCAGAGACCTGCTTGGTGTGCAGGAATTGGGATTGAGCTCGAGGGGGAGTGTTGAGATATCGAGCTCCACTCGTGATACGCCAGGGTGACCGTTGTGTACTTATGTCACCGACTTGTCAGTTGCAGACGCGGTTGGTACACCGCCCATGAATAATAGCTACATGATAGCTATCCTTATCTACTCTAGTTCGTGGCTCAGTTAGTATGCCACCTTAGTTAGTTGAGTTTGGTTTGAGACCCATATATAGGGTTCTTCTATTTCTTTGTACTTGAGTTCTTTTGGCTTACACAACTAAGAAGAGGAAAACTGTTTTCAGCCTCCACCCTTGTGTGTCTTCCCCCATTGTGCAAGCAAGAAAGCTTCAAGCGAGACTCCTTCCTTCTCTCCCACAATCTTGACATTACCACTAGCCATTGTATCAGACAGAGATGGAAGATTCATGAGCGACATGTGGAAAGAACTCTTCAAGACTCTGGAAACCCAACTGAGATTCTCATCATCCTTCCACCCGGAGATAGATGGACAGACAGAACGAGTCAACCAAGGCATCGAAGATTACCTCCACAGCTATGCTAGAGTGGATCAGAAAGATTGGGCCTTGTACCTTGATGTCTTGGAATTTCACTATAATAGCTCCATCCACTCGGCTACAGGGTACACCCCCTTTGAGTTAGCTACAGGAAAAGAAGTCATCACACCACTGGCCTTAGCATCCGGAGCGGCCAAAGCGGAGGATCAAGATGCAGAAGAATTCTTGAAGAAATGGAGAGATCGCAATGCAACAGCTAAGCAAAGTCTCGAGCAGAGCAAGATAACAATGACAGCGCAAGCAAACAAGAAGAGAAAGGCCGTACTGTTCGCCAAAGGAGACATGGTCCTAGTGAGCTCTAAGAATATGTCACTTCCCAAAAACATGACCCCAAAGTTCAATCACCGTTACTATGGACCCTACCGAATCACTCAAGTGCTGAACGAAGTCACTTACAAACTGAACCTGCCAGACAGTGTTTGTGTTCATAATGCATTTCATGCTCGTCTTCTGCGCAGGTTCTATCCCGACAACCAATGGGGACGGCGTGTACCAATGCTCCATTCCAATGGTCCCTTCGAAGTAGAAGCATTCCTCCGACGCCGGGAACAAAGAGGCTTCCCTGAATACCTCACCAAGTGGCGCGGGCGTCCACTCAAGGAGGCCACTTGGATCTCAGAAGCGGAGGCCCGTGAACGCGGAAAGGATGCCTTCGCCCTTTGGCTCAAGGAGAACCCCCCTGTTCCTTCTACCGACCCTTGAGCCGCCTCAACACTCCAACAATAATGCGGCTCTCAAATCATAGACCTCGAATGTGCCTCCACTCCTCAAATGTAATCGAGTCGAGGGTGGACTCACATGGTAGCAATCATCACAAATAACTCCATCAAAAAAGGAAAAAGCCCCAATGTCTTAGTGCGGCAGACACTGGCCAGTCTGATAGTATAGATTGTGTTAAGACCCCGCGGTCCCTTTAGACCGGCAGACACTGACCAGCTTGCTAGGAAAAGCTGTGTTAAGACCCCGGATGAGTCAAATAACAAACGCTACCCTTAGATTGCTGAGGTCAGCAATCCAGTAAGCGGGGGTGAGTGTAAGGGCTTTGTAGCTATACCATGCTGTTGCTACCAATTGCACCTATATAGGGAGTAGTAGTGACTCAAAGCCCTGCCTTGTTTCCACTCTACGTGTGATTCCCTATACCCAGTGGTGAACCCTCTTATGTGCGGCGTCACGAGGGTGTAGTCCTGGGATGTGTCTATGTTGTCCCGCTTTTGGATTGAATAATACAAGAGTATACCTTGAGCTCATATCGTGTTACGTTTCTGTGCCGTGTTGAGTGCGTAACGAGTGCAGGTTTATCACAGGGGGGGGGGAAGAAGAGAAGATAATGAAGAAGAAGATGATGATGATGATGAAGGGGGGAGGCCACGTGACCTACCACCCCTCTTGGCCATCTCATCCAGTCCGCAAGCCACCTAGGGGACTGAGGACCCCCCGCTGCCATGCATACGTTGACGGGTGGTGGGTGGGATGAGACACCACCACCACCACCCCTTACCACCTCCCCCATTATAAAACCTCCTCCCTTTCCCCCCCCCCCATCAGAAGAGAGGAGGCAATGCACTACTCACAAAGAGAGAGAGAGAGAGAGAGAGAGAGAGAGAGAGAGAGAGAGAGAGATTCTTTTTTTTCCCCCTCCTTAGAGGGAGACCACATGCACCTTCCCTTTGCTTCCACCCCACGAGCTTGTTCCCCCAATTTGCCCCCTCTATTTGAGCAAGAGGCTATTGAGGTTCCTATGGAGGTTGCACCTAAAGGAAAAGAAGTTCAAGAATGGCCCCCAAGCGAAGAATGTCATGTGCGGGTGGCAATCCCATAACCAGTAACGAAGCTTTGGGTGAGGGTATCAATGTTAATACAACTACGGTACCAGATATAAATAATACATTTTTAAATTGTTAGATGCTTGCTTTGATTCCTGCATGAGATACATTAGGTCCCATACTATGCCGCATGAGAATAGGTCATTGAAAGGGATAAATTCCATCTTTATCATTGTAGGATGCATATTCAAGTGCAAGAGTTAAAACTATGAAAAAGAAAATTGCACTCTTCCATCTATGATAAACGCATCTACACCCAAGTGTAATTAGCGATGCAAAATTTATACTTGGTTGTGATTGATTAGAATCATGTGTACCCGATGGGATGGATAGGTTAATTTAAGTTAAAGAGGTTATTTCACCTAGGTTATCGTAAGCATCCTCAAGTGGCACCATAAACCCTGGACAATAGTTGCAAAATCACTATCAAGATAATCAAAATATTATATATGATCAATTTCCATAAGAACATTGGTTTTTACCTCGTGATAAATTAGAAAGGTCACCAAGATGACGATCTCTAAGATCGCTTCATAGAAAAACATGCAATTACCTATAGGAAATGGATGTCCACTATTGCGCAAGTCAGGATTCTTAGCATTTATCTAATCTCCGATAGAGTTACTATTGTTGGGCAAGAGGATTGCATAGCGATTTCCGTCATGAAATCAGGGACAATAAATTCTAGAACGTTACTTGGAGACTTGATAGATTTGGATCAAGATATGAAGTGAACATGTGGTTGAAAATGTTATCATGTCTATTCTTGCATTGTTTAGAAAAATACAATTGGTTTTGTTGGTTGATCAAACAATATCCTAAATACTTTTACATTCATTTGATTGTTGGATTGTCATTTTGATGATTATTCCAAATGCTTGTGATTGATGGTAAATTCATGGTGGTTGTCTCTAATGACAATTGCCATGAGGATAAATGAATGTTTTCTTGTGGTGCCATGAGATTTGGACCAATTACTTTTGTAGGGCAGAAGGGACATATAATTTCACATGTATGAGTAGGAGACAAAAATTAACTTGAAGATAAGTTAAGGAACTTGTTTGTCAAAAGGATCGCTTGCTCTGTATTCGTGTCTGTGCCATAAATTACGTGAATGAACCTTGTTCTCTAAAAGGCTTAGTTAAGGAAGCTGATTTTAAATGTCACACGTAATTGTAGTAGGACCTAATTAAATAAATAAAGAATGCCCATTGAGGGAAGCGGGTGGGCACAACCCTTGATGGTTCCGCCTTACGACAGGGTGGTCCCAGAGAACTGGGAGGCTTCTCACAAGGTTTTAAAAGGCTTAATTAAGGAAGTTGATTTTAAAAGTCACACATAATTGTGGTAGGACCTAATTTAATAACTAAAGAATGCCTATTGAGGGAAGCGGGTGGGCAGAACCCCTGATAGTTCCGCCTTACAATAGGGTGGTCCGAGAGAACTGGGAGGCTTCTCACAAGGTTTTACCAACGTTCGACCCTTAGAAATTGTTAGGTTAGAACCCTGATTCATGCAGTTTTAGGGGGATTAGAATGGGACTATGCCTTACGGGTAGCGAGGTTGAGCAGCACATCCCTTTCGTTTCCCATTCTCTTTGAACCAAGTGCGGCATGGATCTGCTTTGGCTTGGGTATCTCTGCATAAAATAGGATATCCAAGACCTGATGCTAGAGTTCCATCAGGAGACCTTGACCACTAGGAACCCAAATTTCAAGTCGATCCTAGTGGGATCGGCTGCAAACATTTCATTGCGAGGCAGACTCGAGACACATCATCTGTCCCAACAGGACTCAAAGAGAACTTGAACTTACAAGAAATGAAGTTTGAAGTCGTAGAAGCTTCGCACCTAGATGGATAGTGATCCAGAACCTACCAAGAAATTATCAGATACTTAGAAAAAAAATCCTAGGAGATATTCATGAGATGTGACTACAATAAACTTTTCTCTCGTAATCGAGACTCAAATATATTAAATACAATAACTTGTTGTTTTAAAAGACCCCATGCTTACGAGGTGGTCAAAATGTCGCAATGAATGCGTGATAAGTCTTACCCCATAGGTTCCATAATGAAACCCCCAGTTCCTTCCAAGATGAGGACATCTCAATTCCTCTAAGGGGGAGAGCATGTAACATACTGGGCCAAAAATGGTTAAATCTCCCTCTTTCGGTTTGCACTCCCTTCCACGCACACGAACAAGCCTTGAGGAGGCTCTTTAAAAAGGATTTTTTTTCTTTAAAGAATGCTAAAAAAATTATCTCCTCCCCCCTTATCGACGCTGAACAGTGGGGGGGGGGGGGAGAAGAGAAGATAATAAAGATGATGATGATGAGGGGGGGAGGCCACGTGACCTACCACCCCTTGGCTGTCTCGTCTAGTCCGCAGGCCCCAGCTGGGGGGGCTGAGGACGACTCACCACCATACATACACTGATGGGTATTGGGTGGGGTGAGACACCACCACCACCACCACTCCAAACCACCTCCCCCATTATAAAACCTCCTCCCTCCCCCACCCCCCCCCCCCATCGAAAGAGAGAGGGCGATACCCCCAGGCTGTCGCGCTACTGACTCTATGAGAGAGAGAGAGAGAGAGAGAGAGAGAGAGAGAGAGAGAGAGAGAGAGAGAGAGAGAGAGAGAGAGAGAGAGAGAGAGAGAGAGAGAGAGAGAGAGAGAGAGAGAGAGAGAGAGAGAGAGAGAGAGAGAGAGAGAAAGAGAAGGTTCTAGAGGGTTCCCTTTTTTTCTCCTCCTTATAGGGAGACCACACGCAACTTCCCTTTGCTTCTACCCCAAAAGCTTGTTTCCCCCATTTGCTCCCTCTTTTGAAGCAAGAGACTGCTGAAGTTCCTACGGGGGTTGCACCTAAAAGATAAGAAGATTGAGAACGGCCCTCAAACGAAGAATGTCACATGTGTGTACCGACGTCCAACCCTTAGAAATTGTTAGGTTAGAACCCCGATTCATGTTGTTTTAGGGGACCGGAATAGGACTATGCCCTAGGGTAGAGAGGTTGAGTGGTACATCCCTCTTGTTTCCCATTCTCTTTGAACCAAGTGTGGCATGGATCTGCTTTGGCTTTCGTACCTCTGTGTAAAGTAGGATATCCAAGACCCGACGCTAAAATGCCATCAAGAGACCTTGACTACTAGGAATCCAAATTTCAGGTTGATCCCAATGGGTTAGCCGTGAACATTCCGTTACGAGGCGGACTCGAGAACCCTAGGTGACAAACCCCGTAACATTCCATGGGAGTGCCGAGTAGCATTGCTTAGATTCGTCTCTCGATGGACCGCTAAAAAGGTGCTTGGATAGCTTCTAAGCAAGCATATTACAGTGGGTATCAGAGCGAAACTTTGTAATGATATGTGATTGATTAATGTATGGTTCGTAGACATATCCTAAATAGAATAACCTAAGTGGTATGGCTTGATTGTCAAGCACTCTTAGTACCCACAAATGCTAACATGCAAGAGAAGAAATCTCTTCTCAAGCAGATTAAGACACCCAAGTTTGGTGGAAAAGGAATAGACTTCACAGCAGAGGCATAAATATGGATTGAGTCAATGAATGATTATTTCTCTACTACAGGAGCTACTTCTGCCAATCAAGCAATGATAGCCAAACTTAAGTTAGTTGGCAAGGCTCGGATGTGGTGGAAGCAATGGTGCAAAGATTGAGGTGTTTCTGAAGCTGTTGTTACTTGGGTTCATACCTTCGGCTAACCTACCAAACTTCAAGGATGAATGAATTTTTCAAGTTAAAGCATCTGTAATTAACCATGGAAGCTTACTACTCAAAGTTTGTATCCCTACTAAAATATGCACCATCTATGGATATTGCGCAGCAAGTATCCAAGTTTTGCCATGGCCTGAACACTCCTCTTAACCACTGTCTTGAAGCAATGTGTTAACCCTCAGATGAACAAGGTGAAAAATCTAAAGTCGAAATGGAAGACGAAGACGCGCCAATAAAAATATGGAAGCACAAGAAGTGCAAAAAAGTCCTAAATAAGGAAAAAGACACACAAGAAAAAGCACAGGTCAATACTTTTGTAAAAAAGTGCAAGCGCATCATGGTTTAATTTAAAGAGCACTAAGCTCTCACTCGTGCAATTTGTAAAGGTAGACGGGCAGTAGGAAGGAAGCTAGGAAGATAGGAGGACAAGGGGTAAAAGGGCCTAGGCCATGGCCGATCATGTAAAAAAGAGGATAAGGGGATGACCGCCCAAAAGGGATTTAGGGTTTTGTATATAAAGTTGAAAAGTGAATGAGAAGCTCATTCTTGTGTGTGGCCAAAAGTGGCTCTCCTCTTCTTCTTCTCGCTTGCTTGAGCTTGTGCTTGAGAGAGAGTGTGTGAGAGTGTGAGGGAGTGAGTGTGTGAGGGTGAGGGACCGGGGAGGAGAAGCTCTCCATCTTCTCCTCTCTTCTTCTCTTCTCTTATCTTCCCTTGTCTTTCTTGCGGCAATGGAGCTTGGAGCGTGGAGCTTGAGGATGGAGCTTGCTTGAAGCTTGCACTTAGATCGTGGAGCTACCGAAGTGCACAGGAGAGGAGGTAACTCGATTGGCATGGAGGTAAGCTCACTACACTCGTAGATATGGATGGTGCTTCGGCTATGTGAGAGGTAGCCATTAGTGCTCGGCTTGGAATGCTTGAAACAATAAGCGGTCCTGGGTCTTGGCGGTTGAGCAAAAGCTCCCACATTTTGGTTCCGTTTGCCGGGACCAACGGATTCAAGCCTTGAGTGCTTGTGCACTTCAAATCGAGCATCGAAGTAGGGTTTTCCCCGAACCGGTGCTCGAGGTAGATAGTTAGGAAGCAACAGAGTTTGAAGAGGTATCCGATCTCCTTAGCAAGTAGATTTTTGGTTTTTTGCACTTGGAAAAGCATGATGGAGTAGTATAGGTATTTCCCTTATGATTTTTTCTTGCATTTATGAGGGATAGGAGCAAAACATTGGAGCAAACAATAGGGTTTTTTGTTGCTATATAACAGGCTGAAACAGGGCAAGAAGGGCAAATTTTTTTTTTTGGGTTAAATGTTAATGAAGGGAGCAAGATTAAGGTGAGTGCAGACCTGGGCAGGGTGATAAGGGGCCATGAGTGGCAAGAAATGCCACATTTTGCATTGCAAGATTTCAGGAGAGTAGGAGAGAGGGAGAAAGCTTCGTCGTGTAGATCCGCTTCGATCTGGCCATCCAGGAGTTATTTGCCCAGCCCAAGTAATTCCACACCTTCCCCTACATGAGTAGGTTGAATTTGGAGGTGCTCGACCAGTAGGAAGGCCTCCATCACTCAGCGCAATGAATTCCTTAAAGTCCAACGAAAAACATGTCATGATCGGTCTATCTGAATGACGGTGATTCTGGGCTGAGTCCCAGAATCAGCCCTCAGATCGCTTGGCCATTCGGCCCTCGGACCATCCAACCATTCGGCCCACTACACTCGATGCCTTTCACTCGGCCCATCCGAGTGAAGCATTTGGACCAACTTTGAAATTTGGCCCTCGGCCCTGTCGACTCGGTCCAACCCGGACAAGTTGACATTCGGACTAGCCGAATTCATCATTCGGTCCTCGGCCCACTTGCCTCGGTTCACTTGACTCCGCCCACCTAACTCGGCCCTTGGCCCACTCCGTCACTCAGCCCTCGGCCCACTCGGCCCTCGGACAAGTGCACTCGGACTGGCCGAATTTGACATTCGGCTGAGTTACATTCGGTCCTCGACCATTCAGATAGGGTGAATTGGGCATTTGACCCCTGCAATTTTGACTTGTTGGGTTGGATTTTTTCAAACTTTAACCTGTAGACCCTAAAAAAGACCGAGATACCATATAAAGTCGAAACCACATCATAGATCTATCACTGGGCTAAAATCTAGAGCAAGTAGTTCAAAACTTGGCTATAAACTGTCCTTCAAATCACACATGGTGTTTACCATAATAACCCTATGGGCTGGGGGGGACTATCTCCCCCCCAACCCCCGTAGAGAAACCAAATTAGACCCCTCCGCACCTCCCCCAAGTAGGTTGAAGAGAAAACGCACGCCGTGACAGGTCCTCCAAATTAGACCCTAGTGTAATAACGGCTCTACACAAGCATGGACTCGCACCTGCAAAAGAGAAACCAAAAGCCCGTACTCGAACAAAGACAAACAGAGACCCTAGAACCTCGATGGGCCAATCTAGCCAACAAGGGCAAAAAGGCCACATTGCAAAAACACGTATGTGTTGCATTCAGATTGCATCTAGTCAAAGCGGAAATCAACAACATCAAGTACAATTGCGAGGATGACTAGATATGACAGTTCTAATGATAGATGCACCTTGAATAGCACTACACAGACGATTCAAGATATTTGCGGAGAATCCACATCTGGTCGTGCAGTTGGGGACTCAAGGGCATTTGTCAAAAGGCTTAAATTTATAAGCCAAGACTCGGAAGATGGAGACATAGTACTGCCTGCTTATCTTAGGGTCAAGCTCACCGCGAAAAGAGAGCATATTGTCGATGCTCTGATTGATGAAGGAGAAGATTTTAATATCTTGACCTATGAAGCATGGACCCTACTAGGCCAACCAAAGCTCACATCGACTAATGCAACTTTAGCCCTTATGGGAGACACCCACAAGCACTCATAGGGAAGTGCAAATTCCTTGCGACAATTGAAACTGAAAGCTTGCATATCCTATTTCATGTTCCTTCAAATAGTGCTGATTGTGGGAAGGAAACCCTCCTAGGAAGACCCTTCAAAAGGACGACCAAGTGTGAGGGTGATTACGTAGCATAGAGAATAATACACTTGACGCTACCAGGTGTGAGGATAGTCACAACCTTTAGCAAGGTGACCTCATCGAACCTCTAGGGAAAGGCAAGAAAGGTGTTGACATAACACGCAAGCCTAGTGATGAGAGTAAGGACATGTTGAAAGAGTTGATACAAGCACAGGTTGAACAGAGAGAACCACTGAGTAAGGCCATGCTTGAAACAAGGAGATCATGAGCCAATGCCAAGGATAGGCTCTGGTCTTACAAATATCGTAGAACACCACAAAAGAAGCCCAAGCCTTATAGATGAAGGTATCAACGGAGAGCCAGCACAACGACGGGATGGATATCCAAAGCATTGCTATGTGCTCAAGGGTATTATGCAAGTAATCGATGGATTTGGCTACCAAAACCCCTGCTAAACCACCTCTATCAGCTGAAAGCCAAATTGCATCAAAGGCAAAGAGGCACAGGAGGAAATCTAAGAGAAACTCCAAGTATTGGGGCAAGAAACCAAACATTAGTGTTCGAAAGGAAGAGCCTCAACCTAGCATGCTTAATAAGCAGATGTCAGATGTAACCATTGAGCATGCACAAAGACCACTAGTGCTCAAGGAGCTTCTGACTTCCCAAGAGGATAATGAGCACCAGAGGCACAACGCTGCTCATAAGAAGGCTGATTGCTCAACAAAGCAATGGCATAATTGTCTAACAGCCTCGAGCAAATCGTTCAGCCAGTGCCAAGTCCACCTAAGAGTCCTAGATCTCCTACACCCTCTTTTCCTAAACGGACACATGAAGCACAACAATAGTCGTCAAGGGCAGCTGCTCAATCCCAATCTCTATCTCCATCTAAGCTTCCAAATGTCCAAGAGGTGGGACATGACACCCCCCGCAGCTCTCGGCCCAAGGATGTGCCTGTGCAACCTAATGTGACCAGATCAACTAATACTCGATCTACACAAGTGAATGCTCAAAGGGCAACAAAAGACACGACCACTTTCGATTGGCCTAAGGACTTAACACCACAATCCACCAATAGTAGCCAATCTACTGAACTAGTTGCTACTACTCCCAATCGGGGATCACAGTAGTCACAGCCCTCATCCGTAACAATGCCCCTTGCGAAACGTGTCCTTAGCTATTCACCTGTGGAGGAGGTGTCGCAACCAACATCCTTGACAACTCTAGCACTTCCAAAGCACCTAAAGCCTAGGCTTGAGGAACTAAATAGAGGGAAATTAGCTGAAGAGCTAGGTTCTCCAAAAAGAGAGGCAGTTGCACCCTCACAACCTAGCGAGGCTGTTTAGCAAGTCGCAACTAGGTCCCATGAGAGTTCACCAGAGAAAGAGAGTGCTAAGGCCCAACCAAGCACATCAACGATTGACCTAGTTCAGGGTCCTGAGTCCTTAAAGGAGACACCACAGAAACAATGACAGTTGCAAGTGGTGGTAGACGCCAATAAGATTGAGACCAAGAGCATTGAAGAGCTGAGGAATAAAACATCAAGCCCATCTACCAATGAACCCATTATTGCCATCTCTCCTAACAACGGTGAAACCTCAGACGCATCCATGTGTTCTGATAAGTCAAAGCAACCATTACCATCAACGGTTGCTCGCGACACTCAATCCACCAACAATAGAACTCGCATTGACCAATCAAGAGTGGATACAACATTGTCACAATAGGGTGACAAGACGATACCAGTCACATCCGAGGAGAACCATGACACAATAGCACCAAAACCTCAAGAAAAATGCACAAACCCCGAGAGCATAAGCAATCTAGCGTTGACCAATCTTGCTCATCTAGGCCTGAGCCGCCAGTTATGCTAAAGCCTAGGGAAACTGCTAGAACTTTGCATAAGATAGAAACTGAGCAAGCCCTCATTGAACATAGAAGTGTCGCAGAATGATTAACTGAGTTGGATGCTAAGCTCAAAGTGTTTGCACATGTTTATGTCATTCCAGACATGGACGCATTCCCTAAGGAGCAGCTTGAAGAATATTTGGGTGGCGATAGTGGTGGTGGCAAAGATGGTGGCGGTGGTGGTGTTCATGGTGGAAGCTACGGTAGTGGTACATGTTAAAAAAATCGAAGGGTGGATTAAGTGGACTATGTGGAATAAAAAATCAAGGTTGTTCAGAAAAGCTCGCTTCTTGCCCTTCCCCTAAATTTCTATACAATATTATTACTTTGATTTTAGGCTTGGGTAGTGGACTTGAACCTCTAGAAAGCTCCCAAACCTGTGATGGTAGTGGTGGTGGAGGTGGTGATAGTGGTGGTGGCAAAGATGGTGGTGGTGGTGGTGTTCGTGGTGGAAGCTGTGGTAGTGGTAGACGTTTAAAAAATCTAGGGGTGGATTAAGTGGACTGCGTGGAATAAAAAATGAAGGTTGCTCAGAAAAGCTCGCTTCTTGCCCTTCCCCTAAATTTCTATACAATATTATTGCTTTGATTTTAGGCTTGGGTACTGGACTTGAATCTCTAGAAAGCTCCCAAACCTGTAGCACCCTATCAAACTTTGATACTGATGATAGTGGCTCACACAAACACATGCATCTTGATAGTGATGATGATGTGATGTGTGTGTGTGTCCCCCCCAATAGCAACACATCTACATGAGGTGGTAGTAATAATAATAGGGGAATAATAGTGACAACATTTGTAGCACAAGGAGCGATGGTAGCAACGACATGCAAAAAAAGTGACAAAAGTAACTACAATAGAACATGCAAGTAGCAGTGTAGTGGCAGTTGCAAGATCACAACTAGTAGGGAAGGCTCATAGTTGAGAGAGACAGAGAGTCACACACACACACGCACGCATGCACGCGTGCGCACACACACACACACACACGGATATATTTATGTTTCTTTAAAGCATTTTTAAAAATTCTTTCTTAAATAAACATTTTTCAATAAATTTTAATTAAACAATTATCCAATTGATTGAGAGAGAGAGAGAGAGAGAGAGAGAGAGAGAGAGAGAGAGAGAGAGAGAGAGAGAGAGAGAGAGAGAGAGAGAGAGAGAGAGAGAGAGAGAGAGGAAGGGAAGGGAAAAATGCAAAGGGGAAGAGATAATGGTGTGTGAGAGAGATGCAAAAAATCTACAAAGAATGAGAAAATTAGCGAATGGGGGGAAAAGAGAGAACGAGAACGAGTAAAATATGAAATCTAAGTTGTGGCAAAGAAGTGAGGAAGCAAAGTTGCCATGCAGAAGCACAATTTCACTTCCTTGACAAAGCTGCTTTGTGGAATATTTTTCATGTAATATCTTTATAATATTACTATTTTAGTAGTAAGTTTGGGTACCTTCAAACATGTATAAAGCTCTCAAACCTATAGCACTCTATTGAACCTCCTAAATTTGAAATTTTAAAATCATTCTGTCTCGTTCTTTAATACTTGTCAACTCTCTCTCTCTCTCTCTCTTTCTCTCTCATTTCATTCTCTCCCTCTGTAAATCTTCCCCCACTTTCTCTTCACGTTGGTGTTGAGTAGCTAGCTTTGTCGATCTCTTCACATTGTCCACAAAGCCACACCACCATTAATGTGCCACCTTGTCATGCTACCACACCATGTCTCCTCTACCACACACACACACATAATCTCTCTCTCTCTCTCTCTTGCATTGCCCATAGAGTCACATAGACTACTATGTGCTCTGTCACTTCTATGTGCCATCTCACCATGCTTTTGAGTACCATCTCTCTCCTTTTCTCAAAGAGCCTTAGAGCTCACTATCCCTCCCCCCTCTCTCTCCCCCCAAACAACTCGAAGCAAAGTGGCACACAACTTAGATGTGGTTGTGGGTCCCTATCTAGCAATGTAGTCGCAGTAGGAACTATAGCATCAAATACTATGGTTGTTTTAGGTAGGGAGCTCTCTCTCTCTCTCTCTCTCTCTCTCACACACACTCTCACTCTCACTCTCTCTCACTCTCTCTCTCTCTCTCTCTCTCTCTCTCTCTCTCTCTCTCTCTCTCTCTCTCTCTCTCTCTCTCTCTCACTCACTCACTCACTCACTCACTCACTCACTCACTCACTCACTCACTCACTCACTCTCTCTCTCTCTCACTCACTCACTCACTCACTCACTCACTCACTCACTCACTCACTCACTCACTCACTCACTCACTCACTCTCTCTCTCTCTCTCTCTCTCTCTCTCTCTCTCTCTCTCTCTCTCTCTCTCTCTCTCTCTCTCTCTCTCTCTCTCTCTCCCAAAAATGGCTTAAAGCACATTGGCACAGAGCATGCTATAGGTCCTTATTGGGCAATACTACTACTAGTAGGAACTATGATCGTAAGTATTGTGATTATGGTAGGTAGGGAGCTCTCTCTCTCTCTCTCTCTCTCTCTCTCTCCTCCCTCCCTCCCTCTCTCTCCTTGCAATAGTAGTGCATCTATGCCAAAAGGAGCAATGACAATAGTAGTAATGGTGGCAATAGTAGTGCCACAAGGAGTTGTGGTAGGAGCAACATGTGCAAATAGTGGTGAAAACAATAGCAATAGTAGTGCCGATAGGGGTAGTAGCAACATGTGATAACAATGGTTGGTGCTTATCTGACAATGGTGATAATCAGAGAAACTGTGGCAACAACTAATGTGGTTGTGGTAGGTAGGAAGGTCTCTCTCTCTCTCTCTCTCTCTCTCTCTCTCTCTCTCTCTCTCTCTCTCTCTCTCTCTCTCCCCCCAAAAATGGCTTAAAGCACATTGGCACAGAGCGTGCTATAGGTCCTTATTGGGCAATACTACTACTAGTAGGAACTATGACCGTAAGTATTGTGATTATGGTAGGTAGGGAGCTCTTTCTCTCTCTCTCTCTCTCTCTCTCTCTCTCTCTCTCTCCTCCCTCCCTCCCTCTCTCTCCTTGCAATAGTAGTGCATCTATGCCAAAAGGAGCAATGACAATAGTAGTAATGGTGGCAATAGTAGTGCCACAAGGAGTTGTGGTAGGAGCAACATGTGCAAATAGTGGTGAAAACAATAGCAATAGTAGTGCCGATACGGGTAGTAGCAACATGTGATAACAATGGTTGGTGCTTATCTGACAATGGTGATAATAAGAGAAACTGTGGCAACAACTAATGTGGTTGTGGTAGGTAGGAAGGTCTCTCTCTCTCTCTCTCTCTCTCTCTCTCTCTCTCTCTCTCTCTCTCTCTCTCTCCCCACAAATAGACATACCAAATTCTAGGAGATGCACCACGTGGATGGAGTGAAGGAGGACAACTAGCCAAAAGTAGTGAGGAATAAATGGCAGGATAGGCATGAGACAACTCGCATCAAACATATGATATGCCATAGGTAGTGAGGAAGAGTACTCGGTCGGCAACAATGAGATGGCACTCAAAAGCGTAGTGAGACAACACACAAAAGTGATGGAGCACATACCAATTAGTGTGACTCTGTGGGCAATGTAGAGAGAGAGAGAGAGAGAGAGAGAGAGAGAGAGAGAGAGAGAGAGAGAGAGAGAGAGTGTGTGTGTGTGTGTGTGTATGGCACAGGAGAGGTGATGTGGCAACATGACGAGATAGCACAACCATGGTGGTATGGCTCAGTGAGACAATGCGAAGAGGGTGACAAAGTTAGTTGCTCAACACCAACGTGGAGAGAAAGGGGGGAAGATTTACACACACACACACACACACACACACACACACACACACACACACACACACACACACACACACACACACACAGAGGGGGGGGAGAGAGAGAGTAGAAAGTCAGAGAGAACGTGAAATTTAAAGAAACAAAGAGAGAGAGAATGTGTGTGTGGAAAGAGGGAAAAAATTTGGAGAGCGAGAATAGAAACTAGAGACAGGATGGGGGAGAGGGAGGGAGGGAAAGGAAAAAATGTAGAAGAGAGGATAGAATGGATGGAGAGAGAGAGAGAGAGAGAGAGAGATGAAATCTAATTTGTAGTAAAGAATTCAGGAAGTGAAGATATCATGTGGTAGCACAACTTCGCTTTCCTCATCATGAAGCAATTTCGTGGAATAGCCCGAAGCAAAACATCATTTGTACAATTTCTATACAATATTATACATCGATTGTAGGTTTGAGTAGCGAACTTGAACCTCTAGAAAGCTCCCAAACTTGTAGCACCCTATCAAACCTCTGAATTTTGAAATTTGAAAATCATTTATGGCTTTCACTTTCATACGTATCAAAACTCTCTCTTGAAAATTGAAAATATTTTCCCTCTCTCATTTTAATAATTGTCAATGTGCTCTCTCTCTCTCTCTCTCTATATATATATATATATATATATATCCCTCCCAATAGCAACACATCTACCCTAAAGGGAAATGCAATAGTAGCAATAATACTGACAACATTTGTACCACAAGGAGTGGTGGTAGCATTGGCATGCGAAAAACATGACAAAACCAATAGTAGAAATAGCAAGCGATGGCACAATGGTAGTTGCAACATCGCAATTAGTAGGAAAGGCTCATAGTTGAGACATGTGTGTGTGTGTGTGTGTTTTTTTTTTCCAAATCATTTTTGAAAGTTTTTCTTAATGAATTTTTTTCTTAATGAAACTTTTTCAAAACTTTTTAACTAAACGATTCTCCAATTCACACATAGAGAGAGAGAGAGAGAGAGAGAGAGAGAGAGAGA
The DNA here is from genome assembly GCF_053477565.2 of Lygodium microphyllum. Lineage (NCBI taxonomy): Eukaryota > Viridiplantae > Streptophyta > Polypodiopsida > Schizaeales > Lygodiaceae > Lygodium > Lygodium microphyllum. The sequence goes on from NC_141147.1 coordinate 25,530,494, forward strand.
GAGAGAGAGAGAGAGAGAGAGAGAGAGAGAGAGAGAGAGAGAGAGAGAGAGAGAGAGAGAGAGAGAGAGAGAGAGAGAGAGAGAGAGAGAGAGAGAGAGAGAGAGAGTTTGCATGTGTGTATGCATGCCCACAAGTGTGTGTGTGTAGGTATGTGTTTATTTTCTAATCACAACTCTAATATTGAAGGTTCTAGGATAAGACTAGTTGAAGTTTGATTATTGCATTGCATACATTGCTCCATTTGTCTTCTAAGGAATGGAAACATGTGAGAAGCATGTAATAGAATGATTGAAGAGGGAAAATGATAGGGTTAGTGGGAGGGAGTAGGGTAACTAATGTCTTGGGAGAATGTTTCAATGACAAGCAATCAGTTAATAAACTGAAGCACATGAATCTCATATGGAAAATTGATGAGGTAAAAACTCAAGATGAGTTCAACATTTATCGACATATGCTCGTATAACAAGTGCATTTTTCTATCTTTTGATTACATGATTAGAATTTGCTAATAATTGATGCACTCTATGAGATTGGTCTATCATTCTAATATATATATATGTGTTATATATATATATATATATATATAGAGAGAGAGAGAGAGAGAGAGAGAGATGAAATCTAATTTGTGACAAAGCTACCTCTCACAGAATAGCATGAAGCTACTATGAAGCGGGCTAAAGTACATTATCGAATATTTTTCATGCAATATTTATACAATATTACTATTTTGGTTGTAAGTTTGGGCAGTCTCGAACCTCTACAAAGCTCTCAAACCTGTACACTCTATAGAACCTCCTAAATTTGAATATTTTTCATGCAAGGTCTATATAATATTACTATTTTGGTTGTAAGTTTATGTAGCATCAAACATCTACAAAGCTCTCAAACTTGTAGCACTCTATCAAACCTCCTAAATTTGAAAATTTAAAATCATTTTTATCTCTCCCTTTAGTATATATCAACTCTCTCCCCCCCCCCCCCAAATAGCTTGAAGAAAAGTGGCACACAACATAGATGTGGTTGTTGGTCCTTTCTAGCAATGGTAGTAGCTGTACGAACTATGGCATCAACTATTGTGCTTATGGTAGGTAGGGAGCTCTCTCTCTCTCTCTCTCTCTCTCTCTCTCTCTCTCTCTCTGTGTGTGTGTGTGTCTATCTCTCTCTCTCTCTCTCTCTCTCTCCCCCTTTGAATTTGCTTAAAGCACGGTGGAACACAATAATGATTGAACTATTGGCCCTTATTAGGTAGCAATGGTAGTAGTAGGAACTGTGATATCAACTATTGTGATTGTGGAAAGCAAGGAGGAGCGTGTGTGCACACACACACAAACACATGCTCTCTCTCTCTCTCTCTCTCTCTCTCTCCTTGCAACAGTAGTGGATGTATGCCAAAAGGAGTAATGACAATAACAGTAATGGCGACAACAAGAGTGCCACAAGGAGTTGTGGTAGGAGCAACACATGCAAATAGCAGTGAAAGTGTCAACATGTCATAACAATGGTTGTTGCTTATCTAGCAATAGGAGGAACCATGGCAACAACTATTATGGTTGTGGTAGGGAGGGAGGGCTCTCTCTCTCTCTCTCTCTCTCTCTCTCTCTCTCTCTCTCTCTCTCTCTCTCTCTCTCTCTCTCTCTCTCTCTCTCTCTATCTCTGTCTCCATCATAGATCTCACAATGGGTGCCTATCTAGCACCGATTGTGGTAGCAGTAGTAGGAAAGATAGTGGCAATTGGTGCTGTGGTTGTGGCACATAGGGAACACACACACACACACACACACACACACACACACACACACACACACACACTCACTCACTCACTCACACACTCTCTCTCTCTGATAGTTAGTTTGATTTTTTTTAATTTAAAAGATTTGAAAAAGGTATCGTTAATAAACTCTTAAAAAGGATTTTTAAAAAGCTAAACTCTCTCTCTCTCTCTCTCTCTCTCTCTCTCTCTCTCTCTTTCTCTCTAAAATATTGGGCAACACACAATGTTATGGGAGTTGGACACACTCCTATTATTTCAGGACCTTTGACCATGAAAGTTGGTGACTAGCTCTCAGTTAGTCTCTCACATACAATGAACGCTACAATTTGTTTGTAGTGATTAAGCATGGCATACCTCTAACCATGAAGGATGCACATTGCTAGCTTCATGATTCATGACACACTCCCATAGTTCTCAAATCCTCTATAGCCTTTATCATGCATGGGGAGAGCATGGATAAGCATGAGAGAGTGCTAGAGAAGAAAGAGAATGTTTCACACTCTTGTCTCTCTCACACACACTCTCACTCTCTTTGCTCTCAACCTTCACCTCACTCACTCTCTCCATCTCTCTCTCAATGATAAAAAGCAAGGTGTCAAGAACAAAAGTCAGCATACATACGGATAGCATTTTTCATCCTTTTTACATAAAAACTTAGGATTAGCCTTTTCCCATCCCTGCCATCAGGCATCTAGTCCTCTTTTTGGGCTTCCCTTTTGTAACCTTCACCTCACACACTCTCTCTCAATGATAAAAAGCAAGGTGTCAAGAACAAAAGCTAGCATACATATGGATAGCCTTTTTCATTATTTTTCATCCTTTTTGCACAAAAACTTAGGGCTAGGCTTTTCCCATCCCTTTCATCAGGCATCTAGTCCTCTTTTTGGGCTTCCCTTTTGTATGCATATTAATTTAGTTGATCACAATTAAGTTGCCCTTGTCTAGTCCTTAGCAACTTCTTGGTCATGAGTACAACTTGCATGGGATGGAGGTTGGCTCACATATTACAATTTTATACAATGACCATTTTAAAAACATGGTGAGAACAAAGTAACTTTGATAAAAAATCGCAGTGGTTCTTCAAGGTTGTCATTTCCTTCATGCCTCATGTTCTTTTTCTTTAAACATGCCATATCCTTCTCCTTTAAGTAGTTAATATTTTCCCCCCTCCTAGAGAAGTGCCAGCCCCATGGGACTCTTGCCAAAAGTAGTTGAGTGGCTGGCAAGAGGTGCTTGGGAAAATCGATGAAAGGAGGTCCTAGTAGATGGGAGACATGAATAGGTGGTAAGGTATAGGATGGAGAAATTGGAACTTGTAGGGTTTGTGAAGAGGGAATGGTGGTCATTGTTGATGGAGGATGACATGAAAGGTACAACCACCAATGCTGATGGTTCTTCATGCACCTAGTGTACCCTTCTCCACACACACACACACACACACACACACACACACACACACACACACACACACACACACACACACACACACACACACACACACACACACACACACACACACACACACACACACACACACACACACACACACACACACACACACACACACACACACACACACACACACACACACACACACACACACACACACACACACACACACACACACACACACACACACACACACACACACACACACACACACACACACACACACACACACACACACACACACACACACACACACACACAATCTATATATCTCTCTCTCACTCTCTCCCTAAGGGGCATGTCTACATGTTTTGTGCCATGAGATGTGCTCATGCAGTGGAATCGGAGATGGGTCAAGTTCCAAGTATAGTTAGAATGTTATCCCACACTTGAAGACCCAACAGGTAAGAAGTTGAGGTGTTGTGGGCCCCCCAAGGTGATAGATCTATCAAGTAAGCTTGATTTGTACTACCCTTGATATGCCTTGAGATTGTGGTGTGGGAGATGTAGGATAGAGGGTGAACCCCTAAGTGCAATGAGTGTGTTATTATCCTTCTTTGTTTCTTCTTCATCTTTTTTAATTGGGTGTTGGTGCATTGTAGAATTATAAGTTGATAGGCAAGACACCATTCAAGTATAGGTGTGAGTGCATACTAGAGGCATTCCATACTAATCATATATCATTTTAGTCAATTTCATAGCTATAGGCATGACTTGGGGAAGAAGGGATGTGTACAAAATGCAAACTTACTACCCACCGTATCTTCTAGTGGCTCAATACAAAAAAAAGGATAGCAATGTGGCTTTAAAATGGCGTCTTATCATCACCACTTGGTCAATTCCTACATTCACATAAAGTGGGAGTCATTCTTCATATGGTGTGATATGCTATTGGAGTAATGTAACAAGGAGTTTGAGATACTTGCATGTTGTGATAAATGAAGGATTAAGGTAAATTGTGAATCTCCTCAAAAAATGGGTAAAAGATGGGATATGGTTGAAGGGCTAGAATAAGTAGGTATTTTTCTTTTTAGTGGCTCTAATATTTGGAATTTTGGGAAAGTTATACCTATCATCTTCTCCTTCCTTGTATTCTTTATTGTGCCAATGGGAGTAGGGACAATGGAGTGGATTTACCTTTGAGATTCACTTGAGTAAACAAAGGCCTACCATGCCACCTTGTCATTCTCTAGAATGGGGCATCTCAATTCTAGCTATCTTGGCAAGGTTTCCCATGGTTTTATGGTGGATCAAAAGCACAGAGCTTGTGAGCATGGATGTTAGCAGAGTTGTTGGAGCTTTGGAGCTCACAATGAACATCTAGACTACAACTTGGTGAATCTCTTTGGCCCGACTATTTTCTTGTGTCATTCTTCTTGCTTAACGAGTAGCAGGTAGCATTTTGTAGCTAGCCGAGTGAGTGAGATTAAGTAGTAGGAGAATTTGTGGGGTGAGAGACCACAAGAAAACTCAGCTTGAGAGAGTACATGATCAATATGCATTTCATTATCTAGATTTAGCACATAGGGAATTGGACATTTTGGTTCCATTTTCAAGACATGACAAAAACTTTCTAGTTGAGTCTCCTAGTGTCAACTGCATGTGGAATACACCAAACCCGAGCGAGATGGGTTTTCTTGCCTCCTAATAGGTTTGATGCAAAAACCTCATGCATCCTAGTTAGAAAGGGTGGATTGGAAGGGAACCAATGTGATTGTACTACTTTTCAATTTTAGATTAGGATTAGATTTAAAAATTTTGAGTAGAAGTAAGAATATTTCTTTCTCAATCCACAAAATAAAAATAAAAATCCAAATAAAACACCACAACTTGATGGGCATGGAATGTTTTTGCATGATTAGGCATGTGCAAGCAACTATGGAACCTTGAGAAGAAAAGGGGATTTGTGATCAGTAAATTTCTAAATTTTTGTTGAATTTCCCCTATTTTTTATATTGCTTTTCATGTGGAACCATAGTTGCATCATGCGCAAAGAATCGAATGACAACTAGCTAGTTGTGATCCCTAGAAGTAGTCCAAAAAGGCAAGCATATGAGTGCGTGATTGGAACAAAGAGTGCTAGTATTTTTGCTTTAGATAATGAGTGTAAAATCTAGTTTTGAAGGTTGAACATGCATGGGGTATTATGATTTAATGACAACTTTTTAGACCCACACAAGAAGGTTATCAACTATTGGATGTAGTGTGAACATAGTTTTGATCAATAAGGGTATACTTGGGACTCTTTGTTTGAGTCAATTGCAAGACATGGTTTGATAAAAATTTACTATTAAATCTTTGGTAAAACTATAAAATTTTTAAATTTTCATTGAAGTGCACAAAGAGGTTGCATAGAGACTAATTGGTCGATGACTAGTTTGTCAATGGTAGTCTTTCAATAGATTGTTTATGAGTGTTTTTGATGATGGATGGTTAGAGAATGAATTTTCTATATATTTTCTATGAAAATCCTTAAATTTTTGTTATAAATAAATTTAATGAGCATAAGATTCAATTGGGATAGGTAGGAGGTCGAAAGTAGTAGATTAATGATGTACTCAAGAGCCTACCAAAGTGTCTAAATTCTTGTTGTGCTCAACTACAGCAGACCATAAACCATCAATTCACCAATTTTTTGGATATTTTGATGTGTCAAAACCATGTGTTTTGTAGTACCAAGAAATAGTGTTGTCTTGGACATCGACTAGCTCCCTTGAGGGCATAGGGACACATAGTAGGATTGCATGGATGATTTTTCATATGGATAAAATTCATCCTTTTTTTTGAAATTTTTTGATCTTTTTGAGTTCTTGAGTCCATTAGTGAATCCTCATCAATCACAAGCTTGATTGGACCTCTCCAAGATACCAATGGGCTAGTAGAGGCAGTTTATGATGGATAATTTGCATTTAAATGAGCATCCAGCCTCATGACTTGCTAAAATCCTAAAATTGTAGGTTCTTAATTGACAAGCTTCAAGTTTGGACCAGCCATGAGCCCATGTTGGTCATTTGTTTGATCAACATTGATTAGTATCAAGGAAGCAGTTGACTAGACCTATATAGTGTAGTATCAATCTTGCGACTTTTTGGGTCTAGAGAGGATGTCATGCATTTGATTTGGTGATCTAACCCTTATTGCTAGAGATAATTGAGTCATCCATAGGCATTTTGCTCTAAAGTTGAAGAGGGTAGCTTATGGAATTGGTGCTTTAGAGAGCCGATGGCTAAAAGCAAATGCAAATCAAAAGCAAAGGCGGCTACTAAGGCCTATGAGTTCTATTGGGGTGTAGTGAGCTTTAGGTGCTCTTTCCATGTTTGCATTGGCTCCTGGTCTAGTGAATCTAGAGAATACCAAGATGCCTTAAACCTGGTTAAGATTGGCTTCCTTCCATTGCCTATCAACCCTTTGCATTTGTGTAAACCTTACAATATATTGTAGTAGGTCCTTCCCAAGTCTTTCTCTTCTTCTAATTTGGTTATGATCTCATGTGTGGCCTAACCACATGCACTATTTGTGATTTTTATTCGTATTGTGCCAAAAGTTGCTAAATTTTAGTTGGAAATCCTCTAGGGTCAATCCATAGGAAATCAACACTTGATCTTGATGCTAACATGGTCACTTTCTCTTCTTGTGCAACTAAGGTTTCGATGATGCTAATGAGGTAAGGTAGTGTAGTGAGTGCCCTTGTCAAAGATACCTCTTCTATGTTGAGAAACATGGATCTAGAGCATGGTAGCTATGGAGGATGGAAAACAAAGACAATATTCATGATGGCATAGATAAGAAGGACTAACCGTTACTCAAGTGAATTAGGTTCCAAGATTTTGCTTGGACTCATAAATACAATCTTGAGGATGAGACACAATGACATTGACATTAGAGTGAAAGGACAAAAAACAATGATTTTTTTAAAATGATAAGAAAGTACAATACTTTATAGGCTCATGATGGTTCCCTTTTTCTCCATTGTGCCTATGGGATTCAGGCATCCTACATTTCAAGCATCTCTCTCTAGTAAATTGTATGAGTCTTGCCTTATTGCTCCATAAAAAGAGATTGTCACATGGGTGTGATTGCATAACTCTTAAATCCCCTCCTCAATCACAACCAAGAAGGCACAAAGTGTTTAGAGGCTTTAGTGAACAACCACATGCAAAGTGTGGCACACCACAAACACGGTAATCATCTAGAGGTTGTCGTAAACAAGGCTAAGTGTGGGCACCAAAAGCATGGTGGACATCTAGAGGCTTTAACAAGGGCTTCACAAAGTGTACAGAGACTGTGGTGCCAAAAGTTACATGAGGATTTTTTCAAAGATTATGATAGGAGCATTAATGGTAAGTACATACAATAAAAAGTTCTAGTAAAAAGTGGAGACAAGGACTGATAGGCCCTTATGGTTTTCTTCATCCAGATATGTCATGATAGGCATAACATATCTTCTTTTCTTTGTCCTCTTCTTTGATGTAGTCCACTTTGCTTGGTTCTTCTTTGACTTTTCTCTTTTGGTCTTCATGGTCTTCTTCTCCTTTGATTGGTTTGGTCTTTTGGGTGATCTTTTTTGCATTATTCTTCTTTCCACCACTTTGCTTACTTTGATCTTTTAGTCCTCTTCTTCATGGTCCCCCTCAAGCAAAGAGTTCACATACTTAGGAGTTGGCATATTGAACAGAGTTACTAAAATATCTTCAAGGTCTTTAGAAGGAAACATTGATGTCACTTGAAGACAAGTAACTCCATCCTTCCCTGCAACTAGAGCACACAAGTCTTCCATGTAGTGTAAATGAGCATTAAGAGTCATATTATTATTATTCTTCAAGTTGAAGAGCTTCCACATTAAGACCTTCTTGTTTGTCATTGGTGTGACCAAGAATCAGCTTCAAATCTAAGATTTAATTAGTAAGAGATTTGGTCTTTGAATGTGTCAAAAGACAAAAGACATGAGCAGATTAGTGTTAATCAACACTATGTAGTATCAAGAGATACTATGTAGTTGAAGCACTTGACGTTGAAATTGAGCTTTGATTTCTTGCTTCCTTGTTGATTTGAATGAGGCACTGAGTAGATCAGAGTGAATTAGAGTTGTAGAGGATTGGCTGAGCCCAAAGGAATGAGAAATCAAAAAGGTTTATGAACTTTGAGCTCAAAGGCTATGGTTGCCCTTTGTTTAGGGTTCATAGGCGACTGTTTTTTTATGACAACAGTGTGTGCAAGCGGTCACTACATGAGATATCTAGTGGGTAGAAGGCCTATTAGGTGGGCTTTAAAAACCCTATGGCTACATGGAAGATTGCAACCATGCATGTGCAACCACAATAGTATGACCAAAGGAAGCATAGTTTAGAAATAACGAAGAAAAATTTCAGCAATGCTAGCTTATACAAGAGCTAATCTCGAGTTGTAAAGTGGTACAAAGAAGCTCCATGATGTATAAAGAATATATCTAGAAGAAAGTTTCAATAGATATTGCCTAATTTGGGAGATTCAAGAGCTCTAATGTGACTGGGTGCAAGTTGGCCATGGTTGCCAAGAAGAGAGAGTGTGCTTCAAGTAGGGAGATGAAGTCACATACTCAAATTGAGCTTAGACTGAGCTAGGCAAAGCTGAAGAGAAGTTGAAGAATGTAAAATATTACACAGTGCAACGAACAGAATCTAAGAAAGAGATAGAGAGTACGCAACAGATAAGAGGAGAATCGGTAAATTCTTTAACTTCAAACAACTGATACAAAGATGGCTCTGTCCGCCCCTGCGCTTCCACTGTGTGAAGCTTAGATGGCAATCTAGACAAAAGATAGGTGAAGAGCTTAAGGCTAGCTGGAACAACAACTCTGACTGGGTGAAAGATGAGTGTGAGATGGCTGCGAAGGGGTTTAGCTTTTATAGCCCGTGAAGGTCATTAGGTCGGCCTGCTGACCGACCTACCATATGAGCCTCCACTAGTCGGCCAGGGAATATTCCCTTTACCATCGGGCTGGGGGCGCTGCCCCCGGACCCCCACCAGGGGGGCCACTGGCCTCCTTGGGACCCCCCAACCAGGGGCCGCTTCCGCGGCCCCCGAACCCCACAATAGGGGCCCCTTTTAACTCCCTTGCCACACAACTCAATGCAATGTGCCTCGAGTTGCTACCAACTTAACCTCTCTGTCTAACCCAAAGATTAGACCCACAATGGTCACCTTTTGCCATCCGGTCACATAGACCTCATCTGATATACAAGTCAGGACTCCACCAATGTCCGGGCTCACGCTTGGCTTCTCCTCATAATGGGGGCCTTACAACTTTGAGCACCATGGATCATTGGTAGCACCTAATGAGGGTGGGGCATTGATCATATCTAACACCCCCCCTCAATGTCCACCCATAGGTGAACTATCTCCTCGGCCCAATGCTGAGTCTCTGAAGATGAACTTGAAGCAGATCCTTCGTAAGTGCTTTGGTGAAGATATCTACTCCATTCTCCTCTGTTGGACAGTAGACCAATTCCACTATCCCATCCTCCATCAAATCACGCACATAGTGATACTGGATCTCTATATGTTTGGTGCGTGCATGAAACACTGGATTTTTGGCAATGGCGATGCAACTTTGATTGTCACATCTCAGCACAGTTGGTTCTTCATCCTGCACTCCCATATGCCATAGAATCCTTCTCAACCATACGGCCTCACATGCAGCAAAACAAGCTACCTTGTACTCTGCTTCGGTAGAAGACAATGCCACTGTTGGTTGCTTCTTACTAATCCAAGAGAAAATTCCTGAACCCAAAGAGAAACAATAACCAGAAACTGATTTTCTGGAATCAATGTCTCCTGCCCAATTTGAGTCACAATTCCCCACAAGAGAAGTTCCGAAACTGTATGTGATACCATAGTCAAGAGTTTTCTTCAAGTATCTGAGCACCCGCATCCCAGCCTTCCAATGACTCTCATGAGGTTTGTTTGAGAACCTGCTCAAAACACCAACAGCAAAACTGATATCTGGTCTGGTGTTACACAAGTAGATCAGACTGCCGACCAACCTCCTATACCTCCCAATGTCTGCTAGTGCTGATGTATCCTCGACGGATAAATTTGCATTCACCTCCATAGGTGTAGCTATCTCCTTGCACTCGGTCATGCCAAATGCCTTCAAGATCTCCCATGCATACTTCTTCTGAGAGATGAAGATCTTTCCTGGTTCTTGCCAGACTTCAATCCCCAAACAATAGTGCAGCAAGCCCAAGTCTGTCATTTCAAACTCAGAACTCAAAGCCTTTCGAGTTTGGTTGATCATATCTTCATAGTCACCTGTAATAAGAAGGTTGTCCACATATAGGACAATCACTACAGACTTTTTACCATCCCTGTAAACATACAAGTTAGCATTTGAGGCACATCTTTTGAAGTTTAGGTTTAAAAAGAACCTATCTATCCGTTGGTACCATGCTCTGGGGGCTTGTTTCAGCCCATACAATGCCTTCTTCAGCTTACATACTTTGTTCTCAGAATGGGGGGCCTCAAACCCTGGTGGCTGAGCCACGTACGCCTCCTCCTTGAGGTCACCATTTAAGAACACTGACTTAACATCCATTTGGTACACTGGCCACTTCTTGTGGGCAGCCACACTGCAAGTACCGTGCGAATAGTGGTCATTCTGGCAGTTGGGGCAAATGACTCTTGAAAATCAAACCCTTCAACTTGTGAAAATCCTTGGGCAACCAGTCTAGCTTTGTACTTTTCTAAGGTACAATCAGCCTTGTACTTTACCTTCCAGATCCACTTGGTGCCAATAACCTTCCGCTTTGCTGGTCGATCCACTAGCTCCCAAGTGTCATTCTTCATTATGCTGTCATACTCCGCCTGCATAGCAGCCTTCCATGATGAATCTGCAAGTGCTTCTTCTAAGTCAGTTGGCTCCTTTACTTCTCTCATAATCTCAACCATCAAGGCCATATTGACTATGTGAGCAGAAGCCCTCCTTTCATCCTCTATTCTCTGAGACCTCCTTGGTCCGTCTGCCTTCTCCTCAACAGATGCATGCATAGGATTATTGTGGTCCTAGAGCTGCTTCACCCAGCGCGGCAATGGCTTTTCCGGTGGGGTGATATCAGGTTGGTGAACTTTTTCCTCATCATCTGAAGATGATGCTTCCTCCTCCTTAAGGATAGGGATAGCTCTTGGGACAAGTTCATAGTGGACTACTTCTTCGCTTGATGATAAAGTGGAAGAACTTGCCTTCTCCTCCTCCACTGTATGTGGCTCCTTCTTGAACACCACATCACAGCTCGCAATGATCTTCTTTGCCTCTTGGTCATATAATTTGTAAGCCTTATGCTCATCACTATAACCCAAGAAGATACATTTTCTACTTTTTGGTTGTAACTTGCTTCTCTTCTTATCTGGAACATGTGCATAACATTCACATCCAAAAATTCTGAAATGTGAGACAGATGGTTTCTTACCAGTGTAAGCCTCATGAGGTGTTTTTCCCTTGAGAGCCTTTGTATAGCTCCGATTTAGAATGTAGACTGCAGTATTAATAGCTTCAGCCCAAAAATGGTTAGGCAATCCCTTGCCCTTTAGCATGCATCTTGCCATCTCCACAATGGTGCGATTCCTGTGTTCCACAACACCATTCTGCTGAGGTGTGTGAGGCGTCGTCAATTGACGCTTGATCCCTTTACTCTTGCAAAAGCCTTCAAACTCCTTTGAGTTGAACTCACCACCACCATTTGTTCTAAATTTCTTCACACTTTTCCCTGTTTCATTCTCAACAAGTATTAGCCATTCTTTAAACTTACCAAAAGCTTGAGCCTTATCACGAAGGAAGTACACCCACATATTCCTACTATAGTCGTCGACAATCAACATAAAATAAGAAGATCCCCCCAAGGCCTGTGTAGGCATCTTACCACACAAGTCAGCATGCACCAACTCTAGAGGAGCCTGTGCTCTATTCTTGCTTTCTTGTGGAAATGCCTTTCTCTGTTGCTTGCCCATTATACAAGCTTCACATGGTTCCTTCAATTCAGTTATTGTAGGTAGGTGAGCAACCATACCTTGCTTTTGCATCTCCTTCAATACTGCAAATCCGATGTGTCCAAACCTTTCATGCCAAAGCTTACTTGTGCCCACTCCAGCGGTGGCTGTAAGAGCACTTAGCTCATACAGGTTGTTCCTTCTTTCTCCTTTGCCAACAATTGTGCCAGCACTATCAATAATTTCTGCACCTGTCTTCTTGAACCTCACTTCATGACCAAGATCAGTTATGGCAGCAACTAATAAGAGATTTCTCCTGATTTTGGGAACATACAACACATTTGAAAGCTTTTTGACTTCACCATTTGCAGCAACAAAAGAAATAGTACCTGTGCCCGCAGCAGGGCATTTAACATCATTTCCAACCGTCACAGTGATGGATTCTTGTAGAGGCTGCATAGAACTGTATAGACCTTTCTTGTTGGTCATGTGACGGGAGGCCCCACTATCCAACACCCATGAGTCAGTGGTAGATTCTTCTTGTGTCGAGGAGTACACTTCCTCAATGGTCACCATGAATAATTCCAACTCTGCTTCAGTCGTATTGGCTGTCTCTTTCCCTTTACTTTTAAGGGTACCATTCTTTTCATCTGTCTTCTTGACACGACAATCTACAATTGCATGTCCTTTCTTCTTGCAGTAGAAGCACTCTCCTTGAAACTTCTTCTTGCCGCCCTTCTTCTTTTTGTCTCCATCATTTTTGGTGGAGGAAACACCTTTGCCTTTTGCATTGGCAGAGAATGCAGTATCTCCATTGTTGCTTCCTTCTCGGGCTTTCAGCCTCAACTCCTCCTCCATTAATAATGCACAAAACTCCTCAAAAGTCAAAGCTTGAGGTCTCACTTGAGTATTTAAGGGTAGTTACTAGTCCATCAAACTTTTGTGGACAAATCCGAAAACACCTCCGAGCTAGCTCTTCGCTAGTCTTTTGTATCCCAGCGCCAGCCATCTGGTCGCGTAGATTCTTAATTCGAGTGATGAATGCTTCAACCGTCTCTCCTTCAGCAAACTTCTCCGCTGCTAGTTGATTCTCCAAGTTTTGAATCCTTGTTTGGTTTCGTGTTTCATATTGACTCCTTAGTACATTCCAAGCCTCTGACGCTTTGGTTGTATGCTGAATCAGAGTCAGAACACTGTCAGAACAGCTTGTAACTAAGGCACACAATGCATATGCATTTCTTCGTTTCCAAGCTCGTAGAAGATCTGCATTTGGAGGAATTATCACACTAGGATTTGATGGGTCGGGGGTAGGCTGTGGTTCTGCATCAGTCCCCAACACAGTCTCCAGAAGCTCATAAGAATCAAGGATAGTTGTAATTTTGAACTTCCACAAGGTGTAGTTTGTACCATCTAACTTGCCTTCGCTGAAGGTTGGTGGACGAATCCTTAGTGTTTGAATAGCCGGTACAGTAGCACCACCTCCTACACCGCTTCCTGATGCGCCAGAACCGCTTCCGGGAGTCGACATAGTTTCTCTTTGCTGTTGAAGCCTTTGCCTCTTGCACGCTCTCCAATCTCTAGAGCCCCCTGGGCTCTGATACCATGTAAAATATTACACGGCGCAGCGAATAGAATCTGAGAAAGAGATAGAGAGTACGCAACAGATAAGAGGAGAATCAGTAAATTCTTTAACTTCTAACAACTGATACAAAGATGGCTCTGTCCACCCGTGCGCTTCCACTGTGTGAAGCTTAGATGGCGATCTAGACAGAAGATAGGTGAAGAGCTTAAGGCTAGCTGGAACAACAACTCTGACTGGGTGAAAGATGAGTGTGAGATGGCTGCGAAGGGGTTTAGCTTTTATAGCCCGCGAAGGTCATTAGGTCGGCCTGCTGACCGACCTACCATATGAGCCTCCACTAGTCGACCAGGGAATATTCCCTTTACCATCGGGCCAGGGGCTGCTGCCTCCGGACCCCCGCCAGGGGGGCCGCTGGCCCCCTTGGGACCCCCCCCAGCCAGGGGCTGCTTCTGCGGCCCCCGGACCCCACAATAGGGGCCCCTTTTAACTCCCTTACCACACAACTCAATGCAATGTGCCTTGAGTTGCTACCAACTTAACCTCTCCGTCTAACCCAAAGATTAGACCCACAATGGTCACCTTTTTGCCATCCGGTCACATAGACCTCATCTAATATACAAGTCAGGACTCCACCAACGTCCGGGCTCTCACTTGGCTTCTCCTCATAATGGGGGCCTTACAACTTTGAGTACCATGGATCATTGGTAGCACCTAATGAGGGTGGGGCATTGATCATATCTAACAAAGAAGTAGAGAGGAGAGATGAGCCATGCTCAATTGAGCTATGATACCATTTTGAGAAATATAGATCTAGAGCACGACAATGATGGAGGATGGAACATAAAGACAATATTCATGATAACATAGACAAGAAGGACTGACTGTTAAGTTAATTAGGTTCCAAGATGAAAGCTTGGAATCATAAACACAATCTTGAGTATGAGATACAATGACACTAACACTCTTGGGCAGGAGGTAGGGCATGTATAAAAGTAAAAAAGTGAATGAAGAAGCTCATTCTTGGTGTGTGGCCAAAATTTCTCTCTTCTTGTTTCTTGCTTGCTTATTTCTTGTGTATGAGAGAGGGAATGTGAGAGGAGAGAGAGTGTGTGTGAGAGAGTGAGGGATTGTGGAGAAGCTCTTCTTCTCCTCTCTTCATCATCTTCTTCTTCTCTTCTCTTTTTTCGCATGAGTGACTATGGAGCTTGAAGCTTGAAGATACAACTTTCTTGAAAGCACATCTTGGGTTGTGGAGCTGCCAATGGATTCATGGAGGAGGCAAATCCATCAGATTCAAAGGTAAGATCACTACATGTCACTAAATTGATTGCTTATTACGTATTCTCTATTTAATAAATTCATGTCAATAAATTAATGACTCACTTTTCTTTAAGTGTTGATGATAATCTAGCATGGCCATGAGACCATTTAGAGACCAGTATTCCTAATGCATCACTTAATGGGGTGATCAAAGCACTGTAATGGGGATATCTGGTATAGGTAGTATAAGTTATGAAGGGGGAAAGAAGTGTCTGCCAAGTGTAAGAGTGTACACAAGAACCAAGGAGTTACACATAAATGGAGATGGATTGATTTCTAAGAAGAGAAAGTGCATTAGCGTTGTGTATATGTATTTATGTGTGCATCCAGGGACACCTGGGAATGTTTACTTGTGTTTAATGAGCATTGCATTCATTTGGGGTCATCCTCTCCCCTACAAGTCAAGGTTTAAGGTCTTTTCTTTCATTAAGAAGGACGAGAGAGGGAATTCTCTCACTAAGAAAGACGAGAGACGTGATCCTCTAGAAGTGAGGAGAGAAGTGATTTTCTCTCTCTAAGGTCTAAAATGACACAAGCTTTTGTGTGGAATTAAATCTTAAGGTTGAGGCCCAAGGCAATCTAATGAACTCTCCTTATCTATGACTCAAGGTGGTTGCATGGACCACAAGTTAAGAGTACAGTTTAAAAAACTATTTTTTTGGAAATTCCATTTTTAAAATATCTCGCAATAGAAAAACGATCTCTAAAAACGGGCTGCGAGGGTTATCGAAAACAACGAGATCTACAACTTTTGTGTTGGACGTTTTTTCATCCAAACAACACACAAAGAGATATCTCAAAATTAGTGTTGTAGAGTGGAACAACAACATCTTGCATGAAGATCAACTCAACTCTCTCTCCCAGAAGAGAAGCTCTTGAAAGCCTATAAAAGAGGAGGCTCTCCTTGGGTATAAGGGAGGGGTGAAGGAAGCATCACTTTGCATGTATCCAAGAGGAGAAGAGAAGGTGCAAGTGATGCGGAAGCCCTGCTGAAATCAAGTGCTGCGGAAGCTCTACTGAAATCAAGTTCCAAGAGGAGAAGAGAAGGTGCAAGTGCTGCGGAAGCTTTGCCGAAATCAAGTTCCAAGAGGAGAAGAGAAGATGCAAGTGCTGTGGAAGCTTTGCTGAAATCAAGCACCAAGAGGAGAGCCCTACACGTATTGTGTAGGAGAGAAGGAGACTCAAGAAGGATCAAAAGGTGCCAACTTCCAAGTTGTGCAAGTGTTAGCCAGTTGTATACCGTGCAAGGAAGCGTGATCTTGTTTGCAAGATCTATAAGTAAGAATTGGCTTATGTGTAACGAAGGAGCTTTCTCATTGTCAATAATATAACTCCACAAGGGGGGGGGGGGACTGGCCCATCTTCTAGTCCCTAGTGTGTTGCCAATTTCTCTACCACTCTCTCTATATCTTTCTTTTCTCTCATCTATTCTCCCTTTGTGCCAACATAATATTCACCATATATATTTTAAGTATATAAGAAAGTCGAGTATGTATCTCGAATTCTATAACAGTGATATCAGAGTAGGTCTCATTGCTTTTCCCAAAGTAAAGGCGATCCTTACAAGAATAAGGTAAAGATGGCAAGTGATGAAGCACCCACAAGTGAGCAATTACAGGCTCAATTGACAGAGTATCGTAGCTTGTTGGAGATTCCCGAAGTACGTCAATTGATTGAGAGCTTAAGGGCAAGGAAAGAAGGTACTTATGAAGGACCGAATCCTCCAAAAGATGGCGATTCTGGAGGAAACACCATTGCACCAATTGATGGTGAAGATGCAAAGCATCCAATTGTTGAGAAGCTTCCTAGAAGGAAGAAGGATTCTCAGGTCAAGAAGAGTAAAAAGACCTCATCTCAAGTGAGGCGGATAAGGAGGGAGTCATCTCCCTTAGTAACCAACTACTCCCCTGATTACTCAAGTTCCTCCTCCTCCTCCTCCTCATCTTCTAGTTTCTACTCTCTTGGTTCTAAGTCTCGTGCAATCCGCAAATGGACAAAGAGGGACCAAAAGAGGAGCAAGCTTAAGAAGACTAAGACTTTCAAGTTTGGGGATAAGGACATAAAGTTTGACTCTTAATCTGGTAAGAGAGATCCTGCTAAGGCGTTAGCCTTTGTCAAGCAATTTGAAGTTGCTTTTTTTAATGGTAATTTCTAAGAAAAGTCCAAGCTAAGGCATGTAGACATGCACTTGAAAAACACCGCTAGCAATTGGTGGTTGACTCTCATTTTGGAGGGAAGGAAACCTATGACTTGGGAAAAGTTCAAGAAGAAGTTTTATGCTCAGATCTTGCTCCTAATTTTGAGAATGATGTCAAGAAGGAGTGGGATTGGCTAGGCCAGAAAGAGCATGAAAAGGTCACTAGTTATGTGGACAAGTTTTGGTTTACTCTTCTCAAAGTTACTCCTTTCATGGAGATCAACGATGAAGAGAAGAAATGGAAGTTTGAAACTGGCCTACTCCCTCATTTGCACAGAACCATGAAGGTGTAACCACATGAAACCTTATCTCGCATGATGGATTCTGCCATCATAGTTGAAAGTTTGCATATGCCTGGTACATCCCGAAAGTTGGACATGAGTTCTTATAGAGCTAGACAAGATCAACTCTATGATTGACCAAGAGACAGGACTAATCGAAGAAGACCTACCTTTACCCATGGCCAATATTCAAAGCTAGAGGGTAACAAGAAGAAGCACAAGTATCTCTCACCCTCTGAGATAGAAAAGTACAAAGAGGAAGGAAGATGCTTTCTTTGTGGTGAGTTTGGGCATATGAAGCTCGATTGTCCTCACAAAAGGAAAGAAGTAAATGTGGTTAAAGGTCCTCCTCCATCATCCTCAAATTCTATTTCGGATGTGCAAGCTAACACTCATTCAAATGAGAAGAAAAGACAACTCTTAAAGGGTTGGGGGACACTCAACAATCAACAAGTTTTGATACTCTTTGATTCAGGGTCCACAAATAATTTTGTGTCAGCAAATACTATTGAAAGGCTACAAATTCCATTGGATCGATTGGGAACACCAATTGGATCAGGTTCATGGCATTTGAAGGACTTACAACCAATTCTACTCCTATTCAAGGGAAGTTGAATCTTAGAATTGGGGATTAGCACGACCGAGAATATTTTCTACTTACACCCATAGGTAATTGTGATGTTATCTTAGGCATGCCTTGGCATTACAAGATTAGACCTCTTCCAGATTTTGTTAAGAAGACCCTTGCATTTCAATTTAAGGGTCGGAACATAGTATGCATTGCTGATGCTGGAGATTGGCTTGTGCCAATGGTTAGTCATGTTAGCATTTCTAAAGAAATGAAGAAAGCTATTTCTGTATACATGATTTTTGTGAGAGAGTCAAAAGAAACTAATGATTCAAGGGCACTTGGTGCCTCTAATGAACACACAAGATCAACTAATGCTTCTAAGTCTCAGACTTTAAAAGAACCCCTCTTTAATTGATCAAGCTAGACACGCTTTTGTTAAACAATATGAAGATTGTTTTAGTGATTCACTCCCAGGAGAGTTACCTCCTAAGTGCCTGGAAGATCACACAATTGATCTTATCCCAAGCAGTTCACCACTGCCTTAAAGAGTAAGTGCAAGTTAGCAAGAGGAGATCCTAAGACAAGTAAATGAATTGTTGGAAAAAGGGTTAGTTCAACCTAGCTCTTTTCCATACTGCTCTCCAGTCTTACTTGTTCAAAAGAAAGATGGTTCTTTCTGTATGTGCATAGACTACAGATCTTTGAACAAGATCACAATCAAGAGTCGTTTTCCTATCCCAATGATAGATGATATCTTGGATAGGTTGCAAGGGGCTACTATCTTTAGTTGCATTGATCTCAAGAGCGGCTATCACCAGATATGGATAGCACCTGAAGATGTTCATAAGATAGCTTTTTGTACGACATTTGGACTATACGAGTTCTTAGTCATGCCATTTGGTTTGACTAATGCACCCGCCACATTCAATTGAATGATGGAGAGAATTGTCTGACCTCACTCAAAGTTCATAGGTGTCTTCTTTGATGACATTCTAATATTTTCACGGTTTGAAGAAGAGCATAGAAAACATATATCTATTGTTTTTCAAGAGCCTCGGAAGCATAAACTACAGGTCAATGCTAAGAAGAGTGAAATTTTCATTTTGAAAATTCATTACTTAGGCCATATTGTTTCTCACAATTTGGTGAGAATGGATATTGAGAAGATTCGAGCCATTGTTGAATGGCCTACACCTACTTCTGTACATGAAGTTAGAAGTTTCTTGGGTCTATGTTCATACTATAGGAGGTTCATACGAGGTTTTGTGTATGTTGCATCTTCTCTACATGACCTTACTAAGAAGCGAATGCCTTTTTGCTGGGGATCAAGGCAACTACAAGCCTTTGAAAGAATTAAGTTTCTTGTGACTCAAGAACCAGTTCTCATAGTTTTGGATCTTCAAAAACCTTTTGAAGTTCACTGTGATGCTTTTGGGGATTGCATTGGAGCTGTGCTTAACCAAGAGCATCATGCAGTAGCATTTGAGAGCCGACACCTCAAGGACCATGAGCTACATGCTCCAGTATATGAGAAAGAGCTTATGGCAGTGGTACATGCACTTCAAGTATGTAAACACTATTTACTTGGTGCATATTTTGTTATTAAAACAGATCACCAAAGTCTAAGATAGTTCCTCACTCAGAAGAAGCTCTCGGAGAAACAGATGCGTTGGGTAAATTTCTTATCTATGTTTCATTTTCAAATCCTTCACACATCTGGAACTAAGAATGTGGTAGCAGATGCTCTATCACGACGACCTTGAGTGAATGCAATCACAACTGTTTACCATAAAGAGTTCATGGATTTACCCAAAATGTATACAACTGTTTACCATAAAGAGTTCATGGATTTACCCAAAATGTATACAACTGTTTACCATAAAGAGTTCATGGATTTACCCAAAATGTATGCAACTGATTCCGACTTCTCAACCATATGGGATCAGCTTAACTCAGGTCAGTCAATTACACCTTACTCAATTTGAGATGGTTATTTGTATCATCATCAAGCAATTTGTGTAGCATTACCATTGTGACACAAGGTAATGGATGAAGCACATGCATCTCCATATGCTGGACATTGGGGTATTCTACCCACTACTCAAGCATTGGAAAGATATTTCTTTTGGCCCACTCTTAGAGTTGACATTGAAAGATATATCCACGAGTGCAAGATATGCCAAAAAGTAAAGTATGACACGCATAAACCACCTAGTCTACTGAAGCCATTACCTATTCCCGATGAGCCTTGGGAAAGTATAGCCATGGACTTTATCATGGAGCTTCCTCGCACAGAAGTAGGCAATGATGCAATCTAGACTATCATTGATAGATTCAATAAGCAATCTCACTTTATACCTATGCGAAAGACAATCAAAGCCGATCATATGGCTAAGCTATTCATTGCTCATATTTTCAAGCATCATGGCATGCCTAAGTCCATTATAAGCCTCTTTTGGCAAGCTCTCTTCGAGAACCTTGGGACAAAGTTGAAGTTTTTATCCTCTTATCATCCTCAAACGGATGGGCAGAGTGAAAGTGCTAATTCTACTCTTTTGGACCTTTTGAAATCCTATGTCTCTAATAATCAAAGAGAACATGAAAAGTATTTGCCTTTAATAGAGTTTGCATACAATAATATGGTGCACTCTAGTACTGGTAAGGCACCCTTTGAGATCATCTATGGTAAGCCTAATTTACCACCCATTCTTCTTACAAAGGATAAGATCTTTGCAACAGATGAGTTTGTTAGAGACATTAATACAACTTTCACTCAAGTAAAAGCTGCTATCCAAAGGACACAAGAGAAGCATAAATGCAATGTAGATAAGCATCGTCGTAAGTTAGATCTCAAGTTGGGACAGTATGTTCTTCTTAAGTTTGAGAAGACTCACTTGAAGAAGCAAAAATGTCAAAAGGGTAAAGTGGTTAAGCTTTCTAATTGCTATTATGGCCCTTTCAAGATCACAGATAAGATAAACGATGTGACTTTTTGTTTGGATCTACCAAGTCATTGGAGCATTCATAATGCTTTCCATATAAGTTTGCTACGTCCCATATTGGAGAACCTCCAATGGAACCAATCAAGGAAGATTTACTTGACATAGAAGAAACAGAAGAGTTCCTTGTGCCTGAAAGAATTTTACACCATCAGGACAATACTCTAAGTTCAGGTAAGGTATTACGAAAGTATCTGGTTAAGTTTAAGAATTATCCCCCACTGGACGCTCAGTTTATGACTGAGAGAGAACTACAAGACTTTCTAGATCTTTTTACGGACTATGTATCCCCTCTATAGTTGAGGTCAATTGTTTAGAAGCCAGAGGGATGCCACTAAATTGATTGCTTATTACATATTCTCTATTTAATAAATTCATGTCAATAAATTAATGACTCACTTTTCTTTAAGTGTTGATGATGATCTAGCATGGCCATGAGACCATTTAGAGACTAGTATTCCTAGTGCATCACTTAATGGGGTGATCAGAGCACTGTGACGGGGATATGTGGTACAGGTAGTACAAGTTATGAAGGGGGAAAGAAGTGTTTGCCAAGTGTAAGAGTGTACACAAGAACCAAGGAGTTACACATAAATGGAGATGGATTGAGTTCTAAGAAGAGGAAGTGCATTAGCGTTGTGTATATGTATTTATGTGTGCATCCAGGGACACCTGGGAATGTTTACTTGTGTGTAATGAGCATTGCATTCATTTGGGGTCATCCTCTCCCCTACAAGTCAAGGTTTAAGGTCTTTTCTTTCATTAAGAAGGACGAGAGAGGGAATTCTCTCACTAAGAAAGACGAGAGACGTGATCCTCTAGAAGTGAGGAGAGAAGTGATTTTCTCTCTCTAAGGTCTAAAATGACACAAGCTTTTGTGTGGAATTAAATCTTAAGGTTGAGGCCCAAGGCAATCTAATGAACTCTCCTTATCTATGACTCAAGGTGGTTGCATGGACCACAAGTTAAGAGTACAGTTTAAAAAGCTATTTTTTTGGAAAATCCATTTTTAAAATATCTCGCAATAGAAAAATGATCTCTAAAAATGGGCTGCGAGGGTTATCGAAAAAAGCGAGATCTACAACTTTCGTGTTGGATATTTTTTCATCCAAACAATGCACAGAGAGATATCTCAAAATTAGTGTTGTAGAGTGGAACAACCACATCTTGCATGAAGATCAACTCAACTCTCTCTCCCAGAAGAGAAGCTCTTGAAAGCCTATAAAAGAGGAGGCTCTCCTTGGGTGTAAGGGAGGGGTGAATGAAGAATTACTTTGCATGTATCCAAGAAGAGAAGAGAAGGTGCAAAAACCAAGTTTCAAGAGGAGAAGAGAAGGTGCAAGTGTTGCGGAAGCTTTGTTGAAATCAAGCACCAAGAGGAGAGCCCTACACATATTGTGTAGGAGAGAAGGAGACTCAAGAAGGATCAAAAGGTGCCAACTTCCAAGTTGTGCAAGTGTTAGCAAGTTGTATACCGTGCAAGGAACCGTGATCTTTTTTCCAACATCTATAAGTAAGAATTGGCTTATGTGTAATGGAGGAGCTTTCTCCTTGTCAATAATATAACTCCACAAGGGGGGGACTGGCCCATCTTCCATGGCCCATCTTCCAGTCCCTAGTGTGTTGCTAATTTCTCTACCTCTCTCTCTACATCTTTCTTTTCTCTCATCTATTCTCCCTCTGTGCCAACATAATATTCGGCATATATATTTTAAGTATATAAGAAAGTCAAGCATGTATCTCAGATTTTATAACACTACATGTGTGTAAGAGAGTGAGCATAGCTATGTGAGAGGTAGCCATAGTTCTCGGCTTGAAACAGTCGAACCAATAAGTTGTTTGTGAGTCTTGGCGGTATACTCATGGGGGTGCTGACATTTTGGTTCTGTTGTCGGGACCAATAGATTCAAGGTTGAATGCTTGCAGAGTCCAAATTTAGCAATGGAGTAGGAGTTTATCTCCAAAGCAATGCTTGGTTTAGGTAGGAAGCGAGGGAGCCGAAGGGTGTTCGATCTCCTTTGCTTGATAGTTTAGATGTTAGAAGATTTAGGAGCATTGGTTAGATAAGTGATATGTTGTTTTTCATTAGTAGGATGCATTAAGGTTTGGAAAATAAGGAGAAAAGAAGGAAAATATAAGTCTATGTAACAAGCAAGAAACAAGGGAACAAAGAAAGAAAGGAAAAAAAAGACTTTGATATCTTGGAAAGAATAGGGATAGAGAATAAAAAAAGAAACAAAAGGTGAGAAAGGGGAAAGTGAGAGCTCATTTGGACACTAAGAGATTGAGAGAGATAGCTGTTGAGAGAAGAGAGAGAGCCACATGTCGAGAGGGCAACGACATAGCAATTCGTAGTGTCATCACATTTGTGTGTTTCAAGTATGCTTTGAGTTTTCCCTGATGCTTATTGAATGAAGTTAGAACCTTGGGAATAGTAATAAGTATTGAATCGAATTATTTCAATCGATTTGTTGTCATTTAGTCTTTTTTTGCTACTTAGATGACATCCCTAGGACTTGGACAGTCGAATCCTCATTTGCTCTCAAACATCTAAGTCCCATAGTCCCACTCAGACTTAGACAGTTGAGTCACCTTAGTCCCACTTAGACACTTGGATTTGGACAAGACCACTTAGACTCTCACGACTGAGTCACTTTGATCCACTCAGATACTTTTTCAAAGTCCACTAGTATGGCAGATTTGGACACTCGGATGGGCACCCCTCATTTGAGTCTGTGTCTAACCACTTGGATGGTCATAGAGTCCACTTGGATGACCAAGTTTGGGACTCAGATGAACAAACCTACTACTTAAATGGATTGCCTAGAACACAGTCTTTGATAATTTTGACCACTCCAGGACCTAGTAAGGCCAATATCTAGCTGTCCATCAATGCAGGTTGGAATTCATACTTGCAGATGAGACCATAGAGCTGATTGTTACCAGGACTTTAACCTAATAGTCAAAGAGTGATTGAAATTAGCGACCACTAGCTACTTATCCCCACTTGGTAGGGCCTCAATTTGATTGCTTGGGTTGATCACCCATTAGACCACCTATCAAAACCCATGTGGGATCCAAAATTGATTGTTAGAAGTAATCACAATTCTTGTGAAAGAGCTGTAACGACATGAGACTGATTTTGGTAAAAGTGTGGATGTGATTGATTTCATCAAAGGTTGCACTCTATATCATAGACACTTAAGTGTATCTGGAAAGAATGAATTTTCACACACATCAAGTTGCACTGCTCAAGCATGTAAGTGTGTGCACACTTGCAGATTGATTGGATTAACAAGGAATATACTAAAGGGGATTAAGCTAAGAAACAAACTCACTAGTAGGAGTGCAACCCTAGAAATTGGACGAGTGACCCAAGGTACTAGAGACAAAGATCTAGGGAAGTCAAAACCATTAGACTAATGAGGGAAGGAAGAACCAACCAAGATTATGTTAGATATGATCAATGCCCCACCCTCATTAGGTGCTACCAATGATCCATGGTGCTCAAAGTTGTAAGGCCCCCATTATGAGGAGAAGCCAAATGTGAGCCCAGACATTGGTTGAGTCTTGACTTGTATATTAGATGAGGTCTATGTGACCGAATGGCAAAAAGGTGACTGTTGTGGGTCTAATCTTTGGGTTAGACGGAGTGGTTAAGCTGGTAGCAACTCGAGGTGCTTGAGTGATAGAGGATTGGGATAATGTCTTGATATTCTTAGGCAATAGATTAGAGGTAGTCCAAGTAGAGATAGTTAGAGAACCTCACTAGTGGACCTTGATGCCATCTTTGCCATGTTGAAGGGTGACTCAAAGGCCAAAAGTGATTATGGACCTCTAACTAAGTACATTCCTTGTCTCGAGGATGAGCACGATTGGATGCATGTGTTGGAAACCATTGATCTACCATTCTTGGATGATGAGGATGAATATAGGCAAGCAATAGACTCCGATAGTAAACCCAACAAAGCCACAACTTCTAACGTACCCCCAGTGGCCCTATGCATGATGGCCAGGAGTTCCATCGGCTGACCGGCACCAATCATATATCATGTCCCAACTAACAAATTGGAACTCCATAGAATCCCTGAGTATATGTCAAGTGAGCTAGTTGGCAAGCTAGCTACAAACCTAAAGTCCCTCAAGGATCTCATGGAGAGTAAGGAGTGGCAATGGACTAAGGTGCATGACTTAAACCCATTATACAATGGCTCTCATTACAAGTGAGAAAAAACTTGAGGATAGGAACCTTGAAAACAACACACAATCTGAGAACAATTCTTGCCGATCCTCGTGTTACTAGCAATCTTGAGCAATTAAGCAGCTCTTCCAATCGCTTCTTGTAGAAATGGTTCATGATGCACCATGAAGCTACTACACTGGGTAGTAAAGTGGTCATGACCATTGAGCATCAAAGAATGGTCAAATTATTAAAACATGACCCAACATATTGTGCATCTACTTCTCTCTAAGCAATCATTGAAGCGCATGCATTAACTCCACCTAAAAAGTTGTTGCACCATCCCCTCCTCAACAAATTGTTGACAGAAGAAGAGCTCCATGTCACTAGTCATTTTAATGGCCCCACACTATTGGATGACCTTACAACATATCTCTGTGAGTTGCTTGTTTGATCAAATAACCTAGATGCTCTAGAAAACTTGCAATAAAACCTAGACTTCTATGACTGGTGGATTTTGGACCCTTTTCCATTTGTACAAACCAAATAACACCATTCCTCCCTTGTAAATATAATAAATTTTCCTAACACAAAAATTGTAGCACACAGTTGACCCCCTCTTGCAAGCTAGGAAGCTTGACTCGCTTTTGCTGTGCAGGAGGGAAGGAAAGCCAAGGCCAATTCATGACCAAAGACCGATGCAAGCCGATGACTATGACCAGTCTTAATGGATGACCAACAAACAACTTACCAATAATGAACCACAAAACAAGTAATCCCTTTTGTAATAAGATGGTAAGAAATGGGTATGTCATGAGGCTTAATCACACAACCAATGC
The DNA here is from genome assembly GCF_053477565.2 of Lygodium microphyllum. Taxonomy (NCBI): domain Eukaryota; kingdom Viridiplantae; phylum Streptophyta; class Polypodiopsida; order Schizaeales; family Lygodiaceae; genus Lygodium; species Lygodium microphyllum. The sequence continues at coordinate 25,556,645 of NC_141147.1, forward strand.
ACGTGTACAATGTACAAATTATAATATCCGATTATTGTAAGAAAAGCATAAGGAAAAAATAACTCATGTGTACCATCTTGATATTTTTCAGAAAATGGAAAGATATAAACCAATATTGATAAAAGACACAATCACTGAGGATAAAACCATCTTTATCAGCTCAACAATGCACTGAATTTGGCATCAAAGTGGAGATGCACAAGGTGGGCCATTTGCATTACCGCACAACAAGTTGCATAGAAGGATTGATAGCATGATATCCTTGACTTGGTAGTCTCCTAATTGAATGTGAGCTAAGGTGATACATCAGACATGTTGTAACCTTGGTGTAGTATATAGCATGTGCATCAACCATATGCAATTATCAACTAGAAAGAAAAGCCTTCACATTGAAGTATCATTGGCAAGATAGTGATCATTGGAAGGAAGAAGAGGCACTCATTCAAATCACTCCTGAAGAAGTTGAAAAGGAATATACATCAAAAGTGCAAGATTAGTGAAAGTGTCCAAACACTAGGATGATCCAGTCCTATCTCAAAAGGGAGTACAATTTAATGGCATTAAGGAGGAAGAGCTGAAGATCATTGCTCAAGTATTCCACACTTCTTCTCAAACTATAATTCTTCCACGTTATAGAACATGATACTCAAGTGGCTCATGGAGGACATACTCACAAATAATTTGGACAAACAAGATTTAAACACATTATGGATTGAATGCATCATAGAGGCACTCACTAGAGTTTAGAAGGTCTACTCCTCCCTGAAGGCCCATCATGTGGAAGTCAAAAACACCATCATAGATTGGGACAGTGCATTGTCATGGCTTATTGGGTGTCAAATCGAGATCCATGAGGGAAGAGTGGTTAGGCCTATTCCACCTTCTAAGATACTGCATCTTGAAAGAGAAGAGCAGGAGACAAAGGATGAGAAATAGAACAAAGAAAACGACAAAGTTGGAAGATAATGAAAATGATGATGCAGATAGAAAAGGTTCTTAGAATCATGTAGAAGAATATGAAAGGAAAGAGTAGGAGAGGTAGGAGGAATAGAAGAAGTATATGGAAGATTAGTAGCAGGAAGTGCAAAACTCCATAGAATATTCATTGTGCATGCACTCTGATGAGCTTACACCAGAAGATAGTTCCAAGAAGGGAAAGGAGAAGCTTGATGAAGTCACCACAATTGAGTCAACTCTCCTCCTCAACTTGCAGAATTAGATGGAACAACAAGGGAAACAACTACAGAACTTGCAAGCCTAGATGGTTAGACTGGTAGAACAGAGATCCACACCACAGCAGAGCAAGAATGCCAATCTGAGGATGCACAAGCACTCTCCACGCAACTAGGTGGGTGGAAGAGAAATTGTGGAAAGAATGTACGTTGAACCTAAGAGTAGCAAAAACATGTCACTAGAAGAAAAGCAAAACACACAAGCCAAGCTCAAACAAGTCAATGAGAACTATAGGAGCTTCATTCTCCAAGCTAAAAAATAGAATCTAGACCTCCATGGACACCTAGAAGAGAAGGAGCAAGATCTTCAGGAGAGGGAAGTAGAGTTCAAAAAAGAATTATAAAAGAAGGAGGACTTCCTTCAACAGATGAGCAAGAAAGACATATCATTATGGGAGGAGCTCCAATTTCAAATATAGGTGAAGGATGCATCCCCATAAGCCCAAGAAAAGAAATTGAGGTACACAAAGAAACCTGCCAAAAAGATGAGGAAATAATGAGTAGTCTAGGGCAACAAAACTGGCTGACCTAAATAGGGAGAGCACAACGAACTTTTGCAAGAGAAAGAATGATGGAGAACTGTCTCTATAAAGAGCTACAAGAGACTATGGCCACTAGGAGATGAACCAAGCAGTTGCTTTAGTACAAGAGGATGCATAGAAAGTGTGATAGTCCACCTTGATGAAAATGTCCACCGACCTGGCTAGTGCATTATATGAGAAGCTAGACTCTAGACTCAAGTTGGATACCCAAAAAATTTCCGTAAGTAAAAGCAACAGAAACTATACAAGGAAGGAGCACTCCGAATCCAAGTGCCACAAATAGATGATCCAGCTAAGCTTAAGCTTCAACTTGGGGTAGCTTTGAGTATGATAGAAGGCATGAAGCAGGCTAAGGAAGTTAATCTAATGAGCATGGCACCCACTTAGAAAGATCTCATATGCCAGCTCTAGCAAAAAGTTTATGAAGAATGAGATTTGTGCGCCATAGGCTTCATATAAGAAGACCTCCCCTCTCCATCTCCAGTGGCCTTTGAACCACCCTCAGCCATGACTCCACCCACAGAATTGCCAAATTTGGAGGACTTTGACTTAGAAGATCCTCCCTAGGAAGCTACATATGAGACACTTGAGTAGAGAGGAGCCTATGATGCCATGATTAAGCAATTGAAGGCACAATCCCAAAGAGTGGAAGATCAGCCTCCTCCACTTGAACTATCAAAGAAGAAGAAGAGTAAGAGGATCATGAGATGGTAGTATAGAAGTACCAACTAGAATTAGTAGTGCTTGATTTCAAAATAGGTGAACAAGCCAACTTCAGGAACCCGCTACCACCATGAACTGTAAGAATTCTCATCCGAGCAATCGTCATCATAGCGTAGCAAAAAAGCGGGCAGCGCATTTGGATATGGATGCCTTTAGAAAATCTTCTCACCCCACCCAAATCAAAAGCCACTATTTTGACATGAAGCCACAATAAGCTTGGCCAGGACAACCAGAATGGAGGTATCCCATCCTAGAAAATTATCAAATGGCATGAAAAGCCTTCATTTATGATACTAATCATGCCCGCACGAATCCACTTTGATGTCTGTATCCTTGTCGGCATGGCAAGAACTATAATGAATAGGATCGTGGTAGGTACAATTTCCCTAAGATTCCCAATATCAGAGCCACAGATGTTAAGAAGACCTACTTGTTCTAGCCCAATGATCTCATTCCCTTCCTCGACTACTTTGTCAAAAAATTCGCCAATTGCCCAGATCCATCTTTCATCACTACTTGCAATTAGCTCCCCCTCCTCATTTTATTGCTAAAACAACCCATCACACCCTACGAGGAGAGGCTTTTGTCATTGTTCTCTGATGTGAATGCAAGTATTGATAGAGTGGCTATGATACGGCTTCATATAAGGGCCCTATTGCTACCTCCTTACTGTATTGAACTTCTACGAGATATGGTAGACAACAAATTCACTCTCTCTACACCACACAACCCTTCTACCTAGAATTTGATCTAAAACTTTGTGCAGCATGGAAGAAGTACTTGGTCAATAGAGAATGCCTACTCTATTCACTTAGGCCGATATTTGAGTTAAAAAAAACGTGTACCTAGTCTATTTATTTTATTCTACTATTAAAAAAAAGAAAAGAAGAAGAAAAAGAGAGAGATAGAAGCACATCATGCACTACATTGCACCTAGAGGTCTTCCTCTAGCCCCTTCCCCCATATCACAGCTTCAGGGCACCTCAAGGGCAGGGCAACTCGAGCTCTCTTGATAGATCTATCTCCCTAGAATTAGCACAATACCTTAAATTTTCACAAATTGCATCCTCAAGTGTGGGAGGACAATGTTTCAAACTTACTTGGAACTCGACCCACCTCCTAGTTCCACTACACAAGCACTTTGCACTACATGGATAGGTGGTCACACCCTTAGGGAGAGCACAATAATAGGTACACACATGCTCAAATAACCCACCAACATCGGTGGCCCACACTCAGCTCCACACTCATCTGCTCATTCATCAATAATCCTTAGCACAATCTCCTTCACCTCATTGCAATAGAGTGAGATTCCAGATATGTTCTCCTCCACTAGTCCAACACTTCTCACCGAGAGCATCCGGGCAAGAGTGCCATGGGACGACTGGCACTTCTCTAGGAGAGGGCCGAATGTTAGCTAGATTTTAGAAGACTCTTGAATTATCAAAAGTTTTTTGAAAACATTGAGACGTTATAAAGATCTTGGAAGATTTGGGGATCATAATAATTTATTTTGGCTTTCTGATACTACCCTAAGAGCTGGGCTCCCTCCTGTACAAGTTCTAACACATAAATGTGGCTTATGAATATGGTCTAAGAAGATTGGTCTTTGGCAAAAAGATGGGCAGGGTGCTCAAAGAAAAAGGGAAAATCCTAACCCTACAAATATAGAAGGGATGAAGATGAATAGAAGAGGCTATTCATGTGTGTGCCAACTTCTTGTCCATCTTCTTGCCATTTGTGAGCTAAGGAGAGAGAGAGAGATAGTGTGTGTGGAGAGGAAATGAGGGAGAGCGAGGGACCAAGGGTGAATCATCCTTATCCTTCTCATTTATGCTCTCTCATGCCTCACCTCATGCATTCTCATTGCATGTGAAGGGCCGTAGAGGGTGAGGGAGTGGGTGCTTGCATGAGTCATGGAGCCATTTAGTGCCACCTTTTGCTTGAGAAAAGGCCTATAGGAGAGCTCACTACATTGGTAGGTTTGTGCGCTATATGCAGGAGCCTAAGTGAGAGCTGGCCTATTGCATCATGTGCTCGATCTCTTGAAATAATAAGGTTGTGCGCAAGGTTCCCATCAGTGGGTGTAGAAGCTCAGCATGCCCTCATCACTAGCACTATGGGCTGCATGCAAGGAGAACTGATTAGTCTCCCTTCACTTTCCCATTTGTATCAATATTCTTTCTTATTAAGTAGCTTTCATTCTTCTTTTCTTGCAGTCTCTCTTTGTTTCTTTGTCTTTGTGTTTTTGTTCCTTTCCATTGTGCACTCTCATAGTCTCAACCGTTCTTGCATGTGGGGGAACATACTTTCCTACACTCTTTATGATTGGAGTTCTTACGCGTGGTATGAAAAACTCATCATTCATAGACTATCCTCGGAACTTTCACCCATAGGCTTCTTTCCTTGTGCGATTTCTTCTCTCTTTTGTATACTCCTTAACCTGCCACTTCATGAATATAATTGCCACAACTTTCTTCATGGTCTTGAGGTCCAAACATATCCTCAACATGCTAATTTTCTTTAACATTATTTTTTAAAAATTTTCTTTACATACCCATCATCATCACTAATCTTATAGATATCCATGTCAACTTCATCTTTCAGTTGATACCAAAACTCATACTCACTAAATCTCACATTCCTGCTTATGTGAATCTCTTTAGTGACATGATCATAAGATTTGTAGCCCTTCTTCTCATTAGGATACCTAGGGAAAATGGATTTAAAAGCTTTTGGGTTTCACATTCTTCCTCAAATCATTAGGGATATGTACATAGCATACACAACCAAACACCCTAAGGTATACAATTGTAGGTGTCCTGCCATGCATCTTTTCATATGGAGATATATGATGCATCCAACCAATTGAAGCTAAATTTTGTGTGATAGTGGGCATGTATAAGACATCCCCAAGCTTATTATTTGTGACACAACCAACCAAACACCCTAAGGTATACAATTGTAGGTGTCCTGCCATGCATCTTTTCATATGGAGATATATGATGCATCCAACCAACTGAAGCTAAATTTTTTGTGATAGTGGGCATGTATAAGACATCCCCAAGCTTATTATTTGTGACACGATCATAAGATTTGTAGCCCTTCTTCTCATGTAGATACCTAGGAAAAATGCATTTAAGAGCTTTTGGGTTTCATCTTCTTCCTCAAATCATTAGGGATATGTACATAACCAACTGAATCTCTTTAGTGACATGATCATGAGATTTGTAGCCCTTCTTCTCATCTAGATACCTAGGAAAAATGCATTTAGTAGCTTTCACGTTTCATTTGCTTCCTCAAATCGCTAGGAATATATACATAGCATACACAACTAAACAACATAAGATATGCAACTGTAGTTGTCCTACCATGCATCTTCTCATAATATGGACAAATGTGATGCATCCAAACAATTGAAGCCAATTTTTTTGTTATAGTGGGCACATATAAGACATCTACAAGCTTATTTTTTGCCTCGTCCTAGTCACCAAAGGCACATTCCCAGTATGAGTTATCTTATGCAATGTGTTATCTCCTATAGCCACATACTCTTCACTTTGCATTTTTTGCTTTCTATCAAAATATTTTGCATGGTGAGTCATATGGTTTTTAACACCTAAATCCAAAATTTAGTCATCCTCTCTAGGAGGGTGCATCATATTGCCAAGTACATGCTCCACGGTGAAGAGATAACCTGTTATAAGATTTGAGATACACGCTCGACCTTCTTATATACTTAAAAGATATAGGGTGAATATTATGCTGGTGCAGAGAGAGAACATATGAGAGAAAAGAAAGATGTAGAGAGGAAGAGAGATAGATAGAGAGATTAACAACACACTAGGGGCTGGAAGATGGGCCAGTCCCCCCCCCTTGTGGAGTTATATTATTGACAAGGAGCAAGCTCCTCTCTTACACATAAACCAGTTCTTATCTTGTAAATCTTGGGAACAAGATCACGGTTCCTTGCATGGTATACAACTGGCTAACACTTGCATAGCTTGGAAGTTGGCACCTTTTGATTCTTCTTGAGTCTCTCATTCTCTCCTACACAATATGTGTAGGGATTTCCTCTTGGAGCTTGATTTTAGCAAAGCTCTTGCAGCACTTGCATAATTCGAGGGTTGGCGAGCTTGAACTTACACAGATCCTTGCACGGTATACAACCGGCAAGCACTTGCACAACTCGGAAGTTGGCTCCTTTGATCTTCTTGATTTCTTTTGTTCTCTCCTACACAATATGTATAGGGACTCTCTTCTTGATGCTGCTTGATTTTCACCAAAGCTTCTGCAGCACTTTGTGAGACTCGAACCACCTTCTCTACTCCTCTTACATGAATACAAAGGGATGCTTCCTTCACCTCCTCCACACCCAAGGAGAGCCTCCCTTTTATAGCCTCCAAGAGCTTCTCTTCTTGGAGAGAGACTTGAGTGCCAAGATTGGAAAGGTTGATCTTCATGCAAGATGTGGCTGTTCCAGGACCTACTCTGTAGTACCAATTTTGGAATATCTCTCTGTGCATTGCTCGGATGGAAAAACGTCCAACACAAAAGTTGTAGATCTCGCCGTTTCTAATAACTCATGGGGTTGATTTTAGAGATCGGCTTTCTATTGCCAGATATTTTAAAAATGAACTCACCATGTCTATTTTAAGAAAAGTAACTTTTTAAACTCTATTCATAACTTGTGGTCCATGCAACCACCTCGAGCCATAGATAAGGAGAGTTCATTAGATTGCATTGGGCCTCAACCTTAAGATTGAATTCCACACAAAATCTTATGTCATCTTAGACCTTAGAAAGAGAAAATCACTTCACTCCTCACTTCTAGAGGATCGCATCTCTCATCTTTCTTAGTGAGAGAATTACTTCTCTTGTCTTTCTTAGTGAAAGAATTGCTTCTCTCCTTCATTCATTAAGAGAGGAAAGACCTTAAACCTTGACTTGTAAGGGAGAGGATGACTCCAAATGAATGCAATGCTCATTACACATAAGTAAACGTTCCTAGGCATCCCCGGATGCACACATAGATACATATACACAATGCCAATGCACTTCCTCTTCTTAGAACTCAATCCATCTTCATTTATATGTAACTCCTTGGTTCTTGTGTACACTCTTCCACTTGGTAGACACTTCCTTTCCTCTTCATAACTTGTATTGCCTGTACCAGATCCCCATCATAATGCTCTGATCACCCCACTAAATGATGCACTAGAAATAATGGTCTCTAAATGGTCTCATGGCCATGCTAGATCATCACCAACACTTAAAGAAAAGTGAGTCATTAATTTATTGATATAAATTTACTAAATAGATAATTCATAATAAGCAATCAATTTAGTAACATCCTTTTGGCTCCTAAATAGTTGACCTCAACTGTAGAGGGGATACATAGTCCTTAAGAAGATCCGAAAAGTCTTGTAGTTCTCTCTCAGTCATAAACTAATTGTCCAATGGGGGATAATTCTTAAACTTAACCAGATACTTTCGTAATAACTTACATGACATTAGAGTATTGTCCTGATGGTATAAAATTCTTTCAAGCACAAGGAACTCTTCTGTTTCTTGTATGTTAGGTAAATCTTCCTTGATTGGTTCCATTGGAGGTTCTCCAATATAGGAATGTAGCAAACTTACATGGAGAGCATTGTGAATGTTCCAATGACTTGGTAGATCCAAACAAAAAGTCACATCGTTTATCTTATCTATGATCTTGATAGGGCCCTAATAGCAATTAGAAAGCTTAACCACTTTACTCTTTTGAACTTTTTGCTTCTTCAAGCGAGCCTTCTCAAACTTAAGAAGAACATACTTGAGATCTAACTTACGACGATGCTTATTAGCTTCGCATTTATGCTTCTCTTGTGTCCTTTGGATAACAGCTTTTACTTGAGTGAAAGTTGTAACAATGTCTCTTACAAACTCATTAGCTGCAAAGATCTTAGCCTTCATAAGAAGAATGGGTGGTAAATGAGGCTTACCATAGATAATCTCAAAGGGTGCCTTACCAATACTAGAGTGCACCATGTTATTGTCTGCAAATTCTACTAAAGGCAAATACTTTTCCCATTCTCTTTGATTATCAAAGACATAGGATTTCAAAAGGTCCAAAAGAGTAGAATTAGCACTTTCACTTTCCGCATTCGTTTGAGGATGATAAGAGGATGAAAAACCTTTTCCGATTCTCGAGGTTCTCGAAGAGAGCTTGCCAAAAGAGGCTGGTCATGCGGGGATCTCGATCTCTTATAATGGACTTAGGCATGCCATGTTGCTTGAAAATATGAGCAATGAATAGCTTAGCCATATGATTGGCTTTGATTGTCTTTTGCACAAGTATAAAGTGTGCTTGCTTACTGAATCTATCAATGGTAGTCCAGATTGCATCGTTGCCTACTTGTGTGTGAGGAAGCTCCATAATAAAGTCCATGGCTATACTTTCCCAAGGCTCATAGGGAATAGGTAATGACTTTATTAGGCTAGGAGGTTTATGCCTATTATACTTTACTTTTTGGCATATCTTGCACTCACGGACATATCTTTACATGTCAGCTCTAAGAGTGGGCCAAAAGAAATATATTTTCAATGCTTGAGTAGAGGGTAGAATACCCCTATGTCTAGCATATGGAGATGCATGTGCTTCATCCATTACCTTGTGTTGCAATGATAATGCCACACAGATTGCTTAATGATGATACAAATAACCATCTCGAATCAAGTAAGGTGCAATAGATTGACCTCGATCCCATATGGTTGAGAAGTCAGAATTAGTTGTATACAATTTGGGTAAATCCATGATGTGAGGTGCCCGCCGATCGGCTTTCCAGGCACTCTTTTCAGCAGTCCATTGAGAAACGAATCTAAGCGTCACTGCCCGGCACTCCCAGGGAATGTTCCGAGTTTTGTCGCCTAGGGTTTCCCGAATCCGCCTCGCAACGGAACATTCACGACCGAACCCACTAGGATCGACCTGAAATTCGGGTTCCTAGTTGTCAAAGTCTCCTATTAGCATTCTAGCGTTGGGTTTTGGACATCCTACTTTATGCAGAGATACCCAATCTGAAGCAGATCCATGCCACACTTGGTTCAAAGAGAATGGGAAACGAGAGGGATGCGCTGCTCAACCTCTCTTCCCATAGGGCATAGTCCCATTCTGGTCCCCTAAAACGGCATGAATCGGGTTCTAACCTAACAATACCTAAAAGTCGAATGACGATAAAAACTTATGAGAAGCCTCCCAGTTCTCTGGGACCACCCTGCCGTAGGACGAACCCGTTGGGGGTTCCGCCCACCCGCTTCTCTTAATAGCTTTAGTTTTCTAATTAGGTCCTACCACATTTATGTGTGACACTTAAAATCAGCTTCATTAATTAAGCCTTTTAGGGAATAGGGTTCGTTCGCATAACTTACAGCACAGACACAAAAACAGAGCAAAGCAGTCTATTGACAAACAAGTTCAAACAAGTTCCTTAACTTATCTTCAAGTTAATCTTTGTCTCCCGCCCATACATGAGAAATTATGTATCGCTTCTGTCCAACAGAAGTATCCCTTCTGCCCTGCAGAAGTAACTGGTCCAATTCACATGGCACCACAAACTCAATCCTTTATCTAGAATAGGATCTCCCAACATGCCCAGATGTTGGGGGCCACGGAGGTCTTCAACTCCATTCTAGACCCAGCAAGGGGTGTCCAGACCTCCAACTGACCCGCAAGCTGTCTAGGAGCAAAACATCATTCCCGCGGTTGGCCTTTTCACCACTCGACCTTCGGCCCATGAATCAAGCAGTGCCCTCTCGGGTTAATACGCAGTGTGACCATGGAGGTGATTCACCCGTACAATATATCCTTCCTTAATTAAATCCTTTAAGAATCAAGCACAAACAAGGCATTCAGCCTAACATCATTTTCTAAGAAAACATTCCTTTAATCCCATGGCGACTTGTCATCACAGACCCTTGCCATGCATTTACCATAAATCACAAGCACTTGGAATAATCATCCAAACAACAACTAACAACCAGTTGAATGTAAAACATTTAGGATGTTGTTCGATCAATCAACAAAACCAATTATATTCTTTCCAACCAATGCAAGAATAGACGTTATAACATTTCCATCGTATATTTGCTCTCTCCCTTGGGATCTAAGAGCAATACCATGCAAACATGTTCTTAACACTTCCTTTCTTCGGCTAGGGCATATGTTAAGGGTTCAAACACTATTCATGATGTAAGTTCTATAGGTCACTTACATTGATTGATAACCCAAAAAAAGTGCAGAAAAAGTCTTATGAGTGTAGTATTGTACCTGCAAAGTCCAATGTGAGGATAGAAGAGGTTAATATCATGCAGGCCACTGATTCAGATGATGATTACATACTTTCAGCTTCTTCATGTGATGCCCTATAGGCTTTTGATATACCTTCTTATTGATATATCGAGCTCCACTCGTGATATGCCAGGGTGACCGTTGTGCATTTATGTCACCGACTTGTTAGTTGCAGATGCGGTTGGTACACCGCCCATGAATAATAGCTAGATGATAGCTATCCTTATCTACTCTAGTTCGTGGCTCAGTTAGTATGCCACCTTAGTTAGTTGAGTTTGGTTTGAGACCCATATATAGGGTTCTTCTATTTCTTGGTATAAGAGTTCTCTTTGGCTTACACAACTAAGAAGAGAAAAACTATTTTCAGCCTCCACCTCTGTGTGTATTCCCCCATTGTGTAAGCAAGAAAGCTTCAAGTGAGACTCCTTCCTTCTCTCCCACAATCTTGACATGGTATCAGAGCCTTGTTTGTGGTAAGGAGCTCAAGAAAGCAAGCCAAGTTCACGGTGTTCTGGTAATAAGACCAGTGTTGCTTTCATTTTTCTGGTGTGGGAGCAAGTCTTTGTAGGTAGCACAGCCGAAAAGTGCAGTAGTGCATTGTCTCAGGTTGAAACGCCCTTCGCGGTGAAGCAAGAGGGTAGTATATGCTGCGGGACAGGGCTTTAGCCCTAGGTGACCCTGTTTTTTTGATTTGAGGCCATTTCGGGGCCTGTTTTGGAGGCGGAAGTTTTCTGTACGCACTCAGGAAAAGGCCCTGTTTTATGCTGTGAGACCACTGTTCTACAGGTCGGTGAAAAGTTACCACAGAAATTGCATCGTATGCTTGTGTGCAGAGACATTGGGAGTTACAAAATCATCCTTGGTTCCTATTTATGCAAAATCGTCACTAGGAAGTGACTGTGTGGTCAAATACCACTTTCGCCAGCTTTGCAGATTTGCCCTTGTGAGGGTGAAGCTGTGTTTTTTGCAGTGACAGAATTTTTTGCAGTGTTCTATAATAGCGTCTGATTCTCTTTCACAGATTGTTACTGAAAAGCTTGACAAGAATAACTTCCAAGCATGGAAGTTTAGAATGATGAATTTCCTTATGGGAAAAGGATATTGGAAATTTGTTGCAGGAAATGAAGAAGAACCAGTTCTTCTTGATGTTCCCAATCAACAGCAAATGTAGGCATTTAAAGCATGGCATGAGAGAGCCAGGAAAGTTATGTATTGGCTGTCTATCAACATTTCAGACTCTATGATTGTGCATATTCAGGATGCAAGTATGCCAAAGGAGGCATGGGATACTTTGTCAAAAATGTATAGCACAAATACACAAGCCACGAAAATGCAGCTCAAGCAAGAGTTGCACAATGTGCAAAGAGAAAGTATGAGCATCAATAACTACCACATGAAGGTGAAGAAGATTGCATATGCACTTGCTTCCATTGGGTCGCCAGTGGAAGATGATGATTTAGTCTCAGTGACCTTGAATGGTCTAGGAAAGGATTATGCACAGTTTCGAACATCCATTTCCGTCCGTGAAAGATTTCCTGATTTTGAGGAGTTGATTGCTCTTCTAATTTCTGAGGAGCAGAGAAATGGTGGTGCATATTCTTCAGGAGGAACTTCAAAAGAAGCTGTCTTCTACTCAAATGCTGGAAGAGGTAGAGGCAGAGGTAGAGGCAGAGGTAGAGGAGGCCAATTTGGAGGCCGTGGTAGAAATTAGAATATGCAGCAAACTCAAGAAAACAAGTCCTATGGAGGAGGACGTGGTAACTCTAGAGGCAGGGGGAGCCAAAGAGGTCATGGTGGATGGCAAAGAGGCCAAAATGCAACCAACAATGTTGAATGCTACTACTGTGGTAAAATAGGTCATATGGCTAAAGACTGTTATAAAAAGCAGAATGACATCATGAATGGAAAATTGCAACAAGGGAATTATGCATCTTCTAGTAGACAAGGTGATGACAGAAATGAGCATTTGTTTATGGTGCAGCATATGAACAATTCTGTGACAAGTGCAGAAGAAAGCAACCATGTATGGTATGTTGACTCAGGTGCATCAAACCACATGACAGGTCATGCAGAATGGATGGAGGATGCAAGGAAAATGGAAAAACCAGGATTTGTGGAGACCGGTGATGATACTGCACATCCTATTGTGCAGATTGGAAAAATTCCTTTATCTATGCAGGATGGGAAAAAGAAATACCTGTAAGATGTATTTCATGTCCCGAATATCACCAAGAATCTGGTTTCTGTTGGTCAAATGGTTGAGCAGGGCTTGCAGGTCAAATTTAATCCTCATGGATGCTTTGTTGAGGATATGAAAAATAAAGGTCGCTTGATAGCAAAAGGAAAGAAGAAGGGCAGAATGTTTACGTTGGATGCAGACATGCCTGAATTGAGTGCAGCAATGTTTGCACATGGGACTGGTGTAGTTGCAGATATTGATATATGGCATAAACGCATTGGTCATGTTAATGTACAACGACTTAAATCAATGTAGGCCCAAAATATTGTTGCAGGATTGCCAAAATTCAAGGTTGCAGAAATGCATAAGGTATGTGAAGCCTGTCAGTTTGGAAAACATGCAAGGAAACCATTTCCTAGACATGTTCAAGAGAGTGAGAAGCCATTGGAATTAATCCACTTTGATGTGTGGACTACTAAAGCTGCATCTCTTGGAGGTTGTCATTATTTTGTCACTTTTATTAATGACTATAGCAGAAAAGTTTGGGTGTATTTTATGAAAAAGAAAAGTGAAGTTTTTGGGCATTTCAAAACTCTTAAAGCTATGGTTGAAAAAGAAACAGGCCTACAAATAAAATGCCTAAGGTCAGATGGAGGGGGAGAGTACCTCTCAAATGAGTTTGCAAGATTCCTACAGGAGCATGGCATAAAGCAGCAATATTCATGCAGTCATACCCCACAATAAAATGGAATTGCAGAAAGGAAAAATAGGCATATTGGAGAGGTATCTCATGCCATGCTCAATGAAAAAGACTTGCCAGATTTTTATTGGGCTGAAGCAATTGCTACAGCAGTCTACATAATGAATAGGACTCCCACTGCAGCAATACATGGGATGACTCGAGAGGAGAGGAATATTGGTAGGAAACCAGATATTTCTCATTTGAAGATTTTTGGTTGCATTGCCTATGTTCATGTGCCAGATGAGTTGAGATCCAAGTTGGATCCAAAAGCTGAGAAGTGCATCTTTATTGGTTACTCTTTGCAGCAGAAAGGGTATAGATGCTATAACCCTTCTACGTGTAAGTTTACAGTAAGCAAAGATGTTGGTTTTGATGAGATGAGTAGCTGGTATAAACCAGTAAATGTGATTGATGATGTAGATGCACAAAATGGTAATGCTGCACAGAATTCACAGCAGCAGTCACAAAATATTAGTGGACCTGGAGTGTCCTCTAGCAGTGGTTCACATTCTTCGCCATGGACAGACAGATTGAGATCATGAGAATATTCTCAAAGCAATGTAGATAGTGGTATGCAGGTATCACGAAAAGGAAAAGAGAAGGTAGATCAACCCATGTTTGATGTAAATGCAGGTCACTCTTATGTGGATGGTGAATCGAGTGGCTCAGAACAGAGCATTGATGATGAGTTGGATATTCCTTCTATTGTTACACTTGGAGTAAGGAAGACCAGGGATGTTTTGAGAGCACCTGGGAGTGAACCTACTTTGCGCAGGTCTACTAGAGCTAGGTATCCTGTGGATAGGCTGAAATATGATGGATTTACAGCCATTCACTATGCATATATGGTCAAAGTGATACATGAACCAGAACCCACTTCTTTTGAGCAAGCCATGGGAAAAGAAAAATGGGAGAAAGCCATGGATGAAGAAATGGATGCCTTGGAAGCAAATGCTACATGGGAATTGGTACCTTTGCCTAAAGGTAAGAATGCAATTGGCTGTAAGTGGGTTTATAAGGTGAAGCACAATGCAGATGGTTCTGTGAACAAATACAAGGCAAGATTAGTAGTCAAGGGGTATGCACAAACATATGGCATTGATTATGAAGAAACATTCAGTCCGGTTGCAAGGATGGCAACCGTAAGAGCAGTCATTGCTATGGCTGCATCAAAGGAATGGTCTTTACATCAGATGGATGTAAATAATGCCTTCTTGCATGGTGATTTGCAAGAAGAGGTCTATATGGAGAAACCACCAGGTTATGTGCATGCTGTTCATCCTGAGTTTGTTTGCAGGTTGAAGAAAGCATTGTATGGCTTGAAGCAAGCACCTAGAGCATGGTCTGACAAGATAGGATAGTATCTTGTCACTATTGGCTTTCAGATTTCCAAGGCAGATTTTTCACTTTATGTGAGAAAAACAGAGAAAGGTATTATGCTACTTGTCATTTATGTTGATGATTTGATTATGACAGGTGACAGTGATGAAGATATCCTTCATGTGAAAATGCTATTGAAGCAGAAGTTTGAGATGAAGGATTTGGGAGAGCTGCGTTATTTCTTGGGCATTGAGGTGATTAGATCACCAAGTGGGATACAGCTCTTGCAGAGGCAGTATGGACTGGACATGCTGTCCAAATATGGGATGACAGGCTGTAAGCCTATTTCAGTTCCTTTGGAGCAGAATGTGAAGTTGAGCACAGATGCATGTAAGCTTCTGGAAGACCCTACTATGTATAGACGCATAGTAGGAAGTTTGATTGATATAACTATTACCAAGCCAGATTTGAGCTATGCTATTGGATTGGTAAGTCAGTTTATGCAGGCTCCAAGGAAACCACATTTGGATGCGACTAGATGCATACTCAGATATGTGAAGTCCACATTGCAGTATGGACTATTTTATGAGACTGGGGTTCAGATACAGTTGCATGGATACACTGATGCTAATTGGGCTGGTAGTATTTCTAATAGACGATCTACCAGTGGATATGTGTTCTCTTTTGGGAGTGCTGCAGTCACTTGGAGTAGCAAGAAACAGCCTACAGTTGCCTTGTCGAGCACAAAGGCTGAGTACAGGGGTGCAGCAATGGCTGCATGTGAGGTAGCTTGGTTGCATAAGCTACTTTATGATATGCATTAGCCTACAGATGGGCCATTTGTCATTTATTGTGACAACATGAGTAGTATATACTTGGCAAATAACCCAGTCTATCATGCTAGAACAAAGCACATTGAGGTGCATTATCACTATGTGCGGGAGAGGGTTTTACTAGGTCTTATTGATCTAGTTTATGTCAGTACAGAGGATCATGTAGCTAACATATTTACGAAGGCATTGGGCGCAGAGAAGCTGCGCAAGTTCAGAGACCTGCTTGGTGTGCAGGAATTGGGATTGAGCTCGAGGGGGAGTGTTGAGATATCGAGCTCCACTTGTGATATGCTAGGGTGACCGTTGTGCATTTATGTCACCGACTTGTTAGTTGCAGATGCGATTGGTACACCGCCCATGAATAATAGCTAGATGACAGCTATCCTTATCTACTCTAGTTCGTGGCTCAGTTAGTATGCCACCTTAGTTAGCTAAGTTTGGTTTGAGACCCATATATAGGGTTCTTCTATTTCTTCGTATAAGAGTTCTCTTTGGCTTACACAACTAAGAAGAGGAAAATTGTTTTCAGCCTCCACCTCTGTGTGTATTCCCCCATTGTGCAAGCAAGTACGCTTCAAGTGAGACTCCTTCCTTCTCTCCCACAATCTTGACACTTCTATGTATGCGCAGTGCTGGCTCTTGGATTTGAGTGCGTCCTTTCATGTGATACCCTTTAGAGATTGGTTTGATACCTATCGTACCATGTCTGGTTCTATGCGTCTTGGTGATGGCAGGTCTCTTGACATTGTGGGCATTGGAGATGTTAGGCTGCAGTTTCCTTTTGGCAGTTCTTTTGTTTTGTATGATGTATGCCATGTACCTGCGCTGACTTGCAGCCTTATGTCAGCAGGACAGCTTGATGATGCAGGGTATTTTGTGTCTTTTGGAGACTCTGCATGGAAGATTACTTGTGGCAAGCTTGTGCTTGCAAGACGTGCCAAGTCTGGCAACCTCTATCCCTTGTATCTAGAGCTACATTGGATCATGTTTTGTCTGTGGGTTCTATTCTCCATGTATCCCTTTGGCATGCTCGTTTGGAGCATATGTCTCTTAAAGGAAGGAAAATACTCCGGGCTTTGTAGTATCTTCCACCTTTTGACTCTTCGCATTTTGATTCTTGTGATCATTGTTTGTATGGTAGGCAGACTAGAAATATGTATAAAAAGTCTGGTAAGAAACGCATGGGTGAGCCCTTGGCTCTTTTGCACTCAGATGTATGTGGGCCCATGCCCTGTCAGTCACTTGGTAGGACAAAGTACTTTGTTACTTTCATAGATGATTACTCATGTAAGGTTTGGGCTTATCCCATAAAGAGAAAATCCGATGTCTTAGACACATTTCAGCATTGGCTTGCATTGGTAGAGAACCAGTTGGGAAAAAGGCTAAAATTCCTAAGGACAGATAATAGGGGTGAGTATGTATCACGTGCTTTTAAGCGGTTTTGTGATGAGCGGGGTATTAAGTGTCAATTGACCTCCCCTTACACCCCTTCCTAGAATGGTATGGCTGAATGCATGAATAGGACCATTCAGGAAAGTGTCCACATCATGCTTAGCCAGGCTAGCTTATCGCACCACCTTTGGGTTGAGGCAATTACTATTGCAATGCATCTCATTAACAGGTCACCTAGCAGTGGCATTGACTTTCAGGTTGCGGAGGAGGTATGGGCAGGCAAGCCCCCCTTTTATAATCATTTGCGTGTCTTTGGATGTGAGGCATTCTGCTATGTGCCCAAGGACAAATGCAATAAGATGGATCCTAAAAGTGTCAAATGCATTTTCATTGGCTATGGAGATGCAGGAGATATGGGCTATCATTTATGGGATCCGTAGGCATGGAAAGTAATCTGCAGCCATGATGTCATCTTTCATAAGGACAAAATGCATATACAGCTTGAGAAAGTGATTGAGGTATGCAGAGTTATCTTTCACGAGGAGCCACCTGCTCTCATTCAACCCGCTCCACGACCAGCTAGACAGCGTGCAGCAGCATCACCTGATGCTCATGGCCCAAATGCTAGACATGCTGATGTTAGACAGGATGCCAGTCAAGCAACAGAGCCTGGATTAAGGCGTTCTACTAGAGATAGATGACCTCCTACCCGGTTTGTGCCCTCTATGGATTATGTACGGTTACAGATGCAGGAGAGCCTCTCACTTATGATGAAGCTATGCACAGGGATGATTGTCACTCTTGGGAGAGGGCTACGCACAGGGGTGATTGTCACTCTTGGGAGAGGGCTATGCAATCTGAGCTTGAATCGTTGCATAAGAATCAGACTTGGGATTTGGTTTCCTTGCCTCAAGGTAAGAAGGGTTTGCCATGCAAGTGGATGTACAAGCTAAAAAGCACCCCTTGACACCCCAAGCCGGTATACGAGGCTCGATTGGTTGCTAAGGGTTTTAAGCAGGAGCACAGTGTTGACTTTGATGAAGTCTTTTCTCATGTGGTCAAGATGACCACCCTACTCTTAGTCTTGGCCTTGGTTGCACAGCTTGACCTGGACTTGTACCAAATAGATGTCAAGACGACTTTTTTACATGGGGACTTGCATGATGAGATTTATATGGAGCAGCCTAAGGGCTTTGCAGACCCTGGCAAGAAACACCTAGTGTGCAAGCTAAAGAAGAGTCTATATGGGCTTGAAGTAGGCACCTAGGGAATGGCACCATAAGTTTGATACATTCATGTAGTCACATGGCTATAGCTGCAGTGCTATGGATCTGTGTTTGTACACAAAGAAAGCCCATGATGGTTCTTTATTGATTTCAGTACTCTATGTGGATGACATGCTTTTAGTAGGGACAGCTCATGAGGAGCTAGATGCTCTTAAGGCTCAGCTCAAGAAGAGCTTTGAGATGAAAGATCTGGGACATGCCTCTCATATACTTGGTATGCACATTACACGAGGTAGATCTCAGGGACTACTCTATCTCTCACAGAGGGAGTACATCCATAAAGTCCTTGAGTGCTTCCGTATGCAGGATGTTAAGCCTATTGGTTATCCATTACCTTCTCATGTGAAGGTTTCACATGCCGATTGTCCATAGACAGATGAGCAGAGGGCCAAGATGGCCAAGATTCCCTATGCATCCGCCGTGGGCAGTCTTATGTATGCCATGATAGCCACCCATCCAGATATTGCTTTTGCAATTGGGGTTGTGGCACGTTATATGGCTACACTTGGCAAGAAACATTGGGATGCTGTGAAGGGTGTGCCATGTTGCGTGGGGGGTTTGGTGGAGCGGGGTTTTCCGAGGAGGGAGGGCGTGCCATGTTGCGCGGGCGGGTTGTTGGACCGGGGATTTCTGAGGAGGGAGGGTGTGCCATGTCGCGGGGGGGGGGGGGGGGGGGTTGGGTGGTGCCATGTCGTGGGGGGGTTTTTTGAGGAGGTCCGCTGGGGGGTGGGTGGTTCCATGTCGCGGGAGGGGGTTGTGTGCAGTGGGGTGTGTGTGCCGTGTCATTGCGGAGCGGGATTTCTGAGAAGGGAGGATGTGCCATGTCGTGGGGGGGTGAGGTGACGTGCCGTGGGTTGAGCGGGGTTTTCGGAGGCGTGGTATCATGAGGTACCTTAACGGCACAACATATATGTGTCTTTGTTATGGTAGCTAGGATATAGGAGTCATGGGATACACTGACTATGATTATGCAGGACATGCAGACAGTAGGAAGTCCACTTCTGGCTATGTGTTCACTTATGCTGGAGGCGCAGAAGTGTACGGCTTTTCTACTACAAAGATCGAGTATATTGCAGCCATAGAGGCTTCCAAGGAGGCTATCTGGTTAGGCTGTTTGATTACTGACCTTGGTATGATAGATGCTATGCCTACACTGCATTCGGATTCTATGAGTGCCATTCAATTGGTCGAGAATCCAGTTTTCCATGCGAAGATGAAACATATTGAGGTGAGGTATCACTTCATTCACGAGGTCGTTGAGGACAGGTTTGTTGACCTTGTCAAGATTTTGATTGAGCAGAATTCTGCAAACTTGCTCACGAAGAGCCTCACTATAGAGTGCTTTTACTTCCTCAAGAGATTGATGGGCATTGGATGAGATGATGTCATTTTCCTCATCCTGTTGTACATGTATACATGTTGTACAGTCTTTTCTTTTTTCTCTCTCACTGGGGCAAGTTCACCTTTAAATGGAAGGTTGTTGGGCGTAAAGGCGCCTCTGCCTAGCCGCTCATGTATTACTACACTGACAATACTTGCCACTGCACACTACAAGTGGTGGGCACCTGTCACAGTCACTTATTCTTTATTCTTTTAGTGAGAATTTGAATAAAGGAAGGCCCAGCCACACATTGTGGTTGTTGGAGTTCCCACTCTTGAGTCTCTCTCTCTCTCTCAGCTCTTGCTCTCCATCCACCATAGCTCTCACCGCCAAGCTTCTTGCTCTTGGGTTCCACTTCTTTTCAGTCCACTAATCAAGGTCTAATCCGCAAAGAACCAAGCATCAATGAGCAATGAAAGCTCAATAACCAACTACCAAGACAATGGAGCAGGCATTGCTCAAACATGTATCTGCATCCAGGTAAATCCAAGATCTATAATCGGGGCATTAATTAAGGGTCAAATAGCATCCAAGTTGCATAAGTGATAAGCCAACCAAATGCAAACTTGTTAACCCTCAACGGAATGAAGGTGGAAAATCCGGAAAAGCTAAAGTAGAAGACAAAGACAAAGGCAAAGGCAAAGAGAAAAGGAAGATAAAGACGCACAAGGAGAAGAGTCCTAAATAAGGGAGAAAGGCGCACAAGGAAAAGCGCAAGCCAAAACTTTTGTAAAAGAGGGCAAGGGCATCATGGTTTAATTCAAGGAGCCCCGGGCTCTCACCCGTGCAATTTGTAAATGCAGATGGGTGGTGGAAAGGAAGCTAGGAAGATAGAAGGACAATGGGAAAAAGGGCCTAGGCTATGGCCGACCATGTAAAAAAGGGGATGACCGCCCAAAAGGGATTTAGGGTTTTGTATATAAAGTTGAAAAGTGAATGAGAAGCTCATTCTTGTGTGTGGCAAAAAGTGGCTCTCCTCTTCTTCTTCTTCTTCTTGTTCTTGCTTGCTTGAGCTTGTGCTTGAGAGAGGGAGTGTGAGAGTGTGAGGGAGTGAGTGTGTGAGGGTGAGGGACCGTGGGGTGGAGAAGCTCTCCATCTTCTCCTCTCTTCTTCTCTTCTCTTCTCTTCTCTTGTCTTGCTCGTGGCGATGGAGCTTGGAGCGTGGAGCTTGAGGATGGAGCTTGCTTGAAGCTTGCACTTGGATCGTGGAGCTACCAGAGTGCGCGGGAGAGGAGGTAACTCGAACGGCACAGAGGTAAGCTCACTACACTCGTAGATATGGATGGCGCGTCGGTTATGTGAGAGGTAGCCATTAGTGCTTGGCTTGGAACGCTTGAAACAATAAGCGGTCCGTGGGTCTTGGCGGTTGACTGAAAGCTCCCACATTTTGGTTCCGTTGTTGTCGGGACCAACGGATTCAAGCCTTGAGCGCTTGTGTGCTTCGAATCGAGCATTGGAGTAGGGTTTTCCCCGAACCGGTGCTTGAGGTAGATAGGTAGGAAGTGAGGGAGTTTGAAGAGGTATTCGATCTCCTTAGCAAGTAGGTTTTTGGTTTTTTGGATTTGGAAAAGCATGTTGGAGTAGTGTAGGTATTTACTTTGTGATTTGGATGCATTTAGGATAGGAAAAAACAAAGAAAAAGAAACAAACAGTAGGGTTCTCTGTTGTTGTATAACAAGCTAAAATAGGGAAATAAGGGCACAGATCCTTGGAGTGCCGTTCGATTCGAGCACCACAATGGTTTCAGGCATGTCTGGCATTCCCTTGTAGTGTCTTGCACCTATCTGGAAGGCGCTGGACGATTCGGTGTAGTAGACGTCAGTCTAGAGGCATCGTGTACAAGTCGCAGGCCGTCGGCCACATAGTCGGACTAGGCCGTTCGAGTCCCAGAATCGGACTAGTCCATACTCGGACACTCGGACTCGGACCACTCAGACCATCCTGTCCGATCAGACCACTCGGACTAGTCCATACTCAGACCATCCTGTCCGATCAGACCACTCAGACCAACCCGTCTGATTTTGGAAATCGGACCACTCGGACGCTCGGACTCAGACACTCGGACTGTCGTTTGATCGGTCCAACCCCGTCCGATTGGACCAACACGTCCGACTCGGACACTCGGACCACCCAGAATCGGACCGTCCAAAATCGGACCACCCTGTCCGATCCGATTCCCAGAATCGGACGTGACCAAAATCGGACCACTGGGCCGATCAGACCACCGAGAATCGGACATCCGATTCTGACAATCGGACTCTGAAAATCGGACATCTGAGAATCAGACAAAAAAAAGAGTCAAAATTGGACATGAATCTAGAACACAAATTTTGACACATCTAAACCTCGAGATTGACCCCAAACGCTACGTAGAGCTAAAGGCACATCACAGATCCATCACTGGGCTAAAATTTAGAGCACGTAGTTCAAAATTTGGTTATAAACGGTCCTCCAAATTGTGCATGGCTTTTACCGTAACGGCCCTGCGGGCCGGGGGGGACCCTAATGTAGTAATGGCTCTACACAAGCATGGATTCTCACTCGCAAAAGAGCAACCAAAAGCCCATACCCGAACAGAGAGAAACAGAGACCCTAGAATGTTAATGGGCCAATCTAGCCATCAAGGGAAAAAAGGCCACATCACAAGAACACAAAGACATTGTGTTCATACCATGTCTAGTCAGAGCGAAATGCAACATCAGCAAGCTATAAATGCCAAGATGACTAGACATGACACTCTTGACGAGAGATGTACCTTGAGCAACACTGCACAGACAACCCAAGACATTGGTGGAGAATCCACGTCTGGTCATGCAAGTGGGGACTCAAGGGCATCTGTCAGAAGGCTTAAATTTACAAGCCATGACTCAGAAGAGGAAGACATAGTACCACCGGCTTATCTTAGGGTCAAACTCACCGCGAAAAGAGAGCATACTATTGATGCTCTGATTGATGAAGGAGCAGATTTTAATATCTTGACCTATGAATCATGGACCCTACTAGGCCAACCAGAGCTCACACTGACTAATGCAACTCTTAGCTCTTATGGGGGACACACACAAGCACTCATAGGGAAGGGCAAAATCCTTGCAACAATTGAAACAAAAAGCTTGCCTATCATATTTCATATTCCTCCAAATAGTGCTAAATATGGTAAGGAAACCCTCCTGGGAAGATCTTTCAAAAGGGCGACCAAGTGTGAGGCTAACTATGTAGCACAGAGGATACACCTGACACTACCGGGTGTGAGGATAGTCACAACCTTTAGCAAGGGTGACCTCATCAAACCTCAAGGGAAAGGCAAAGAAGGCGATGACATAACAGTCAAGCCTACAAATGAGGGCAAAGACTTGTTGGAAGAGTTGATACAAGCACAGGTCGAACAACGAGAACCAGTGAGTGAGCCATGCTTGAAACAAAAAGGTTAGGAGACAAGGCCAAGGATAGGGTTTGGACTTACAAATATCATAGAAGACCACGAAAGAAGCCCAAGCCTTATAGACGAAGGCATCGATGGAGAGCTAGCACAACGCCACGATGGATATCCAAGGCATTGCTTCGGGCTCAAGGGTATTATGCAGGCAACTGATGGATTTGGGTACCAAAACCCCTTGCTAAACCACCTCTGTCAGAAGCCCAAATTATGTCAAAAGCAAAGAGGCGTAGGGGGAAACCTGAACGAAAAACCACGTCTCGAACCAAAAATATTGGAGTGATTGAGCCCCTCATGGTCGAAATCAAGAAACCCAACGGGACCAATTGGAGGGTAGATCCTCAGCCTAGTGTGCTTGACAAGCAGACATCAGATGTAGCCATTGAGCATGCACAAAAATCATTAGTGCCCAATGAGCCTTTGATTTCCCAAGGGGAGAACAAACATCATAGGCACAACATTGCTCATGGCAAGGCTACTCGCTCAACAAAGCAAATGGCACAATTGTCTAATAGCCATGAGCAAATCTCCAAGCCAGTGTCAAAGCCACTTTGGAGTCCCAAGTCTCCTACACCCTTTTCCCCTAAACGGACACAGGAAGCACAACACTCGTCAAGTGCGGCTACTCAATCCCAATCTCGACCTACATCAAAGCTTCCAAATGTCCAAGAGGCAGGACACAACACCACCCTTAGCTCTCAACCTAAGGATGTGCCTGTGCAATCCATCGTGGCTAGATCAATGGATACTCGATCTATGCAAGTGAATGCTCTAAGGACAACAAAAGGCACGACCACTTCTGATCTGCCTAAGGACTTGACACCGCAGTCTACCAATGGTAGCCAGTCCACTGAACTAGCCACCACTACTTCCAATCAGGGACCACAGCAGTCACAATCTTTGGCCGTGACAACACCCCTTGCGAAACGTGTCCTTAGTGGTTTACCTATGGAGGAGGTTTCACAACCAACTTCATTGACAACTCCAGCACTTCCAAAGTGCCTAAAGCCCAGGCCGGAGGAGTTAAACACAAGGGAGTTGTCTAAAGAGCTAGACTCTCCAAAAAGGGAGGCAGTTGTATCCTCACATCCGGACAAGGCTATTCAGCAGGCCATAACTGTGTCCCATGAGGACACACTAGAGAAGGGAAATGCTGAGACCCAACCAAGCACATCACCGGTTGGCCTAGTCCAGAATCCTGAGTCGACGAGAGATGCACCTTCACGGACCAAGAAACAAAGGAGAAAACAACAAAAACAACAGCAATTGCAGGTGGCTGTGGACCCCAAGAACATTGAGACGAAGAGCACCGGAGAGCCGATGAATAAAGCATCGAGTCCATCCACCAATGAACCCATTAATGCCTCTCCTAATAGCGGTGAATCCTCAGACACATCCGTGTGCTCTAAAAAACCAAAGCAATCGTTGCCATCAACAATTGCTTGCAACACTCTATCCCCTGACAATAGAACTTACATTGATCAATTAAGAGTGGATACAACGCTGTCACAACAGGGTGACAAGGTCATACCAGTCACATCCGAGAAGAACCATAACAAAATAGTAGCAAAACCTCAGGAGAAACATGAGAACCCCAAGAGCATAAGAAATCCTAGCGTTGACCAATTGTGCTCATTTAGGCCTGAGCCCCTAGCCATGCTAAAGCCTAAGGAAACTCTTAGAACTTTGCATGAGATAGCAACCGAGCAAGCCCTCGTTGAATATAGAAGTGTCATAGAATGCTTAACTGAGTTGGATGCTAAGCTCAAAGTGGTCGCACGTGTCTACGTCCTTGTGGACATGGGCACAATTCCCAAGGAGCAGCTTGGAGATTACTTGCCCTTTCCTCTATCCTGGGAAGAGCAAGAACATCTTGACGAGCACTATAACAAGCTCTTACATGAACGCAGGCGACTCATCTCTGACGAGGAGGCTGACAAACTGCGCTTAACCGTCACGTTCAATGAAGTGCTCTACCGACCGAATCTCGTAGACATAGAGCAACTAAAGCGACTGTCTGCAGGCCAGAGTCAATTTGAGCAGCGTTCGTGCGAAAGCCGTGTTGTAATGGCTGAACTAGGGGCTCAGATCATGACGGTCTTAGAGGAGCGATTGGCCAAATGGCAGTCTCAAAGAGACCCAACCTATGTGGCACCAACTTCCCTTCGAGTGCTGACTGCCATTCGGGGTATGGACTTAGCTGGAACTAGCCAAGAGAACGCTCTGTTTGATAAGGTTCTCACTAAGGAGGAGTTACATATAGCCAGTAGACTCAGACAAGGTTCCATGCTACTCGATGTGGCAAAATATCTATCAATATTAAGTAAGCTGCCACGAATACTAGATGCGTGTGCCACGCTCCGATACAACCCCGAGTTCTACACTTGGTTCTTATCCTCGTGAAGTGACATGGATTCATAAATATGTATATAAATAAACACTGATTTTTGTGTCACCGTGTATAAACAATGTCAACACACACAAGTAATGATAGTCAAGCGCAGGGAGAAGAGTTGGGTCTGACAAACTAAGCTCCTCAAGTCCTCCTCTCATCACGCATTTAAAAGCCATGTGACCATCCCCACCTCCAAGTGAAGGGCATGCCACCCACATTACCGCCATGGGAAGCCTTGACCAACAACTCTGATGGTGTAGATAGGGTGTAGTCCCTTTCTATACACCTTCTTCCCTTTTTGGTCTATCCTTCCGAGGATATGCCCTGTCCCACTCCATGACAACCAGTCCACACAACATAGCATAAGCCAATATCTGCTAATGACTGGAGGCAAAACGAACATCATCATGGGGGCCATCCCTCTACAACAAACACTGCATACCTCACCCCTCCCCTTCTTGTCATATGCGCTTGATAAACCACACTAAAATCCATTCCATGTGAACAGTTATATCCTATATCAAGGTCTAACCCTTGGTTCACACCTTGCAGGTCCCCCTACGAGGAAAACATGGAGAGCCTAGGGCAGCTGGCTTGCAAAGACGCTCTCCGCTGTGCTAACGGGAACATGCAGCATACGCCCCTCTGCCGGTGCGCTATGTGCCCACCCTCAAGAGGTATGCAAAGAAGCGAGGCCCTAAGCGACACCGTCCCGGACGAAGGCCGAAGAACCCCCAGACCAAGAAAGTCAAGACTCGAAGCAACGCGCAGCATGTGGCAACGCCAGTGGCACAAACCCCCAACGTACACTCGGGCACGAGATACTCAAGGGTAGAAAGGGCAGCTAGGGATAGGGCAGAATTTAATGAACTGTTTAAAGACATTCTGGAAACAGTAGCGACCCGGGACTACACCATTCATGTCTCGGCTAACATGTTCCCTGCCCAGCCTCACGGGAGCCCTGCACTAGCACCGCCCCGATCGCCTAGCCAACCGGACTCACCCCGCCTAGTACCTATCGACTAAGCCCCTATGCTGTACAAGTAGCTTGGTAAGTCATCATGCCATAACTTTTTGTTTTTGATGAGTAAAGGGGCAAGATCCCCACTTGTATACACTTCCTTCACCTACCGTTAATGTATGTGATCCTAACAAGTAATGGGATAGGCATCATAGCATTCTGAAAAATTACATCTTAACATAATTGCATTGGTCCGATGTACTTAACGCAAGCGAGCATGTACTCTCACGAAGTGACAAGTTGATGCAGAATGACATAGGTCAATGCCTAGAAGCGTTTTATATCCAAGTCACCACAAGTCCACCAACCCCACAAAGAACCATTATGGAGGAAGTGACAGGAATACCAAGAAACAGAAGCCATGACAGAAACGCCACTGGATGAGAACCCAAGGACACCTTTGCAGAAAAAGCACATATCGCCAACTAAGAATGGCCAAAGATTACCTCCTCATTCTTGGCCAAACTCTATGTTCAGGCACAAGCCATGCTCTCAACAAGGGCAAACATCTCTTCATCATCCAGGATTCAATTCGCACGATGCTCTGCCCTTGTCCATGCACAGCTCACTCCAAGTGCTACCTTAATTGTTCGATGTCTCACATGTTACAAAGAGGTTTGCAAAATCTCATGTGTATCTCTTTATCTCAACAATAGTTCCTCTAGCATCAAGGTTGGTAACACAATCATCTCTGTAATATCAATTCTTCATTGCCTTTGAATCCCAACATTTCTCAATCCAAATGAAAGGCTAACAGTCTCAATGTATGGCATTGATTGTATTCACTTTTCCCACACAAAAAACAAAAAAAGAGAGAAAGAAAAAAGAAAAAAGAAAAAAGAAAAGAAACAAAAAGAAAGAAAGAAAGAAAGAAAGAAAAAGAAAAAAGAAAAAAAGCACACACGATCACAGCACCGCACCTAGGGGTCCTCAAATTAGGTATGTCCAATGACCTTGGTCGGCTGGCTCCGTCCCTAATCCCCTAGCCCTTTGTATGTCCCCCACAATTGTTCAGGGCACATTAAGGGCAGGACATACCTAGGGAGCTCGTCTCGCCTATGGTTAGACCTGCCACCCTGAACCACTTGCACAATTCTTTTACACTCCATCTCAATGCCATTACAATCAATAGTGGTAAGGAAGGCTTGAAAGACAATGGAAAAGTACACCATACGTTCCAAGAACTATAAGTAGCCACTAGCTACCAACAGCTAAGACATCAAGAAGCTTAATTATGCTACATTGCCTTGACAAGACCATAATGATGTCTCAAGCAATCTTCAAGTGTACTCCCCGTCTTCATTGACAAATTTTTCCATCAACTTAGCCCCTTGCTTCACTAACCCATTGCTATACAAGGAACTAGGCCGACAGTCTTCTAACTAAGTAATATCTAAGTATGCAAAAGCACTCACATAATACCTGCACCGAAGTATATACACAGTTTGGGTCCTCAAGTGCAGGACAATATTCTTAGCTTGCTTAGAGTTCGACCTGTCTCCCAAACTAATTGCACTATGTCTTGTGCACAATAGAGAAGACTACCACTATCCTTAGGGAGAGACCACATGAGAGGTTTTCAATTGCAAGTGTTGAAGACTCCAACGAAAGTGTCGTTCGCTCTTCATCAACACCCAACTTTGAATGCTTATCCCTTACCATCCGACAAGCCCGCAAAGAATCGTCATGTGTAGAATCCCCAACAAACCAACACTTGTGCTGGCCATCAATGCAATCCCCAATACAGAATAGCCCTACCATCAACTCCAACAACCTTCCACTAGCCACCTTGGCCACCAACAGGCCCCTAGGAGCTTCTGCCACACCACCACCAACACTCCTCCACAGAAACCATAGGCGTCCTTGTCACCCAAGTCTTCGGTGCATGCTACAGCTTGCTACCTACGATGGTGAGTGCCATGGGACTGGCACTCCTCTAGGAGGGGGGTAATGTTAACCCTCAAATGAACGAAGGTGGAAAATTTGGAAAAGCTAAAGCAGAAGACAAAGACAAAGGCAAAGGCAAAGAGAAAAGGAAGACAAAGACGCACAAGGAGAAGAGTCCTAAATAAGGGAGAAAGGCGCACAAGGAAAAGCGCAAGTCAAAACTTTTGTAAAAGAGTGCAAGCGCATCATGGTTTAATTCAAGGAGCGCCGGGCTCTCACCCGTGCAATTTGTAAATGTAGATGGGCGGTGGAAAGGAAGCTAGGAAGATAGAAGGACAATGGGAAAAAGGGCCTAGGCTATGGTCGTCCATGTAAAAAAGGGGATGACCGCCCAAAAGGGATTTAGGGTTTTGTATATAATGTTGAAAAGTGAATGAGAAGCTCATTCTTGTGTGTGGCAAAAAGTGGCTCTCCTCTTCTTCTTCTTCTTCTTGTTCTTGCTTGCTTGAGCTTGTGCTTGAGAGAGGGAGTGTAACGGAGTGAGTGTGTGAGGGTGAGGGACCATAGGGTGGAGAAGCTCTCCATCTTCTCCTCTCTTCTTCTCTTCTCTTCTCTTCTCTTGTCTTGCTCGTGGCGATGGAGCTTGGAGCGTGGAGCTTGAGGATGGAGCTTGCTTGAAGCTTGCACTTGGATCATGGAGCTACTGGAGTGCGCGGGAGAGGAGGTAACTCGAATGGCACGGAGGTAAGCTCACTACACCCGTAGATATGGATGGCGCGTCGGTTATGTGAGAGGTAGCCATTAGTGCTCGGCTTGGAACACTTGAAACAATAAGCGGTCCGTGGGTCTTGGCGGTTGAGTGAAAGCTCCCACAAAACTACTCCACAAAATTCTCAAATGCAAGTCGATTCAAACCCAAACATCTGCCATACTGCAATCGAACCCAAAAGCATCCACATAAAATATCAGTCCCATAATGGATAGCACGGGGCATAAACCTTGTCAAGGGTGAAATGCTAGCTACAAAGAAAATGATAGTGAACCAAGAATTGAGCTCTACTCTTTGTTCAAGAAGAATTCGGGAGCATAAACATCAAAGTGGCATCATCCAAATACATCAACATATTATCCTGAGTAGTCGGGAGCACCCGTAGACCATAGGTATAACCAAACTGGAGGTAAGATAACTTGTCAGCCAAGATAGCATAAATCCCAACCAACAACAAAGTGTCTGTATCAAATCAAGGCTCAATAGCTCTCAAATAGCCTATCCGGGCATAAACCATGATGACCAAGCATCAATACATCCAATAGGACACCCGAATGTCGACAAAGAGCATTATGCATAAGCTGTCCCTGATAAAACCTTGTTGCCAAACAATGTATAGTAGTAAATTCCTACATAAATCGAGCTATGGAAGCTCAGACCAAGTCCCAAAGCATCTCAAGACATTGGGCAAACATCCCCAAAGCATTTGGGCATCAAATATCAAACGTCGGGAGCATCACATAAGCTAAGAGCATGACATTTTCTTATTGTAAATCAACTCAGATCTCTTACAAAAAATTCTGTGATCAAAATTTGGCAGATCTGACATCACCATTGCATTCGAGCGTGCCAAAACCCCAAGCTAGACTCTTACCTTGCCTAAATCAGGTTTCGGATGCCCGAGAAATGAGAATAATGGGATAAGGGGGAAAATGGGGGCATATAAGGTGCCCAATGAAGCCAAGGAACACCTGCAAAGAGCCTATGAGGGCCAGCGTAAGGTGGGAGATGAAATCTTACCTCGGGGGGAAGAAGCCATGGCTGGCATTGAAGCTCCAAGGTCTAGGTCTTCAATCCAGGCTGAAGTAATGTCCGGACAAGCTCCACGATCAAGCTTTGATCCAAAGATTTGATACCAGTTGAAGGGGATGCAATGGCAGTGAAGAAGGAGAAGAGGAAGATGCGGGAGAGAAGAATACACACAATGTAGGTGCTGTCAAGAATGATATAACAGCCTTATTGCACTATCTCATATATATGAATAAAGAATATGGGCGGTCATTATACATGGGCAGGCCCAAGGGCCTTTCACCCCAACACACATAGAGCAAAACAAGCTCCCTTTTGCTTTGCTTTGGTAAAATACAATGCCACAGTTGTGGTTTCTTCTCATAAATCCAAGAGAATATTCTTGAACCTAAAGAGAAATAATATTTAGAAATTGATTTTCTAGAATCACTATCACTTGTCTAATTTGAGTCATAATTTTCTGTGAGAGCACTTCCAAAACTGTATGTGATACCATAGTCAAGAGTTTCCTTCAAGTATCTAAGCACCCACATCATAGCTTTCTAATGACTTTCTCATGGTTTTTTTGAGAACCTACTCAAAACACCAATAGAAAAACTAATATCGTACTCAGAGATACACAAGCAGACGAGGCTACCAACCAATCTCTTGTACCTCCCAATGTCTATTATTGTTGATATATCCTCAATGGATAACTTCACATTAACCTCCAGAAGTGTAGCTATCTCCTTACCCTTGGTCATGCCAAATGCTTTTAAGATCTCCTATGCATATTTATTTTGAGAGATGAAAATTTTTGCAAGGCAGTTGCTAGATTTCAATTCCCAAGCAATAGTGCAACATGCCCAAGTTTTTTATATACTTATTTTGAGAGATGAAGATTTTTTAAAGGCACTTACTAGACTACAACCTATAATAAGAAAGTTATCTACATAGAGGACCATGATTATAGACTTTTCACAATTCTTGTAAACATATAAGTTAGCGTCTGTGGCATATCTTATGAAATTCAAGCCTAAAAAGAATTTATTTATTCATTAGTACCATGTTTCAACCCATATAATACCTTCTTCAGCTTACAAACTTTGTTCTCAGAATAATGGGGGACCTCAAACCCCAATGGCTGAGCCATATACACCTCCTTGAGGTCTCCATTCAAGAATATCAATTTAATATCTATTTAGTAAATCAACCACTTCTTTTATGAGTAGCCATTGCAAGTACTATGCGAAATCCCTGTGTAACTAACCTAGCTTTGTACTTTTCTAAGCTACTATTAACATCGTACTTTACCCTCCAAATGTACTTGGTGCCAATAGTCTTCCTCTTTTTTGGCTAATCCACTAGCTCCCAAGTATAACTATTCATTATACTGTCATACTCAGCTTGCATAGTTGCTCTCCATGTTGGATTGATAGGTACTTTTTCCAAGTCTATTGGCTCCTTTACTTCTCTCATAATCTCAGCCCCATCAAGGCCATATTGAATATGTAAGCAAAAGCCTTTCTTTGCTTCTCTATTCTTAAAGACCTCCTTTGTCCATCTGCCTTTTCCTCAACTATTGTAGGCATAGGATTATTGGGATCATAGCATTGCTTCACCCATCGTGGCAATGGCTTTTTTGATAGCATGGTTAGAGGTTGATAAATGTTTTTCTCATCATCCAAAGATGATGCTTCTTTCTTCTTGAGGGTAGGGATGGATATTGGGATAGGTTCATAGTGGACTACTTCTTTTTTGGATGATAAAGTGAAATAACTTATATTCTCCTCCTCCACTATATGTGATTTCTCCTTAAACAATACATCACAACTTGCGATGATCTTCTTTGTCTCTTGTTCATATAATTTGTAAGCCTTTTGCTCATCACTGTAACCTAAGAAGATACATTTTATGATTTTTAGTTTTAATTGATTTCTCTTATCCTTTGGAATATGTGTATAACATTTATATTCAAAATTTCTAAAGTGTGATCTAGATGGTTTTTTTTTTTACTAGAATAGGCCTCCGGAGGAGTTTTTTCCCTTAAGAGTCTTTGTGTAACTCTGATTGAGAATGTAGACTACAATATTAATAGCTTCTATTCGAAATTAATTAGGCAATCCATTGTCCTTAAGCATGCACCCTTCCATTTTCATAATGGTGAGATTTTGATGTCAACAACACTATTTTGTTGGGGTGTATGAGGCATCTTCAATTGATGCTTAATCCCTTTGCTCTTGCAAATTCTTTATACTTCTTTGAGTTGAATTCACCACCACCATTTCCTCTAAACTTCTTCACATTTTTTCTTGTTTTATTCTCAATAATTTTTAGTCATTCTTTAAACTTACCAAAAGTTTAAGCCTTATCATGAAGGAAGTATAACAGCTAGGAGAAACTGCCATCAACAAGCACCAAAAGGCTAAAAATAAAGAAGTGGCATTGTTGAAGAGGAAGAAAAGCAATGGAAGATTGTAAAATTCCTACTATTGTTGAAAAATTGGAGATATTCATTTCCAAAGCCACTTTCTACAAGAAGTACATCCTAGAAACATGCCACTAATCTTGATACAATCTCTATGTGATAGATTGATCCCACTGTATTCTGAAGCTACAAAAAGTTGTATTATTATAGCCAATCATCTTCCACAAAACTAAAGAGTGAATGAAAAATAGAGAGAATGACCATCCATGGAAGATTTGGTCTTCATTAAAGAATTTCAAGACATCGTCAAGTTGGAGACAGTCATTGACGATCAACATAAAGATGTTGAGATGACAAGCTCAACACATGTGGCCATTGATGATGGACCGCTTGGCTGGATGAGTCCACATGCCTACACTTAGTATGCCACTGGATATTATGATTCTCAATTGGCCACTGACTTATCATTTATTATATTTAGTTTGTTGCACCTACTTAGAGCTGGCATAGTTATAGCGCTAGTTGAATAATATAGTCAGTTATGCACTGTTTGACTTAGTAAGCTATTTTCCTTTATGTTGTATCTTATCTATAATTTGTGTACATTATATTGTGTGAGAGAAGAAGAAAAAACCAGTAAGAAAATATTTGGCCTCCATCTCTCGTCTTATGTTCTTGAGTGAGCTCTTGTGTATGGTATGTATCTAATGTGGCAACTCAAGCAAGTCTCCCAAGCAAGCCATTCTTGATATGGTATCAAAGTGGTGCCACTGAGAGAGACTAGTTTTGAAGACCTAAGTAAAGGAGAAGAAGCAAGGATTTGAGCGAGCAAGCAACATGTAAGAAGCTTTCCCATTCTTCTACTCTTTCTCTTAGATAGTGCTTGTGGAGGCACTAGAAGCATGGTAGAGCAAAAATCCGAGATCATTGTGAGATTTGGTGTGTGAGAAAAGTACTAAATATTCTACGGACAAGCCCTTAAGGGTATTATACTTTTTTGGCCATCTGAGGCTATTTCAGGTCTTTTTTAGAAATGTAAGGTTGTAGATAATAGTTTTAGGGCAGCATATTGTAATTTTGATTGTGTCGATCGGTGTCGATCAAAAGTGGATGCATAGGTTACATATTTTAAATGTATAAGTTCTAAGGTGTTTGGTAAGAAGTACATATAAGTTTTATATGCAAACATGTTGTAGATTACATGTATTATTGAGCACTCAGTGAAAAAGGTTGCTTGATTTATTGATGTGCACTTGTTGTGAAAGGTTGTAGAAGAATTGCTTGTTATTTCATATCATTTTTGTGATAATGGCAAAGAATAATGGAAATCCCATCATTGAAAAGATAGAAGTTCAGTGTTACAAACTTTCTCATCGGAAAATGCCTTTACGAGCTTGTTTCTAATGAATAAAAGGAGCCAGAGTTGAGTAACCCTGTGACTGCAGATGAATTAAAGACATAAAAATAATGAAATATAAAGGATAAAAAGATTATGTATTGGCTATCTGTAGTCATTGATAATACTATGCTGGGGCATATTAGAAATGTAGAAACGTTACATGCATCTTGGACACCTTTTGAGAATATGTTCTCAATAAACACAAAGGCACAAAAGATTCAACTCAAGCAAGAGTTGAATACTTTAAAGAAAGAAAAAAAGTCTATCAATGAGTATGTTTTGAAGGTGAGGAGCATTGCAGATGCTTTGATAGCGATTCATGCAATGCATGATGATGATGATGATTTCGTTTCATCTACCTTGGGTGGCCTTAATAATGAGAAGTCCTAAAAATCATTAGCCACTTCTGTATATGTATAGAAACCATTTTCAAATTTTGATGAGTTGGTCTCTCTCATGATCACAGAAGAGATCAAGATGCAGGGTGAATAATCAAAGAAGTGGTGAACATATCTAAGTATTTTACTCAAGTTTAGGAAGGAAACATGTAAATCGTCTTTTAGAGGCTATGGTATGGGACGTGTTATTGATAACTAATAAAATAGGTTACATCAACAATTTGGTGAATTGTAGGTTTCATGAGGCCGTGGAAACTTTAGAGGTAGGGGGAGCTCTAGAGGAAGATGTTGATATTGCAAAATAAAAGTTCTAGACATTCTAGTATTATTTGTGATTATTGTAGCAAAACATGTCATATCGTAGCCCATTGTTATGCTAAGAAGGATGACATCCACAGTGGTAAATTACAGTAAGAAAACTATGCATCGTCTTCACGATAGAATAAATACAAAAATGAGTATCTATTTGTTATATATTATATATGATGAATGCTGTGATAGGAAAGGGGACACATGACGATGTATATTATGTCAACTTAGGTGTATCTAATCATATGACCAGTCATGGTGAATGGTTTGGAGAGATATAATATTTACAAAATCCATGTTATGTGTCGACAGGGTGATAATTCATGCCACCCAATTTTACATGTTGGTAAGGTTTCCTTGTCCTTGCATGATGGCCAAACAAAGAGTCCATCAAATATATTACATGTACCATCAATCACAAAGAATTTAGTGTCTATTGGCCAAATGATAGAGCAAGGGTTGCATGTTCGATTTAATGCAAAATGTTATTTTGTAGAAGACTTTAATGATATGTATAGGTTGGTTGCAAGAGAAAGTAGAGTTGGCTATATGTTCATTTTAAATGCCGAAATTCCTATTATGTATGCTAAAGGAAAAGGAGTGGTTGTAGAGATTGAAATATGACATAAATATATTGGATATGGAAATGTGCAAAGGCTAAAATTAATGTATTTTGAAGGATTGGTTACAACATTGCCTACTTTTAGAGTTGTAGAATTTCATAAAGTATGTGAAACATGTTAGTTAAGCAAGTAAAATAACATTTTTCGCCTGATAGAGATGTGAGTAGAAACATACTTGATGTTGTGCATACAGATGTTTGGGGGCCTACACAAAACATATCTCTTGGTGGTAGCAAATACTTTGTCACGTTTATTGATGATTGTTTAAGAAAGCTATGGGTATATTTCATAAAGGAAAAGAGTGATATATTTGAGCACTTTAAAACTTTCAAGGCTATTGTTGAAACATAAATATGCTTGAAACTTAAGTGCTTGAGATCACATGGAGGGAAAGAGTATATCTTTAATGAGTCTAGTGGCTTTTTGAGGTCTCATGGGATAAAGAAGTAGTTTACTTACAAGTATATTCCACAACAAAATGGGATTGTAGAAATAAAAAATAGACATTCCAGAAGTTACATGGGCATTGATGGTTGGCTAACAAGAATATGCTAAAATATTTTTGGTTTGAAGCTATTCATTTTGTTGTCTATATTATGAATGAAACTTCCATAACTGCAATTCATGGAATGATCCCCAAAGAATAATTTATAGGAAAGAAGCTCGATGTGTCACACTTGAAAGTTTTTGGCTATATTGCATATGTTCATGTGCTAGATAAGATATAAAAGAAGCTTGATCTAAAGACTAAAAATGTATTTTTATTGGATACTCTTTAGGGAAGAAAGGGTATCGTTGTTATAACCCTATCTCACAGGTGAGTTTTGAGTAAGTATAGATATTATTTTTTATGAGATGAGTAGTTGGTATGCATCTAGTGATGATGCATTGGATGATGATAGTTATGTGTAAAAAGAAAAGCAAGAATAACGGAGCCTTAGTAGACCAGAAACCCAATAACTAGGAGCTCAATAAATGATGATGATGTATAGGGAGATTGTCTAGTTGTCATTTATTATGACAACATGAGTAGCATACAATAAGCTAAGAACCCAATGTTCCATGCTAACACAAAACACATCAAGGTGGGTTACCACTTTGTGAGAGAGAATGTAATTGCATGAAAGATTGACTTAGTATATGTTAGCACATAGGATCAAATAGCTAACATTTTCACAAAGGCAGTGAATGTAGAGAAGCTTTAAAAGTTTCAAAGTTTACTTAGAGATATATCTTAAGGGAAAGTGTTGAGATGGTAAGCTCAACACATTGTCGTATCGTTACATGTGAACACAGTGTGAAAAACTTTGGAGTGTATCATCATCTGGATTTTTTATTAATCTAGAGAGTCAATGCTATATGAGTCATTAGTGTTAGTGTCCATAGTATGGATGGTTCAAATATAAAGGTTTTTGGATAATTTTAGTCTAATTTTGATATTTTGGATATTATTTCTTGTAAATATCCAAAAAAGGTGTAGAAAACTTCTATAATAGGGTGACATGCAAAAAGCAAGGTGCTTTTCAGCTAGTTTTGGGAGATCTCATGCAAAAAGAAGGGCTTTTGAAATCGTACAATGCATGATCGGAGTTTATAGGCAATAAACAACACTCTAAATGAGGAGAAAAAGAAGGAATGATTTGGGAGAATTCTGAGCAAGTGTCCTAGAGTTCTATCCCCCTTTTGGAGCCAACATAACCATCAGATTTGCCATTTGAATAGCAGAGAAGAAGCTAGTGTTTGGTGCACATTTTTGGTCTACGAAGGAGCTCTAGGAGATCTAATGCTTAGAGATTGCTTCCGAGTAGTCCCAGAAAAGGATTTTGTTTTTCTTAGGTTCTATCAATACACAGTGCTTTGATTCATTGAGCTTTGTCTTTATCTTGTGTACCTCTTATCTATTCTTTTTCTTCTCTTCTATATCCTATTCTCTACTTTCTTCTCTCTGATCCCTAGTGGAACTTTCAACTAAAACCCCTCAGACATTGGTAAACTTGACATGAAAGGTCATTTTAAAAAAAGACAAGATGGGACACCATCAATCACAATTTCTAGTGATGCTTTGCAATAGTTAGTGCATAATATGAACATGCTTATGCAAGTACAACAACTGCAATAGGTGATGCAAGTTTCTGCTCAAACAGAAACTGTTGTGATGAATGCTTTACAAGCAATAGAGCGTGAGATGAAGTTGTTTAATGGTAGGAATATATCTGCATATTTATATATCTATGCTCAAAAGATGGAGTTTTTCAGAGTTGCTTAACTTGCATGGAGCTAGTATTTTGTACGGATCATTATACATGAATTGAAAGCTCAAGTTATTGAATCATATATGTAGGATGTTGATTGGATAGCTTTCAAGAAGACACTCAGGGAAGAATTTTACATTGAAGACACTAGTTTGACTACCCACAAGACTTTCTAGGAGTGGATTCTACAACCCAATAAAGGTATTGTGAGTAAATAGTTATCAAGAGGATTTGAAAGTTTGTTTGAGCAGTTGGATCTTGCATAACAGCAAGCTCTTGCAAGTTAGAAAATTGAATTTTTTCTACAAGGGGAAGATCCAGAGATTTAAGAGAAGCTTGATGATTTGTTAGAGGATCATACTATAGAGATAGGGCTTAAAATAGAGTGGAGGCATATTAAGGAAGTTATTACTACATTGGTGAAAAAACATAGAAGAAGAGAAAGATTGCAAGTATCTAGCTTTCCCACTATTACGGGAAAAACAATTGATGTATTCAGTAAGCCACCCACTTATGTGGCTAACCCTATGGCTACACCTACTATTCCCATTGTTAGGGAAGATGTATTAGATGAATTGGTTAGAGGCATGAAGGATCTTTAGTTGAATGTCACAAAATTGGATAAGAAAGGACAAGAGGAAAGGGGACGGGCAACAACCCCTAAACCAGGGAAAAGATACATGTGGTGTGATAGTTTTCAACATGAAAGGAAGGATTGTGCTATTTATCAGGAGAGGCCTTGGCACGATAGCTCATCCTTTGGAAAGATGGCAAGATCCATGCACAAGAAATGAGATTCCCTCTTGCTTTGAATTTTGGAAAGAGTTGGAAGACTTGGTTGTCTAAAATGCTTGTGCGAGAGTACATACTTCTACTTTTGGTCTACAGTTGGATAGAATGCTTGATTAAGTAATGGTTGGTTTGAAGGCTACAATATGGACACATACTTTGCATGCAATTGAAAAGAGGAAAGTTACTAATAGTGAAATTTCTCATATAGGGCAAGACATTCGTGATATAACTAGTTGGGAATCATCGACAGATGCATATTTAGTGGATGATTTAGCAAAAGGGAAAAACATGGATATACTTGTGGAAAAGAAAAAAAAGAGAGATCAAGATAATGCATGGATATCTAAGAGAGTGACAAGAAGTGTGGATTAACCTAAAGCTACAAATCAGTCACCTCTCGAGCACGTTATGAAAGAGGTTGGGCAGGAGCAGAAATATGATAGCAAATAAGAGGGCAAAAAGAAGGGCAAACAACCATGATATAAGTTGTAGTCTGATATTGAGATAGCCACAAATGCCTTGGAAGATCCTGTAGTGGAAGAGTCAACCACCATTGCATCTGTAGATTTTCTTAATGTATTTGAAGAGGTTTATGAAGCTCATGTTTTATTTGATGTAGGGACTCAGAGGGAGATTGATGAAGTATTGCATCCACATAATTTGCAAGATATAGCTATCATTTCTAAAATAGTTCTTTATCGAGGATATGCCTTTAGAGGATATTAGATATAATGCTCCACAATTGGAGACTATTTTAGATGCTTTGTCAAAGGCCTTGATAGGCAATTCAAAGATACTCAAGATATGGACTACTTCACTATTTTTGGTAATGGTCAACATATATTGGATGCAAGTGAGACTTAGTTTATGTTTGATGTGATACATAATTGTCAGTGTTAGTAAATTTCCATGCTTTGGACTCTAAAATACCAAGCATGTTGCTATGTATTTGTTGATGGGTGTATTTTGAGCATGTATATGGAGGTTCCACAACCTCTAGTGTATGATGTGCACCCAAGGCCTTCTGGCCTCAAAGGATGGGGTACTAGGTATAGCTCAAGAGTTGTGCCAATGCTAGTCATTTTGATCTATGATCCAGGGGGATGCCTTCTTATGTGCATGATGAGGAATAAGTTAATGCTATGGGTGTTTGACTTGGGTGGTGCATCAGTGGCACATACCAAAGGATGTGCAAATTCAGAGGGGGTGGATTATGAGCTCGAAATTGGTGGAGAGGTTAGGGTTAGCAATCCAAAAAAGATGCCTCCATGATTCTCCAAATGGCTGATGACAATTTAAGACAACCTGAAGTTTGCATCACTAAAGTCCACATGACTGTTGCTAATGTGGAATGCATTTTAGACTTTAGGGTTATCAAGTTTGCAAGGCAGCTTAGCTATTAAGTATTTCTAGGTAAGCCATGGATCTTACAAGTGGACTGTCAAGCTGATATACCCACTGCTCGGTTGATCTTTGGTAGAGGTGCCATATGTGTAGTAGTAGATGCCTACCCTAAAATTCCTCAAAGTGGGAGAGTTCCTTTATCCTTTATAGAGTGAGATATATTAGAGAATCCATCTGCTATTGAGACGTCATCAAGAGGGGTCCACTACAAAGGATATCTATCAGGTAACTTTGAATGAGCTAATAAAGACTTAGGATATGATAAGAGACGCGGATGTTATTGAGTTGGACCTTGGGATGATGAATGATTCACTGCCAATTAAGTTAGGATCCATGTTCAATTTGGAAGAAAGGGAGGACTATATGTCATTTTCAAGAATTCTGCGATATCTTTGCTTGGAGCTATGATGAACTGAGAGGTATTTCTCCCAGCCTATTGTTCATACTATTCTCCTAAAGGAAGGTAGCTTCCCTGTGAGACAAAAAGTAAGGTGTATGCCTTTCAAACTAAGGGACATGCTATTCAAGGAATTGAAAATTTTATGAAAAGCTGGCATCATATTTTCAGTACACTACACAGAGTGGTGTTCACCTATCATTATTAGGAAGAAGAATAATAATATTCGAATTCAGCTTTGTATAGATTTTAAACTTAAGAAGTAGACGATTAAGGATTACTATCCATTACCATTCATTGATCAGATTTTAGATCAATTAACAGGTAGGAAAATCTATTCATTTATGGATTGCTTTACTAGATATAATCGAATGGCTATTGTAGAGGAAGATAAGCTGAAAACGATGTTTATCATTGTCTTCAGTACCTTTGCATATCATGTGATGGCCTTTGGGTTATGTAATGCGCCTGGTTCTTGGCAACGAGTAGCTTATAAGACTTTTAGCGACATCTCCCTAGAGGAGTTAAAAGTTTTCATTGGTGATCTAGGGGCAGCCACCATAAGGGATAAATAGTTGGTCATTTATGGAAATGTTTTGAGCATTGTAGATAGTTTTGCATTGCTCTTAATCCACAAAAGTGCATCTTTGGGGTGCCCTATGGGCTATTATTGGGCCATGTGGTTAGTTTGACTAGTATCACAACTAACCTTGAAAAGATAGAGGTCATAATCACTATGAGCCCGCCACACAATCCAAAAGAGGTTCACAACTTTCTATCATTGGTGGGGTATTACTGAAGATTTATCAGTGCATTGGCAG
This sequence comes from Lygodium microphyllum, assembly GCF_053477565.2. Taxonomy (NCBI): domain Eukaryota; kingdom Viridiplantae; phylum Streptophyta; class Polypodiopsida; order Schizaeales; family Lygodiaceae; genus Lygodium; species Lygodium microphyllum. The sequence continues at coordinate 25,597,943 of NC_141147.1, forward strand.
AAAGAACATTGCCATTGATGAACCTATTATCTTTTAACTGTCATTTTAATTGGAGTGAAGCATGTTAGGTATCTTTTGAGGATGTGAAGTAGGAATTGGTGTGAAAGCACCAGTCCTAAAAGCACATTTTATTGGATGGCTTACTGCCCCAAAAGCTCTACATGTTCGATATTAGTGGTCTCAAATTTTCTAGGATGCTTTCAATTATGTTAAGCGTTGTGATGTCTCTCAAAGACATGATGCTAGGAAGAATCACAAGCGGTCGTTGAATCCTATTTTAGTTACATTACCCTTCAAAAATTGGGGTGTCAAATTTGTTGGACCAATACACACTTCATCGACTACGCAAAAGCATTATATCATTGTAGCAATTGACTACTTTTCAAAGTGGTTTGAAGCTCGACCAATGATGAAGGATAATGCCAAGAAGATAACTAGTTTTATTATTGAGCAAATTGTTTGTTGTTTTGGTCCACCTAAGGTGTTAGTGTCTGACCGAGGGACACACTTTCTGAATAAGGTTATAGTAGCCTTAATGGAAGCTTTCAAGATTAAACACAATAAAACCACCCCATATAATCCGTAAGCAAATAGTCAAGTTGAGAGTACGAATAAATAGCTTATGGGGATCTTATCCAAGATAGTGTCTGAAAGTAAGCGAGATTGGGATAAGAAATTGTATGTGGTAGTTTGGGTTTACAATACGCCATTTAAGAGAGCTACAAGCCACACCTTGTTTAAGATGGTATATGGGGAAGAGTGTGTCCTACCATTAGAAATAGAGCTGCCCACTCTATGATTTGCTCTCAATCATTCGTTGAGTGAGGTAGAAGCATTGTAGGAAAGATTTATGTCTCTTGCTCATCTTGATAAAAATTGATTTTAGGCTCTATTACATCAAGTGGTAGGGAAGAAGAGAATGAAAGTGCTTCATGACCTTTGGGCTAAGAAATATAAATTTGTGAAGGGTTAGTTGGTACTGTACTATGATGCTCGTTGTGAGCTATTTCCTGGTAAACTAGAACCCAAATGGAATGGGACATATAAAATTCTTCCTATAAGAAATAATGAATCTACATCCCTTTTAGTAGACTTGCAGGGGGTATAGTTTAAAAATAAGGTAAACTTTAATAAGTTGAAGCCTTACTATGTGTAAGGGTTGACATTGGGCTTGTTGCCTATGCAGGTCCTTTAGGATTCAACTTTAACTTGTAGTAGGTACCAAGATAATCAGATGGGAAGAATCATTCCTTATCTTGACCATATGTATTTAGAGCAGTGTTACTACCAAGGTCGAGTGATCTAGTGGAGTAAAGATTATCGAATTATTTATGCAAGGAGGTTAGCCAATAAGCTGATGCACTTAGTGTAGGGTTGGAGGAGCCCTCAACCTTGGTTGGTCTTATGCTTTAGTAGACTTATGTCGAGACCAAGGGTTTGTTTCAGAAATAGTATGCTGGTGCATGGTCATTTTGTGAATTATCATGTTAGGCTAAGAGGGCCAATTATTCTATAGTGAAGTGCTATATTTCAATAGGCCAAAAGGGCTATGTGTCTATCTAGTGCAGTGCGATTAATGGTTTTGTTTTGGTGCTGTGCTATACAGATTTAGCATAACTTGGGGGAGCCTTTTATTGCACAGAAGCTTCTTGTGGCCAAGTCTAGGTGATTCTTTTCTTTTACACGTACTTTCTCTCTGTGCTATATGTGTTTATATACTTGTGGGGGATTTTTCTTTTATTGGGGATCAGCAATCAAGGCATGAAGTCCCAAGGTTAGGTTAGGTGTGTTTGAGGGAGGTCTAAGCCTCTTGTGAAGACATTGTTGAGCACTCTAAGAAGTGACCCTATTCTGTTAGTTTGCTAGGCAGTTGTTTCTAGGAGTTTTTGTTAGTAGTAAGGTAGTTGGAGAAGCCTATCAAAATAAAAAAGAGAGAAAATTTTGAATATAATTAAAATATAAAAATATAGGTGTAAAAAATAAAAAAATTCTTAAGTGCATTTAATAATCACCTTGCGAAGGGCTGGTAGGTTCGTGTGGACAAGCTAGGATTCGAGCCCAATGCCTTCTCTTCTTAGGGGTGGCAATTAGCTAGAAAACATACTAAGGAAGGTTGGAGAAAAAATAAAAGTGAGCAGAAGAAAGAAATATTTAAGTGTCACCTTGCAAGGGCTTGGTATGTTCTTGGGTATTGAATCAGGACCCTAAGGCCAATGCCCTATTCACCTTGGGTTATTATGCTCAACTCCCTCCTTTTTACATGTGTCCGAGTATGGAAACTTGAAGGAAAAATACTACAAAATAAAAATATATGCTGACTAGACTATATGACTCCTCGCCTAGTAGGAGTTCCTGGTCCAGTATCCTTAAGTTGGGTAGGTAGTTCAGACCACCACCTAGGATGACTTCTTTGATGGTTCTTTTTAGCCAGTCTATGTTGGAGTAGTTGGTTAGTAACTCACTCTTGATTTCTATCTGATTATGCTAAACCTCTTCGCCATGGGTTTCATGCCTTGATCTTGTCGGGGGTGGGGTAAAAGCGTTGTGTTTGTGCCTTGTTGAGTATTTTATTTTGTGGTAATTTAATGCCTTTTGTGATTTTTGTTTGTGCAAATCAATTCGTAGGATTTGACGGGCTAGGTTGCCCTATTCTGTAGTCGCCAATGAGAGCAGGATTTAAATGTCCAAGTCATACCGAAAAAGAGCAGAATGATGCAAGTTTAAAGTAGAATTTAAAGCCCAACGGAAGCGAAAGACGTGGATTCGACAATTTTAAGTGACCGTGGAAGATAGTAATACAAATTTCAATCTTTGCGATGGTTGCATATTTTTCATAAATTTTTTGAGTGCCGGATCGAAGTAGGATGAGTTTCCAGTCATTCAAGACCTCAAGCAAGATACGCAGAATTTTTCGGATCATGAATTGATCTCCAGAGTTGGGTACGTAGAAGGTTAAAATTTGACCAAATTTGAGTTGGGTATAGTCTTTAGGGGGGCCCAAAAGGGCAAACTTAAAAAATTTATCAATTGGGGGGAGGGGGGCATTTTTTTTCATGGCCTAATGCAAACAACACCCCCTCCTTCACCTCGATTTGTGGGAGAGGGGGATTTGGGGCTGAGAAGAAGTCATCAAACTGATCAATGCCATGGATTCTTTGATTTTTTTGCTTCCAATTGCTACCTTCCTTGCATGAAATGGTTGTCTAAATGAGAAGATCAAAAGTTAGTCTTTCTCTCTCCTCTCTTTCTCTCTCCTCTTGATGCATGTTTTTATGGTTCAATCTATGAGAGAAGGGGGTGGGCTGATTTGAGATATTGATGTTGAGACATGATGGAGCATAGATCCATGTTTGGAGGAGTGTTAGCGGCTGTTAGTGAGCATCAATGGCATCTATTGATTTTTTCATAAACACGTAAAATTATGAATTTAAGGTAAATCATGGACTTTGGGGGTTTTGATGTGTCAATGGTGTTCTCATGGGATAAAATGAGAAATTAAAATAGTCCTTAGTAAGCCTAATCAAGTCACATCAAGAAATTAGGAAATATCAATATTTATTGATAAATAAATAGAAAAAATAGAGAAAAAGATAAAAACAATAGATTTTTTGTGCTTAAAAAATAAGAAAAAATAATATATGTGTCCATGGATGTATGATGAGATTGAAGCATGAGGTTTAGCTTTAGCTTAGCCTATCTTTATGTTAAAGTGAGTATTTATCGCTCCTTATGAAGAAAAGTACATCAAAACACTCTCTAAACCTACCACCAGAATGCATGATCCTAAACAGTAGGGAGAGGAGGGGGTAATGAGTGCTGATTACATTCTAAATTTGATTTTTTCTGATGAACTTTGCATATAGGATACGTGTATTTTGAGAATTAAAGGGTTCAATAGCACACAAAGAAATGGTTTCACAGTGTCACAATGCTATTTTAAATGAATAAAAATGATTGAGCACTATGAATCATTCATATTTGCATTGTATTCAACACATGGTATTATCTTGGATACATGGCAATTGTCTTCATAAACATTGACCCATGCAGAGAGTGAGGTATCCCAAGCTGTAGGGCTAGCAATCAATTTCAGTGAAGATTATATTCTATCTCTTAAAACGATTGATTAAAAGAGAGGACTATGTGTTGTATGTGTTATATGTGTTCAGGGCACATCTCAAGGCTAATCCTTGGGGTGTAGGAGAGCCATAGTGGGGCCACGACAATTAGTTGAGGGGTGCTCCCTATGTTTATTTTACGCGGTGTACAACACCAATATGTGTAGGGACTCCCCGTGAGGAGTTGAGAAGGGTTATTTGTTGGACTATAAATGTTACAAATGCTTATTCGGTTAGATCAGTGTGTAGCCTCTACTCAGCCTTTGGACACTCCTGGTGCCGAGGCCATGGGGTATTTTGGTGAGCATAGATCGTGCCTAGCTAGAGCCTTAGAGCCAGTGTCAACCCATTTTAGGTCCTGACAATTTGTAAAATTATGTTGCAGCTAGATTAGCCTTGCTTATTGATTAAAGCAACTCGACTATGTCTTGCACTTGAGATCCATCATAGCCTTCAATCTATAAAATCCACCTCGATTAGGTATATGTTGAATATCAATTCATGCATGTTACAAATTTTGATCAGGAGCTTGAAATATTAACTTCGAATTGTCCAACTTTTGTTATTATGTTCTTAATTTTATTATTGAACAATTCATACTTTAGTGATAAGCATTTGAAACAACTTGTGGTGCATAAACTTTGAACGTGTAGCCAAAATATTTATCTTGAGTGCACGTTGGTAGGACAATCATCACCTTGATTGGACTCATGTAGAACCATACATCATTGGTCTGTAAATGTGCTACGATCAACTTTTTGCATCACCTTGATTGAGGTGGAAAATGACCATGGATACCCTAACCAACCTACTGATCACCTCTAGTGCATAGCCATAGCATCTATACTAAATAAAAAAGAATAATTAGAACTAACAATATGCTCAACAGACTCATCCACAACAGCTAAAGTCCATCGAACAAGACTAGAACACCAAGTTTGCGAGATAGCTCGAGATCTTATTTATATAGCTATCTCCAAAGTCAAGTAAGAATTGATCCTAGGCAACCTAAACTATCCCTACTTCTACATTCTATAGTTAGACCACCTAGATGGATCACATTTATGGCGAGCAGATAGATTCCACATCATTTTGAGTGATTGAGTGATTGCTTTTGGAGTCGGAAACACGAACTGATCTATCCTACCGAAAGTTTCTTTAGTTTTTGTACAGGGTGCTTGATTCAAGAGCCATCTAGCATTAAGTAGCTTAGATGATAGCTAGTACAAATTCACTACCTTAGATCCCAAAAGTGGAGAGAGGCCTAGAAGAGAGAGTTTCTCAGGCACGTTGCTTGGTTTTTGTGAGCACCTTGAGTGTGAACTCGTATATGTGACAAACTATCTCTAGAATTCACAAGGATTATAGCAAGACTTCTAGACACGTGAACTTTCGTGAGCTACAATGCTGATGATGAATGACACTAAGCTCGATGCCCGATCAGGCCAGGTTTCTTCGAGCTTCCCTCTCCCTCCCTCCCTCTCTCACTTGGCTCTCTGTCTGTCTGTCTCTTTCTCTCCAATGGGGACATAAAGCAAAGCAGTGGTTTTGACAGTCTGGTTATGGCTGTTTTATCCTGTCGTAGTTCCCTCCATTGGACGTATTTCCCTTTTCCTTCGTCCTATCGCCAACCGCAGGGATGCATGGTAGTCTATTTTGCGTTTGTTACGGAAATTTTCAGGCAAAGATTTCTGATGGCGACTTCTTCCAGCGTGTTGGCGGCGGCTCACGCGGTGTATGGCGACACTTGCATGCCGCCACACTACATGACAACTCCGCTGCTGGCTAATCCACCCAAGGATACTCAATGGATCTAGTTACCTCCTAGCCCCTTGAAACTAACTCCTCTTCTACTATAATCTCTTCCAATTTCCACCTCAATAAAAAGCTATTCCCAAACCAAATAACAAGAAGGCTAGATCTAAACACAAACCGATCCGAGTGTTACATCAAGGCGAGTATTATTTTTCGAGCAAGGCAAAAAAATAAAAAATCAAGGAATATTCCCACCTATATATGAGCTAGGTGCACACTGCAAAGCCCAAAAGGTCTTCCATAATCCAAAATACGTCCCAGATTCTCAACTTGGCCCCTTTTCACCCACAGAGGCATTTAGAGAATTGCTTATGTTAACATAAGCAGGACGAGATTGAGGGCTCACTCAGATGAATGCCAATTAAAAATAGAATCCAGGGAAAGTACTTACCATAGTATTATTAGAGTTATGAGATGCGGGTATCATGCATCATAGACCAAACATGTGCATAAAACTCCTTCTCTCAAAGCCAACACATGTTTGGGTTTCGTCCTAATACCATGGACAATTGTGCAATTACCATTGGGCAAAATAATGCATGGGAGGGGAATTATACAAACAACTCTATTCTCGTGCAATTAAAGACTATCATTTACTCAAACCTCGTAGGATTGCTATGCGTTACCTTTCTCTCAAAAACAAGAAAAAGCTTAACAAAATAAGAAAACATATTTTTGGATGAGAGCACAATTCAACAAAAGAGAAGCTATTTTTTTAATGAATGTCATAAGAATACCTACATACAAAACATGTTATGTCATATGAAAGAAGTCAAGCTTGTGCAATTGTGAACTCACATCTTCATGTTTTCCTTCCTTCCTTGCCTCTAAAGGGTTCATAAATGCTTTCTTGCCTCTAGCTTTTGTTGCCTCCAATAGAGGCAACCAAATCAACTCTTTAAAAATGGATGCACCATTCAAAGCTGGCAAGTTTAACTCTTCTATAGTGGCATAGCTATCAGGGCCCACTTCAAGGCAAACGCTCTCCCTCCATTTGTCACCAAGTCTTGGTGGGCTAATAACATTTAAAATCCACAAGCAAGGAGACTTCATAAAGTATACATACATAATAAAGCATATTTCAAATCTACAACTAAGATATATACATTATAAAATCCAACCTATAGAACAATTCAGGTAAATAGGTAGAAAATTGCCTTCTCAATATGCTCTTGATATTGAGGAGCTATTCATTTTTCTTCTCACACCTTTTGAGTTCTTCTCCAACACAATTTTGGACAGGCCTGTGAGGTGGATGTCAACACACTCGCATAAGAGGAGGTGCATGAGGATGTTGAGAGTATAGTTGACGATAATCCCTTGGATGGGCATTCCCATGGAGATGGCCTCATGGTGGTGAAACATGATAGAGCAAATAATGGTGGCTCTCTTGTTGTCATGAACATCCTTGTAGAGTTAGATGCTATGAGGGTGATGTAGAGGTTGTAGGTATTGCAGCAAACATGAGGACTAGAGCTCTTGTCTAGCCACCCTTAGTACTAGAGTCCAAGGTTTATTGAGTTGAGTGATATCCATCTTAGTTGTTTCACAGAAGTTACACAAAGAATCCAATGTCTTCCTTGGGAATTTTGAAAGTTGATGCTCCTTTTTCATGCAGTCAATTATGGTGCGTATTGTCCCTCCTCAACTAGTCAAACTATATATTCAATGGGGAGAAATGTGAGTATTGGACATATTTCTTCTTTACTAAGTGTGTGTCATGGTGTGGGTGGTTGGGCATTGATAAAAGATGTGACCTCTTGCTTGTTTCACCAAGAGCACATCTAGTTGCAAATTATAGGGCCTTAATGACCTAATCTATTTATGAGACTCATGTTTGCTTACTTGGAGCTCCTAAACCTATCAAGGCCTTCTTGGTCCTATTGTATGTTCACTAATGGTTTTCCTTGGTATTTTTTTGGGTCTTGAGAGTTGTTGGCTCTATCATTTTATTCACTCGTTCAATTCAAGGCCCATACACATACTTCAAGCTTTAGTAGTGTCCTTACACTCCGCTCGATTCCTGTGTAGTGGAGCAGTGCCTTGGTGAGTTGCTTGGACACTCCTAGGTCATTACAGCAAGTGACACATGCTTGAGTTTAGCTCAAAAGAGGTGAGAGATGAATAGGTCTAGGTAGGTAGGCTTACAAATTGTTATTATCTCATAATCCTTGGCTCTGTGTTGGGGTAAAGACTAATAATCAATAGCTAGGTATATAGTCATATACAAGTGAAGATAACAAAGAATAAGAGTACCATTCATTTTGTAACCACATAGCTCTCTTGTGTTCCCTCTATTAACCCTCTTGCACTCCTAGGCTTCTACCTTGCATCCCACCATCACTTTCCTCTTAATTAGTATCAAAGAGATATTTAGTGTTCATGGGAGCTTGTGTTTGGAGCGAGGAGTGAAGCTTTGTTGTACAAAGGTTAAGGATTCGACCTTCTTCTTCAACATTGATGCTTGTATAAGAAAGGGGTCTACTTGGATCTAGCAAGGGGCTTGTGCAAGCTTAGGCTTTGCTTGTTTTGAATTAGGGGGTATGATTGTCTCTGTAACAAAGAAACATAAGGGGAGAGAGAGACTTGATGAATTGCCTAGAAGTGATGTCTATGGGCTATGGTGTTAATCAGGATGCTCCATGAGGCCATTTATGTTAAAAATGACTTGTGTGGAGACTTTTTTATTACTTGTGTTTCTCCCTATGTTTTTTCATTATCTAGAAGCTATAGGGTATCTATTTTATCACAAAAACATTTCTATAAGGTTTAAAGATTAGCCACACTGACTAATTTGTACTATTTTTTTGTTGTGTAGACATACTTTGTCATTATGGCTTCTTTATCAACTTTAGAGAATATATCTTTGACTATTAAAATTCTTGATGGTACAAAACTTTTACATTGGACACAATGTGTTGGTCCAGAAGTGGCAGTCTCAAAGTCTGTGTATTTTAATGTGGAAGACAAGGTAGGTGCATATGGTGTAGGAAAAAGCTTGATGACCCATTTGAAAAAGAAAGTGCAACATTGCAAGTTTATTGATTGAAAAAACTCATTGATATCTGCATGGAGGAGAGGGCTTTGATTTTTAATCACCTGAATGAGTTCAACATCATTTTCAGCCAATTGACATATTAGAAGATTGTATTTTGTGTTTGAGTGATGGCAATATTCTCATTAGTCACCTTGCCTGGGAGTTGGGATACTTTCATGACTACCATCAGTAACTCTGCACCTATAGGTGGTCTTATGAGTGCTAATGTTAAGAGCAAGTTTTTCATTGAGGAGATGAATAGACAAAATAATGCAAGGTCAAAGAGCTTGAGAGAGCGTGTGCGAGAAGTGAGATTTTTGAGCGAGCTTTTCTGGGCAACCTCCATTTCTTGTTCCACACAGTCCACTTATTCAATCCCTTGATTTTTTTGACCTCCACCACCACTACCACAAAAACTTCCTCCACCACCACTACCACCATCTCTGTCGTTGCCACCAATACTATTGCCACCTCCACCACCACTACCATTATCCCCACCACCTCCACGATTGCCACCACTACCTTCATTCACTCACTCCGTCACACACACACACACACTCTCTCTCTCTCTCTCTCTCTCTCTCTCTCTCTCTCTCTCTCTCTCTCTCTCTCTCTCTCTCTCTCTCTCTCTCTCTCTCTCTCTCTCTCTCTCTCTCTCTCTCTCTCTCTCTCTCTCTCTCTCTCTCTCTCTCTCTCTCTCTCTCTCGTAATGTGAATGCTTGGGTAGCCACTTAGTGTTTTTAGGACTTTAATTTCAATGCATTGATAGCTCCTTTGTTAACTCTGGGAAACGTGCTTTTGCTTGTCAAATTAAGAGAGACAAGTTCACCAAAGGCTTGCTATCCAAATGGATTGTATAACAATGACTTCTCAACAAAATAAAATGCGGTTGTGCTAAGAGGTAGTGTTGGCATTGCATTGTTGGTCACTATATAGGTGGTGTTGGAAAAGTTCTTCTACTTCCAAATACAATGTGCAAGTTTTCTTCAGTGAGTGTGGGTTGGTGTATAAACATGTTGGCATTTGCATCCATCCCAAACACTAAGAGGTACACATAGTATAGGTGCTTTCATGCCAAATATGATTTTTCTTCTATGGCACGGTCCATGAAATCTCAGCAATTACATGTTGGATTCTTTGCAATGTGCACATCATAACACTCATGCATGACACTTGAGTTAGCTATCTCTAATTTGAAAACCTAATGCTTCGAGGCCTTCACCATTGTGTGCCCCTTCACAGTTGCATCTAGAGCTAACACAAAGTCTATCCTTTTCCCTGTAGCCTATGAAACACCTCTTCTATATCTACACAAGCCCTCATTAACATCCGCCTCTTGTGCTACCTTTTGTAAACAAAACCACCACTCTCCAACATGTGGATTTCTTCTATGGTCAAATTAGTGCCTCGTGCCACTGGCCATACTTGTGGAACCTTGGGCAGTGCGTGTTGAATGGAAGAGAAAATGTTCCATGTATGGTCCACACTATCATTACAAAGCCACATGAACTCGCACTGCATTCCATGTTGATTGTAGCTTCTTCTCTTGAGCTAGACCACTCCATGATGACCCAAAATGAAGGTGCAGGCACCCCATGTGACATATTTTTTATAGGTTTTTTGCATTTTCCCTCTCTAGCTCCCAACCATCCTTGACATTGTATACGGCTACAAGCTGGAATCCTTCTTATAGCCCAAACGGTGTCATGAAGGAATGTCTCCACCACCATTTCCTCCGAACGATTTGGTGATATTACCCTTGATTGGTCGGAAAGGAAAAGGGTCCTCAAAGTTTAGTTTTCTTGTACCCTTTCTTCTAGGTATGTTTTCGCTCACATACTCAGGCCTGTGAGAGGCATTGGCTTCCTCAAACCCCACTTTCCCATCAATCTTGTGTTTTCTTAGTATAGTCACATTGTCCCCTCGAAAATTGGGACATTTATGCAATTCAGTTCCTCTTGCCACCTCCTCAATCATCCTTATCGTTGCTCGAGGTGTGGAGCTAATTCCTTGTTGTAGTTGACTCAAAATCTTCTCTGCATTGGGTCCTGCACCATGGAACTTTCCACCAATGAATGCATGTTGTTTTGTGCTCTGTAGTAGAGTGTTGGCCAAATCACTGACACATGCATCTTGCAAGCTGATAGATCCCTTGAACCCCTCCCTTACTAACTAACTTGCATGCATTGGCTTTGCCAAGTTCGTGGTTGGCATATGAGCAATGTCCTCCACCACCTGGAAAAAAATATAGCACGAGAAGTATGGAGCGTGAGAAAAAAAATGCACCACATGTCACATCCTACTATTACAAACTAGTCTTACCCCTCGACAAAGTGTCACCTCCAACATAGATATCTGATATGCCACGAACTAAGCCAACAATCCATTGCTGGTATATTGCAATCCGCAAATTTCCCTAAGGCCCACCAAGCTCGAATGAATTGATATTGCATTGTTGCATCATCTTCCGTGACTGCACACCTCCACATGCGGCACAAGCACTTATGCTCATCTTGAAAACTCTTGTGCACATACTGTGATGTGTGTATTTGGAGGCTTTGTTCCCACTCCCACTAAAATAAGAAAGATCTCTCCCTTCCTTGCATTATGTTGTTTGGCCCACCATTGAACACTGTGTGGATGGCCCTCCAATTGGTATCTGCCTCGTCTGCCATGAATCCTCAAAAATCAGCGCTTGGGTGTCCACAGTTCTCCATCACCTCATTCATCTTTGTCCAAAAAAGAGCTTGTGCATCTGTATCCTCTTCCTTCATCTCACATATTGCTAAAGTCATCAACTCTTGTACACTACAAAAACACAAGAAAGGAATGGGAGAGTAAGGAGAACTATGTTACTTAAGTTTGTGTTGTGATGGTAGAATCAGGTAAGAGAAACTACCTTGGGTCATACACATGTGCTACCATGGTGGTCCAATCATTAATGCAATGCACGTGGTCAAAGCATACAAACTATTGCATAGGTTTCCAGTGCCATTCCTTTGCATATGATTCACTAAGTCAACCCTTGAGGCTGGCCCAATTGTTTACATTTTGAATATAAAGCACCTACTATCATTGTCAATGGGTTGCCCATGAAATAGGCTACCATGGAAAAATCTGTATGCACAATATTGCTTTAACTTTAGAAGACGATATTCCATTCCTTGATCACTCTCAGTGTGTGATGCACAGACCATGTGTTTGAACCTGCATGTACAAAATATTGATCTTCATATGCATGGCCTTTTAAAGATATTTTGAAATGTGTTGTGAATGGAATAATATGTTACTTGTTCCTTTGAATGAGTGGTTGGAGTTCCTCGAGCATCGTCAAGAGTTCAGTGTCGGACATGGGGACACCTTGCTCATGAACCAAGGCACCCATCACTAGCCTTCTAGCCACAATCATTTGTAGGTATAGAGGTTCATCTGCACTAAAGTCTCTTACCATTTCCTCTACGGTCTTTCGCACCTCTTTGACATTAGCTCTACATGTGCCTCTTTGCACCTCATGGTTATGTGTGCCTTGATGAATAAATGGTCTTGACATTGGCCTTGCTGATATCACATAATAGACTACACACTCGCACTTGGATAGCAGGATGGGGAGATTCTTACAATAGAAGCATCCAAGGCTTCCTAGACCAACAGCTGACATTCCAACAGTTAGTATGGTGGTACTGAGTTTACCTGCATGGCATATATTTGGACTTGATTAGTGTGATTTACTTGCGATAAGGTACTAGAACCATGTCATGTGACTCTGCAATCACTTTAATGATAGTGGAGAGAATGAAGAATCTTGCACCTATCCATGCCACCTTGTTTGGGGAGCTAAAAATTGACCTGCCAGTACAATCTCTATTGGGACACTCTAGCTCTCCGATACATTTGCTTCAGTGAATAGTATCGAGGAATGCCATCGATATTGACGTGGGCTTTGTTTAGCAATGGCCATCGTACTTTTGCTTCATACCCTCCATTGGATGCATATTGTCCGCTACTGGTGGAAGCGCATATGCCACATTGCAGTGGGGCGAATGAAGAATCTTGCACTTGTCCACGCCACCTTGTTTGGGGAGCTAAAAATCAACATGCCGGTAAAATCTCTATTGGGACACTCTAGCTCTCCGATACATTTACTTCGGCGAACAATATCGAGGAATGCCAAACTGATGTTGATGTGGGATTTGTTTAGCAATGGCCACTGTACTTTTGCTCCATACCCTCCATTGGACTCATATTGTCTGCTACTGATGGAAGCTCATATGCCACATTGCCATCATAGAAAATTGGGATCTCCTCCACTCTCTCTATAGCACTCGAATTTTGAAGCAAATGGTGTAAGACTTAGTGTCAGCCCCCTGAAGACATTATGTACTCAACCACAATTATAGCATAAGATGATTGTCACATCCCCTTCTCTTCCACATCAAGCGTGATAGGGATGGTTTTGTTTTTCCCAATGTCCAAGGGGGGTGGTGAGGCTTCCACGGTGATTGTTGTTTTCTCAATGCTACAAGCGTTCTGGGTGAGGTCTATGGTGGAGAAAGGCTGCAATGTAGGCCCATTTCCTTGTCCGACAAGATAGTCTTGTGAGACCAAGGTATCCAGAACATATACCTGGACAGCCTCATGGTCATTGTTACAATGGATCGGCGTGCTTTGTATTTGGCCATTCGCATGGGTGATAGCAAGAACATGGTAGTCATTGCCATTGCAAATGTCTTTCTTCTTCAACATTAGGAACCGACTACTTGTGTAGTGCATAATAGGTTTGGCAGAGAGGGATGATACATATATGCAGACCTTGGTATTTGGTGTAGCACTAGATGTTGGATCCATTTGCAAAGCTATCTACACATGTACGAATACTCATGTCAGATATGGGTGTCATTGAAAGACTTAGTGTTGGGGTGTACGTCATATACAAGAGGGGGGGAGAGAGAGAGAGGAGGATATATAAAGTGTGTGCATGAGAGAGAGAGAGAGAGAGAGAAAGAGTGTGTGTGTGTGTGTGTGTGTGTACATGCATGTGTGTGCGTGCGTCCCATGTTGAGATTGTAATCACATCCATGCTGCCTCTTTGAGAGTAGATGGGCTGGGGAAGACATGCAGGCTACAAGAATCCCATATGCATAGAGAGGAAGACTAACACCCACCCTCTCTATATAATATTGTACTTGGATGCCACTTTTATATATGATGAATACAATATCATGATGCTTTTCCATCTCAATTAGTGTCTTGGTCATTATTAGTCTCATACTCAAGATTGTGTTTATGAGTCCAAGCTTTCATCTTGGAACCTAATTCAATTGAGTAATAGTTGGTCTCTTCAGTCTATGTCATCATGGACATTCTCTTTGTGTTTCATCCACCATAGCGATGCTCTAGATCCTGCGCCTTTTGACACGGTATTAGAGCCCAGTTAGGCATGGATCAGCTCGGCTTAGCTCTTCTCTACTCTCTCTCAGTCATTTTCAACTCTAGTCAGCTCAGTTCCAACCCATGACTTCATCTCTCAACTCTTCCTTCACTTGAGCTTCCTTGGTAGCCATAGCCAGCAGCACCCTGACAAACTGAGGCTCTTATATCTCACTCCACACGTCAAATCTCCTGGAGATTTCTTCTAGAAAAGTGTTCTCCTACTTTGAGAGCTTCTTCTTGTCACCTCAATCACTGACACCAGGAAACCATAGGCTTAGCATTGTCAAAATTCTCTGTCACTGCCATAGCTTGCAACTGTGACCTGCAGGACATACCCACATTGGAGCTCCTAGATCTCTCAATAGAAGCCATATCTCTTTGTACTTTCCTTTGTGGACTTCTTTCTTGAATCATAAGGCTTCTCTATGGCACATCAAATAGCAACATTACTGCTCAATTAGCCCGACATTACGAAAATTTGTGATCGTTGTTAAAATTGTGCCCGGTCACATTCTCCAGCTTTGCACGTCACAAATCAATAGAGTGGCCTGGATGATTGGCGCGGGATTTGATAGAGCATCAGATAAGCTTCATTTTCATAACAAAAGTTTTAAAAATGATCAAGCATAGCTCTTGATATCTGCAAAAAACCAGGCATGTGGGTCAAAACCCTAATCCAAGAAGCCATAGCCAAACTTCACTAAAGTGACTAGTAGCTCCTAGTCTAGGATCTCAACACCTACCTAAGAATCCCATGCTAGTGAATACTACCAAACTACTAGTCATGGACTAGTAGCTCTCAGTTTGGAGTTGGTAGCTACCACTGGGATAGGTAGCTATAAATTTAAGAGCAGTAATAATAGTTATGGGACTAGTAGCTACCATTGTACTAGTCCAAGGCTGCGAGCTGCCATAGGTAGGACTAGTTTTTTTAAAACTTGACCTGGTAATTGCTTACCAGCTACCTTCCTTGCTACTGGTCCTACAATGATAAACTAGTAGCTACCACTAGCAGTTGTTGTTTACATTGTTTCCACTCTTCTAAATGGTGATTCCTTGATTACAAGTTGTCATGACTATAGAACCTAAGTTTGCACCAAACAAAGAGACAAAGGAAACAAAATGCTCAAGAGTGGTCAATAGACAATTTGACAAAGGAGCATGATGCATGTGTACATGGACATAAGAAATATAGAATTGTCACCAAGGATGATGCAAGGAGCCAGGTGCTATTAACACATCTCATATAAAGCAAAGATTTTTGCTACCCCCTTAAATTGTATTCAAATAAAGTGGCACAAATCAATTTTTGTATTCCACAAAAGATAAAGATAATGTAGAAGGAAAGGAAAAGGAAGATCACACATGGTATTTTGCTTTATTTTTTCATTAAGGTATGTTATACAAATTTTAGTCCTAATCATTCCAACTCTTTTCATATAGGTGATGGCACAAAAAACTAGCTGGGAAAATTGTAGATTGAGAGGTTAAAAGTGTGCATGCAATGTTAAAGCAAAAGATGGCACAAGAAGCTGGAAGAAAAGGTGCTATAACCATTAGGAGTCCAAAAGCATCTATAGACATTATTGTTTCCTATTATTATCATGACTATAATAGCCTTTTTTTCAAGCCTTGAGCCATTTTGGCTTTGTAACATCTTATCTTTATTTAATAAATGAAAAAATTTGACATTTCAACTTTTTCATAAGTTCACTCTTTTGTCTATAATGTATACATTATGATTCATGGTAGCTCATTCATGAGATCATTTATTTATTTATTTGCCATATTTTGTGCACACAATAAGTTGTGTTTTGGGGCTGTAAGTCTCTCATGCATTCTTAAGGCCTATAAAAGGCTATGGCTAGAGACACTCAGCACAAACATTTTTCTCAAGGCAATTAAAGCTTGTGATGTTGGATTATTCAAAGCAACAGAGGATAGTTATGTTGAGCAAGCACCTGAAATGGATGGAAAATTAAAGTCCCTAAAAACAAAGAATAGTCATGTTGAGAAAGTATTGGATGGAAAAAGCTAAGTGCCTAAAACAAAGGATAGTCATGTGGAGGAAGTGCCTAAAATGGACCCAAAAAATGAATTGCAAATTACTTCATATGCGGTCAAGACAATTGTGGCTAAAATAGCCAAAAATATTGTGGTTGCAATGGCCAAGACTATTGTCGCTCATAGTATTCAATGCTTGAGGGGTTCTATTACTGCCATTGGGTGGATGCCTACAAGTTAATATGGCTCTATTGATGCTAGTATGATTGATGGTAATAAATATTAGAGATAGTAGGATGGTAGGGTTTATTGACTCTGGGATGATCCAAAGAGTCCTCTATTTCAGAACCAACCATCCATCAATGCTCTGCTACCATTACAATAGTCAAAAAGAGGTATGGAGAACTGATTTCATGCTACTACTATGAACTAAAAATTGTAAATACAGGTGTTGACATATATGCTAGTTACAAGCAGGATGCTCACAATTTGATGGCAATAAATATTAGGGATAGTAGGATGGTAGGATTTATTGACTATGGGATGATCCAAAGAGTCTTGTATTTGAGACCCAACATCCATCAATGGTCTGCTACCATTACAATAGTCAAGTAGAGGTATGGAGAATCGATTTCATGCTACTTGTATGAACTAAAAATTCCAAATATAAGTGCCAACATATCTGCTAGTTACAAGTAGGATGCTCACAATTTGATGCATTTGTGTGGATCTTCTTCCATAAGAAAGGGTAGTTAATCTTTTAAAGAGTTTCTTCCCATCATAGTTTCAATATATCAAAAGATTGTTTGCACAAGATATTTGTACAAAAAAGAGTGCTTGCTTTTCAAAGACTTGGACACAAGAATTTTTTTGGAAGAAATTATCATACTTTTGGGAGCAAAAACCAAAGTATGTGGCATCAAACACTATCATGATGGTTGAAAACGAATATAAGAAATTGTGAAACCCCATAGGCACAATCAAGACCCTATGGACATAGGCACTATCTTACAAGTATTGTCTCTTATTGGCTCAACAATTGGCTTGATAAAGAGGATCATATGAATTTTACAATAACCTCACCCTTAGAGCAAAATACTAATGCTCAAAGTAGTGCTATCTAGAATATGTAGCTATAAAAAATTTTTGGCTAGGAATCATAAACATTTATATATTCAAAGAAATGATGTACATTGTCATATATTCAATATTATACAGCTTCAAAATTTTGATGTCTTTCTCAATATGCCTTTGAATTACAATGTCTCTAAGAGCTGTGATGTTTTCAAGTACCTTGCTTTAATATCATGAAGCTTTAAACTTGTGCGTACTTTGAACCATGATGTAATGATGAAGTTCTTAAGGTTCAAATTTTAGTGACTATAAACCATGAGGTAATGTAAGAACTTAAAGCTTCCAACTTCAAATTTGTGATGTCTCTAAACCATGCTAAATTCAATTTCTTTGAAATTAAACTCGAGAATTTTTTTATGACTCTATCATATCATGTAATGTAAATATTCAAATCTTCCATAGTTTTATTGGTACCCAATACTGTCATACCAATATAGCTACCACTATCCTATCGAGGGATACCATTGTCTTACTGCTTGCTACCACTATCCTCTTGGTAGCTACATCTATTCTATTGATAGATGCCTCTCTCCTATTGATTGCTACCTTGTTCTTCTAGTTCAAGCTTGAACATTTAATGAATCTAACATAGGTTGTAGGATTACTATGGCTATTAGTGTCCTATTGGTAGGTGCAACTGTCTTGATACTAGCTACCACTCTCTAGGTAGCTACCTCTACTTTACTAATAGCTACCACTGCATGATGGTAGCTAGCTTATTCTTAAAGTTAAAGGTTAGGCATTTGATGACTCTTATACATGATATCATGATGAAGTAGTCAAAGCTTAGTATTTGACGATTCTGAACCAGATGGCTACCACTATCCATTGGTAGCTACTACTTTCTTGCTAGTAGCTACCATTTTCCTTCTAGTAGATATGTTTGTCCTATTGTTATCTACCATTGTCTTACTAGTAGGTAGCTATGTCCTACTCATAGCTACCATTGCATGCTAGTAGCTACCTCTGTCATACTAGTATAGTTGCTTTCTTCTAATTAATGAATTTGATGTTTTCATGATAACTACCAACATAAATTGTCCTCATAATGGGAGGTATATGAAAGCTACCAATATCCTACTTTTTTCCATTAACACTACACTATTAAACTAAAAATTGTAATTCTCTCTTTAAATATAAATTCACCAAAAAATTTCAAAAGCAACATAAACAAAAGCATCAAGAAAATAAGCTTTTATAAACTTCATTCATTCATGATGATAACATGGATACTCAAGAGGAATAAAAAAACTAATGTTGACTAGATAGAGCAATGCTATACATCAAAGGGAGTGCTGTTGTAAATAGCCTCATATACTTCTAGAGACAATATAAATTTTCTATCATGACCTACTTTTTGCATTGGAAACTTGATAGCTCTAAAAAGGTGGGATTGCAAGATAACTTCATGCTTTAATTGTAGGAGCTTAAATCCATAGGGATTTCCTTGTACTTATTAGTACCAAACCCCCTTGACAACTAATGATCCTACACTACATATATTCCTATATGCATCATGAAGCAAAGCATTAATCCTTGTCTTTTTCTTTGTGCATTTCAAGATGTAGAGATCCACAAGCTCTTCATTGATGTGCAGAGTTGTAGCTACAAAATTATCCCAACATAGTGTATTGGTCAAACCATCATGATATCCTTCATATACTAGATCATCCATCTCATAATCTACATCACCTAAAGGTTCAAGAGTAACATACTCCCACGATGAAATGTATATTTTTTAAGAACGTCTTCTCCAAAGGCTTTACGTGCAAGCACTACAAAAGCATGAAAATTGCCTAAATCTTTGAGCCTTTCCATTCGTCAAGGAGTAGCTAAAGGCATAATGTAATCCACATATATTGGGTATAGGTTTACAATCCAAACAAATGTGTTTATCTACATCGCCTTCCTTAACCTCCCAAAATACTAGAGTAAGTACTTATACTTTAGAAGAATATGTGGCTATAGCCCTTTTAGACATATTTAGTCTCAAAAATGACTCTACATCAACTACAGATTGCAACTTATAAGTTTTTAACTTTAGTTACTCTTGAGTTATATGCCTCTTGATAATAGCACTTTCACCATCATGCTTAACTTTTTCATAACATGAACCATAAAGATGGTGTGTCATTTTTATGCATTCATTGAACCATATGGAGCAACAAAGTAGAAAGGCCTCTTTGCTTTGGACTATGATGTTGCACCATCTGATCACACCCAATGTTCATTTAGTGACATCCCTAGTTCTTTCACCCATCCATGATGGAACATAAAACAATGCTGAACAAAAAGAGTATCATACATTATATTATCAAATATATAGAATTGATAGTACTTTTGGATACTACCTACAATGCACACATATGTGTAGACAAAGATTGTAACCTAGCTAGGAAATCAATGCATGGATTGCACCTCATTTTGTTCTTTGAATGTGTAGTTTTTTATGAAATCTATTACAAACAACCACATCTTCAATGAATCGAAGCAAATGCTCTTTAAGTTTCTCTACATGCCATCTGTAACAAAATTATGCTTTATAAGCATCTTGAAATAGTACCAAGAGTTCCCTACATTTTATCTCTTTCATTGATAGATTTTTTTCCCCCCTTCGTGATATTTGTACAACCAACGTGAACATCCTCAAATATCATCACTATTACTATGCATGCAATATGTGTTTCCTCTATTGGGGAAATAGGTAGCTTTTGTGAAGGTCTACATAACAAGCAATTGCTAATCAAACACTTTTGCAGTGACTATCCTTGGGGCTTGGGGCATCGAACAAATTCCCAAAGCTATGTAGTGTCATGTAGAGTTTTTGCATGAGTTACATTTCTCATCTTCATACAAATATCACATTGACAATTGCACTCTTTCCCATGAACACTATAGGAAACTTGTCTTATATGATTTAGAGCATCCCTCAAAATGATATTTGCACATGCATGATACAACAACAAGTGTATTGATCTTGAAGCTTATATACAAAGTAAATCTTCAATTTCTCAAAGGCCCTTTATTGGATTTGCACCTCTAGATGACTTTTTTGAAGATAAGAAAGAACTCTGCCTACATGAAATACAAATAATTACTAGCAATGCTAAAAAATTCCTAACATATTACTTGTTAAAAACAAAATAGTAGCTCTCTTGGATAGCAAATTGATTGCAGGCCTGGAAGTAGCAAACTACAAGTAGCAAAGTGGTATAAAGTTGATAACAAAATGTTAGATCTCTTATGTAGTAGAGTGATAGCATCATGGAACTAACAAACTAGTAGTAGAATGGTATCAAGTGGAAAACCAAATGGTAACCCCCAATCTACCAAGAAGCAAACTAGTAGCATATTAAAAATAGTGAATTGGTATCAAGCGAAGAAAAAAATAGTAGCTCCCAAGGTTCAATCTGATAGCACACTAGTAGTATTCTGGTAGCACATTGAAAGTAGAGACTAGTATGAAGTGAAGAGAAAAATGGTAGCTTCCAAGCTACCAACCTAGTAGCACACTAGCAACACACTAAAAGTAGCACATTAGTATTCAGTTAAAAATAAAATGGTAGTCCAAACTTGCAAGTCTAGTAGCACACTCGTAGTACATGCTAGCAAACTAAGAGTATCCACTTGCCAACTGGTAGTACACTAAAAATAGCACACTAGTAGTAGACAAGTATAGTAGTATCAAAGGTGATAACTACCAATCTGTTGGAGCTAAAAGTGGAATGGGAGTTTATAGTGGACTAATAGATGATAAAGAACTAATACCTTTCACCCTATAATCTCCTTGGCTAGTAGCAAACTAGCAACTCTTAGTCTATTAATCTCCTTGATCTTGAGCATGGTAGAAATATGGGAACTAACAATCAATCAATGTGATAATATGATAATAGATTGCAATTTATAATCTCTCAAACTTTTTGACAAGTGATACTAAAATGATATCCACCTTTTCTTGGAGCAAAGCGTGTTATGGCAAAAAATTTCTTTATTTACTACCATAACAACTTTGGTTTCGCGTTGATATGGCAAGGACCAAAATTTGTATCTTCCATAATCTTTTTTTTTTGTTATTTTTTGTTTCATTTGTTATTTGTTCCATAGTATCAATCCTCTTGAGGGATCATTTACAAATATGTAAACATATCACCTAAGTTTGAAAGAATGAATTTTTAAAATATTATTTTTACAAAAAATTTACATACATGATACTATATAAATGGATCATTTACAAATTTAATAGAACAAGGGTATGTTTTATTTCTTAAAATTTTTATAAATAAGTATATATAAACGTTGAAAGCACATGATATAGAGGGTTTACATATAATGAAACCCCTGAGTTAACACCATTTGTTATATCTATCTGCAATATTGAAGGGGAAGACAAAGAAATGGTGGATGCTAAAGACAAGATAGAAAAATTGTATCACCGTATCAAAATGAAAGTAACAACTAGCATGGGTGTGGAGTGATAGGGTATTAGCTACAATTTTGATAATAGATTGGAAACTCATAAAAGGTAAGATTCTTGCAGTAGGATAGTAGCTAATAGTTTTGTAGCAATGAGAGAAAAAAGACAAGAATCTATGATAGATAATGTAACTATATGTCCAACTCAACGTGCAACCACAATCAATTTAAGAACCAAACCAATGCCAAAATGAAGAAAAAAAACATGGCATTGCTAAAGAAGATGCATTGGACATCTTTGTATACACTTTTCTCATGATACACTTTTGACAAATCGACTGGTAGAATTTATCATGATACTTGTTCATTTCAAAAACTACTCTTTCAAGCTTCTTGGTTTCTTCATTGCCTTGAGAGTGTTGTGCGATCCACTTACCAAAACTTTGTTAAAAATTGCAAACATCAAGTTAATTACATTGAATATGCAAGGCTCTTAATCATTGTTTTTCAATTAACCTTCCAAAAATCTCCACCTTTGCCGCCTTGCCAAGCACAACACATGAAACACTTCATCATCTCAAAACAAATTTAATATTTTTTAGTCTCACGTTGCCTGATCTACATAATTCTAACGCTCTTAGCCTCGACTTCCATATGATATTCTTGCTTCATCTTTGATTCATACTACTTGATTAGAGCTCTTTTGCACGAGTTACACTCAACTAACTCGTTAGATAGGCATGCAGTAATAAAATTGCTAGGTCCTTGGGAGGCAAACTAAAATGGCAAAATAATGTCCCAATTCACAAAAATGCACCACAAGGTTTTGCATGCTACGTATGCGTGCGTGCGTGCACACGTGAGGATAAGCCTAGAGATGAGAATTCTTGTAAAGATAGAAATGGAGATTTTGTGTGTGTGTGTGTGTGTGAACACACACACACACCTCCCTCTCTAAAAAGCCAAGATAGCCTATGAGACAAAGGAATAAATACATCAGACCATGGGGTCTCAGCTGAAAAACAATGAAAATGAAAATGCCTAACTACTACTATTGCATGAGAGAGAGAGCACTTCGCACCAACTCATAGACTATAGCTACCAAAGTGAGCATCAAGGGTCATGAAGCTTGTGTAAAACATTCAGCTAATTTTTATTTAAAGATGCTTCACCTTTTTAGACAAAGGCTTCATTAGATTTAGGAAGAAGCTACCAGCTTGCTAGTGAGATGCCCGGAGCATAGGTATTAAGTCCACCTATTCATGCATACACCCCAATCTGGTCCCTGTTGATTCCATTCATGCTTTGATTCTAATAGAAGTTGCATTAGCTCTTATATACCCCATTCAATTCTCCATGGCCTCATCCTCACTAAAAGGGAAAGCTCACTAAGCTAAGATTCAAATCTATAGTGAAAGGTGTTTGAATATGGACACAAGCATTGCTAATGATGATGAAGACTCATCAATGGGTGTCTATACATCACAGAGCCAGATTAGATCAATCTCTGCTGCAATCATTATATACATTTGGTGAACTTGAGGGTAAAATACAAAGCATCCTCTACAGTGGAGTAACTTTAAATGGCTAGATATTATGAAAGCACACTAGATTATTTCCATATATATCTTATCACTACAACAAACTAAAGAAGCAGCCACACAAGAAGCTCATTGTTACTGCCACTATACTATTCCTTTTCCTTAATATCTTCTTCTGATTTCCATACAATGTCTTTGATACCCGCAGATAGATTGTTATAAAACTGAAATCCAGGTAAATCAGGGTAAGTGACATATAAATGGGAATTAGAGATTAATGAATCAGGTCAAGATTTGAAAAACTGGCTTTCTTTACCTTGTGAAATTCAAGGGTGTCTCCACCAGCTTTGCGTACCTCCACCATAAATAATGATGGGGCTACCTCAAAAACCTGTAGGAAGACAGGAATACTCAGGTGACTGTCATCTAGGATCCTTTGCTTTCCCAATAAAATAATTTCTGTTGATAAACATGTCGATTAAACAAAGGACCAAGGTAAAATACAATGCAAGCCGTGTAGGATAACAATCACTGGTATGAAATGTTTCAGTTAACGAAGGACCAATGCAAAGTACAAAATAAGCCATGTTGAATAAAGAGGATAGAACAAAAATAACCAAATTTCTTGGAGCTGACTGCCCATGAGGAGAATGTCAAATACAAGGGCTGTGTGAATGGCCAATTTGGTGGTCTATAATGCCAGATCATATGTGACTCAGTCAAAGCTGGTGCCAGAATCGGATGTAGAGGGTTCTTTATGTTTGTACAGAATTCAGAATGCAAAAAAGTGAATGAGAACAAAACACTAACTTGTGTAGCCACAGACAAATGGCCTTTTCTTCCCATCTTTTCTCCCTGCAATTTCATCTGTGACAGAGTGCAACATAAGCAGTCAGATGGAAGGCACCCTCCAATTTCCTTCTTGAAAAAGAAGAGGCTTTAGAGCATCCTCACATGGACGACCACACCTTGCCCTCTGTAACTTCCTTTTAGAAAATAAAACAGTAATGTTTACATCACCTTGTAATCCTTCCGCTGTACATTGAACCCCAATGGTTTTGCTGCTTCCTCAATTTTTGATATGATCTCTGGAGCTGGATTTTTTGATGTAAACCTCGTCTCACGTTTCACTAAACCCTGCAGAAATTAAATTAATGTCTTCAGGAGTTGCTTCGTGATGTTTACTATATGCAGTGCATCTTGAATCATATAAAGCAAAGTTGTGTATACCTGCTGCTTCTGAAACAGGTTAGAGAGATTGAGACCTTGTGACATCGAGATCAGCTCAAACGCATTCATCTTAGCTGGCTTTGTTTCTCTTTCCTCTGTGACTAGATGCTCCTGCAGAACCAGATACGAACAAAGGAGTCCTTAGTAGATAAAAAGCTGATTTACATTAGACAAAGAATAGGACCCAAGAAGCAGTGCTATGCTTACAGCTGAGTTATTGAAGACAGCATCAACATCATCAACAGGGATATCATCCTCCTCTTTGAACTTAGGTGCAGTATAACCTTTCCTAAACCATTCATTTTTCAAAATTTCCGATATGGTAATTCTCTGAAGGGGGCAAAACAATGATCTGCTTTCAATCACAAATATGACTGCTGCAAACATTGCCTGTACTTAGTTGGCCAGTATACAAAACCATAACCGGCATGAACTCACAGTTTTTGGATTGGGGTCAAGTATCTGCAATATCAGTTTGCGTGCTTCAGATGAGAACCACGGAGGGCATTTGAAATCAGCCTTGTTAATCTACATCCATATATAGTATGAGTTATGAACTTTTCGCTCTCAGATTAGTCACATACAATCTTTCAGCAGAAATCTGTAAAGTACCTTCTTGTAAAGGGTCACAAGATTCTGGTCTTCAAAAGGTAGATAGCCAGCCATCAAAACAAAAAGAATGACACCACATGACCATAAGTCAGCAGTTGCACCACTATAACCTTTATCCTTTATGACCTGAAGCATGGACTCAAAATCAGTTTCTGTAGAAGAAATTTCATGAGTCAAAAAAATGACATAACAACCATTTCAAGACAAAATGGTTGTAGGATAACCTCTGGGGCCATTGGAGTACCACATGCTGTGTGAAGCAAACCATCTTCCTGCAGACAAATTCAGGCTGCTATCAGAATAATTAAAACCTTCTTGAGTTTTGACGATAGGAAGTTTGATTTGAAATAGGTGAAAATAAACTCAAGTTTACCCTAAAAAGAAGATAAGTAGTTATAGAAAAATAGGATTAAAAACAAAAAACATAAATAATTCAAATGGAGATGCTACTGGTCTGATTAGCAGCCATTGGAGGACCTTTTGAGGCAGTCAAGGGCAAGAGAAGACCAATCAACAACAGGTGACAACATCTACGGGCTGTTGAGATGGGGCAACAGCAGTAAATAACTGATTTTCTTCAACAATCACTAAAGAGAGTTATTGAGACAAGGTAGCAGCAATAAATGATAGATTTTCTTTAGTTCTTCGCAAAGAAAGTCTGAATTTTCTCTCTTCTCAGCTTTTTCTCTCATCTTCCAACCTTTCTACAGCCTTGCTCCAAAAATTGCAGCATTGAGATCATTAGAGGCTGAGAAATTTCAGATTTCTTTGCTGTAAACCCTAATTTGCAACAGAATTTAGGATTTAGCAGCAACCTCGAGAAGCGTGCCAGAAATTGAAAGCTCCAAGACTTGGATCTTTCAGGGCTGAAGGTGAATTTTAGCTAAATTCAAGTGAAGAACTAGTCATCCATTAAATTTGGGACATTTTCCATCTCCATCAAAGCGGGTGAAGGCCAATTAAGTGCCCAAATTAAGGGGAAAATCACATTGAAGACTTGCTAGTCACTTTGGACAACAAGGGAAGTTTGAATTGCAATGTAAATCAACTTTTTCTTCAATAAAGCTAAAGAAATACCGAAAGGGACGCCAATTTTGAGGCCAATTGGGTGTGCATTGTCCAAGATCAATAGGTAAATTTGTATTTTCAAATTTGCATTGGTTGTTTGCTACTGTAATTAAGTTGTAATCAAGAATTTACCACCCATCCACGGAAGAAAGACTGGTTACAGGTGCACTATGCAAGTCCACTATCATTTTATTACTCTCTGAAGAGGTCCATAATAATGTTGCTGAAGATGAAGATCAAAGTGCATGGAATCTACAAGAAAAGATTCAGAAACTTTATGCAAAGCAAAGCCCTGCTTCTTCACAGATGTATTGGCTTAAACAATTGATGGATCTCCTCATGAAGGAGGAGACCCCATTGTCTACTCACTTTAGCCAGTTTCATTCTATCATGAAGAATATGCTTCAACAAGGTATTGAGTTTCAGGGTAATCTGCATCCTTTGTTTCTGCTTGGCACTTTACCTGAGTCTTGAGATGTGTTTCGCACTGCAATCTATACCAACAAACTTGATGGGCTGAAATTGCAAAATGTAGAGAGTGCTCTTTTGACTGAAAAAATTAACAGGAAAAACAATGATGCTTCCTACACTTCACATGCTTTATCCGTTAGAGGTGGCAGAAGTAGCAAGAAAGATAATGATCATCATGGAAAGGACTCTCAAAAGTCCTGGTCTAAGTCACATGGACGTAACAAGTCCTGTGGACGTAAGTCTGATTTTACACGCCATTATTGTGGGAAAGTGGGACACATACGGCCACTGTGCCATAAGATGCGCGATGACAAGCGCAAAGAAAAGGGAAAAGAAAAAGTGCAGGAAAAATCCAATGATCACAATATTATACCTGCAAAGTCCAGCGTAAAGATTGAGAAGATAAATGTCATGCAGCCTGAGGAGTCCGATGGTGACTACATTTTAGCAACCTCTTCATGTGATGCCTCTCAATTGACCAAGACTTGGTCTATTCATGCACAGTGTTGGCTCTTGGATTCGGGTGCGTCTTTTCATGTGACTTCCTACCGTGAGTGGTTTCATACCTATTGCAGTGTATCTGGTACTGTGTACTTAAGTGATGATCAATCTCTTGCTATTGTTGGCATTGGTGATGTCACTCTACAGTTTCCCTCTAGTAGCACTTTTATTCTACATAATGTACGTCAGGTACCCACACTGACTAAAAGCCATACATCTGCTAGACAGCTTGATGATGCAGGTTATCATATATGCTTTGGTGATTTTGTATGGAAGATAACTCGTGGCAAGCTGGTTCTTGCAAGAGGTGCCAAGTCTAGCAGCCTCTACCCCTTGGTTGACCATGTTTTGTCAATGGGTTCTATCCCACATGTCTCTCCCCAGCATGCTCATCTCGGACATATGTCATTTAAGGAAATGAAAATGCTTAGTGCTTTGCAGTATCTTCCGCCTTTTGACTACTCGCATTTTGAGTCATATAATCATTGTTTATATGGCAGGTAGACTAGGAATTCACATAAAAAGCCTGGTATTCCACGCATGGGTGAGCCTTTGGCTCTTGTGCATTCAGATGTATATGGACCCATGCCCTATCAATCATTAGGAGGTGCGAAGTACTTTGTCACATTTATTGATGATTATTCATTTAAGGTTCGGGCCTATTCCATCAAGTAAAAATCTGATGTCTTGACCGTCTTTCAGCGTTGGCTTGCTTTAGCAAAGAATCAATTTAAACATAGGCTGAAATGCCTAGGGAACAATAAGGATGGTGAGTTCGTCTCGCATGCCTTTGAGCAGTTTTGTAACGAGCAGGGTATTAAGCGTCAATTGACCGCCCCTTGCACCCCTCTCTAGAATGGTATAGCTAAGCGTATGAATAGAACTATCCAAGAGAGGGTCCACAGTATGCTTAGCCAAGCAGGCTTACCACAGTATTTTTGGGCTGAGGCAGCCTCTACCACCGTGCATCTCATTCACAGGTCACCTTGCAGTGGTATTGACTTTCAAGTTGCAGAGAAGGTATGGAAAGGAAAGCCTCTCTCATATGCTCATTTGCGTGTCTTTGGATGTGAGGCCTTTTGCCATGTGCCCAAGGATAAACGCAATAAGTTGAATCTTAAAAGTGTGAAATGCATTTTCCTTGGCTATGGAAATACAGGTAAGATGGGATATCGTCTTTGGGATCTGCATGCGTGGAAAGTGATCCGCAGTCATAATGTTGTGTTCCATGAGCACAAAATGCATATGCAGCCTGAGAAAGTTGTTGAGATACGCAGGGTTATCTTTCAAGAGAAGCCCCTTGCTCTCACATAACTAGCTAGACAACCTGTACCAGTTGATCCTCACGGCCAAGATGTTAAACAAGATGTTAGACAGGATATTACACAAGATGTTAGACAGGATATTGGACAAGCAGCACAGTCTGCATTTAGACGTTCTACTAGAGATAGACGACCTCCTGACTGCTATGAGCCCTCCATAAATTATATCTTGGTTACAAATGCAGGAGAGCCTCTCACCTATGATGAGACTATGCGCAGGGGTGATAGTCACTCTTGGGAGAGGGCTATGCAATCTGAGATTGACTCATTGCATAAGAATCGTACGTGGGATTTGGGTACTTTGCCTAGTGGCAAGAGAGCCTTGCCTTGCAAGTGGATGTACAAGTTGAAAAGTACCCATGGTCACCCCAGGCCGGCATACAAGGCCAGATTGGTAGCAAAGGGTTTTAAGTAGAAGCATGGTGTTGACTTTGATGAGGTCTTCTCTCATGTGGTTAAGATGACCACCCTATGCTTAGTCTTGGCTTTGGCTGCACAGCTTGACTTAAACTTGTATCAGTTGGATGTCAAGGCAGCTTTCTTACATGGGGACTTACATGATGAGATTTACATGGAGCAAGCTAAGGGCTTTGCAAAGCCTGGCAAGGAACACCTAGTGTGCAAATTGAGGAAAAGCTTTATGGCTTGAAGCGGACACCTAGGGAATGGTATCATAAGTTCGATGCATTTATGCAGTCACAGGGCTACAACCATAGTGCTATGGATCCGTGCTTGTACAGGAAGAAAGCCCGTTATGAATCTTTATTGATTTTGATACTCTATGTGGATGATATGTTTTTGGCAAGGAAAGCTCGTGATGAGCTAGATGCTCTTAAGGCTCAACTCAAGAAAAGCTTTGAGATAAAAGATCTGGGACAGGCCTCTTACATTCTTGGTATGCGCATTACACGTGATAGGCATCAAGGACTACTCTATCTATCACAGAGAGAGTACATTCATAAAGTCCTTGAGCACTTCTGTATGCAGGATGTAAAGCTTATTGGCTATCCATTGCCTTCTCATATGAAGGTATCACAAGCCAATTGTCTACAGACAGATGAGCACACGGCCGAGATGGCCGAGAGTCCCTATGCATCCGTAGTAGACAGTCTTATGTATGCCATGATAGCCACCCATCCAGATCTTGCTTTTGCAATTGGTGTTGTGGCACGTTATATGGCCACACCTGGCAAGAGGCATTGGGATGCCGTGAAGGGTATCATGAGGTACCTGAAGGGCACTGCTGATATGTGGATATGTTATGGCAGCCAGGATACAAGAGTCATGGGATACACTGACTCTGACTATGCAGGACATGCAAATAGTAGGAAGTCCACCTCTAGCTATGTATTCACTTTTGCTGGAGGTGTTGTTTCATGGATGTCCAGGGTGCAAAAATGCACGGCCCTTTCTACTACAGAGGCCGAGTATGTTGCAGCCACTGAGGCTTGCAAGGAGACCATTTGGTTGGGTCATTTGGTTGTTGGCCTTGGTATTGCAGATGCTATCCCTACACTGCATTCAGATTTTGTTGTACTCTTGGTACATTCTGTGACTGTGAGAGAAGAAGAACCAGAATCGAGTGCTAGGAATAACTTGCTTGAAAATGTATCAATGGGGGTATCCGAGGATGTATCTATGATCAACCCTCGGAAAATAGCCTCTTTGTTTCTTGAAGAGCCCGAAGTGGAAGTAGTTAAAATAGAAATGGTAGAAGGGAAATGTTTGAATCTAGGGGCTCACTTGGAATCCCAAGATTGAGAAAGGTTTGAGGAGGTATTACGAGCACATATTGGGGAATTTGCTTGGTCTTATACTGACCTTAAGGGTATTAAAGCTGAACTTTGTCAGCATTATATTGATCTAGAACCAGGCACAAAAATTGTATGTTAACGCCAATGACGAACAAATCGGGTCGTTGAGGACAAGTCTGTTAACCTTGTCAAGATCTTAACTGACTAGAATCCTGCAAACTTGCTCACGAAAAGCCTCTCTACAGAGCGCTTTGCCTTCCTTAGGAAGTTGATGGGCATTGGATGAGATGACGTCTTTCATCATCCTCTTGTATCTATATACATGTTGTACTGTCTTTTTTCTTTTTTCTTCTCACTCCTCACTGAGGCAGATTCGCCTTTAAGTGGAAGGTTGTTGGGGGTAAAGGCGCCTCCGTCTAGCCGCCCGTGTATTACAACACTGACAGTACCCGCACCTGCACACTGCAAGCAGCAGGTGCCCATCACTGTCACTTCATTCTTTATTCTTTCAGTGACATTTGAATAAAGGGAAGACCGGTCAGACATTGTGACTGTTGAACCGGTCACACATTGTGACTGTTGGAGTTCCCACATTTGGAGTCTCTCTCTTTCTTGCTCTTGCTCCATCCACCATAACTCTCACTGTGTGCTCTCTTACTCGATCCTTCTCACCTTTCACCATTTTTGTGAAAAAGCATGACATATCAAACCACACTGCCATAAAATGTACAATGACAAGAACAAAGAAAAGGGCAAAGGGAAAGCACAAGACAAGTCTAATGATCGCAACATTGTCCTTGCTAAGTCTAGTGTTAAGATCAAAGATATCAATGTAGTGCAGCAACAACTTGACTCTGATGATAATTTCATACTTGCAACTTCTTATTTGGATGAGTCACAGTTGATTGATGCCTCACCTAGTTTTGCTCACTGTTGGTTGATGGATTTAGGGGCTTTCTTTCATGTGGCCCCTCATAAAGAGTGGTTCATTCTACTGCAGTATGGCTGGATTTGTCTGTTTGGGGAATGACTTGGCATTACAGATAGTTGGCATTGGTGATATCTGGCTGCAGTTTGTTTTAGGCAATATGTTTACTTTGTATAATGTTCGACATGTACTGACTCTCACGAAGAGTCTTATCTCTACTGGCACATTGGATGATGAGGATTACTTTGTTTCCTTTGGAAATTCTTCTTGGAAGATCACCCACATGGGAACCTTGTTCTAGCATGCGGTGCCAAGTCTAGCACTTTATATCCCTCGGTTGTCTAGATCTGTAGATCATGTTTTGTTTGTGGCTGTAATTCCACATGTATCTCTTTGGCATCGCCGCCTTGGGCACATGTCCCTAAAGGGAATGGAAATGCTTACTCATTTGTAATATCTTCCACCTCTTGACTATAAGTATTTTGAATCATGTGATCATTGTTTGTATTGCAGGCAAACACATATAGTACACATAAGAAGTTTTGCACTCTGTGCATGGATAAGCCTTTGGCCCTTGTTCATTCTGATGTTTGTGGACCTATGCCCTGTCAATCGTTAGGAGGCATGAAGTACTTTGTCACATTCATTGATGATTACTCACACTAGGTCTGGGCATATTCCATAAAGTTGAAATCTTATGTTTTGGCTACCTTTCACTGTTGGCTTGCATTGGTTGAGAACCAGTCTGGGTATAGACTAAAATGTCTACGATCAAATAATGGGGGTGAGTATGTTTTTAAAGCCTTTGAGCAGTTTTGCGATGAGAGGGGTATTAAGCGTCAGTTAACCGCCCCGTACAACCCACCCCAAAATGGTATTGCTAAGCATATGAACAAGATAATACAAGAAAGGATCCATAGTATGCTTAGCCAAACAAGCTTACCATAGTAGTTTTGGGCTGAGGCAATGACTACTATCACACTTGATCAATCAATCTACTTATAATACTATTAACTTTCAGGTTGCAAAGAAGATATGGTCTAGAAAACTTCCCTCGTTAAAAAGAAAAGAGAACTCTTCCCGAGGCCCCCGCCGGCGTCTCCGGATTTGGTCACATTGCCGACCACTGCCATGTCTCGGTTTAGGAATATTAACCCAATTCCCTTTCAATGAGCAGCACGCATTGTGCCCTTGACACAAGACTGCCCCATCTCTTAGGATCGACTAACCCATGTCCAATTGCTGTTCATATGGAACCTTTCTCCACTTCAGTCTTCAAAATTCTCATTTGAATCTTTGCTACTACCACCAAGATCTGCACTGGGGGCCGTTTCACTCGGGCTCGCACCCAGAGCTGAGCCACGACCCCCATACCCTCCTACTCATCGAGACCTCCCACTCGCCCCGATGGCCGAGTATAGGTCGCATGCTTCAGCACCATCCATTTTCAGGGATAATTGATTCGGCAAGTGAGTTGTTTGGTTGTGAGGCTTTCTACCATGTATCCAAGGACAAGAGCACAACGCTAGATCCCAAGTCCGTGAAATGCATCCTTCTTGGTTATGGGGATGCAAGTGAGATGGGCTATCGCCTATGGAATCCACAGGCTCACAATCTCATCCACAGCCATGATGTAGTTTTCCATAAGAAAAAGATGCATAGGCAGCCTGAGCAGATAGTCGAGATACATAGGGTTATATTTCAAGAGGAGCCTCTTGCTCCCGTACAACCAACTAGACAGCCGGTAGCAGTAGTTAATGCTCCAGTGGCCCATGATCATGATGTTAGACAAAATGTGTAGGCTCCTCAACTTGCCTTAAGACACTATTCTAGATCCAAACGTCCTCCTCAACAGTTTGAGCCCTTCGTTGATTATGTGATGGTGACACATGCAGGTGAGCCTCTCACTTATGATGAGCCATACGTCGTGGTGATAGTCACTCTTGGGAGAGGGCTATGCAGTCAGAGTTTTGACTCTTAACAAAAAAAAATCATACGTGGAAGTTGGTTCCTTTGCCTGGTGAAATGTGTGCATTGCCGTGCAAGTGGGTGTACGAGTTGAAGAGTATCCTTGGACGCCCCAAGCCTGCTGCCTATAAGGCCAGATTGGTTGCTAAGGGTATTAAATAAGAGCATGGTGCCGACTTCGAGGAAGTATTTTCTCCTATAGTTAAAACGACTATCCTATGCCTAGTACTAGCATTAGTTGCTCAATTAGATCTGGACAAATGGATGTTAAGACGGCTTTCTTACATGGGGACTTGCATGAGAAGATTTATATGCAACAGTCTAAGGGCTTTGAGAAAAAAGGCAATGAACACCTAGTGTGTAAATTGAGAAAGAGCCTTTATGGCCTTAAGCAAGCACCTAAAGAATGGTACCACAAGTTTGATGCTTTTATGCATTCACAGGGCTATACACGCAGTGATATGGATCTGTGTTTATATACGTAGAAGACTCGTGATGGCAGCCTTTTAATTTTGGCACTCTATGTGAATGACATGTTGATTGTTGGAAGAGCTCTTGATTAGCTGGATGCTTTGAAAAGTCAGCTCAAGAAGAGCTTTGAAATAAAAAACATGGGACAGGCCTCACATATTCTTGGGATACGCATTACATGTGACCGCTCTCAGGGGCTCCTTTACTTATCATAGGAGTATATCTAGAAGGTCCTTGAGCGGTTTTGTATACAAGATATTAAGCCTATTAGCAGTACTTTGCCTTCTCATATAAAGTTGAGCCAAGCCGATTGTCCACAATGTGATGAGCAAAAGGCCGAGATGGCCAAGAATCTTATGCATTCTCAGTGGCCAGTTTGATGTACACCATGATAGCCACTTGTCCTAATATAGCTTTTGCAATGGGAGCTGTGGCACACTATATGGCTACACTTGGCAGGCGGCATTGGGATGCCGTCAAGGGTATTACGAGGTACCTAAAGGACCTAGCAAATATGTGCATATGTTATGGTGGCTAAGATACACGAGTCGTGGGATACACTAACTCTGATTATGCAAGACAAGCAAACAATACGGAATCCATCCCTAGCTATGAGTTTACCTTTGCTGGGGATGCTATTTCTTAGATCTCCAAGGTGCAGAAATGCATGGCCCTCTCTATTGCGGAGGCCAAGTAAATTGCAGCCGCTGAGGCTTACATAGAGACTCTCTAGTTAGGCCATCTGGTAGCAAACCTTGGTATGACTAAGGTGGTCCCTATACTGCATTTGGATTCTATGAGTACTATCCAGATAGCTAAGAATCCAGTCTTCCATGCGAAGACAAAGCACATTGAGGTGCGGAACCACTTTATTAAAGAGGTCATTGGGAACGAGCCTATTGACCTTGTTAAGATCTCAACTGACCAAGATCTTGCAAATCTGCTCACGAAAAGTCTCTCAACAGAGTGTTTTGCCTTCCCTAGGAAGTTTATGGACATTGGATGCAATGACCTCTATTCCTCATCCTGTTATACTCTATGTACACATTGCACTTTGTCATTTTTTTCTTGTTCTCTCTTCACTCAAGGCACATTCGCCTTTACGTGGGAGATTGTTGGGGATAAAGGCGCCTGTGCCTAGCTGCCCATATATTACTACACTGATAGTTCCGCATCGGCACACTGCAAGCCACGGGTGTCCATCACTATTACTTCATTCTTTATTCTTTCAATGACATTTGAATAAAGGAAAGGTCGATCACACATTGTGACTATTGAAGTTCCCACATCTTTCACCTCTCTTGCTTCTGCTTGCTCGTGCTTCCACTTGGGCTTCTCTCTTCAGAAAGATGGTGACACCAAGCTGGGCAAGCTAACGCCAAATGTAGAGATCTCCAAGCTACCAAACACAAATACTAATGATGCCTGAAGAGAGAGAACTAACGCCTTTGGTGAAGATGATGACGCCAGACATGGAAAGCACCAAACGCAGAAGCCTGATGATGTCGAACAAGGCACCTGAAGTAGAGAGTGAAGATGGAGTAAACAACCATTAACCTGGAACTGCAATGTCCTCCAAACAAGGTGTGAGTAGTAGGGGAGAAGTTGGAGACAGAAGAGAAGGGTGTCTAATGACCGACGAACTGTCGCAAAGAGTGTGGATGGTGGTGTGGAAAAAATGAAAGGTGGCCTATATATAGGCCTTAGCTGTCTAGGGTGGGGCACCACTAAGTGAACGCCCACTGATAGAGTATCTAAAATGAGGGTGCCAGCCCTTTTTTAGGCTCTCAATGTGAAACCCTAACTAAGGTGGATACACAGAAAGAAGTGGTTTCTCAACATCCCCTACCACAAGGATGTGAAATTTTATTGCTTTACTTAGCATTTGCTTAACTTGCACAGATGAGGTGCAAGCTAATTATTTCACAGTGTTGATCCAAGATCCTGAGATATCAATTGGTATTGAAGGCAAAAGTTGTAATAAGTTATTCTAACACATACTAGGTGACACCTGGTGTCAAATTTGGACCTAGACCAATCTATTAGAGCTGATGTCAATAGTGACATTAGAGACTTTGCATTAATTAATTAGTTAATGCCGGTCTAGGGATCAATAACTACTCATGGATACTTTGAAGGCAAATTGGCCTTACCAATTTAATTATTGATGATTGATGAATTATTTTTTTGAGCACTAGAATATTAAGCTGAATAATGTCGAAAAATGGGACTAGAAAGCTATACTTGGCAAAACTTGCCTATGCAAGTGGAAAAAACGTTTTTAGGGGCTAGTGGAAGTCTATTCCAGCCATTGTGAGAGAGGAGGCTCTTAAAGGGTAAGAAGAGGCTGCTGATGTGATTTGTAGTCACCAAGGATTAGTCCTACAGTATGTGACAATAGTTTGGAGCCCTCTCGGAGCAAGTGACAGCAACCCAAGATTCTTCTAGTGTAGATGACAGTATACAAGAGAGGGCAACAATCTTTCTAGTGTTCCTAGGCTGTAGATGACAGCTTCCATGGCTATTTGAGTAGGGCAATAGTAGCATTTCAAAGTTTCTCACGATGATGAAACTCTAAAATTTCTCTCTCTACAGCATTCTCTCTCATCCTTCCGCCATTTCTCAAGTTATCTCAACATCTTCCAACAATTTGAGCCATCAGAGGAAGAGACTTTAGTCAATCTCCGTTGTAAACCCTAATATACAATAGAAATTAGGATTTGACCACCACCTCAGGATGCATGCTTAGAATTGATAGCCTAGGACTTAAATTCTTGCACTTGAAATTAAGGAATTTCAAGGTGATTCAAGAGGCCAGCCATCCAATATCAGATTTGGGGCAAATTTTGTCTTTTAAGGAGCAAGGTAAAGGCTAATCCCCAAGCAAACCAAGGGAAAATTTGGTTTCAAGACTTGTTGGTCAGTTATAACAGCAAGAGGCACTTGGATTAGTGGAGGAGATCAAA
This sequence comes from Lygodium microphyllum, assembly GCF_053477565.2. Taxonomy (NCBI): domain Eukaryota; kingdom Viridiplantae; phylum Streptophyta; class Polypodiopsida; order Schizaeales; family Lygodiaceae; genus Lygodium; species Lygodium microphyllum. The sequence continues at coordinate 25,634,726 of NC_141147.1, forward strand.
GGATCTCAATTGTACTCCTTCCATTTGCAATATAAGATTAAAAAATACCACAAGAGGTGCTAGTCTTGGGGCCAACAAGCTGTCCAATGTCCAAGATTGTATGGTACAGTGTGCGTTTTAGTTTACGTGAATTTTATGCTTGTTGTAATTAATGCTTAATCAGATTATCACCACCCTTTCAAAGAAAAAAGACTGGTTTCACCCAATCTCAGCCCAAAAAGTGATGAAGAAAGAGAAGTGAAGAAGATATAGAGAATCCCTGAGATCCAAGATTTCCACCTAAAAGATATCCTGTAGTAAGGAATAGTAGACAAGATGAATTGTAGAGCCTGACTCCACCTTGGGAGAGAAGCCACTAGCATCGTAACTCCATGCCGAAAAGAATTCGAAGGACTCGTCACCAAGTCATGGCTGAACCTCAAAGGCCCCAATCTAGGTGGTACCTGAAGATCTTGGATATCAAGAGAAGAAACCACTACCCGAAGATGGCCATCCCAAAAGAGTAAAGGATGCATAAAGGACTTCATGATGAAGAAGGACCCCCTCGGAGAATGGAGCATGCAAGGGCCCCCTCTAAAGCCGAAGAAGTAGGAGCCCTTTGTTGGAAAATGGCAGCCAGCTATGGAGAGAAAGAAGAGACAATGACAACAAGAGAGTGAGCTGAAGCAAAAAGAAAAGAGTGTACTTGCTAGAATTAAAGATAGAGTGAAAGTACAAGTTATCTTTAGGTCAAGGGTTGCCCCCTCTAAATCCGAAGAAGTACGAACCCTTTGTTGGAAAATGGCAGCCAGCTATGGAGAGAGAGAGGAGAGACAATGACAGCAAGAGAGTGAGTTGAAGCAAAAAGAAAGGAGTGTACTTGCTAGAATTAAAGATAGAGTGAAAGTACAACTTATCTTTAGGTCAAGGGTTGACCTAACCAGCCTTCCATCAACTAACTAGAGTTAGGTTTATTTTACTCTAGAGCCTAGTGTCACTACTTTAAGTTTCTAAGACACTAGGTATACACACCTTACATTGACACTTTAATAAGTATGCACATCGCACAAATTACATTGGGTGCTGCCCATAGAATCGGCAAATTCTAACACCCCCCTGCAGTGCTAATGTGATGAAATACAAGGATGATCAATCACCAAAGGGTAACAAGTTTAAGGACTTTCGAAAAGCCTCAAACTTCTCGTGTGGTAGTGCCTTGGTGAAAATGTCTGCAATATTTTTCTATGTGGGTACATACATCAAGCTGATCTCTCTTGCATAGCATCTCTCTCTGACATAATGGTAATGCACCTCTATGTATTTCGTGAGAGCATGAAACACAGGATTTTGTGCTACTGCAATAGCACTCTGACTATCAAAAAGAATGGGTGTGGGACCCTCCAATGGCAAATGTAGATCAACCAACAATCTACACAACCATACACATTCGACTGTTGCCGTGAAGGCTGCCCTGTACTCACCCTCACAAGACGAGGTAGCCACTGTAGGCTGTTTCTTGCTTAGCCATGAAATGCATAAACGGCCTAGAAAGAAATAGTGTCCATTAGTAGACTGTCTAGTGTTTGCATCACTAGCCCAATCTGATTCACTGTAAGCTTGCAAGTGCAAGTCTCCCCCCCTAGGAAATAATAATGCATGTGACTGAGTACCTTGCAAATATCTGAAGATCTGCTTAACAGCTTGCCAATGTATGGTCAGTGGGCTATGCATATACCTACTCACTTGAGATATTGCATAATGAATGTCAGGGGGTGTGTTGCAAAGATAAATAAGACAGCCAACAGCCTGGCTGTAAATTGCAACATCAGACATCTCTTCACCATCATGCATAAACAACTCTAAGCCTGGCTCCATAGGAGTGCACATAGGTTTGCAATCTTGCATACTAAACCTATGTAACAGCTTATCCACATATTGTGACTGTGACATGATGATACCATGCTGATTTTGGGTGAATTGAATCCCCAAATAATAGTGTAGGCAGCCCATATCTGACATAGCAAATGCATGTTTTAATTCAGCCTTAAAATCTACAATTTTTTCTTTTGTAGGTCCAGTGAGCAACATGTCATCTACATAAAGAATGATAATCAGCAAGTCCCCCCCTATTCTTAATGTATAGAGCGGGAGCAATAGGACTATTTTTGAACTCTTTGCTAGCCAAATAAGCATCAACTTTGGAGTACCATGCACGAGGAGCCTATTTGAGACCATAAAGAGCTTTATGCAAATTGCATACCATTTGCTCTTTCCCTTTAACCACAAACCCTAGAGGTTGTGACACATAAACATCCTCATGCAAATCCCCATTCAAGAATGTTGTCTTAATGTCCAACTGATGTACTTTCCAACCATAATTTGCAACCATAGCAATCACACATCTCACCGTACTCATACGGGATGTAGGAGCAAAAGTTTCTTTATAATCTATGCCCTTCTTCTATGCATAGCCTTTTGCTACCAACCGTGCTTTATACTTGTCAATTGTACTATCATGATAGCCTTGCATTTGAGTTTAAAAACCCATTTGGTGCCAATGGCCTTCTTGCCAGGTGGTAAATCCACAAGATCCCAAGTAGAGTTAGTGGCAATAGAGTCTAACTCATCTTGCATGGCTTGCATCCGATGTACATCTTGCTGAGCTTCGTCCAAGGAAGTAGCTCATCATCATCCAATAGTGAGCTCATAAACACACGCTCATTACAATCATCACTTCCGTAAAATCAATCAAATGTGCCCCTCCTGCATCATTTGCTGCATTTCGGGCAGCCCTTCTAGTGTGTTGAGGTATAGAAGCATCCATTTTACTCTCCTAGAGAGTCTATAACAGCCATCTTGGGGCTGTTTTGGTTGCATTTATAGCAGCCCTTTCATGATGTGCTGCTTCTTCCACTACATGTGGCAAACCATCATCAATACCCTGCTGTTCAGGAGTATGTGGTGCAGCAACAGGTTGCTGTATTAAGTTTGTCCTGCCATTTATAGCAGGCACTTGCTCCAAAGTGGCAAAAGACCCTCAAAGACATCACCAATGTCATGGGTGGCTAGCATTTGAAACTGATCATGTGAAAATGCAGCATTTTCAGCAAATAGGACATCCCTACTGACAAAGACTTTCTTTGTGCACGGGTCATACAAGCAATAGCCCTTGCTCTCCAAATTGTAGCCAATAAATATGCATTTTATAGCCTTGTCATCAAGCTTCCCACAAAGCTCTTTTGGAACATGTGCATAGGCTATGCAACCAAACACCTGAAAGTAGTCTACTTTGGGTTTCTTGCCATGCCAAGCTTCGAACGGTGTGATCGTCTTCAATGCCTTAGTGGGTGCACGATTCAACACATCATTTGCACACTAAAGGCCTTTTAGCATACAACGAGTCATCTCCATAAGAGTCCGATTCTTCCTTTCAACAACACCATTTTGCTAAGGAGTCATTCTAACAGTGGCTTGATGCGTAATGCCATGATCAAGCAAAAATGTCTCAAAAGCACAAGACATGTATTCCCCCCCTCTATCTGTGCAAAGTGTCTACACTTTTAAGTCAGTTTCAGCTTCAAGCTTTACAACAAGATGTTTGAAATGCATGAACACATCGGATTTTGCCTTCAACCCATACACCCATGTATACCGAGAGTAGTCATCAATAAATGTAACAAAGTACTGATGACCTCCAAGTGCACGTGTCCTCATGGGACCACAAACATCAGAGTGAATAAGCTGCATTTTTCAGACAGCACGCATTGCACCATCCTTTTTTAAGGCAAACCTATGCATCTTACCCAAAATATATCCCTCACGTGCATGAGGAGGTGGAGTCTCCACTGCAGGCAATGCATCTACCATATGACACCTCTGAAGGGTCATCAAACTCCCAAAGCTCATGTGTCCATAGCGGGCATGCCATAGCTCCGTGTTTTGCATAGCAGGTGAAAAAGTAGTGACTACTAAAGCATCATGAGACTATCTGTCATATGTATCCAACAAAAATAGACCCTTATGCAAGGTGCCAGACAGCCTAAGTGCATAATCCATCTCTCTGTCTCTAACAATGCATTTGTCATCCTCAAAGATGACCTGAAAGCCATGCTTATTAAAAGCAAAGATAGACAACAAGTTCTTTGTAATGCCAGGTACAAAAAAGACATCTAGAAGCATGAAATCACAACCATCTACAGCAGTAATATTGACTGTCCCAATGCCACATACATCATAACTATTGTTGTTCGCATATGTAACACGCTTCCTAGCAGGGGCTGAATGCAAAGAGGTAAACGAACACTTCCTGGAAGTGATGTGCTTTGACGCCCCACTGTCAAAATACCATGTTTGCTGCATTCCAGCAGCATTAAATGCTGAATCAGTCATTGAAGAATCATAACTACATTTGAGAAATGCATAGTCCTCCTCTACAAAGTTGGTTGAAGTATCATCATTAGTAGATTTGCTTACTGATGTTTCTTAGACAGCCAAACCGGGGTTCTTTTTCTTCTCTTTGGCCAATCTCTTTCTGCATTCATCGATATAGTGACCGGGCTTCTTGCAATAATGGCATTTCCCCTTCTTTTTAGTCTTTTCTATGTCTTGGACAACCTTATTTGATGGCTGTCCAGCATCACCCTTTTGCTGATTTTTTACATTTTGCTTGACATTTCCTTTGCCTTTGAAAAAGAGAGTGAGCTGAAGCAAAAAGAAAAGAGTGTACTTGCTAGAATTAAAGATGGAGTGAAAGTAAAACTTATGTTTAGGTCAAGGATTGACCTAACCAGCCTTCCACCAACTAACTAGAGTTAGGTTTATTTTACTCTACAGCCTAGAGTCACTACTTCAAGTTTCCAAGACACTAGGTGTACACACCTTACATTGACACTTTAATAGTGTCCACACCACACAAATTACATTGGGCGTTGCCCATAGAATCGGCAAATTCTAACACCCTTGCGGAGGGCAAGGAAAGTATACCCCCCCTCTGAATCCCCTTCTACGAGAGGGAATCTAAAAACTCATGGATCATGAACTCTGAATCATCTTATGACGAAGGAAGGGCCACCAATTGTGCCGAAGAAGGTATCTGGGGTGCCAAACATGTCAAAGAACTCCCAGAGGTGTCCTTGCGAACCTAAGTAGTCAAGGGTGCAAAAAGATAGGGCTCATGCTAAGCCAAGGGTGGGAAACAGTTGGTGTCTCTCAATGGAGTGGACTACAAAGCCGAAGGGAAGAAATTGAACAACCACTCTCTCTCAAAGGAGCGGACTATCAAGGGGACAATAGCCAACAATCACTACCTCTCAATGGAGCGGATTGCACAACAATGGTTTGTCGAGGTGGCATTCCTGAAGCCCTAGAAGAAGTAGAAGAAACCTCCATAGTGCATTGCGGTGGTCTCAAGGAGGTCAAGGTACCAAGTGGTCCTCCTTTGGCTCAAAAGGACTTTGCATACATCAAATGCATCGTATTGCCTTGAGCATAAAAATCTGAAAGCCCGTGCAAAATACACTCTGTGGCCCAAAAGGGAGAGGTGGCACAAAGAGTACCTTGGGGTAGATGTATATACTCCGGCAATGTAGGGAGCAAAGGTCGATGTCGAAAATCATGGGTGGGGGGTCCGGTGATGCCACAATAGGGGCACCTAGTGGTTTGTCCATTTGCCTGTGGAGAAGTCATAGCACCGAGGTGTCGACATGTAGAAGGGAGGGTGGGAGGGAGAGGAAGAGAAGGGTATATCTGTCTCATATTGATGCAGTGGAAATGGAAAAATCAATAGATGATGCCAAACCTGAAACATGTCTTTGCCTTCTCTAATGAATAGGGTCTTTAACTCTTTGAGCTCCTCCACTCTAATACCATGTCAAAATAACAAGTATGCTCTAATACCATGTCAGAATATGCAACGATGCAAAGAGATAATAGGGTTTGCGGAGAGAGCCGTGTACGACAAACACCAAGAGAGGAGAAACTCAAAAACACAAGAGAACACGATGATGAAGCATTGAATCATGCTATGTACAGAAAAGTTAATACAATGGAGCTGAAGCTCAGAAGATGATTGCATTGTCCTGTCTAAATCAAGAGGCAACACTTGTGGAAAAGGGAGTGAAACGCAATCCTCCAAGTAGTGGGCTATCGAAGTAATCAATGGAAGGTGAAGAACAACTGTCAAGGGAGTAAAACACAATCCTTTGATGGCATCAGGGATAAAGAAGACAATCACTAGCTGTCAAGGGAGCTAGGGAAGGTGACACCAACTATGGAGGAGATCTCCAAGCTACCAAACACAAATGTTGATGGAGCCAAAAGAGAGAGAGAGAGAGAGAGAGAGAGAGAGAGAGAGCTAGTGCCTTTGGTGGAGATGATGACACCATGCAAGGGAAGCTCCAAACGTGGAGGTCTAACGATGTGGAACGGGACACCTAAAGCAAAGAGTGAAGATAGAGTAGGCAGCCACGAATCTTGAACTGCAATGTTCTCCAAAAGGGATGTGAGCAATAGAAGAGAGGCTAGCGAGAGAAGGGAAGGGTATCTAATGACACAAGAAGAGCCGTGAAGAGATAAGGTAGTGGTGTGGAATGAATGAAGAGAGGGCCTATTTATAGACCTCAGCCACCTTAGAGGGCCTATTTATAGACCTCAGCTACCTAAGGTGGCATACCACTAAGTGGATACCCACTGATAAACTTGCCAAAATGAGGGCGCCAGTCCTTTTTGGGATACCCTAACTGAGGTGCATACATGGGAGAAGTGGTTTCTTAACAAAGGAATGGTTAGATCCCTTTATTGAGAAACCACTCTAGGTGGATACACGAAAGAACTGGTTTCTCAACAAAAGGATGGTTAGATCCAACACATCACAAAACAAAGAAGCCAACCCAACCACTCAAGGGTATCGATGACGAGGGAAAAGGTAAAGAAGTATGGAAGGTGTGATGGTAAAGTGGTAGAAGAACCGATTGCCTTTGCATCTTGCCAGCACTGGCTCCTCCCCCCAACAGAAAATCCAGAAGTGTGATGATGAGTGACTGACTGACTAACTAAGGAGGAAGAGCCTGAATAAATAGGATAAAAATATGTCCTCAATATGCGATAAATGCTAAATATGATAGATATGAAGACCATTAAAAAATGTCTAAAATAACCTAAATAATGCCCAGCCCTATAGCATGCATAAGCTCACACACGCACTAACATATCTGCTAACACCCTCTCTTAGATCATGGGTGATCTCATACAATACAATGGTACAATGGTAATGAATCATAAATCATACAACATAGAACCACCAAGTAGAACCATGGATACCCAAGCAGTGGATACGCAAGCCACCACCAAGGTGCCTTGGAGAAAACTTGATGTCGATGTCGATCGGATGAGCACCTGAAAATAGAGAAGAGCATAGCATATCTCTGTGGTTGTCCCAATGTCTCTTAGTAGCATACATGAACAACCTGTCAAAAATGCCTTTGATTCTCTGCCAGATAGCCCATCATGAACCTGGATGTCAATTCTAGCTCCAGGATTTGAATCTGCCAAACTTCGATTGATGCATCAGGGAAGTCTCTCCTTGGATCCTATGCATCTGTATAGATGTATAAATGAGAAGTAGCTGGCCCATTTGTCCACCCTCTCACTCTCCCTCTCTAACACTGGAGAGTTGTGAGGGATGCTGTCATCACTACCATTACTAAGCAGTCGAGAAAGGGGCCATCGATCCCTTCCTGCAAGCCAAAGAAGCTGATCCTTTCTGCATCTTAGCCCGTGCTTTGGCCGAAGGATTGGAGTCTAAGTTGAAGGCAGAGAAGGACTCATCAGAGGAGTCCATATCCCACTTTGGCTTCGTCTCCTTTTGCTTTCTGGAAGCCACTAATTCTTTGCAATCCTTCCGTAAATGATCATTCTTCCCACAGTGGTAACACTAGATCGCCTTCTTCGAACCCCTCTCTGAAGCTGCAAAAGCCTCACTAGAACCACCATAATAAGATGACAAAAGATGCCCCTGTAACCGCAAAGACGCCTCATGCTCAAGTAGCATCGGCGTCATATGTGTTAAGCTGATAGGAGTGGATGATGTTTGCGTCTGCAAAGCATTCGTCACTCTATCAATCACCAGAGGGAGTTTGGAGAGGAGGAGTCCAACATGATGAGCCTCTGAAAGGGCAAACTGCATTTGCCGAAGCTGGTCTCGTATCTCGATCACACGAAGTAGAAAAGACTGGACAGTATATTCGGCCTCGAATGTAATTTGCTGGATCTATCCGTAAAGAAAGACTGCCCTCATGGGGGAAGGTGCCGCATACAACAGCTACAACTTTGTCCATACCTAAGAAGATGTCTTGCAAGAGGTAACTACCTATAGGACTTCTTTAGAAATACACCGAAGCAAGGCCGAATAGGCACGTGCATCGTTCGAATCCCATGTAAGCACTACTTCCTCATGATTACCTTCATCAAAATCATCCAATGTTGAAGTAGGACGGTGAGGACGAGGAATAGCTCCACATACGATGTACCATAACCACTTCTGCACAAACCAAGCTTTCATCACAACACTCCATGTGGGATAGTTAGGTCCATGAAACTTATCATCGAGGGATGTGCACGAAGGAGCCATCTGTAGAGAAAAGAATATAAGAAGAGAAAAGAAGGTGTTTGGAGAGGGAGCACAACCAAACCACAAGCACAGACTGCAAAAAATGAGAGTTCACATGAATAATCACCAAAAGCTAACCAAAACAAGAAGAAATCTGCTGCCAAAAGTCAAAAATCAACCACAAACTGCCTGAAACAGCAAAAACGGCCTCATAATGCAGTCGCCCAGCCAGGAGGAGATGCAGAGACACCAAAACGCAAGCTGGAACAAACGCGTAGGCAGTAGAGATGCGAAAAAGGAAGCTTAAGGAGAAGAAGATAAGCTCCTCGTTCAAGGCCCTCCTCCCATTAATCATAAACTCAATCCCTCAAGGGGATCTCTCTCCATCTATTTGAAGACCTATCCTTCACTATGAAGCTTTAGTTTGGATTGCATGGCAGGGAGCTGCAGATACGTGTTGGGAGGGTGACACTAGTGGTGTAGTGGTCAGATGCCAATCGACCATAACTGCATGGCACCAGGTGGCACCGACAAACGTGGGCGCGACAAGTAAAAGTAAGTTTTTTTTAAATTAAATTTAAAAAAATTTAATCCCCCCTCAGCCTGTTAGCAAATATATCAACTCATGAGTGAATCTATGCATCCAAAGGCTAGGCACATTATTTAGGATATTTTAGGCATTTTTTATGGTCTTTATTTTGGTCATATTTAGTATTTATTGCTAGCCAACCAACATTAAATACTAGCCGACCTGATCATATTGAGGACATATTTTTGTCCTATATATTCAGGCTCCTCCCCACTCAGTCACTCATCTGCCATCACACGTGGAGACTCCATGGAGAGAGGAGCCAGTATCAGTGTCCACGCAGCCAGTGACTCACTATTGTATGCAATTGTCTCGTGTGGGATATATGGATTCCATTTCCCTAGGATACATCTGAGTTCTCATCTGTATTGTCTTCATCACTATTCTTTCTTTCCCATTCTCTTTTGTCTTGAGTTTCAGCATTTTATTATAGCATATGTTCACGCTTCCATTGCTGCTCCACTTCTAAAATGGTATTAGGGCTCAGGTTCTATGGTCCTGTTGTGTTTTCTTTGCTGATTTCAGGACTGTTTTGACCATTGCTGATCAGCAACTATTGCTTCAACTAGATGACCTGTTTTTCCAATGTTTTTACTAATGTCAGCATCTGTATCGCCTGCGTTAGTTCCAGCCTACATTTGGTGTCTCTATATCTCCTCCTAGCTGGGCGACTGTATTCTCAGGCAGTTTTTGCTATTTCCAGCATTTTCTAGCTAATTTTTTGACTTTTCACAACAGATTTCTTCTTGTTTTGGTCAAATTTCAATGAATACTACATGTGAACTCTCATTTTCTGCCGTCTGCGCTTGTGGTTTGGCTGTGTTCCCTCTCCAAATACCTTATTTTCTCTACTTCTCTTCTAAATCCTCTATAGATGGCTCCTCCATGCACGTCCACTGATGATAAGCTACATGGACCTGATTATCTTACATGGAGTGTTGCGATGAAGGCTTGGTTTATACAGAAGCAGTTATGGTACGTGGTTTGTGGGGCTATTGAACGTCCTCAGTGGCCGCCTCCTATTCTAGCTGATTTTAATGAAGACAACCATGAGGAAGCAGTGCTTACATGGGATTCGGACAATACACGTGCTTACTCAGCCTTGCTTCAGTGTATTTCCAAAGTCGTCCTACCTACAGTACCTCCTATAGGACATCTTCTAAAGTGTGGACGAAGTTGCAGCTGTATGCAGCCCCTTCCACCATGAGGGCAGTCACTCTTTACGGACAACTCCAACAAATTCCGTTCGAGACCAAAGATACTACCCAGTCTTTTCTACTTCATGTGACCCAAATCCAGGACTAGCTTCAACAAATGCAATCTGCCCTTCCAAAGGCTCATCTTATTGGACTCGCACTCTCCAAAATCCCTCCGACATTCGATGGAGTGTCAAATGCTTTGAAGGCACAGACATCATCGACTCCTGTCAATTTTACACATATGACCTCAATGTTGCTTGAGCATGAGGCATCATTGCGGTTACAGAGAAGGCTTTCATCAAGTTCTAGTGAGGCTCTTGTAGCTTTAGAGAGGGATTCGAAGAAGAAAAAGTCGAAGACCCAGTGTTACCACTGTGGGAAGAAAGGTCATTCACGGAAGGACTGCAAAGAGCTAGCAACTACAGGGAAGAAGAAGGAGAAGAAGACAAAGCGGGATGTGGACTCCTCCGACAAGTCATCATCTGCCTCAAACTCAGAGTCCAATCCTCCAACCAAGGAGAAGTCCAAGGCGTGGAAAGGATTAGCTTCTTCAGATCGCGGGAAGGATTGATGGCCCCTTCCTCAACTGCTTTCTAGTGGTGGTGGTGACAGCATCCCTCGTGACTCTCCAGTACCAGAGGGGGAGAGTGAGAGGGTGGTGAGATGGGGCTCACTATTATATGCGACTATCTCGTGTTGGATATATGGATTCCATTTCCCAAGCATGCATTTGAGTTCTCATCTATATTGTGTTTTTTAGTGTCCTTCCTTTCCCTTTCTCTTTTGTCTTGTGTTTCAGCAGTTTATTACAACATATGTTCACACTTCCATTACTGCTCCACTTCTGACAAAACCCCCATTTCACACACGATGAGGGGCAGGGAGAGACCCCAAACATTACATCCTCTTCCCTTGAGAGGAATCAAAATGTCCTCATCTTGAAAGAAATTGAGGATAATGCTTGCACAGTATTTCCTTATCAATGTAAGTGGCATCCTCTTCAAAATAATTCTTCCACTAGATGAGGTACTCTCTGAGGATTGTGCTTCTTAGGATTCTTTCTTTTACATCACGTATCCTATCAGGCTAAACCTCAAGGACTCCTTGGCTTGGCATTACATCTTGTTGATCATTAAGAACATGATTAAGATTGGCTATATAACCTTTCAATAGACTAACATGAAACTCATTGTGAACTTTGAAGTGTTCAAGGAATTGTAACTTGTATGCATGGGGTCTGAGACACTTGATAACCATATATAGCCCGCAATATCTTGGGCTCGACTTCTTGAATTTCCCGAGGACAAGGAACTCTTATTAGGATGGATATGGATAAAGACCAATTCTTCCTTGAAGATCTACCCTTGCCTTCCAAGACTAGCATATGTTTTTTGCCGATCCTTGGTAGCTTGGATATCTTGTTTTATGGCCTTCACTTGCTTATCTATTTCTTCTAACATCTTTTTAGAAGCTTCTAGCTTTAGGGTATTATCAAAAAGGTTAAGTTTTGTAAGACAATATTACCCATACAATGCTTGAAACAGAGTTGTCTGAATGCTTTGATGATAGGACACATTGTAAATAGATTCAACCAAGGGTGGATATTGTATCCACCACTTAGGTTCTCTCCAATAATAAGCTCTAACCATGTCTTCAATGACTTGATTTACCTGCTCTATTTGGCAATTAGTTTGGGGATAGTAAGCTATACTAAAACAAAGTTGTGTTCCAATGGCCTCAAACAAGCTCTTCCAAAAACCGAAAGTGAAAAGAGAATCATGGTCATTGACAAATGATATCATTGCTTGGATACTTGTTTCAAATTATATAAGCTCTTATGTAGCTTACACACCAACTACTCCTTTTCTTCCACAACAAATCCCTCACACTACTACATGTAATATCCTCGTGCAAGTCCCAATGCAAGAAAGTAATCTTTACATCCATTTGCACCAACTCCATATCCTCTTTGGCAATCAAAGTAAAAATTGCACAAAAGGTATTCAACTTGAGCACTGGTGAGAAGATCTTATCAAAGCTGATCTTCTTCTCTTTCTTAAATCCTTTGGCTATCAATCTTTCCTTGTACTTAGGCAAGGCATCAGATAGAGATAGCTTCAACTTGTAGCCACACTTACATAGTAGTATATGTTTGCCCTTAAGCAAAGGAACTAACTCCCAAGAAGCATTCTTTCCAAAGAATCCATCTTTGACTCCATATCCCTCTTTCACCTAGAAGTATTATCCCTAGTCATAGCATCAACATAATAAGAAGGATCACTGCAACCCATAACTCTTGTTAGCAATACATGTTATAAGTCATCTCTTGGTTGTGAGCCCTACCACTGAGTCAATGAAGGGTGTCATGAACTCAGACATTTATTGGTTGTTTGTGGCCAGTTTGGTCATTTCAGTCCATTGTGGCCAGTTGTGTGGTAGCCAAACGCTTTCAGTCCACCTAGACATTTAAGTCTATACTTGGGGTTTTCTATATATAGGACCCTAGTGCTTCCTTCTTTCTTGCCTTTTGGTTCAAACGCCACATGGTGGGCCAGTTCCACTCTCTCATTAGCGCCCTCACTGCAGCTACACATTGTAGCATATGCAAGGGCTTTCCTTGTATCGCCCTTGTTTCATCATCAATCTCAGTTCATTGCCTTCATGTTTGCTCCTCAGCATTTCTATTTTCTGTTCACATGTTCCCTTTTTTGCGCCCTTCTAACATGGAATGATAGCCATAGCATCAGCCTTGGACATGGTATCATTGCCATACATTGCAACAGAGAGGGAAAGCTGATGCTACCTACTGTGGTAGCCTCGTTTTGCAATATTTCAGTCATGGAATATCATCACCAGATCTAATCGTGCTTCTGCCAGCCCTGCAGCACACCAGCGGCACCACAAGAAGAAAGATGAGGAGCTGGCTGCACACTAGAGCATGGAAAGGAGGAGCAGACAGAAAGGCCAAAGTTGGCTGTGAGCAAGAAAGAGGAGGATGGGACTGATGGACCTCCTAGCCTCTTAAGTGTGCTATTATATTTCAACAACATCATGAAAAAACCAAACTAGGTAAGCACTCCTTGAAAATAAATCCAAACTTTCATCCATCAACTTCATGTAAAACAAGTGACTTATCAATGATCTGCTAATGAAATCCCATACACAATTTAAGCATCAAATAGAAGTTCCTTACACGCAATTGTTGTGGAAGGGCGCTCAATCCAAAATCTGTGATCTTCAGGTTTCCTTGTGCATCAAGCAACAAGTTTTCCGGCTGGGATCCAACATAACACAAGAGAAACGTGTTAATGCATCAATGGAAAACCGAGACATGACGGAATTTACCTTGAAATTGCAAAATACTTATGCCCAATGTACTAGTATCCGTTTTGATCTCTTATCATTCAGTTAGACACAGACTGCAACTTTACCAATCCTAGACGTCAAAACTTAATTCACAAACCTTTAGATCTCTGTGGTAAACCCCCCTGCTATGGCAGTAGTCTACCGCATTAATAAGTTGTTGAAAGTATTTTCTTGCCTCATCTTCTTTAAGTTTACCTTGATGAACCTGTGCAAAACACAATTTTGGCCTTAACTCAAAATCAGGCCAGCTGTTAAATATACTACTTCAGAACTTGATATTCCATCATAAATTTTACAATTTTGTCAAATAGCTCGCCTCCTGTCACAAACTCCAGCACTATGTAAATTTTTGTTTTGCTAGCCATAACCTGTAATTCAATATGGTATTAACTTTCCTTGGCACCACAAAAACTCAAAAGATATAAGCACAAAAAGCATTACTCTAACAAGACTCTAATCGCATGTATCAGCCTAAATCAACATTTGCTTTCCATTTCAAGGAATACCTCACAAATTTGTACAACATTTGGATGCTTGATGAGCTTCATGGTTGAAATCTCTCGCTTAATCTACAGACAGAAATGTTAATACTGTCTGCTGTGAGCTGAAATCCATGCTTAAGAAAAAAGTCGCTAAAGATGTCAAATGTCAAGAGCACATCCATCATCAAACCATTGACTTACAAATGTATCAAGATCATTGCCTAAACAATTCATATCTAAAGAGCATTCTGGCAGAGAAGATTCCATCGCTAGAATGCTCTAAAAATCCATTTCCTGAACATGGTTAAGCACTGATTTGAGGTATTATTTCTGGTCAATTGAGTTACATCCAAATGATCCGCAACAAGTATTGCAGGGAATAAAATCAGCAGCAATTACAAGCTTCAAAAAAACTAGCAGTTGACAACATAGGTGAACTCTGATCGTTTCTTTAGTGTCACATAACAAGACAACAATACGGCGTGCAGAATGTACCTGTTCAACCATCTTATGCTTTAGAACTTTCTCTTTGTCCAGAATCTTTATGGCAACACTCTTCCCAGTCTCAAGGTTTTTGGCATGCTTAACTTTTGCAAAGGAGCCCTCTCCAACTGTGCGCCCAAGTTCATATTGACCAACCCTCGTGCGTAAAGTTTTAACACTCATGTTTACTGAGATTAAGGGTGGAAGGATAATCAGTCAGCTTAAAGCGAATCTTCTTTGCAATCTCATCTGATTTCTTTCTTGCTGTCTTGCAACCAGAAGGTAACGCTCATAATAGATGTCGTCAAGCGAGATCAGGCTATGCAGGAGCAAACTCCAGTTTCAACATATTGAAAGCAATGATTGTTGATATAACATGCGTCTGACAGGTTACTCAAAAGAAGAAGACCAATTCTAGACTGCGCAGTGCAGCTTATTCTCAAATGGAGCTTCGAATGATGCTTAGGTGTGTCCAGAACCACGCGTGTACATAATGTCATAGTGATGTAATGGACAAGAAGCAGAAGCCTGTACCAAGCATCAAAACTTTATCATCGGCTGCAAAAACGGAGAAGGAGAAGCTAATGCCTTGATTACAGTGTTAAAGATGCTGCGAGATTCTTCGGTCATAAGCAATCCGCTCAAGCAGCACCGGCCATAAAAGTTGCCAAGCAGGGCTTCAGAAGGATCCGTATGCTTTTTGGAGAGAGCGAAAGGATCAGAACCGGGCAAGGGATCATGTGATAGGGTCCTGTTCGATTATCGGTTCATGGCCAAAGGCAGGGATGCAGACGTTGCCACAGACCTACAGACAACAGACGTACCATGAATCTTTACGCTTCAAAGAGAATATGCCTGCACTAATAATAACTTTCCAGTCGCGATGACTCATGGCCAGGGCCCCATCTGGATAGAGCAAGTCCCTCCCTGCAGTCGTACCTAGAGCCGGTGTTACGTCTGCTGATAATGTAGCTACAATACTAATATTAAATTTGACCTAAGGCTCCGCCTTGAGGACGTGTGAGAATATCCAAACCAGTTCTATCGTCTACGGAATCCAAGACTAGAAGGGGTTTCCCACGGTCAGTTCCACCACCATTGAAAACCCCTTTACTTTCACATTGTCATGGAGTGTTTCCATAGACTACTGTAACCTAAACGTTTCATATCATAACTTATAGTTTCACATTGGATGACATTCCCCCCCTCCCCCCCCCCCCCCAAGTAGTGTTGAGAAGGAACCACAAGAAAAAGCAATCAAATCAACAACATTCAAGCAGTGTATTCCGTCCGTTTTTGAGGCACAGATTCCTCTCTCGAGGTGCAAAAGTTTCTGAACATTGGCATCCTTTTTAGGGGATCATTGCTTGCAAGCAATGCAAATGGCAATGATCCTTGGTATATATAAGGTTTTTGAACACACCCATCAGTCCCGTTCTGTTTCATCCACCCCATTGGTTGCCCCCTGCTCAATGCTATTCTCCTTCATGGTGGTTGTTATCAACAACATAAACCATAGTTCCAAACACAATGTCCATGCTTAGGGGGGTTCACTATATGTAAACTCTCCTCCCTATCAAGTGCGTTCAATGCATTTTTAAAACTCCTTGTTTGTGAATTTTCCATGAATAAAACATACCCTTTTCCTATTCAATCTCTAAATATCCCCTTGAAATGGCACGCTTCTAATGTAAAGGTTGTATAAAAATGAGAATTTAAAAATCATTTCTTTTGAACCCATGTGATAGACTTACAACACCTTTCCACAACCCCTTTTCCGAATAACCCAAACAACATCACACACCCAACCTCCACATTCCCACCCCACAAACAATGCCAAATTTGCAACAAGTAGGGATAGTTGGAAAACTTTTGCTAATATAGCAAAAGTTAGAGAACGCACAACAATGGCTATCGTTGCTTTTGGTCCTTTTCCAAAAGGGATCACACGAAAGTCCCCTTACATATTTTTTAGTGACCCCCTGGGCATCCATGCCCTACATCACCCATCATACACCATCCACGTCCAACTTCCACATGTAAGTAAGCTTATGATTATTATTACAATAATTTTCTAATTAATATGCCATTCATTTAATATCAAGCACAATGTTATGCTTACTGTTAGATATCGTTATAAATAAGAAAATGCATTATCATTACATTCTTCATTAGGCATTATTAACATTCTTGCAAACTAATGCCCTTTGAATTTTCTTAACAAATTGTAGAATCAAATCTAATGGAGTGCACTACTAATACTAATGTTCTTGTGGTTATACCTTCTTGCTAAGCATTATTTTTCTTGCTTTGAAGTAACCTGATTGCAATAGGTTGTTTGCCTTAATGGTGAATATGATTACCAAGTTAGATGTTGATTATAAATTCCCTCCTTACTCATATTTGAAACTTTTAATCAATACATGTCCATCCCATGTGAACAATGCATAACATAATAATAAATTGTTATGTTGATATAATCCTTCCATATAAAGCCTTTTGACTCAAGACAGATTAATAGATACATACATACATCCATACATATAATCATAGATTGTCCCACGTGAACTTCGATAGAAATTGTGGATCTTCTTATCCTTTGTGTAAAATGGAGCAACAATTACATCGTTACAATGCTTTTAAAGTATGGTGTTTGGAAGAGAAGTGTCACCAAGAGATGTTGAATGTAAACCCAAACTTGTGTGTTTTAGTTTGTTGTATTACAAGGGCCATCAATGCTTTATTGGGAGCAGTTGCTTTAGCATTTTCTAAGGCTATTCTTGTTGCTTTGGAGCAACTTGGATTGCATTAGAGCATCCTCATGTGAATGCATTAGTGCATGCCTTAACTTAGGGTTTGCTAAAATTGTGTAATTCTTTTCTTAAACTAAAAGAAGAAACAAAGACACATCACTTGAGCTTAATTGAAAGATAATTTTAGCTTTATGTATTTTGCGAACAATTCTCCTTAATTTATGATGCTTCCATCAATCCTTATTTCATGACTATCATACACACTCATTCATGTACTTTATCAACACCTATATTTATGAGAAGTGATTGTTTTGGAACTTTGCATTGGATCATTCTCTTATAAAATATCATTTGTACTTTGACATTTGCACCACATTATTGTTCTATGAAGGATACACTAAAATGCATTGCTTTGTGCATCGTGCCAATTTACAAAATCCATACAAATTATGCATTGGAGATAGTAACTACATTTCTCTCATTATTGTGTTTAGAATGATAGTCTCGAAACATCAAGAAATAGTGGCAACAAGGCAAGCATGAGCCTCATAAATAACAAGGAGAACTAGGCATATTGTTCTGTTATGAACATTACTTGGTGCATGTGGTTCATGGCTAGATTATCAATGTATTCTTAATGTTGACACAGACAATGTTCACCTTTCTAGAGAACTTGAATGCATAAACATAGGTAGGGCAATTTTTTAAAAATGCAGGTTCAAGGGGGGAGGGGCTATCAACAACACTCCTAGTAGCTTAGGTCCACCCATTTAGTTGCAGTTCCAATGGAAAGTCCTAGCTCAACTAAGGAAATGAACTATATAAAAGCTATGAGCATCAAGGAGGAGTTTCAAGACATAAGCAAGAACCTCATTGACACTGTGGGGGGACACTTGAAAAGAAAATATCTAAACAATAACAAAGGAAGGTCAAAGAAATGTTATCATTGCAAGCCATGTAGGTACAAGTGACAAAAAACAAAGTTCAAGTTCTACAAGACTCAATCAAGACAATGTTGAATTCTCTTTGCTCATATGTGCTTATTAGGCCCTAGCACTTGTAAGGGACTAACATTGAGTCTTGACTGTATTTGAGGGTTTAGGCTTTAGGGTCTAGTGTCAAACCAAATAATTGAAAATGTTATTTTCATTTGATTTTTCGAAATGAAATTCAAGATTATCAATAACCTTAAGTGAGCTTCACAAAAATTCCTTCCAAGGAACTTTGAAGTCATTCAAACTCTTTCCTTGAAAATTACGCATTTCCTTGCAAGTATCCTAAATCTAAAATAATGTCACCAAATTGAAAATCATAATGTATTTTGCATGTATGAAGTCTAGTTTCTTACAATTATTCTCTATCACATGCTTCGATGTTGCAAAATTAAGTATGCATTAACAAGACATACAATCTACAATTATCTTGGAACTATTCACTATCTTTTAGTCAAATCATATGAATTTAACTTTGAACCAAGTAGTTTATATACATGTTTTAGGGTATATGTCCATAGTGCATCAGTGCATTTGTGTATGTGAGTGTTTAGGGTATAGGGTTGAGCATCAATCCTATAGTGTTTGTTTGCATAGTGTATGCTCGAGGGTTGCACTTATAAAAAAATCATCTATATAACATGTGTTCAAAGGGTGTTAAGAAATACCTTTTCTTTACATGCTATAAGACTATAAAATGGCCCTTTTACTTTACTAAACTTATCGAAAAAGCCCATTTTGTAAATATAATCCTGTAAATTTAACTAAATAAAATACCATTTCATATGAACTTACATGGTAGCTTACATGTTCTATAAGGTGGACTCCCCGAGAGTGTATGTGAGACTTTAGGGTATAGGGTTGAGCATCAAAGTAAATAGTCAAAAACATGATCTTTCTTGCAAATTTTTCAGATCATCTTTTAGATTACCAATTATTTTAATTGAGCCTCGAAACCATAGAGTAACGCCAAAATAGTGACACATATTTTGAAAAGCATTATGTATTTTGTATGTATGACCTTTAGTTTCTCACAATTCTCTTGTTGCACGTGCTGTGATGATGTGAAATTAAGTACATGCATTAATAATACACCCACTCTACAATTACAGGCTTGAGACAATTCTCATGAGGCTAGAAGAGAGAATGAGATGCAAGAGATAACAAGATATGAAAGTTAACAATACATGAGAGACAATGAGATCTGACACATAGACATTTATACTTAGAAACCATGTGCCCTCAAGGATAATCAAATGTGAGTGTCTTGAATCTCGTCAAGATACATGGTCACTATCTCGCCATAAATATCATTGAAAGCATCCACCTGTTGAAGAATTTCTATTTTCTAAATTACCAAATCCATGTCTACCTCATCATCAACATCATGCCATGATCCAAATGGTTGTGTCATGTGACATATAACACAAAACAACGACCTTTGGACCTTGCAAACATCAAGATACTTTATGACTCTAGCTAAGATTCACTAAGCATTTTTTAATTGATCAAAGACATGCTCAGTTACCATTTGAGAGAATCCCAATCAAAATTTGTAGCATGATTGTGAAGCATGGTATGGTTCTTAAAAATGAATAAGCAACCACATAAACTCATAAAGACCCCTATCTCCTATTATGCA
Organism: Lygodium microphyllum; assembly: GCF_053477565.2. Classification (NCBI taxonomy): domain Eukaryota; kingdom Viridiplantae; phylum Streptophyta; class Polypodiopsida; order Schizaeales; family Lygodiaceae; genus Lygodium; species Lygodium microphyllum. The sequence continues at coordinate 25,654,816 of NC_141147.1, forward strand.
TTCTCAAATGTATTACAAAAGGAGAGGCCGTTGAGTTGACAAATAGCTTGTGCCAATAGAAATAAGGAGCTATTTGGCAACTCTTTTACTATTTGTAGGCCTTGAAAACTTGTGTACATATCAAGGAAGCACAAGTTTATGTTAACTATATCATGTAAAGCCACAGTGTAGTTTCCTATCCAATCACACTAATTCATTGCCAATTCATTCATTGGCCTTCCATTTTAATGTGGGGGCAATCAATAGTATCCATGCAATTTGGAAAGCCTTGAAATTTATCCATTCCATCCTTTGTAGGTTGAATCTCGGTTACAATCATTAGCCATCTAATGACATCCTTGACATGGTGGTCACCTCACAACCAAACTAGTCTGAAACAAGTGCATATGAGCAACCAATTACAAGGTGGAGAATAGAAATTGCAACCTTCATTTCCATTGGGAAAATACAAGATTTCACTATTAACAATTACTTGGGTATCCTCCCTTTGTGAGGTGTGAAAATGCAGAGTAGATGTGCAAACAAAGTTACTTGAAAAAATGACTAGAAGTACATGTGATCCTTCGTGCACCAAGGCTAGTACTTTGGCCACCAATGGATGGAGAGTGGTTTTATATACCACATATCAAAGTGAATACCATTCTAGGGCATGTGGTGAGATGAGATTAGAAGCTAGTGGAAATTACCCATGCTAGTTAAGAACATGATATGATGCTCAAAGTCAAACAATTTCATATTATCCATGAATGCCAATAGCATCCAAATCATTGTAATATGTTGTCGTCAAGAGGTGGATTGCATGCTAGAGAGATAGGTTCTCATGGACTTAATAATCATAATGAAGAAAGAGAGAATGATCAGTAGGCGGCCCTCTATAAGTGGCCTCTTCAACAAACTACAAGGAAGGTGCACAAAAGTTAATACACCAATGCATGCAATTTAAATACCCAAAGGAAAATAACATACAATAGATGGAATGAAAGCAAAGAACATTGCATTTGTTTTAAATGTTTATGGTTAAGGTATAATGTTATATTCGGACCTTGCATGTGCAATGTTGACCATGTTGGCAAAGAAAACATACTTTAGTTTGCGACTTGATCACATGGACTAATTGTGGTACATGTTGCAAGGTTGATTAAATGGTTCAACCCTCAAAGAAAACTAGACCCTAACTTATTTCAATTTCAAAGAAACATTGCCATAGCAAAGTTGAACCATGAACCTTGGCATATATCTATCATAAGGACAACACTTAGCTCTATGGCTTTTGTAGTTGACCCAACTCATAACTTGTAAGACTCGAACGATGATGGGAACACATTCTTTTTTCGTTTCTTTTTGAAATCACATTGAGTTTCTAAAAGACATGATAATTGAATATATCCTTCATGAAGGAAACAACTTTTTAAGTATTGTGGAAACCCTTAATGCTCAAAGAGATCCACCACATGTGGACTCATGCGGTATTTATAGCTTTTGTGATAAAATTTTAGCTCTATACTCTCATATGGTTGTATCAAGCTTGATCTTTCATTGTTTTGTTTTCTTGTGGAAGGTTTGAAATTTGAAGGATATGTTTGAGGCCTATCCAAGGCTTGAACTCACACACCCACATGCTCAAACCACTTGAGCTACAACCCCATTGGTAATAGTCATGCATTGTTGGTGCTAAGATTTGAACTCACACACCCATGTATAGACCCACATGCTCAAACCACTTGAGGTACAACCCCATTAGCAACAATCCTGCATTGTTGGTGCTACAAAAGCTGTAAAGTGGAGATAACTGCTGGCATAGTGGCGCCACTCGATAGCCACCCTTCATGGAGATGCCTATCAACCAAATCATCAACCTCCTTGTTGCAGTTGCACCTTGGTGCCAAGCCACCAGACAACCACCCACATGTTGTTTGGTTGAGAGCCAATTAGAGAAGTTGTGAAGATTAGAGCTAAGTTAAGAGTGATGCCACATGAGGGTAACTTTGACTAGTAAGACCTTTTTTTTAATAGGACATGACACATATATCTATGACTTTGCAAAGGCACCCACTATTGTCGATAAAGAAGGTCACCTGCACCAAACGGTATTTATTGCCCAAAAATACCAAGAAAATCACCAACAAAAAACATGGTGCTCTCTATTCTCTACCATTCACAGCTTGTTGCTCTTGTTGCCCGTTTTTTAATACTATTTTTTTTTCTTTCTTTCTTCAATCTCTCTTTGCATCTTGGGTGGAAAAACTCCAAGGCATCTCCTTCTCCTTCAAAAACTCTACGTGTAATTTGACAATCCTTCTACTTCATTCTGCTGCTATTGAGTCCCATCCTTTTATGTTTTTAAGCATCTCACAGTAGCTACCAAACCATCAAATACACCATATCAATCTACCAAGCCCACAAACTTGTGGACAATGAGGATACTTCTCCTGTGCATGTCACTTGTGAGGAGTCTACTCTTCTCCCTCTACTGCAATCTTTGATTTCCCTACTCGCAATTGCTAGTAAAATCTAGGAGTTATGCACTTGCACTATTCTGTAGAGCATAGAGGAGGAGGAAGATGAAACATAACTTCTTATGTCCTTCCAACTGCTCTTATGGGCTAGAGCCAGCACTACACATCATTGGTTGCTTCTTCACAACTACCCTCTAGAGAGCCAATCATGTGGTATGTATGGACTCGGTCATCAATAATTTGGTGGAACCATTATTTTCATTATGCTCATATTTTCAACGAAAGATTTCGTCAACTTTTTAAAATGCCCCTACAAATTTTCCAATAAGTGAGAGATTTGTTTCGTGATGACTTACAACAAGGAGACATCCCACTCTCACTTCGAAGGGTCCCAGGGTGTGTATTTTCTGTTGAAAGAAAAGTCGCAATTGCAGTATTGTGTCTAGCCTCCGAGATGTGACTACTAGATGTTTCGGAGCACTTTGGTTGTGGTTGCTCCATAGTGCACAAAATAGTGCAAGATTTTGTGATCTCCATTCGCAGGAATGCTTCCTATTTCCTTCCTTGCCCTATCAAAGAAGGGGAATTGAATGGGGTGAAGGAAGGTTTTCATGCTTTGCAAGGATTCCCAAATTTTTGTGGTGCGATTGATAGCACTCACTTTCAAATTGAAATGCCTCCTGATGAGAGCAATGCCGATTGGTATTATCAATATGGAAAGTATCGTATGATCATGCAAGGTATTGTAGATGCAAACATGCGCTTCATGAATGTGAATATTGGATGGCCATGTCAAGGTTCTTCCAACTGTGCCAAGGGCAAGGCAGATGGATAAGTCCTCCTTTTCATTTTGCTGAAATTCAAATAAGAGAGTACATGGTCGGAGATGGAGGCTTTGTTTTGCTCCCATGGCTTATGATTCCATTTCAAAGAAATGAGCTTACATTTTCGGAAAGAAATGATTACAATTTCAGATTATCCACCACATGCATAGTTGCAGAGAGAGCCTTTGTTAGATTGAAAAAGAAGTGGTTATACTAAGAAAAAAAACATTAATGTTTATATTGATTTTTTACCAAAGTTAATTCACACTTGTTGCATTCTTCATAATATATTGCTAGAACATGATGAGGAGGAGGAGGAGGAAAGAGGACGTATTGATCTCAATGATCCACTTGTTGACAATCCTTTTGTGCACCCACCTGAGGATGTTGATTTGTATCTTTCCCCACAACAACAACTTGAAGCTTTACGAATGCGCGAAGCTCTTATGGACTATGTAACTATTCACCATCTGCATTATGCTTGATCACATAAACATTTGCATTTTGTATCAAGTTTCTTTGACCTTGTCATGATTAAGTTTTGAGATTGGCATCATGCTTTTGGCAAGTTAACTATTCCACATATTGAATCAACAACTTCCAAATACAGTGTGCAAATTGTACTTCTTTGGTTCTCTCCTTGGTTACTAGCTCATATACTTTTGCAATCACAATCTACATACATGAAGACCACCGTACAGAGGGGTCCAATTATTGGCCACTTCAAGGGCTTGTTACTTTTAATTCCATTTGGTTGGCTAACAAATGAAGGATAAAGTAAAGCATGAGCTACAAAGGAGGGATATTTGTAAAGTGTACTCTCTTATTTCCAAATTTTTGTCACATGTACACTTCTTTGACTCTTTTGTTTATGCTAGACTAGGATTTAGTGCACTTCTAACACATACAAGAAAAGCTTGGTAAGGCCCCTGGATTTTTGTCAGTTGCCTACTATGCACATGCCTGGTTGGCCTCCAAGTAGGTAGCCCTGCCCATTTTGTCCACTCTTCTACATGCTGCTTGTGTTTCTGACCTTATTGCTGTCTATCTGGCTGTCCTTGTGAGTATGCTAGTTTAGCTACTTAAGATATTAGCGTAAGTTAATCTCATATTATTGGCTAGTTTCAACAGCTCTCTTAAAGCCCTGGTATTTCAAACATTTAGTTAAGATGTAAGACTTAAGAAAATTGGTATGAAAATTGTCTCCTGCTATGCTACTACTAGTTAGAGCTCATCATGTGCCGTGCTTGAGCCTCAATATCCTCCAACAGTCACAAAGTTGTTGTGTTTCCAGTATCATAACTCTTCATCACCCTTCAAAAGATATGCAACCTTTGGGAATGGTGTCTATATCTCCATTTGCCATTTAGCTTTGGTGATTTCATATAGATCCTCTAATATGACAGTGCGAGATTGCAAGATATATAGTTCTAAAGAACAACTCAACAACAGAAAAGAGAACCCAAGAAAGGCAAAATAGATCCTCTAATATTAGTTACAACATACAAATATAGATTTGCACAATTATTGGCTCCATGAGCTTGAGCTTTGTCCAACGCTTCAATTCCATGAAGTGTCCTAGTTATCTTATTGAGGACAATGCTTTGCTCCATTTTAGTCTACCTCAAACAATCTTCACTTTGATCAAGCCACAAACTCTCTACCTCGCCTTGATATGATATCATATTACTTGACCCTTTTTGCAATTTCATGGTTTCTTTGAGGTATCCCAAAATGTCATCATATCATACAATAGGTTTTCTTGAGAAACTTACACACAACAAAGACTGTGCACTTCTGCTTGCAATTACAATAGACTATAGTAACAAGCCAACTACTCATAATCTATGTCAAGTTGTATCATCATAAATTACTGCCAACACAATGCAATGATCACCATTATTGGTGCCAGCTGTTTTGAATGAAAACAAGTTCATCAACATCATAGTTTACATTGTAGTTAACTATCCCAAATAATCCGATTTTATTTGATCCATTTCTTGCTTCCTAGTTTCCCAAGGTTTCCAGATATGGCTACTTGAAAAACCAATAGGTATCCTTGCAAAAGACACTTGCACCAATGACAATCTTCTATTGCTTGCACTTATAGTGCACTTTAGCAATCAACCAACTTCTCATAGACAATCTCAAGGTGTACCAATATAAGTTGTTGCAAATACCTTGGTATAGTTTCAGTAACAAAATCAAGCTATATTGAATGAAGAAAAGTTTATCATCATCATAGGCATACATAGAAATTTATGGGTCAGCTTATTTGATGTCAAGCAAAAGGGATTTCTATCCTGGCCAATATGCTATTATCTCACCCATTGTTATGCTTCCTAGATTCACAAAGGTTTTCCATCATGTGTGCATGAAAAACCAACAGTTTTGCTTTAAAAAAAAGCACGTCTGCTTGAAGTCCAAACATCTGACATCCTGTTGTCCAAATGCATATAATCATCTTTTCACAACAAGATGGAAACCATTCTCATGTTAGCCTTTATTTCTTTCATGGGATATGATGATCCACTGTACACTACAATTGTAATCCCAAAATGTGCTAAAACACTAGAGCATATTTAAGCATATGCATGTTTGTTCCACTAAATGCTATTGCCACTACATGTTCATTTCCATAGAACAATATTGCCATTGCATCTTCAATTTCATATATTTCCTTGTTTTGCTGCCAATAAGTGTAGAGGATGTTGCTCTTAGTCATATAGTTTGGGCATTTTGCATTGCACTATTGACCATCAAGAACTAAAAATCAAAGCTATCAACCTGAAATTTTCATCTCTAATGGAAGACCATACACGGGACTTTCTAGTGCGTATGCATATAATCTTCTTTCACCAACAAGATATATTCCATTGTCATGGCCGCTCTTTTTTGTTTGATGTAATATGTTGGTGCATTGTGCATTGTACATGTAATTGACATTCTACAATGCATATTTTCATATGCATGCTTGTTCTAGTAAACACCACTACCACTGCATGCTCATTATGGAATATCATTGTGTTGCTGCCAACAAACATAGAGGTTTCTCTCACCCATGCAGCAATAAACCATCATTTTTACAAGTGCGAGGGAAGTTGAGACATTGCATCTTGCACTCCAAGTGCATGAATACAAAGACTGCTCTCACCCATGTAGGAATAAACCATCAATTTACAAGTGTGATGGAAGCTGAGACACATCACCCTACATTGCAAATGCAATCCAACAAACATACTTCCATTCCAACAAGCCTTCAAAATCTGATATTGCGAATATATACCAAAACTGATGTAAGGATTTCAGAGTTGAGAGTGAAGGTGTAGAGAGTTGAGAGTAGTAGAGTGAGAAAGTGAGCACGACACTTGATGTTCAATACAAAGACTAGTGCACCACTTTTAGGTTCTCTCTCTCTCTCTCTCTCTCTCTCTATATATATATATATATATATATATATATATATATATATATATATATATATATATATATATGCATGCATTCACACCCCACACACCCAAACTCAATAAAAAGGCACGGTGAGCCTTTATTCCCAACAACCTCCCACCTAAAGGCAACATGCTTGAAGGTAGAGGAAAGAATCAGCTAAGTTTATGCATGTACAAAACAGAAAGACACATATACTATCCAAACCCCATCATTTGGTGGCAATGAGAAAACCGCTCGACTGGAAGACCCGTCGTAAGAAGGTCTACAGGATTATCATTTGTATGTATTTTGACAAGCTCAATGCCTTTGCTATCAAGTACATCCCTGATAAAGTGATACTTCACCTGTTTGTGCTTTATCTTTGCGTAAAAGACATGATTCCATGCTAGCATGATAGCACTCTCACTATCATAGTGGAGGATAGGAACCTCTGTGATCCCAAGCTCTCTCACTATATGTGAAAGCCATAAAGACTCTTTGCATGCCTTTGTGGCAGCCACATATTCTGCCTCTGTAGTAGAAAATGTAGCACACTTTTGTAGCCTAGATATCCAAGAGACTGCTTCTCTTGTGAACATGAACAATATCCTGAAGTAGACTTCCTGGAGTTAGGATGGCCAGCATAGTCTACATCCATGAAATCGACAACAGATCACTTCTGCTTACCAAAGTAGATACACAAATCCTTTGTGCCCTTAAGGTATCTCATGATACCCTTCACTACTTCCCAATGCTTTTTTCCAGGATATGCCATGTATGTGCTAACCACTCCCATCGCAAATGCAATGTCAGGACGTGTAGCAACCATAGCATACATCAAGCTACCAATAGCTGAAGCATAGGGAATCTTGGCCATTTTAACCTTTTCATCATCTAATGTAGGGTTGTCATCTACCCTAAGTTTCACATATGGAGGTAAAGGTACACTAATAGCTTCCCCCCCTCCATATTGAAACATTGTAGAACTTTCGTAATATAGTCCTACTGTGACAGATAAAGAAGACTCTTTGATCTCTCTCTGAGTATACGCATGCCAAGAATGCGATTTGCCTCACCAAGATCTTTCATATCAAAGCTATTGTGTAGACTTTACTTGAAGGAGTCCAAGGCATGAACATCCTTGCCTGCAATTAACATGTCATCCACATATAGAACTAAGAGAATAAGGCTGCCATCTGGTCCCTTCTTGGTATATAAGTAGTGATCAACTTGAGAACGATGAAATCCCTGAGATTGCATGAATGTATCAAATTTGCGATACCATTCTCGTGGTGTTTGCTTTAGCCCATATAAATTTTTGTTGAGTTTACATACCATGTGCTCTTTTCCCTTTGCAACAAAATTGACAGGCTGTTGCGTATAGATTTCCTCATGTAGATCACCATGTAAGAAGGCACGGGTTTTACATCCATCTATATGAGTTCCATGTCCTTAGATGCAACTAAGCCCAAGATGGTTTGCAAAGTCGAGAGAAAATATTTTATCAAAATCAATTCCGTGTTCTTGCTTGTACCCTTTAGCAACCAAGTGTGCCTTCTTGCACTTGGGCAAAGAACCAGAAGTGACTTTCGTTTTGTAAACCCATTTGTAGGGTAGCACTTTTTGTCCTTTTGGTAAATGTACCAAATCCCAAGTGCCATTCTCCATGAGAGATTCCATTTTTGATAGCATTGCTTTTTGCCATTTCTTACTATCTTGTCTATCCATTGCTTCCTGGAAGCATGACGGTTCACCACAATCTGTTAACATGATGCAACACCATTTTGCACTCCACATTCTTTCCATGAGATTTGCTGCATGCTGTGTTTTCAGAACCCCTCTTATGCTGAAATTTTCCTCTAGTGTATAATGCATTTGAAGACTTGTTTGTTGAGTTATTTTGCCTATTGAGTTCTTCCATAAGCAAATAACTCTCCACATTAGAGTAATAGCTGAGCATTCAAATTACTCAAAGTTGTCCTGAAAGTATTCCAACTTTCAGGCAAAGTGCATAGCAAGAAAGTAGCTTTGAACTCTTCATCAATATGGAAATCCAAAGCAATCAGTTGACTGAAAATTGAGTTAAACTCATTCAAATATACAAACATGGTTGTACCCTCTTTCATGTGAAAATCCATTAGTTTTTTCAGCCAATAAACCTTGTTGGCTGCACTTTTCTGAGCATACAATTCTTCAAGCCTATGGCACATTGCATATGTTGAATTCAGCTTCTCAATGTTGAAGAGCAAGTTGTCTGACATTGAGAGCTCAATGGTAGAGTGAGCAAACTTATCCACGTCATTCCACTTGTCTTGTTCCATGTCTACTAGTTTGATTCCCTTTGTTTTGATGGGCTTTACATGTTTATTCTACACCAAGACATTATAGCATTGTTTTTGCCAAATTGCAAAATTATGTGCACCCTCAAGCATCTTAATGCGCAAAAGATTAATGTTGTCACTATTTCTAGCCATAATTTGTAGTCCCAAATTGACTAACCAGTCACCAAAGGCAAATCCAAATGTGACACAAGTGACCACAGCACACAAGAGTACCAAGTAGCAATGAAAATCCCAAGATTGCAAAAATTTTAGATATGCAAATATATTTTCACAATTCAAAAATATTGTTTGATGCACTCCTCAAGCAATATCTGACACATTTAGAGACCAAGCCACTAGATACATGTAAAACTCCCAAAATTTCATTGCAATTTCTGCTCCAAAGGCATTCTTGAGCAAAAGTTGATAATTTGGATCAAAAGTCCAAAAAATTTTAGAGGATAATCCATTCATATTACATCAATTCAAGTACCCAAGTGCATATACTAGGCAATTATTACACAAATTGATGAAATTTTGCAAAAGCCCCAAATTTCTTGGGTTTGGTGTGCACAAATTTAATTGAAATTGAAGAAATTTCACTGAAATGTGAAAAAGCCCCAAAATTTCACGGGCAAATGCGCACCACTTTTGCAATTTCTGAGTCAGATTGTCCACTTCTACATTAAAGTCCCCAAATTCGGGAAAAGCCCCAATTTTCCAAGAGTAGATGTATATAGATTTGTATTCTGTTCTTGTATACATGAACGTCTAGTAGAGAAGGGAGACGAAATTGAAAAAAAAAAGATTAAAAAAATATTGACTTCCCGTTTCATATCTGCCGCTGCCCATCAGGTCGTCGCGTCTTGGCGGTCATGTCTATAGCTTGTCACCATGTTTGTCATTGAACCCGATTGCATGTCTGCTTGGCCTGGTCGTCTGCAACCTGGTTGCCTACAACGTGTCTCTTGCAGCAGCCTGTGACCTATGAACTATTGCCTGCCTACTGGGGGTAAAGGTGCTTCGCCTAGCCGCCCATGTATTACTACACTGACAATACCCGCCACTGCACACTACAGGTGGTGCGTGCTCGTCATAGTCACTTATTCTTTATTCTTTTAGTGATAGTTTGAATAAAGGAAGGCCCAGCCACACATTGTGGTTATTGGAGTTCCCATTTGTGTCTCTCTCTCTTCTTGCTCTTGCTCTCCGCCATAGCTCACTTCCAAACAAGCTTTGATCCTTCTCACCTTTCAACTGGTATTAGAGTGAGGCTTCCCAACTTCTGGAGCTTGGTTCGTGGCATTCTTAGCTTCCATTCAAATACCTATAGCATTGGGTCTCCTTTCTAGCAGCCATAGCTAATCTTCCTGAGGTCTCGTCACTCCCTGGCTTCCCGAGCACCTTCCCGGCCTATTGAGGCACTCTCAGGGCATTGCTACAGAGGTATTGAAGTGTTCTTTTAGTGTTTTTCTTTAGTTTTCATGTTGCAGTCAAATAGGGCACCCATAGCTCAAACCCTTGGAGCTTGGATCTTGCTCCCTCTTGCATTTGGGCACTTGAGGCTTGTTGTGGGCCTCCATGGGCACCCCCCGGAGCCTCCAACGACTACCATTGAGGTCACGTGGATGCACAGGAGCAGAAGAAGGGTTCAGCAAATTTGCGCCATTTTTTTGGCTATTTTGGATATCACACTACAACAGCTCACCTACTCCTCATTGATGGCTATGTCATGCTTCTTCGGGCTTGGCAATGCACTTGGCAATGGTCTCTAACTTTGATTGAAGCTTCCTTGATCATTGGCATCAGTTTTGGGTCTAATCTGTACATTCCTAGTACTTTTTACAGTAGTCCCATAGTCATGTTATGCAAAAGTAACATTGGTATCTAACTTTGATTGAAGCTTCCTTGATCATTGGCATCAGTTTTGGGTCTAATCTGTACATTCCTAGTACTTTTTACAGTAGTCCCATAGTCATGTTATGCAAAAGTAACATTGGTATCTAATGCTATGCTTGTTTGGGCACTTCTACTTAACTGGTTTGGTACCTGTTGATGCCCGATTGTTTGGGGGATGCAAGGCACATGTTATGCCATCATTTTGGATTGATTTTCTTACTGAAAATACTCAGTTTTGAACAGTAAATCACTGCTATACCACAGTGGGCTAAAGCCTATTATCTCATGTTTGGTTATGCCTATTGGTTTCGGGCTATGTCTTTGGGATATGCAATGAAGTATTGACCTTTAGGGTACAACATCGAGGTTATCTTTGGTTCCGGAATGCTTTTGAGCTTGTACTAAGCTTCGATTTGGTTGTTCTTCATTGGTATTTGGCTTCAGTTGGCATGCTTTGGACATGTCTATGCCTATTGTCACTACTTGACATTTAGGCCTCTTGCATTTATTCTTTGGTCAGATATGAATGCCACTTGGTTTGCCCATGCTTGATAGTTACTTGGAGCTTCATCTTCAAATGTATTTGAGCATTTTGGATCTACTAGGCATTACATTTGGTTGTCAGTTACATGTGGTTGTCAGTTACATGCTCTTTGAATGCTTTCAAGCTTATGCTTTATGGGCATGAGATAGCTTGGGATTTATGCTCCGGATGTACTCTACTGGGATTTGGCATGTCTGATGCTATGTATTTGATGTATTAGAGCATTGCTTGCTCTCTTTGCATCTGACTTCACTTCCAGTGGGAGCCTCTTGGTATATTCGATGTACACAGAGTCTTATTTATAGATGAGCTTGAGCTTGTGGGACAATTACATGCATTTACTCTCTTGAGAGCTTTATGTCTGCAGTTTGTTTGTAGTGGGCTGATTTTAGCAGTGGTTTTGCCCTTTCAGCCAATTTTAGCAGTGGTTTTAGTGCATTTTCTGCTAATTACAACAACCTACAATTTTTCTTTTTTTTGCTTTGATTTGGGATAGTATGGTTGGTCATCTGAAAGATATAACACTCTTTAACATTGCCAAGTTTGATGGTACCAACTATGGACATTGGAAGTCCCAAATATGGCAGATTTTGGTGCAGAAGTTATAGATTAAACCCTTGCGTTTCAAGGGTGTTAAACCTGAGGATATGGATGATGATGTTTGGATGGAAGTTGATGAGCTATGCAAGTCTACCATTATTTTGTCACTCTCAGAAGAAGTCCATCATAATTTTGCCGAAGATGAAAATCAGAGCGTATGGGATTTATGGGAGAAGATTTAGGAGCTCTATGTGCAGTAGAGTCTCGCATCACAGATGTATTGGCTGAAGCAGTTTAATGGACCTTTGCATGAAGGAGGGGACCTCCCTTTCATCTCATTTCAGTCAATTTCATGTTATCATGAAGTGTCTGTTGGGTCATAGGGTATTGAGTTCATAGACAACTTGCACCTATTTTTCCTACTTGGCACCTTGCATGAATCATGGGATGTCTTCCGTACTGCCATATGCATGAACAAGCTTGTAAGACTGAAATCAAAGATGTTGAGAGTGCTTTATTGACTGAGGAAATCAACAGGAGAAACAATGATGCTTCCCGCTCTTTACATGCATTGACCGTTAGAGGTGGCAGAAATGGCAGGCATGATAATGATCATAAGGGCAGGGACTCTCAGAAGTCCAGGTCCAAGTCACGTGGTTGCAGTAAGTCTCATGGATGGAAGTCTGATCTTAGCTGTCATTATTGTTGGAAAGCAAGACATATTAGGCCGCAATGCCATAAAATGCGCGATGATAAGCGCAAGGAAAAGGGAAAAGAAAAAGTGTAGGAAAAGTCTTTTGAGCATAGTATTGTACCTACAAAGTCCAATGTGAAGATAGAAGAGATTAATGTCATCATGCAGGCCACTGATTCAGATGATGATTACATACTTGCATCTTCTTCATGCAATGCCTTACAGGCTTCTCAAATACATTCTATGTATGCATAGTGTTGGCTCTTGGATTCGGGTGCGTCCTTTCATGTGACACCTTGTCGAGATTCGTTTCATACCTATCGTACCATGTCAGGTTCTGTGCGTCTTGGTGATGATAGGTCTCTTGACATTGTGGGCATTGGATGTTAGGCTGCAGTTTCCTTCTGGAAGTTCTTTTGTTTTGCATGATGTACGCCATATACCTATGTTGACTCGTAGCCTTATGTTAGCTAGACAGCTTGATGATGCAAGGTATTTTGTGTCTTTTGGAGACTCTGCATGGAAGATTACTCGTGGCTGACTTGTACTTGCAAGAGGTGCCAAGTCTGGCATCCTCTATCCCTTACTTGTATCAAGAGCTACATTGGATCATGTTTTGTCTGTGGGTTCTATTCCCCATGTATCCCTTTGGCATGCTTGTTTGGGGCATATGTCTCTTAAAGGAATGAAAATGCTCCGTGCTTTGGAGTATCTTCCGCCTTTTGACTCTTCGCATTTTGATTCTTGTGATCATTGTTTGTATGGCAGGCAGACTAGAAATACGCATAAAAAGTCTTGTAAGAAACGCATGGGTGAGCCCTTGGCTCTTGTGCACTCAGATGTATGTGGGCCCATGCCCTGTCAGTCACTTGGTGGGGCAAAGTACCTTGTTACTTTCATAGGTGATTACTCACATAAGGTTTGGGCTTATCCCATAAAGAGAAAATCCAATGTCTTAGACACATTTCAACGTTGGCTTGCATTGGCAGAGAACCAGTTTGGAAAAAGGCTCAAATGCCTAAGGTCAGATAATGGGGGTGAGTATGTATCATGTGCTTTTGAGTAATTTTGTGATGAGCAGGGTATTAAGCATCAGTTGACTGCCCCTTACACCCCACCCTAGAATGGTATGGCTAAATGCATGAATAGGACCATTCAGGAAAGGGTCCGTAGCATGCTTAGCCAGGCTGGCTTACTGCAACACTTTTGGGTTGAGGCAGTTACAATTGTATTGCATCTCATTAATAGGTCTCCTAGCAGTGGCATTGACTTTCAGGTTGCAGAGGAGGCATGGGCAGGCAAGCCCCCGTCTTATGATCATTTGTGTGTCTTTGGATGTGAGGCATTCTGCCATGTGTCCAAGGACAAATGCAATAAGCTGGATCCTAAAAGTATCAAATGCATTTTCACTGGCTATGGAGATGCAGGAGAGATGGGTTACCGTCTATGGGATCCACAGGTGCGGAAAGTGATCCGCAACCATGATGTTATCTTTCATGAGGAAAAAATGCATATGCAGCTTGAGAAAGTGGTTGAGGTATGCAGAGTCAACTTTCAGGAGGAGCCACCTGCTCCTGTTCAACCCGCTCCACGGCCAGCTAGACAGCGCACAACATCACTTGATGCTCATGGCCCAGATGCTAGACATGCTGATGTTAGATAGAATATCGATCACGTAGCAGAGCTTAGGTTGAGGCATTCTACTAGAGATAGATGACCTCCTGACCGTTTTGCGCCCTCTATGGATTATGTAATGGTTATACAGATGTAGGAGATCCTCTTACTTATGATGAGGCTATGCACGGGGGTGATTTTCACTCTTGGGAGAGGGCTATGCAGTCTGAGCTTGACTCATTGCATAAGAATAAGACTTGGGATTTGGTTTCCTTACCTCAGGGTAAGAAGGCTTTGCCATGCAAGTGGGTGTACAAGTTGAAAAGTACCCCTGGACACCCCAAGTCGGCATACAAGGCTCAATTAGTTGCTAAGGGTTTTAAGCAGGAGCATGGTGTTGACTTTGATGAAGTCTTTTCTCATGTGGTCAAGATGACCACCCTACGCTTAGTCTTGGCCTTGGTTGTATAGCTTGACCTGGACTTATACTAGATGGATGTCAAAACGAATTTTCTACATGGGGACTTGCATGATGAGATTTACATGGAGCAGCCTAAGGGCTTTGGAGACCTTGGCAGGGAACACCTAGTGTGCAAGCTCAAGAAGAGTCTATATGGCTTGAAGCAAGCACCTAGGGAATGGTACCATAAGTTTGATGCGCTCATGCAATCACAGGGCTATAGCTGCAGTGCTATGGATCCGTGCTTGTACACGAAGAAAGCCCGTGACAGTTCTTCACTGATTTTGGTACTGTATGTGGATGACATGCTTTTAGTAAGGATAGCTCATGAGGAACTAGATGCTCTTAAGGCTTAGCTCAAAAAGAGCTTTGAGATGAAAGATCTAGGACATGCCTCTCATATACTTGGTATGCGAATTACGCGCGATAGATCTTAGGGGACTACTCTATCTGTCACAGAGGGTGTACATTCATAAAGTTCTTGAGCGCTTCTGAATGCAGCATGTTAAGCCTATTGGCTATCCATTACCTTCTTATGTGAAGGTTTCACAGGCCGATTGTTTGCAGACAAATGAGCAGGGGGAGAAGATGGCCAAGATTCCCTATGCATCAACAGAGGGCAATCTTATGTATGCCATGATAGCCACCCGTCCAGATATAACATTTATAGTTGGGGTTGTGGCATGCTACATGGCTACACCTAGCAAGAAACATTGGGATGCCATAAAGGGTATCGTGAGGTACCTGAAGGACACGATAGATATGTGCCTTTGCTATGGCAGCCATGATATAGGAGTCGTGGGGTACACTGACTCTAATGATGCAGGACATGTAGATAGTAGAAAGTCCACTTCTGGCTATGTGTTCACTTATGCTGGAGGGGCTATCTCTTAGATGTCTAGGGCACAGAAGTGTATGACTCTTTTTACTACAAAGGCCGAGTATATTGTAGCTACAGAGGCTTGCAAGGAGGCTATCTAGTTAGGCCATTTGATTGCAGACCTTGGTATGACAGGTACTATGCCTACACTGCATTTGGATTCTATGAGTGCCATTCAGTTGGCCAAGAATCCCCGGTCTTCCATGCAAAGAAGAAACATATTGAGGTGAGGTATCACTTTATTCGCAAGGTCGTTGAGGACAGGTCTGTTGATCTTGTTAAGATTCTGACTGAGCAAAATCCTGTAGACTTGCTCACGAAATGCCTCACTATCGAGTGCTTTGCCTTCCGCAAGAGATTGATGGGCATTAGATGAGATGACATCTTTTTCCTCATCCTGCTGTACATGTATACATGTTATACTGCCTTTTCTTTTTCTCTCTCATAGGGGCAGATTCGCCTTTAAGAGGGAGGTTGTTGGGGGTAAAGGCACCTCCGCCTAGCTGCTCGTGTATTACTACACTGATAGTACCTACCACTGCACACTGTAGGTGGCGAGCGCTCGTCACAGTCACTTATTCTTTATTCTTTTAGTGAACAGTTTGAATAAAGGAAGGCCTGGCCACACATTGTGGTTGTTGGAGTTCCCATTTGTGTCTCTCTCCCTTCTTGCTCTTGCTCTCCACCATAGCTCACTTCCAAGAAGGCTTCGATCCTTCTCACCTTTCAGCGTTGAGTGCGTCTAAAGCTCCTGTGACACCTGCAACACCTGAAGCTCTTACTCGCCTATCATGTGTCCTGACACCCATCACTAGCTTCTAGAAGCATGCACAATGTGTGCTCTGATACCAGTTTGATGTAAGGATTTCGGAGCTGAGAGTGAAGGAGGAAAGAGTTGACAGCAGTAGAGTGAGAGAGTGAGCACGACACTTGATGTTCAATACAAAGACTAGTGTACCACTTTTAGGTCTTGAATATATATATGAAGTACAACAAATGAAGGGTGCATTCACACCCACACACCCGAACTTAGTAAAAAGGCACGGTGAGCTTAATTTCCCAACAAAATCTTCTTTACAAACAAAGGTAGTTGCAATCTAGAATCCACGAAGATTCAGAACATTAATCTTGGAGACATGAGCGAGCTTGATCTTCTTCACTATGGTAAGCGTATGCTACAATTCATCACTGATAATGAAAAAGATAATGTTACAAGGAACAGCAATATCTGATCTAATAACCCATCTAGTGCAAATTTTTCTTCTTAGTACTTATCCAAGGAACCACAGCACTAGTCATCCCTTCATGTACATAGTCTTGTGGAAGTATCCCTACAAATTACAAAAATTGATTTTAGTAAGGCTTTCATGATAATGAATATGACAAAATCATGATAGTCCACATGTGTTGCAATCAAGCACACTAATGAAATAGGAAAATGACAATTGTTAGTAGCATGATTGTTACAACATTACATTATTGCACCGGCTAGTATATGCTCCTCTCAAAGTGACATAGACACTATATCTATCAAAATGTCATGTTCACAAAATAGAGCTCAAAAGACACAATCAATTAATCATGTTTCTACGAAGCACAGATTCAGGATTGAAGCTAGAAACATTTAGATAGATTTGGCAAGAACATGAAACCTTGGCCGAAATACAAAATTATAAATATTGCTTGCCAAAATGTGATGGCACTTGTGAGGAGTACCATGGGTATGCATATAGGCATCATAGTATCATTTTGCATTGTACCTCAAACATTAGACACAACTGTCTAAGAACCAGGAAGTCAAAGATCTTTACAACCACAACATGGACAACAACCTAGTACAAACATTAAAAACTTGCAATCTACTATTCTTGACATGTAACCTCACAATATGCTAACACTAATCAATGGGAATGATTGTAATGAGTGGGACAAAATAATATTCAATTATAGTGAATCTTTTGCTCATAGATTTAAGAAACTGGCACACAAGATGTTTCTCAAATTCAAGAAACAAGATCCTCTTCTATGTTCCTATTTCTAACATCAATTATAACAAGTAGCAGTCCATTGTTTCCAATAACAAGATCTAATACATAGCAAGAATAGAGATGGATACATAACATGAAGAGTTGTCTTAACAAAGAAACAAAAATTGGCTAATGAAAATCTATTTTCTTAAAATCTATTTGCAAATTGGCGAATGGCACTTGCCACATCCTTTATTGATGAAGCAATAGTATCTGCAGCTTGCAATTTTGCATGAACTGACTCTCATTGTAAATCTCGCTGTAATGGAGTGTTGTCATGGTGACGTTGGGCACGCCCACCTTCTACTAGCTCCATTCCTTTAAGAAGATCAGCACTAGCTGGTTTCAGGCCCACATCTACCTCATACACCCTTTTCGTGATCTTCCTTAGAATGCCTATTGAGGATGTCACAAGAGTCTCCCCTGATGTATTTGGATTGGAGGGTGTCAAGGGGACCCTCCCACTAGCTTGGGTGCCTACTAGGAAAACAAATCGTAGCTTATTGGAGAGACATGCATATTGCAAAAGCAAAAAAACAAAATGCCATATGCACACAAGAAGGCACAACCTAAAATTTAGATGTACTAATAAAAAGGTAGCTTCTAAGTAGATGTAGAAGGCAAAATAATACTTGTTCAAGTACATGAGGGCATTGGATCGCAAGCGTCAACCACCTCTGCCGTAGGATTCACACAATGCTCTCTCCCAAAATGCTGATGTAGCACATCATAGACCTCACGCTTGAAAGTGAGAGACCTAAAGTTCACTTACTTCCACTCCGCGCCGTCATAGTCATGGAGAAGTAACTACTTTTCTCACTTGGAATATGTCGCTCCCAGTCACTAATTTGCTAATAAGTAGGCCACATTCTTGTCCATTTTAAGCATGCTTGCTTTGTAGTGACCAAAATGTGTCTACTTGCACACATTTTTGCAATGTCTTTCCACTGTTCCCCTCTGGTTTTAATAGAATTCATTAATCCACCATCCAACCTACCCTCATCATAGGCTTTCTTACACTCACTCAAGATGCCAATCGATCGAAGGTCCCAATGAGCTCTTCTTGATGAGCCATTGGATGGAGCATCATTACCATCCTCTGTGATGGTCTCATGGATTGGAGGGTCACTAGCATTTGTGTTTGATGGGCAATTAATGGGAGGTTGATTATCATAATTGGGTGTATAGCCATGAGTAGAAATAGGGCTACTAGCATCATTCCTCCTTTGTCTTGTTGCAACAATTGGAGTAACTGCCTCTGAGGCTGGCTACAATGAAATGTAGTAGACCCAGGTAGTTGGGATGGATGCAAAGAGGAATATTGCTCTAGAGAAGAGCAGTTATGATATAATGCAGAGTCCAAATCAGATGTATTTAGTTGAGAGTTAGGGACATCATCCACTTTTTTCACATCCAACCGGGCATTCAAGTCCACTTGTGCCTGCAACCATGCACTTCTTTGATATATTGAAGGAGTCAGAGGAATGGAAGGAAAGCAATGCCCAACGAGGGCGACAGATGGCATGAATAAATACATGGTCTGGTGAATAGCCACAAGTATTAGTGAAGGCCAATGCAAATTATTGGTCATACACGTGTTATTATCCAAATGAAAGAGGAAACTCTGAAAATGAAACGTTGCTCCATCAAATTCTCTAATGGAATATTGTTTCATGTGTCTGTTCATACAGATGTTCATCATTCGTTTTCATTGTCTAATTATTAACGCATTAAGACCTTGTAATTGTCATATGGGGTTGCATATGTTTGAAATAGCTCAACATTATTGCTTCAAACCTAGTTTGTACATACTATACACAGTGCAGTCCAGGATAGTGCACTTTAAAGTGACAACCAATCCTATACAATTTGTTCTTCCATGACTAAATCACATTTCACATAGATGTCTATCAATGTAAGCTAAGGAAACATCATCTTATCAAACACAATTGTCTAATGCAATGAGCTTTTTTTTTTTGGAAATTCAACACTATTGCATATATCCTGTGTTCAACATAACCTGCAAACAATGCACTCCAAGATGGCATGTTGCATATAGCAACCAATGTAGTAGTTTAGTCCCTCTGCAAAATAGAGCCACCAACACTTCTCCCCCTAAACTGCCCAAGGAGACATCAATGCTCATGCACTGCAAACATGATGCCATGATTTTCAAATTTAAAAATTATGTAGTACATCTTTCTGTGCACAAAGTAAAAAGGTCTTGCCACAACAATAGCTGCGCCTTAAGCGCGCACGCGCACATGCACATGCGCGCGCGCGCGCGCGCACGCACACACACACACACACACACACACACACACACACACACACACACACACACACACACACACACACACACACACACACACACACACACACACACACACACACACACACACACACACACACACACACACACACACACACACACACACACACACACACACACACACACACACACACACACACACACACACACACACACACACACACACACACACACACACACACACACACACACACACACACACACACACACACACACACACACACACACACACACACACACACACACACACACACACACACACACACACACACACACACACACACACACACACACACACACACACACACACACACACACACACACACACAGAGTTGAATAGCGAGGACACACGATAGCAGGTATTTTGTTCTAAATGCAACCTACAATTATAAAGACAAGGAGCGTGAGCATGAGAGATATATGGCGGCAGGGTCTACCAATCACAATACAGAGTAGATATGGTCACAAGTTGTAGAGAAAGATGAATATGCCCAAAGGGACAAGGGGCCTCACAAAAGATACCTAGGGGAACTTCAAGCCCTTGTTATACGTGTGTGGCCTGCATACATTTGCATGCGAGAGGGAGAGAGAGAGAGATTACCTGTGGTAATTGGAAACTAGTATTTTCCAGTGCATGTGCCAAAGAGGAAAGTCATTCCTCACTTATCGAAACTGTTGCCACACGTGAAGACTTTGACAAACAAGACTAAGCTGATGTCTCGTTGGTTTGCGTGTGGCATCACCCTAAGGGGCTGCGCTAGAACGGCCAGGCAAGAAGGTAGGTGAGGAGCTGCAACACATCAAGGTGAGAGGAGTTGTACAATGGTGGGTTTTAGAAAAGCATATAGCAAGATGATTAGTAGGACAATGCATCATGTGAAGCCGTCAATCTCACATTCTCTCCATGTTCCATTTAGGGTAGTGTCACAGTAGCAGTAGCCTAGGCGATACTTTTTGATAGCCTTGCAATTGAATTGACTATGGTGTGACATGTTATTTTGTCACTTTAATTACTAGTGTTATGGCTATTTTTACTTTGAAAGTCTAGTCAAGTCTGTATGTATGACCTTGTATGACATTATCCTTAGAACACAATATGACCACTTTTCGAAACCCTCCACAAAAAAAGCCTCTTACTATCGATTACTCACTATAATAAAGTACTGCTTCATTGAGCAAAATTTTAAATCGATACTCTCAAAAAAGGATATTTGGTTACTCATGAAGCCAATATCTCATAGTGTGGAAAGGATAGATCAATTGTTCATTGCACCTTTCATCACTTGCCTCTCTTTAAACCATCACTCCCATTCAATACTAATTCAAGCACTCATGCATTAAATATAGGACTCTCACCATAGTACAAGTAGTGATAATTTCCCAAATGCATCATGAATGGTTAAGTTTCCTAAAAGGAACCATAACCCTCGTTATCTAAGAAATTACCCCTAGCATGCTATGAGAAGGTGTTGGAGTTGGAAAAATCACATTTTTCCCTTCTCAAAACACCTCACATAAAGGTCTTCTTACTACTACCATTTGAGTTTTTCCTGTCCTTGTCGGGCAAATCCCATAGGACAAGAACAAAAAAAGTAGGATGGAGAAAAGAGAAGGTCTAATGAGATAGAAAGAGCACACATTAACATTTTCCCACATCAACATTCACTCCAATGAGCAAACTAAGTGCCCTTGTTTGTAAGAATGGACTACTCCAATGTGCTTCATCAAATATGTAGTTGAATAAGCCTCAACAACCTCACATGATTACAATCAAGATGACTTCAAGTATTTGATCCACATGTGGAATGGCCTCAAGAAGCTTTTTCTTTCTTAAAGGATGATGTTAAACTCCAAATTTGTACCAACTTTTGAATTGCTACTTGATAACAATAAGCTAAAGTACCCTTTTTGTGAGCATTGTCAAGGCAACCCTAAGCAAAAGGTTGCACTTTCAAGGGATCTTTGAACTTTTCTTTGATTAAAAACTTGAGCTTATAGCTGCGTTGAGAAAAAACAAGGCCACAAAAATCATAAAGGCCTACCTTTAAAGTTATTTTTTTGGTGAAACTAAGTCATTCTAATTAATCAATTGTAATATGACGAGCTTTTAGTAATTCATGGGTAAATATGGTGGTTCCAAAAGGAATAGTTTCACACAAGACTTAAAGGGTTAACAAAATAGGAACGTGATAATTGTGACATTGTAATAAGGCATTTTCTACAAGTATCAAACATTCCTAAAGATCTACAATAGTACAAGATGAAAATAAACCAACAATCAAGGTTCTAGCCTTGTGTAAGTTGTGGGTGTGTGTGAACAAAGGGTGTGTGTGCATAAGCAAATCATTTCTAGCACACGAGAGAGAGAGAGAGAACTAGCATTGACATTGACATAAAGAGAAATTAAAGGTGATTGAAGATAGAGAACGTGCTCCCACAACTTGCACTTTTAATTAGCACATGTAAGAAGTGTATGAAAGTAAACTAATAAAAAACTAGTCCTGCCATTTACACTTTAGGAGATAACTCATAAGTATATAGGTGTATCATGTGGGTTCAACATGAGGGCTTTTTAAAAATCTCAATTTTACATATTTTTAAAAACATATAAGAGGGTTTTCTATAAATGGGTTATTTATAGATTAAATTGAAAAGGACTGTATTCTATTCAATAAAAACTTACAAATAAGGATATTTATAAAATTGGGGAGGAAGGGGGTGGAATGGGGAGGATGGGGATTCACTCATAAATATACGTGTGTATCACATGGGTTCAATAGAAGTGATTTTGCAAATACCATTTTTATTATATTTTTTACATGCAACAAGAAGGTGCCATATAAGTGGAGTATTTACAAATTGAATAAAAAAGGATTGTATTTTATCTAAGGTACATTCATAGATATGGATATTTATAAATAGGCATTGAGCACACATGATATAGATGATATGCATATAGTGAACCCCCGGAGCATTTACACTTAGATTGATTACATACAAGGTGGAGGTTGCATGCTAGTTTGTTAAAGGACTAATGAAGACCTTTCTTTTATGTGGTGAGCACACCTCCTTTTACATAGGGATCATCCCACATTGGATTCATCCATTGCATTTATTAAATTCCTTGCCTATTGTTTTTATTTTTTGAGATAGGGAAGCTTCCCTACCATAAGTCATCTATGCACCTTTTAGTAGGGGCCTAGATGAATTCCTCCAATAAAAAAGAAGAAAAGTCAAGAGTGCCTATGTTAACATTGAAAGGTTTTCCATTGCCTTTTGTGTATAAGGTAGGAAAAATTATGGCTACATCTCAAATTCACATGCTACCAAATTACGTGTGTCCATGTTAACCCCAATACCAAAGAAAGCAAAAAGAAAAAGATGTAGGGCAAAGCAAAAAAAGGCAGCTTGATCAAAGAAATAGGAGGAAAAAAGGCCAACTGCAAGGGCAACCTTAAAAGTTCAGGGTATGCGCAAGAGGAAAGGCACATTTTAAATATAAAAGTATACTCTAAATCTTTGTAAAAGAGCATTGGCTCCTTCCTATGCAATTTGTAAATGTAAACCGACATGGGTGAAGGAACAATGTAAATAGGCAGGGAATAGGGAAAGAGGACCTAGGCTAAAATGGCCAGTCATGTAAAAAAGGGATGGGTGCCCGAAAGGAATTAGGACTTGTACAAAAGGTAAAAAGTGAATAAAGAAGCTCATCCTTGTGTGTGGCTAAAACTAGCACTCATCATCATCATCTTCTTTTTGTTCTTGCTTGGTTGAGCTTGTGCTCGAGAGAGCGAGTATGAGGGAGTGAGTGTGTGAGGGTGAGGAATTGTGGTGGAGAAGCTCTCCATATTCTCCTCTCTTCTTCTTCTTTTATTTTCTCTTATCTTCTCTTCTTTTGCTTGCAACAATGGAACATGGAGCTTGGAGCTTGAGGATTGAGCTTACTTTAGCTTGCACCTAGGATCGTGGAGCTATTGGAGTGCTTGAGGGAGAAGGCAACTCGATCAAGCATGGAGGTAAGCTCACTACACTCGTAGGCGTGAGAGTGTATATAATTATGTGAGAGGTAGCCATTGCACTTGGCTTGAAACACTTGAAACAATAAGTGGTCAGTGGGTCTTGGTGGTCGAGTGAGAAGTTCTCACATTTTGGTTCTGTTGATGGATTCAAGCTTTGAGTGCTTGCATGCTCTGAATCGAGCATTGAAGTAGGATTTGCCCCAAATCAATGTTTGAGATAGGTAGGAAGTGAGGGAGTTGATATTCAATCTTCTTTGCAAGTAAGTTTTTTTGGTTTTTGGATTTAGGTAAGTAGGTTGGATTAGTGTAAGTGGGGGCCTATGATTTGGATGCATTTAGATGAGGGAAAATCATGAAAAATAGAGAAACACACAATAGGATTTTTGCTGTAATAGTAGGCCCAAAACAAGGAAAAGATAGGGAAAAGAGAGCTTTAAGGCATTATGATAGCAAAGAGAGAGAAGGAGCAAGTAACAAGCAATAGAAAAAGGGTTTAAGAAGCGAAGAGGGTAGAGAGAAAGCTCATTTGTGTGCATTCAGTTGAGAGAGAGAGAGAGAGAGAGAGAGAGAGAGAGAGAGAGAGAGAGAGAGAGAGAGAACTAGCATTGACATTGACATAAATAGAAATTAAAGGTGAGATAACTCATAAGTATATAGGTGTATCATGTGGGTTCAACATGAGGGCTTTTTAAAAATCTCAATTTTACATATTTTTAAAAACATATAAGAGGGTTTTCTATAGATGGGTTATTTATAGATTAAATTGAAAAGGACTGTATTCTATTCAATAAAAACTTAGAAATAAGGATATTTATAAAATTGGGGAGGGAGGGGGTGGAATGGGGAGGATGGGGATTCACTCATAAATATACGTGTGTATCACATGGGTTCAATAGAAGTGATTTTGCAAATACCATTTTTATTATATTTTTTACATGCAACAAGAAGGTGCCATATAAGTGGAGTATTTACAAATTGAATAAAAAAGGATTGTATTTTATCTAAGGTACATTCATAGATATGGATATTTATAAATAGGCATTGAGCACACATGATATAGAGGATATGCATATAGTGAACCCCCGGAGCATTTACACTTAGATTGATTACATACAAGGTGGAGGTTGCATGCTAGTTTGTTAAAGGACTAATGAAGACCTTTCTTTTATGTGGTGAGCACACCTCCTTTTACATAGGGATCATCCCACATTGGATTCATCCATTGCATTTATTAAATTCCTTGCCTATTGTTTTTATTTTTTGAGATAGGGAAGCTTCCCTACCATAAGTCATCTATGCACCTTTTAGTAGGGGCCTAGATGAATTCCTCCAATAAAAAAGAAGAAAAGTCAAGAGTGCCTATGTTAACATTGAAAGGTTTTCCATTGCCTTTTGTGTATAAGGTAGGAAAAATTATGGCTACATCTCAAATTCACATGCTACCAAATTACGTGTGTCCATGTTAACCCCAATACCAAAGAAAGCAAAAAGAAAAAGATGTAGGGCAAAGCAAAAAAAGGCAGCTTGATCAAAGAAATAGGAGGAAAAAAGGCCAACTGCAAGGGCAACCTTAAAAGTTCAGGGTATGCGCAAGAGGAAAGGCACATTTTAAATATAAAAGTATACTCTAAATCTTTGTAAAAGAGCATTGGCTCCTTCCTATGCAATTTGTAAATGTAAACCGACATGGGTGAAGGAACAATGTAAATAGGCAGGGAATAGGGAAAGAGGACCTAGGCTAAAATGGCCAGTCATGTAAAAAAGGGATGGGTGCCCGAAAGGAATTAGGACTTGTACAAAAGGTAAAAAGTGAATAAAGAAGCTCATCCTTGTGTGTGGCTAAAACTAGCACTCATCATCATCATCATCTTCTTTTTGTTCTTGCTTGGTTGAGCTTGTGCTCGAGAGAGCGAGTATGAGGGAGTGAGTGTGTGAGGGTGAGGAATTGTGGTGGAGAAGCTCTCCATATTCTCCTCTCTTCTTCTTCTTTTATTTTCTCTTATCTTCTCTTCTTTTGCTTGCAACAATGGAACATGGAGCTTGGAGCTTGAGGATTGAGCTTACTTTAGCTTGCACCTAGGATCGTGGAGCTATTGGAGTGCTTGAGGGAGAAGGCAACTCGATCAAGCATGGAGGTAAGCTCACTACACTCGTAGGCGTGAGAGTGTATATAATTATGTGAGAGATAGCCATTGCACTTGGCTTGAAACACTTGAAACAATAAGTGGTCAGTGGGTCTTGGTGGTCGAGTGAGAAGTTCTCACATTTTGGTTCTGTTGATGGATTCAAGCTTTGAGTGCTTGCATGCTCTGAATCGAGCATTGAAGTAGGATTTGCCCCAAATCAATGTTTGAGATAGGTAGGAAGTGAGGGAGTTGATATTCAATCTTCTTTGCAAGTAAGTTTTTTTGGTTTTTGGATTTAGGTAAGTAGGTTGGATTAGTGTAAGTGGGGGCTTATGATTTGGATGCATTTAGATGAGGGAAAAACATGAAAAATAGAGAAACACACAATAGGATTTTTGCTGTAATAGTAGGCCCAAAACAGGGAAAAGATAGGGAAAAGAGAGCTTTAAGGCATTATGATAGCAAAGAGAGAGAAGGAGCAAGTAACAAGCAATAGAAAAAGGGTTTAAGAAGCGAAGAGGGTAGAGAGAAAGCTCATTTGTGTGCATTCAGTTGAGAGAGAGAGAGAGAGAGAGAGAGAGAGAGAGAGAGAGAGAGAGAGAGAGAGAGAGAGAGAGAGAGAGAGAGAGAGAGAGAGAGAGAGAGAGAGAGAGAGAGAGAGAAAGAGAGAGAGAACTAGCATTGACATTGACATAAAGAGAAATTAAAGGTGATTGAAGATAGAGAACGTGCTCCCACAACTTGCACTTTTAATTAGCACATGTAAGAAGTGTATGAAAGTAAACTAATAAAAAACTAGTCCTACCATTTACACTTTAGGAGATAACCCTTAAGTATATAGGGGTATCATGTGGGTTCAACATGAGGGCTTTTAAAAAATCTCAATTTTACATATTTTTAAAAACATATAAGAGGGTTTTCTATAAATGGGTTATTTATAGATTAAATTGAAAAGGACTATATTCTATTCAATAAAAACTTACAAATAAGGATATTTATAAAATTGGGGAGGGAGGGGGTGGAATGGGGAGGATGGGGATTCACTCATAAATATACGTGTGTATCACATGGGTTCAATAGAAGTGATTTTGCAAATACCATTTTTATTATATTTTTTACATGCAACAAGAAGGTGCCATATAAGTGGAGTATTTACAAATTGAATAAAAAAGGATTGTATTTTATCTAAGGTACATTCATAGATATGGATATTTATAAATAGGCATTGAGCACACATGATATAGAGGATATGCATATAGTGAACCCCCGGAGCATTTACTCAATCTCCTTAGCAAGTAGGTTTTTGGTTTTTTGAATTTGGAAAAGCATGTTGAAGTAGTGTAGGTAATTGCTTTGTGATTTGTATGCATTAGGGTAGGAAAAAATAAAGAAAAAAAAGGAAAATAAGCATTGGGATTTCTGCTATCATAACAAGGCAAGAGGGTTTGATTTGTTTGTCAATTTGCATTTTGGGGTTTATTCACTATTCCAGGTATATACAACTCTTCCGCTCACTCTTCCCCTCTACCCATAGCTTTGATCTGGCGGTGTGTATGGTATATTGTGACTTAAATCGTGTGATTCGAGTGATTTATTATTGTGTCGGCCAAAAACACGCTGTGTTCGGTCCATCTAAGCGGTGGCGTGGTCGAGTCCCAGAATCGACCCTCAGACCACCTGACTTGGACACCCACCACTCGGTCCATTTGATTTGGCCTTCAGTCGTTCAATCATTCGGCCCACTTGACTTGGAAACTTATCGCTCGCCCCGTCCAAGTCAACCATTCGGACCAACTTGATATTCGTCCCTCGGGCCTGCGGACTTGGACCAACCCCACTCGAACAAAGTAACATTTACCGTGGCTTAATTCTCCATTTGGATTTCGGCCCACCTAACTCAACCCACTATCCCTCAGTCATTCGGCCCTCGGACAAGGCTCTCAGACAACCACATTTGAATTGGCCGAATCGAACATTCAACCCACTTGTATTCGACCATTTTCTCATTTAGCCCTCGGCCATTCAGACAGGCCAAATTGGGCATTCGGCCCCTACAATTTGGATCTATTGAGCCGAATTTGGATTTTTTCACAATTTTAACTTGTAGATCTTGAAACCAACCCAAAGACCATATAGAGCCAAAATCACATCATAGATCTATCACTCCACTGAAATCTGGAGCAAGTAGTTCAAAACTTGGCAAACGAACAGTCCTTCAAATCGTGCATGGTATTTACTGTAATGGCCCTACGGGCCAGGGAGACTGCCTCCCCAGACCCCTGCAGAGGGGACAGAGTCCCCCTTCGCACCTCCCCCAAGTAGACTAGAGAGAAAACGTGCGTTGTGACAGGTCCTCCTCCAAATTAGATCTTAGTCTAGTAATGGCTCTACACAAGCATAAATTTTTACTTGCAAACAATAGCCAAAAGCCCATATCCGAACAAAGACAAACAGAGACCCTAGGACCTCAATGGGCCAATCTAGCCAATAAGGGCAAAAAGGCCACACCACAAGGACATGTATAGGTTGCATTCTAACTGCATCTAGTCAAAGTAGAATGCAAAAACATCAAGCTACAAATGCGAGGATGACTAGACATGACAGCCCTAATGATAGATACACCTTGAACGGCACACCACAGACAACCCAAGACATCAGTGGAGAATCCAAGCTAAGACCCAGAAGGTGAAGACATAGTACTGCTTGCTTACCTTAGGGTCAAACTCACTGCAAAAAGAGAACACACTATCGATGCTCTCATTGATGAGGGAGCTGATTTTAATATCTTAACCCATGACCATTGGACCCAACTTGGCAAACCGCCATTGCACCCCACTAATGCTAGTCTCACCCCTTATGGAGACCAACCCTACAAACTTCTGGGAAAGTGCAAGGTTGCAATTTCTATTGAGTCTCAGAGCATACCAATAATTTTCTATGTGTTGCCCAACACTAAGGATGCATGCACAAAATCGATGTTAGGACAAATTTTCAAGAAGCAAGCTCATTGCAATGTCAACTATGAGTCGCAATGCATCCACCTAGCCGTGGGTAAAGTTTGCATTGTTACAACTTTCAACAATGGTGGTGTAACTCCTTCCACATCTGCAAAGCCAGTGGTAGAGAAACCCACCGTCAAGTCTAAGGAGGGGGGTCGTGACTCGTCACAACCTGTCAAGATGCCAGCGACCCATTGAACCCAATGCTAAAGCCCATGAACCCCAATTCAAATGGGTACCTAATTAGTAAGGGCCGCCACCTAGGAACAGAAACCAATGGCCTTGCAACGCTAATGGCCCACACTCAAAACCTAGGAGGCCAAGAAGAACCTATAAAAAAATACGTATAGCCAAGTCACGATGGGTCCCCAAAATCTTGTTGCAAGCGCAAGGCTACTATGAGGGTAATCCCTAGATTTGGTTACCTAAATCCAAAACAACCAAAAGTGCTACTCAAGTGCCACCCTCGAGCTTGGCCACCACACAAAACAATGAGTTAGAGACACTCAAACCTCAAGAGAAGCAGGCCGCCAAGTCCATAGAATCGCTAAAATGTAGCTTAGCAGCGCCTAAACCAATCTATCGACCAAAAATCGCAACCTAAGGAGCAAACCAAGCTACGACTATTAGCCCCTGAACTCTCTAGTTCTGTCAAGCCTCAACCACCTGTCCTTAAACCCTCTTATGAGAGGCGATCAATCCTAAACTTGGCTGCAGACTTAGCTAAAAATACAAGGGATGACTTGGTTGCTTGCTTTAGATGCTTGGACGTGACTTTCATGTCACTTGCTAAAAGCTATGACCGCTTAGACTTGGGGCTCTTGGATGAACCTTTGGCGATGGAAATACGGACACTCCCGTGTTCTTGGGAAGAATGGGAATTTGTGTTTATTAAAGCTTTTGAAATAGCTGCGGAGCTGATTGCCACCGAGGTCTCCCATGAACAAGCACAGTGACAATGCCTAGTCACTACATGTGACAAGCATGCAACTTGTGCCAACGATCAAGAAATAGAAGACTTGAAACAGCTTGCACCCCAAAACTCTCCTTTCTTGAAGAAATGGTACTCTTTGCCTCCAATGGGAGCTTGAGGAATGTCAAGTCATGTCAAATGCCTAGCAACTATGCGCAATCAAAACATCGGAGTATGACCCCACTTATGTTGCTCCAACCTCTTATAGGGTATTAACGACCATTCGTGGACCGACCCATGGAGAAACATATTCAGGGACAACCCTACTTAGATCGCATTCTCACCGAGGAAAAACTCCACATCGCTAGCCACATGGGCTCCGGTGACTTCTTCCTCAATGTCCTTACCTATATCACCCACCTCAGCATCCGACCTTTCAACATGGATCGGTATGCTCACATGGGATATAATCCAAACTTTTATGCTTGGCTCATGCAAAAATAAAATACTATACCCATGCGCAAAACATCCTCAGTGCTCTAGTGGGTAAGGCAAGGGTAAGGGTGAGGTAAATCAAACTAAACACACAAGAAAAACAATAAAGAAAAAGCACACATTAGCAAGATGGAACAACTTGTGAGTGCGAAAAAGGTCAAAAAATTTGAAATCAAGAGACTAATGGAAAGAAAAGTCGATTCTTACACTCAAGCAATTCAGTCAGCAAATATGTAAATCGTTCCCTTTTGTGTGTGATTATTCTGAATAATGCTAATGTTGAATATGAATTCATGACAGGCACCCATCATGGCAAGCCAAGAAAAGACGGGCAAATTGCATTTTCAGAAGAAGAACAAGCAAAGTACGGCCTTTCAGTGGAAACACGAGCCTTCAACTAGTTTAAGTTTTGGCATATCTTCAACCTAGAAGATGTGGCCATTGAAGAACGGGCTGTGAGGCAGATCATCAAGCAATGCAACTCACAAAAATACGTGGAAGCAATAGGCCAGGGGGTAGACTACTTCCACTATGCAGAGTTCTTGAGAACCTTTCACAGGAACCGCGGAACAATAATTGTGCATAAGGGAGAGGAAAATCGTCAAGTGCAGATTGAACTAGCCCCCGAGCTGGTGGACAAGGCCTTGGGCTTGGCAAAAAAATTAGAGAGGAAGCCAAGAAGAGATGTATATGCCCTGCTAGGAATGGACAAGGCAAAGGTCCACACCAATGATGGCATCAGCTTGGCGGATATCCCGAATCTCGAAGTCCAACTCCACGCCAAGATGGTTCACGTGTTGTTCTCTAGTCAAAGGTATGTACAACACCATCACGAGCCACATCAATGTCCCCCTGCTAGAGAGCGTCGCACGCAAAGTCACTCGGTGAGGTGAACCTCAACTATTTTGTCAAGAAGACCATTGAGACCTCAGCAAAGGCTTTGGCAATGCAAGGACAGCCTACCTGAGGAGAATCTCCTGCCACCAAGGCTAAAAGGAAAGCTTCATCTTCAAAGGTTGCAACCATCAGAGTCAGTGGGGTCCTCACCGCAATCATCAGGGAAGCCTTGGGGCAAGGGCAAGAGAAAACAAAAGAGGGAGTGGATGAAACACCAAGGCAATCGCCACCTCACCAGGAACAAGAGGCACAGTCCAGCAAAAGAATGCTGAGTGAGGAAAAAGGAAGCACAGAAGAGGAAGGGCAACCTAGCCGAGGAAAGGCCAAGAAGATGAAGAAGAAAATTATATAAGAACAACATGAAGAGGAGGAGGAGGAGTTAAGAAGAAAAGAGGAGGAAGACATGGCCCTCGCCATATGTAGGTCCATTGAGTAGCATTTCGGGCTAGGACAAGCCTGAACCCACAAGCCCAATCGGAGATGAGGGGCCGAGCTCGAGTGCCCATGTGCCACAGTTCATGCAACTTGCAATATAAGAAGGCAAGGGCAAGGCCCCAGTCACCCCCACTCCTGACACCCATCACCACCACTGCCATGTCCACACCCAGCTCTATAACCTAGGTGGATGCCAGCAACTTAATGGCATGGGTCTAGTATTTCGTGAATAAAGAAATGGGCCAAGGAGCAAGAGAAGAAACCCCCCTAGTAGGGACCAAAAGACCAACTGCAGCCAGCAGACACCGAGTTGAGGCAAGACCCAAAGAGGCAAAAAGTGGCAGGCCCCACCACCTCCATCCTTGCAACAACAGAGAAGCCACTCGTAGAACATGATGACTATGTTAAGGAGCTTCTCCCTCAACTAGAGAAAGCCAAGGAGGAGAAAAAAAATAGCAGTGGCTGAGTTGGAAGCCAAGAAAGAGTCAATGGTAACCTTCCAATTGGAAAAGACTCGACAAGTTGCTACATACTAAAAAGAGATTAGTGAACTAAAGGCCAACCTCAATGCTAAGGGGGAAAAGGAGAAAACTTGGAGGCAACAGCTCAAAAACGAAAGTTAGGAGCTGGTGACGCTACAGCGCGAATGTAAGGCCTTGATACTACAACACCAGGACTTGGAAGCTCAACTATAAAGGGTCCAATTAAGCATGGAAGAGCTAGCAAAGAGAGAAGTAGAATGGAAACATGAATAGGAGCATCATCGAGAGCTCAATGACCTCATAGTCAGAGTGTCCCACAAGGAGAAGGAATAGGAATAGATAATATCATCCCTAACACGCAGGCAAGGGGAGAGCTCTGATGAGATGATGAAGAGAGCAGAAGAGTAGGCAACCCACAATGAAAAAAAGAGTCAAAACCTTAGCATGACATCTCGCGCAAGTCAAAAAAGAAAGCATACTTGCTAAAAGTAGAGCAGAGGCCACCCAAGTAAGCTTCCAAAACCAACAACGAGCCTTCCTAGATACCCTATTGGACGTCACCAAGTAGAGGAGGGAGAGTCCATAGAGGCAATGAAAAAGAAACTAGGAATGGCTCGTAGGGAACTGAAAGCAGGAGTGCAGATGCTGCCACAACCTAGCAGGGTTGGCCCAAGCCTGGAAGAGCAACGCCATTATCTCCTATTGGCAGGCCTAGCCTCGAAGGAAGTGGATGTTCTCAAGCTCCTCGAAGAAGAATAACCACAGGAGCAAATTCAAGCCATGAAGGAGCACAACGAGACGAGGAGTGGATCCCACTACCTTCCCCACCACAACTAGAGCCCCCTCAAGAACAAAATGTCATAGTAGAAAGGAGGGCGGAAGCGAAAAAGAAGAGGGCCATAATGTTGGAGCAAGCATGCAAAAGGGTGCAAGCACAACCTCCTGCAATTCCACAGCCTCCCATCCCACTAAAAAGGGACTGCTCACTCTTGAATTGGAATACAGAGTTATCAATTGGGAGCAGTGGGAAAATCACTGCCAAACTTTCAATTTCACCTTTCGATACCCAGCGGCTTTGAGCAAAGTACTATCCACTGAAGTAGTAACAGGATCTATGGTCAATACGACTTCCCAAAGATCTACAACATCAATGCCACAAAACCAGAGTAACCACTCGTCTTCTTGGAACAGGATCTATGGGACTCCATGGCCCATTTCCTAATGGAATTCTCCTCTTGCCCAAACCTTGCCTTTACATGTAATTATATTAGATTACTTAGGACTCTCCTCATGCAACCCCCCACACCAACAAAGTACCATCTCCTGCTGCTCTTTTTTGACATTGACGTAGGAATAGATGGATGTGCCATGACTCGGCTAATGCTGCGTGATGCTTTACTCCCATCATTTTGCATGGCCCTCCTTGAAGACATGAATGACAGTCAATTCACCAACTGTAGTCATCCATTTTTGTCCACCACCCCTCTCCATGTTAGAATAGGCCAAAAAGGGTACATGCTAAGTAGGCACTTCCTTAGTAACTCATTAAAGCCCCCTTTCCCCCCATCCCATGATCAAGAACCTAAAGCATAAATTCTCTATCTTGTACTACCCCACAGAAGTCAATCAAAAAAAAAAACAACATTACACATCGATCACAATCACAGCACCTAGGGGTCCTCAAGTTAGGTGCGTCTGGTAGCTTCGGTCAGCCGGCTCCATCCCTAACCCCTTGGCCTCATTTTGATTCTCCACTTCACGCTTAGGACAAATCAAGGGCAGGCCACACCTAGGGAGGTGACACTCGCCTATGGTTAGACCTGTCACCCTAAGTCGCTACACCTCACCTCCCTGAGATGCACCAACTGGGTCCTCAAGTGTGGGACACCACCGAGGGCTTGCCCAAGGTAGACCCATCTCCTAGTCCCACAAGCACCAGCACCACACACCCCCATAGGTAATGCACCCTTCTTTTCTTTCCACATACTCACAAAAGCATAGCCACCAGCTCTGGAGACCCCATCATCCATGCAATGCACTCCCCATCTTCTGTGACAATGTCACCATGTCAGCAAAATGAAGCAAGGGTACATTGAGGCAACCCCAATCAAAAAGTGAATCAAGAAGCTCATTTGGAATAGCGCATGAAAAGGCAACTGCGGAGGGCTAGGTGACATATCGATCTAACACCATAATTAATTTTAAAGATGGATCTACCCATCAGTCTCTCTCCATGTAGGGATTCGTCCAACTATATCTTCAATTTCAAGAAATAAATCCCTCCAAAACCAGTGATCATACCCAACACAAGAGCCTCCCAGTTCCAGAAATCCCTCCAACACACCCCCAACATGGTATGTCCACATTCTCAAGAACCCCCTGGCCACCCAACACCACCATTCCCCTCACCACCAGCAAGTGCCATGGGACTGGCACTCGTCTAGGGGGGGTAATGTTAACCCTCAGACGAATAAGGTGGAAAATCTAGAAAATATAAAGCAGAAGACAAGGCTAAGGCAAAGTGAAATGGAGGACGAAGATGCGCCAAGAAAAATATGGAAACACAAGAAGTACTAAAAAGTCCTAAATCAAGGAGAAAGGCGCACAAGGAAAAGTGCAAGTCAATACTTGTGTAAAAGAGCGCAAAGTGCACCATGATTTATTTTAAGAGCGTTGGACTCTTACCCGTGCAAATTGTAAAGGTAGATGGATGGTAGGAAGGAAGCTAAGAAGATAGGAGGACAATGGAAAAAAGGGCCTAGGCCATGGCCAACCATGTAAAAAAGGGGAAAAGGGAATGACCGCCCAAAAGGGATTTACGGCTTTGTATATAAAGTTCAAAAGATGAATGAGAGCTCATTCTTGTGTGTGGCCAAAAGTAGCTTTCTTCTTCTTCTTCTTCTTCTTCTTCTTCTTCTTCTTCTTCTTCTTCTTCTTCTTGCTTGCTTGCTTGCTTGCTTGCTTGAGCTCATGCTTGAGAGGAGTGTGAAAGTATGAGGGAGTGAGTGTGTGAGGGCGAGGGACTGTGGTGGAGAAGCTCTCCATCTTCTCCTCTCTTCTTCTCTTCTCTTCTCTTCTCTTCTCTTCTCTTCTCTTCTCTTCTCTTCTCTTCTCACAGCAATGGAGCTTGGAGCATGGAGCTTGCGGATGAAGCTTGCACTTGGATCGTGGAGCTACCGGAGTGCTCGTCAGGAGAGGAGGTAACTCAATCATGCATGGAGGTAAGCTCACTACACCCGCAGAGATGGATAGTGTGTCGACTATATGAGAGGTAGCCATTAGTTCTCGGCTTGGAATGCTTGGAGCAATAAGCGGTCTGTGGGTCTCAATGGTTGATCACCTCTACAGGTAATCTACCTACCTATGGCATTTAGGCTCTATCTGCATGGTGCTACATGGGGTGTGGATGTGTCTCTTGATCTTAATTGAGTCGGCGAGACTGGTACTGCCATACTAGAGAGCTCGTTGATCTCATCTTTGATAATGGGTTCTACATCCTTTAGGTGCACTTGGGCTTCTCTCACCCACTCCTTGATCTTATCAACCACTTCTAAGTGGTGCCTCAGATCGGGACATTCTCCAATCTTGGCACTTCCCTTTTCTGTTTTCTAAGGAGTAGATGTCTCTACTTTTGCATCCATGACTTGTTTTCCCTTTGATATCATGATGGCACTATTCATCTTAAAAGCATAATCTTCATCTTAGCCCTCTTTTTCCTTCTTCTAAGGCTTTTCTTCCCTATCGAAGCTACATCAAGTTTGCTAGGTCCTAGTAATGAAATACCGAAGTACCTTGCCTATGCTCGGGTCATGACATTCAGTAGAATTGGCATGGCTTCTCCATCAAGTGTTTCAACTCTGAAGAGTCCCAATGGTACAAATGGCACAATAGCCGAACTAGTGAAAGGTCG
The DNA here is from genome assembly GCF_053477565.2 of Lygodium microphyllum. Classification (NCBI taxonomy): domain Eukaryota; kingdom Viridiplantae; phylum Streptophyta; class Polypodiopsida; order Schizaeales; family Lygodiaceae; genus Lygodium; species Lygodium microphyllum. Next base: position 25,691,112 of record NC_141147.1, read on the forward strand.
GCCTTGTCTCGATTGGCTTGCTCCCTTTCGAGGTATCAAGATGAGATGTGTCCTGGGTGGCCACAAGTCTAGCATGCGATGGGTTCCTAGTTCTATCCTCCTAAAGCTCTACCTCTTCCCCTACCCAACTCTATCACCGGCACTAGTTTGAAATCCATCAAGATGGGATTACCTTCTTCATTGTATGAGATGTAAGGATTCACGTATACTTCATCCTCGTTCGGCTCCTCTATGTAATGTATTAAAGCACCACTCAGTGGGGATGGGTCACGATGGGTCCAGGTGGTCTAGGTATCCCTGTGGGGTTGATATCCATCCTAGGAACATCTGGCTTTCAATCATTGGCTGCTAGTGGAGCTCCCCTTCCAAAATATGGTGGTCTACTCCCTAGGTAGTAAGGTTGATTATATGGTTGTGAGTATGGCAATCACCTAAGTAATTTGTCAAGAATCGCGTGGTGGGGGGACTTGCTCAAAATGCTACACCGAACACACACAGAATGCACAAGGAGAAGCTCACTCAAGAGACAAGAAAAGAGATGGAGGCCAAAAAATTTCCTTGCTGGTTTCTTCTTCTTCTTCCACACACTTTACAATGTACACAAAGTATAGATAAGATACAACATAAAGGAAAGTGGCCTACTAAGTCAAACAATGCATAATCGACTACACTAATCGACTAGCACTATAACTATGCCAATTGTAAATAGGTGTAACAACCTGAATATAATAAGTAATGAGATAGTGGCCATGTGAGAGTCATAATGACCACTAATGTGCTAAGTGTAGACATGTGGACCCATCTAACCAGGCGGTCCATCATTAATGTCCGCGTGTGTTGAGCTTGTCATCTCAACATAATTGGCAATGCATTACATCATGGCCAAACCTACCACAATTGGCACAGGGTCTAGATCTAGGATACATACACTCAACCGAAAGCTAGTTTGTTCTGCAATGCACACATTACATGTGAGGTCATACGGGCCTTCTCATCATCTCTTGCAGCCTAGCCAACTCTAGCTTCACATCTATCAACTCCTGGTGGCCAACACTCTTTTCCTTATCTTGGGTGCTTTAGCTAGATCTTTCACTAACAATCGTATCTCTTTTTGAGGTTCTAGAGGTAGTGTTGTCTAGGGTTGTGAGTCTTGAGCTCCTCTCCTCGAGTAGATCATCCACTCGTATGACTTCGTCAAAGACCTTAGCTAGCACATCACTTTGCATGGTTGAGTTACTCTCCAAGGCCTTATAAAGCTCTTCGCTTCAAATTCTGCTTATCAATACAATGGAGATTGCTCATTCACTAGGTCGCTCTACCAATTGGGATTCTCTTAAAGAGACTTTGCACGTGGGTGACATAGTCGCATATATCCTCCTTGTCCTTTTGACTGGCATTCATCAATCTAACGATCAAGTTGTCAAAGTATCCCACCTCAGAGAATCTCTTGATGAAGAGACGCTTTTGGTTATTGAATTCATTGCATTTGGCATTGTCTAGACTAGTATATCACATCCGTCCTTCGGCCCCTAAGAAAATTCCAAAGCTTATATGTGTTAACCAAGATCAAAGAGACGATTATCCTTGCATACTTGCTCGAACTGTTCCACAAAGCTATACGGGTCATTGTCGGTGATACTTGTCAAGTTGCTTGGCAACCACAAATATCTTAGTTTGGCTCCTAGAATTTGGGGTGATTCCTAGTCCTACTAGCAACAAAGTTGCCAAGGCTACTCCGCTATGCCCTTTGCAGCCATGTTGTCTAAGAGTCACTTTGTAAGAAGCTCGCTCAGCATAAGGTTGGCTTCTTAGTGCTCTCTCTCTCTCAGCATTTGGTCTTGTCTTATTGCGGTTGGTAAGCACTAAGAAGTATTGGACCTTGTGCATTTCTATGTCTTGCCTCATCTTTTGAGTTCATTGCTCTTGATTGTAGGCAATTATGCCTTGCAGCTCTCCTTTCCAACTTTCCTCTTCCTCAAGATCGACTATGATATCTCTGGCTAGTCTACCGTGATGCTCCATTTTAGTTTGCAAGTCATACTAGATTAACATTTGTTGGATGTAAACTGGGAATTCTCCCAAGTCAAGCTCATCATTTTGCAGGTTAGTGTTGGTTCCCAACATGTTACCAAGTCTCTTAGGCAAATAGGATATCGATCAGATTGATCAAGTTGTGTAGAGCTACGTCTCTAATTATGCCTATCACTATTGCTCCCTGGGAGCTCACTGATTCAAGTCTCTGAGTATTCAGTGATTGGGACCCTTGCTCACTATTTGATGTTTTGGGTTTCCTCCTACTAGTGGGTTTGTTCAACTTATCTTATTTTACGTGAATTCCTTGTTATTCAAAACAATCATCAATGTTACAGATACTCAAATGCTAGTGGTGTGCTCCTCAAAGTGCATTGTGTGAAATCAGGCCTTCAGATTTTTTGGTGCATGTCAAATATTCAAATGATGTAGTGTGCAAATTCAATAAAAATAGTAGAGTGCAACATATGCTTTTCCTAATCCTTTCATGCATTTAATAGCCACTCTAACTGGTTTGTTCTGATCTCTATGGCATCCTAGACATGTGATCTGAGGGATAGTAGGTTTGGTCAATTCGTCTAGCTCTGTATCAAACACACCACACTGAGGATTAGTGGGGCCACTATCACTTTCTGAACTGTTAGATTGCAATTCGTGAGTCTGGTGGCCCTATGATCCATTCCACGTGTCTTGAGGCCTATAGGGGTGTGGTCTAGCTTGGGTTTATAGCCTCTTCCTATCTAGGGTGGGTCCAATTTGCCAGAATCTAGGTTTTGCACAACTCCTCTGAGTGACAGTATCTGAGTTGCAACCCTGAGTTGTAGACTCGGATGTCCAAGTCAAGTACATGTCCAAGTCCAACTTGTCTAAGATCCAATGCTCTAGCACTCAGTCATCTGAGTCCGTGTGGATGGCTGTCTGAGGCCAAATTAGATCCAGGGTCACTTGTGACTCGGACTGCATGAGTCAGTTGAGGCCACCGTACGAGGCCATAGATGATGTCCGAGTGCAGTGGTCAGGTTGTAGAACTATGAAAGATCCCTCAAATACTCCTAATGCATGTCTTAACAATGCAACTAGGGTACTAACTAGGATCAATAAGCATTAATTGACACTTAGAGCATACTTGTAGGCTTGGGGATACGAGAATGTGAATTGATGAATGAATCTATTCTCCTACCCTGTAGCTCTCTCCTCTCTCTCTCTCTCAAGCATGCCCTACAGGGGTTGACAGGACAGGACAGGACACAGAGCAGCAAACAGGCATGTCTCTCTCTCTCTCTCTCTCTCTCTCTCTCTCTCTCTCTCTCTCTCTCTCTCTCTCTCTCTCTCTCTCTCTCTCTCTCTCTCTCTCTCTCTCTCTCTCTCTCTCTCTCTCTCTCTCGCCGCGCTGTTTGCCCTGCCTGGATTGCACAGCCTGCGTATGTCGCCCCTGCCTTCGATGGCCCCGCCGCCACCAGTTTGTTGCCCGTCACATAGCCTTGCCTACCCCGCTGCCTGTGACCCTTGCCCCCCTGCGCCTGCTCTGCTCGCAACCCCCCACAGACCCGCTGCCACAGTCCCCCCAATCCCGCAAAATCTCCACAATCCTCGAACCAGGAGGGGGCTTTTTTCCCGTGAGGCGACATGCCGCTCGAGCTCCATAACGTGGAGCTCCTAATCAGCCAGGCTATCAAGGAGGTGAAGAAAGATTTCAAGAAGGATGCGGATAATGCCTTGAACCAAGAAACCCGCCGGCTCCATGAGAGGATCCGGCGACTGGAGGAGATGGTGAAGACACTCACGAAAGAGAAGAGGGATCTCAAAACCGACCTGGACAAGCTACAAACGGAAGTGTCACATCTACGGGAGGCAAGAGAGGATGCGGATTTCAAAGCGGACCTCCGAGAGGCTATCACGAAGGAATGCCCAGAGGACCTCCAGGTATGCATTAAAACCAAAGTTGAGGCTTCGAGAGAGGGATGGGAGGAAAAAGTCAAAGCAAACATGAAGGAAGAATTAGAAGGGAATAAGGAGGGGTGGATTGAGGTAGTGAAGAAGAACATTAAGAAGGAGGTCCAGGAAGAAAATAAAAAGGAGGAGGTAGTCCGAGTTCAGGAGACCTTAGAGGAGGAGAGGCTTAGGAACGCGCGTAGATTGAACATGCGTATTATCGGGCTCCCCGAAGGGCCTCTCCGGAGGAGGACGCACGCGAGCTATGCACCCAACTAGGGTACACGAGCATGCCCTTTACTCAGGCATGGCGTGCAGGACGAGATACTACCAGGGTCAGAGCTCTGATATTACATATGAGCACACCGGAGGACAGAGCCACTTTCTTTCGGAAGCGGATTTCACTCCGAGGGATGACTGGGGCTCCCATCTTCATGGATGAGGACCTGACTCAGATGCAGATTGCACATAGACGAGCATGCATGCCACAGATACTCCAAGCACGTAGAGAAGGCCGTAAGGCCTTCTATCGAGATGGCCGGATCTTTATAGATGGACGCCCCACCAAATAGGGGGGCGTGGCCTATGAGACGGGGCAGAGGACTGTACAGGAGACCTCGATACGTGTGGCAGTTTGGAACTGCAACGGCTCCCTATGGTCACGACCGGACAGACTTGAGGAGATTTTACCCGACCATGATGTTATATGCCTCACAGAGACACATGAGAGCCCAGAGAGAGGGCTTCCACGCATTACAGGATTTGAGTGGGTATCTGCATACCGGGCTACTACTAGGCAGAGTACATCTAGGGGCTCAGGAGGGGTGGCAGTTCTATTCCGTCAGGGGATACAGAGACATATCCAGTTAGTGAGACGAGATGAGGAAGCCAGTTACATATGGATCAGAGTGCAGATATCATATGAGAGATGGATCTATATGGCAGTATGCTAATTTTCACCACGAGGGTCCAGATATGCTACTACGCAGGGTGATATTCAGGCCAGAGATTCCCCCTCCCCTTATTCACAGCTCTCAGAGGACATTATTCTGTATTCTAGTTTGGGTGAGGTCTTCCTTATGGGGGACTTCAATGGTTGCACACGGAGCCGACAGTGTGAGAGTTTTGATATGGAGCAGCCAGAGATCATGAGAGCATTAGACCCTGAGGAGTTGGGAATCAGTCGGGAGTCAGCAGATACTGGGCCAGACGCCACAGGGTATGGAGGGCATTTACTTGAGCTTGGTAGTAGACATCATCTCGTTATTTATAACGAGATGGCACAATGGCCATATTCAGGAGGTCTTACACGCTTCCCACATGGGGGGGGCGAGAGTACTGTAGATTATCTGCTCGGACCAATCGATGGGATGCGTACTATTGAGTCCTTCGGCCTTGGGAGACTTCCACTCAGTGCCGATCACACCTTTCTCAGTTTCTCACTCCTCACCTCATTACCATCACCACCTGCAGATATCATACCCCACATGCATACTACCATACACTTCACTCATGAGCTCTCACATGTATACTCACAGCATCTGGAGGAGCACATCACGTCACTTGATCCATACGCACCCCTTGATACACTGACCACTGATATCACACGCATTCTGCATGATTCTGGTACACTCAGTTTTCCACATCACACATACACGCACCCCCCTCGGACCGGTACCATGCCACAAAACAGGTGATATGATGATGAGAGCAAAGATCTACGTTGACAGCTACGAGATTTGGAGGCCAGAGGAGAGATCACACACAGACAGGCGCAGAGACACATGCACCGCTTGACCCGCCGTAAAAAGCGAGAATGGGAGGAGGAGAGATATTGGGATATATACAACCTTCTTATGAGCAGAGATTGTGCAGAGGCATGGAGGTAGATCAGAGAACCACGCTCACCCACACTGATACATGACCCTGCAGTATGGCATGGATACGCACAGAGTTTATATCATGTACCCGCACAGCTGCTGATACCCACACCATGTACACTGAGACCGGGTATTTCATCCTTTTTCACCACTAGTATGGTGAAACATGCTATCTCACGGTTACAGCATGGCCACGCTCGAGACCAATTTGATCTTCAGGCACAGCATATTATATATGGTAGAGACACATTGGCTCCACTCATTGCTCACCTCTTCAACCGTGCATTGTCTGAGGGGTTCTCTGACTCGTGGACAGAGCACACCATTGTACCTATCCACAAGTCAGGGGATCCTATGGATCCTAACACATATAGGACCATCATTATTGGGCCAGTTTTGGCCAAACTTTATGGCACAGTGATGGAGGAGGAGCTCAGCACGCTGGCAGAGAGAGAGTGCATGCGCACACCTGGACAGGCAGGGTTCAGATGGGCATTTTCTACCATAGACCACATCTTCACTCTCCGTTGTCTGATCGACCAGACACGAGTGAAGAAATAGAGATTGTATTGTTGCTTTGTGGATTTCCGCAAAGCCTTTGACATGGTTCCGAGAGAGAGGCTTTTCAGACGCCTACTTGATCTGGGGGTGGATGATGACATGATGTGGGGTATTTATGCACTATATGAGCAGGTTATTGGCAGAGTTAGATGTCCGGGAGGTATATCAGATCCCCTTGTGAGCACTATTGGTGTGAAACAAGGATGCCCACTCTCACCGACTCTATTTGGGCTATACATTGATGAGATAGCAGAGTTTATTCAACAGCGAGCCGGTGGAGGTATAGATCTCAGTGGAGCCATAGTTCATATCTTACTATATGCAGATGACATTGTGTTGGTCTCAGATTCAGCTCAAGGATTACATCAGCATTTATTAGCATTGGATGATTTTTGCATACAGAGAGGCATGACAGTGAACCTTGGTAAAACCAAGGTTTTTATATTCCATACATCAACTCAGATACGCAGACAGAGTATTTTCATGGCACAGCAGGAGGGAGTATTGAGGTCACTGGATCATATGTATATTTGGGAGTCACCTTTATACTAGCTTCAGGGACTTTCTCGATGACACAGGCAGCTCGTGACCGCCTCACTAGAGGATACTCAGCATTGGCTCTTATGGAGCGACAGTGTCATCAGGCACATTTCCAGGAGCCCACACCAAGGGGTGGCTCTTTGATACTCTAATCACTCCAGCACTGATGTATGGAGCAGCTATATGGGGGCCAGGCCTTGCCGATTATGTATGGACATTGATGGAGAGACCTCAGGTGATCATGATATCTAGATTGATTTGCAGCAAGGACTCAGTCCCACATGACATTGTGCGAGCAGAGCTTGCCACACCGCCCATGCTAGTCGAGGCATTATTTCAGACAGTCTGCTTCCTACACAGATTTCAGGATATGGACAGAGATCGCATTGCATACAGAGCATATATGGCATCTCAGGAGATGGCTCGAGCGGGGGATACCACATCATGGTATGCACAGACTAGAGCTTGGTTTGACAGACATGGGCTGGACATTGATAGACTCCCACCTCTTCTATATGATACTCAAGCTCCCACTTACACCCTCTCTCTCTCTGAGAGGAACAGAGTCATCAGACAGGAGATATGGCATATTTATATACAGAGGACATGGGTCAGCCCTACACAGCCACTGCCATCAAAGATGGCACATTATTATACACAGTTCTTGAGCATATCAGAGCAGGGATTGATAGAGATTCCGAGATGTATGCAGATCTATATGCCACACTGATTGAGAGTTCTTATTGGACAGCTCAAGGTATCATCACATCAGCTTATGATTGAGAGTGGCAGAGCCAGTGGCATCCCACGGGAGGAGAGGATATGCCCCCTTTGCAGATCAGAGGTGGAGAGTGAGGAGCATTTTGTTCTCAGATGCCCGGCATACTCAGAGTTGAGATCTAGATACACATTGAGCAGCTCACTTCAGGGATGTATGACTGATATGGATCAGAGATCATTTGGCCGTTTTCTGGGAGAAGCGTGGCACATCAGAGAGCATAGCACACAGCGGGTCCCAGTCAGAGAGGGGCCCACCCAGACGACTATTACACAGTTCTTTCAGACAGACAGAGTGAGAGCTACTGTACCAGCCTCCAGCCAGACCTCCGGGCTCACACTATAGCAGGCTGAGGACCAGTGTACCCAATGCCACACGAGGATCCGTGGGTTTCGGACCCCACAGCCACATCGACAGGAGATCCGGAGGATTCTTGATCTACATCGACAGCAGACTGAGATCCGACGACACTCGACACATTGGATCTCAGATCTCCAGTTTGCTCTTTCTCCACCGCCGATGTACCACATCCTGCATCCAGGAGGGATCACCTACTATTAGCGACTTCGAGGACTGCTACTACATCCCAGGATAGTATATCTCCCTGCATCTGTTAAATATACACATCGCACCACTTTATCACAGCCGACAGTTGTTCCCCTATCACAGCCGACATTTGTTCCCCTTTTGTAGCCATTATCTGGAGTACCAAAGCTACATACGCACATACACATACACGACACTTATCACACTCACAGCACCGTATTTTCAGTTTCCAGTTTTTAGCTTTTCATTCAACACTTTTATTTTGGATAGCTAGACCTCATCAGTTGTATCACAGTTTGTCTCATAGGCCAGTTTTGGTCTTTAGAAGACGTTAATATAACTCTCTCTCTCTCTCTCTCTCTCTCTCTCTCTCTCTCTCTCTCTCTCTCTCTCTCTCTCTCTCTCTCTCTCTCTCTCTCTCTCTCTCGCAGGTCACAAGGATGGCTTCATGGACAAGCACACATGCAATAGCTCCTCCATTGTCAAATCCTCTCTTTGACTTCGTGGCGGTCATTGCATTTTGAGGATGCATAAGCAACGAGGATACAAGGTGGCAGAGGTTTCTGCCAAGATTGCCAACGCTTAGCATTCAGCTCTGGAATCACCCCAACAACTCAAACCTCCATTCCAGGTTCTGACAAATGAGCTGGACCTCACCCTCCCGTGTCCCCTGCTTATTGCCGTAGAAGCTAAGAACCAGGAAACATGACTACGATTGGAGATACTAGTGAGTACCTTTCTCGGAGTGGACTATCTGTCGCACACAACAAAGCCAACTCGACAACCACAAGTTCATCGCTCTCTATTGGTATGTTGGAGCAACCAAGTGTTGGAGAAATCTCACATGATGGGATATGGAATTTTTTGGTGACACTTCAAGCATCAATCAATGCACAAAATCAAGAAATCACACGCTTGGCTCTCGAGTGTCAAGCATTGGAAAGCAAGAATTGATAGTTGAAATAGACTGTGGAGGAATAGGCCAAGAGAATCACAGACTTGGAAATGAGTATGGCAACATGCACATGCATGGAAACACCAAAAACATGGGCCAGAGTAGTAGCACATACTCCCCCAAATGGAGACATGTATGTACTTCATGCAAAGGGTGGTGATGCAGTGGTAAATGATGTGGATGCATGTGAACGTAAAGAAAGAGAAAAGCAAGCCCAAAACCTAATTATTTGGGGATTGCCCGAAACAGATGATGAGACTGTACTTTCTCTTAATACGGAAGTCATGGAGTTTTTTGTAAGCATTTTGCCATGGCAGAAGTACCTGTCTTTAGTGCTCGACGTATGGGCAAGAAGAAAGAAGATGGGAAGGCAAGAGCCATTGTATACACTCTATCGAATGCACATAAGAGAACTGTACTTTTAGACAATAGTCAATTATACTCAAGGGAACATATTTTTATGTAAATGATGATCGCACGCCCATGCAATAGGAGGAATGTCGGAAGCAATACAATAAGCGAAAGAAATCTAGTGATAACACTTCAAAGGATGCATAGGGATGCACAACCCATGGGAGCTGTACACTTGTGAAGGTGTTGTTTTGGAATTGTAGAGGTTTTCCATGGCATAAAGGTGAAAGCATTAATGCTATGGTTGGTGATGCTGACATTGTGTTCCTCGCCAAGACATGGGAGCGGGAGACATGTAGAATTTCGGATATCCCAGGGTACATAATTCATAGTGTATATCAGCCACATGTAGGAGAAAAAGAGAGCAAGGAGGTGTCATTTGGAAGAAATGATTGATGTATGTAAAATAGACCGACATAAGCGGTACATATGGATTATGCTTAAGCACACTACACCGATGTACATTACAGGATGTTACATTCCACACAAGGAGTCCCCCTTCTATGCACGACATGAAGTGGATTCGCAACAACATTTTGAAGATTTGAGTATGGATGCATGCATATATATGCAACAAGGACATGTGATGGTCTTAGGTGACTTAAATGCGAGTATTGGGTGTATGCAGTTTCAACCCATAGCACGTGATGAGCTAGACAAGGAAGAGGTTGTGGATGTAGATGCACATTGTTGTAGACAGTCTAAGGATACAAACATTAACGCTCATGGACGTGCTTTGATGGATACGGTTAATGGTTTGCACATGCCGATATTGAATAGTATGAAATTTTTCCCCGATACTGAAGGATAAACATGCTACTCAGCTAGTGGAGGTTTCAGTGTGGTAGACTATGCAATGGTACACATGAATGATTTATACATGATCAAAGAGTTATGGTTAGGTGAAAAACATCCAGAATCGGATCATATAGCTTTACGCTTGACACTTGATATTTGCCACCATGTAGGACATGCAGGGGACACCGTAGGTACTGGTGCATTCCGTATTGATGTAGACAAGAAACAAGCATATGTTGGTCACTTGGATAGTCTTATGAGCAATCTTACTAGGAGCACATGGGCTGATCTGAGAGATGCAATGTTAAATACGGCTATATAGGTTTTTGGGAAACCAAAGAGCTGTCACAAAAATATCCAAAGATTGCCATGCAAGAAATGGTTTGATGATGAATGTAAGGCTGCATGTAGAAAGCTGAAAATCCTTCCTAAGGGACAAGAACAAAGTGAGGCAAAAAAATGATATAATGCTCTCATGTGTAAAAAGCGGCGACGATATGTAGTGGCCAAAGAAAGTGAAGATGCTCGAGAGTTTGAGAAATGTCCAAGGAAAGCATGGAAAAAATTGCAAACCAAACGATCAAATGTCATGGGGGATTTTACTTATGCTGACATGCTATCGTATGTTACTGAACTTTACATGCATAAAGGGATACAGCCCATCAAATGTGATGTACATATGCAACCATTTAGTGCTCTGTTCACTTTAGAAACATTGGAGGCAGCCCTCAACAAGATGACTAATGGAAAAAGCATGTGATACTTTGCAGTTGAATGCGGAGATGTTGAAATGGACAACAAAGGAGATGAGACAGTTTATGTTGCATGTGATACATCATGCTTTTGCATATGGTTTTCCCTAAGAATGGCAAGAGAATTGGATACAACCATTGTATAAGGGAGGAGATTGCAATTTGCTCGCAAACTACTACACGATTATGGTTAGTTCAGCCATGGCAAAGCTATTCAACACTATCCTGGAAATGAAATTGAGTAAATGGGTAGAAAGTAATAACAAACGAGCTTATGGACAAGTAGGTTTTTGCCTTGGTCATAACATCATAGACCATTTGGTTACTTTACGTGTGCTTATGAATGAGAATCGGCTTGAGGGAGCAACCTTGTATTGCTATTTTGTGGATTTTAAGAAGGCTTTTGACACTGTACCAAGGGTTGGTTTATGGCAACAAATGCAAGAATTAGGGATCCCAAATGATCTATGCATGGGAATTTCCAAGATATATCAACCAATGGTGTGCCACCTCAGAGGTCACAATGGGTTGTCACAAGTATTTGAGAGTAATATGGGAGTCAAACAAGATTGCCCTCTCTCCCCTACATTATTTGGTTTATGCATTTATAAGCTAAAGGAAATACTTCTCACTGCCATGAATGAAGAGGAAGCCAAAAGCCTGCATATTAGTATGTTTTTCATATTGCTCCTGCTTTATGCAAATGATGTGGTCTTCTTTACATATACTGGGGAATGTATGCAACAGTTCATGGGAATTCTTGAACGGTTTTATCAAGATAGTGGTTTGACATTGAATGTATCAGAGACAAAGCTAATGGTTGTGCGCACTAACCAATCAAAGACCCTACCAGAAGTACATTATGCGGGGCAATCTGTAGAGGTAGTATCTACATTCAAATACTCGGGGATTGAGATACCTGTAGACCACAGATGACATACATGTGTGTACCAATGATTAGCGGTAGCGAAAAGCAAGTATTATCACTTTGAAAATGACTACAGTCATACAGTTACTAAGTGCTGGAAAATACATTGTATGATTTTTCATGCATATGTTCTACAGACAGTATTATATAGAGTGGAAGTGTGGGGGGGAGCATCTCCTCATCTACATGGAACAACATTGAGAAGCTACAAAAATCTTTTATTCATAGACATTTGGGCATCAAAAGCACCACACCATATGTACTTATGCTTTTGGAAATCAGCCGTCTGTCAGGTGTCTACTAGTCTCAATCCACGGCACACCTTTTAATAGTCCATCAGTAGGTTTTTCGAAAATGATCCCACCCAATGCTCCCTTGGAACATCATGGGGTTTCACTTATGCCCTACTAAGTCTATTTCACAATAGAAGAGTTCTAGCCAAATCCACTAGGATTGACCTAAAGTTTCGAGTTCCTAAAATCAGATGGGTCTCCTAGTAGCTAGCTAGCATCAGTAATTCTGAGTCCCACTTTTACAGGATTACTCAATCTGAAGCAGACTTGCCATTGCACTTGGTTCAAAGAGAATGGGAGATGGAGGGGAGTGCGGTACGTCAACCCTCCTGCCCATAAGGCAAAATCCCATTCCAGCCCCCTAAAACAATGCAAGTCGGTTCTACCTAACGATTACTAGTTGGTCAACCATCTTCCTATTTCTATTGCCGATTTAGAAAAGCTCCTAGCTAACTGAGACCACCCTATCATTGGACAGACCCATTGGGTGTTATGCCCACCTGCTTTCCTTTGATGATGGGATCATCTTTAGTTTTTTAATTACCTACATCACATGGGACATATACAACTAGCTTCTTTATTAGTCCATTAAATTACAGGTTCCTTCACATAATTTATCTAACCGACACGCATACAATTCGAACAGTAAAGCAAACTTATTTATTATATTAGAATCTTATTACAAATTCCATCCTTCTAACCCAGTGAAAGATACACACAATTCCATGAGGGTATTCTATCCACCAAGATTCCACCCTCATAACTAGTATTTAGGATTTAAGGATCCCATCCTAGGTCACGAAGGGACTCGTCTGATTCTTGGAACAATGCAGGATTTATAGCCAGAGCCCCCTCTAGCGCCTACATTTTCTACTATCCGAGATTATCCCTACTGACAAACCTTTGACCTACGAAGCCAGTTCAAGCCTCTCGCAGCAATAATCATAACCTCCTTGGAGTAGGGTCTCGCCGCTAGCTTGGGGGTAGCCTAGTGCGATCCTTCATTTTATTCTATTTGACAATAATTTCAATCAAAGATCTAGATTCTAGCAAACACAAACAGTCCTTTCAAATGTATATCAAATGATGCAATGACAATCACACCGTCATGCAATTCACAACTTCACATAGCCAAGGTAGACCTTATCCTAAGGTAACCTTACATTCTAATGAGGATTCTCCTCCCCATAAAGAAGTGTTGAGTACATCTCTTATAACATGTTAAGCAAGGCATGAATTTCCCGTTTGGGTTATCTTAACCAACATAAGCAAAATTCCTTAAAGAAATATATTATGCCAATAACTCAACGAGATGACTTATAGGGCTCTCAAATAGACAATCAGTTTCTATAACAAATGTTACTCATCTCTTAACCTTGTTGCATTTGACCATAACTATGTCTAATGCGCATACAGACATATGTACAATAACCTTTGGCCATTAATTCTAACATGATTCTATGACTTAGAATCTTAATTAATCTAGTTGCAATTCAGAACGATTAATTGTTTATGCTTGTACTAGTATCCTTTCTAGATGAGTTACCAATTCGTGTAAGTGAAGAATATGGAAGCTAATATCTTATGTAATTATTTTATATAGCAAAATAATAATCTAGTAATGAATAAGCTGGCTTGGCAGCATGACGACATTAGGAATTTCGTATTTACTCGCCCTTGCATTAGCCACACCCGATGTTCCATTGGTAGTCGCAACTTCGATAACCTCGGCCACTCTTGTATCATTGGCAATACCTATTGCTTGACCGGTTGCGTTGGTCCCTATGGTTTTTCCACTTCATCACTTTGGAGCCATCGTCCACGAGTGCTTGGAGAGATAGGGAAGGTGGAATAGATTTGAGATAAGAGAGCATAAGAGAATATGGCTTAATTGAAGATCGAGACAGGGAATTGAGCTAACTCTCTCCCTTGCAGCCTCTCGAGGTAACTATTCTCTCTCTCTCTCTCTCTCTCTCTCTCTCTCTCTCTCTCTCTCTCTCTCTCTCTCTCTTCTTTTTATAAAATCTTCAAACTAACTAACACATCGCTTTGTCTTTTCTTTTAAATGACATCCAGTTCTAGAAATCTCCATATCTTTTTTTTAAGGATAATATCTAAAATATTCTAGTCTTGTCCAAAAATCTAATATTTTTACACCATCCTTACTATATACATTAACATTAGTGATTAATATATTGTTCACGTTGTAACTTCCGTGAAGGGTGGCTACGATCCTTGTTAATTCAGAAAAAAATCGAGTTACGACTCTCAGTTTTATTTATTTATTTATTTTTAATGTTAGTTAGTTATTAATGTTAGGTAATTTTTTTACTTTAGTTAGTAACCTTAGTAACTTATTAATTAACTAACTAACTTTTGAACTAACCAACTAACTTTTATTGCCTTGAAATTTTACATCTTCCTCCCCTTAGAGAAATCGAGATGTCCTCATCTCGAAGAAACCATGGGTATTGTTGATGAAGAGCATTCTCATCTATCCATGAAGCATCTTCTTCAGGATAATCCTTCCACTAGACAAGGTATTCTCTAAGGGTTCTACTCCTCAATTTTCTCTCCCTTACATCAATTACTCGGTCAGGTTGTAGCTCAAGGACTCCTTGGCTAGGTATTACAACTTGTTGATCATCAAGGATATGGTTAGGGTTAGCTATGTATGCTTTCAATAAGCTAACATGAAATACATTGTGGATTTTTATAGTCTCAGGGAGTTGTATCTTGTAAGCGCTTGGTCCTAAGCACTTGAGAATCTTATAGGTTCCACAATATCTTGGACTTAGCTTCTTAAATTCTCCTAAAGATAAAGAACTCTTCTTTAGATGGACACAAATGAAGACCATGTCTCCCTCTTTGAAGATTCATTCTTTCCTTTTCAAATCAGCATATGACTTTTATCGGTCCTTGGCAGTTTGAATATCCTGTCTGACAGTCTTGATTTGCTCATCCATCTCTTCTAACATTTTTCTCGAAGCTTCTACCCTTAGAGTAGGATCGGAAAAGTTAAGTGGCATACGACAATCTTAACCATATAGTGCCTGAAATGGAGTCATCTGAATACTTCGATGATAGGAGTCATTATAAGCAAATTCCACTAAGGATATTTACTAAATCCACCTTTTAGGTTCTTTGCTGCAATATGCATGTAGAATATCCTCAATTACTTGATTAACTCCTTATGTCTGCCCATCGATTTGTGGATGATAAGCAATAATGAAACAAAGTTGGGTTCCAATGGCTTCGAATAAACTCTTCTAGAAGTGTGATATGAAAAGAGAATCATGATCATTGATGATCCTTTTAAGTAACCCATGTAACCTAAAAATCTCTTTTACAAAAATTCTAACAATATCTAAAGCTTTGTAATTGGTTTTTATTGGAATAAGATGAGTGACCTTTGTTAGCATATCTATTATTACCATTATTGAGTTATAACCTCCTTGTATAGAAGGTAACCCAACTATAAAGTCCATGCTAATAAATTCCCATTTCATCTGGGGAATGTCAAGTGGCTGGAGTTTTCCTGGTAGCTTGACACATTCAGATTTTACCCTTTGGAAATTTAGACATTTAGTGACATACTTAAGTACATCACCCTTGAGTTTTTTCCAATAATAGCTTTTCCTAACAGCATTAAGGGTTTTTGCGTACCCCGGGTGTCTTGAAAAAGGAGAATCATGTGCTTCCCAAAGTATCCTTCTCTTGGGAGTCTGACTTGAAGGAATGCATAGTCTCATTTTGAAGCAAACAAGTCCTTTGTCTTCATTTGTAGAGAATGCTTGATACTTAGCCTTGAGTTTGGGATCTTGTTCCTTATCATGAACTTCCCAAAAGAATTATTGATAGTTTGGGTCCTTATTTGCTTCATCCTTGATCAACTCAATGATAGGATTAGTTGGCATTGATACCATTGTAGCTAGAGTTTTTGCCCTAGATGGTTCTTCAGTTATTATAAGAGCATTAAGGAAGGCTTTACGGCTAAGGGCATTTGCTACTATATTTTCTTTACCATGTCTGAACTTAATTTCAAAGTCATACTCCTATAAAATCTCAATCCAACGTCGTTGCCTCATATTAAGATCAAGCTAAGTAAAAATCCACTTAAGACTTTTATGATCTGTGACTAAGGAAAACTTATTTCCAAGCAAGTAATGTCTCCATAATTTGAGAGTATGAATCACAGCTAATAACTCCAGGTCATGAGTAGCATATCTCTTCTCATGGGTTTTCAATTTTCTTGAAGAGTAAGCTATAGGATGTCCTTCCTGCATTAGTACACATCCCAATGCAAGAGAGCTAGCATCTATGACAACTTCAAATTCATTGCTTAAGTCAGGTAGCCTTAAGATAGGAGCAGTTACCAAACTATCCTTTAGTTGCTCAAAGCTAGACTATTCAATTGGCGTCCAATTAATGGCAACTTGCTTTTTGAGTAAGTCTATAAGAGGTGCTGCAATTTGGGCATAGTTTTTTATGAATACCCTATACCATCCTGTTAGACCTAGAAAACTTCTCACTTCCTTGATAGTGGTTGGGGGTGGCCAATCTTGGACATCCTTGACCTTGGCAGGGTCTACTGATATACCTTCAGCACACACTATAAAATCCCAAGTATTCAATCTTCCTTTTAAAGAAGGCACACTTCTTCTTCTTGGCATACAACTTGTGTGTTCTCATTGTCTCAAAGACAATGTGAAGATGTGGTTCATGATCTTTTTTCTCCTTAGAATAAGTTAGGACTTCATCAAAGAATATAAGAACAAAATCATCAAGGTGAGGTCTAAAAATGTCTTGCATTAACTTGTTGAAGGTAGCTGGAGCATTTGTCAATCCAAATGACATCACGATGAATTTGAAATGACCATATCTTGTGTTGAAGGCGGTCTTTGGAATATCTTCATTCTTGACTCTAATCTGATAATATCCTGACTGAATATCAATCTTAGAAAAGATATTTGCTCCTTGTAAATGATCAAGAAGTTCATCTATCCTCGAGATTGGGTACTTATTATTTACTGTTAGCTGGTTTAGCCCTCGGTAGTTGATACAAAGACGGAGAGTTCCATCCGTCTTCTTTTGGAATAGTACTAGGGCTCCCCATGGTGAACTACTTGGCCAAATATACCCTTATTCTAGCAGTTGCTTGAGTTGCTCTTTTAGTTCAATGGCTTCAGGAATAGACATTTTGTAAGGTCTCTTTGCCACTGGAGCGGCTCCTGGAACAAGTTTGATCTCATGATCGACTTCTCTTTCCCGAGGTAACTCAGTTAGATCTTTAGGAAATATGTCAACATATTATTTTAACTAGGATGGTTCTTCTTCTATCTGACCATCTTAATTTATCTTATTAAGCTTGATCAAGTAAATAGGTAATCCCTTCTTCAAGCCTTTCACAATTCGAGAAGCTTTTGCTAATTGAACTTTAGGTTTCCCTGTTTCACCTTGTGTAGTTGCTATTTCACCATTCAAATCCTGAAATGTGACTTGACCTTTTCCACAATGGATATGAGCATCATTGGGAATCAGCCAATCCATTCCTAGTAAACATTCATAGGCTCCTAAGTTCATTATTCTGAGCCTCATACTTGAAAGGTTTTCTCCTAGGTTAAACTCTACCTTGGCAGTTTGCTGTGTAGAAAGTACTTCCTTTCCATTTGTTAATTCCACAAGCAGCTTTGATGCATTTACTGTATCTATTCCTAACTTCTTAGCACACTTGGGTGAAATAAATAAGTGTGTACTTCCACAGCTAATCAAAACTTTAAATTATTTACCTTGGTGACTAACCGCCGATGTTTGTATTACAGAATATTGATGATTTGGGCCTTTCTTATGGAATGCAACATGAACAATTGCTCTTTCAATATCTTCTTCCATAGTAGGGTTTTTCTCCTTATTAGTCTCTTTCAGGGTAATATTTGGCATTCTTCCTCTTGCCATAGTTACTTGACCACGGCCTTGGGCAGCTCTGCCTTGACCTCAAAATTGGCCTTGGCAATGGTTTCCACCAAGCTTTGGACAATCTCTCTTGAAATGTCCTGGTTTATTACAATGGAAGCACCAAAGACCATCCATGTTTCCCTGGTTAGGAACAAAATTTCCAACTGTGTTGGATTTTGTCTTTTTCTTCTGTCCTGGGTAAAATTGGCCTTGGGTTCTTTTTGCTTGACCTTTGAATCCTCCTTTGTTGTGGTTATTGTAGCTCCAAAACTTATTGTTATTAGGCTTTGATTGTACTTCCCGCACAATAGAAGCACCTCAAATCAAAGCATCCTGGAGGTCTATTGGGCGCATCGATTCCAAATGAGTGTTTAGAGGATAATTTAGCCCATTGCAGAACTTTGACACTTGTTGAACAGTATCCATGGGGGGTGCATATTTAAGAAGAGAAACAAACTTGGAGTAGTATGCTTCCAAGGTCAGTCCCATTTGCTTCAAATTGAAGAATTCATTCATCTTTTGGGTGCGATAAGCTGGAGGTAAATATCTTCCTCTTACATCTTCTTTCAGTAAATCCCAAGTAATGGTATTTTCAGGGACACCTTGATCTCAGCACCACTACTTCCATCAAAGTCGAGCTTCGCCAATTAATTTTAGCTTAGCTATCATGGCTTGGTTGGCTAGAATAGTTCCAGTAGTAGTAAAATAATCTTCCATAGATTCGATCCAAATCTCTACATCGGCTTTCACATTTTTGCCTTTCCCAGAGGTTTGACTTGCTTCAAAAGATTCCTTTTCTCTTGAGCTTCGTTGGGAATTACTGTGGGTGTGAGATTCTGGGAAATTTTCAACAATTCGCAAGTTAAATTTTACAAAGTTTATATAGCGTCAATAATAGAGTTCAATACTCAAATTATCTCTCGCTTAGTTTATTGAAACAACTCTCAAATAAAACTCTCTTCCCATTGCTAAAGTTAAACTGCAATTTCAAAGGTTTCAAGGAAAAATAAGGTTGCATTATTTCTCTGATTGATAAAGTATCAATCAATCTTTTATTACAACGGATGTACAAGGTAATCAGATGGAAAGAAATACATTATTCAAATAGCCCGCATGCTCATCTTATTTTCTTCCAGAAAAGGATTCCCTACTACAATCTACGCATGACACTCTGATACATCCTTTATGAAGTAACTTGGATTCAGAGAGTAGATATCTAGGAATCTATATTTTTGAGGGAGTTTAGGAAATCCATCTTTTTTGTAGTTGCGGCGGCTAGGGCGACCTATGGCTTTTATTCTGTCAGAGCCAGAAGAAGGATCTTTGTAATTTCCTCATAGATATATTGTTTAGTTTGATCTTCTTGCCTCTAGTATACAGGGTTGAGTTTACACTGGACTCATGAAATAGATAGTTATTGACAACTTTAAGATCTTCCGTCCATTTTACCCTTTTCAAATTATTATGAAGATAAGCTAGACGGCTTGCATCGATATAGCAATATCCTTCTCTAATCATCCACCGTCTTTCACGAGATAGAGGCGAGGAGTTGTACAACTGATCTAGTATCGGCATCATCTGAATTCTCCAAGAAAAACTGAATGAATGCATAGCTGACACAAACACTAATTGAAAGATCAAGAATCGTTTCCAAGTTTTATTACTCTCCCATAATTCAAAAATATATATTAATAAAGAGAAGAAAACATGTCCTAGGCTATGTTTAAGAAAAATATTTTTCTTAAGCTTACGTCGTATTCTATACTAACGTGCACTCTGATACCAACTGTGAGGTGTTCGCTAGTCTCAATCCACGGCACACCTTTTAGTAGTCCATCAGTAGGTTTTTAAAAAATGATGCCGCCCAGTGCTTCCTTGGAACATCACAGGGTTTGTCACTTAGGCCCTATTGAGTCTACTTCGGAACGGAAGAGTTTCGACCAAACTCACTAGAATCAACCTGAAGTTTCGGGTTCCTAAAATCAGATGGGTTTCCTAGCAATCAACTAATGTTAGTAATTTCAAGTCCCAATTTTACAAGATTACTCAATCTAAAGTGGACTTGCCATTGCACTTGGTTCAAAGAGAATGGAGATGAAGGGGAGTGCAGTACGTCAACCCTCCTACCCATAAGGCAAAATCCCATTCCGCCCCCCTAAAACAATGCAAGTTGGTTCTACCTAACAACTAGTCAATTTATCGTCTTCCTATTTCTATTACTAATTTAGAAAAGCTCCCAACTAACCGGGACCACCCAACCATTGGATGCGGACCTATTGGGGTTTACGTCCACCCACTTTCCTTTGATGATGGGATCATCTTTAGTTTTTTAATTACCTACATCACATTTATTGGGAGATGTACAACTAGCTTCCTTAATTAGTCCATTAAATCACAGGTTCCTTCACATAATTTATCTCACCGACACGCATACAATTCGAACAGTAAAGCAAACTTCTTTATTATATTAGAAGCTTATTACAAATTCCATCTTTCTGACCCAGTGGAAGATACACAAAATTCCACGAGGGTATTCTGTCCACCAAGTTTCCACCCTTATAACTAGTATTTAGGGTTCAAGGATCCCATCCTGGGTCACGAAGGGACTTGCCAGATTTTGGGAACAATGTAGGATTTATAGCCAAAGCCTCCTCTAGTACCTACATTTCCTACTATCCGAGACTATCCCTACTGATAGACCTTTCGCCTACAAAGCTGGTCCAAGCCTCTCATAGAGATAATTGTGACCCCCTTGGAGTAGGGTCTCGCCGCTAGCTTGGGGGTAGCCTAGCACAATCCTTCCTTTTATTCTGTTTGACAATAATTTCAATCAGAGATCTAGATTCTAGCAAACACAAACAGTCCTTTCAAATGTATATCAAATGATGCAATGACAATCACACCATCATGCAATTCATAGCTTCATATAGCCAAGGTAGACCTTATCCTAAGGTAACCTTACATTCTAATGAGGATTCTCCTCCCCATAAAGAAGTGTTGAGTACATCTCTTATAACATGTTAAGCAAGGCATGAATTTCCTGTTTGGGTTATCTTACCCAACATAAGTAAAAGTCCTTAAAGAAATATATTGTACCAATAACTCAACGAGATGACTTATAGGGCTCTTAAATAGACATTCAGTTTCTATAACAAGCGTTACTCATCTCTTAACCTTGTTGCATTTGACCATAACTATGTCGAATGCGCATAAAGACATATGTACAATAACCTTTGGCCATTAATTCTAACATGATTCTATGACTTAGAATCTTAATTAATCTAGCTACAATTTATAACGATAAATTATTTATGATTGTACTAGTATCCTTTCTAGATGAGTTATCAATTCGTGTAAGTGAAGAATATGGAAGCTAATATCTTATGTAATTATTTTATATAGCAAAATAATAATCTAGTAATGAATAAGCTGGCTTGGCAGCATGACGACATTAGGAATTTCGTCTTTACTTGCCCTTGCATTAGCCACACCCGATGTTCTGTTTTGGTAGTGGCAACTCCGACAACCTTGGCCACTCTTGTATCATTGGCAATAGCCGTTGCTTGACCGGTTGCTTGACCGGCCACTCTTGTGTCATTGACAATACCCGTTGCTTGATCGGTTGCGTTGGTCCCCATGGTTTTTCCACTTCATCGCTTTGCAGCCATCATCCACAAGTGGTTCGTGAGATAGGAAAGGTGGAATAGATTCGAGATGAGAGAGCATAAGAGAATATGGCTTAGTTGAAGATTGAGACAAGGAAATTGAGCAAACTCTCTCCCTTGTAGCCTTTCAGGGTAACTATTCTCTCTCTCTCTCTCTCTCTCTCTCTCTCTCTCTCTCTCTGTGTGTGAGGGGTATCCTTCTCTCTACCTCTCTCTCGCAGCCTCTCAGGGTCTCCTTATGTCTCCCTAACTGCTCCCCATGCCTCTTATTTATAGTGAATTGGAGAAAGAAGGGTTGTGGTTGAGAAGTGGAGCTCTTTGTGGAGGGGGATCTTGGAAAGATCAGTGTTTTGATGCTCTGATCATAAATCTGATGGTTCCATTGGCTCCAAAAGGGGGGTAAAACCCCAAGGCACTTGCTTAGAAAGCCCTCATTCACTCCTTCTTCTTTTCTCTGTTCAAAGTGTTATTTTCTGTCTGTAGACTGCAATTGTGACGTGCACAATTTCACCAATCTCTCTCTCTCTCTCTCTCTCTCTCTCCTTTTTATAAAATCTTCACAAACTAACTAACACATTACTTGTCTTTTCTTTTAAATGACATCCAGTTCTAGAAATCTCCATATCTTTTTTTTAAAAGGATAATATCTAAAATATTCTAGTCTTGTCCAAAAATATAATATTTTTAGACCATCCTTACTATATACATTAACATTAGTGATTTATATAGCTCATGTCTCTTGTTCACATTGTAACTTTCGTGAAGGGTGGCTACAGTCCTTGTTAATTCAGAAAAAAATATCGAGTTATGACTCTCGATTTTATTTATTTATTTATTTTTAATGTTAGTTAGTTATTAACGTTAGTTAATTTTTTACTTTAGTTAGTAACCTTACTAACTTATTAATTGACTAACTAACTTTTGAACTAACCAACTAGCTTTTATTGCCTAGAAATATTACACCATCGGTCAATTGAGGTACATGCTATAATCCGAGTATTGAGATATGCCACCCGAGTATGTCAAATGGATGATAGTAGGCTCCCCAAATGGGCATGGGATGCTAGCACACACCTACTAAAAATGTGGAAAAGTAAAGTGCTTTCAACAAGATGGGTGCTGGATATGCAAAAATGGTTTAAAGGGTGGGGGCTAGATAGATATCTAGATATGGCATCCGAAGATAAATGCATGGACACATTTCAATCAGACCTCTTACGAGCGTATCAAGCAAAACATCAAAGCAAGGGAGCAAATGGCAAACTTGCTTATTACAGTATGCATATCTATCCTTCATGTTGGGAATCCTACATGCAGGCAGAGGCACACACGCAGCCATACATAGCCAACCTGCTCTCAGTGGTATTTAGACAGAGTATTGCACGACTTCAAACTCGGTCACACACTTTATTGATTGAGACAACTGCATAGAGTGTACATGCAAGAGAGACGAGGGTATGCAATCTATGTGGACTATAGAGTGTAGAATCAGAGGAGCACATGATTATGATATGCCCAGCACATGCAACATACGGACTGACTTTGATATCCCTTTACAAGGGCCACTTCACCAGTTTTTGACCACTACTCCTATATCGAAGTTAGGGGCTCTCATTACCTGCATGTTACACTTTCGGGAGAACCACACTGCATGGATCGTTCTTTCATCGTAGCTACCCTTTTCTACCATGGGAGAGGAGAATTATTGTATATCTAGAAAGGTCCCATGGGTCATAATTTGGCCTTCCACCAATGATAATAAACTACTCTCTCTCTCTCTCTCTCTCTCTCTCTCTCTCTCTCTCTCTCTCTCTCTCTCTCTCTCTCTCTCTCTCTCTCTCAACTGAATGCACACAAATGAGCTTTCTCTCTACCCTCTTCGCTTCTTAAACCCTTTTTCTATTGCTTGTTACTTGCTCCTTCTCTCTCTTTGCTATCATAGTGCCTTAAAGCTCTCTTTTCCCTATCTTTTCCCTGTTTTGGGCCTACTATTACAGCAAAAATCCTATTGTGTGTTTCTCTATTTTTCATGTTTTTCCCTCATCTAAATGCATCCAAATCATAGGCCCCCACTTACACTAATTCAACCTACTTACCTAAATCCAAAAACCAAAAAAACTTACTTGCAAAGAAGATTGAATATCAACTCCCTCACTTCCTACCTATCTCAAACATTGATTTGGGGCAAATCCTACTTCAATGCTCGATTCAGAGCATGCAAGCACTCAAAGCTTGAATCCATCAACAGAACCAAAATGTGAGAACTTCTCACTCGACCGCCAAGACCCACTAACCACTTATTATTTCAAGTGTTTCAAGCCAAGTGCAATGGCTACCTCTCACATAATTATATACACTCTCACGCCTACGAGTGTAGTGAGCTTACCTCCATGCTTGATCGAGTTGCCTTCTCCCTCAAGCACTCCAATAGCTCCACGATCCTAGGTGCAAGCTAAAGTAAGCTCAATCCTCAACCTCCAAGCTCCATGTTCCATTGTTGCAAGCAAAAGAAGAGAAGATAAGAGAAAATAAAAGAAGAAGAAGAGAGGAGAATATGGAGAGCTTCTCCACCACAATTCCTCACCCTCACATACTCACTCCCTCATACTCGCTCTCTCGAGCACAAGCTCAACCAAGCAAGAACAAAAAGAAGATGATGATGATGAGTGCTAGTTTTAGCCACACACAAGAATGAGCTTCTTTATTCACTTTTTACCTTTTGTACAAGTCCTAATTCCTTTCGGGCACCCATCCCTTTTTTACATGACTGGCCATTTTAGCCTAGGTCCTCTTTCCCTATTCCCTGCCTATTTACATTGTTCCTTCACCCATGTCGGTTTACATTTACAAATTGCATAGGAAGGAGCCAATGCTCTTTTACAAAGATTTAGAGTACACTTTTATATTTAAAATGTGCCTTTCCTCTTGCGCATACCCTGAACTTTTAAGGTTGCCCTTGCAGTTGGCCTTTTTTCCTCCTATTTCTTTGATCAAGCTGCCTTTTTTTGCTTTGCCCTACATCTTTTTCTTTTTGCTTTCTTTGGTATTGGGGTTAACATGGACACACGTAATTTGGTAGCATGTGAATTTGAGATGTAGCCATAATTTTTCCTACCTTATACACAAAAGGCAATGGAAAACCTTTCAATGTTAACATAGGCACTCTTGACTTTTCTTCTTTTTTATTGGAGGAATTCATCTAGGCCCCTACTAAAAGGTGCATAGATGACTTATGGTAGGGAAGCTTCCCTATCTCAAAAAATAAAAACAATAGGCAAGGAATTTAATAAATGCAATGGATGAATCCAATGTGGGATGATCCCTATGTAAAAGGAGGTGTGCTCACCACATAAAAGAAAGGTCTTCATTAGTCCTTTAACAAACTAGCATGCAACTGATAGAGCATGAGAAAGCTAGATTAGTTCAACCAAATGTTGCACTACTCCTTAGAATATAATCGGCCTTAGAGCTGCAACCACTAGGGGAAACTCCATCTTCCAGCAAAGGCTGTGAGTTTGACTATGAGTCAGAAGTGAGCTCCTATGGGTGATAGAGCACAAGCAAGCTAGATTAGTTCAACCAAATTCTACACCACTCTTTAGAATAGAATTAGCCTTGGAGTAGTAACCACTAGGGGAAACTCCATCTTCCAGCAAAGGCTATGAGTTTGACTTTGAGTTAGAAGTGAGCTCTAAGAGCAACCTGGAAATGCCCCAACCACCTAAGGCCAAATGCACTAAGGGGGACCTCCCAATCCACCTAAGGTGTAGGTGATTAAAGGAAGACAAGGGGAATCAACCAAGGGGATTGGAAGTCAAAGAAGAACGAAATCCCCAGGACCTATCTAAGCACTTCACAAAGGTAAAAAAGGGTGATAGGGGAGCTAAGAGGCAAGGACAAGCAAATAAACCTGTAGAAGGTCCTGCTAAATTCAAGGAAGCTAACTTTGCAGGGGAAGGGGAAAAGCCTCGACCTGTGTTCATAGATGACGATCAAGAGGAGATTGATCTTGTTGTTCTCCTATGAGAGGACATAGATGTATTTCCTTGGACCTTAGATGAACTCAAAGGAGTCAATCCAAGGGTCATAATCCATAACATTACAATGAACCCTGATGCAACACCCATGAAGTAGCGGCCATACCTGATGAATCCAAAGCATGCACATGCCGTCAAGGAGGAGATAGATAAGCTATTGAAGGTGAGTTTCATCTTCGAAATTGAGCACATGGACTAGCTATCACCCATAGCGATTGTTTTGAAGAAGAATGAAAAGATTTGAGTGTCAATGCTATGAGACAAAGAGAGATAACTATCCACTACCCTACACTAAGCACATGCTCAAGAGAGTGGTAGAAAGAGAGGATTGTAGTTTACTGGATGGCTTCTTAGGATATAACCAGGTGCAGGTGCACATTGATGATAGGCATAAAACAACGTTTGTAATAGAATGGGGTGTGTTTGCCTATATAGTCATGCCATTTGGGCTGACGAATGCAACAACCATCTTTTAGTGCCTCATGTGTATCATCTTCAAGGACATGCTTGGACGAGAATTGGAGGTGTTTGTTGATGATCTATGCATTCACTCGAGTTGGAGGGAACACCTAGATAAACTTTGCAGCGGTGTAGATTATATAACCTCTCCTTGAATCCCTTGGAGTGCCAAATCTGGGTGAAATATGGATGTATCCTAGGGCATGTGGGGCCTAAGAATGGCATTGCCACCAATTTCTCTAAAGTTAGAGTCATTGTCGATTTAGCACCACCCATGAACTATAAGGGAGTTCAGTGCTTCTTGGGACATGCAAGGTACTATCGGTGATTCATTTTGAACTATGTATTGTCGATTTACCACCAGCCATGAACTATAAGGGAGTTCAGTGCTTCCTGGGACACGCAAGGTACTATCGGTGATTCATTTTGAACTATGTATTGATTGCTAGGTCCCTTTATAAATTGCTAAACGTATTTAAGTGGACTGAGGAATGCCAATGCACCTACAAGAAACTAAAAAAGGCTCTCACAACCACATCAATTCTACGAGCCCTAGATTAGAATATAACATTCCACATGCACATTGATGCCTCATAGTTTGTTGTGGGAGCTATTTTGTGCCAATCTAGTGAAGATAATCTTGATTATCTTGTGAGCTTTGCTAGTAGACAACTCACAGATACAGAGATGAAATACTCCACAATGGAGAGGGAAGGCTAGGCATGGTATTCGCGCTGTAAAGAACTTTCGTTTCTTCGTTGACCATGAGGCCTTGCTTTATCTAGTGATTAAAGTTTGCGCTACAGGCTGCATAGCAAGGTGGGTACTCCTGATTTTAGAATTCAACTTCTCTATGGTTGTACGCAAGGGTAAGCAGCATTACATGGCCAAACCATATGTCCTGCATACCCATAGGAGAAGCCGTTGGAGAGGGCATTGTAGACGACTTTCTTGATGCACACTTGTTTAGCATATCCAATGAATGAGAGAGATCTTTTTAGGGTTAATCTAATGTTGTATTGGGCCCATGACATAATCAAAGTCCTAGAGCATGGATTGCTTGAGAGACCTATAGAGAATGCTAGGCTAGAGCTCCTTATCCTTCAGATTTAGCCCTATCAGTTATTAATTACCAACCAGCTCTATAGACTAGGACATGACATGTTATTACGAAGATGCATGTGTGAGCATGAAATGAATGAAGTGCTTGTTGAAGCACATGGAGGAATCACTTGAGGACACTTCAGCGGAGACATTATAGCACGTAAGGTGCTGCAATCTCAGCTGTGGTGGCCCACCCTTTTCCATGATGCTACTAAGTTCATGAAGCATTGTGACGAATGTCAAAGGACCAAAGTATCTATTGGTATAATGATAAGATGAAGTTGACCCCAGTAATAGCGTGAAAATCATTTGAAAAGTGAGGGATCGACTTTATTGGGCCAATTAGCCCTATAGCGCAATACTCACAAGCAAGGTACATCATTGTAGTGACAGATTATCTCATGAAATAGGCCAAAGCTTGAGCCACCAAGAAGAATGATGCTAGGACCACGGCTAAGTTCCTTTGGGAGTAGGTGATCTCGTGATTTGGCTACCCAATTGCGCTAGTTAGTGATCAAGGCACACACTTCATTAATGAAGTGATTTCCCATTTACTCTCTACATTCTTAATCATCCATAGAAAATCATCGCCATACTATCCTCAAGTTGATAGTTAGGCATAATCCATGACCAAAATCCTAGTGAACATACTGAATAAGGTAGTCTTTGCCTAATGCAGCGACTAGGACAATAAACTCATGGCAGTGCTATGGGCATATAGAATAGCCTACAAGACAGCGTCATAGGGAAAACACCATTCAAACTTACCTACAGGACTGAAGCAATCCTTCTTGTGGAGTTTTTCATTGCAAGCTTGAGAGTGGCAATTCAAGGAAGATGGGATGGAAAGGAGGCATGGAAGGAACACCTGGTAGAGCTAGAGCGCCTTTTTGAGACCCAACTCCTAGCAACCCATGCGCTAATTTGCAAAATGGCAAGATGCAAGAGCTATTTTGACAAACACATCAAACAATGTGACTTTGAGCAAAGCGACCTAGTGCTACTATACTCTATAAAGGGCCATAAGCAGACGATGAAGTTCAAAAGATTGGGGCCTTTTAGGGTCTACAATAGTAGCTGAATTAGCAACATAGAGCTTGAGACCCTAGAAGGAGAGGGCATAGTACCATCCTCCAACGCATCCACTGCATGAGTCTCCAGTGCTAAAACCCCTTGTAAACATGAGAGTTACCACTACCACTGAGATAGAGGATGGGGATGAGGAAATGGTAGAACCTGCCTACCTATGCATATCAATGATTGCATAGGAGACACATGTCTTGGATGCACTTATTAACGAGGGATCTGAGTTTAATATTCTTATACATGATCATTGGACTCTCATTAGTTAGCCCCTCCAACTACTACCTACTAATGCTAAACTCAACCCATTTTTGGGGGGGAATAGTCCTACTCACTATTGGAAAAGTGCAAAATAGCAGTCTCTATCAAGACTAAAAGCCTACCTATGATCTTCTGTGTGATGCCTAAACACTAAGGCCACAGATAAGTAATCACTGTTAGGATGAGCATTCAAAAAACAAGCATGCTGCAATGTCGACTATGACTCACAGCGTATTCACCTTGCCATTGTCAATGTTCGGATAGTGATGGCTTTCAACAAGGGTAGTGCAGCTCCATCACAGCTTGCAATGCCACCAGTAAAGGAACCAAGTGCAAAGCCTAAGGAGGAGGATTGGGACTTGCCCCGCCCTGTCAAAACAAAATGGTCACAACCCAAGGGAGCCACACCCAAGACCATGGAAGCAATAGCTCAAATGGGTGCCCAAACGGCCACCGCATTTGCTTAGAAGTCAAACCGCACGAACTGATAACCATGAGATCTCATGCCCTAGGCTTAGGAGACAAAGTTGGTGCTATTTAAGCACATGAAGGTCAAGCTATGATGGGTGCCCAAAGACCTATTATGTACTTAAGGCTACTACGAAGGCAATAACTCAATTTGGTTACCCAAGGCTACGAGCGGCACGCATGCCCCTCAATCCATGCCCTCCAACTCATCTCCACAAAATAGTAAGCCAGGAATGAGAAACCAATTAACTCAAAAATTACCAAATCCATGGAATTTCAACAAGTCTATTGATCAAAACCAAAATGAGTTGCCCATAGACCACTCCACCTTACACTCCCAATGTCCCAACCACTCCACAAGTGGAAGGTAGTGCATCGCATGAGCCCCAAGACTAACCCATCGCACAAGAGGCCTCTAAATGAGTGCCATGACATAGAACTAGGGCCTGTGACAGTTGGGATTTTGGGGATCCACAGCGAGGCATTCCCCTCATAGTAGCCTTGTGCACGCAGGAGGACTTTAGGGACCCATATTTGTTTAATCATGCGGCGCTTGCGATGATGGCGTCTTGGTTTCCTAGGTTTAGGTTTGTAGGTGTTCCGCGGACATGCGCGTCTGGTTCTAGGTAGGTCTCGAGGCTTCTTAGGCACCCATTGCTAGCGAGTCTATTGGGGTTTTGCTTTGGGTGCGCCGGGCCACGGTGCGTGGGGATCTGGGTGTGGTAGATATGCACGGCCCCCCTCCTTAGTCCTAGGTGCGGCTGTTTCTATCGGTGGCCCCAAGAGCGGTGATGGGGTTACGAGGCCCTTGCTGAAAGTCGTGACAATAGGCACGCTCCCGATTGTTAGGTGGATGCATTGCGACTCATAATCAACATTTCAACGGGTTTGCTTTTTAAAAGTTCGCCCGAGCAATGACTCTGTGCTTGCATCCCTGGCATTGGGTAAGACATAAAACAGCATGGGAATAGTTTCAGTCTCGATAGAAACGGCAACTCTGCACGTGCCGAGGATTGGGTAGGATTGGGCCCCATATGGGTTCAATCTGGCTGTTGTGGGATGAAGTATTGGTGCGCCAAGTTGGGTCCAATGCTTATGCATCAAAATGTTAAAATCCGCCCCCTCGTCAATCAGGGCGTTGAAGGAGCACGTCTGCCTGGCCGTGACCCTGATGCGGAGGTAGGCGAGTTCTACAGGCTCCTCCTCATTCTCGCAGATTTTCGTAAGTGTGGCTACTCGTATTCTGACGGGCGGTTCCATCATTGGTGGTTCATGCAGCGGATGAGTGGGTGGATAGTACTTCTTGATTCGACTGCCATTGAAGAAGCCCATTCCCTCACCATCCAATGTTTCCAGCTTGACATTACCAGTTCGGCTGATTGTGCGGACCTTAAAGGGTCCGAGACCTCTGAATTTCATCTTTTGCTTATGTCCTTTAACTGAGTAGAGGAGCACTAGGTCACCCTGCTCAAACTCTCATTGCTTGACATGTTTGTCAAACCAGCTTTTGGGTCGGGCTTTCTCACAGATAAGTGCGTGCATGGCTAGGAGACGAACCTCTGACAGGCATTCTAGCTCAACCAAGCGTTGCGTCCATGCATCCTTCCCTTCCCATCGTTCTTGGAGTGCTATCCTCAGGCTAGGGACGAAGAATTCTAATGGGAGAATAGCTTCAGTCCCATAGGTTAGCCTAAAAGGCGTTTGACTGACGGCTGTCTTATAAGCTGTTCAGTAGGCCCACAAGGCTGCCATCAACTTGTTATCCCAGTCACTTCATGAGGCTGAGACTACTTTGGTTAGGACAATGAGGAGAATTTTGTTGGTTGATTCAGCCTGGCCATTAGCCTGAGGATAGTATGGTGAGGATTTGCGATGGATGATGAGAAAGGTGGATAGGAGATGGGCTATCACTTCGTTGATGAAGTGCGTTCCCTGGTCGCTAACCAGTTCGATGGAGCAACCAAAACGCGAGATTACTTGCTCCCATAAAAACTTGGCAGTCGTCCTAGCGTCGTTTTTCCGTGTGGCTCTTGCCTCCGCCCATTTGGTGAGGTAATCCATGGCCACCACGATGTACCCAGCTTGTGAATATTGTGCCACGGGGCTGATGGGTCCTATGAAGTCAATCCCCCATTTTTCGAAGGGTTGGCGAGCGATAACAGGGGTTAACTCCATCTGATCTTTACGAACCGGGACCTTTGTCCGTTGGCACTCGTCACAATGCTTGACAAATTGTATGGCATCGCGGAAGATGCGTGTGTCTGCCCAGTACGGTGTCAGATTGGCCCTGAATAGGTCTCTTTCGCTGGACACATGGGATAAGTGGCTGTCTGGTAACTCGTCCACGATGGCTTGTCCAGCAGCTTCTCCTGTGGGTATACGGGACAGATGGTCAGCCATGTAATGTTGTTTTCCCTTTCGCACCACCACTGAGAAATCGAACTCTAGGAGTAGGAGAAGCCATCGAGCTATATGTCCTGTAGTGCAAGGTTTGTTGACTAAATAGAGCAGGGCCTGATGGTCTACGAAGAAGGTGAAGGGGGTGGCCCAGTAGGTAATGCCGAAACTTCTTCACGGAGAATACCATGGCTAATCCCTCCCTTTCTGTTGTCGAATAATTCATCTCTGTCTCAGTGAGTTGGCTGCTAGCAAAACTCACTGGGTAATCTAAGTTATGCTCACCAGGTTGGCATAGCACTGCCCCCACGGCAAACTTAGAGGCGTCGATGTGTACGTGAAAAGTCATAGTCCAATTTGGGGCTCGTAGGATAGGTGCCGTTGTTAGGGCTTTTTTCAGTTCCTCGTAGGCTCGTTGGCACGCTTCAGTCCACTCGAAGACAATTAGCAGTTTGTACAATGGCCTAGCGATCAGCTCGTAGTTCAGTACAAACCGCCGATAGTATCCTGTGTGACCTAAGAAGCATTGAACTCCCCTGTAATTACTTGGGGGTGGAAGGTCCACGATGACCTTGACTTTCGAGAAGTCCGTGGCAATGCCATTCTTGGACACCACGTGTCCCAAGATGCATCCGTGCTTCACCCAAAACTAACATTTCAGGGGGTTGAGGGAGAGACGG
The DNA here is from genome assembly GCF_053477565.2 of Lygodium microphyllum. Classification (NCBI taxonomy): domain Eukaryota; kingdom Viridiplantae; phylum Streptophyta; class Polypodiopsida; order Schizaeales; family Lygodiaceae; genus Lygodium; species Lygodium microphyllum. Next base: position 25,723,626 of record NC_141147.1, read on the forward strand.
TATAAGCGACACCGTTCAAAGACTGCGCGGAGTTTTTCGAGATGTTGGGTCCAGGCCGAATGGACACACAGGTCATCGACAAAGACCTCTAACTCATTGCGAAGCATGTCCTTGAATATGGTGCACATGAGGCGTTGAAAGGTGGTGCGGGCATTGGTTAGTCCGAAGGGCATGACTACGTATGCAAAGACACCCCACTCAGTGGCGAAGGCAGTCTTGTGCCTATCTGCAGGATGCACTTGCACCTGATTCTACCCCGAGAAGCCATCCAGGAAACTATAGGCTTCCTTACCTGCCACTCTCTCAAGCATGTGCTCGGTGTACGGTAAGGGGTAGTTGTCTCTCTTTGGAGCGGCGTTCACTTTCTTGTAATTGACGCACACTCGAATCTTGCCGTTTTTCTTCATCACAACGACTATGGGTGACACCCAGTCTGTGTGCTCAATTTCGTAAATGAATCCGGCTCTCATCAGCTTGTCAATTTCCTCCTTGACAGCATGAGCATGCTTTGGATTCATGGGGTATGGTCGCTGCTTGACCGGCGTTGCATTCGTTGTCATGGGTATGTTGTGAGTCACAACACTCGGATCTACCCCTCGTAGCTCATCTAAAGACCAAGCAAATACGTCCCGGTACTCCCACAAAAAAGTGACAAGACTGGACTCTTCTTCCGTGGTCAAGTCCTCGGCAATGAACACTGGTCGGGGTACTTCCCCTTCCAGGGCTAGGTTTACCTCCTTGACCTTGGCTGGCCCTTCGATTGGTTCGCGGGTTTGCCCTTGGCGCTTGGCACTTAGCAGAACCACCACCCTGTCCCCTCTTTTGAATTTCGAAAAGTGCTTAGGGAGGTCTTGTGGCTTCCTTTGTTCCCCTGATCGCGCATCGCTGGGACGCTTAGCCTCATTCTGCCGTAACCGTCTACGCCTCAGGTGGACAAGTAAGTCTCCCTTGGTGCGTCTGGTCATGGGTGGCCTAGGGATTTCTGGGTCACCATCTGAAGTAACTTCAGATTCAGAGTCGAATTTCCCATTTTCACTAGAGGAGGTGGTCTCCCCTGGCGGCCGCAGTTCGGATGGCAATTCGGTTCTAAGCATTGCTGCCATTCCTGGTTGGGCCAGGCCGGCTTGCTCAAAATCCACAGCTCCCATCTGTTCCAACCAAGCACGATCGCATTTCGTACACATGACTCCTTGGTCCACTCTAAGGGCCAATCTCGTCTGCGGCTTAGCATCTGCTCAGATTTGCTCAATTTCTCGCCCTTCGGTGTCGTATTCTACGGTGTCCACCTCACCCTCACTTCCTTCATCGAAGGATTGGCAATCTTCGTGTTCGTCACAGGAATCTGGATCGCTAGACTGCTCGTCGTCCCCCAAAGCCTGCTTTGCCTTGTCTTGTTGGTCGGGAACCAACGCCCAGTTGTACCTGAGGTTCAGTTCATGTACCCTGGTCCACTTCCACTCGGGTTCCTCCAAGAGGTCCTGGAGAGACTTGAGATTGGTAGCTGCGTTGCGTGCCAGTCGGTCCGTTAAGTGCCCCAGTATTCCCTGGAGTTCCCTCCTGTTGGTAGGCACTTGGAAAGTGACAGGCTTAGGCCCTTCATGGAGGCTTGCTGCCATCATGTAGAAGGTGTAGGAAGTGTTTCTTTTGGCTTGCCAATTGTTTTGACGGCCTGCTCGTACGCCTCATAATCTGAGAACGGCAGGTCAAGTGTAGCGAGAACGTGCATCCAATCCCGCTCGTCCTCTGGGCATGGGATATACCTAGTTAAGGACCCATAGGGTTCCTTGTCTTGGGTGTTTCCCTTGAGTAGAGTAGAGATGGCGTCTAGGTCAACTGGCGAGGTCTTCCAAGTGTCCATCTCTATTCTCACAGCGTTAGTTCGGTTGCCCAGGAAGATCAGGCTGTTACCCCAAACTTCGATCACTCTAGCATTGCGCATCCAGGGTCGACCCAATAAGATATCATAGTCCACTCCCTTCATGATGATAAAGTCGACAGAGAATTGGACTCCTGCAATCTTCACTGGCCAATTCTTCAAGACCCGGAATGGTTTCACTCGCATACCGTTTGCTAGCATGACGTTAAACCGAGCAGCTTTGACAGGCGGGTTTCCCCACTTCTGTAACACTGCGTGGCTAAGCACACTAACCCCACCTCCTGTGTCTACAATCCCCTTTCTCGTTGCATCTCCCAGAGCTAGGACTGGCAGGACTGCGTGCATCTCCGAGCCCTCCCAGAAGGCGTTGACGTGTAAGGATTTAGGCCCGGAGTGTAGCGTCAAACTTGGCAAGTGCATTTCCGCATCCTGGTCTTGAGTATCTGCCGGAGCTTGCTCGTGTGGTCTCTCGACCCAATGCTTGAGGTCCTACCATAGGGCAGAGTGCTGCCTAAGCAGCTCTCCCAAGCCAACCATTACAGGGGTGGTCACTAGTGTGGTCAAGAGATTGCTAAACACTCGTCCTTCCCTTAGTTCAGACTGTCCGGGCCAATGGCCGTGGCTGACCTGCGGGTCTGTTACGTCTAGGCTTGGCCTTGACGGCACTGCTTGTGGCGTAGCAGCCTCGGCAGACTTAGGTTGGGGCAGTGATAGTGGCATGCTCATGCTAGAGAGATCATCAATCTCATCCTCCGTGATGGGTTCAACATCCTTGAGGTGCTGTTGAGCCTCCCTCACCCATTCCTTCACCTTTTCTATGGCTTCCAATTGCCGCTTGGGGTGTGGGTATTCCCCTACATTAGCGCTTCCCTTTTGGGCTGTTTTAGGGGCTGAAGTCTCTGCCTCTGCGTCCGAGACTTTCTTCTCCTGGGGTAAGGTTGTAACGCTGTCGGTTTTTAGTGCGACCTTAGCCTCTGATCTCTTCTTTTTCCACTTACGGCTCTTCTTTCCTACTGAGGTCGCGTCGAGATTGCTAGGTACTGGCAGAGAGACACCGGCCTGCTTCGTTTGTGCTCGGGTCATAACTCGCAAGGGAATAGGTGTGGCCTCCTCATCGGGGTTTTCAACACCAAATAGCCCCAGCGGGACGGATGGCAAATTAGCTGAACCGGAAGGCGACTTCCATTTTGGGTAGTCTATGAAAAGATGGGTGATTCCGCACTCTGCGCACCTTTGGTCAGCTTTGTCCCTACTTTGCTGCTCTCTTTCTGGGCGGCGTGATGAGACGTGACCGGGATGTCCACAAGTCCAACAAGTGACCGGATCCTATAGCTGCCCTCCTAGGCCTCTACCCCGTCCTCGTCCTAATGCCATCACCGGCACAGGTCGGTAATCCATGAGGATTTCATTGCCCTCGTCGTCATGCGAGACGTAAGGGTATATGTAGGTTTCTTCGTCACTAGGCTCCTCTACATAGTGTACGAGAGCATCGCTCGGTGGGTGGGTCACATAGGGACCAGGCGGTCTAGGAATACCGGTAGGATTTATATCCAGCCTAGGGACCACTGGTTTCATATCGTTAGGCGCTGGTAGGGCTAGCGGGGCTCCCCTTTCGAAGAATGGATGTGGCCTGTTAGCCGGGTAAAGCTGGCCGTAGGGTTGCGTGTATGGTAGTCTTCGTGGTAGTCTACAGTGTGCGGCATCGTGGCCGAACCTACCGCAGTTAGCGCAAGGTCTTGACCTAGGGTCCTGACACTCTGCTGGCAGGTGGTTTCCTCCACAGTACACGCACTGGACGTGCGGACGCGTCGGTCGCCTCAACATGTCTTGTATTTTGGCCAACTCCGTCTTGACCTCGGCCAAGCCGTGGTCTCTCGGTGGCCTTTCCCTTATCTTGGGATGATGCGTTTGATCGCTCGCTAGATGTTGGCGTTCTCTTTAAACTCTGTGGGTTGATTTCTTCTAGGTTTGAGCTCCTGGAGCTCCGCTCTTTCAGCTGGTCATCAACCCTAATGGCTTCCTCAAAAACCCTAGCCACCACGTCTCGTTGCAAGCTTGAGTTGCCTGCTAGTGCCTTGTACAATTCCTCATCCCGAATCCCGTTGATGAATACGGTCGACACTGCCCTGTCAGTCGGCCTTTCGCCTAAGGGGATTCTCTTAAGGAGGCTTCTCACGTGGGTCACATAGTCGCGGATGCCCTCCTTCTCCTTCTGCTTGACGTTCATCAAGCGTATTAGTAGGTTGTCAGATTATCCGGGTTCGGCAAACCTCTTGATAAAAAGGTCCTTGAGGTTATTGAAGTTGTCTCGTTCTATGGCATCTAGGCTCGTATACCACATCCTACCCTTATAGCTTAAGCAAAGTCCGAATGCTTGCGAATGTTGGGCCTAGTCGTTGAGGCCATTGGCTTCGCAAACTTGCTCAAACTGCTCGACAAAGCTGTACGGGTCGTCTGGGCTGGTACTTGTTGAGTTGCTTGGCGACAATAGGTATTTTGGCTTGGCTCTTTGAGCCCTGGTTTTCCCCCAGCCCTGCAAGTAGCGAGGTTGCTAGCACAGTGGCATTCTGTTCTACCGCGGTGTTATCGAGCAGCCGTTTCATGAGGAGCTCGCCCAGCGTCAGGTCTTCCTCTAGTGCTCTTTCCTGGTCTGTCCGGTTCTGGCCAGCCAAGTTCAGCACTCGCTGCACCTCATGCAGCTCCATGCTTTGCCTTAGGCTCCTGGCTTGTTGGTCCCTATTGTACTCGGCTATGCCCTGTAATGCCTTGCGGGCTAGCCTCCTCTCCTCCTCTAGGTCCACAATGATTGCCTCTGCCGTCCTGCCATGGTGTTCGTACCTAGCATGCGCATCGTAACTGCTCACCATTTGTTGTATGGCGTCTGGAAATGCGCTAACATCTAGCTTCCTTGTAAACCGATGATCTGAGCCTCCCTCTGTCATGGTTGAATTCTTGCGCCTGGTCGCAAGTCAGATCCTTGTCGTTGACGCTCCTTGCTTGATCCTACCCTGTGCTCCGCGCGTTTGCATACACCTTGGGTCTTCTTCTATTGGTGGGTTTTTTGGGCGATTTATCTGAGTGAGTTCTTTTTAATTTTTGAATGCAGTGCTCAACTTATGGTCACTCGTGAGTGTGTTGTTCCTCGTTCACTTGTGCTCAATCAGGCTTTCGGCTTTCCTAAGTGTACTTCAAGTGCGAAAATTCAACCTGAGTGCTGTGAGTGATTCCTCGGCGTCTCACTCACTCTTGCTCATTTTGGGCCTGATAGGCTTTGCTACTCTAGTTCTGGCCGCTCTACGGGTCCCAGGGTCCTATGCTTCTTCCTGTCGCTCACATGGGGGTGGGTCGCTGGGGGAGTGCCCCAGTGTGTCCCTGGATGGGTCAGGTTTTGTTTTGGTTTGACTCTGGGAATCCGACGTCCGATTTACCAGTGGTTCGATTGTGGGAATCGGACCAGGTATATCAGGGCTGAGTGGTAGCCTTAAGGTTTGCGTGTTCGATTCTCAAGAATCGGACGGGCAAGTGTTCGAGGAATCGGCCAAGAGGGTCCGATTTTGGGCGGTCCGATCGGACCGGGTAGTCCGATTCTTAGTGGTCCGATTATGGATGGGTCCGATTCTGGGAATCGGACCGGACAGGTGGTCCGATTGGTAATGTGTATTACTTCATCCGATCGGACAGGGTGGGTCCGAGTCAGAGCGTCCGAGTGGTCCGATTGTCCGAGTCGGACAAGTTGGTCCGAGCGTCCGATTCTCAAAATCGGACGGGTTGGTCCGAGTGCCACATGGCACGTCCGATCGGACTAGTTGGTCCGAGCCTAGTAGTCGGACAGGTCGTTCCGATCGGACGGTTGTTCGAGTGTCCGATTCTGGGAATCGGACACTGGGTCGGACGTCCGATTCCGCCAGTCCGATGAGCTTGCGCACACGGATTTGCTCGATTTTCTCCAGATGTTTTATCCTATTGACCATGCGATTAACCAGCGACGGAGTTGAAGTGGTGCGGAGGAGATCGGTTACCTGGGAGTTGCCGAATGTGATGTCCTCGGTGCCCTGGTCGATCGGACGGCTGCCAAGCTCGCTCACTCTCTCACTCTCTATCTCTCTCGCTCTCCGTTGGTTGGAAATGGGGTTCTCTTGCCCTCCCAGAGTTTATACCCTGCTAGTTCTGCCCTGAACACTACAGATTCCTTCCCTGGCGTTTCCTATGCAGTTACCTTTGCATTTACTCCATTTTTCCTTTCGTTTCCTGTGGTTTTTCCCCTGTTTCACAGCAACAGCCCTCTGCCTCTTTGTGTGTGATTTTCCACTGCTAATCTATCCTAAACACAACCTGAATCGAAAGCAAAACACTGAACTAGTTTCTCCATGTTTTCCAATCATTAATAACCAGATTATTCCAAAATACTTACTTGTTTTGAAGATCGAAAACACCCAACTTCTTACCTATCTCAAGCTCCGTTTCGGGGATGAATACCCTACTTCGATGCTCGATATGAGGTACGCAAGTGCTCAAGCTTGAATTCGTTGGTCCCAGCAACGGAACCAAAATGTGGGAGCTTTCGCTCAACCGCCAAGACCCACGGATCGCTTATTGCTTCAAGCGTTCCAAGCGAGCTCTAATGGCTATCTCTCACCTAGCCGGCGTGCCGTCGATCCTACAAATGCAGTGAACTTACCTTGATGCTCGATCAAGTACCCTCCTCTCTCTTGGACTCCGGTAGCTCCATGATTCTAGATGCTAGCTCAAGCATCCTCAAGCCTCCTCCATCTCCAAGCTCCATCCTCCATAGCCGCGTGCGCAAGAGAAGAGAAGAGAAGTAGAGGAGAGGAGATGGTGAAGAGCTTCACCCTCTTGATCCCTCACTCTCACACACACACACTCCCTCACACTCTCACACTCCCTCTCTCAAGAGCACACACAAGCAAGAAGGAGAGAAGAAGAGAGGAAGAAGAAGACTAGTTTTGCCACACACCAAAGAATGAGCTCTTCATTCACTTTTCAACCTTATATACAAAACCCTACTTCCCTTTTGGGCGGTCATCCCCTTTTCCCTTTTTTACATGGCTGATCATAGCCTAGGCCCTGTTTTCCATTGTCCTTTTATCTTCCTCGTTTCCTTTTCACCGCCCTTCTACATTTACAAATTGCACGGGTGAGAGCCCGACACTCTTTTACAAGATTTTAGGGTGCGCTTTTTTATTCAAAAATGCGCCTTTCCCTTTTTGTGTTTGCCTTGGACTTTTAAGGTTGTCCTTGCACTTTTGGCCTTTTCTCCTTTTCTTTCTTCAGTCGGGCTACCTTTTTTTCGCCTTTGCCCTGCGTCTTTTCCACTTTCTTTTGCTTTCTTCGTGTTGGGGTTAACACTAGCCATTAATATAGGGGATGACTTAGTCCCTTGCATTAGATGATTGGATGATACCTTCACCATGCTAGCCAAGAGCTATGAACAGCTAGACTTAGGGCTCCTAAGCGAGCCATTAGCAGATGTACACTCCTTGCCATGCACCTGGGAAGAGTCTGAATTCATGTTCGTCAAGGTTTCCATGGTAGCTGAGGAATTGATCGCCACCAAAATCTCTTGAGAGCAAACTCATGCACACAACAACTGATCACACTCTATAGTACGAGCAAAGTCTCTATAACAAGCCAAGAGCTAGAAGAGTTGAAAAAACTAGCAAGCTCTGACTCTTCTTTTTTGTGCAAATAGTACGCTCTTTGTCTCCAATTGGGAAGAAGAGGGCTACCAAATTATGACCAATGCCGAGCAGAGACGGGCAATCAAAACCTTCAATTATGACCCAACCTATGTGACTCCTACCTCTTTTAGATTATTGGCTATTGGCCATAAACAATTGATCATTATAAGACCACATCATGGCCCACCCCTCTTTTGATCAAATCCTAACCAAGGAATAACTACATATCACTAGCAGGATGAATTTTGGTGGCTTCCTCACACTGATGTCTTGATCTACATTACGCATGTAGGCATTAAACCTCATGACATGGACCATCATGTGCACTTGGAGTATAATCCAAACTTCTACGATTGGCTCATGACAAAGTAAAGCATAGCACACATGTGGTTCATGCCCTTAACCCTTTGTTCTCCAATCCTAGGAAGGATTTTCATCACTCTTGGGGAGGAGAAGGTAAGGAAAAAAGATGGGGTAAGGCAAATAAGAAGACATGAATTGAACGTTAAACTGAACTATAAAAAAGCAAAAAGGATAGATAAAAGTCGATTCGTACTCAGGAAAAATTTCATGAAATTCTAGGTGAAACTATGTGGACTGACTGAAGCAAAAATTTTAATTGTGTACCGAGCAATTCATCTTTCCATAAGCATATATTCACAAACCTCTCATTTTTTTGCAAAGAGTCATTTCAAGTAAACTAATAGTGAGCTATTACATCATGATAGGAACTCGAGATGGCCAAGCATGATAAAGGCAGCAAGCTCCCATTCACAGAAGAAGAGCAAGACACATGTGTCCTAACAACAGAAATAAGGGCCTTCAATCAACTTAAATTTAGAAGCATTCAGAACTTAGAAAGTGTAGTGATGAAAGAGCTATTAGTAAAATATATGGTCAACTAGGGTAACCTTGATAAATATATGGACAAGGTTGGCCAAGCCATCGACTATAACAAGTGCATGGAATTCATGTGGACTTTGGATGTGAATAGGCACCATGGCATTGTGATAATGAGACAAGGAGGAGAGTATCAGAAAGTAGAAGTGGAGTTAAGCCCCAAAATGGTGGAAAGAGCTGGTCAATAAGCCTGAGAGGTGGCCCAAAAGAGATGTCCACATTATATTAGAGATGGACAAGGCCCAAGACAACATGAATGATGGAATTAGCCTAGCCGACATCCCCAACCCTAACATCAAGATGCAAGCAAAGACAGTCCATGCCCTATTCTCGAGTTAGAGGCACAATACCTTGATTAGTAGTATTGAAGTGCCCCTAGTCGAAAGCCTCACGGCCAAGTCTCTGGATGAAATCAATTGGAATGGCTATGTGCGCAATACCAAATACCATGGAAACCTAAGTGAAAGCACTAGCCATAGTAGCCAAAGTAGCAAGCGGGAAGTCTTTGGCTTCCATAGTGGAGACGGTAAGGGAAAAACCGACAGTTAAGGCCTCCAACATAGGTTTTGGAGGTGTGCTCACCACCATCATCTAGGAGGCCATGGGGGACTTGGAAAGGCAAGAAGTGGTAGAAGAAACCCCCAAGCACTCACCTATGATTGCCTATGCAATCATTCGAAAAGAGGGAAGCTCCACCCGAAGTCCAGCAGTAACAAGAAGCCTCAAGCGAGAGAATTATCAGTGAGGAAGGGAAGGAGGGCTCAGTCCCATCGAGCCAAGGCACAAAAAGAAACATCAAGCTAAGCATCCTAGGGAAGAGAAAGAAAACTATGGTAGTATAAGACAAGTAGAAGCCGCATAAAAGGAATTGAGAGAATTAGAAGATGAATGAAGAAAGAAGTAGGAGGAAGAGGAATGAGTAAGAAAGGTAGAAGAGGAGTCAAGAATGGAGGAAGAGGAACAAAGAAGAAAGCAAACAAAAAATGAGGAAAGACTGAAAAGAGAAGAAGACGAGTAAATGGCCCTAGCCTTGTAGTTGTCAGTAGAGCAAGCCTCTCCGGACCTGAAGAACTCACAAGGAGAAGTCTAGGTGATGAGCTAGGTGTTGGGGGTAAAGGTGCCTCCACCTAGCCGCCCGTGTATTACTACACTTTACTACACTAGCAGTACTTGCCACTGCACACTACAAGTGACATGCTCCCATCACAGTCACTTATTCTTTATTCTTTTAGTGACAGATTGAATAAAGGAAGGCCCGGCCACACATTGTGGTTTTTGGAGTTTCCACTTTGCTCTTGCTCTCCATCTGCCATAGCTCTCATTGCCAAGCTTCTTCCTCCTAGGTTCTACTTCCCTTCCAACTGGTATCAGAGCAAAGGCATTGGAGCTTGCTCGGCATTCTCTTCAGCCCGGATTTGAAGAACTTCAACTCGAGCTTTAATGGCAGGCATGGCACCTCCATTTGCAGGTATGTTTTGATCTTCTGCCTCCTCCCCGATCTTCCCGGCCTTCATTTGGCACCTTGCAGGGCTGCATTGGAGCCCCCTGATCATTGCCAAGTGCTCAGTAGCACTGTTGAAGACTCCCCAGCCCCCAACAACAGCTAGTACAAAATGCGATGCATTTTTAGGGGGTTGGGGTGATCCACTTTTGACATTTCTAGCTCCTTCCTCGGCTTCTCGGCATTGTTTGCAAGCTTTCCGATCATCTTTGGACTCCCCGACATTTGTTCTTGGCTCTCAGATTTTTGTTATGAGTGCTTCCACCTTCTGCCATTGTTGTATACACAATCCCATGATTGTCAAAAATAGGGCAGCACTTGATATTTGATGTCTGATGCTTCTTGGCATTGCCCGTTTGATGCCCGGATGTTATGGGATGCTATGCCTATGCTTTGGGACTGATTTGAGCAGATTTGGGCATCGATTGAGCTTCATTTGACAGTGAATATGCTGTTGTAATACAGTGGGTTGAAGCTAATTTACTTGGTGTATCCATTGGTTCTTGGATACGGGGTGCTTACCGGTGATTTGAATGATCATACCAATGTATTTGGAGATTGTCAAATAATTCTTTTTTGGTTTCGAAATGCTTTTAAGCTTGGATTAGGCTCCGTCTTGGTTGTCATTCACTAGCATTTGGATTGAGTTGGCATGCTTTGGACCTGTTTATGCTTATTGTCACTACTTGACATTTAGGCCTCTTGCATTTATGCTTTGATCAGATATGGATGCCACTTGGTTTGCCCATGCATGATAGCCACTTGGAGCTTCGTCTTTGGATGTATTTGAGCATTGTGGACCTACTGGGCATTACATTAGTTGTCAGTTACATGCTATTTGAACTTTCAGGCTTATGCTTTACGGGTCTGAGATAGCTTGGGATTTATGCTCTGGATGTATGGATGTACCCTATTGGGATTTGGAATGTCTGATGCTATGTACTCAATGTATTTGAGTGTTTATTGCTCTATTTGCATCTGACTTTAGTTCCAATGGGAGGCTTTTGGCATATTTAGATGTACACAGAGTTTTACTTACACTTGAGCTTGAGCTTATGGGACAGTTACATGCATTTGCTCTCTTGAGAGCTTTATGTTTGCAGATAGTCTGTAGTGGGCTGATTTGATATGCCTTTTGGGGCAAGCACCTATCTCTGTCACAGGTTCGTCAGTTTTGTATGCATCTTGGATGGTTATGCATTGAGCTTCTTGCTCTATCAGTTGTGCTTGTGCTTGGTCTCTTCTCTTACCCCAAGACCCATTACATACATGACTTCTAGACCTATGAGATGTATCTTGCTTGACAGGTTATTGGTTTGACAGTTCTTGGTACCTTCTTGTCCCTTGACACTCACTGTTGGATGTATCTTGCTACTTGGCAGTTGCAGTGACATATGTATCAGTGATTGCTTCACCTTGGGACAATGTTACATAGTGCTGTAATTTATTCCAGCAAGTTGAAATCTGTAGATTTCGAGCACTTGTATGAGGGTAATGCTTACTATTTGATGTTATCTTGGTCATATTTGGTGGACAGATGGTTCTCTTGGTGAAATCCACCCTTTCAACCAGTTTTAGCAGTGGTTTTAGTGCATTTTTTGCTAATTACAACCACTTGCAATTTTGAATTTTTGATTTGATTTGGGATAGTATGGCTGGACATATGAAAGACACAGCTCTCTTTAATATTGCCAAGTTGGATGGTACCAACTATGGGTATTGGAAGTCCTAGATATGGCAAGTTTTGGTGCAGAAGTTGCAGATTAAACCATTGCGTTTCAAGGGTGCTAGACCCGAGGATATGTATGTTGATGTTTGGATGGAAGTTGATGAGCTATGCAAGTCTACCATTATCTTGTCACTCTCAGAAGAGGTCCATCATAATGTTGTTGAAAATGAGAATCAGAGTGCATGGGACTTATGGGAGAAGATTCAAGAGCTTTATGCGCAGCAGAGTTCTGCGTCATAGATGTATTGGCTGAAGTAGGTAATGAACCTTTGCATGAAGGAGGGGTCATCCCTATCATCTCATTTCAGCCAGTTTCATGCTATCATGAAGAATTTGTTGTCACAGGGTATTGTGTTCAAAGACAACTTGCACCCGTTGTTTCTACTTGGCACCTTGCCTAAATCATGGGATGCCTTCCGTATTGCCATATGTAGAAACAAGCTTGATGGGCTAAAAATCAAAGATGTTGAGAGTGCTTTATTGACTGAGGAAATCAACAGGAAAAACAATGATGCTTCCCACTCTTCACATGCATTGACCGTCAGAGGTGGCAGACATGGCAGGCATGATAATGATCATAAGGGCAAGGACTCTCAAAAGTCCAGGTCCAAGTCACGTAGCCGCAGCAAGTCCTGTGGACGGAAGTCTGATCGTACCTACCATTATTGTTGGCAAGAAGGACATATTAGGCTGCAGTGCCATAAGATGTGCAATGATAAGTGTAAGGAAAATGGAAAAGAGAAAGTACAGGAAAAGTCTTCTAAGCGCAGTATTGTACCTGCAAAGTCCAGTGTGAAGATAGAAGAGGCTAATGTCATACAGGCCACTAATTCAGATGAGGATTACATACTTGTAGCTTCTTCATGCGATGCCTTACAAGATCCTAAGACACATTCTATGTATGCACAATGCTGGCTTTTGGATTCGGGTGCGTCATTTCATGTGACACCCTATAGAGATTGGTTTCACACCTATTGTACCAACTCTGGTTCTGTGCATCTTGGTGATGATAGGTCTCTTGACATTATGGGCATTGGAGATGTTAGGCCTGCAATTTTCTTTTGCTAGTCCTTTTGTTTTGCACGATGTACGGCATGTACCTGTGTTGACTCACAGCCTTATGTTAGCTAGACAGCTTGATGATGTAGGGTATTTTGTGTCTTTTGGAGACTCTGCATGGAAGATTACTCGTGGCAGGCTTGTGCTTGCAAGAGGTGCCAATTTTGGTAGCCTTTATCTTTTACTTGTATCTAGAACTACCTTTAATCATGTTTTGTCTGTGGGTTCTATCCCCAATGTATCCCTTTGGCATCCTTGTTTGGGGCATATGTCCCTTAAAGGAATGAAAATGCTCTGTGCTTTGCAGTATCTTCTACCTTTTAACTCTTTGCATTTTGATTCTTGTGATCATTGTTTGTATGGTAGGTAGACTAGGAATACACATAAAAAGTTTGGTAAGGAACGCATGGGTGAGCCCTTGGCTCTTAGGCACTCAGATGTATGTGGGCCCATGCCCTGTCAGTCACTAGGTGGGGCAAAGTATTTTGTTACTTTCATAGATGATTACTCACGTAAGGTTTGGGCTTATCACATAAAGAGAAAATCTGATGTCTTAGACACATTTCAGCACTGGCTTGCATTAGCAGAGAACTAGTCTAGGAATAGATTGAAATGCCTAAGGTTAGATAATGGGGGTGAGTATGTATTACGTCCTTTTGAGAAATTTTGTGATGAGCGGGGTATTAAGTGTCAGTTGACCACCCCTTACACCCCTCCCCAGTATGGTATGACTGAACACATGAATAGGACCATTCAAGAAAGGGTCCGTAACATGCTTAGCTAGGCTGGCTTACCGCATCACTTTTGGGCTGAGGCAGTTACTACTGTAGTGCATCTCATTAATAGGTCACCTAGTAGTGGCATTGAATTTTAGGTTGTAGAGAAGGTATGGTCAGGCAAGCCCCCCTCTTATGATCATTTGCATATCTTTGGATGTGAGGCATTCTACCATGTGCCCAAGGACAAACACAATAAGCTAGATCCTAAAAGTGTCAAATGCATTTTCATTGGCTATGGAGATTCAGGAGAGATTGGTTACCATCTATGGGATCCATAGGCGTGGAAAGTGATCCGCAACTGTGATGTCATCTTTCACGAGGACAAAATGCATATGCAGCTTGAGAAAGTGGTTGAGGTACGCAAAGTTATCTTTCAAGAGGAGCCACGTGCTCCTATATAGCCCCGCTCCACGGCTGGCTAGACAGCATGCAACATCAGCTGATGCTCATGGCCCACATGTTAGACATGCTGATGTTAGATAGGATGTTGGTCAGGCAGCAGAGCCTAGGTTGTGGCATTCTACTAGAGATAGACGACCTCTTAATTATTTTGCACCCTCTATGGATTATGTATTGGTTACAAATGCAAGAGAGCCTCTCACTTATGATGAGGCTATGCGTAGGGGTGATTGTCACTCTTGGGAGAGGGCTATGCAGTCTAAGCTTGACTCATTGCATAAGAATCAAACTTGGGATTTGGTTTCCTTGTCTTAGAGTAAGAAGGCTTTGCCATGTAAGTGGGTGTATAAGCTGAAAAGTACCCCTGGACACCCCAAGCCGACATACAAGGCTCGATTGGTTGCTAGGGGCTTTAAGCAGGAGCATGGCGTTGACTTTGATGAAGTCTTTTCTCCTGTGGTCAAGATGACCACCCTATGCTTAGTCTTGGCTTTGGTTGCATAGCTTGACCTGGACTTGTACCAGATGGATGTCACGATGAATTTTTTACATGGGGATTTGCATGATGAGATTTACATGGAGCAGCCTAAGGGCTTTACAGACCCTGGTAGGGAACACCTTGTGTGATGGTTCTTTACTAATTTTGGCACTCTATGTGGATGATATGCTTTTAGCAGGGATAGCTCATGAGGAGCTAGATGCTCTTAAGGCTCAACTCAAGAAGATCTTTGAGATGAAAGATGTGGGACAAGCCTCTCATATACTTGGTATGCGCATTACACGTGACAGATCTTATAGACTACTCTATTTGTCACATAGGGAGTACATTCATAAAGTCCTTGGGCGCTTTCGTATGCAGGATGTTAAGCCTATTGGCTATCCATTACCTTCTCATGTGAAGGTTTCATAGGCCGATTGTCTGCAGACAGATGAGCAGAGGGCGGAGATGGCCAAGATTCCCTATGCATCAGCAGTGGATAATCTTATGTATGCCATGATACCCACCTGTCCAGATATAGCATTTGCAGTTGGGGTTGTGGCACGCTACATGGCTACACCTGGCAAGAAACATTGGGATGCCGTAAAGGGTATCATGAGGTACTTGAAGGGCACAACAGATATGTGCCTTTGCTATGGCAATCAGGATACAGGAGTCATGGGGTACATTGACTCTGATGATGCAGGACATGCAGATATTAGGAAGTCCACTTCTGGCTATATGTTCACTTATGCTGGAGGGGCTATCTCTTGGATGTCCAGGGCGTAGAAGTGTACGACTCTTTCTACTATAGAGGCTGAGTATATTGCAGCCACAAAGGCTTGCAAGGAGACTATCTTGTTAGATCGTTTGATTGCAGACCTTGGTATGACAGATGCTATGCCTACGTTGCATTCAGACTCTATGAGTGCCATTAAGTTGGCCAAGAATCTGGTCTTCCATGCGAAGACAAAACATATTGAGGTGAGGTATCACTTCATTCACGAGGTCATTGAGGACAGGTCTGCTGACCTTGTCAAGATTAAGACTGAGCAAAATCCTATAGACTTGCTCACGAATAGCCTCACTATAGAACACTTTGCCTTCCTCAGGAGATTGATGGGAATTGGATGAGATGACATCTTTTTCCTCATCCTGTTGTACATGTGTACATGTTGTACTATCTTTTTTTTTCTTTTCTCTCTCACTGGGGCAAATTCACCTTTAAGTGGGAGGTTTTTGGGGGTAAAGGCACCTCCGCCTAGCCGCCCGTGTATTACTACACTTTACTACACTGACAGTACCCGCCATTGCACACTGCAAGTGGCGGGCGCTCGTCACGGTCACTTATTCTTTATCTTTTAGTGACAGTTTGAATAAAGGAAGGCCCGGCCACACATTATGGTTGTTGGAATCTCCACTTTGAGTTTCTCTCTCTCTCTCTTGCTCTTGCTCTCCATCCACCATAGCTCTCACTGCCAAGCTTCTTCCTCTTGGGTTCTACTTCCCTTTCACTAGGCTCCAACGTTGCAATAGAAGAAAGAGCTAAAGGGCCCATTGTGACATGCAAGGGAAAGGCCCCCATGAACCCACCACCATCGGCCCTAATTGCCATGCCAATCATCACCGAGGAGACCTCAGAAGGGGGAGTGGACCAAAGCAATACGGTGGCATGGGTGTAATACATGCTAAACTCAGTGAAGCAGCTTAGCCCAGTGCTCAGTGGTGGCGGAGCACCAATAATAGGGACAAAGATCCTTGTTGCCATAGACATAGAATCTAGAAAGGATCCAAAGAAGTCCAAGGTTAAAGCATCCACAATGTCTATGCCATTAGCCACGCTGGCAGTGATGAACCATGACAAGTGTGTGTAGAAGCTCTTAGTCCAACTTGAAAAGATGAAGGAAGATAAGAAGGCTGCCATGGCATAGTTGGAGGTGGAAAAGGACACATTTGCTGCCTACCAACAACTAGAGAAGACAAAGTAGAGAACCATCTATCAGAGGTAGTTGAATGACCTAAAGAAGGAATTAGAAGCAAGGAAGAAAATGGAGACAAAGAAGAAAGAAGAAAGTGCAAAAGAGGTACAAGTGGAAAAGGTAGAGGGAGAAATGGGGCTAGAAATAGACTTCTCAAGCCTCATACAAGGGCAAAAGGAATATGGAGGAGTAATTCGTACAATTAAAGAACCTAGGAGAGGAGCTCACCGAGGAGGTAAAGAGGGTAAAGACACAAGCCCATGTAGAGTTCTAGAAGGAGAGGAGCCAAAAGAAATGACTAATGAAGGAATTGCAAGAGGTTAAGGCCCAAAGGGACAAAGAGTCAACTAAAAAGCTGCTGGAGGTGGAGAATCGACTCCTCAGGACCCTCCAAAAGCAAGAACGACTAAAAAAAGAGCCGAGTCACCACAAACACAACAAGGAAAAGATGATGCCAATATGGAAAGAACAAGAAGAGGTGGTGAAAACACTGTCACAAGAGTTGCAGCTAAGTCAAGGCAAGATGGAGGAGAAGGCTAAGGCTTGGGAAGAGAAGAACCTTGGAAGAGTCAATGACTTGGATGAACACCTTGCCCTAGTAGAAAGTAGGAGAATCATGGCAGAAGCAAGGGTTGAAGTAGTGAAGGTAGGGCTAGAAGTCTAGCAACATGCCTTCTTAAATGCAGTACTTCATGTAACTTAGGCTAGGGATGATGACCCTGTGGAAGGGCTAAAGAGGAACCTGGAGGTCACAAGGAGAGCCATAAAATATGGGCTCCCAGAGCACACCCCAAGAACCAGCACTAGCACAAGCTTGGCACAACAACAGAGGTAACTTTTGATGCAAGTGGGGCTCTCGATGAAGGAGTTAGAGCATCTTGGAATGGGAGAGCATGAGCACCTAGAGCAACCGAGGACAGCGGCCCAAGCCAAATCTCCAAGGGATGAGGGGCTCGATTTTGAGCAACATGATGACATTGAGGTACAGCCCAGTGAATAGAACCCTCCCTCACCTCCATCAACAAAAGAAAAAGGCCAAGAAGAAGAAGATCCTACCACCACAAAAAAAATAGTTGAGGTTGAAAGGAAATGCAGAGAGTTGGTTGACTTCACAAGGGGAAAGTTTAATGCAAGACCACAAGACATGCCCGATGTCGAGAAGATGCAAATCAAGGAACAATTGCCTATCAATTGGTTACTAGAATCAAACCATTGGGAGTAGTGGGAGAACGAATGTAGGCCATTTGAATTTGAATTCTTCTACCCTTTTGCCCTGAGTCGTGTGCTACTCCATCTAATGGTTGAAGGAGCAATCTAGGTCCTAAAAAGGCTAGGGAAGTGGTGGCTAGATGAGAGGATTAGAAATCCCACGTTATGGAGAAGAGAGCTTGTGAAGTACTGGGAGGATAAGGTCACGAAAGAGCCAAGAAAAGTCCAAGGCTATGAAGGCCAACCTAAATGGCGTCGAAAGATCAAGAACACCAATTTTGAGGCATGGATGGCTGTTTGCAATACGCTACCTTATGAAAGAGATGACTCCATCTACATGGCAGGTGCCACGGTGTGGAATTTGAATAGGGGAAGCATGGCAGGTACGACTTCCCTTTGATCCACAGTGTCAATGCCACCACTCGTGAAGAGTGCCTGACCTTTGGAGCACAAGATCTCCTACCTTACATTGCCCACTTTATGGATGAGTTCACAGCATGCCGTGATCCCACTTTCCTTACCACCTGTAATTACCTCCACTTTTTTTGAATTCTATTTAAAAAAAAACCAATAGCCTAATAAGAGCACGTGCCACCCCTCTATTTTTACATCAATGTAGGGATAGACAGTTGTGCAATGACTTGCCTAATGTTAAGGGCCGCTCTCTTGCCAACTTTTTGCATGAGCCTTTTGGAAGATATGAGTAATAGCAGATTCTCAAAATGTAATCAACCTTTCCTCTCTAATACCCCTCTCAATGTAAGGATTAACCAAAAGAGCTACATGCAAAGCCATTCCTTAGCAAATCTCTTAGGCCTCCTCGAAATGCAGCTACTGAAGAGCATCAGGATGAAATCTTGCATGCTCTCTCCCAATGTATCTCCCAATGTATCTCGCAATGCGTCTTTAAAAAAAGGGAGAAATATTTAAAAAAATAAAAATAAAAATAAAAGACCCACATGAAGAAAAAAGAAAGGTATGAAGAGCTTCTCATGTAACATCGGAGTGCCACAAACATGAAAGGGAAGTGGAACTCAGGAGGAAGAAACTTGGTGGTGAGAGCTATGGCGGATGGAGAGCAAGAGCAAGAGAGAAAGAGAAACTCAAAGTGGGAACTTCGACAACCACAATGTGTGGCCGGGCCTTCCTTTATTCAAACTATCACTAAAAGAATAAAGAATAAGTGACTGTGACGGGCGCTCGCACCTGCAGTGTGCAGTGGCAGGTACTGTCAATGTAGTAAAGTGTAGTAATACATGGGTGGTTAGGCGGAGGCACCTTTACCCCCAACAACCTCCCACTTAAAGGTGAATCTGCCCCAATGAGAGAGAAAAAAGAAAAGATAGTGCTACATGTACACATGTACAACAGGATGAGGAAAAAGACGTCATCTCATCCTATGCCCATCAATCTCCTGAGGAAGGCAAAGCACTCGGTAGTGAGGCTTTTTGTGAGCAAGTCTGCAAGATTTTTCTCAATCAGAATCTTGACAAGGTCAACAGACGTGTCCTCAATGACTTCATGAATGAAGTGATACCTCACCTCAATATGTTTCGTCTTTGGATGGAAGACCGGATTCTTGGCCAATTGAATGGCACTCATAGAATCTGAATGTAGTGTGGGCATAGCACTTGTCATACCAAGGTCTGCAATATACTTAGTGTAATATACTTAGTGTCTTGGACATCCAAGAGATAGCCCCTCCAGCATAAGTGAACACATAGCCAGAAGTGGACTTCTTACTATCTGCATGTCCTGCATAATCAGAGTTAGTGTACCCCACAACTCATGTATCCTGGCTGCCATAGCAAAGGCACATATCTGCTATGCCCTTCAAGTACCTCATGATACTCTTGACAGCATCCCAATGTTTCTTGCTAGGTGTAGCCATATAACGTGCCACAACCCCAACTGCAAAAGCTATATTTGGACAGTGGCTATTATCGCATACATAAGACTGCCCACGACAAATGCATAGAGAATATTGGCCATCTTGGCCCTATGCTCATCTGTTTGCAGACAATCGGCTTGTGAAACCTTCACATGAGAAGGTAAGGGACAATCAATAGGCTTAACATCATGCATGCAGAAGCACTGAAGGACTTTATGAATGTACTCTCTCTGTGACAGATAGAGAAGTCCCTGAGATCTATCGCACGTAATGCATATACCAAGTATATGAGAGGCCTGTCCCAGATCTTTCATCTCAAAGCTCTTTTTGAGCTGAGCCTTAAGAGCATCTAGCTCCTCATGAGCTATCCATGCTAAAAGAATGTCATCCACATAGAGTACCAAAATTCGTAAAGAACTGTCATGGGCTTTCTTTGTGTACAAGCACGGATCCATAGCACTATGGCTATAACCCTGTGACTACATGAATGTATCAAACTTATGGTACCATTCCTTAGGTGCCTGCTTCAAGTCATATAGACTCTTCTTTAGCTCGCATACTAGGTGTTCCCTACCAGGGTTTGTAAAGCCCTTATTCTCTTCCATGTAAATCTCATCATGCAAGTCCCCATATAGAAAAGTTGTCTTGACATCCCTCTGGTACAAGTCCAGGTCAAGCTGTGCAACCAAGACCAAGACTAAGCGTAGGGTGATCATCTTGACCATAGGAGAAAAGACTTCATCAAAGTCAATACCATGCTCTTGCTTAAAACCCTTAGCAACCAATCAAGCCTTGTATGTCGACTTGGGGTGTCCAGGGGTACTTTTCAGCTTGTACACCCACTTGCATGGGAAAGCCTTCTTACCTTGAGGCAAGGAAACCAAATCCCAAGTTTGATTCTTATGCAATGAGTCAAGCTCAGATTGCATAGCCCTCTCCCAAGAGTGACAATCACCCCTGCGCATAGCCTCATTATAAGTGAGAGGCTCTCCTGCATCTGTAACCAGTGCATAATCCATAGAGGGTGCAAAATGGTCAAGAGGTCATCTATCTTTGGTAGAACGCCTCAAGTCAGGCTCTGCTGCCTAACCAACATCTTGTCTAATATCAGCATATCTAACATCTAGACCATGAGCATCAGGTGATGCTGCATGTTGTCTATCTGGCCGTGGAGTGGGCTGAAAGGAAGTAGGTAGCTCCTCCTGAAAGATAACTCTGCGTACCTCAACCACTTTCTCAGGCTACATATACATTTTTTTCTCAAGAAAGATGACATCATGGCTGTAGATCACTTTCCACACCTACGAATCCCATAGACAATAACCCATCTCTCCTACATCTCCATAGCCAATGAAAATGCATTTGACACTTTTAGGATCTAGCTTATTGTGTTTATCCTTGGGCACATTTATCCTTGGGCACATGGCAGAATGCCTCACATCCAAAGACACACAAATGATCACTTTCCACACCTACGGATCCCATAGACGATAACCCATCTCTCCTACATCTCCATAGCCAATGAAAATGCATTTGACACTTTTAGGATCTAGCTTACTGTGTTTATCCTTGGGCACATACTAGAATGCCTCACATCCAAAGACACGCAAATGATCATAACAGGGGGGACTTGCCTTCCCATACCTCCTCTGCAACCTGAAAGTCAATGCCACTGCTACGCGACCTGTTAGTGAGATGCAATGCAGTAGTAACTGCCTCAGCCCAAAAGTGATGTGGTAAGCCAGCTTGGCTAAGCATGCTATGGACCCTTTTCTGAATGGTCCTATTCATGCGTTCAGCCATACCATTCTGGGGTGGGATGTAAGGCGGTCAATTGATGCTTAATACCCCGCTCATCACAAAACTGCTCAAAAGCACGTGATACATACTCACCCCCATTATCTGACCTTAGGCATTTGAGCCTTTTCCCAAACTGGTTCTCTGCCAATGCAAGCCAACATTGGAATGTGTCTAAGACATCGAATTTTCTCTTTATGGGATAATCCCAAACCTTATGTGAGTAATCACCTATGAAAGTAACAATGTACTTTACCGCACCAAGTGATTGACAGGGTATGGGCCCACATACATATGAGTGCACAAGAGCCAAGGACTCACCCATGCGTTTCTTACCATACTTTTTATGCATATTTCTAGTCTGCCTGCCATACAAACAATGATCACAAGAATCAAAATGCGAAGAGTCAAGAGGTGGAAGATACTGCAAAGCACTGAGCATTTTCATTCCTTTAAGAGACATATGCCCCAAACGAGCATGCCAAAGGAATACATGGGGAATAGAACCCACAGACAAAACATGATCCAATGTAGCTCCAGATACAAGTAAGGGATAGAGGCTGCCAACGAGTAATCTTCCATGTAGAGTCTCCAAAAAACGCAAAATACCTTGCATCATTAAGTTGTCCAGCTGACATAAGGCTGTGAGTCAACACAGGTACATGCCGTACATCATGCAAAACAAAAGAACTGGCAGAAGGAAACTGAAGCCTAACATCTCCAATGCCCACAATGTCAAGAGGCCTGTCATCACCAAGACGCACAGAACCAGACATGGTACGATAGGTATGAAACCAATCTCTACAGGGTGTCACATGAAAGGACGCACCTGAATCCAAGAGCTAGCACTGCACATATATAGAATATATCTCAAAAGTCTGTAAGGCATCGGATGAAGAAGATGCAAGTATGTAATCATCATCTGAATCAGTGACCTGCATGACATGAACCTCTTCTATCTTCACACTAGACTTTGCAAGTACAATACTGCGCTCAGAAGACTTTTCCTTAACTTTTTCTTTTCCCTTTTCCTTGTGCTTCTCATCGCGCATTTTATGGCACTGCGGCCTAATATGTTCTGGTTTCCCACAATAATGACAGGTAAGACTTGATTTCCATCCACGGGACTTACTGCGACCACGTGACTTGGACCTGGACTTTTGAGAGTCCTTGCCCTTATGATCATTATCATGCATGCCATTTCTGCCACCTCTAATGGTCAATGCATGTGAAGAGCGGGAAGCATCATTGTTTCTTATGTTGATTTCCTCAGTCAATAAAGCACTCTCAATATCTTTGATTTTCAACCCATCAGGCTTGTTCGTGCATATAGCAGTACGAAAGACATCCCATGATTCAGGCAAGGTGCCAAGCAGAAACAATGGGTGCAAGTTGTCTTTGAACTCAATACCCTATGATAACAGACTCTTCATGCTAGCATGAAACTGACTGAAATGAGATGAAAGGGAGGTCCCCTCCTTCATGTGAAGGTCCATTAGCTGCTTTAGCCAATACATCTATGACGCACGACTCTGCTGCGCATAGAGCTCTTGAATCTTCTCCCATAAATCCCATGCACTCTGATTCTCATCTTCAACAACATTATGATGGACCTCTTCTGAGAGTGACAAAATAATGGTAGACTTGCATAGTTCATCAACTTCCATCCAAACATCATCATCCATATCCTCAGGCTTGACACCCTTGAAATGCAAGGGTTTAATTTACAACTTCTGCACCAAAACCTGCCATATTTGGGACTTCCAATACCCATAGTTGGTACCATCCAACTTGGCAATGTTAAAGAGAGCTGTGTCTTTCAAATGACTAACCATATTGTTCCAAATCAAAGCAAAAAAGTAAAATTACAAGGTGTTGTAATTAGCAAAAAATGTACTAAAACCACTACTAAAACTGACTAAAAGAGTGGATTTCACCAAGAGAAGCACTTGTCCACCAATTATGACCAAACAAGATCAAATAGTAAGCATTACCCTCATAGAAGTGCTCAAAATCTGTAGATTTCAGCTTGCTATAATAAATGACAGCAGTATGTAAAACTGTCCCAAAATGAAGCAATCACTGATACATATGTCACTGCAGCTACCAAGTAGCAAGATACATCCAACAGTGAGTTTCTAGAGGGTACAAAAATTTGTCAAACCAATAACCTGTCAGGCAAGAGACATCCCATAGGTCCAGAATCCATGCATGTAATGGGTCTCAGGGTAAGAGAAGAGACCAAGCACAAGCACAACTGATAGAGCAAGAAGCTCAATACATAACCATCCAAGATGCATACAAAACTGACAAACTTATGACACAGATAGGTGCCTGCCCCAATAGGCATATCAAATTAGCCCACTACAGAAAAACTACAAACATAAAGCTCTCAAGAGAGCAAATGCATGTAATTGTCCCACAAACTCAAGCTCATCTATAAATAAGACGATGTGTATATTCGAATATACCAAGAGGCTCCCATTGGAAATAAATTCAAATGCAAAGAGAGAAAACAATGCTCTAATACATCAAATACATAGCATCAGACATGCCAAATCCCAGTAGAATACATCCGGAGCATAATTCCCAAGCTATCTCAGACCCGTAAAGTATAAGCCTAAAAGCATTCAAGGAGCATGTAACTGACAACCAATTGTAATGCCCAGTAGATATCTAGCTCTGAGCCACCAAGGCTCTCCGTGTATGTATGTTTGTTTCTGTGTGTATGTGTTCACACACATTTGTGAATCCCATGATAGCAAAGAAATAAGGAAGGACTCAAAGTTTGTGGTAGAATCCATGAGAGTGCGCAAAGGAAGAGAAACACGAACACAAAGAGGAGCATAAAGAGAGAGAGAGAGAGAGAGAGAGAGAGAGAGAGAGAGAGAGAGAGAGAGAGAGAGAGAGAGAGAGAGAGAGAGAGAGAGAGAGAGAGAGAGAGAGAGAGAGAGAGAGAGAGAGAGAGAGAGAGAGAGAGAAGGCAGAAGACGAAGGAAGAACGCTACATTGATGGAAGAAGAATGCTGATACAATGGAGATGATGGACATATCAGTCCCTGCACATAGCCGCCCAAAGCATCGGTGAGAACACTAGATCAAGTTGATGATGATGGCAACACCAAGCATGGAGAGTTAGAGTGTTAGAATGTGCACTTGTAAAGGGAAGACTAAAGAATGAAGTATGTGTGTCTGCCAAGTGAGGGGATTGGCTATAAATAGCCATAAATACCCAAATTTGGCCAACTTGTACTAGAGGATGCCATAAATGCTAGTCAGCCAGTAATAAATGCTAATCATTGAAGAATAAAATGCCAAAACAATCATAGATAACAATGCTAATGTTTGGTGGGTGTTGGTAGATTGTGGAAAGAAGTACCTAGCCTAGGAATGCATACAAGAAGCTAACAAATAAAGAAAATGCACCTAAACTACTAGAGCTCCTATGTCTCCATCAATCTCTAATAGGAGCTCACAACCAAGAGATGATAGACTGACATAACTAACATAACAAGGTCACCTATTACTCACCTTATTATCCTAGTTGCTATCAAAGGGAGTGGTAGATGGCCTGAGGTTTCAAGCTCCTTGTATGCTAAGCTATGGTGGAAGAAGAGGGGAAGAAGAAGAGAAGGAGATGAAGAAAATTCAAGAGAGGGCTTCACCCTCTATGTTCCTCAACCTCTCTCACCCCCCTCTCTCTCGGAAGCAAGAAGGAAGAGCAGAAAGCTTGAGCTAACAAAATTTCATATACAAGAAAGAGGTATCTATTTACTTTTATGCACTTTGGCTTTTGGGCAGATGATTTTAGGTAAAAATAAATACATATTGCGCACAAGCTTGTCAATAGTTGCAAATTTTCCAAATGTAACTTTGGGTAATATTACAATTTTCATGAGAATGAGAATTTTCTCTATTGCATGTTTACAAAAATATAATGTCCTCTCATCTATAAGTAATGAATGAGATGAAATTACAAATGCACCTTATAAATGGGTGGTACATAAATTAATATAATGAAGTTCATAAAATTTTTCTTCCTAAAAATAAATTTGACATTTTGAGTGGGCTTCTCTAGCTTTGGCATTGTATCCTTAATTGTCTTCATTGCCTCTTAAGATTAGATGAGTGCCAGCTTGTTAACTCTTTCCATTGAAGGTAGCTTGCATTGTAGACATGGAATGATGGCATGTTAGTGTTGTGGTCCATTGGAGAAGCAATGGTTGGCATTGTGTAAATCATGATGGATGTTAGTGATGTGGTCCATTGGAGGAGCAATCGTTGGCATTATGCAAATCATGCTAGTGAAGGTGAAGAATGCATCTAGTTGTTTTGGTAGATGGTGGCTAAGTTTGTGATTGGTAACAAGATTTTGCAAAGGTTTTTGTCATTGTGATAGTAGCACACTTGGTTGGTGGTCATTTCTTGTTGGATGAAACATTCAGGGTTGGGGGGTAGATGGATTGTGAGGTATAAAAGGTGGAAGAATACCTGGTAAAAGTAGAAGTGATGGCTTGTGTTCTCTACAAAACTTTGTACTTGCAGTCAAAACCTCATAGGTGTTTAACTTTTAAGGGGAATGCTAGTCTTTTATGCTCATGCACAAGACATATTTTGTTGGATTGTGAGATTTGGTCGAGTCTGGAGTGTTGTCTCACACTTGAGGACCTAATCTATATATAGGTTATTGTGCAAATATTACTTGAGTGCACATGCTTACATAGGCTAGTATTTAGTTAGAAGACTTCATTGGGGCTCATCTTGTTGGTGGTAATTGATGAAGCATGGGAACTTAATTAGCATGTGAGGTGGTATGACTGCAAAAGTTGTTGGGTGATTTGGATGTACAAGGAGTTGGTCCAATTATCATTCATTGTGACAACATGAGCAACATACATTTAGCTAGGAACCTAATGTTCCATGCTAGGACAAAACACATTGAGGTGTTTACCCCTTTGTAAGAGAGAGGGTACTTACAAGTGAGATTGACTTGGTATATGTTATCACATAGGATCAAATAGCTGACATTTTCACAAAGGCATTGGGGATACAAAGAAACTTCAAACATTTCAAAGTTTACTTGTTCCAAAGATATAGTTGAGTTGAGGGGGAGTGTTGAGATGGTAAGCTCAACACGTGTAGACATTGATGATGGACTGCCTAGTTAGTTAATCTCAAATTCTCCTAATGAAAGCATTGATTAAAACCTTGGTATTTGGCCTTTCCACATTTGAAATTATCTTTTATAGACCCCTAAATATAGAGATGTAATCTCTCATGTTTTTCTCTTCTTTCTATTCCACATTCATTGGCCATACAATGAGGTCATCCCCATACCAGACTTCAACAAAACACATGATGAAAAGGTACTTGAGAGTAAAGAATGATGATTTCTCAATAGTGTCCAATGTACCACATTTGTCTATTTTTTCCTAAGCACAACCCAAAGACTTAATTTTTTTCAGTTAAAGATGAGGTTTTTTATCCTCGCATACATGCTAGAATTGCTCTATGAAGTAGTAGGCTCTACCATGTACTTATCTAGCTGTTTAGCAATCAAGGGTATCTTGGATCTCTCCTTGGTTCCACATTCATTAGCCACACAATGAGGTTATTTCCATGTCCATCTTTAGTGAAACACATGATGAAAAGGTCCTTTAGATTGAAGAATGATGATGTTTGGAGTCACCTAGGGTTGTGTACCACATTAATCTCTTTTTGCCTAAGCATAGCCCAAAGTCTTGTGATTTCTTTGAGTCGAAGGTGAGGTTTTTTGCCTCGCATAAATGCTTGAATTGATCTACAAAGCTATATGGGCTATCCTCAGCCTTGTACTTATCTAGTTGTTACGTGACATATCTAATGATAGGGGAGCAAGGGTATTTTGTACTACTCCTTGGTTCCTAGCATGTTATCAAGTTCTATGATTAGAATGTTTACTATTTTCAAGCCATCATGGGGAGTGTATTTGAGTTATCAACCTTCTTTGAAAAAAGTTTGACAAGGAATGATTGGAAGATCTAGGTAGACCTATGTTCGAGACTATTCTCCTAAAGTCATCAATATTGTATCTCAACTTTTAATTATTGTGAAACTATTGCGAAATCAACCAACTTGCTAAGAATGCTCTTGCTTTTGTTGTTTAGGATCAAGAGGCTCTCCTCTGTAGTATCTTCAACCATTTTAGTAAGATCAAAGTTTTTAATAGCATGGAAGTTGTTTAAGGACTCTTGTAGGTCTTGGAAAACATCTTGCATGTATATGTCCCTCCTCGTAGTATTAACTTTGGTTCTAACTACCTCTTGATCAATGAGATGGATAGTTCTATCAAATTAGTAGAACTAGGGTAGTTTTAATCTCAAGCTCTTCTAATATGCACTCAAGGATAGAAGCTACCTCTCATCAAACTCAAGATCTCTAAACTATAATGCAAGAACATGAACTTGTAATTCCTAGGTCTTAACTAGCCCAGTAGCTCATTATTGATCCTTTAGAAGGTTTGGTTTCTTGTTCAATCTAGGGATTTTTACTTGTTCCTTACAAGAAGATGTTTCTTTTGATGAGTTTTTTGTGTATATTTAGATTATGTCTTTGTCTTCATTTTACATGTAGTTCTCACTTTTATGCACATTGTATCATTGATGTTTCATTTTGATATTATTCTTGCACAAGATCTAGGATTTTTTTTGCTAGTGAGTTTTTTCCCACATTGAATGCATTGTGTATGTGTGCTAATGTCTTTGTGTTCAACTAGTGCTTTTCTTTTTCTGCAATCAAGTGTTCCAAGTGCTCAACCAATTCCTCTCAATGATATCTAAAGGTAGATTAGGCTCACTTCTTACTAGCTCATTGGTTTCACATGCCTTAAGGAAGTTTCATTGTCTAGATACACACTTATTCCTAAGCAAGTAGGCTTATGAAGCTAGGCTATGGTGATCTTATTTTTCATCTCTTAAGGGAGACAAGGTCACTAGTCAAGAAGATCAAGAGATCTAGATGTTGGAATGCTTGAGGATCGAATGATCAATCCACCTTGGAGATTTATAAGGTGCATTTGTAATTTCATCTCATTCATTACTTATCAAGAGCTATGGAAGTTTAAGCAAGATGTTGGGATGCTTGAGGATTGAATGATCAATCCACCTTGGAGATTTATGTACCACCCATTTATAAGATGCATTTTAATTTCATCTCATTCATTACTTATAGATGAGAGGACATTATATTTTTGTAAACATGCAATAGAGAAAATTCTCATTCTCATGAAAATTGTAATATTACCCAAAGTTACATTTGGAAAATTTGCAACTATTGACAAGCTTGTGCGCAATATGTATTTATTTTTACCTAAAATCATATGCCCAAAAGCCAAAGTGCATAAAAGTAAATAGATACCTCTTTCTTGTATATGAAATTTTGTTAGTTCAAGATTTCTTCTATTCCTTCTTGCTTCCACCATAGCTTGAGAGAGAGGGGGGTGAGAGAGAGAAAGTGAGAGAGGTTGAGGGACATAGAGGGTAAAGCCCTCTCTTGAATTTTATTCATCTCCTTCTCTTCTTCTTCCCCTCTTCTTCCACCATAGCTTAGCATACAAGGAGCTTGAAACCTCAGGCCATCTACCACTCCCTTTGATAGCAACTAGAATAAGAAGGTGAGTAATAGGTGACCTTGTTATGTTAGTTATGTCAATCTATCATCTCTTGGTTGTGAGCTCCTATTAGAGATTGATGGAGACATAGGAGCTCTAGTAGTTTAGGTGCATTTTCTTTATTTTTCAGCTTCTTGTATGCATTCCTAGGCTAGGTACTTCTTTCCACAATCTACCAACACCTACCAAACATTAACATTGTTGTCTATGATTTTTTTGGCATTTTATTCTTTAGTTACTAGCATTTGTTGCTGGTTGGCTAGCATTTATGGCCTCCTCTAGTACAAGTTGGCCAAATTTGGGTATTTATGGCTATTTATAGCCAATCCCCCACTTGGCAGACACACATACCTCATTCTTTAGTCTTCCCTTTACAAGTGCACACTCTAACACTCTGACTCTCCATGCTTGGTGCTACTATCATCATCAACTTGATCTAGTGCTCTCACTGATATGTTGGAGCTCCGCTAGTTTGTTATCTCTTACTATGCAACCAAGGCCAAAACCAAGCACATGGTAGTCATCTTGACCCCAGGGGGGAATATCTCATCAAAGCCAACTCCCTTTTCCTATTTAAAATCCTTTGCAACCATACAAGTCTTGTATGCTAGCTTAGGGTGACCAAAGGTGCTCTTCAACTCATACACCCACATGCATGGCAATGTATATTTACCATATGGTAAGAAAACTAAATCCCATGTATAATTTTTCTACAATAAATCAAACTCAAATTGCATGGCTCTCTCCCAAGAGTGACTATCACCTCTATTGACCAGTAGTTTTGTCATGACAAACTCATGTTTTGTACGTTTGTATTTTCAATATGAAGCATCCTTCAATTTTTATGTGAAAGTAGGTTTCTTTCTATATTTGCATGGATACCAGTTATGTTCATTGTATCTCATTTTGATGTGATATTGGAATGAGAGAGAGAGAGAGAGAGAGAGAGAGAGAGAGAGAGAGAGAGAGAGAGAGAGAGAGAGAGAAAGAGAGAGATGGCTCTATTCTACACAATATTCTATTCTAGGCAATGTTCTATGTTGTTCTTTTGACATGTTCTTTGTATGTTTTTTTGCTGTTTGTAATGTTCAAGCCTAATCTATTATGTCAAGAGTCACAGGTGTCTTTTTATATGTCTGGGTAGTAGAGCCACAACATATGTGCATAGCCTCCTCGTAAATAAGGAACTCATTAGAATCTTTCACCAAGACATAATGCATAGATGGCTCAAAATGATCAGAAGGATGTGAGGCTCTACTAGAGCATCTCAAACCAACATTGAGGCCTATATTTCTTATCCTCTCTTTTCTAACATCATGATCTTGCACAACAGATAGATCTTGGGGTGGGCCACTGCATCATCAGTAGTAGCTACATGTTGTCTAGCTCGGTCAAGTTGTACTATAATAGGAGGCTCCTCTTGAAAGATCACCTTGCATATCTCAACCACATATTCTCATCTCATATGCATCGTATCCTCATGAAACACAACTTTGTGGTTGTGAATAACCTTCTGTGCTTGTTGATCCCAAAGACGATAACCCATCTCACCTACATCACCATATCCTAAAAATATGCATTTGAGAGACTTCGAATCCAACTTGTTGCATTTGTTTTTATGGTAGAAATCCTCATATCCAAATACTCGCAAGTGTGCAAATAAGGTGGGTTTACTAGACCATACCTCCTCCGCAACTCTACCACTAAGAGTAGTGCACGAGGATCTATTAATCAAATGGACTATGGTAAAAACTACCTCAGTCCAAAAATTATCGATGTAAGCCTGCCTAGAGAAGCACAATACAAACTTTTTCCTGAATAATCCTATTCATGTACCCTGCAACACCATTTTGGTGTGGGGTGTAATAAGGTAGTCAACTAACACTTAATACTCTAATCACAAGACTACTCAAATATCAAACCCTTTGACAAGAGGAAGTACCAAGTGTACAAACCAAAGTTAAATCAGTCCACAATCATCAATGTCTACTACAAGGACAGTGTATACTGAAATGAATTGAGCATATATGCATAGGCAAGAAACTCCCACGATCTCTATTAAACCAAGATTTGCAATGACAAATATTAAAGTGGTTCTGTTAGAACAAAATCTAGAATAGCAAAGAGATATGCAAGCTCAAGGTATGAATATCATAACATCGAGAAACCCAAGTTGCATCAAATGTACATCTGAGAGTATATGCACAACATAAGTGACAAAG
Organism: Lygodium microphyllum; assembly: GCF_053477565.2. NCBI lineage: Eukaryota > Viridiplantae > Streptophyta > Polypodiopsida > Schizaeales > Lygodiaceae > Lygodium > Lygodium microphyllum. The sequence goes on from NC_141147.1 coordinate 25,754,792, forward strand.
CTTGTAACCAAGAAATCTCCAAAGCAAGTAAGCACTTCAAGTATGTATCCAATAGAGCTCAAATCCAAAGCTTAGATCTAAACATAAGTATATCCAAGAACAATAAGCAATGCCAAGCACCAATACATCCATGTAGCATCCCTAAAGCACTTATAGGCATTCAATACATAAGCCTTCACTATGTATGCTTGTTGTTCATAGGATATAATAGTAAAGAACCCTTCAATGAAGGAGGTATTCAAGCTTTAACAAATCCAAATGCCTTTTCCAAGCATAAAGCATCATATAGGCATTAAAAACTTGCCCCATAAGCATCAATAGAGCATTAAAAAATCAAATACTTGCTATCCAAAGAGTATACAATAGGTCTATCCTTAATAGTAGATTAATAGCTAACCTCAACCTCTTCAAAACAATGCTCAAATAGAAGCCTTCAATGCTTGGGATGATGCCAAATAAGTGGCCAATGACCTTGGAGCTTAATAGGAGCTAGAAGAGGTGAAGAATACCACAGGAAAGGGGCAACCAAATAGGTGTAAATCATGTTGGTTACTCTTGGGGGTATTGCTATTGCTACTACTCTTGTTGAGCACTTCACATTACTCAAGGAAATCCCTAGAAGGTCCCCAAAAAGCTTGGAAGGTGGGGAATTGATCTAGGAAGAAATGAAATGGATGCATACCTTAGTAAGTGGCTACCATGAAAACTACAAATGAAGTTCTCTTCCTGGGTTGAAGTGAATGTAAGGGTGGCTTGCTCTCACTCTTGCTCTATACTAGTTGAAAGGTGGAGCAAGAGTGAGAGCACAAGCAGAAGAAAGAGGATGTAAGAGCTATGGAGGTTCAAATAAGAGAGAGAGCAAGTCGATACGTAGGAACTCTAATAGTCATTATGTGTGACCTGCCTTTCCTTATTTTATTGTCATAGAAAGAATAAATAATAAAGTGACTATGATGGGTGGCCACCACATGTGATGTATAGGCGTGTAGGCACTAAGTACAGAGTAAATATAGGTGGCTAGGCACAAGTAGCCTTTAACCCCCAACACTTTTGAGTGTGTGTCTAAGTGTGATAGGTGAGGGTAAGTAGTGGGTTAAGTGTGATAGATGGGGGTAAGTAGTGGGTGAGTGCAATTGATTGAGCCTACCTAGGTTTAGGTCACTGAACCTAAAAAAGAATGGTTGATTTAAATATTTAAGAGATATACTAAGATACACAAAGTCTATGAGTGAGCCTAAGAGTGTTGTCTAAGTGCAATATCTCAATGGATGAGGGTGTTAATTCTCAGTCATTTGAGCATGCTAAGTCAAGATGATGTGTGGTCAAGTGGTGAATGGATGAGTGGGTGTTGAGCACAAGAATCATGGACAAGGATCAAATAGGGGATGGATAGTGGTTTGAGCTCACGTGTGTAGTTTTGAGCATCACACAGAAGTGGGGGTATGAGGGTGATAAGCATACAATTGTTATGTGCTATGCATGAGTGGGTGGATGTGTCTTGTACAGAAGTGGGTGAATAGGTGTTTGAGTGGATTGAGCACACGAGTTTTGCACTAGAGATCAAGCTTACGAGTGACTAGATTGGATTGGGCTCATGAGTGGGTGAGTATGCCTAGCATGCACAAGTGAGCACACACATGGGTGGTGCTCTTGGAACATGAGTGAATAGTGAGTAAGTCTAGCACATGAGTGGTTGGATGGTGTAGGTGATTAAGCACATAAGTGGAAAATGAGTGATGAACACACAAGTAGTGTAAGTGGTGATGAGCACAAGAGTGAGTAGACAAGAGGTTGAGCTCATGATGACGAGTAAATGGGTAGAGTGAATTGAATACGCAGTGAGTGAGTGGGTGATGAGCCTAGATCACAATTTGGTAAGTGATCCTTACCCATGAGTTGGTAGACAAGTGGGTAAGTGAGCCTCACCCACAAGTGGGTGGTGGGCATGTGGGTGAGTGAATGCAAGAGTGGATAGAGTGAGTGATCCTTAAAAAGATTGCTCACTGGTATGTGTTACTTAATGCAAATGGTGGTCGATGTAGCTTGATGCCCCAATCTTCATATTTAGATAGTCAAGCAACCTTAATACTTGTAATTAATCAAACAATATGTCATGAGGAAGAAGAAAGCTAGTTTGTACCTCTTGAGCTGGATGATGATGGTGCTCTCTGAGGTTGATGGTGGCTTCCTCAATCTTGAATCCAATCTCCCTTTATTTTTTGGCACTTTTTGTGTCTCTTTCTTTCTCTTTCTCCTTCCTAGCACTGCAACAAGCCACATAGGTATGTGTGTCCTCTACTCCTTCTCTAGTCTTGGGTACCTCAAATGGTTGATGCTACTAGGGTTATTATGAATGCAAGACAATCTTATGTAGATGATATAAAAGATACACTTGCAATTCAAAGATCACATTTTAGATCTACAATTTTCTAGAAAGTGCAAGTGACTTCCATTTTATTCAACCTTGTTTTCATATATCTTCATCAAAATCACCTCAATGTACAAAATATATAATTAGAAGTCATTGCCATAAATTACCTAAAAGTGGAGGTGTTCAGCTTTTGAGAATCTTCTAAAAAACACCACCACATTTTGGTTACCAACCCATGACTTGTTATGCTCCTAATATTTTGCTATTCACATAAAATTGATTGCCTGGACTACTGGTGCTCACCTGAAATAGTGGATTCTCACTTAAAACTACCCCTTTCCTTACATGATTATGAATGAATAAAAGGTATTGAATGATAAAAATCAACTTTATATAATGCATACAAACTATTATAGAATGCTCACTAATCTTGGCCGACTGCTTGAGGTGGAAATATTTTTGAGGCTTCAAAAGGATGTGTAAGTGCAACTAGTCTTGTATGGTCGTTCTTTGGTAGGGTGTTGTTATAGATATGAACAAAAAATTTATAAAGATAGGGCAAGGTTTATCCAAGAACTTACTTGAGCTTGCAATAATCAATAAGCACTTGTGTTGATGATTTGAATTGTTAGATCAACTAGAAAAATTAATGTCAAAAGGATAGCTTTCTACAACTTAGTGTGAAAAGCTACATGAGTGCTATACACATGTATAGTGGAGAATTGGCACAATTCTCCTGAAAGTTTATAAAGATATGGGTTGTGCTCTTCCTTGTTCATCAAAGTGCACCATATCCTAACTTATTTGCTTCAATAAACTTGGTACTTGTTTGTCCACGACCATGCCATACAAATCCTTCCTCCTCCTCAGTTTTGCTAGGAATCGACAAGTTCTTGTGATGGCATAGCATTTTTTTCTTAGGTGAAACCATTGGATAAAAAAGAGTTAGTTTTTCATGAGGATAGAGGATAAAAGAGGGATCCATGCATGATGGGAGTGTTTATGGTAACTTCATCCATGTTGTGAAATTATAATAATGTATTTCTATTAATGGAGCTGCCAACCAAGAACCAAACACTAGTTCTCATGCCCAAGGTTGAATATCGTTGAGCTCGTGGCAATTGATACATCCATATGTTTGCCAATGTCTTGTGCAAAACAACAATGAGATGTAACTTTGCATGGATAAAATTTACCTTTACAAAGATTAGCAAACACTAACAAATAAATTAGTCTTCTATATATTGTATGCATGATATATTTAAAAAAATTGTGATTAACAACATTGTTTCTAATCCTCATGTAAGAGACCTAAGACATGTGCAAAACAACAATGTTATCATTGAGATGTAACTTTGTATACAAAAAGTTTGCGATCAAAGGCAAATTCACAATCCTTAGTATTAAAGCCTTTTATATATTGTTTGCACGATATATCAAAATACAATGTGGGTAATGAAATTGTTTTTGATTCTTAGGTAAGATACCTAAAGCAAATACCACTTGATGCATTGGAATACATCATGGACATATTTGCCTTACTCACCTTTTCTTTGTATTGAATAATTATGAAATCCCTACAACTCACGACTTGATAATGCCACAAAAGATGAAGTTAACAATGAGGATATTGGGCATTTCCATTTTGATTTGCATTATGAGCTAGTCGACCAATGGCAATTACAACCATTGCTAGTCCTAACCAAGTTCTCGTGTGTAGAAGTCACCGCCTTGATCTATGGTGCGACTAGCTTAAGATATGGAACATAGTATTCATGAAAAGCATTTTTGGCAACAAATACCAAAATTTGATGGATAGAATTGGAGGGATTCTCTAATCAAATCAATGTATTTTCCATTTCTTAAACCAAAAAAATTGAGTATAGAGTTGTAAACTTTTTATCAAAAAGTTTAAAGGGTGCTTTTGAGAAGTTGCAATTCATTTGACATTAAACCTTTGTTTTTCATGAACATTGATTGGACCTACTTCTTAATAGTTGGCAAGTCCACTCTTTCGATTAATTTAATAAGACCTAAGGACTTGTTTGCTTTTGACAACAAATATTTTTTACTTTTCACATGACATTATAGCATGGCTACTTTTAGATCTAAAAGTCATATTGAGTTGATTGATCTTTTTGACAATTAGGTAGGGCTACCACACATTGACATGTGGCCTAACTAGCTTGAAACCTTTGAAAATTTTATCCCAAACTAACCATGTAAGTTTGTTTTTGAAATGGAGTGGAAGCATATGAAAGATAACGAAATCCTACATGATTGTCTAAACATATAGTAGAACCTTGAAAACTTGAAATCAATGTAAATATGAATATTTTGAAGGGAAAAATGGAATACACAAGAAATTTGTTCTCAATGGATTCTAGCCCACCTAAAACATGTAGTTGACTCCTATCATGTCATTGATAAACCATGAAAATGTATGTAAAACCTAATGTAAGCCTTAAAATAGGAACCAAATACTATGTAAACTCATGTTAGTGCTAAAAGCACAGATATGATGCAACAAAGAATTGGGAAAACACGAATATAATCCATATGCATGTGAAATAGGTGTATGAAGTGAGAATGATCTACAAAATTGATGGGTTGTCAAGACCTCTCTTCTACAAAGATGTTGTTATAGTTCAACTTAGCATTATGCCACATAATTACGATTCATGTGTGAATGTGGTGATCAATTGTTGGCCTCTCAACAATAACAATAATCACAACAAATGCTTGGCCATGAATTATACCTCTAATTTTTCCAATCAAGAATTCACTTAAGATATGATTTTTAGATGCAAATACATATTTAATATTAAAGAATACCACAATATACATCCTTTGGGTTTTACAAAAATACACACATTTCAAGTAGATGGAACTAGGTCACACTACCAATGATTCTGTTGAACCACCCTTGTTAGACTTGCCCATCTTAGTAGCATAAGTTCTCAAAACCATAGATACTTGAAGACTATGTTCTCCTAATTTATATTCTCATTGAATAACTCAAATATTAGTTTGAGTTTGGCTTTCCATATGCACTGAAGTGTAAAGGACCTAATATTTGGAAACTCATATTCATGGTGTTATCATGTCCACTATACATACCCAAAATGCAAGCTTAAAGGGACTTTCTAGTCATTCCCTTTGGATGGATATACGGGACATGGCAACACTATTCACTCCACTTCTGTACATGCTTTGCCAAGAGTTCTCGTTACTTTGGTGCTCATGATGTAGCATATATCCTTTCCATATGAGCTAAGTAATGGCAAAATAGGGGTGACTGCCATACTATCCTCCAACAAATAAAGTCCATTTGAGATATTGTGAGCAATCACTTCCCAACAAATTTTGCCATTTTCTCAATCACAATACATAATGCACATGTGATTATTGTAAAGACGAGAAGGCTAACTAGACAACCTTTCATGAGTCCTCTTTGAATCTCAAAGGAATCAAGTAGCTCACCATTCACTGGTATCTAGGCCGACATCTTTGTAGCCAAGAAATAGGGAAGATTTGCACATTAAATCCCATTATAATCATTATTTTCCTTAAATTCCATTGGACTCCATCAAACAGTTTCTCCACGTCAAGTTGAAGGTAGATGATCTCTTACTTGGAGACTTTTTCCCATTCATCATCAACAATAATTGCATTCAAGACATTGTCTTGGAGAGACCTTCCCTAAATGAAACCATGTACATATTTGTTGATATGTCTAAACAATTGGTGATATCATGTTTATAATAGCCCTGTTAAGGACTTTAGCATATGGTACTCATGAGAATGATCGGCCTCTAGTGACCTCCCAATATAAGTCGATCAACTTAGTCACATGAAGGGCTAATTTAGACAAAAAATGCAACATACATTCCATTGCAAGACCATCATGACCCATGGACTTTTTGGGCTCCCAAGCATCTTAGAGCACTCACCAGCTCTCACAAGGATTCCGCAATCCATATTGTCCTTATCTTCATATAGTATTTTGAGGTAATTATCACATTTAAGATTGATTTCCCTTTTATATGTGCCCAAGTATCACGCTCCTCCAAGACTGTGATAGTTCCCTTCATTCCTTTCAACCTTATACTCCTTACAAAATCTGCTAAGATAGTATCATCGATCAAGAACAAGCTACTTATTTAAAAACCAAACATAGCTTTTCTAGTTCATGCACATAGGCAACTCTTCCTATGACTTGAGCAAGCAACAATATCTCCTTGTGATTCACAACTCTTCCTATTACTCTTTTTGCCATCTCTTCAAAAACTTCATTTGCCCAACTTAGTTCCTCCCTTTCGATATTGCATAGCCATGCCCCTTGCAAAGAAATGGAGAGTGATAGGGTGTGCAAAAAGTTTCCTCATGGGTCTTGTTTGCATGCTCTGATATCCTCCTCCAAGTTGGTAATGGCTCCATTCACCAAATACAAAAAGTCCACCTATTTGAAAGGCCATGCTTTGGCAACAAGCCATTAGTGCATTCCTTCTATGTGCATGGTTCAATTGCCTTTAGCTCGAGCATGATTGGGGCATGGTAAAAAAGGAGACTATTGAAATCCCAATCTATTTGTGCTACTATGGGGAGCTAATCACCACTATTTGTACTATATCATCGATCATGTCACACCCCATATCTCAAGTGGCTAAGTGAGTTAAATGTGAGGGGGACATTGTTCTAGTTGCAAGTATTCTTTCAAGTCGATTAGGTCAAACTAATTTCAAGAAAATTTCCTAGCTTCTTGCTCCTCACCTTGGATTAGTAAAGATGAGGAAACATTCCATGGATCAATAACCGTGTTAAAGTCCTCCATCAATCAAGCCCTTCAAGGATGAGATATTCCCCAACTCTAGCCAAAGGTCCTTTGACCGGCTATGATTGTACTTATAAATATTAGTTAGAGTTGTTCTATCATCTTCCCATTTGATGGATGCCACTAGCAACCTATCATTTTACTTGAGCCACATTTGGATCACTACCACTTTTTGCCACCATCAAGTGGCCCGCTTGGTTTCCCCACCCCCACCCCAAAAAACAATTGCATGTGTATTCCACATGTTGAAACACACACCTACTCCACTTGTGTAGTTTGTGCTCTTGCACTAATATTGCATCAAAAGTCCCAGTTTTTAATCCATTTCTAGAACAAGCTCATTTTGATATTCTCGTTGAGGACCTTAGCATTGAGAATGGAAGCTTGATTTGATCTTTCATTATTCTTGCCTTGGGCTTTATCAACTTGCAATCTCCCGAATCCCTTCTCATTGATTCCCAAAACTCCTTGCTCGACCATCCAATCATTGGCAACCTCTTGGTTTGAACCATGAAGCAATCATGAATTTTGTTTCCATAAAGCCCTCAACCACAAAGGTCTGACACCATCTACAACTTCACATTCATTCCAAGATATTCTGAATCTTAGTGCTTCGACAAGACTATTGAAAGTGAGTAAAGGAGTTGGCCTTACCTCTTACCACAACTAGGAAATTCTACTATATCCCAAAAAATGACAACGTATTATCATGGATGACCATTTTATGCTTCGCCCTTCTCCTTCATCTTTAGCCATTTACCAATCTTCATATTTGTCATTAACCTCCATATCACCTTGCCCATCTTCATTCTATTGGTTTACTTTGACCACATCCACCAAGGAGCCTTTCCCTAGGTCCTATTTTGACGCCTTCCCCACATTTGTTGCATTTAAGAATTCTTTGTAATAGGGCCTCCACATCCACAATTGAAGCATTGCCCGTCTGGATTTGCTTCCTCTTGTCATTACCACTAAAGCCTTTCCACCTCTAAAGAATCTATCCTTATCATCTATGCTTACATCTTCACATAAAACTCTACATCAAATGCTTTGAGCAAGACTCCTTGCAACAAACTACATTTAGGCAAGTGCCTCCTATGTGTCCATAAGACATGTTAGCATCACTAAAAGCATGCTTAATTAATAATAAAGTTACTGGCCCTAAATGGCATGTATGTTCTAAACTTCTGACTCCCTCTTCTTGTTGTCTACTTGCATTTTTCCCCTTTTAAGAACCTAAACATATGAATTTTAACAATCAACAAAACAACCAATGTTGATGAGTCTTAATATACAATGATTATGATTGACTTGACATAAGATTATTCGAGTAGAATGTACAAGATCTTGAGTTTCAATAGCCTTTTTTTTTTCTTGCTAAAGAACACGTATATCCATATTCCATGCCCTTTCTTTAGCCAAAGTAATATAGATTAGTTGCCTTTGAAGCAACTTGACACAAGTTCAAATATAGGATGTCACTAAAAAGAACTTTTCAAGTATTTTCTTTATTGAGCTTCACTACAAACAAACTTTTGAAGTATTTTCTTGTTGTTTTTCAAGACTAGTTAGCACAAGCACTACTCCTTCACTCTAGCCTCAATATAACACTCCATAAAACAAGACAATGACCACCAAAGTTTGAGACCAAACTAGAAAAGATCAAACAAAATTCCTTCTTTTTGCACCACCCCTGCACTCTAATAGCCTCATTATAACAATCCATGGACCAAGACAATAACTGATAAAGTTTTAGACCAAATTGAAGAGATCAAACAAAATTCCTTTCTTCTTATAGAGATCGATTTCTACAATAAATGTGTACCAAGAGTACTTTTTACAATACTCATGCTAACCTCAATAATTTATTCAAAGGTGTGTCATGGCAACATTTTTATTACTACCTAAGAATAACCACATTGCATTATTGTATCGTTGGGCAAGAGCCACACTAGATTGATGAAAGACCAATTCAAAGGTGACCTACAGAAATGCCAACTAACTAAGAAGTGGAGCGACTGCAAATTTCAAGAAAAAATGAAACAGAAAGTACAAAAACACTAACCTCATGGTCATAACGTTTGAAGATCTACAAAAAGCAACTACAATTTTGAAGAACAAAATGAAACAAAAAGTAAAAATACACTGCAACCTCATAGTCAAAACATTTGAAGATCTAGATATATACAATCATTTTTGTACCTGTAACTTCACACAATGTGACATTGACTTGCTTACATTATAAATAACATTGGGTTCTTTTAAGTACTCCAACACCATGCTTGCTGTAAGGACAAGGATTGACTAATGAAGCCCAAGTGGTTTTCAGCATCTAGGCATGTACATGGGGTGCATGAGTTGAAACCTTGGACACATTCCTTGTGGAAGCTTTCAAAGTTCATGCCTTTTCCAAAATAATGGAAAAGAAAACAAAATAAAAAGCACACCAACCTCTACAAATATTATTTTCAGTCTTCTTCATAGAATATGTGACCCCTTCCCTTTTTGGGACTCTCTTCATAACCACATTGTTTCTCGGTAAATCACATTCCTTCTTATTGTTCTTGGGTTTGTAGTCCCTTCATCCAATGAAGTTCTCATCTAAGAATCTAGGGCAGTAAAATCATAGGTAAAGATATGTGCTCAAGCATGTCATTAGATTAACAGCTTCAAAACACATACCAAGTGGTTCACAATGTGCATGCAAGAAAGAGACCTGATATTTTTCTTGTTATAAAGAAAGAGGAAAATAGCAATACCGTGGGGACGAACGGACTTGCACCCTTCTGTACCAAATCTGGTAATTTGATGCTTCAATGTGGTTTATAGGTTTGATTCCAGATTGTGTACACAACACTATGCTTTACAACTTTCAAAACTGTCACTTCTGTAGGGAGTAGGAGTAAAGTGATTTGCCAAAAACATCATAAAAGGTAAAAGAAAGTGTGTTTTCTTCCATAGAAACAGCAAGAAAACCTTGACCATCAAATACAAACTGCACCCCTGCTGTTTTGTTGAATGATCTCAAGCCTTTGAAAGCTTTCGACCCACCACCACTTGTCAAAAAATGGACAGAGCTGCAGCATATAAAGGAAAAGTGACAAAACGCTCATGTTAGCTTCACTTAGTTCTGGTTTGAAGTTTTTGTAGTTTTTACTGACCTGTCTAAACGCTTGATATGTTGCAGGTTGTGGTCATGTCCATTTACATACATATCGACTCCGTACTTCTGTACACAAAAGAAGAACATTCAAAGAGAACTGAAAGGAAACAACTGGCCCAAGCTTTGCAAGTGTTTGAAAGGCACTCGCCTCTAGAACAGGTAGTACTTGATTCAAAAGCTCAGGAGAATCTCCATGATGCCCTACACTCCTGATGGTATGATGCCCAATGACAATCTTCCATGTTGCATTTGAACTTTGCAGTTTATGAGCTAGACTCTAGACAATGCAACACAGAAGCAACAACTCAGCATTTAAACTAGCCATACTCTTTTTAATGCTTTTTAAAAGCTTATACTTACCTCCAACTGGACATGTAACTGCTTTTGCCGAGGAGCTAGACCTCTCCAATCAAAAGAGTGGCTTGGAGAGACCCAATATTCGTCAATAAATGGAGTTGTGTCAATGAAAAACATACCAACTGAGGCAATACAGGTACCTGAACCATAGGAAACACTGATTTGGTGACATTATTTAAGATTGATCTAAGAGTCCTTGGAAAAAGATACTAATCTGAGAACTTATTATCCAGAAACCATGCAGACCTGTAGTAGTTGGAGCTAGGCATAAGGAAAAATGCAACTCAAATTCCCGCCTACAGCACCACCGAGGATCTCGCCTTGCAAGCTCATCGCTCAATTGAGAGAGAGTATCTCCCATATAGTCATGATTACCCAGAACTTCAAAGGACATTGAAAGTAGTCATTTAACTATTGTTTTTAGAAATCAGGGCTTCAATCTCCCTAACCCCACCTATCAAGAATTTTTAAAAAAAACTATTGTGCCAAACCTGCATACCACTTTTTCTGTAAGCTTGGTGCAGTAAAAACATTTGTGAAGGAAGTTGTAAATGCAAGGTCACCAATATTTTTCAACCCAGTTTCGTAGAAATTATCACCAGTTGAGATAACAAACTGGATGTCAAGCTCTTCTCCAATTCTTCCCATCTGTAACAACAACAAACCTTCAAAGCTAAAGATTTATCAAAATAGATCTTGTAACAGAATTTAACAGTTTTTTCTCCCCCAACTTTACAAAAGAACTTGTGAGCATTACTTCATAGTTTGAACTTGGTGACTCTAAGGCTCTATCCCTGAATTTTTGCATGTTACTCTAGGTTACAAGAATTTTCCTGAAGCTTTGGGATCCTAGGATTTCAAAGACATTCTATTTGTATCACTTTTAATATGAATTGTGATACATCACTTGTTCAATTGCAATTCATCTAGGCAGATTGTGGCTCATTAACTTAGGTCTACTTCCCTAACTTCAGGTAGGTTTAAGTCCTAATATATGTCAAAAAAGCATGGAGTAATGAAAGCAAAGAGACACTGCTGATAGAAACTGCAATGAACACAAGGAACAGAAAAAGAACACAAGAACTCATAGAGAATAGACTCAGGAAATGGAATCCATATACGGAGACTCAAGGGTAGTACACTGGGATGGACCAAGTGTGTAGCCACCACAGTGCAGTAGACTCCCTCTCTCTCCACCAAGAAGCAAGCATGCTGTAGGATGACTTTTGATGAATAAATGAGAGGAGGGCGCATCCTATAAATAGGAAGAAATATATACAACAAATAATGCAGTCAGCCAGTACATACTGTGGCAAAAAATACAGGCCGGCCACATTTAATGCGCCTCACACAAAAATGAACTACACACTGACTATGGGTCCTAGCACCCACAATAAACACATTGGTACCCATGATATGTACACTACTAACACCCTCTCTCAGATCATGGGTGATCATGACAATAAAATATACAATGATAGTCATAGTACATGCAACAATGACAATCAAATAGGACCACGGATACCCAAGCAATGGGTAATCAAGCAACCACCAAGCATGGGTGATCATGACAATAAAATATACAGTGATAGTCATAGTACATGCAACAATGACAATCAAATAGGACCATGGATACCCAAGTAAATGGGTAATCAAGCAACCACCAAGGTGCCTCGGAAAGACACCAATGTCAATGTTGATCATACCTCTCATGAACTAGCTCCAAGAAAGTACACCATGACCATGGATTCCCTACCTTAAACCAAACGACCTAAGTGCCCCAGCCCCCCTCATCTAAGAACTAGAAGCAAAGACCACTCTTCATCAAACATCCCATCATGAACCTAAAAGGAAATCCAGCTCTAGGATTTCAATCTACCAATTTACTTAGTTGATGTTGTGGATGTGAAGAAAACTGCTAGGGTTTGCATCGAGGACACACAGAGTGTACGACCACGACAGAAACACGAAGAGATAGACACAGACACAGAGGGAAAAACTCAAACCCTAAATGCAAAACTCAAAACTCAAACATAGACAGGAGAAGGGAGAGAGAGAACACAACTTTGAAGTGAATGAATGCTGTAAATGAATGTAAGAGTGTACAGTGTGCAAGGCTCAGCAATGTCGAAGTGTGACGTCCATCAGAGACGGATCCCAATTATGTGACCACCAATCAAAGTGTAGGAGTGTTGAATAGTGAATGGCAGCAAGCGGGTCACCAAAATGCAACAATCTAGAGGCTGGAAACTGGTAAATGCAGCAGTGTACCGCCGATCGGAGGCTGGAAACTGTGCACAGGTGCTGTAAACAGCAGGGCGACAGCTAGAGATAATGTGGCTGCAGTCGATGATGGCTGGACAACAAATGGAGGCGGCGGGCTATGGGCTGGAAATTGGGCACCAACAGTAGCAGAGGGTGTGCGGGCTGGTGTAACCTGCAAACAAGGATGATGGCTGAATGGCAGGCAACCTATCTATTTATAGATGTGGATTGGAGCCTCCCAAATTAGGGTTTCCACTAAACTCTCTTGAACCGCTCCCCGTTTTAGGGTTTTACTCTAAAAGAGCATTTTTTAAGAGGCTAATCAACAAGTAATTCATATTTTAGCTCAACAGTGGAAAGCTACAATCTAGGTCCAACATGCTTGCATATGGATGAGGCTTAGAAGCCCCCTATTGAGCTTAAAAATGCATTATAAACTAATTGGCTCTGTATTACAACCCTAAACTCAATTATTACCAAAGTTTCTAGAGAGTGGCTATGTCCCATAAGCCAAACCCTAATTTGGGAGGATCCACATTCTTATAAATAGATAAGTTGTCCATCACTCAACCCACTCCTATTTTGCAAATTGTTCGTGCCCGTCTCTGTTGTCCACACCCCATCTATGGAATATATCTCAGTTCGAGCTGTTGTCTACTATTGTCTATTGGCTAGAGCCTGCATCCAAACTCTCTCCTACTAGGGTGAGGTGGCCAATAGCATGACGGCCCCCAATAGTGTTACAGAGCACCCCTAATATAAGGACGCTTTTCAAAAGGCTTCTAAACAATTCATTGGCAGAAAATTTGAACACAAGCATCTCATTGGTCAAGAAAAGCTCTTGCTTTGTCCTTCTAGACCTGCACTATCACATGTTTCTTTTTTACACAGCAGGTCTACCATAGACTTCACAAATTCAAGCAAGGATGATTTTTCAACTTTCCTTCATCACAACAACCTCATTGTGATAGCAAAGAGGAAAAAGATTAATCCTAGAGATTTCCAACAAGGTTGAAGTTAGTTGTCATTGTACTAGCCCCTCTACCCTACTGGTGACTATTTGCCTATTTTTGTGGTTATTGGCATTTTTTGGCTGGCCAACTTTAGTCTTAGGCCACACCTTGATGCATTTCAGACATTAGTTTTTACCTATTTATTTTGGGATCCCTCCTTCACATTCATTCATTCACTTGCAGCCTTCCACAGCAAGACTTGTTGAAGCAAGGGAGCCCGTGCTAGTGCCCATAGCTGGTGACTCACCATTGTATGCAACTGTCTCATGTTTGGTATATGGATTCCATTCTCGAGCATATCTCTAAGTTCCCTCTTTGTTGTGTTCTTATCTTTTCTCTCTCCTCTCTTGTGTTGTGCAGTCTATTACAATCATCTATTACGCTTCCATTGCTACACCCGCTTCCAACAGCAATCATCATTTTTTAATGGTGACTATATTTCCTACATTATTTATTGTAGGTTCACTAGCATTAAATGCTTTTCCTAATGCAGGTCAGCCAGCCTTTTGGGAGTTTGGCTATTTATAATTGTTGCTCCACTTAGCCAATCATTATCTTCTACAAGTTTCCAGCACACTGCAATGTTCAAGACACTTCTCCATCTTCCAGTGCTGCCAATTGTCATCAACTTGATCCAATGCCCTCAGTAACACTTTGGGCTGCGTGCAAGGACTAATCAATCCACTCTTTGTATTTAGCTTTCATTCAAAGTCAATAAGGATTTATCACTTAATTTTCTTTTTTTAATTGTAGTCTCTCTCTTTCCTTTCTCTCCCCTTGTTTGTGTTCCTCTTTTGTTGCAATCTCTCACATGGAATCATCGCCAAAAGTGAGGACTGGGAGGTTCTAAGGAAAGAAGACCACACTCAACTTGCTGTTTAGAGCAAATCTGTTGAGAAGAACATAAATTTTGTGCCTTGTTTGGCCTTTCTACGAAGTGTGTGGGGCATCTACAACTTCCTTGTGCAGGCTTCCTACCCTAGTCATATTGAGCATATGCATGGCACATGTGCATTCATTACCGTGCCTTGAACAAGATTACCATCAAGAACCATTTTCCTATTGCAAGGATAGATGATCTCCTTGACAAGTTGAAAGGATCTGCAACATTTAGCCGAATAGCTTTGAAGAGTGGGTATCATCATATTGAGCATGTGCATTCATTATTGTGAGCTGAACAAGATTACCATCAAGAATCATTTTCCTATTCCAAGGATAGATGATCTCCTTGAAAAGCTAAAAGTTGAAAGGATCTGCAACATTCAGCCAAATAGCTTTGAATAGTGGATATTATCAAATATGCATTCGAAAAGAAGAAGAAAAAAGGCATCTTTCAACACAATGTTTGGTTTGTATGAGTTTCTAACAACGTGTTTACACTTACCAACTCCAACAACATTCAATTGAATGATGGAAAAAATATTTCATCAATAGACCCTTAGTGGGAGCAATAGTCATTGAGCTCAAAAAACTTGCCTCTTAATTATTATATTTTTCTCACATTTTTCTGGCCCATTAAAAAAACCCAAAAAGGTGTTTTAGCCATTTTATACAACACTCTACGTAATTGTATGACACTCTAGACCTACAAATTTGCATTTTGCGACTACTACTACACAAAATCATATTCCGTGTCAAAATACAACAACAAAATAGAATCTCTATGCTTTCTAATTAATTGGGTAATCCATATCTATTAAATTTGTTTCCTTCATAATTAATAGATATCTAGAAAACTGCATTTCAGCTACCAACTAGTCATTGATGAGTGGTCATAGGTTACGGTGGACCCATGCAGTGAGTTAGCAAATAGTCCACACATTAAATATATGATCTACATGGGCACTTGTGACCAAGACTCCAACATATCAAGTTTGAAGGAGCACGAGAGGAAGTACTCAGGTAGTGTGCGCGTCAAGGGTACATTCAATAGTGCAAAGAGAGTCGAGATTCGAGAGTACTCAGGTAGTGTGCACGTCAATCGAGGTGTATTCGACAATGCAGAGAGAATGGAGATTCGAGAGATGGGTGTGTACTAGTGTGGTACACACGAAGAATAAAAGAATGTATTTATACTTAGCATATGGTGCACTTACACCCACAAGGGTGTGTTCACATGTGCAAGTAAATATATACACTCGAGTATGTAGCATAAGGGCCTTTACACCCAACAACCTCCCACTTAAATGTCCCAAGCGAACCTTTAACCAACTCTAACTCTAGCTGAATGCAATGCTCATGTTGAGCCTTTGCAAGACTTTTAGCGAGAACATCTACAAGGCTATATTGTGTTCTGATCTTAGTCAATGTGACTAGACCATCATCCAGAACCTATGTGATTAAATGATACTGCACATCAATATGTTTGGTATGCGCATGAAACATGGAATTCTTAGCCAGATATACAGTACTTTGCCTATCACATCCAAGTACATGTGTTTTGGTAGGTAGCCTAAAATCCTTGACCAGACGACCAAGCCAAATAGCTTCTTTCGAAGCTTTTGTGGTTGAAATATATTCAACCTCAATGGTAGAAAGTGCTACTATCTTTTGCAATCTAGTGCACTAAGAAATGGGCCACTAGTCAAAGTAAATATGTACACGCTAGTAGACTTGTGAGTATCCAAGTCACCTGCCATGTTTGCATCACAATACCACTGCAGATCTAACCTACCCTTTCCATAGCAAATACATTTTCAACTTTTCACTGCCTCCCAAAGTACTTTGCTAGGATTTGACATAAACATGCTCACAACTCCCACTGAATAAGCAATGTTAGGTCTAGTGGCAACCATAGCATACATGAGTGACCCACAAGCTGAAGCATAAGGAACACTCTCCATAAAGCTAGCTGCCTTATCATCTTTTGGGCAATCTGCTTTGCTAAGCTTAAGGTATGGTGGTAAAGGAACACCAAGTGACTTAGCATTTGCCATAGAAAAACAATCAAGTACTTTGTTGATATACTTTTCTTGTGAGAGAAATAACAACTCTGCTTTCTACTCGTTACACGTATACCCAAAATGTATTCAGCTATACCCAAGTCCTTTATGGCAAAGGCTGAATTCAGTTATCTTTTCAATGCATTAACTTGGCTTTTATGCTTACCAGCAATAAGCATATCATCCACACAAAGCACAAGTATTATAAGGCTTCCATCATCAACCTTCTTTATATATAAGCAATGATCTGCATTGCTTCTTTTAAACCCATGTGAGAGCATGAAGGCATCAAAATTTTTATACCACTGTCTAAGAGCCTGTTTTAAACCATACAAGCTTCTCTTAAGTCTACACACCAAGTGCTCCTTTCTTGGCATAACAAAGCCCTCTAGTTGTTTCATATACAGCTCTTCTTCTAAACCACCGTACACAAATGCAATTCTAGCATCCATCTGATCAAGTTTAAGATCCATAGATGCTACGATAGCAAACAATACCCAAAGAGTGGTCATTTTGACAACAGGTAAAAAGACTTCCTAAAAAATCAATCCCCTGTTTTTGTGTATAACCCTTAGCCACAAGCTTGGCTTTGTATTTGGGTTTGCCATCCACACACTTGATTTTATAGACCCATCTGTTAGAAATGGCTTTTCTATCTTTGAGTAATGGAACCAAATCCCAAGTATCATTTTGATACAATGATTTCATTTCCTCTTGCATAGCTAGCTTCCACTTTTTGTTTAACTCACATGATAATGCCTTTTTATATGTGAGAGACTCACCCTCCTCTGTGAGAAAAATGCAGTCCAAAGAGGGATAAAACCTCTATATAGGTCTCCTAACACATGCAGACCTTTTCACCCAATGATTTGCGTTATCAGGCAATGGATCCACATCCAAAGGAATGTCAATGACCTCATTATTTGGCTGCTGAACTGCATTTTCAGGTTGCTGTAATACATTTTCAGACTGATTTTCAGACTGTTGTGATTCATTTTCAACATGCTGATTTTGTTGCCTAAGCTAATTTTCAGCATCCCTTTGCTGCCCATTGTCATCTAACTCAATGATGATATGCTGATTATCAAAATCAGCATCAAATGGAGCTGAATTTTCAATGGTTGATGGTTTTTCAAGTGGTTGATCATGCTGAAATTTTACTTTCTTTTTGTCCAAATCACCAACTATGGCATTTTTTAGTAGCTTTAACTCATTAAATACCACATCTCGGTTGTGTAGCACTTTTTCATGCTTGGAACCCAAACTCTATAGCTCATTTCACCTTCATCTCCATAACCCATGAAGATACCTCTATGGGATTTCATATCAAGTTTGGTTATGCTATCAACAAGTACATGTACATATCACTCACAGCCAAAGACCCTTAAGTGGTCATATAAAGCAGGTTTACCAAACCAAACCTCTTTAGAAATGCCACTTTCAAGTGCACGATGTGGAGATTGGTTGCAAATATGCACCACGGTTTTAAGTGCCTCTCCCCAAAACAATTACGAGAGATTAGCTATGGATAAAATACACCGAATCTTCTCGCATAGAGTGTGATTCATTCTCTCAGCCACACCATTAGATGACAGATTATAAGGAGCTGTAAGCTCTTGTTTAATCCCATTGACATCACAAAACTTAGTGAATTCTTTAGATATATACTCTCCCCCATTGTATATTCTTATGCATTTTAATTTTAAGCCCTTTTGAGTACTAACAAATGCATAAAACCTTTTAAAGGTGTCCAATGCCTTGCTTTTTTGCTTAAGCAAGTAAACCCATAGCTTTCTGGAATGGTCATCAATAAAAGACACAAAATAATAGAAACCACTATGAGTTTTTATTGCCATGGTACATACATCAAAATAATGGACTAAATCCAAGATACATATCTTCCTAGAGGCTCCATGAGAGTATGAACTCTTTACATGTTTTCCCAAAACACGGTCATCACAAAAATCAAGCTTTGAGTTTTTCACATCAACTCTTCCAAGTGAAAAAAGTGCAAGTAAACCCTTTTGGTTCATGTGTCCAAGACGCTTGTGCCATAACTCCATGTGTGGCTGCACTTTTGCAACTACAACAAACTTTCCAAAAAGTGCCTTGCAATGAAGATAACATAGAGTTTCCTTTTTGTCGCCTCTAGTGACTATCATGGAACCTTTCTAAATCTTCCACATTCCACCACCAAAGGTAGTGAAGTAACCCCTGTTGTCCAATTGTCCAACCGAAAGCAAGCTCTTCTTGATACTAGATACATACCTAGCATCACGAAAAATCAACTCCTGACCATTTTTAAGAGCCAGGTGTATGGTGCCCATTCTTCAATATCACATGCATGATTATTTCCTAGGTAAACTTTCTAAAGGTTACCTTTTGCATAAGAAGAAAAACACTCCAAATATGAAGTTACATGAAATGAAGCACCAGTGTCAACAATCCATGATTGTGACAAATCATCATGAGCAAACAACAAGGCATCTATCACATCCCTTTTAGTAATATACATGTCTTCCACTATCATAGCATGTGGATCTAAAGATGCAGCCAACAAATCAGCATCTTTATCTTATTCTATCTCCTCAATAACAACATTAGATACCACATTTTTCTTTTCTGTTTCTTTAGGGTAGAGCTACCATCCTTCTCATTCTTTTTACCTTTTACATTAGCCTACTTCTTAAGTTCTTGCTCCTTTTTATAGTATCTGCAATTGGGATTTTTATACCCTTTGCATCCATACTGATAGCAAGTGATATCTTGCTGTTTTTCTTTGCTTTTGCTATGATTTTTGTTCTTATTTGCAACATTTGGCCTCTTTTCAGTTCGTCCTCTTGCATCATAGGCTAATCCACAGTTTTCTCCACTTGCCTTGCATCTAATCTTCTCATTGAGAATAGAACCACGCACACCATCAAATGTCAAGTTGGGATTGTTACACAATGACACAACCAATGCCTCCCATGAATCTAGCAAAGTCATGAGCAAGAAAATAGCCCTCAGCTTAGGATTAAAAGCCGACAAGCCTACATCCTGTAAAACTCACTCAAAATACCAATGAGAGCATTTAAATGCTTTGAGGCGGGCTTAGACTCATCAAGCTTCAAGTTGACTAACTTTCACATGAGATGGACCTGAATGACAAGAGTTGTATTCTCACATGTAGCCTTGAGTTTCTCCCAAATTGCATAAGTAGTGGTAAGTCCCTTGATATCAACCAAGATATCATCCATGATAGCCATTTTGATATAAGTAATGGCTTTCTTATTCATTTTAGCCCAATCCTCACCTGACAAAGCAATAGGCTTATGTTCTACCAAAGCATCATCACAATCCTTCAAAAAAAGTATACCCTACATACGATCTTTCCAAAGATCAAATCCATTGCCATCAAATTTACGAATCTCAAAAAGACTTTTTGGGTAAAATGTAGATGCACTGCCAGCCATCTTCAGCAATAAAAGACTACAATAAAATACTGAATACTTTTAGCGAATAGCAAGGTTGCTGAATATAACAGCAAGTACACACACTTGTACTTCCAAAGATGTCCAAGAAGCAGATATTTTGCTACAATTTCAGTCCCAAGAGCTGATTACAGCATGTATATGAACCAAATCTAATACATATGCATAAATGATAGCTCCCACTTCAACAATACATCACCGTAATGCCCAAATGCAATAACCCAAGTGTTGTATGTACCACTGTTTTGCTGCATAATGAGCATTCAGCAATACATGTACCAAGAGAAGCTGCCCTTTTACAACATTTAATACATCCCAAGTCCAAATTTCTTCCACTCAACAATGAATCTGCTGTAATTTCACAATCAAAGCACAAATCGGCTCAAAATGCATCACCGATGCGAAAAGCCCTAAAATTTTTGCAATAAATCTACCCCAATTGCATTAATTCATCATCCGGAGTGTCGAATATAGCAAATGTTGCAGAAATTTCACAAATTCAGCAAAACCCCCCAATTTCAGGGTCCAAATGTGCACAAATTACAATGAAATTGGCTTAGCTGAGTAAAATTTCACTTGTATAAGAAAAGCCCCAAAATTTTGAAGCAAATGCGCACAATGTTTGCAATTTCTAGGTCAAATGTCACTGTTCTACATGACCTGCATCAAATTTGGGAAAGCCCCAAATTTTCAGGCATAAATCAGCACAGATCTGAGTATTGTGCTTGCGCCGTGAACCCCCGTCAGTGAGCAGGGGGGACTGCTTGCTGAAAATAATAATAAAAACTGTCACAAATGGTTCAAATGTGTCGAATCAACCAGCTATTGACTTGTGATGTGTCACCTCTCGCCTGTTGTGTGCTGGGAATGTGCCGCTGGTTGCCGCTAACCTCTTCAACCTGCGCCTTGTTCCGATAGCCTGTAAGACGTCGTTGCCTCGTCACAAATTGACCGCCGCAACTGGTCACGCTTGCTACAGACGGTCACGCCTACCTGTCGCCTGCAAAAAACACTACCTGCACTTCACACCAGCCTGTCCTTTGGTCAGACTGACCACTGATTGATCTTGACTGCCTGTCGGCTCACACTCACACATAGAGACTGATCCGTCCAGTCCTCGGGAATCGCACACACTCTTGCCAAAGCTCTGATACTAGTTTGAAGGAGCACAAGAGGAAGTACTCAAGTAGTGTGCGCACCAATCGAGGTGTATTCAGCGGTGTAGAGAGAGTGGAGATTCGAGAGATGGGGATGTACCAGTGTGATACACACAAATAATAAAAGAATGTATTTATACTTAGGGTACGGTACACTTACACCCATAAGGGTGTGTTCACATGTGCAGGTAAATATATACACGGGAGTAGCATAAGGGCCTTTACACCCAACAAACTCTAGCATATCAAGTCAAACTCACACACACAAAGGATTAGTGCCTTTAAATATCTTTGGGACTGTTATACTGCTGTTGTATAGGGATTTGCACAGCTAAAGTGATTCCACGTGAGTTTCATACATATACCCAGGTTGTTTTGACAGAGAAGTGCACATTGTTTGTACGCAGAGATCATTATATTGCCGTAGTAGTGTCTTTTGGATTAAAACAGTCCAAGTCATTGTCTTGGAAAGAGTTTGTCTAAGTTATCACATTAGATGCAGAGTTCTTAGCTTAAGCAAAATTATACAATTGTTCATAGTCTTCTAGAGAAATACAAGTTTGTCAACACAAACTGGTACAACATGAAACTCAAAATGCACTAGCTAGATAAATTGATAGCTAGTGTGATCACACTCAGAAACTCTGTAAAACTGAAACGCACACTAAAGAAAGGGCTAGAAATAGTAAGAGCTCCTCCATCTCTATCAAACTCTGATGAAGCTCACAACCAGCAGATGACCAGCATGAAATAGGACATGCTACCAAGTTCAGCACAGGAGGATACAGCTAGCAAGAGGCAAGGAAGGCCCAAAGACAAGAAAACAAGAGGCATAGTTTTAACCACGCATGTTTGCTTGAATATGCAAGTATTTTACTTTTAGGGTATATTTGCCCAAAAAATCCTCAATCTTTTTGCTAATTAAAAGAATTATTGGATCTGTCATATGAATGTGTTTTTGGTTATGAAAAGGATGTTTGAAACAACATATGCTTGTCTTTTTGGCTCTTTTGAAACAATCAAAACAAATGTGCTTTGCTGCAATTGATCTCTCTCTCTCTCTCTCTCTCTCTCTCTCTCTCTCTCTCAAATTGATTACAACTTGTAACTCTAAGCTTAGAATCTTGTAATTATGAGCTCAAAAGCTTGTTTTTCCCTAGGCAACATAATTATGATGGGAGGGCCAGATGGAAAAAAGATGGCACAAGAAGGGGAGAGGGAGAATGCTTACACCAAGAAGAGGACAGAAGGAGCTGTGCACAATCAGGCTGGCACAAAGGGAAGGAATGGCTACTGGCTGCATAAGGGAGGCAGCATAGAGATCATGCAAGTGCAGGCAAGACAACAGCTGTCATGAACAGATGAGTTACATATGTCAGTTCAGACAAACAAATTGTGGTTCATGACTTCTTTGCATAAAAATTTTCAGCATGGTATAGGATTGCTTTATTGCACTCTTTGTGTTAGGAGACTACTTGAGAAGTACATATTTATTATTGACAACTGCAAGCTTGATTCTACACCAAAACCCAGAATAAGCATCCACAATGCTATTGAAGCTGCCAGGTTGTTGGCTGCCTTCATTTGTGGACACTCAGACTGCAGTTTCCAAAATCAGCAGGTTAATGCACAGCCTCGGAGCAAGGTTGTTAACAATGTGTTCAGCTACTTGAAAGGCACTATGTCAGATTGCAAAGCAGGGATATTCAGCTACATGCTTTCAGTGATAGTGCTTGCACTCATTATAACACCAGCATCCATTGGTACACCAAAATGCAGGGCATTACATGTTTCCAAACGTTGATTTGCTGCATCCCTCTCTATTTGTCATTTGCAAAATAATACTTGATTGTCTACTGGTTCAAGTGCTATTTCCACCATCGTCTATAAAAGACAATTTTGGGAGCCAATAAAAAAATCTTAAACCTGAATGATTTGCAAGTTTTTCCCCTTACATTTTGTAGGCTTCTGTGCCACATTATAACTCAATTTATCCTCCATTTTGAGATTCAAAAACCTACTCGCCAAAGTCATTTTCTTCCCAACAATTCACTCGACATTTGCGTGAACACTGATAAACAGTTCTCTGGCATATGGCCCCAAAACATACACGCACAGGGAAGCATGCATCAAGTTACTAACAAAATAACTTGTGCTTTATAAAAGTAACGAAATTTCCAAGGATCGAAGTCTCAGAAACAAAACTTTGGGAGTGTAGTTTTTCTTTTAAAATTCAGCCAAAGTGAGAAAGTACAAACAAGGCAAGCTGAAGCCTGTTGCAATTAGAGCTTGTTTGATACGCACCTGGATGGCTACTTGCGATTGATTGTAGAGCCCAAGCCTTCCCCAATCTCCTACAACAAGGAAGTTCAGTGGCTCATGGCGAGAAGCGCGAAGATCCTCCTGTTGTTTGTTGGTCTCCAGAGAGGGAGAAGATCGCAACGCGAGAACGGAAAAGAAGACGAGGAGGCCGAGACACAGGCCCAGGAGGACCATCGCCATGGACCGCCATACATCAGCGTAAGCCGCCAGCCAAGGCAGGCGGCGCGCCCCCTTTTCGTGTGGCCGGCGTGTGGGAGCCGAGCACAAAGGATCGTTTTCCTCGATCGACAGCGCCAGGCTTCCTCGTGCTGGCTCCATTAAAGCCTTCTCACTGCTCAGAATCCAGATTGCGAAGAGATGAAACACATTCTTCCCCTTTATGTATTCTATATATTAACCAATTATTTAAAGATTCCCCTTATGTAGTCTATATATTAACGAATTATTTAAAGATTCCCCAGCTCACAAGGCTATGTCTCCTTCACTTCACATTTTTAGCGAGTAAAAGGCGTAGCTTGAGGCTTACAAAAAATGAAGGGGATGCACTTCACATGTAATGATGTGCAAACACTCGCCAATCTCAATAAGTAAAATTTTTTGTTTATAGCAGGACCAACTAACCATGCTTCAAGTGGTACATGTGATCCACTCCACACATTGAGATATTATACCTCGTGCAATAAAAGCTGGTCAACATTCTTATGTGCATTGCCAAATTAACATAGCGAGGCCTACCTTTTTCACCACACAGGAACAAGGGCATCGTATTGTATAGCTTTGGTAAGCATGACACCATTTCAAACATCAAGGACAGCACTATGCACTATGTTTTGTGATAGTAATATTGGCATGGATAGGCTCGAAAAGGCAAATTTATGCTTAAATTCATCTTCTCTGCAATATTCCAACTTCTCATTGTGCTGATATTGAGTAGTTTTTTGTACCAAAGATTTCCTTCTGCTAACACAAGCTCTTGTACACAAGATGGGTTCACTTGAGGACCTTGAATTTATGAATTGTTTAGCATCTATGTCAAGTGAAACTTGCATGCTAAATGTGATTAATCTAATTGCATTGAGGTTAAGGATCATCCTAAAGAGCTTTCAACCTTTGTAATTTCCCAAGCACAAGATAAGCCCAAAATGAATCGAGACATTCAACAACAGTTAGAAAATGTTCCCTTAAGCATGTCTATAAATTGCATAAGAAGAATAATTCTAAAGGACTGATAGTTTAGGATTGTTAGGAGGATAATGCCAGAAAGTTAGTAGTTCTAGGTTGTTTTGGAGGTTTAGAGGAGTTGTTCAATGCATCAACTAAATCTTCTTTGTAATTCACTTTGGATCACTTGTCATTGGTTTGGCTCCATGCTTTAAGGATAAACTGCTCTAGAGATTTGGTGGCAAAAATGATAAAGGCAAAAATGAATCGTATTCAGCATGCCAAATAGTAGCTATTTCTCAAAATGAGGCGGTGAATTGTTAGGCTTGATGCAAGCTCAACAATGGATATAGACGGAAATCTTATTCTTTCAAGACCTCAAATCATCGATGGCTCAACTATCTCTCACCTGCTCTCCTCTCTCACTCCCTATGAAAGTATGAAAGTAAAGAAGTCCACGAGGGTGTAGCAGACTCACCTACTTACATCTCTCCCACATGGTAGTCTAGAAGTAAAAGTAATTGCTAATGACCTCACAATCCAAGTGATACACTCCAAGCCAACTCCTCACCTTCTTTCAATCTGCAATCACCACCACTGCTCTGAGAGTAAGAGAAGAATATGGAGGAGAGAAAGATGGAGAATAGCTTCTCCTCAAAGAGTCCTCGCTCTCTCATACTCTCCTCCTCACACACTCCCTCTCACCCAATCTCTTATCCTCTCAAGCTATTGGAAGCAAGAAGAAAGGAAGAGATGGAATTAAGGAGTGAAGATAGAGATTCATCCTCACTAGTTCCTTGCTCTACCTTACACTCACACACACACACACTCTCTCTCTCACTCTCAAGCAATGAAAGCAAGGAGCCTATAGACAAGAAAATGAAGAAGTGGTAGTCTCAAAATATTTACACATAATTGTTGGGGTAAAGGCGTCTGTGCCTAGCCGCCCATGTATTACAACACTGATAACACATGCACACTTGTACATTGCAAGTGGCGAGTGCCCATTATTGTCACTCCATTCTTTATGCTTTCAGTGACATTTGAATAAAGGGAAGGCCGGTTGCACATTGTGACTGTTGGAGTTCTCACATCTTGTGTGTCTCTTTATCTTACTCTTGCTCCTTCCACCATAGCTCTTGTTTTTTGCTCAAGTGCTTATTCCTAATATGTTGCTAGAATTTGAGGTTTTTCCTATTCATCCAAAATGTTAAAAGCCCTGAATCTACCATTAACAAATTTTTTTAAAGCTCAAATTCTTTTTGACTTGCATTCTTGAGTGCATCTCTTCTTGAGAGAGAGAGAGAGAGAGAGAGAGAGAGAGAGAGAGAGAGAGAGAGAGTGTGTGTGTGTGTGTGTGTGTGTGTTCTACTTACTCATGTGATGGCATTACTCGCTAAGAGAGAGAGAGGGGGGGGGATCAAAATGACATCATAGATAGATTTAAAGACCTTTTAGAAGTTTAATAAATCAAGTTTGTGTCGAGCGTCCAATGGGGGATAATTCTTAAACTTAACTAGATACTTCCATAATACCTTACCTGACCTTAGAGTATTGTCCTGATGGTGTAAAATTCTTTCAGGCACAATCAACTCTTTTGTTTCTTCTATGTCAAGTAAATCTTCCTTGATTGGTTCTATTGGAGGTTCTCCAATATAGGGACGTAGCAGACTTATATGGAAAGTATTATGAATGTTCCAATGACTTGGTAGATCAAAATAAAAAGTCACATCGTACCTTATTTGTGATCTTGAAAGGGCCATAATAGTGATTAGAAAGCTTAACCACTTTACTCTTTTTACCTTTCTACTTTTTCAAGCAAGCCTTCTCAAACTTAAGAAGAACATATTGTCCCAACTTGAGTAAATACTTTTCCCATTCTCTTTGATTATCAGAGACATAGGATTTCAAAAGGTCCAGAACAATAGAATTAGCACTTTCACTTTACCCATCCGTTTGAGGATGATAAGAGGATGAAAACTTTAACTTTGTCTTGACGTTCTCGAAGAGAGCTTGCCAAAAGAGGCTGGTCATGCGGGGATCTCGATCACTTATAATGGACTTAGGTATGGCATGATGCTTGAAAATATGAGCAATGAATAGCTTACCCATATGATCGGCTTTGATTGTCTTTCGCACAGGTATAAAGTGAGCTTGCTTACTGAATCTATCAATGATAGTCCAAATTTCATCATTGCTTGCTTGTGTGCGAGGAAGCTCCATGATAAGGTCCATGGCTATACTTTCCGAAGGCTCATTGGGAATAGGTAATGGATTTAGTAGACCAAGAGGTTATGCCTGTTATGCTTTACTTTTTGGCATATCTTGCACTTACGGACATGTCTTTCAATGTCAGCTCTAAGAGTAGGCCAAAAGAAATATATTTCCAATGCTTGAGTAGTGGGTAGAATACCCCTATGTCCAGCATATGGAGATGCATGTGCTTCATCCATTACCTTGTGTCGCAATGGTAATGCTACACAAATTGCTTGATGATGATACAAATAACCATCTCGAATTGAGTAAGGTGTAATCAACTAACCTGAGTTAAGCTGATCCCATATGGTTGAGAAGTCAGAATCAATTGTATACATTTTGGGTAAATCCATGAACTCCTTATGGTAAACAGTTGTGATTGCATTCAGTCGAGGTCGTCATGATAGAGCATCTGCTACCACATTCTTAGTTCCAGATGTGTGAAGGATTTGAAAATGAAACATACATAAGAAATTTGCTCAATGCATCTATTTCTCTGAGAGCTTCTTTTGAGTGAGGAAGTATCTTAGACTTTGGTGATCTGTTTTAATAACAAAATCTACACCAAGTAAATAGTGTTTCCATACTTGAAGAGCATGTACCATCGCCATAAGCTCTTTCTCATATACTGGAGCATGTAGCTCATGGTCCTTGAGGCGTCGGCTCTTAAATGCTATTGCATGATGCTTTTGGTTAAGCACAGCTCCAATGCAATCTCTAGAAGCATCGCGGTGAACTTCAAAAGGTTTTTAAAGATCCGAAACTATGAGAACTGGTTCTTGAGTCACAAGAAACTTAATTCTTTCAAAGGCTTGTAGTTGCCTTGATCCCCAGCAAAAGGGCATTCGCTTCTTAGTAAGGTCATGTAGAGGAGATGCAGCATACGCAAAACCTTGTATGAACCTCTTGCAGTATGAACATAGGCCTAAGAAACTTTTAACCTCATGTACAGAAGTAGGTGTAGGCCAATCAACAACGGCTTGAATCTTCTCAAGATCCATTCTCACCAAATTGTGAGAAACAATATGTCCCAAGTAATGAATTTCTGAAAGGAAGAATTCACTCTTCTTAGCATTGACTTGTAGTCTATGCTTGCAAAGCTCTTGAAAAAAAATAGATAGATGTTTTCTATGCTCTTCTTCAAACCGTGAAAATATTAAAATGTCATAAAAGAAGACACTTGTGAACTTTGAGTGAAGTTTGAAAATTCTCTCCATCATTCGATTGAATGTGGCAGGTGTATTAGTCAAACCAAATGGCATGACTAAAAACTTGTATAGTCCAAATGTTGTACCAAAAGCTGTCTTATGAACATCTTCAGGTGCTATCCATATCTGGTGATAGTCGCTCTTGAGATCAATGCGACTAAAGATACTAGCCCCTTGCAGCTTATCCAAGATATCATCTATCCTTGGGATAGGAAAACGATTCTTGATTGTGATATTGTTCAAAGGTTTGTAGCCTATGCACATACGGAAAGAACCATCTTTCTTTTGAACAAGTAAGACTAGAGAGCAGTATGGAGAGGAGCTAGGTTGAACTAACCCTTTTTCCAATAGTTTGTTTACTTGTTTTAGGATCTCATGTTGTGATTTGCACTTACTCGGTAAGGCGGTTGGTTAGGTGGTGAACTGCCTGGGATAAGATCAATTGTGTAATCTTCCGGGCACTTAGGAGGTAACTCTCTTGGGAGTGAATCACTAAAACAATATTCATATTGTTTAACAAAATCATGTCTAGCTTGATCAATTGAAGAGAGGGGTTCTTTTAAAGTCTAAGACTTAGAAGCATTAGTTGGTATTGTGTGTCCATTAGAGACATCAAGTGCCCTTGAGTCATTACCTTCTTTGGACTCTCTCACAAAAATCATGTACGTAAAAATAACTTTCTTCATTTCTTTAGAAATGCTAACATGACTAACCATTGGCACATGCCAATCTCCAGCATCAGCAATGCATACTATGTTCCGACCCTTGAATTGAAATGCAAGGGTCTTATTAACAAAATCAAGAAGAGGTCTTGTAATGCTAAGGCATGCCTAAGATAACATCACAGTTACCAATGGGTGCAAGTAGAAAAGATTCTTGGTCGCGGTAATCCCCAATTCTAAGGTTCAACTTCCCTTGGATAGGAGTAGAATTGGTTGTAAGTCCTTCAAATGCCAAACATGATCCAATTGGTGTTCCCAATTGATCTGGTGGAATTTGTAGTATTTTAGCAGTATCTACTGACACAAAATTATTTGTGGACCCTGGATCAAAGAGTATCAACTATCATATAAATTTTTTTAGAAAAATCTTAGTACTTTTTAACCTCCACAAAAGACACCTAATTTCTCATATCCTAATTTAAGGCTTATCCAAGGTAATCTATTAGAAAACTAACATTATTAGAATATTATAATTAGTATTAAATAAACATATATAGAATATTAGAATTATTTCCATAATTGAGTCAACCATAAATTTTAGTATCACACTTATAAAAATGACATTAGTAAAATCCTTAGAAATATTAAATATTAATTAAGAATAAATTAGTTAAGTCAATCTCTAAAAGTTAAGTATAGTTATAGTAATAATTATTTAGATGCATGATTGAAATTTGAGTTATTCTCTTGACTAAAAATTAACACTTTCTATGAACGTTTAAACATCTATGATAATGATAATTGTTAATAGAATTGAAGACTCATTTAAATAAGAATAGTGTATATCGATTTGGCTATGGAAAAACTTTCGTAATCATAAACTATCCTAGACAACATATGAAATATAGATTATTACTTAGAAATAGATTTCCTAACTCTTGGGTGACAAAACAAATAAATATAGAAGTATAAAAATGGTTGATTTAGTAAACTTAGAAAAAAAGATCATAGGAAAAGAAGGTAATCGAAAAAAGAAAAGAATTGGTTGCCATAATGTAAAAAAATTAGAAAATTAGCAAAACAAATCAAGCAAAGTATTCACATAGAAAATTCAATAGCCACAAAAAGAAAGAAGCAGAGAATGGAAATCCTTAGAAATTATTGGCTGTCAAAATCAAAGTCATTGAAAAATCTTTTCAATAAAGTTATATCCGGCTTTAAAAATTACTATTTTAGTAGCATTAATTGCTTAAGAAATATTGACTACAAAAGGACTGTATTGTTGATGGTTTCTGATTTTCGAAACCTGGATGTGATTGCGATTTCTTCACTAATTAAAGGAAATATTATTGCCCATAAGATTAAGGGCAATTTTAGTGGTTGACTTTTCTGTGGGATCAACTGTGCTGGAGCTTGAATGAGCTAGATATATTTTTTGGTCTACCTAGACTGTTTGACCAGCGCCTAGGACATAGATGGTCCAATACGGAATATTCCCTTGTATGGCGACTGTAGAGGCATGAACCACCAAGACCTTCAGACCACTTATTGTTTCAAGCGTTCCAAGCCAAGCACTAATGGCTACCTCTCACATAGCCGACATGCTATCCATCTCTATGAGTGTAGTGAGTTTACCTCCACACCCAATCGGGTTGCCTCCTCTCCTGAGCACTCCGGTAGCTCCATGATCCAAGTGTAAGCTTCAAGAAAGCTCCATCCTCAAGCTCTAGGCTCTAGGCTCCATTGCCGTGAGCAAAACAAGAGAAGAGAAGAAGATAGGAGAAGATGGAGAGCTTCTCCACCACGGTCCCTCACCCTCACCCTCACACATACACACACACACACACACACTCCCTTACACTCTCACACTCCCTCTCTCAAGCACAAGCTCAATCAAGCAAGTCTAACAACAAGATAAAGAAGAAAGCTACTTTTGGCTATACACAAGAATGAGCTTCTCATTCACTTTTCAACTTTATATACAAAACCCTAAATCCCCTTTGGGTGGTCATCCCCTTATTCTCTTTTTTTACATGGCTGGTCATGGCCTAGGCCCTTTTTTCCATTGTCCTTCTATATTCCTAGCTTCCTTCCTACCCCGTTGTCTACCTTTACAAATGGCAGGGCACTCTTAAAATAAATCATGTTGTGCCTTACACTTTTTTACAAAAGTATTGACTTGCACTTTTTCTCGTAAACCTTTCTCCTTGATTTAGGACTTTTTTGCAGTTCTTGTGTTTTCAGATTCTTCTTGGCGCGCCTTTGCCTTCTGTTTCACTTTTGTCTTGGCCTTTTATTTTGCTTTAGATTTTCTAGATTCTCCACCTTGTTCGTTTAAGGGTTAACATTACCCCCTCCTAGATGAGTGCCAATCCCATGGCACTCATCGTTGTAGGTAGCAAGCTTTGACATGCACTGAAGACATGGGTGGAAGGGGCATTTTTGGTTGCCTTGGAGGATTTTTGGTGGTGATGCGGATGAAGGTCGTTGGGAGCACGCTATTGGCTTGGGTGGTCGATGGTAGGGTTGTTGGAGTTGGGGATAGGGCTGTTTGTGGTTGCGAATTGCACTAATGGCTCGCATAGGTGTTGGTTTGTGGGGATTCTGCACATGAAAATTCTTTGGTGGGCTTGCATGATGAGAAAGGACAAGAGTTCAGAGTTGAGTATTAGTAAAGAGCTGATGGTACTTTCGTTGGAGTCGTCAATACCTGCAATTGAAAAACTCTCATATGGTCTCTCCATATGGGTTAGTGCTAGTCTTTTTATTGTGTGCACAAGACATAGTTGGATTAGTTTGGGAGATAGGTCGAACTCTAAGCAAGCTAAGAGCAATGTCTTGCACTTGAGGACCCAAACTGTGTATAGATTGTGGTTCAGATAGTATGTGAGTGCTTGTGCATACTTGGATATTACGTAGTTAGAAGACTGCTGGTTTGGTTCCTCGTAGCAATGCGTGGATGAAGCAAGGGTTCAATGGGGTGCAAAAAGTTATCGATATTGAGGAGAAGTACACTAAAAGGTTTGTTGAGACATCATTTGTGATTTTGACAACATGATGTAGCATAATTGAGCTCATTGACACCTTAACTTTTGGTAGGTGGTGGCTACTTGTATTGTTCGAAGAGTACGGTGTACATTTCATGGTCTTGAAGGGGATGCAATGGCAATGGAGAAGGAGAAGAGAAAGATGCGAGAGAGAAGAGCACACACAATGTAGGTGCTGTCCAACTGAAGTGACAACTTTATTGCACTATCATATTATGTATGAATAAAGAATGGGAGGTCATAATATACACGGGCAGGCCCAGAGGCCTTTTACCCCAACAACCTCCCACTAAAAGGCCAATGTGGCTAGGGAGTGAAAACAAAGAAAAGAAAAAAAAAGACAAGATGAGGAATCATGAAATCTCTCCCAACGCCCAATCGGAAAGTGAGTTGTGCAAGAAGTGTCGGGAACCTCTGCAGAAGAAGAGTCAAGCATCCTCGAGTCCATGACATCTAGGAGATAAGCGATCCCACAGCTCCATACAATGGAGCAATCCAAGAATGCTTCTCATGAAGCAAGCACAACTCATCAGTGCACGTCTGTAAAGCATCAGAGTCGTGCATAGCATCACTATAGCACATACAAGACAGTAGAGAGCAGTCAAACTCTCTAGAGTCAATCAATGAAAGAGAACCAACATCCTGGACACTTGTCCAATGACGTCTCAAGACTACATGTGGCCTTAGCAAAGCAGAAGACTAACATATGGCTGGTTGTCCAACTTGCAAAACTACAAGAAAATGGCTCTCATAAGTCTGCAAGGGGTCTAGCAACTACTGCTGACCACCAACATCCTGACCCTGATTGCTATGCATAGCCATGTCATCTAGGCTAATAAGTGCCTCATTTTCAACATGTACAACTTGTTGTAATGGCACTATAACTACCATAAAATCAGCCATAAAGCGTACTGATTGCTCATCAAAAGGCCTGAGAGGTGTTTGCGTCTCATAGAAGACAGCATGACAACTGCGTATGACCTATTGGGCATTGAAATCCCATAATCTGTAGGCCTTAAAGTCACTATCTCCATAAACAAGGAGGATACATCTACCTGACATATGCTCATGTGGCATACATACAGAGGCATGAAAGCCAAACATCCTCAAGTAATCATAGAAGGGCTGCATGCCACTCCATGCCTCATGGGGTGTAATACCATCCAAGGTCAAGCACAACATTCTGTTAATCAAATAGACTACCGTCATAAGGGCCTCAACCCAAAAGCCATAAGACAACCCAGCTGTGGTAAGCATAAAACCAACCTTTGCCTGTAAGGTCAGGTACATGCCATGAGCAATCCCATAATATAGTGGGCACAAGAAATCAATGCCTTACTGCTGACAAGAGGTCCAAAATCTGGGAGAGAGAGCATGACTCTCATAATCCATCTGCAAGCACCTAGGCCTGCTACCAACAGAATCCATAAACCTGTCAAGCATAAATGTAGCATCCTCAATCTGCACCAAGAGAAAAGCCCAAACACGGTATGTAGCATGATAAAAAAAGGTCACAAAGTACGACGCTCCACCAAGTGACTAGGAAAGCATAGGTCCATATACTACACAATGGACGAGATCTAGAGGAGCATGCCTCGTACGATTGCCATAAGATAAGGGGACTCTGCAAGGACCAAGAGTACAATTAGGGCAAGCATCAAGATCTGTAAGTGACATAGGAGGCAACAATGAGTCTAAACAAGACAAGATCTCCATCTCTCTGTGGTGCATATGGCCTAGGCGATAATGCCATAGCGATGCATGTGGTATCTAGATAACTGCAACCATAGAATCTCCCACATGAGAGACATGCACTGGGTAATGAGAACCAACTCTAGAACCTCTTGGCCAAAACCAAGCAACCCCGCGATAGATCTTCCATGACCTATCCTGAAGAGAAGTAGAGTAACATGCATCATGCAATAGACTGACAAAAATCAAGCTCTTACTAAGCATGGAAACATGTAAAACATCCCTAAGCATAAGAGAAGTCCCATTAGGCAAAGCTAGGTGTATGTCCCCTATACCAAGAATAGCATAAGTCTGCTCAAGGCCCAAGGAAATGCATCCATCAAACTCCCTGTAAGTAGAGAACCATGCTCTATGTGGAGTAACATGACAAGATGCCTTAGAATCCAATAGCCAATCTGAGGAGTAGGCCATATCACTAAGCAAGAAAGTTGTAGGGAAACTAGATGACAGGAGTACATGCTCAACTGCATCATCATGGGTAACAATATGTACCTCACCACTAGTAACAGTGGTAACATCCGCTGCATCTCATGTATCTCTGACTCTTTGCTCATGTCGAGTCCATCTCTGTCTCTGCTGCTCTCTAATCCATCCGAAACATTTTCTTTTAACACGTCCAAGCTTCCCACAATGGAAGCATACATTTGTAGAAGAAGAATCTGTAGAAGACGACAAGGAATCCAAGTCATCATGAATAGGGCTATCCATAGCATCCACAGAGCTCAAGGAGTCGAGGACTGTCCCAACATAGGGAACTTGCTCATCAAGACAACTATCAGTAGAAGCACAAGTGGTAGAAGCATGCTGCAAAGGCTCATGAAACCTCAACAGATGGGAGGACATAAAGGCATAAACCAAGGATGCAAAAGCTCCCACATGAAGAAGAGTTGTAGCCAACTGCATGATATAACCAGCCATAGTATGGTAAAGCATAAGAAATCTGTCATAAGAGCATATGGTATTCAGCCATGAAATCAGCCCATAACCATAATGGCAAACATAACTTTGTAGTACATCAGACCACATAGTATCATCCAAGTCAACGCAAGATCTGTAAGTGGCATAAGATCCTGCAATGGTCAAGCTCTAAGAGAAGCCCAAGTATCTGTACAACAACATCCAAATAAATGGCTTTGTAAAGTACATGACAGTAGACAAAGTGCATAGCTAGGTAAGCATCAAGAGCAATTGCTCTCTGACCTGTATGGGCAAAAGCAACCCAACTAGCATAGAAGCTAGGCAACACAGAAGCAACAAAGCCATAACTGCTAAACCCAAGCACTATCAAGAAGTTCACTGATCAAGGAGTAACTTACAAAGAACCAAGCATCGATGAGCAATGAAAGCTCAATAACCAATTGCCAAGACAATGGAGCAAGCACTGCTCAAACATGTATCTGCATCCAAGTAAATCTAAGATCCATAATCGAGGCATTAAGGGCCAAATAGCATCCAAGCTGCATAAGTGATAAGCCAACCAAATGCAAACTGCTCCACAAAATTCTCAAATGCAAGTCGATTCAAGCCCAAACATCTGCCATACTGCAACCGAACCCAAAAGCATCCACACCAAACATTAGTCCCATAATGGGTAGCACAGGGCATAAACCTTGTTAAGTGAAATGCCAACTACAAAGAAAATGATAGTGAACCAAGAATTGAGCTCTATTCTTTTCTCAAGAAGCATTCGGGAGCATAAACATCAAAGTGGCATCATCCAAGTACATCATCATATCATCCTGAGTAGTTGGGAGCACCCATAGACCATAGGCATAACCAAACTGGAGGTAAAATAACCTGTCAACCAAGGTAGCATAAATCCCAACCAACAACGAAGTGTCCGCATCCAAATCAAGGCTCAATAGCTCTCAAATAGCATATTCGGACATAAACCATGATGACCAAGCATCAATACATCCAAAAAGACACCCGAATGTCAACAAAAGAGCATTATGCATAAGCTGTCCTTGATAAAACCTTGCTGCCTAAACAATGTACAACAGTAAATCCCTGTATAAATTGAGCTATTCAAGCTCAAACTAAGTCCCAAAGTATCTCAAAACATTGGGCAAACATCCCCAACACATTTGGGTATGAAATACCAAGCTTCGAGAGCATCACATAAGCTAAGGCATTTTCTTACTATAAATCAACTCAGATCTGTTACAGAAAATTTTGTGATCAAAATTTGGCAGATCTGACATCACCATTGCATTCGGAGCATACAAAAACCCCAAGTTAGACTCTTACCTTGCCTAAATCGGGTTCCGGATGCTCGAGATACGAGAAAAAAAGAGATTTTTGAGCCAGATTTTGAAACAAGCGAAAAAAAACGTAAGTTGCTACTGTTGGGCTTGTTGGTTATGCTAAGGATAGGGGGAAAAATGGGGGCATACAAGGTGCCCAATGAAGCCAAGGAACACCTGCAAAGAGCCGAGCCAAGCTCCACAATCAAGCTCTAATACCAGTTGAAGGGGATGCAATGGCAATGGAGAAGGAGAAGAGGAAGATGTGGGAGAGAAGAGCACTCACAATGTAGGTACTATCCAACTGAACTGATAGCCTTATTGCACTATCATATTATATATGAATAAAGAATGGGCGGTCATAGTATACACGGACAGGCCCAGAGACCTTTTACCCCAACAGGTCTTTTGTGCATTGCGTACCACTATTGATTGCAATGGTATTGAGATGGAGTGCAAAAAAGGAATTGTGCAAATGGGTCAGGGTGACAGTTCTAACCATAGGTGAGACAAGCTCCCTAGGTATGCCCTACCTTGATATGCCCTGAACAATTGTGGGGGATGTGTAAGGGGCTAGGGGAATAGGGACGGAGCCAGTCGACCAAGGTCACTAGATGCACCTAATTTAAGGACCCCTAAGTATTGTGCTGTGATTGTGGGCGCCTTTCTTCTTTTATTATATTGTATTGTATTGTATTTTATTTTATTTTCTTTCTTTTTGTGTGTGGATAACATGAATACAACCATTGCAATTCGTTGAGGCTAGCAGCCTTTCATTTGGATTGGGAAATGTTGAGATCTGAAGGCTGTGAAAATGGATATTACAACGATGATTGTGTTACTAGCCTCGATGCTAGAGGAACAGTTGTTGAGTTGGGGAGATACACTTGAGATTTTGCAAACCTCTTTGTAACATGTGAGATATTGGTACAATTGAGGTAGCAATTGTGGTGAGCCAAATGTAGAGCTTGGGCAAGAAAGAGAGAGTAGCCAATGACTATGCTTTGGGCTATGCTCAAATGCAATGTGGGCGTTCTAAAAGGGTGATTTTCTCTTCCAGCAGTGAGGCTTCCATCATGGCTCTTTGTTCTTGGTATTTATGAGTGCTTTTTCTGTAATGGCTCTTTGTGGGGTTGGTGGTCTTGTGGTAACTTGGACATTTGAACGCTTTTCACTTGAGACCTGTGTCATCCTATATCCACTTGATAACTTGTGAGAGTACATGCAAGTCACATGCTTCAACTATAATGAACAGGTGCAATGCAAAGAGACATCACTTATCTAAATCGTATGGTGTTGACTTCGATGCATATCACTTATTCTTGATTATCTTTTTTTTTGTTAAAGACGTGAAATGTATTAGAAGTAGGTAAGATAAGTTTGTACAATTAGGTAACTTGCCCCTTTTAACCACCTAAATACTAAAATTCATGGCCAGATAGCACTTGGTAAGCATCTTATACAAAATAGGGGCTATTCTATTTATATGAGGTGGGGTAAATTTAGGTGATCAGATGACTAAGGTACTGCATGCGAACCCTTGTCCTGATCCATCATGTGAGGGGCCAAAGTCTGAGCAGTCAGGGAGAGTTGTGCATCTTGATTTGGGATAAGGACAGAGGAGGCGTCGACTGGAATCCAAATGGTGTAGTCCTTGGCTATTGCCGTATTAAGAATGCTTTGGAACAGTTCATCAATTTCATTCTTGATTTTTGCTTATTTTTCCTCTTTCGAGCATATGGTTCCCGAGCGTTTGTGGAAGTTCTACACGTCTTGGGTTGCTACCGTCCGAGCATTCTTTTGAACCTTCCTCATCTCGGTTTGGGGAGGAGTTCTTACATTCGGCCTGCATCTTGGGTATTTCCGCTTTGGGCATTGTCTCGGCAATACCTGTTCAGGGTAGGCACGTAGCATTTCGGTGGCAGAGCTTGCGCCATGTGCTCCCTTTTGTGGAGGAGAGCTTCCTTGCAGGCTAGCGGCATGGGGTGCTCCATGCCTAATGACTGTTGAGGAACCTGCAAAATGTGAACCAAGGGTTAGACCTTGAGGCATGATAGAGCTACTTGCATGAGAGGGATTAAATAGCGAGTTAACATGCGCATATGATGAGGGGGGGTGAGGCGAGACATGCAGTATTTACTGTAGAGGGGACGGCCCCTGTGATGATACTTGTCTTGCCTCAAGTATGGAATAGATTCCAACCAGTAGCAGATCTTTGCTCATGCCAAGTTGTGTGGATTGGCAGTGATGGAATGGAGTAGGGCACGTCCCCAAAGGAATAGACCAAAAAAGGGGGAAAGCTAGTAGGAGGGGACACCGCCCAATCCACTCTTGAGATGTTGGGCAGGGCTTCCATTGGTGGCAATGAGGGCTGCATGCCCTCTACCTGGAGGCGGGAATGGTCACACGACTTGTAGATGCGTGGTGAGAGGAGCACTTGAGGAGCTTAGCCTATCAAGCCCAAAATTTTCATCTTGCACTTGATTATCATTGCTTGTGTATGTTGGCATTATATATACACAGCCACAAAACTCATTGTTTATTTATGTACACATTTATAGATCCATGTCACTTCGTGAGGATAAAAACCAATTGTAGAACTCAGGATTGTACTGGAGTGTGGCACATGCATCCAATACTTGTGGCAACCTACTCAATAACAAGAGATATTTTGCAACATCAAATAGCATGGTACCTCATCAAAGTCTACTCACAACATGTAGCTCCTCCTCAGTGAGAATCTTATCAATTAGAGAGTTCTCTTGGCTAGTTTCGACTAAGTCCATACCCTGAATGGCAATCAATACCTTGTCGGAGTCTACTCACAACATGTAGCTCCTCCTCAGTGAGAATCTTATCAACTAGAGAGTTCTCTTGGCTAGTTTCGACTAAGTCCATACCCTAAATGGCAATCAATACTCGAAAGGAAGTTGGCACCACATAGGTTGGATCTCTTTTAAATCGCAATTTGGCCAGTCGCTCCTCTAAGTCTAGACTCCAAGTTCGGCCATTGTAGCACGGTTTTCAAACCAACCTTTTTCAAATTGACTTCGACCCTCTAATTGTCGCTTTAGTTGCTCTATCTCTAAGAGATTTGATTGGCAAAGCACATTGTTGAATGTTATAGTAAAGCAAAGTTTGTTGGCTTCCTCATCACAAAGATGAGTTGCATGCGTTCATTAGGAGCTTGTCATAGTGATTGTTAAGATATTCTAACTCTTCTGAGGATAGAGGATATGGCAAATATTCCTCAAGTTGCTCCCTAGGGAATGTGCTCATGTCCACAAGGACGTAGACATGTGAGAATATTTTGAGTTTAGCATCCAACTCAGCTAAGCACTCTGCGACACTTCTATGTTCTATGAAGGATTTTGCTCGGTTGCTATCTCATGCAAGGTTTTGGGGGTTTCCCTAGGCTTTAGCATAGCTGGGGGCTCAAGGTCAGATGAGCAAGATTGGTCAGTGCTAGATTGCTTATGTCCTCAGGGTTTTCATGTTTCTCCTGAGGCTTTGTTGCTCTTGCATCATGGTTCTCCTCGGATGTGACTGGTATAGTTTTGTCACCCTGTTGTGACAGTGTTGTATCCACTCTTGATTGGTCAATGCAAGTTTTGTTGTTCATGGATTGAGTGCTGCAAGCAACCGTTGATGGTAATGGTTGCTTTGACTTATCAGAATACACAGATGTGTTTGAGGTTTCCCCGATGTTAAGAGAGATGGCAATGGGTTCATTGGTGGATGGACTCGATGTTTTATTCCTTAGCTTCTTGGTGCTCTTGGTCTCAATCTTCTTCGTGTCTACAGCCACTTGCAACTCTCGTTTCCTCCTCTTTTTCTTGGGCAATTGAGGTGTATCCCTCAAAGACTTAGAACCCTGAACTAGGTCAGCTATTGATGTGCTTGGTCGAGCCTCAACATTCTCTGTTTTTGGTGTGTCGTCCTATGACATAGCCGTGGCGGCCCGTTGGACAGCCTCACTAGGTTGTGAGGGTACAACTCCCTCTCTTTTTGGAGAGTCTAGCTCTTCAACTAATTCCCTTGCCTTTAGCTCCTCATCCAATTGCATTGGGTCATTGCTCCAAGTCAGGGGGTGTCTGCTCTAGGCTCTTGTCCTTACCCATTGGAACTTGCCTTCAGTTCTTCTTATTAGTGCGGGTGTTGTGTTTGGAGATGTTTTTCTCTTGCTCAGGAGGTTTGGGTGACTCTAGTGTAGAACTAAGAGGTAGTTTAGGATTTCTATCCTGTAGGCTTGGATGAAATCAGCTGAAGAAGTTAGGGTTGTATTGATGAAAATCATAGAGATCTAGGATTGCAAGGTCTTGAGTGAGACAGAAGACATATGCACTAACATCAAGTACCATGCTCCCTACTCCTAGCCTGCTAGCCACATATAGATCTTCTTCTAGAAGCAGTTTATCGTACAAGGGATGTTTTTGGATAGTGGCAGAAAGTTGGACCTCATGGACCGTTGCCAACACTCGTAATGAGGTTGGGGCAATGTATGTGGGATCATGTGTTGATGTCCAAAGGGCTTTCCTTTGCTCAACAAATGTCATTAGTCGATAGCCAATTTTGGCTGCCATGGAGTACCGTTTCTGCGCAAAGTTACCTTGTCCGCTCCCTTTTCGTCTGATTACTTCAAGCCTTTCCTTGTTTGCCTCACATTGAGTAGTATAGAGTAAGGGTATTAAGCACA
This sequence comes from Lygodium microphyllum, assembly GCF_053477565.2. Taxonomy (NCBI): domain Eukaryota; kingdom Viridiplantae; phylum Streptophyta; class Polypodiopsida; order Schizaeales; family Lygodiaceae; genus Lygodium; species Lygodium microphyllum. Next base: position 25,795,717 of record NC_141147.1, read on the forward strand.
ATACTCTAGCTGTGGCCTTTGGGATGTCCTTCATGACCTTCAACGATAACTACATAGCGGGAGAAAACATGTTGCTGCTTGTTCCATATCAAGGGTTTGCGGCTATGAGCTTTGTGTACTCTAGTGTTGGCCTTCCAATATCCACATTCACGTATGCACGTGTGATGGCTGTTAGCTTGTGAACAAGCTTCATTAGGCACTTCATCTTTGGTTCATTGGTTAGATATGCCATCTTCTTGGCCAAATCTTCGAGAGATTTCTCCTCAAGCTAGGCTTTAGGTGCTTCGAAAGTGTTGGAGGTGTCAAGGATGTTGGTTGCAACACCTCTTCCATTGGTGAATTGCTAAGGACACGTTTTGCAAGAGGAATCGTCACGGCCAAAGGCTGTGATTCCTGATTGGAAGTAGTAGTAGCTAGTTTAGTGGATTAGCTACTATTGCTAAACTGCGGTGTCAGGTCCTTATGCAGATTGGAAGTGGTCATGTCTCTTGTTGCCCTTTGAGCATTCACTTGTGTAGATCGGAGCATCAGTTGAGCTAGTCACAATGGATCGCACATGCATATCCTTAGGCTAAGAGCTAAGGGTGGTGTCATATCCCACCTCTTGGACATTTGAAAGCTTAGATGGAGATAGAGAACTGAGCAGCTGTATTTGACGATTGTTGTTGGGCTTCCTGTATCCATTTAGGAAAAGAGGGTGTAGGAGATTTGGGACTGCTAGGTGGACTTGGCATTGGCTGGAAGATTTGCTTACTTGTCATTGAAACATAAGCTGGAGATGTCTTTGTTCACATTCCTACCAATGTCATTTTTATTACAGATGGACAAACTTTTTTGGAAACTAAACTCTTCTATCGCGGGGTTCGGCTTGTCATTAACGTAGGATTAGCTCATGGCTGTTAGATGATTCTGCCATTTGCTTTGTTGAGCAATCAACCTTACCATGAGTAATGTTGTGCCTGTGATGCTCATTATCCTCTTGGGAAATCAAAGGCTCCTTGGGCACTAGTGGCTTTTGTGCACCCTCAACAATTACATCTAATATCTACTTGTTAAGCATGCTAGGTTGAGGATCTACCTTTAGAATAGTCCTATTTGGTTTCTTGATTTCAATCGTGAGGGGCTTAGTCACTCCAACCTTGTTGAGTGAAGACTTGGATTTTCATTTAGATTTCCTCCTACTCTTCTCCGCTTTTGATACGATCTGGCCTTTTAGCTAATAGAGGTGGTTTAGCAGGGGGTTTTGGTATCCAAATCCATTGGTTACCTCTATAATATCCTTGAGCATGTAGAAATGCTTTGGATATCCATCACGATGTTGTGCTGGCTCTCCATCGATACCTTCGTCTATAAGGCTTGGGCTTCTTTTGTGGTCTTCTATGATATTTGTAAGTCCAAAGCCTATCCTCGGCATTATCTCCTAACCTTCTTGTTTCAAGTATGGCCTCACTCACCGATTCTCTCTGTTCAACATGCGCTTGTATCAACTCTATCAACAAGTCCTTGCTCTTGTTACTAGGCTTGCCTTGTATGTCAAAATGTTCCTTGTCTTTCCCTCGAGGTTTGATGAGGTCACCCTTGCTAAAGGTTGTGATTATCCTCACACCTGGTAGTATCGTGTATCCTTTGTGCTACATAATTAGCCTCACACTTTGTCGCCCTTTTGAAGAGTCGTCCTAGGAGGGTTTCCTTTCCACAATTTGGACTATTTGGAGGAACATGGAATAGGATAGGCAAGGTTTCAGTTTCAATAGTTACAAGGATTTCACACTTCCCTATAAGTGCTTATGGATGTCCCCCGTAAGGACTAAGAGTTGCGTTAGTCGGTGTGAGCTCTGGTTGGCCTAGTAGGGTCCATGCTTCATAGGTCAATATATTAAAATCAGCTCCTTCATCGATGAGAGCATCGACACTATGCTCTCTTTTTGCAGTGAGTTTGACCCTAAGATAAGCAAGCCGTACTATGTCTTCATCTTTTGGGTCTTGGCTTATAGATTCAAGCCTTCTGATACATGCCCTTGATTCCCCAACTACACAGTTAGATTTGGATTCTCTATTGATATCTTGGGTTGTCTGTGCAGTGTTCTTCAAGGTGCATCCATCGTTAGGTCTGTCATGTCTAGCCATCCTCGCAGTAGCTTGATGTTGTTGCATTCTGTTTTGACTAGATGCAATCCGAATGCAACCTATACATGTTTTTGTGGTATGGCCTTTTTGCCCTTGTTGGTTAGATTGGCCCATTGAGGTTCTAGGGTCTTTGTTTGTCTTTGTTTGGGTATGGGCTTTTGGTTGCTTTTTTGCAAGTGAGAATCTATGCTTGTGTAGAGCCATTACTACACTAGGATCTAATTTGGAGGACCTATCGCAACGTGCATTTTCTCTCCGGCCTACTTAGGGGAGTTGCGGAGGGGGAAGAGCCCCCTCTGCAAGGGTCCAAGGGGGGGGGGGGGGGCAGTCCCACCTGGTCCGCAAGGCTGGCAAGCTAAATGCCATGTGTGATTGGAAGGACCGTTTGTAGCTAAGTTTTGAACTACTTGCTCTAGATTTCATCCTAGTAATAAGTCTATGATGTGCTTCCTGCTCTACATAGTCTTTGAATTGGTTTCAGGGGTTAGATGTGTCAAATTTGTATTTTGTTTACTTGTCCGATTTTGACAGTTTTTTGTCCGATTCTGAGTGGTCCGATTCTCAGGAGTCCAATTATCAGAATTGGATGTCCGATTCTGAGTCGATTCGATCGGCCGATCGAAAAGTCAGAGCTTGAGTGGTTTGTTGGTCCGATTTTCATATGTCCGATTTTTGTGCGTCCAATTCTGGGAATCAGACGTCCGATTATGGGATGTCCGATTTTCGTGTGTTTGATCTTCCTATGTTCGATTCTGGGAATCCGATTTGAGAGGTGTCCAATTTCGAGGTGTCCAATTTTGGATGGTTTGATTATGGAATGTACGATTTTCAAAATCAGACAGTTCGATTGGACAAGATGGGTTGGTTCGACTTTGACGATTTGAGTCCGAGTGGTTCGATTTTGGGTTGTTCGATTTTCAAAATCGAATGGGGTGTCTGATCGGACCAGGTGGCTTTGTCCAAGTGTTCGATTCTAGGAATCGGATGATTTCTTGGTCCAATTTTGGGAATCAGACACTATAGTGGGCGTCCGATTCCGCCGACTAAAACGCATGCCGAGCCAAAAATCTAAATATAGATGTTGCTAGTAGCTATCGAAACTTTAGGAATGAAGGAGGAGAGTGGGCCAAGGTCATTCCATATCTGAATCTCACTGAAAGTCCCTATATGCACCGATCGATCTGATATAGGCCTGGACTTGCAAGCTCTCTCTCTCTCTCTCTCTCTCTCTCTAGCTCTCCCTAATCACTGAAAAGTAAAATGAATTCTCCCTTGCCACTCCTAGCCTCTTATTGCCCTCTCAGGTTTGTATTCACCTTAGTCTTGCTCCTCTTACTAGCATTTAATCCAAAAGTTCATTTTTTTGTCCTTTTCCATGCTTCAGCCTGTTATACAGCAGTAGAAACCCTACTTTGTGCTCACACTATTTTTCTCCTATCCTACCTAAATGTAAAAAAAAATCATAAATAAAACACCTACACTACTCCAACTTGCTTTTCCAAATCCAAAAAACCAAAAACCTACTTGCCAAGGAGATCAAATACCTCTTCAAACTCCCTCGCTTCCTACTTATCTACCTCAAGCACCAATTCGGGGAAAACCTTACTTCAATACTCTATTTGAAGCATGCAAGCACTGAAGGCTTGAATCCATTTGTCCCAGCAACAAAATTAATTGCCAAGACCCACAGACCGCTTATTGTTTCAAGTGTTCCAAGCCGGGCACTAATAGCTACCTCTCACATGGCCAACACGCTATCCATCTCGAGTGTAGTGAGCTTACCTCCATGCCCAATCGAGTTGCCTTCTCTCTCGAGCACTTTGGTAGCTCCACGATCCAAGTGCAAGCTTCAAGCAAGCTCCATCCTCAAGCTCCATGCTCCAAGCTCCATTGCCACGAGCAAGACAAGAGAAGAGAAGAAAAGAGGAGAAGATGGAGAGCTTCTCCACCATGGTCCCTCACCCTCATACACTTACTCCCTCACACTCTCACACTCCCTCTCTCAAGAACAAGATCAAGCAAGCAAGAAGAAGAAGAAGAAGAAGAAGAAGAAGAAGAAGAAGAAGAAAAAGAAGAAGAAGAAGAAGAAGAAAGATACTTTTGGCCACACACAAGAATGAGGCCCTTTTTTCCATTTTCCTTCTATCTTCCTAGCTTCCTTCCTACCACCCCTCTGCCTTTACAAATTGCACGGGTGAGAGCCCGACACTCTTAAAATAAATCATGGTACGCCTTGTGATTTTTTACAAAAGTATTGACTTGCACTTTTTCTCGTGCGCCTTTCTCCTTGATTTAGGACTTTTCTGCACTTCTTGTGTTTCCAGATTCTTCTTGGCATGCCTTCGTCTTCTATTTTACTTTTGCCTTGGCGTTGTCTTCTGCTTTAGATTTTCTAGATTCTCCACCTTGTTCGTCTAAGGGTTAACATGGACTCATAACCATGAGGGGCTCTAGTTAGAACTTGTTCCTAGAATATGCAGTCACTCCTAAGATGGAGAAGAAATCCGTACTGTTATCAATGTAGTTTTGTATTGGAGCCTAGAGATGCAGGCTAGAAATATGTCTCTAGTTTTTGAGGGCAGACACACATCTGGTTTGGAGGGTGGAACTGAAAATATATAAATATGCTTTTATCCAATGTTTTGAAAGGACTGATTTCACTGTTTTCGTGTCATGAATTAATGAAGACATGAAACGAACTTCTTGGACCAACCTGTTGAAAGTGGCAGGAGCATTTGTCTACTCGAATGACATTACTGTGAATTCATAATGGCCCTACCTGGTATGAAGAGCTATTTTGGAAACATCCTCTTCTTTTATCCAGATCTCATGTCGATTTTTGAGAAGATCATAGCTCCTTGTAATCTATCCAGCAATTCATTGATTCGGAGAATCGGATACTTATTTTTTATTGTAACCCGATTTAGACCCCTATAGTCAATGTATAATCTAAGGGTTTCGCCCTTCTTCTTTTGGAATAGGACAGGTGCACCCAGGGAGAATTAGTGGGACGAATGAAGCCTTGCTCCAACAATTGCTTCAACTGCTCTTTCAGCTCAATAGCCTCGATTATCGACATCTTGTATGGCCTTCTTGCCCTGGTTCTCTAGGGATTAATTTTATTTTATGGTCTACTTCTTGTTCAAGAGGTAGTTCAATTAGCTGCTCAGGGAAGACATCAGCGAATTCACCCATCAGCCATGAAGGTTCTTCTTCATCTTTGTTATCCTCCACTTTGTTTAATTTTATTAGATAGACAGTGAGTCATTTCCTGATACCCTTTAGGATTCGACTGGCTTTAGCTAGCTGGATTTTTGGCTTGCACGATCGTCCTTGTGCTTGGACTGTTTCACCTAGGAGATTCTTAAATGTAACTTATCCTTCTCCACAATGAATATTTGCCTGATTGGGACTCAACCAATCCATTCCTAGCAGATAGTCATATACCCCTAAAGTCATAACCCAAAAATTTACTTTTGTGGTTTCCCCATCTATCTCAAACTATATGTTGTTTATGGTATGAGTTGAGACTATTTCTCTACCATTTGCTAGCTCTACCATCGGTTTTCTAGCATGCTCAGGATTTAATTTTAGCCTCTTAGTGCATTTTGGGGAAATAAAGGAATGAGTAGCACCACAATCAATGATGATTTTAAAAGGAATACCTTGATATTCTGTCAATGTTTGGATGATAGAAAATTGCCGTCCAACACCTTGATTATTCACGAACGTGTGAATGGATCCTCTCTCAACTTTTTCTTCCATAGTTGGATCCACTTCTTCCAGTGTGATGGCACTTGCTCCTTGCCCCATTCCACGACCAGCTCCTCGCCCTACTCCTCGCCTAGCTCCAAGTCCACGTCCTCTATTATTAAAATTCTCATATCTTTGAGGACACTACAGGACATTGGCATTGGCATTGGTCCCTTTATTTGGGCATTTAGAGCGAAAATGACCTGGTTGATTACATCTCAAGCATTGTGGTTCATTATTCCAGTTTCTATTTCTGTTGTTATCTCCGCCACAATTTTGAGGAGCACCGACTGCATTAGCATGCCCTTAATTGTAACTCCTTTGCTGTTGATATCCTACCCATGCTCTTTTGGAGTAGGGAAATCTATTGTTGAACCTATTATTTGACTTAGAATAAGCCTTCGCCAAAGGTTGTGCCCTTAGTATTGCATCTTCCAAGTCCGCAGGCTTCATTGCTTCCATTTGTTCATTAAGGGGAAAATTTAGACCTTGGCAGAAACACGCCACTTGTTGCTTCATTGACAAGTGAGGAGCGTACTATTGCAGGGTCACAAACCGAGAATAGTACCCTTCCAAGGTCATTCCCAGAGCTGCTTGAGGTCAAAGAACTCGTTCATCTTGAGTGTCTGATAGGCAGGGGGTAAGTAGTGATTTTGGACAGCCTCCTTAATTTCATTCAAGGTAACAGTAGGCTTAGAGGCTGTTTTGTCTCGACACCACTATTTCCACCACAGTCTGGCTTCACGTGTAAGCCTCAACCTTGCTATCATTGCTTGATTAGCAACACTTATGCCAACAACGGACAAATAATCATCCATCTGCTCTATCCAGGTTTCGGCATTAATGGCGACTTTGGCTCCTTCGCCATTAAATTCTGGCGGGTTTACTTGTTTGAGCAAAAACTTTCTTTCTTTCTCCTTAGCCATCGATTCCGTGACTGGGACAACAACCACCATCGGTGTAGGATTGGAAGGAACCTAAAATTTGATAAGTTCCTAGCGTTGAGAAATTCACGATTTATAATCCTTAGAGATGATAAGTCTTCTTTATCTCAAACCAAGATTTTTTTCAACCATGACAGAATATTTCCAAAAAAAGAGAGTATATTATATTTTTTAAACAAGCACCATATGCCTTACAATTTCTTTTTGTTTTCATGGGCTTATCTTGCAAACTACTAAAGCTCCATACATATTTTCCAGCTTCTTGTATTTAAGAAAATTTACAAATTTATCCATGGATTTTGGATAAAGACAAGGAGTAATAAGTAGGAGTTTCTTTGGACATATTCAATGGCAAATAGCTATTGGGAAGATTTGGCAATTCCTCCACCTCGTAATTACCTTAACGAGTATGATAGGCTACTATTACTTGATTTGGTTGGATGATGTTGACAATGGAATTGTAGATCAATTGATTTAGAGACATTGTCTTGCTATTGCTGTGCACTGTCAGATTCATATCACTTCTATGAAATATATAGAGCCTAACCAATTGGAGTCTTTCTACCCAACATAATGCCCATAAGCTATACTCAATATTGCTTGTTCTATCAGCAAAAATTGGCCAATAAATAGATGTCTGTGTCCAATTTTCCTCTAGGGTCCACTGCTTAGGATCAGCCTTAATTTCTAGGGAAATAAAAATATTTTTCATAATGCAAAAAATTTCCTCTCTCAGTGAAAGAGAACATTGGTTTTCATGTTGATATATTTCCTAAAATATTTCATGGAATAACTATTCTTCATCCTACACATAATTTCCAAGATGAGCAATGCTATTTAAGAAAAATTCTAGTGCAAGATTAGTGATATTTATTTGACCAATACTCCTTGGCCTCAAACAACATCATTTTACCGATAGATCTATTCGTAAATAATTGCTACGAATTTCCTTTCCATGACCTTTTCCAAGAATTGTGCTTATGGCAGTTTGGCCTAGGCCATCCTCTCTTAATGTGTGATTACTCTTTACAACATTAAAAAAAATATTTTTACTTTAAAAAAAAATTCTTTCCCTGATACCATGTGTGACATGCTGACTGCTAAATATAATCGATAACGTTTGGTGGTCGTCTAGGGTCTTTCCTAGCTGCCGCCATCTACACTTCACTAGAATGTTTGGACTTTGATTAGAGTCTAGGCGACCCGAGGTCCACCTTGCAGGGGAACCTCCTGCATCATCCCACAAGGATCGACCTGAGTGTTTTCTGCTAACCTAATAGACTCCTATATTTAGCCAACTCACGTTTGGAGGTGTCCTTCAAGGGGCTTCTCATCCGAACGGAGAGTGGTCATTACCCTTGGTTCATGGAGTGCAACGCTTTTTTCTAGTAAGGGGCTCAGGTTCGTGGAACCCTAACGCATTCTGGCACAACTGCTGCACCTTTTCCCTAAGATAATGATCAACTCAGGTTCTAAGACTCTGACCTTAGGGTAAGTCATCGTGTCGGCTCTTATCCTATTTTTCCCTTTCAGAAAATCACCCGACTCATTGGGTTCACCTAGCCATCGAACACCTTTTGTTGGGAAAGGTCACTCGCTCACTTCCCTTCAAACGGTGTTTTCTTTAGTTATCTAAATAGAGCATATGACCACACTATTGAACACATAAAAATAGCTTCATTAATTATCCTTTTAGCATAGTGTTCATTTCACATCTTCCTTAATTCATGACATGAAAATAGTGAAACCAATCCTTTCAAAATATTGGATAAAAGCATATTTATATATTTTCAATTCCACACTCAAAACTAGAGGTGTGTCCGTCCTCAAAAACTAGAGAAGCATTTCTAGCCTGCATTTTCAAGCTCCAATGCAAATTTTCATTGATTATAGTATGGATTTCTTCTCCGCCTTAGGACTTAACTATATATTCTAGAAATAAGTTTCTCGACCAGAGCCCCTCATGGTTATAAGTCACCATAGAAGAGAACCTTTCATACTGGACCGTTCGTCCTAGGCACTGGTTAGACGTTTTAGGCAAACAAAAAAATATGTCCAACTCGAGCTACAGCAGTTGACCCCAGGCAAAATTCAACCACTAAAATTGCTCTTAATTTGGGCAAGAATATTTCCTTCAATTAGTAAAGAGATCGCAATCACATCTAGGTTTCGAAAATCAAAAACCATCAACCATCCAGTCCTTTGCAGTCAATATTTCTTGAGCAATTGATGCTACTAAAAAAAGTAATTTATAAAGTTGATTATACCTTTATCAAAAAGATTTTTCAATGACTTTGATTTTAACAGCCAATAATTTCTAAGGATTTCCATTCCCTACTTCTTCCTTTTTGTGGCAATTAAATTTTCTATGGGAAGACTTTGCTTGATTTGTTTTGCCAATTTCCTAATTTTTTAAAATTATGGCAACTAATTCTTTTCTTTCTTTGATTACCCTATTTCCCTATGACATTTTTTTCTAAGTTTACTAAATCAACAATTTCTTATACTTCCGTATTTGTCTGTATTGTCACCCAAGAGTTAGGAAATCCATTTTTAAGTAATAATTTATATTTCGTATATCGTCTAGGATAGTTTATGATTACGAAAGTCTTTCCATGGCCAAATCAATAGACACTATTCTTATTTAAAGGAGTCTTCAATTCTATTAACAATTATTATTATCGTAGAAATAAGTCATATATGTTAAACGTTCATAGAAACTGTTAATTTTTAGTCAAGAGAATAACTCAAATTTCAATGATGCATCTAAATAATTATTACTGTAACTATACTTAACTTCTACACATGAACTCAACTAATTTATCTTTAGTTAATATTTAATATTTATAAGGATTCCACTAATGCCATTCTTATAAGTGTGATACTAAAATTTATGATTAGCTCAATCATGAAAGGAATTCTAATATTCTATATATGTTTTTTAAATACTAATTCTAATATTTTTGGATAAGTCTTAAACTAGATATGATGCTAAATAAGATTTTTGACTTAATATTTTATGTAAAATTTCATAAAGCATAATAGTTAGCATAACATTCTAAGTTAGAAAATTTTCAAGCATACTTGTTTATTCTTTAGTATAACATTCTATGTTAGGATTTTTCTAGAGCATAATAATCATTTAAAAAAATGACTTTATTATCCCATATATATATAAAACTAATTTTCTAAATATTTTCAATGACTAGAACCTAATCTAACCTTAACTATTAAAATCAATAATTGTTTCTTTCTAAAAAAGAATGGTCATTTGATAAAGAAAAAAATTACTAAAATGCTAACATTAAAAATTAATTTTGATAATTAATTTATTGAGCTTTTCTACTTTAAAGTAGTAATCTAATTCATATTTTTAAGAATAAAATAACTTTTATTATTTTTTCTAAAATAAAGTAGTCTTTTCTTAATTGATTTTAGAACTTGGTTTTGGCTAGGATTATTAGTAGCCGGCCCTGCATTAAGTGACGATGTTGGCGGTGTAGCCACATTTGGGGGTGATGCCACACCTCGTCTTCTTGGCGATATGATGAGGATATTTTTGAATTTTAGAGAAAGAAGAAAATTAAGAGAATATTTTGGCAGCGTAAGGGTGTCCTCGTCGCTTCTTTGATCGCCCTTCTTCATAATAGAGTCTGTATAGCTCCACACGCATGCTCTTACAATGGAGGAGAGGGGTCTTATTTATAGGAGTGGAGAGAGGGGGGAGTGTGGGATGTTGCCTGCATAAGTGGCATTTGAGGTGTCATATGGTGGCACCATGAAAATGATGGGTGATGTGTTGATTGATTGGGTGTCAGCTCGTTAAAATTTCCTAAATTCTTTTTAATATGAAAATGCCATGTGTAGGATATTTCTAGTGAGGTGGCAGTTTGAGATTTTTAAGAAAAACTCGTTTTTTTATTTTAAGAGAAAATTAGAAAAAGAGTAAGAGGTGTCCTGATGAGATTGGAAGTGGTTAAAAATATCCCAATTTTAAAAAAATGAAAATTGGGAAATTTGGAGGAGGAGTACTGATGTGGTAACTTAGGAATTTTCAATCAATAAAAAAGAATCTCGTTTTTTATTTTTTCATGAAAAATTAGGATATGAGAAATGAGGTGTATTGCGGAGGTTAAAAAGTACTAGGATTTTTCTAAATTTTTTTATATAATAGTTGGGAAAATAGGGGAATGAGTACTTATGTGGCAAGAGATGGGAGGAAAAGTACACACTCTTTCTAATCATTGCTTATCTCTCTCTCACCACATGTGCCATTCTCTTGTAAACTCCTACTTACAATTGAACTCTTTCTCTCTTTTATTTAACTACTCTTTGGCTTTTAGTTAGATTTAGACTAACAAGATGATTTTTCTTTTCTTTCTGTTTTTTCTTTTTATGCATGCATAATTTCTTACGTATTTTGTTGACGACTAAGGTGGAGTTTTCATGATAAGGAATAACGCACATACACTATTGAAAAAAATTAGCCCGTGTTTGCAAAAACTATTCTTTTTGCACTTGTTTGCATGCTTTTAAGTAAATGCACAACCATACATCAAGAGAGAGTTTGCAAGTATAAATTATATCTTTATTTATGAAATGTGCATGTATGTGTTCACATGTATACGTGTGCACATATGCCTAAGGAGGAGTTCACATTGATAACTCATCCCCACTAATTCGGTACTTTTAAGGCTTAAGTCCTTTGGCTAGTGGGAGAGGGGGGGGGGGGGGGGGAGTTGATGGAATGATCAACGATTTTGCTCGTGTATATGATGAAGAATGGGAGATTTCTTAATTTTTGTGTGTGTACATTTTGTGTTGTCAAGGCGATTTGTTACATCCTCTCGTGTGACGTACCAACTGTAAATATAGTCGATAACGTTTGGTGGTTGTCCAAGGTCTTTCCTAGCTACCGCCGTCCACACTTCACTGGAATATTTGGACTTTGATTAGTCTACCTCACAGGGGAATGTCCTGCCTCATCCCACGAGGATCAACCTGAGTGTTTCCTACTGACCTAAGAATCTCCTATCTTTAGCTAGCTGACATCCGGAGGTGTCCTTCGAGGGGCTTTTCGTCTGAACAGAGAGGGGTCATTACCCTTGGTTCATGGAGTGTAACACTTTTTTCGAGTAACAGGCTCGGGTTGGTAGAACCCTAATGCGTTCTAGCACAGCCGCTGCACCTTTTCCCTAAGATAATGATCAACCCAGGTTCTAAGACTCTAACCCTAGGGTAAGTCATCATGTCAGCTCTTATCCTATTTTTCCCTTTAAGGAAAGCACTCGAATCATCGGGTCCACCCTGCCATAGAACACCTTTCGTCTGGAAAGGTCGCTTGCATGCTTCCCTTTAAACGATGTTTTCTTTAGTTATTTAAATAGAGCATACTACCATGTTGTTGAACACATAAAAACGATTCATTAATTATCCTTTTAGTGTAGGGTTCGTTTCACATCTTTGTTAATTCATGACACAAAAACATGTTGTGAAGAAGGGTGACCAAAGAAGCGACGACGACACCCTCACACTGCCAAAATATTCTCTTAAATTTCTTCTTTCTCTAAAATCCAGATATATCCTCATCATGCCACTAAGAAGATGAGATGTGGCATCACTATTTTTGTGTCATGAAACAAACCTTAAGCTAAAAGGGTAATTAATGAAGCTGTTTTTATGTGTTCAATAGCGTGGTAGTATGCTCTGTTTAGATAACTAAAGAAAACACCATTTAAAGGGAAGCGGGCAAGTGACCTTTCTCGACGAAAGGCGTTTGATGGTAGGGTGGACTCGATGAGTCGGATGCTTTCCTGAAAGGGAAAAATAGGATAAGAACCGACACGATGACTTACCCTAGGGCACACAGAGTCTTAGAGCTCGAGCTGATCATTATCTTAGGGGAAAGATATAGCGGCTGTGCCAGAACATGTTAGGGTTCCACCAACCTAACCCCGTTATTAGAAAAAAGCATTGCACTCAACGAACCAAGGGTAATGACCCCTCTCCATTTGGACAAGAAGCCCCTCGAAGGACACCTCCGAATGTGAGCTAGCTAAAGATAAGAAATTGTTAGGTCAGTAGGAAACACTCAGGTCGATCCTCATGGGATGAGGCAGGACGTTCCCCTGCGAGGTGGACCTCAGGTCGCCTAGACTGATCAAAGGCCAAGATCAAAGTCCAAACATTCTAGTGGAGTGTGGACGACAGTAGTTAGGAAAGACCCTAGACGACAACCAAATGTTATCGACTATATTTAGCGGTCGGTACGTCACACATAGTAACAGAGCAAGAAAATTTTATTTTTCAAAAGTTTGAAAATATTTTTTTTAAAAATGCTATAGAGAATAATCACACATTAAGAGAGGATGACTTAGGCCAAACTGCCATAAGCACAATCTATGGAAAATATCATGGAAAGGAAATTCATAGGAATTATTTACGAATGGATCTATGGGTAAAATGATGTAGTTTGAGGCCAAGGATTATTGGTAAAAAAATATTACTAATCATGCACTGGAATTTTTCTTAAATAACATTGCTCATTTTGGAAATTATGTGCAGGATGAAGAACGGTTATTCCATAAAATATTTCAGGAAATATATCAACATGGAAATCGATTTTCTATTTCACTCAGAAAGGAAATTTTCCACATTATGGAAAATATTTGTATTCCCCCAGAAATTCAGGCTGATCCTAAGCGGTGGACCCTAGAGGAAAATTGGGCATAGACACCTACTTATTGGCCAATTTCGCTGATAGAACAAGTAGTATTGAGGACATTACGTTGGGCAGAAAGACTCCAACTGGTTAGGCTCTATATATTTCATAGAAGCGATATAATTCCGACAGTGCACAACAATGGGACAATGTGTCTAAATCAATGGATCTATAGTTCCATTATCAACATCATCCAACCAAATCGGGTGACGGTAGCCTATCATACTCATCAAGATAATCATGAGGTGGATGAACTGCCAAATCTTCCCAATATCTATTTGGCATTGGATATGTCCAAAGAACCTCCTACTTATTACTCCATGTCTTTATCTAGAATCCATGGATAAATTTGTAAATTTTCTTAAATATGAGAAGCTGAAAAATATATATGGAGCTTTAGTAGTTCACAGGATAGGCCCATAAAAACAAATTTTTTGTAAAGGCTATGGTGCTTGTTAAAAATATATAATATACTTTTTATTTGGAAAAAGATTTTGCCATGGTTGAAAAAAATCTTGGTTTGAGATAAAGAAGACTTATCATCTCTAATAATTATAAATCACGAATTTCTCAATGCTAAGAAATTATTGAATTTCAGGTTCATTCCAATCCTACATCAATGATAGTTGTTGTCCCAGTCACGGAATCGGTGGTGGCTGAGGAGAAAGAAAGAAAGGTTTTGCTCAAACAAGTAAAGCCACCATAATTTAATGGCGAAGGAGCAAAAATCACCATTAATGCCGAAACCTAGATAGAGCAGATGGATGATTATTAGTCCACTATTGGCACAAGTGTTGCTAATCAGGCAATGATAGCAAGGTTGAGGCCTACAGGTGAAGCCAGACTGTGGTGGAAACAGTGGTGTCATGACAAATCAGTCCCTGAGCCTACTATTACCTAGAATGAAATTAAGGAGGCTGTCCAAAATCGCTAATTACCCCCTGCCTATTAGACACTCAAGATGAACGAGTTCTTTGACCTCAAGCAGCTAGGAATGACCTTGGAAGGGTACTATTCTCAGTTTGTGACCTTGCAAAAGTACGCTCCTCACTTGTCAATGAAGCAACAAGTGGTGCGTTTCTCTAAAATTTCCCCTTAATGAACAACTGGAAGCAATGAGGCCTATGGACTTGGAAGATGCACTACTAAGGGCACAAACTTTGGTGAAGGCTTCCTCTAAGTCAAATAATAGGTTCAACAATAGATTTTCCTACTCCAAAAGAGCATGGGTAGGATATCAACAACAAAGGAGTTACAATCAAGGACAAGCTAATGCAGTTAGTGCTCCTCAAAATCGTGGCGGAGATAACAGAATAATGAGGCACAATGCTAGAGATGTAATCAGCCAGGTCATTTTTCTCTGGATGCCCAAATAAAGGAACCAACACCAATGCCAATGTCCCGTAATGTCCTCAAAGAAATGAGAATTTCAATAGAGGACGTGGACGTGGAGTTAGGCGAGGAGCATGGCAAGGAGCTAGTCGTGGAATCTATGCATGTGCCATCACACTGAAAGAAGTGGATCCAACTATGGAAGAAGAAGTTGAGAGAGGATCCATTCACGCATCCGTAAATAATTATGGCATTGGATGGCAATTTTCTATCATCCAAACACTGACAGAATATCAAGGTATTCCTTTTAAAATCCTCATTGATTGTGGCGCAACTCATTCCTTTATTTTTCCAAAATGTGCTAAGAGGCTGAAGTTAAATCCTGAGCATCCTAGAAAATTGATGGTAGAGCTAGCAAATGGTAGAGAAACAATCTCAACTGATGCCATAAACAACATACCGTTTGAGTTAGATAGGGAAACCACAAAAGCAAATTTTTGGGTTATGCCTTTAGGGGTATATGTTTGTTTGCTAGGAATGGATTGATTGAGTTCCAATTAGGAAAATATTCATTGTGAAGAAGGACGAGTTACATTTAAGAATCTCCTAGGTGAAACAGTCCAAGCACAAGGTCGGTCAAACAAGCCAAAAATCCAGCTAACTAAAGCCAGTCAGATCTTGAAGGGTATTAGGAAAGGACTCACTGTCTATCTGATAAAATTAAACAAAGTGGAGAATAACAAAGATGAAGAAGAGCCTTCATGGTTGATGGGCGAATTCACTGATGTCTTCCTTGAGGAGCTAACTGAACTATCTCTCTTGAACCAGGAAGTAGACCATGAAATAAAATTAATCCCTGGAGCTGAACCAGGGAAGAAGGCCATACAAGATGTCGATACCCAAAGCTATTGAGATGAAAGAGTGGTTGAAGCAACTGTTGAAGGCTTCATTCGTCCTAGTAATTCTCCTTGGGGTGCACCTGTCCTATTCCAGAAGAAGGAAGGAACCCTTAGATTATGCATTGACTATAGGGGTCTGAATCAGGTTAAAATAAAAAATAAATATTCGATTCCCCGAATCGATGAATTGCTGGATAGATTACAAGGAGTTGTGATCTTCTCAAAAATTGACATGAGATTCAGATATTATCAGACATGAGAGCAAGAAAGCTTTGATAAGGTAAAAGAGTGTCTCACCATTGCTCTTGTCCTAAAGTTTTTGGACTTCTCAATGGAATTTGAGGTCATCACAGATGCAAGTATCATGGCATTGGGATGTGTCCTTACTCAAGAAGGTCGTCCACTCACGTATTCTTCTGGAAAGCTGAAACCTTATGAGAAGAATTATGCTACGCATGACCTGGAGATTTAGCAATCATCCATGCCTTGAAACTTTGGTGTCATTATCTGTTGGGTAGAAGGTTCACACTTGTGACTGACCACAAAAGTCTTAAATGGATCTTCACACAGCCAGATTTGAACATAAGACAGAGGAGATGGATTGATGTGCTTTAGGAATTTGCTTTTGAGATCACGTTTTGCCTTGGAAAGGAAAATGTGGTAGAGCTGATGCCTTGAGAAAGAAATCATTCCTCAATGCTTTATTCTTAGAATATCCTAGCAACAGAGGATTTCTCACTAGGCTAATTTCCATGCCAAGAAATCCCATCTTGGAAGCAGTGGATGTAGAGATTCCCAATGACATAGATTATCTGGAGTTAAGAGAGACCATCAAAGTAGGAGGTGATGGTTTAAAACTAGAGCCCAGATACAAACATTATCACCTTGAATGAGAGCTATTGTACTATCAGCATAGGCTATGTGTGCCTAACAATCGGGACCTCAAAAAGAAGATTCTCTAGGAGGCCCATGATAGTCCCATAGCTAGACACCTTGGCTATGCTAAGACTATCAATGCTGTTAGGAAAAGCTATCACTGGCCAGGAATGAAAGCTGATGTTCTGAGGTACATGACTCAATGCTTGGGTTGCTAGTGAATCAAGGCAGAAAGGATCAAACTTCCTGGAGAGTTACATTCACTTAACATTCACAAATGAAATGGGAATGTATCAGTATGGACTTTGTGATTGGCCTTTCTACAGTGCAGGGAGGTTATGATTCTATCCTAGTAGTTGTAGATTTACTGACAATTTTTGCTCATATCATCCCAATAAATACTACCTTCAAAGCATTTGACATTGCTAGGATGTTTGTCAAGGAGATCTTTTGACTACACGGACTGCCAAAGAGGATAGTTAGTGATAGAGATTCACTATTCACGTCTAAATTCTAAACCTGTCTCTTCCAGGCTATTGGAATCCAATTGTTCTTCAATACTGCCTATCATCCACAAATAGATAGGCAAACTGAATAGGTCAATCAAGTATTGGAGGACATTTTAAGGGCTTACTACAATAGAGAACCTAAGAAGCAGATCCAATATCTTCCCTTCGTGGAATTCGCCTATAATGCCTTGTACCAGCAAAGCATTGGTACGACTCCCTTTCAAGTAGTGTATGGGTAAGAGTGCTTGTCTCCTCTAAAATTTTCAGATCCGACCTTAAGGGTCAAAGCATCTAGGAAAATGCTGGAAGAAATGGAAGAGCAGACTAAAGCGATCCATCAAGACATTAAGGCTGGTCAAGACAGGCAAAAGGCTTATTTAGACACTAAGAGAACTTCTCGCACATTCAAGGAGGGCAAGATGGTCCTCTTAAGGGTTCGATCTAAGAAAAGTTATCTATCTCTTGGAAAATTCAAGAAGCTAAGCCCTAGATATTGCGGCCCCTACAAAATTATCAAATGTCTTGGTAGGGATGCCTACAAATTAGAACTTCCCCTTCATCTCAAAGCTCATAATTTTTTCCATGTAAATCTTCTAAAACAATATGTCCCAAGTCCTGATCATGTCTTAGATGATGGACAGATCGTAATGCCAACTCAAGGAATGTTAGAAGTTTAGCCTAAGAGAATTCTAGAGGTTAGAGAGAAGCCTCTTGGAAATCATACTCTTTGTGAGTACCTTGTACAATGGAAGGACCTCCCCGAAGAAGATGCCACTCGGATCGAGGAGTCCATTCTTCGAAGAGACCACCTAGAGTTTCTCTTTAGATGAGGAAATCTTGATTTCTCTAAGGGGAAGAGGATGTAACAAACCGCCTTAACAACACAAAATGTACACACAAAAAAATTAAGAAATCTCCCATGGCAATTTTCTGCATTGTATAACGAGCAAAATCGTAGATCCTTGCATGAACCCCCCCTCTCCCACTATCCAAAGAGCTTGAGACTTAAAAGTACTAAATTGGTGGGGATAAGTTATCCATATGAACTCCTCCTTAGGCATATATGCATACGTATACACCTAAACACATGCAAAAAGAATAGTTTTTGCAAACACGGGCTAATTATTTTCAATAGTGTATGTGTGTTATTCCTTATCATGAAAACTCCACCTTAGTCGGCGATAAAATACATAAGAAATTATGCATGCATAAAAAGGAAAAATGGGAAGAAAAGAAAAATCATATAGTTAGTCTAATTCTAACTAAAAGCCAAAGAGTAGTTAAGTAAAAGAGAGAAATGTCAAGATGTGCGGGATCTAGAGCATGGTAGATGCGAAAGCTATGGAGGTTGAAAGAGGAAGAAGAAACTCATGAATACATTGACCTTGACAAAGACAAATTGTCACACAAGTGAATTAGGTTCCAAGATTGAGACTTGGACTCATAACACAATCTTGTGTATGGACAGTGACATTGACACTTTGCTAGAAAGAAAAGAGTACTATCATTGCCATTAGAAAAAGAGTGCAAGTACAATGCTTTATAGGAATTGAGTGGTGATACTTTCTCCTACTGTGCATATGGGATTCTGGTCTTGAGCCCTCACTGCTCCTCACAAAGGGACTAAAGTAGGTGTGATTGCAATATCTCAACACCCCTCCTCCATCACAACCAAAAGCACAAAGTGTGTAGAGGCTTTAGTGAAAGCAACACCTGCAAAGTGTGGGCACACCATAAACATGGAAAAACACCAGAGGCTGTTGCAGAAAAGGCTAAGTGTGGGTACCACAAACATGATGGACATCCAGAGGCTGTAGCAGGGGCCTTACAAAGTGTACAGAGGCTGTAGTACAAGGATAACTGAGGAGTTTACAAGTTTATGTTTGAGACATTAGGGCTAGGAAATGTAAAATTAAAAAAGTCTATCTGAATAGAATGACTAATGAGGTTTGTCCTTCTCCTGGTGGTCTTCTTCTTCTTCTTCTTCCTTTGCTCCATTTTCTTCTTCTTCTTTGACTGCAACTAGATAGGCCTTTTGGGACCTCTTTCTTGCGTGGCAGAACTTCTCGGTGTGTCTGGTCCTTTTGCAGAAGTCATAGAAGAGTTGATCCTTCTTTCCTTTGTACCTGTTGCCAACATATAATGCATGCTCATCTCTAGAGGTACTTGGTTCTTCCTTAGTTTTTAGCTTCTTTTCCTCTTCTAACAGTGAGGCCTGGATATCAACAAGTTCAGGATTTGGCATGTTGATTAAAGTTGTTGATACATTATTATATTCAGGAGGCTTAAGTAGAACACCGATGCAAACATCATCTTCCATTTTAATGTTGATTCTCATAAGTTGGGTTAGAAGTCCTTTCATGTAAGAACAAAGTGTCAAGTCTCTTCCATGTATCCTGTGAGGTCTCACAGTTATCCACATGGTGGATATAGCTGTCGTCTAGCTCCAATTTGATAATGGCTTGGGCCTTATCATCGTTCTTTTGCCAAGTTACAGCAAGATCCGCATCACGAGGCTCTTTTTCTTTTCCAGTGGTAATGGCCCAGAGGCCCTTCTTCATCAGGATGAGTTTGATGCGGGTCTGCCAAGTGTGAAATGCGACTCCTTTGAAGTGAGCAGTTGGAGAGTCTTTGCCCATGTTAGGCTTACGGGAACAGTAGCAAATCAACTTCAGACTTATTAGATTTGAGCAGCAGAAGAGTTGGTTGAGAGACACAAGTGCTAAAAAGCACTAACTGAGTGTCAATGAACACCAAATCTGCAAAATCCTTTACTCTTTTTAAATCCAAGTCTAATCTTCCCCTTCTTGATTTGATGTTGATACCTTCAAATCTGAGTGACAGGACTTTAATGAACTTTAGAGAGTATTGCTCAGTGATTAAAATCACTGTTGATAATTTCAGTGAGAGAAACAATGAAAAATGTCAGAATTTTGAAGCTTTGGCTATGGCTTTTGCATTAGGGTTTTTGGGGGCAGCTTGGTTTTTTGCTGATTGCAGGAGCTATGATGGATCATTTTCAAAAAATTTTAAATGGAAATGTATCTCTCTTCAAGGCCTATCAAAGCCCTATGATCCTCGTCCAGATCGCGGCTCGTAGCGATGGCGGCAACAGCTCGAACGTCAGCAGGTGCAGTTCAGCCAGATTTTCGCGATTTCGTCAATGCCAGAGCAGAGAGTGATCAATGTCCTCGATGTTGGTGCTGGGATGAAGCGCCCTGATGTAAGGAATGACTTCTTAGAAGGAAGCAAGAGGAGATATGCTTTGTGTTGGGAGATCCAGGGACTCCAATCAAGGTATGTCCTACACGTCACAGTTTTAGGCTATGGCAGTGACTAACAATTTGAGCAATGCTGAGCTATGGAGTGGCCAATGCCAAGCTTTTAAGTGATACGGAGAAGCCTTGGGAGTCAATGAACAAATGTCCAGAAGAGACCGGGTTCAGATATGACCTGTGGAGAGAGATCCAGGAGCTTCAAGTTGACAGGGTGCTGCTGGCTATGGCTGCCAAGGAAGGTCAAGTAGAGATGGAGGTGAGAAATGGAACCATGAGCTAGACTTGAGCTGACCTGAGGTTAAGAGGGACTGAGAGAGTAGAGAAGGGAGCTATGACATGCCCGATTGTGCTCTGATACCATGTCAAGATGTGCAGGATCTAGAGCATGGCAGATGCGGAAGCTATGGAGATTGAAAGAGGAAGAAGAAACTCATGAATACATTGACCTTGACAAAGACAAATTGTCATACAAGTGAATTAGGTTCCAAGATTGAGACTTGGACTCATAAACACAATCTTGTGTATGGACAGTGACATTGACACTTTTCTAGAAAGAAAAGAGTACTATCATTGCCATTAGAAAAAGAGTGCAAGTACAATGCTTTATAGGAATTGAGTGGTGATACTTTCTCCTATTGTGCATATGGGATTCTGGTCGTAAGCCCTTACTACTCCTCACAAAGGGACTAAAGTAGGTGTGATTGCAATATCTCAACAAGAAAGAGTTTAATTGTAAGTAGGACTTTACAAGAGAATGACACATGGTGAGAGAGAGATAAGCAATGATTAGAAAGAGTGTGTAGTTTTCCTCCCATCTCTTGCCACATAAGTACTCATTCCCCTATTTTTCCAACTCATATAAATTTTTTTAGAAAAATCCTAGTGCTTTTTAACCTCCACAAGAAACCTAATTTCTCATATTCTAAATTTTCACAAAAAATTCAAAAACGATATTCTTTTTTATTGATTGAAAATTCCTAAGTTACCTCATCAGTAGTCCTCCTCAAAATTTTCCAAATTTCATTAAATTTTTTGGGGGGATATTTTTAGCCACTTCCAACCTCGTCAGGATACCTCATACCCTCTTTCTAGTTTTCTCTTAAAATAAAAAACGAGATTTTTTTTGAAAAATCTCAAAGTGCCACCTTACCAGAAATATCCTACACATGGCATTTTCATGTTAAAAAGAATTTAGGAAATTTTAACAAGCTGACACTCAATTAATCAATCCATCATCTATCATTTTCATGGTGTCACCATGTGACACCTCAGATGCCGCTTACGAAAGCAGCATCCCACACTCCCCCTCCTCTCCTATAAATAAGACCTCTCCTCTCCATTGTAAGAGTATGAGTGTGGAGCTAAACAGACTCAGCTATGAAGAAGGGCGATCAAAGAAGCGACGACGACACCCTTACCCTGCAAAAATCTTCTCTTAATTTTCTTCTTTCTCTAAAATCCAAAAGTATCCTCATCATGCCACCAAGAAGACGAATTGTGGCATCAGTCCCAAATGTGGCTACGCCGCAAATATCGTCACTTAATGCGGGGCCTCAACTAGGAATAATCCTAGCCAAAACCAAGTTCTAAAATAAATAAAGAAAATGCTATTTGATTTTAGAAAAATAATAAAAGTCATTTTATTCTTGAAAGCATGAATTAGATTATTACTTTAAAGTAAAAAAGCTCAATAAATTAATGATCAAAATTAATTTTTAATGTTAGCATTTTGGTGATATTTTTCTTTATCGAATGATAATTCTTTTTTAGAAAGAAAGAATTAGTGATAATTATAGTTAAAGTTAGATTAGGTTCTAGTCATTGGAAATAATTGTAAAATTAGTTGTATATATACATGGGATAATAAATTCATTAAAAAAAAGGATGATTGTTATGCTCTAGAAAAACCCTAACATAGAATGTTATACTAAAGAATAAACAAATATGCTTGAAAAATTTCTAACTTAAAATGTTATGTTAACTATTATGCTCTAAGAAATTTTACATAAAATGTTCAGTCAAAAATCTTGTTTAGCATCATATCTAGTTTAAGGCTTATCCAAGGTAATATATTAGAAAACTAATATTATTAGAATATTAGAATTAGTATTAAAGAAACATATATAGAATATTAGAATTCTTTCCATGATTGAGCTAACCATAAATTTTAGTATCACACTTATAAGAATTACATTAGTGGAATCCTTAGAAATATTAAATATTAACTAAGGATAAATTAGTTAAGTCCATCTCTAAAAGTTAAATATAGTTATAGTAATAATTCTTTAGATGTATCATTGAAATTTGAGTTATTCTCTTGACAAAAGATTAACGGTTTCTATGAATGTTTAAACATATAGGACTTATTTCTATGATAATGATAATTGTAATAGAATTGAAGACTTCTTTAAATATGAACAGTGTCAATCGATTTAGCCATGGAAAGACTTTCGTAATCATAAACTATCCTAGACGACATACAAAATATAGATTATTACTTAGAAATGGATTTTCTAACTCTTGGGTAACAAAACAAATAAAAAATAAGTATAGGAAACGATTGATTTAGTAAACTTAGAAGAAAATGTCATAGGGAAAGAAGGTAATCAAAGAAAGAAAGAATTGGTTGCCATAATTTTGAGAAATTAAGAAATTGGCATTATAAATTATTGGCTATCAAAATCAACGTCATTGAAAAATCTTTTTGCTAAAGTTATAACCAGCTTTATAAATTACTATTTTAGTAGCATTAATTGCTCAAGAAATATTGACCTGCAAAGGACTGGATGACTCATGGTTTCTGATTTTCAAAAGCTGGATGTGATTGCGATTTCTTCACTAATGGAAGAAAATATTCTTGCATAGATTAAGGGTGATTTTAGTGGTTGTATTTCCCTTGGGGTCAACTGTTGGAGCTCGAATGAGTTGGATATATTTTTTGGTCTACCTAGAGCATCTAACCAGCTCCTAGGACACGGACAGTCCATTATGGAAGGTTCCCTCCTATGGTGAGTCATAACCATGAGTTGCTCTGGTCGGAACTTATTTCTAGAATATGTAGTCGACGGTCCTAAGAGAGAAGAAATCTATACTTTTATTAATGCAATTTTACATTGGAGCTTGGAGATGCAGGCTGGAAATACTTCTTTGGTTTTTGATGGCGGATGTATCTCTGGTTTTAAGGGCAGAATTGAAAATATATAAATATGCTTTTATTCAATGTTTTGAAAGGACTGGTTTCACTATTTTTGTGTCGTGAATTAATGAAGATGTGAAATGAATCCTGTGCTAAAAGGGCAATTAATGAAGCTATTTTTATGTGTTCAATAGCGTGATGGTAGTATGCTTTGTTTAGATAACTAAAGAAAACACCATTTAAAGGGAAGTAGATGAGCGACCTTTCTTGATGAAAGGAACTCGATGGCAGGGTGGACCCGATGAATTGGGTGCTTTAATGAAAGGGAAAAATAGGATAAGAGGCAACATGATGACTTACCCTAGGGTCAGAGTCTTAGAATCCGGACTGATCATTATCTTAGGGGAAAAGTGTAACAGCTGTGCGAGAATGCGTTAGGGTTCCATGAACTCGAGTGCGTTAATGGAAAAAAGTGTTGCACTCCATGAACCAATGGTAATGACCCCTCTCTGTTCGGATGAGAAGCCCCTCGAAAAACACCTCCGAATGTGAGCTAGCTAAAGATAGGAGTCTATTAGGTTAGTAGGGAAACACTCAGGTTGATCCTTGTGGGATAAGACAAGATGTTCCCCTGCGACGTGGACCTCAGGTTGCCTAGATTGATAAAAGTCCAAACATTCCAGTGGAGTGTAGACGGCGGCACCTAGGAAAGACCCCAGACGACCACCAAACGTTATCTACTATATTGAGTGGTCGGTACGTCACATGGGGCTTTGAGATTTATTCAAGACATGCAACCAGTCAATAAAGTGACCAAAAGAAATGTGGGTGTAGTTCTTGTGGTTATGACTTTGCAAAGGCTTTTGCAGGTAGAGCGATCTATTCTTTGGGTGATCTTTACTCACGATATGATCAGTTTCAGCTTGTAGTTGAGAGTAGGGATAACACAATGATGAAGAGTCCCTTCTTGGGGTTAGTACATATATGTACTCTCTTACAGGGTGCAACAAACTCAGTGGCACACATGACAAATGCTATGAATAGGATACTTAGGGATTTATACGACAAGAAAATAGTGGCCATGATATAGGGGCTAGCCAAGAAAATATGGAAGATGAAGAAGCAAAGGCTATGGTTGTAGAGGATGAGGAGGATTCAGAATCTGGTGACAACTAGGACTTTGGCACATACCGAAGGATGTGTAGATTCAGAGGGGGTGGATATCATGCTGCTACGTGGACATAATGTGAAAAACTCTAGAGTGTAATGCCATCCAACTTTCTTATTGATCTAGAGAGTTAATGCCATATTAGTCATTAGTGTGAGTGTCTATAGTATGGATCGTTCAAAAATACTAGATTTTTGGACAAGTTTAGCCTATTTTTGATATTTTGGATAATATTTCTTGTAAATATCCTAAAAAGCTATGGAAAACTCTAGAATAGGACGGCATGTAAAAAGCAAGTGGTTTTTTCAGCTAGTTTTGGAGATTTCATGTAAAAAGACGGATTGGCAAAATCACACACGTCATGATCACAATTTACAGGCAGCAAACAACACTTTGAACTGGGGGAAGAAGAAGGAGTGATCTAGGGGATTTTTGATCAAGTGTCTTGGGGATTTACCCTCATTTCAGAGCCAACAGAACAATAAGATTTAAGGTTTGAGCAGTAGAGAAGAAGCTATTATTTTGATGCACGTTTTTGGTCTATAAGGGAGATCCAAGAGAGCTAATGCTTGGAGATTGCTTCTGAGTAGTGATAGACAAGGAATTTTAGGTTCTATCAATACATAGTGCTTTGATTCATTAAGTTTTGTATTTATCTTGTGTACCTCTTGTCTATTCTTTTTCTTCTCTTCTATCTCCTATCCTCTACTTCCTTTTGAGTAGTGCTAGACAAGGAATTTTAGGTTCTATCAATACATAGTGCTTTGATTCATTAAGTTTTGTCTTTATCTTGTGTATCTCTTGTCTATTCTTTTTCTTCTCTTCTATCTCCTATCCTCTACTTCCTTCTATCTCTGATCCTTGGTGGATACGACCTTTTGACCAAAACCCCTCCGACAACGTGCAATGCTCCAACATAGTAAAGGCTAACACAATAAAGTGCTCTGATAGCACAATAGGAACACAATGAACATGCAAGAGTGTATTTACCTGTGAACACACAAGAGTATATTCAACTATAAATGAATGCCGTGAATACACATGGATGCTATAAACAAATGCTATCAAGAATGAAATGTAGGAATGCTATGATGAATGAATGCTGTGATGGACATGTTTTGTGTCTTCACTGCCATCTTCATCTTCAGATATGTCCATCTTTGACTCCTACTCTGCTTTTCTCGGAGAGCCTTGGCTCTGTGTGGTCCCCCTCCTAGGCGGTACCTCCTCAACATCTTCATCGGACAAGGGTGAACCTTGCTCCTCCGATATCTCTTGGGAGGCAGCAATGAGGGTGTGTATCATGCTTGCCCTATATCTCTCAACATATGCACTGTCATAATCCTCCATAGTTTTCTGCACAATAGACAGCATGATAAATTTTTCTGTGCGCCTTGACGCGATAATGAGTGTCCAACGATCTTGATTGACAATATGCGTTTCAAAGCGCACTAAATAAATGCAAGGATGAATGGGCAGTTCATTACCTTGTTTATTAGAGGCGTATCTGTGAAGAGCGACTGGAATAGGTATTTGGCGTAGATCATCACTCTCCACTCACACAAATAGCTGTCCTTCTGTGGAGAGACTTTTACCTCTTTGATATCCGCCCGGTGAAGTTCGGCACTGTCGAACATGCTCCCGAGGGCCATAAGTAGTCTCTTAATACATGATAGCAATCAAGTCACCAATAGATTGTATTCGGTATACTTACATTTGAAACTCTGCATGCATTCTCAGAACAAAATTGAGCATCCATACGACTGGCTTGTCGAGCTCAATCAACCCCAGACTCCAGTGACCTCTGTTCTCATATGGCAGGATGAGGACTGTCACCTCTGTAGGGTTACAAAATTGAAACCAGGTGTGATAAATAGAGAACGGTGTGTTTGGTGTTCTCATAAGCTACGATAGTTGTGGATTCCCGATGAATACTTCTTGGTGGCAATCACCCGGAAGTGTCTGTTGTATCAATCTGCGCAAGCAAGTAGAAAGAGTACGTGAAAAGGAATGGAGTTAAGCATTGACTCTAAAACTAAGTAAAAGACTGAGTTCCTTACATTAAGCAGGCATACAAAATGCTATCTAACACATGCGTCTCCTTGTCCATAAGTATCTTAACATCCCTGATGTCAAGACTCAACTGTACTTTCCCTCTCTCAAAATCCACAAGTATGTACAGCCCTCCTTTGAGCCCAGCCAGATACTCCGAGTTTTCCTTGTCCATTTGGAGGGTCCTATCTTCCTGCTGTTTTTGGGAAGTTTCTCTTCTAGCTTCCACCCCTTTTCTCTCTTCTTGTGCCCTCTGCCTTCTTGTGAAGGTCTTCACTCTGGCTCTTGTGTTGACATCATGTGTAACATCAACCAGTCCCCATTCCTTAGGCTGCCTCGCAGGAGGGATAAGCAGTATGTCCCTCATTTTGGTGTTCATGAAGTTGCCTGGGTGCAAGAGGTGGCCGTATCTCCACCGCAGCCTCTTCAACATATCGAGGTCCTTCAGTATGATTGTCCACCTCCCAGAGTGTGCAGAGAGAAGAGCTAGGTCATTGAAAATCTCAATAACGAAGTCCTCTGCAGCTTCCTGGAGACAAATCAAGGCAGCCCTCTTCCAACGAGCCTGCATTCCCCAGTTCTCACAAACCTCTCGTACAACCGTTTGGAAAGGGAGCTTCACTATGCACAACTCAGTAGATTTTTGGGCCACTCTACACTCCCTGAGGATTTTAGATTTATGGCTTACCCTTTTGTACCTATTTTGTTTCAATATTTGCACAGGTTTTCCTTTCCTGCTGGATGCCTTCTCTGCTCCAGCTTTCACTACGATGCCTAGGCAAGGTCTCTCTTTCCTTGCCTTGACTTCATTCTTGCCATTTAGACCTACACAATGGCGTGGATGTATACATAAAAAAAGGGAGCTTATTTACTGATAACAAATTAAAGTGCACTTTGACGCGCATAACATCATCCAAGAGCCCAATGAGACCGTCTGCCCGTCAAAGGGCGAAACATTTTTTATGCTAAGTAACTGGGTGCTTTTGCACCCACCTAATGCCTTATGAGCCTCTACTTATGAAAGGGCAATCCTTACTCTAACCTAACCAAATGAGGGTCCTTTGACGTGCATAGTACCTTATGAAGGTCTTTTACAAGCACCTATGCCTCAAAGGGCTACACGTATTCTAAGCTCAGTAAACAAGTGCCCTTTGACACGCATAGTGCCTTATGCAGGCTGTGGAGATGCGATTGCGCGTCAAAGGGCAAAACTTTTTAAATGCTTGGAAAATGATTCTTTTTAGCGCACATAATGGCTTCTGAAGGTCCATGACATGCTGCTACGCATAAAAGAAAATTGAAACAGAAGAAAATGGTTTGTTTCAAGAATATCTACCTAGTTGCATACCCGTCCAAGCTAAGGTCATCTATGTCGCTCCTTCTCACTCCCTTGCAGTGAGTTTATCTGTTGGGCTCTCTCTTTCTCTTTGTCTCTATGTGTTTGTGTGTGGTGCTCTATCTCGCTCTCTCTCTCTCTATCTCTGTTTGTGTTTTTGTCGCACACACTCTCTCTCACCCTAGGCACTGTTGACTTTGAAGTGATTCCTGGGAACGCAAACGGTGTGCTATATCTCTCTTTGTGTCATGCTATCAGACTATCTCTTCGTGCCTATTCCACAACGTTGTCAAAACTTAAAAACGGTTCTTTAATACATGTATGCGGGCTCTTTAACCCACGTGGGAGAATGGTACAAATCCGTTAGAAGATGATTTCCCATAGTTAATGTGGGAAAGTGGGCGCGTGGCCCGAGGGAATCGAAGGGATCCGTAGTAAGGTATAGTAAAGGTAGTGAGAGAATGCACCACTTTGCATAAGAGAGAGAGAGAGAGAGACAGTGTGTGTTGAGGCGTGTTTGTGCCCATTCAAGACACACACAGAGACTGTGTTGGAGAGAGAGAGAGAGAGAGAGAGAGAGAGAGAGCTCATGTTTGTTGCTTTGTGTGTGTGTGTGTGTGTGTGTGTGTGTGTGTGTGTGTGTGTGTGTGTATGCATGAGAGAGAGAGAGAGAAAGCAAGCGTTTGAGAGAGACAGAGAGAGAGAAAGAGAGCAGGTGCCCTTGACAAAGAGATAGAGAGAGAAAGGGAGAGAGGGAGACCTCCTGTGTGTGTGTGTGTCTTTGTGTGTGTGTGCATACAAGCATTTGTGTGTGCGTGTGCGCAAGCATTTGTGTGCGATAGAGAGAGAGAGAGAGGGAGAGAGAGAGAGAGAGACAAAGAAAGAGAGAGAGGGCATGCGTTTCAAAGAGAGAGAGAGTCTCCATCAGAGCTGCATTGGAGGGATTTTGTTGTGATCATCAGCTTGGTGGACCGAATCATCAGTGAGAAAGATGTTTCAAGAAGGTAGGTGGTCGTTCTCTGATTCTGATACCAATTTATTTGTTTAATAGTATTTGTGTGCTTTGACGCGTAACGGCTGTTGTGACAATGTCAAACAAATGTATACGCGTCAAAGCACACAACTTTTTGACCCATTTTTCAAACCTGGCATGCTGCGCATAGATCAACAGGAGTCATAATGTCCTGCTCTTTGATGCGCATATGGCCGTATCAAGACTACAAATGCGCTTATGCGCGTCAAGGCGTTGAGAATTTTGACCGTAGTTTACTTTTGGTTAAACAAGTCGTGCACTTTCGAGTCCATAAGGATCTTGGAATCTTTTCTGTTTCTGTATACGCTTCAAACAGGAAATTCCGTTCTCACAGGTTTAGGAGGACGTGGGAAGAGGCCATATTTTCTTGACCCTGAGCTTAGCCAAGAGGGGAGGGTTCAGGTGTCTATAAAGGGAAGCCAAGCGGTTGCTGCACGTTCATCAAAAAAGCGTGTAGTGGATTTCTCAGCACCAACACCAGCAGGTTCGTTTGAGGAGGAGGGAGACTCTGCCTGTGTCATAGAGTACGCTCAACCTTTACAAGCACTAATGCCTGCTATGGAGGTATCACCTCTCACTGGAAGCTCACACTATTGGCAAACTCAGGCTGTGACAGGTTTTCATGAATATTCAACCTCCACTCTGTGTGAAGCTTGTGTTGCTTCAAGTCTTGTCTGCCTTTCAGAAAAGAAGACCAAGGGAACGTCCCTCAAACGAAAGGTGGACTTCTCAATGTCCCAACCAGAGCAAGAGCCCGCTCCCAAAAAAACAGCAAGCAAGAAAAATTCTGTAGACCCCACGCCAGCAGATTGTGAAGGGACTTTAATAGACTTCGTCAATGAAGCGAGAGCATCAGAGTATTATCCCGATTTAGTAAATATATTCAACACAGCCGTGCCGTATTAGGAAATCATCAGTGAGAACATGGAATATTACACTACTGAATTCAATGATTTTGAAGCCCAAGTAGAGAAAGGACGGGTGACATCAGATCAGAGGGACTCTGTTCATCTCCTTGATTGCACAAAGGACAAGAAGCAGAACAACATCCTATATGAACGTTATCTCCTTCTAACGGGCCCTTATAGGCCGTTTTGGTGTCTAATGCACAAGAAGGACTGCAAGTTTGTGTCAGTGGAGATGGGGTTCATCCTATACCTGCATTGTCTATACAAGAATCTGCCCAATACAAATGTTGAGTCATTGTATGAGCCAGAAGAGGAGACAGAGGATGAGGGCCCAGATGTGGAAGGAGACATTGAAGGAGTCGGAGTGGAGGAAGAGTTCTCACCTACTGAGGAAGAGATTGAGACCAAGGCAATAAGTCTCAAAGATATCAAGAATAAAGTTTCAAAGGTTCCACAGTACACAGGGGAAGTTGGTGTTGTTGACACTTCGCTCCAGCTGCCTGCTCTTCCTGAGTTTCAAATTGAGGGAAAGTAGTATTTGTTGCTCAGCGACATCCAGAAGGTATTCTCTATCAGAGAAGACTTCGCGCTTGCAGCAATTGCAAGGAGCGTAGAGGAGGAGGACGGGTTCATTTCCGACGATGATATGGAAGACTTGTCACTACAGAATTTTGATGCAGGTCAGTGCCTCCTTTTGTGGTTCAACAGGGTGAAAGAAGACAGGGAAAGAGGCAGAGTGCCAAGTGAGAGGGAGTTCAGGCAGTTTCAGGAAGTTATGGGCTATGACAAGTTGCAGGAAAGCACTGCTCATTTCCTAGAGGAACGTCAAGGGGAGAGCGTGGGCAGTGTGAACCTTTAGAACAAGAAAGCCTTCCTCTATGACGAGAAACTGGAGGTGACACTTACTTTGCTTTCATCGTTTTCTTTGATTAGATTATGGTGGAGGTTCTTATTCTTCTCAGTGTAATTCGGATTTGGTCTATTTGGTTTATTGCAGAGGTTGTTCGGAGAAGTAGATGAGTTTCTAATCAAGCACAGAAGAGAGTTTCATGGACGCGATGCAGCTCTAAGGCAGTACCTGAGGGGGCTTGCAAAATCAAAGGTTTTAGTGCACCACAACAACCTCAGTGATGAAGGTGTTGTGGCCACAATTTTCTTCAAAGCACTCTCCCGGTTTCTCGGTGGATAGCCTATCCCTAGCAACTACGAGAAGGTAATTTTGGTAGAGAAGTTCACAGCCCTGGATGTCTTTGGCTACCAGCCTGCATCCCGATGCTCGAGAAGGGGCTATTTTAGTGCTTATGTAGGGCTTGCATTAGCATTAGGAATAGAAGACAGTGAGTAGCTGGAACCCTATGGAAAGAACCAATTAATACAACTCAATAGAAAGAAAGACCAACTTTTACTAGAATATAGACCAACTGAGGGGCAAAAAGATGTATGATGTATTCCGCAACATTTCGTTACACATTGTTAATACAGTCCATTGCTTTGTAAGTGGCTTTTTGGTTACAATGTGTTCACTGCATCTAACTATAGTTCCTTCACCCATCGATGGTTAATAAAGTGGTGTTCCTGTCTCCATCTTTGTTGTGATTGAAGAGCATTTGAGTTTTTGAATGCTTGAATCTTCTTCTCCCTTTTTGATTGAACTTCCCTCAAAGCTTGCACAATCTTTGATGAATGTAGAGTCTCTTCTTTGTGAAGCTGTTGCATTATTCATCTGTAGAACCACTGGAAGAGTTCACGAAGGCTATTTCCTTTATGACTGCCACCACCATGTTGAGTATGTCTGAAGTATGCATTGCGTGCCATATAATGCGACTTCTCCATTCCCTGAGTGCTCCATATGCTTGGATCACCGTACTTTTGAATGAAGAATGGTAGGTGATTATAGATGATGTGCTGACATACAACAATATCATATGTTTTAGAATTATATCCTGAGACACAAAATAATGTAGGGCAGATTTTGAAGCTTACCATGTAATGTGTTATGTTGTTTTCTGTCCAGGATACGCTAAATTGTTTTTTGAATTGTTGAAGGTGTGTTTGAAAAACCTTGATGTCCAGAGTCGACCAGGACTCCTTGTCGCACATCTTGAAGATATTGTCCACTGCACGCCATACCTCTGCCTTTGCATTTCTGGATGCAGCCTCATGGTCCTTAACTGCAATGTGTAGTTTCCTCCATTGCTCGTACTCTATCCTGCTGACGTGGTTGGATGCACGCTTTTTAATTGTGTTGTTGATTGGTCTCGATAGGAACCACCTTGCCTTCACTCCACCTATAGAAACCTTTCTAGGAAGATCTTTTTCATTGGTGGAGAGCTTCTGGTCTTGCTCAATTTGAACATTTCCTCCATGAAGCTGCATATTGGATAATACCTTTTCAATAGTAGCAATGCCATCATGGCGTTCAGACTGATTTCTAATTTTCCATTAGTTTCTCTATGACACGACACAGAGTAGGCATAGTACAAATGTGCACATTTGTCAATGGTATATCAAAAATAGGTCGGAAGCTCTTATCCAACAATTGCCTATCGGGTGGCTTTGTCCACCACCTGTGATCAAGGGTTTTTGCAAGCTCCATGCAGTACAAGCATGGTAAGTTCAAGCCTCCTCGATTGCAATTGTATAAGCATTTTAATGTCTTTAAATTAGAGGCCAGGTGCCAAACAACTTGAAAGGTGTCTTTGTCTCCAATAGTAAGAGTCCTTTGCCCTTGCATCTGCCCACTAATAAGATCAGGAATGTGAGTTTTTCAAAAGACCCATTCCAAGACATCATGGTCCTCGGTTAAAACCTACACCAAATAAAAATAATACATCTATTAGATTGAGTGTATAAACCACACTGTATTCACAAGAAAATGACCTGGCAGTACATACAAGAAAGCAACCGAGTCACCATAGATTCATTTCTGATTGTACTGAGAAGTACAGTGGATCATCCTTGGGCAATTTTCCCATTGCTCTATCCATCAATGTTATGGCTACTCTTTCCATCATCTTATCATTCAGGATCTCACACTCGTCCATCTTCAGAACAAAGTTGAGAACACTGTTTGTTTCAGCATGTGTGATATTGTAAAACTCAACCATCCTTCTCTACAACTCCATGAAGATTTTGTTGTGTTCATCATATTTGACAGTGCCTCATTTCCCTTTGTATTCATTTGTAATGTGGTACGGGGATCCAACATAGTCGTTTTGCTTCTCATTAAGTCTCTTCCAAAGCTTCGAAACATCTGTAGTGGTTGGTAGAAGTTTTGGAGTGATTCCTTTAGCTTTGAATGCAGAATTGACAGTCTTATGTAAGAAGGCATATCCTTTCTAACTAATACCACTCTCATCCATAGCACTCTGTACATTTTCAATGCATATGGTGTTGTTGGTAATAAACTGATCCACCACCTCCCTCTGCACAACCTTAAATTTCTTCTCTTGCAATAGTTCCTTTGCAACCTTCGAGCTAATCAAAGGTTTCATCTGCATTGTTGGGTTGCTATTTGGGTTGATATTCTCCTTGTCGGGCTGCAATACAACCCTGCATGTAGAACCCCAGTGTTAATGTATGGAGGAGCCAAAGGGAAGAAGGCACATAGAAATCAGAGGGCACATAGGAGCAAGAGAGTACATAGAATCAGAATGCTTACCTGATTGCTTTGATCTTTTTCTTGAGTCCTCCTGAATTAACCTTAAGATCCTCTACGTTTCACAACTTTCTTTTCCTTTGCCGAGGTCCAATAGATGTTTTCTTCATTCTGTATTGTTCAACTTGCTTTTGTAGCTTGTTGATCTCTTGTTCCTGGTGCTTGAGCTTTTCTTTTTGCAACTTGCAAAGGTCTCTAAGGTGACAAAGATGGGTATTTTGAACCTGGAACATCTCTTTCTCAACTGTAGGGGTTACTGAAATTGATTTGCAGTAGCCCAACAAACCTGAGAAGTGAGGTTGGGCTTGAGAAAGGTGGTTGACTGCACGTTTGAGGATCATGTGGGTAAATAGATCCATCACACCATATATCCACATTCTTGGCTCTAGAACATCTTAGAGCATTCCTTTCATTTGCTGATACAAAGCTGCCACCACGACGTTTTTGCACTGGAGCGTAACTAGGTTCAAGGTCAATATGAAGATGGTACTTGGCATTGTCAACATGGACATGGGAGTCCGCCATTGCTACTAGAGGTAACAAAAACCCAATAGACTGCTATTACCAACAGAGGGAAAAGCTCAGTAGACCACCATTGCCAAGAGGGCGGGAGGGATTAGAGGGGTTTAGTGGAGGGCAAGGTGAAGAGGTCAAGTGGGACTTTCCCAACTACAAATGGCATTGAATGTAGAGGGGTGGCATAGTATATGGCATTGAAGGTTTATAGTGCTCTTACTTCGTAAAGATTCCTTCCTTTAAATTTTCCAGTCATCAGTGTGGGCCGTCGTTATCCACAAAAGGTGTTATTAACTTTCTCAGGTGGCTAGTTAAACACACCTATTTTATTCCAAAAAATGAAGATTTTGGTATTTTTTTAGAGAGATAATGATGCAAATACCCATTTTCTTACAAGGCCCTCCTTTTGACCTCCAAATAGCTCTAATGCTTTTGGTACTATTTGGTGGACATTAGGAGAAATATGGACTCTCTTTTTTGCCCCTTAAGGAGTGAATAAACAAATATAGGCCTAACCAATGAGAGAGTTGGGATTCCAAATTCATGTAACATGAATCTTCTAGCCATATCTTGGCCCAAATCTTCCCTCAGCAATAAAATAAGGGGAAATGTGGGGAATACAATGCTGACACTTCCTAGAAGTTTGTGACTCGAATTTTCATTTTCTTTTTTTTCTATGTTTGAATTTTCATTTCTCCCCTTTTAAATTTCCCCTTCTTTCTTAGGCAAAACTTAAATTTATCATATCTCTTTTCCAACTTCTTCTTTCTTGATGAAATTTTATAGTCTCATTGTTGCTTACCCTATCTGTAATGTGTCCACCTGTTTTCGTTCAGGACATGTCTTAGCAGTCCATCGGAAAGAGAGTCTAGAAAGCTCCGCCCGGCACTCCCATGGAATGTTATGGGGTTTGTGATCTAGGACTTCTCGTGTCTGCCACATAGTAGAAGTATTCCAGCCCTTCCCACTTAGGACCGACCTGAATCAGGGTTTTTCCTAATGGTCACTTTCCTAAACGGCAGCTAGCGTCGAACCCCAGGCGAACTACTTTACGCAGAAACACCAGGGATGAAGCGGATTCATGCTGCACTTGGTTCAAGGAGAATGGGAAACGAGAGGGATGCAAGGCTCAACCTCTCTGCCCACCATAAGGCATAGTCCCATTTCGTTCCCCTAAAACAACATAAATCGGGGTTCTAGTAACCTAAACCTTAGGTCAGCACCCTTGCTATTCATTTCCTTCGAGAAGAGCTCCTTGCTGTCCATTTCAATTGTGAAAAGTTCCCCGTCAACCGGGACCACCCATCCGTAGGACGGACCCATGGCCACATCCACTGCACTTTCCTCAGGGTTGCTTTAGTTGTCTAATTACCTACCACATTTAGTTGGACATGCATCAAGCAGCTTTCTTAATTAGCCAGTTAGACACTGGCTCCTTCACGTAATCTTAGCACTTGACATAGAAAAACAGTGTCAAACAAGTTCCTTTTCAACATGTTATCTTATTTATCTTTGGAATACATCCATAAAGTCCCGCCCGAAGACAATCCATAATCTGCCCGAAGGCTATCCAGCAATCCACAGGGATTACTAATCAAAGAATCTGCCCGTAGAATGGTATGTGGGCCTCGAGATCCAATCTCGAGTCACGTTAGCCTCTTGTGCAGGGCCCGGAAGGCAAGGGATTTATGGCCAAGGCCCCCCCTGGCACCCAA
This sequence comes from Lygodium microphyllum, assembly GCF_053477565.2. Classification (NCBI taxonomy): domain Eukaryota; kingdom Viridiplantae; phylum Streptophyta; class Polypodiopsida; order Schizaeales; family Lygodiaceae; genus Lygodium; species Lygodium microphyllum. Next base: position 25,831,678 of record NC_141147.1, read on the forward strand.
GCGTCCTCCTGCTCCAAGTAGCACTCAACGGAGAGACCTCACGTGGCAGGTTCGGTCCACCTTCCTGGCGCGGCTAACAACCCCCTTGGTTAGGGTCAGGCAGATAGTCGGAGGTAACTGATGTTGCCTCTCCCTTTAGGCCTTCGACCGGAAGCATTAATTAACTTTTCATCTTTTAGTTCCTTCACGAATGCAAATAGTGTTCCTAAAGTATTACAAGCACAATCAATCCAGTGGTCGTTTATTTGGCCAATTGCTAAGGAGTGAATCCTTCTCTCCGAATGCATCCAGCATTTGGTCCGAGATCAATTGCGACTTGGCAAGATCCCCCAAGGGTTTGTTTGTCCACCCTTTTGTCCTTGGGTTAGGACCATACCATGTTAACCCAACTTAACCAACACCTTAGGTTTCATAAATCAACAGTAAATTCTAGCGACCATGTCGCTCTAACTTGATTGATCCTTTGCTTCCAAGCAAATACATAACTTCCCTTAACTTGGCAATTTTCCCCAATAAAGGTGATGTAACAAGATGACTACTCATCCTCTTGCAAGTTAAACTTGCGCAAGAACGTGCCAGCCTCATTCCAAGGAATGGCAAAACTCTCTCGTGATCACACCACAAGGCCATGTGACATTGCAACTTGTTGCACAAGTGCCACATCTATTCCAAGGGATCATTTCACCCATTGAACATTGTTTTTTGGTCAAGGAATTATGTTTAGACAAGAAGCAGGGTTTAGGGTGTCTTCCTACCCAACCCAAACCTAATTGCACTAGGCTGACAACGTTCGATCCTAGGGATTCCAAACTCAAACTGAGTTTTAACATTAAGTCGGTCGATCCTTAGGGTAGAGACCCTAGATCGTTATTTGCATGAGCATCCAATTGACCCAAACATTCCGTGAATGTGGGTAGAACCTTTGGGTTTGAGGGTTTCGTCTTGGCAACAAGTGCAAAACTAGACCGAATCCTTAACGTGTTAAACCCTAGTTAGCACTTGGGTTATTTATCGTTTCGATTGAACCATCCCTATACAAATCCCTTGCGGGTTAGGTGATTTAGATAATTTGATCTACTTATCTTGCGACAAGAACGATTCTCTCCTAGAGATGCTAAACTAGTTTGCAAGATGTCACAATACATGTAAATATGTGAATCATTACTTCTACGCCCCAAAAGGTTTGCAATAACCCTAACTTTTCTTACTAAAGTCATTATGCATGATAATGTGGAGAGTAACTTACATAAGGCTCATTAGGTTTTTCATCAAAGAGTCATGCCTACAACCCTTTGTTCAAGCTTTAGAATTTCATGCTTTGACAAGCCAAGCAATCTTTTCCAAATGCAACTTGATGAAATGAAATTTACGAATATGAACAAGCAACCTTCTCATAGTTACAACGTAGTTAATGAAGTTCATGCAAAACTAAAGCTAGTGATAACTCATTCCATTTTACATGCACATGCCACATGCAAGTCCATAGAATCATTTTCGTGCACTGCTATTTCTTTTCGGACAACATTCTACGGTTGTTAACGATTTTTCTTCATGAATCATTACATGGAAGATATTGCCTAAAATGGGACATACGTCTATTCTTTCTATGTCTAGTCAAAAATGCACTTAATAATTTCAACCTTATAATGATGGGCAATAGGCATTTTAGGCTCGTCACTTTGAAATGCACGACAAGGCAACATGCTATTAAGGTCATAAGATGGATAGACAATTTGCATTCATTACATTGAAAATACCAATGACCCAATTGCATGTCATGAATTAATTCTAGTAATCATTCAAATAGTCAAATTTATTTCCCAATTGCATTTAACTAGGCTAGGTGAATTTGAACATGCATAGGTGCTTCCTATTCCATAAAAGTTATCGTGCTTAATGCATTACTTTTGCGTGGAATCAAAAGCGTAAAACTTGGGCTTGTGGGCTACTTGGGGAGATGTCCACATGTAAGCTCGGGGAGGAACCTCCCACAGGTGCGCCTTGCGACTTCTTGGGAGCCATCGTTGAGGACTTGAACTCCGCGGATTACCCTCGCTTCCACGCGTTCTCCGAATAGCCTCAAGAATTTCTGTCTCCCTCATACGCAAGAGATTCCTTCACCGGATTTCGGATCTTTAAAAAAAAAAGCTGGGGGCTTGTGGACTTTGGGCTGATGGGGAGGCTTGTGGGAAGGGAGCTTTTATAAGCCCGGTTTAAAACCCGGGAAGGGTGCGTAGGAACAAGGCCTAAAGCCTTATCCTTTAGAAGCTTCTAAACTAGAGCAGGGCCGATGTGGAAAAAGGGAGTCCAATGATTGGGTGGAAGATCTCGCTGACAAAGGGGGGAATTATGAGGATGTTGGTAGGGGAAGGAGAACGGCAGCAGCAGCAATGGCAGGCTATGGAGGCGGCGTTTCATCTCCGCGGCGACGCAACAGTCCATTACAACAGCAGGTGATCGGCGACAGCATTGTTTCCCCTCTCCTCTATCCGTTGGTCTTCTAGCCTGGCTTCGCCGGTGAGGTTCAGCTTGGCAAGCATTTCCTGGTTAGCGGGTGCAGTATCGGCCACTTCAAAGTAATCTTCCATGGACTCTATCCAAATTTCAGCATCAGCTTTGACAGTCCTTCCTTTTCCGTCAAATTCTGGCGGCTTGATCTGCTTGGGAAGAAACTTCTTCTCCTAAATCACGGCCATATTCGGTATAGGGGTCGAACTAGGAATCTGTACCTGGGGTTGTGCTTGGGCATTGAGATTCTTAACGTTAACAACTCGCTAAATGTCTCTTACATTACATATTATGCCCAACTCAGCTTTCAGCAAAGAAACCTAATCACTTAACTTTTTATCAATACTCATAGCCAAAACAATCATTGATAAAAAGAAGTCTTATTTCATTCATATGGGCATAGGCCTTTCGGAGTACAATATTTCTTGGGATGGTAGAGCAAACTGGTACATTAGTTCGGGAAGAATAATGTTGTGTTACATTTAGCTACGAAAACTGGGTAATAGTATGGATTTAGGTCATGGATCTTCAGGAATCGATATGTCATTAGAAGATTAGGGTATACTTTCCTTTGGTACCCATTCTTTTCATAGCGTCCCAACACCTTGATCCTGTTGGTGGGGATTATGCGGGTCACCTCCTCATACACATATGAGTTTAGCTCGACCTTCTGATCTTTGACATGTAAAGTTGTGTTTACGTGAGCCTCAACAAAAATGAACAGCTTTACGATCTTCAGGTCCTCCAACCATTTGATTCTCTTTAGGTTGGTTCGAAGGTACACAAACTGGTGGGCATCTATGTAATAGATTCCTATCGATCCTTCGTCGATAATCTAAGGCATGCATCGCGGTCATAAACATGACCTGGAACACCATGAACCTGTTCCATGATTCATGACTCTGCAAGATAGCATCGAAAGTAAGGAAATGTTCTTAACAACAACATTTGCTTTACTTCTTCTTATTAAGTTTCCTTATAAAGAAAGATCCTTCATTGGTTTGCTCTGATACCAATTGTAACGTGTCAAACTGTTTCCGTTCAGGACACGTCTTAGCAGTCCATCGGAAAGAGAGTCTAGAAAGCTCCGCTTGGCACTTCCATGGAATGTTATAGGGTTTGGAATCTAGGACTTACCGCGTCTGCCACGTAGCAGAAGTATTCCGGCCGTTCCCACTTAAGACCACGGTTTCCCCTAATGGTCACTTTCCTAAACGGCAACTAGTGTTGAACCCCAGGTGAACTACTTTACGCAAAAACACTAGGGACGAAGCGGATTCATACTACACTTGGTTCAAAGAGAATGGAAAACGAGAGGGATGCAAGGCTCAACCTCTCTGCCCACCATAAGGCATAGTCCCATTCCGTTCCCCTAAAACAGCATAAATCAGGGTTCTAGTAACCTAAACCTTAGGTCAGCGCCCTTGGTGTTCATTTCCTTCGAGAAGAGCTCCTTGCTGTCCATTTCAATTGAGAAAAGTTCCCGGCCAACCGGGACCACCCATCCATAGGACGGACCCATGGCCACATCCACCGCACTTTCCTCAGGGTTGCTTTAGTTGTCTAATTACCTACCACATTTAGTTGGACATGCATCAAGAAACTTCCTTAATTAGCCAGTTAGACACTGGTTCCTTCACGTAATCTTAGCACTTGACATAGAAAAACAGTGTCAAACAAGTTCCTTTTCAACAGGTTATCTTATTTATCTTTGGAATACATCCATAAAGTCCCGCCCAAAGGCAATCCATAATCCGCCCGAAGGCTATCCAGCAATCCACAGGGATTACTAATCCAAGATTCCACCCATAGACTAGTATGCGGGCCTCGAGATCCAATCTCGAGTCACGTAGCCTCTTGTGCAGGGCCCGAAAGGCAAGGGATTTATGGCCAGAGCCCCCCTGGGACCCAAGCGTCCTCCTGCTCCAAGTAGTGATCAACGGAGAGACCTCACGCGATGGGTTCGGTCTACGTTCCCGACGTGGCTAACAACCCCCTTGGTTAGGGCCAGGCAGATAGTCGGAGGTAACTGATGCTGCCTCTCCCTTCAAGCCTTCAACCTGAAGCATTAATTAAATTTTCATCTTTTAGTTCCTTGAGCAAACAATGCAAACATTGCTCCTAAACTGTTACAAGCACAATCAATCCAGTGGTCGTTTATTTGGCCAACTGCTAAGGAGTGAATCCTTCTCTCCGAATGCATCCAGCATTCGATCCTTCTGGGATCAATTGCGACTTGGAAAGATCCCCCAAGGGTTTGTTTGTCCACCCTTTTGTCCTTGGGCTAGGACCATACCCTGTTAACCCAACTTAACCAACACCTTAGGTTTCATAAATCAACAATAAATCCTAGCGACCATGTCACTCTAACTTGGTTGATCCTTTGCTTCCAAGCAAATACATAACTTCCCTTAACTTGGCAATTTTCCCCAAGAAAGGTGATGTAACAGGATGAGTACTCGTCCTCTTGCAAGTTAAACTTGCGCAAGACCATGCCAACCTCATTCCAAGGAATGGCAAAGCTCTCTTGTGATCAAACCACAAGGCCATGCGACATTGCAACTTGTTGCACAAGTATCGCATCTATTCCAAGGGATCATTTCACTCATTGAACGGCATTTTCTGAACAAGGAATTATGTTTAGACAAGAAGCAGGGTTTAGGGTGTCTTCCTACCCAACCCAATCCTAATTGCACTAGGCCGACAACGTTCAATCCTAGGGATTCCAAACTCAAACCGAGTTTTAACATTAAGTCGGTCGATCCTTAGGGTAGAGACCCTAGATCGTTATTTGCATGAGCATCCAATTGACCCAAACATTCCGTGAATGTGGGTAGAACCTTTGGGTTTGAGGGTTTCGTCTTGGCAACAAGTGCAAAACTAGACCGAATCCTTAACGTGTTAAACCCTAGTTAGCACTTGGGTTATTTATCGTTTCGACTGAACCATCCCTATACAAATCCCTTGCGGGTTAGGTGATTTAGATAATTTGATCTACTTATCTTGCGACAAGAACGATTCTCTCCTAGAGATGCTAAACTAGTTTGCAAGACGTCACAATACATGTAAATATGTGAATCATTACTTCTACGCCCCAAAAGGTTTGCAATAACCCTAACTTTTCTTACTAAAGTCATTATGCATGATAATGTGGAGAGTAACTTACATAAGGCTCATTAGGTTTTTCATCAAAGAGTCATGCCTACAACCCTTTGTTCAAGCTTTAGAATTTCATGCTTTGACAAGCCAAGCAATCTTTTCCAAATGCAACTTGATGAAATGAAATTTACGAATATGAACAAGCAACCTTCTCATAGTTACAATGAAGTTAATGAAGTTCATGCAAAACTAAAGCTAGTGATAACTCATTCCATTTTACATGCACATGCCACATGCAAGTCCATAGAATCATTTTTGTGCCCTGCTATTTCTTTTCGGACAACATCCTACGGTTGTTAGCGATTTTTCCTCATGAATCATTACAAGGAAGATATTGCCTAAAATGTGACATACGTCTATTCTTTCTATGTCTAGTCAAAAATGCACTTAATAATTTCAACCTTATAATGATGGGCAATAGGCGTTTTAGGCTCATCACTTTGAAATGCACGACAAGGCAACATGCTATTAAGGTCATAAGATGGATAGACAATTTGCGTTCATTACATTGAAAATACCAATGACCCAATTGCATGTCATGAATTAATTCTAGTAATCGTTCAAATAGTCAAATTTATTTCCCAATTGCATTTAACTAAGCTAGGTGAATTTGAACATGCATACGTGCTTCCTATTCCATGAAAGTTATCGTGCTTAATGTATTTCCTTTGTGCGGAATCAAAATCATAAAACTTGGGCTTGTAGACTTAGGGAGATGTCCACGTGTAAGCTTGGGGAGGAACCTCCCGCAGGTGCACCTTGCGACTTCTTGGGAGCCATCGTTGAGGATTTGAACTCTGCGGATTACCCTCGCTTCCACGCATTCTCTGAATAGCCTTAAGAATTCACTTCTCCCTCGTACGCAGGAGATTCCTTCACCGGATTTCGAATCTTAAAAAAAAAAGCCGGGGGCTTGTGGACTTTGGGCTTATGGGGAGGCTTGTGGGAAGGGAGCTTTTACAAGCCCGGTTTAAAACCCGAGAAGGGTGCGTAGGAATAAGGCCTAAAGCCTTATCCTTTAGAAGCTTCTAAGAAGCTTCTGAACGAGAGCAGGGCCAACATGGAAAAAGGGAGTCCAATGATTGGGTGGAAGATCTCGCTGACGAAGGGGGGAATTATGAGGATATTGCCAGGGGGAAGAGAACGGCGGCAACGGCAGGCTGTGGAGGCAGCATTTTCTCTCGACGGTGATGCAGCAGCCCGTCACAGCGGCAGGTGGTCGGTGACAGCAGTGTTCCCCCTCTCCTCTATCCGTTGGTCTTCTAGCACGGCGGTCGTTCATCTCACTGCAGCCTATCCTCCTTCCTCCCTTCAATCCCACCAGCATGGCAGCCTCCCTTCTTCTCTCTAATCCTCCTCTCCCTTCTTCTCTCCACAGCATGGCGATGGCAGCACAACTGTTTGTCCCTTTTTCCTTATCCCCCACTAAGGGGTGTTCTTATATAGGCTTAAGGGGGGGGAGAGGGAAGCTCCACCACGTGGGTTGTGCATGGCTTCCCCCCCTCATGCAATCCACACCTCTCACCTAGCCCATTCCTCCCCACACTCCCCTCTCCTCCAGCCATGTATCGGCTGGGGGAATTAGTAAAAAATTTTGCATTATTTTCATCATTATCCATTTTGCCCCCTCCCAAGAGGGTGTTTCCCCGCAGTTATGCAATCTTGAACCCCCGAGTTCGATTTCACAATGCGGAGGCCTTGTTTTTGCACGTGCAGGGTATGGATTGAGCTGTCGGTAATTACGATGTGAGAGATAACCTTGCACATGTATTACGCAGCGTGCAGGGAGTCAAGTTTGGTAATATTTTCGAGCGGGAATATTCCCTAAGATTTTCTTCACAAAACTTCACATGTATATTGTTCTCTTCCATGGATGTTCTATGGTAAAGTTTTATCTCGTTTGGGAAAAACCTGTGCAAGTTATGTGCATTCTCTGACATGTAATTTCTTTTGTTTTGGTACTCTAGGAGTCTCTTACAGTCAAAAACAATGATCTTTTGAATACTCAACTTCTTCTTCAACATCTTACGATTTCTTTATAAACAATGTTACATGTATGTTGTCTTGTTTTTTTGCTGCTCCATAGTTAAATTTTATCTCATTTGGACAAAATGTATGCAAGCTATATGCATACTGAGTTTTCCTTTGTTTTTTTACTCCAAGAGTCTTCGAGGGCGGAGAACAATGATTTTTTAAAAACTCAACTTCTTCAATGTCTTTGGGCTTCTTTGCAAAGAGAGCCATAGGTATATTGCTACTTTTTTCTATTGCTCCATGGTTAAGTTTCAACTCATTTGGGCAAATCCTATGTAAGTTATATGTATGCTTTGATTCAATTTTTCTTTCTTTTTTGTACTCTAGGAATTTGTCAGTGGAAGGAACAATGGTCTTGTTATAAGTCAACTTCTTGTTCAACATCTCTGGACTTCTTTGTGAAAAGAATTACAAGTACAATGTTTTTTTAAAATTGCTCCATTCAAATTTCATTTCATTTGGAGAGAACATTTGCAAATTATACACATGTTGGTAGGTAACTTTTCTATTTGGTTATTAACATTTGTTATTGGCATTCAATAATGATATCAACATATAAAAGCTCTTAAACTTGTAAGAATTATAGGGATAGATGGACATTAGAGCCTAAAACAATCTTTTTAGAAGTGCGTATAATTCTAAAGGTTAAGTTTGATATCCCTTTAGCATTGTTGGAAGCCTTTAAGTTTGATCCTTGTTCCTTATGTGAAATATTTGAATTTTCGATAATCATAGTTATGGTCCCTAGAGTGGCACTGAAAGAGAGGATGTGTCTCATTACTTCACTTGACTAGGATAATACATGTTGGTGATCTAGTAGTAGCCAACAAATATCTTCTTTCTTTTTTAGGCTTTTTAGTCTTTTACTTTCCCTTTTAGCTAGGTTTGAAGAGAATGCAATAGGTTATACAATAGCATTGGACCCATTGTCAACAATTACATACATATATTCACTTCCTAGTCTACAATGTGCAACAAGGGAAGTTTTCTAGGCTATTAAGGACATGTCCATGCACCAATCAAGTCTTAAAGATGCCATTATCATAGCCTAGGATTGGAACATATGGATTTTACATTCAAATTGCATGCTCTACGATTGTATGCAAACATCATCACTTCTTATTAAAGTGGAGTAGACTCAAAAAAGTGGGGAACTCCAATCAATCCATCAACTTTAAGTTAGAATTATGCCATGTATAACTTTTATTGGCTGTCTTGAAAGTAATGTTGCTTTTTTTCCTCTTTACTTATGGTTGTCTTACTTGACTCTTAAAGTCTAGCAAAGTGCTTGCATGGGCAACATCCCTTATTTGTGTTGTATATATCTCTTCTTTCTATGTCTTTCTCTCTCTTATTGTCACAATACCACTTGCTAAAGATCACATCCATGTTCGGGGTCACTCAAATTCCTACCTCTCAATTACTCACTTATGCTCCAAGTGCCTAATGTTTTAAGGTCCCCCATTGAGGCAAATCCATGATGGGTACTAAACATTGATGGGGTTTCCAATTTAGACATTGAAAGGGTTCTAACCTTATAGGCCAGATGGTTATGAGATGGCCTATGTGGACTTGATTGTTCAATCAATTGGGAAGAGCTCATCACGGCAATATAGAAAATACCACAATGCTTTATAGGTATTGATGAGCTATAATTGTACCTATTAATGCAGTTTGGAGCTACATTAGACCAAGAGGTCCCATAGGACCAATAGCCCCTATTAGAAGGTATAGTGAATATTCCCTGAATGATCATATATCACATACCTACTATTAGGGGAGATTTGGACTCAACTTTGGGTCTCTCAATGAATAGGTCAAGAGCTATCGTTATGATAAAATAGAGGTTTTTCAATTTTGAGGTCTTTTATCTCATATTTAAAGATTTTTGAAATAAAGAATTTTGAGATATTTTTGGAACAAAACTCTGTGGAGACACAAACTACAAGAGGTATTGGTGCAATTAAAGATGCTAGATAGAGATATTTCTTGTTAGTCCCATATAACCTTGTAGTTTTCATGTCGTATTCTCAAAATTCTTCAATAATATACCCAAACGTATTCCCTCCATTGTAGTATTCCTATCTTTTTCTTGAAACTTTCAAAAATTTCAAGAAAGTGTATTCCCACTCTTCATTTTTGCCTAGGATTTACGATTCTCTCTTTTCACTCAACATCCTCTTCTACTTCACCTTCTATTTTAATGAAAGCTTCATGTCCTTAGCATCCTTCATCTTCTATCAGAGCAATCACAATATACAATCATTTCAACCTTGACAATAATAAGCAGATTCCTAGTACCATCTTTGTTGGTTCTTAGGAAGAGAGGAAAATGTGGAAATGTATTCATTCACACTTACAAGGGGTGAGTTAAGGATTTCAAGCTCAAAGGACTGGGAAAATAAATCAAGGAGGTGCTTATACAACATGCATATGTGCACTCAGAACTATGCATATAGAACTAGCCCATTGACATGCCATGCCATAAATCAAACTCTAAGTTTACTGGAATATTTCAATAGGCTTAAAACTCAATTTAATGTTTTAGAAATTTGCTGAAGTTTGTCTATGTTTGTATATATATATATCCATCAAACCTCAAAGATTTAAAACCTATAAAAAATATAGTTGGAATCTTTTATGTATTTCATGGCTCTATTGGCAAGCATTTGTAAAAAGTAATCTCAAATAAGTCACAGACTTAGAAAAGTGTTTTCTTTTATGGTAAATTTTATAATGTAGCATCAAGCATAACAGGATATAAATCTCTCTGGCCTCTTTCACTCCTAGCTCTAAATAGCACAAAGTGGCCAATTTTGAATTCGGAATCATATGAATATCTTAATTGAAGATTTATGTAAATATTCAAAGATATATGTGACCTCATGTAGCGAGTTGATAGGTAAATATTGTAATCTTCATACCATTACATATTTTCATAGACTTATTTTATGATGAGGAAGCTTGAAAAACATCATTAATGTTCATGCAAATCAAAGAAATGCATGGACTTCTTAGGTCAAAGTTGGGATATAAAAGAAGCGTGTGGGATTACATCTAAAACGTAATGAAAAATGATTATTTATAAATATATGATTGCACCGAAATTTTGTTTTGACTTTCTAATATATGAGATGGCATTATTGGATGGAAAGCATGTAGCGATTGATCAAGACTTACAAAATGACATCGATAATTCTATGATGATGTTAGAGGTTTGGTTAGAGGATGAACTCTTAATAATGCTAAGTGTAAGGGCAAAAATCTCCTTAAGTCAAGTGTGAATGGACCTAGAATATGAGAACATAAATATAATTATTGCTTATTCATTCAAGTGCAATGGTTACAAGGTAAATAGAACATGTGATCCAAAACTGTGTGGCATTGTCTAAGATACATGTCATTTTATTTGCTAATAATTCTAACCATGGTGAACCTTATGTGCAAGTTCCCCTAAGAAAAAAGAGAAATAATTTATGTGGGGATATTATCACAAACAAGTTTTCCTCTTTCCACAACCTATCTGATGGGAATATGCAATAGTTGTAACAAGGACAAAATGCAACACAATTTTTTAAAAAATTTATTATCAATGATTGCATATAATTACAAGGTTATATTTTATATATAACAAGACAACTTCTTATTTGTATATAAATTTGGGGCGTATTTATAGTCTTTGTATTCTTTTTATATCTGAACTCTCAAGTCTGCAGGTGCTTGTCCTCCTCGATCTCATCACTTAGTTCCATGTCATCCAAATATATAGTACTTGGATGGGATTCAATCCTTTTGACTTTTTTGGGAGATGGATGATGTGGTGGAGTGCATAGGCAGGTGTTATCAAGACATTTTATCCAAAATTGTATAGAAGAATATCATCGTCTAAGCTTTGAACAAAAGAAGGTCATCAATTGTGTAATTTGCCAAATGATTGCCTTGCATAAATTGTACAAAATGAGGCTAACTATAAAGTTAGCAACACTATGTTAACGAATTTAAGAAAAATTAAGCTACATTGCTCGTTTGGATCTTGAGCTAATGATCTAGGAGTAGTTTGGCATTGTAGCGAATCCTATCTGTAGTTATGGTTGTCACCTTGCTCTGGTACTCTGCAACTAACTATGCATATATTCTCTAGCATATCATTATCTTGGGTAATGGCCTTAAAGCCGTTGATAAGTTTCGCAAGGGAATACCTCTCTCTTCCCCAAGCTCCCTCCCCCAATGGGCTTAAGAACTTACTTCTTCACATTATCATGGTATCCATATGTTGACTTGGCCAAAAAGCATCTCTTTGTGGCAATATTGAATTCTATTAGGCCCCAGATAGATCTATAAGGCAAGGAGGATGAAAAAAAAAATTTAATAGATTTGAAATATTTTAGGAAAAACATACCAAATAGTTCCTTACCTTTCATGGTATGCCATCACAAAATGGTTGACTTGTATCAGAGTGCATCCTTGTAGATCATGGTCAAAATCTCTACTACAAAGTAGTATTTTGTATCCTTGATATTTAAATCCACAAGTTGATACTTATTCTAGTCTAGAACAATAAAGTTAGAATTTTTTTCAAGATTATGTGCAATGATAACTAGGCAGTAGCCCTTCTTGATGTTAAAAGGGCTTAGATGTCAGACAAGAGAATATATTGCCTTTCGCCCGAGAAAAGATAGGTCATAGAGCCATAGGAATGTCACCATCTTCCTTCTCAACATTTTCTTGCTCCTTAATTGAACCCACCTCTGTGTTCTCCCTTTTCAAAGCTTCAACATCTAGTTGACTACTTTGATCCCTCTTACTTGCTATATCTACTGGCTATGAAATCTCTTGCAACTCAATAATCTCCACTTCAATAGGTTGTGGTATATCTTCCAAGTTTTGGACAACAAGCTCTCTTCATTCATCCCCCAGTAACACATGTAGAAAGCAAAAAAATCCTTGAAAGTATTCCATGACATAGCACTTCTGATTTGTACATGGCACTATAAATCTACCTTCTTCATGCCCTCAAGAACCCTCAAAATAGGCTTGTTGAACCTTCTCTTTAGGGAATTTTCAAGAAAGAATTTTTTCATATTAATGTACCAAAGGTCCTCAATATGGACCTCTTCAATAGATGTCTACTCCACAAAATTGGCATCTTTCTCTTTCACACGTACACTCATGAGGCCTTGATCCATTTATTTCATAGATATAGTAACGGAAAACACCTGGGACACCAATGGAAGCAGATGTTCTTGTCCCAATCAAGAAAGGAAATCTAAAAGCATGTCGCTAGGGATGCCTTCACTCCTCCTAGGTTCTTCTAGAGTAGAATTAGGAATGTCACTCATTGCAAGCTCTTGAACCTCCTCTAGATGTTGCAACTCAATAGTATCTATCTGCAAATACATAATTGCATAAGAAACTTCGATGGACATTAGGTCTACAAGTAGACCCATAGAATGTGGGGAGAGGGGACCCATACAATTTGAAGGGGGAGAAGGGGCAAAAATCTTGAGGCGCCCCCTTACGTTGTGTGGGTCACCCTTGGGACTCACAAAACATTAAGGGGTGGGGTACAAAAATATCAAGGCCCCCCCCTTCATTAAGTTGTCCAATCCCCAAGGACCCACACAATGTGAGTGCACATCATAAAAATATTGATCCCCCTCTCCTTGCATTGTGTGGGCCATCCCTAGGACCCACAAAATGCAAAAATCTCAAGGACCCCTTGCATTATGCGGTCACCCTTGGGACCTACACAATGCAAAGGAGGGGGGTGCAAAATACTTGAGATTCCCTCTCTTATTGTGTGACTCACCCTTGGGACCCATACAATGTGGAGGGGGCATTGGAAAAATTTCAAAGACCCTACCCCTCGTGTTGTACGGTCCACCCCTAGGACCACAACACAATGTGAAGGGGGATTGAGAAAATCTCAAGGCCCTCCCCTCGCCTTGTGTTGGTCACCCCCTGAGACCCACACAATGAGAAGAGGGGAGGTGCAAAAATCTCAAGTCCCCCCCTCCCCCCACCATGTTGTGTGGGTCAACCCCCTTGGAACTTACACAATGCAAAGGGGGGGATGCAAAAATCTTGAGGCTCTCCTCTCACGTTGTGTAGTTCACCTCGGAGGCTCAAACAACATGAAGGGGGTGGAGGACACAATGCGAAGTGGGGGATGCAAAAATCTCTCCTCTCACATCATGCGGTTTACCCTAGAGGCTCAAACAACATGAAGGGGGAAAAGGATACAAAAGTATCAAGCAACCCTTATGTTGTGCTATAATGAAAATTGACAAAACAAAACAACTTAGGATGAGGGCTACACCTTAGCAAAGAAAGACTTTGGATTGCTTGAGAGAGTGTGTGGGCATGTGTCACAAGTCAGGGGGGGAGAGAGACAAAGAGAAAGATCACAAAAGAAGGAAGAGAGAGAGGGGAGAGAGATTGCAAAAATGGCAAGTAGATCTAGTTGCTAGCTTGGCCATTTATAGCCTTAAGTATTGGATATGCAGCAAGTACATGTGTAATCATATCTATCCATCCCAATTAATTTTCAAACGTGAAGTCCATGTTTTCAATGATGTGGTGTCAAGTAATGCTAGCACATGTAATCACCTTATATAGCTCAATTTTGAAATTAAATTTTTTATTTCACACATTTCATGCTTGTTGGAAATCCATAGCTTTCTCGTCCTACTGATTCTCTGTGCTCTTGCATAGCAAGTCTTTCCCACCTACAAAGCTCCCACAATGTGACAATGCCCATAGAATCTCAAAGAGCAACCTCTCCTCATGTTGTGTTGGTCTATGGCCTACACAACACAAAGGGTGGGGGTTCAAAATTTTGATGACCCCCCCCCCCCCCCCCCCATTGTTTGGTGCCTCCCTTCTGTTGCATTGTGTGTTTCTCTTCAGAGGGGTAATCCGCACAATGCAAGGCAAAGGGGGATCCAAAATCTTGAGGACACCCCCTCACTATTCGGGTCCAGGAGGCACCACACAATGTGGGGGGGTGGGGGGGTCTCAAAATCTCAAGGACCCCCCTTGTGTTGTCTGACAACATGAGGGGGGTTCCAAAATTTTGGAGGACCCCCTCATGTTGTTCAGGTTTGAGGGATGTAGTGCACAATGCAAGGGAATCTTGCGGAACCCCCTTGCTTTGTTTGGGTCTCAAGGGATACTACACAATGCGAAGGGGGGTTTAAAATCTTGAAGACTCCCATTACATTGTTCGGGTGCAGGGGGGTATTGTAGAATGCACCTTGTGTTGTTGGGTCTTGGGGGGTACTACACAACATGAGGGGGAGGGGGGCTCTGAAATCTAGAGAACCCTCCCTCTTACATTGTTTGGATCTTGAGGGTATACCACACAACATGATGGGAGGGGGACCAAAATCTCAAGGAGCCCCCCCTCACATTGTTCAGGTCGCATCCAAGGGGTTGTTATCACCACACAATGAAAGGGGAGGGGGGTGTGAAATCACGATGATCCCCCTATGCATTGTTCAAGTCCAACCCCTCTCTCACATAGTGCCACTTTGGCCTCTTTCATCCAATTTTTTGAGTTTTTTGCCCTTTTTTCCTTTTGGAGTTCAAACACTATCTTCTCATACAAATGGTTAGGATAAAGTAGTCCAGTAGAATGGTATCATTGAGAGACCCTCATATTATGTTGCAAGGATCTTCCTCTGGGGAGAGCATGCAACGATGAGTGGACAGTGGTTTTGGGAATAGCATGCCTACATTGCAGGCTAGAGCAGCTCGATGAAAGAGACATGAGCAACATGGGTCTGTCCTCATGGAACTAAAGAGGATCATGGACCACCATGAGCCTACCATCCCCAAGATACTATTCATAAGGATTGTTATAAATGTATGAAAAATTAGCAATCTAGACTATTGATGGCATACTCGGTGCTAGATTGCCTCCATGAAGGTACCTAAGACTTTATGGTCAAGTTATTCTAGGATGCATACATTCTTATAGCTCATGTGCATAGAGTTATGGTTATACTATTATACAAAGGGACTTCACATCCCTTAGGTTTTTGAGATTTAGATATGACAAATTGCTAAGCCAAGATGGCATTTTAGATAAAAAGATAAAGGGAATTTTGAAAATAACTCCCTTCAAGAGGAGAAATAATGTGAAGGTGACTGACTTCATAAAAAAACCCTCACATTCCCACCAAATGAGTATAAATACTTAGAGTGGCAACCCAAGAACTAAGGAAGATACGTGAGACTAAGGTTAAGGCAACCAATGGTATTAATAAGATCAATAAGATTCATAAGAAGACACATTTGTATTCATGAGAGGAGAACCATGACATGCTAGATATACTTGGTCTATTCTTTCATGTCATACTACATCTATAAAGACTACACTAGCATAGTAAGACTTGAGTACCATTCGGTTCAGAGAGGACATCATAGTGCTTACAGACCTCCATAAGGAGGTCAATGATCATGTAACGAATGCAGTCCTAAGGTATACTTGTGAAGTCATATATTGGAAATTTTTGCATGATTTTCTTGGTATCAAATGGCTTGAGACTTATTGTTTATTTAATTTTGTATCTCAATTCTACCATTTGATAAAAAAGACAAGGTTTTCATCCTAGACTCCCTACTATCTATGGTCTTGATCTAGGAGATGATATCCCTTATGAACATATGTTCGTAGTACAAAGATTGAAACTTAGATATCGTACAGTTTTCATTTGATCCACCAATCCCAATCCAAGAAATGAAGGCACAATATATCACAAATAGGCTACTATAAATGATTGCAAATAGCCCCAAAATCATAGCCAAATTAAGGGCTAAGAAAGAGGAGCTACCAAGATGATGAGTTGTCCAAAAATTATAATCAAGCAATGGTCAAATTCGAGTGACTTCTCTTAGATAGAATTCATAAAACTAAAATGATAAGCTGTTGTATAATAAATTGCAACAATATACCAATAAGCAACTATGAGCAACCACAAAAAAAGACTAAGAACAACTAGCACTAAAAGCTATCACAATTGCAGTGTGTTAGTAACCATAACTTCAGAGAAAGATTTTAAGGCAACATAGAAAAAATTGAATGTATCTCACTTGGGCAAATCAAACAAGGACTTGAGTCCCAAGTTCTTGCAAATTGGCCAATCAAGCATCCAAATTTGGAGTTAGGAGTTGTTATTTTTAGATGAAAATCAAAAGGTTAGTTTCACAAGCTATGTTCATTTGGATACCATATTGATTTTTACAAGAATTTCATTATAATTTACTAATTGGTATGCTTGGTATTTTTTAACTTTTTGTATACGAGGATGGGTTCATTAGTCATGTAGCTAGCAAATGGAAGGGAGGTTTAGGCAAGGACTCTGCCTTGTGCCATTATATTAAAGACCTCACATTTTCAAAGTTCATTATTTTCCATCATAAGTTTTCAAGGAACAATACAAGAATCCCTCTTCTTACATTGAAGTCCCTATCAAGATATCTTGGAGGTTATCCTATTTGTCTTGATGAATGATATCAAGGATCCAAATATACTTGTAGAATATGAAAAAATATGCCTACTTAGAAGTAGATCAATTCCAAAAATTGATGAACAACACTTAAAAGAACTAGAGCAACAATTATATGATGAAGCTAAGCGATCTCCAAAGAAGCCATAAGTAGAGGTGTGAAATTGAGCATCGTATTGTTACTTTACTAAGATACATTGTTTTTCCAAAAAATGGAGATATACTCTATTATGTAAAAGATCTTTACAAAAATTGATAAGTATTCTTGTGTGTCAATATTTCTCTACAACACCATATTGGGGAACATGGGAATTTCCCATAAGTTTGGGACACATAATCAAATCTTTGGATTTGTCATAACTTGAACACTATAACTCCAAATCTATTGGAAGAGAGGGAGGGAGACAGAGTGGAGTAGAAGATGAGCCTCAGCTCATTGTTGTTCTTCTTTCATTATTCTTCCATCATACTCACTAAAAGAGACTTACACACATAGCTATGACTAACCAAGAGTAACTGTGGTTAAGTCACTGACTACACCAACTTATTGAATGGCACACACGCATACAGCAGTATCTAGCTAATGTTGATCACACACATAAAGATAGACTAACTGAAGAGTAGCGGGAGCTTGTTATTCTAACACTCCCCCTCAAGCTCAAACCATCTGATAAACTCCAAGTAGCTGTCTAAAGTATACGAACTTTTCTTTACCAAGAGACTTGGTAAATATATCTACTACCTGGTCTTCAATCTTCACATGAATCAAGGCAACATGTTCTGTAAGAACCATTTCTCTGATGAAATGGTAGTGAAACTCAATATGTTTGGACCTAGCATGGTAGATAGGATTGCTAGCCAACATAACACCGCTGAGGTTATCACAATGGAATCTCACTCTACTTTCCACCTGTATTCCCAAGTCTTTTAGTAGTTTCATTAACCAAACTGCTTCGCAAGCCGCTAAGGCAGCTCCTATGTACTCAGCTTCTGTACTAGACAATGCAACAGTAGGTTGTTTCTTACTCTACCAGCTGATCATACTGTTACCCAATCCAAATGCATAACCATTGGTTGACCTCTTGTCATAGGCACAACCAGCCCAATAAGCATCAGTAAACCCTTTTAAGTCAAGGGATTTTCCATATGCAAAAAATAGCCCATAATCTATAGTACCCTTTACATATCTCATGATCCTCTTGACTGCATCTAAATGTGGTTTGCAAGGCTTCTGCATAAACTGATTAATCAGTCCCATTGCATAACATAAGTCAGGACGGGTAATAGTCAAGTATATCAACCTGCCCACCATTTTTCGATACATGGTCACATTCTCTATATCATTCCCAACATCAATCTGCAACTTGACATTTTGATCAAGAGGTGTCTCCATAGGCTTGCATTCAGTCATACCATACTTCTGTAACATGTCATGAGCATACTGCTTCTGTAGCAGCCATATACCTTGAGGCGTAGAGACTACCTCAATTCCAAGAAAATACTTCAGCTCACCAAGGTCTTTGACTCTAAATTTAGCCTATAAACATGATTTAATTTCAGCAATGCCCTCTTCATCATCTCCAGTGATGATAAGATCATCTACATAGACCACTAGAAACACATATCCATGATCTGTCTTCTTCGTGAATAGACTGTGATCTGCATCACCCAATCTAAATCTATGTTGCTATAAATAACTGTTGATCTGAGCATTCCATGCTCTAGATGCATGTTTCAGCCCATATAAAGCCTTTTTCAGCTTACATACATGTGTAGGAAAGTCTGGGTGAACATAGCCTTTAGGTTTCTCCATATATACTTTCTAAACCAAATCACCATTCAAGAAAGCATTCTTGACGTCCATTTGCCATAATTTCCAGCCTTTTCATGCTACCAAAGCAATGACACTTCTGGCTGTTACCATTTTAGCCATTGGACTAAAAGTCTCCTCATAGTCAAGGCCATACTATTGCGCATATCCTTTTGCAACCAGCCTGGCCTTATAGTATTCTAATGAACCATCTGACTTGTATTTAACCTTGTACACCCATTTGCAGCCAATGAGGACTTTGCCTTTAAGTAACTCAACCAATTCCCATGTCTCATTTTCAGCTAGGGCTGCATACTCCTCATCCATGGCAACACACCAGTTATCATCTGTAACTACATCACCAAACTTTGTAGGTTCTTTGTAACCTATCACACTAGCCATATATGCATAATAGCGGGTTGAATAACCAGTGTATGAAAACCTATCAACTAGTTTTCTAACTCTCTCAGATCTTCGTAACTGTGGCTCACTCTGAGCTTGCCTCTCATGAAGTGGTACATAACGACTCTGCCTTGCTCCAGGCACCATAACAAATGGAATACCAAACTCACTATCCAAACTATCATTGTTGGATTACTCATAACATGATGTAAGTGGACCTGACACATCCTCAAGCATCTTTTCTTTTCCCTTATTCAATCTCCCCCTCACTGACATATCAATGTCAGTGGACGTAGGAATACGACTCCGCAAGCGTCCTAACCATGTACTTACTATAGGTGACCCATCACCTATAGGACCACTCATAGATGTACTCATTGTAAGTGTATTTTCAACATTACTAGTGTTGGTGGCTGATCCATCATTAGCCACTGTAACCGGATTACCATACCACGATGCCAACTCATAAAAAACAACATCTTTGCTAATCAATGTCTCATTTGTAGATGGTACATAACACTTGTAAGCTTTCCGATCTTATGCATAACCAAGGAACACACTCTTGATATCTTTGAGATCCAATTTCTTCCTCTTTTCATCAGGAACATGCACATATGCAATGCTGCCAAATACCTTCAAGTGTGAAATATCAGGCTTATGACCATACAACCTCTCATATGGAGTTACATCATGAATCCCTGCTATAGGGGCTCTAACACATAGACAGCAGTCACTATTGCTTCATCCCAATAACCATTTTTCTTTAGTACCCTATTTTTCCTTTCTACTACATCATTTTGCTGCGGTGTAAAGCTACAAGTTAATTGTCTTTTGATCCCATATTTAGTAAGGTACATGTCAAAGTAATTAGAGACATATTCTCCACCTCCATCTGATCTAAGACATGAAATTTTACAACTCAACTCATTTTTAGCATGCTTCTTGAAGTCCTTGAATGCATCTAACACATCATCCTTTTGTTTCAGTATGTAAAGTCAAGTGTACTGCTGAAATCATCAATGACGGATACATAGTAATGAGCACCACCAAACGAAGCATTTTGAGATGGACCCCATACATCTGAATGTACCAACTACAAGGGTTGTGAGATATTCTGTACATATCTCATAAATGGAAACCTTGCCTGCTTTATGGCATGCATCACATACATGTCCAAAGCCATGATACTTGAACTTAGGCAGTCCAAGCACAATCTCCTTTTGCTGCATAGATTTCATCTTTTGTACATTCACATAACCAATCCGCTTATGCCATATCTCAACATCCTGTATAGCACCACCATTATGTGCAAACATGGCTGCTTTCAATTCTAGAATTGACGCATCAAGAGTAAACATTTTGTCATCTCGTTGGCCTCTGGCGATCAATTTGCAGCCATTACCATATTCTTCAACAAAGCATCTATCTCTATTAAATCTCACATGCAGATTCTGTTCTGCCATCTATCCAACTGACAAAAGATTCTTGGTTATTGTAGGTACATGTAGTACATCATGCAAGCTCTTTTTCTTGCCATTAGGCATCAACAAAGGTACAACTCCTTCATGTTGAATAGTATGCTGGGTGTCATCCCCAGTACAAACATGTCCATGCGAACCTACAACCATCTCATCAAAACCATTCTCCATGGGGTGTCATATGATTTGAAGCCCTTGAATCAATGTACCATCTCTGATCTCTGTTTTGCCTAGATGCATTCTTACACACATGTTGCATGGCAAACAACTTGTCACCCTGATCATCAGGAACTCTACTAGATAAAGCATAATTTCTATGTTGTCTACCCTTGGCTTTCATGTTAGCTTTCTTCTTATGACAATCTTTGGCTATATGCCCATATCTACCACAATAATGACAGTCCTTGTCCTTGTTGGAAGGATCCTCCTCTACCTCTAGGGAATCTCCCCCTGTCTCGAAAACTGCCAGATCCACGTTGGCCTTGTGTATTTGTGCCATGCCATGCATTCCAAAGTGTTTCAAGTGTCTCCTCGACCTCGAAAAGAGCCACGGCCTCTGCCACGCTGGCTAGAGTAAAGAATAGTGTCTCTACTTTGAGATGTACTAGAACCTATATTCACCCAAGCTTAACTTCCTCATGCACTAGCAAAGCAATCAGCTCATCCCAATCAGGGAATTCAGCTCTCACAGAAATAGATGTATCAAATGCTTTATACTCTTTGCCAAGTCCATTCAATGTCAGTGCAATCATATCATCCTCAGACACTGAAGAACCAATGGTGGCAAGCTGATCCACTATGTTCTTGATCTCTGTAGTGTAGGCCTGAATGCTTCTGCCATTCCTAGACATTCTATTGAACTGTTACTTCAATTGAATCTTTCTTGCATGTGTTACATTTCCATAATTCTTCATGAGTATGTCCCATGCATCCTTTGGGAAACTGCATCTAATAATCTCTATAACCATAGCATCTGATATACATTAAAAAAACCTACGTAACACCTTGCATGCTCTCTCAGTCCATAACTTATGAGCCCTTTTCTGATCATTTGTCAGATTCCTTTCAGGCATTTCACGTTCAGTCTCATCACCTGTACATAAGTCGCAATAACCTCTGCCAACCAAAAAATTCTTCATACGAAACTTCCATAAAGCAAAAAACAAAATTGTCCAGCTTTTTTCCCACAATTTGAGTGATATTGTCAATGCCTTGAGCATTTTCCATAGTTGCAGCTTAAGTATTCAGTGGTGTATACAACCTATAAGTATCTAACTCCTTTTCCTATAGTTCAGGACCAGTTTCTTGCTATTCAAGACATTTTCCTGCAATTCATGACAATTTCCTGCAATTCAAGACAGTTTCCAACAGATCAGGACAGTTTCCTACAATAATTTTTTGCACAAAAAATAGGGTATTTCAGCCCTTTACAACCTCAGAAACATCCACAAGCATGTGGGATAACCCGTAGGTATTTTAGTCAATGCATAGGCTCTGCAAGAACTATATCCCTGTCTCATGTATTCTTACTGTAGTAAAGAGAATATGCAATCTAAAACCTGCAATCTGACATTCAGGCACCTTCCTGACATTCAAGAAATCAACTCCTTTGAGATCTTGAGTGATAAATGATGATATTTTCTTCAGGACAGCACTAGATTTTGGTTGCTCATATCTTGCTCTATTGCTATGTATTTGTGTCCTGAATATTTACGATGTATGTTTCAAGTTAAGATTAGGAGTGTAGAGAGGCAATGTCATACACTGCATTTACTGTAAATGACCAACCAAGTAGATGTCAAGGTATTTGTTTCATCTCTAGATTTCAATCCTCAGTTGCATCCAACGGTCTCTTTAGTCTTCCAAGCATTCAGCATACATATGTCAGGTCATACAAGTGGCAACAGCTCCAAAATGATAAGTAATGCTTGTCTACATTCAGTGACAGTTTCCAGTCATTAAAAAATTCCATATCTGAATATTTTTTAGCATAAACTCCCAGCTCCAATGAATGACATCAAGTGCATATGACTTCCCAACATATACCTATGCTTCAATGGTACTCTTGAACAAGTTTGAGGGCTCCAAGCTCATGTCAGAGGTGCATAAAGGATGTAGGTTGTCTGTATACAGCTGACCACTGTTATTTCATATCTATAATTAGTTCCTCAAGCTCCCAAATGAGCTCTCAGTCAAGCAATGATGCTTTCACCTATTGTTTATTGCAGTAAACAATCAGTCTGCACAGGTTTGTGCCGAATATCTCAAAATCTGTGAGGAATTTGAAAAAACTTTATTCTGCAAAGTTGTAGACCATGTCAAAACAGTTAGGAATCATGGGTCATTTCTCCAAAATTCATTTCAGTAGCATGATATAACTTCTGCAAAAAAATGGGCTGCATGCATAATCTCCTTTGATGATGTTTTCTTCCAATATGATGTCTTGATGTCAAATGGCCACTGCCAAGCCTCCAGGCTTCAGGCGTTCAGGCTCTGATACCATATTGGAAGAGAGGGAGAGAGACAGAGTGGAGCAGAAGATGAGCCTCAGCTCATTGTTGTTCTTCTTTCATTATTCTTCCATCATACTCACTGAAAGAGACTTATACACATAGGTATGACTAACCAAGACTAATTGTGGTTAAGTCACTGACTACACCGACTTATTGAATGTCACACACATGTACAACTATATCCAGCTAATGTCAGTCACACACATAAAGATAAACTTATTGAAGAGTAGCGGGAGCTTGATATCCTAACAAAATCAAGCGCTCTATAGCTCAATAGGTTCCATTTTTCAAGTGCTTTCCAATGATAGGTCACATCATATGGTTTTGAGAAACTTATGGGCATGATATCTGGGTGTCACCTTTTTAGTATTCAAAAAATGGGAATTGGGAGATTCCCAAACGCACTAATATTGTGTTCTACAATACCTCAAGTATTTATTTCCTTGTATATGGGTGTATGAGGAGCTATTGTGTATGGATATCCAAGCCTTTGCTTGTCTTTGTCTAGTTTGTCGCCGCATAGTATGTTTCATTGTTGCACTAGAATTCTCCCATGATTCCTTTCTTCTTTGTTTCTCTAAATTACTATATTGATTTCAAATATTCTTAGTGCTTCTTTTCAATTCACTTGATGGATAAGATTTACATAGATCCATTGGTGTAAGTCCTCCAAACTCTTGGCTTTCTTCCCTCCTCCACCATGTCTTGTATGATTAAAATAGGCAGTAGAAACTAGATAATGGATTTTCTCTATACCTTGAGTTGACACCACTACTAGTATGGTTATCTAGGGGGTGCACCTTATAGAACATATATGCTACTACGTGAGTTTAAAAGAAAGGGCATTTTATTTAGTAACATTTACAAGATTGTGTTTACAAAAGGGGTTTTCTAATTACAATTTGAAACGTAAGTTTAGTAAAATAAAAGGTTGTTCTATGGCCTTATAACATATAAAGAAAGGGTATTTCTTAATACCCTTTGAACAAGTGTTATATAGATTATTTCTCATAGGTGCACCTCTTGAGCATGATCAACAACCATATTATGGATGCACTTCCAATTATTAAATATTGACTTCTTTGAGTGAACTATGTTACTTGACAAGGATTTTAAGAGAGTGGTGCATATAAAAATCTTATTGCTTTCACATCTCTAATGGAAAGTTTATTTGACATGTCTTGGGCATCTTTAGATCTTTTCTCATCCTTTTTAATCTTCATATTTTCATCATGCAAACCAACGTCTGGCAATGCCTTCTCAAACCCTTCAATTGCCTTGAGATACGCAGACCTAGCTTATATACAAGAAAACTAATTTCTCAACGATTCTGCACAGATTGTGCATTGTACAAACATAGATTCTAGACGAGGGAATATCCAAAATTACTCTAAAATCTAGATCTTTGAGGTACTTGTCAACAGGTGTCTTTTTCCAATTCTTTTTATCAAGTTCCTTTGTAACACACATGTAATATATGTATGGGCTCTTCAAATGACCTCCTTTTGAGACATTGTACATATACTTCAAGCCCTTCAAATCACCTGCTATAGATGCCACTCTACATTGATTCTTCAAAACCCTTCCATACCCAAGATTCTCCCATTCCTTTATTCACTAATGATTTGGCGTATACTTGCCTTATGGAAAATCCAATGTAAGATTTCAAAATTCTTAGATATAACCTAGAATACCCACATATTACTACAAGCGTATGACACAACCACACCATTAGCATAAGTAAACTTCTAATATAAGTATATTTCTTATCTCAAAGTACCCTACAGAGAATATATTGTTCTTAGAATCGATACTAAATCACTTTGAATTCTACCTCGAAAGTGTTGGATCAAGTGCCATGTTCATCAAGGTGATGGTAATCCATTCCAACTTTGCATCCTTCACAATCTGGCACTCGTTAAGCTTAAGTACAAATTTTAAAACACCATCACATTCATTTGGAGTTGCCTCAAATAATTGAATATGGTATAATTATAAGGCCTCCAAGCTGTAAAATGTATTGTTGTATTTGATATAAACTATTGCCTCCCTTTTGCTCCATAGTATGTATCCTCGATATGAAATGGAGCTCTTAGGACCTATAGAACTTCATCATTCACTTATTTTCACATTCATTTGAGTGATGTTGGGCTTGGTAATATTGATCCATGTAAAATGTAGAGCTCTACATAAGCTAGCATCCACTACGTGCCTTGGTGATGTGGCATGATATTATTCATTGGCATGTTAGGTGATCGAAATGAGAATACACCAGTGATTCTACTGTTGAACTACACCCATGTAGTCCATCCTTGGTTATCGCACATTCATTATGCCACCCCTTCTTTTCTTAGTAGGTTCACACTTAGTGATCATGTGTACCATATGTTGTGGTACTTTCATATTAGTCTTTTATTATGTTGTAGACTTAGTTCTTTGTATGGAAGAAAAAGAAAGAAGAAAAAAAATCAAGTCCTATCTCTCTATGTTCTTGCATCTCCATTGTTTTTTTTTTTGTGTACTCTTGGGTGCTTCATCTCTCTCCCCTCTTGTCTATTTTCATAGTATCAGAGCCGTCCCATGGCTGTGCAGAGCTCAATTGAAGGTTGAGGTGAAGGCATTGACGCACGGAAGTAAGCAAGCAAGCAACGGGTAAAAAAGCCTTCGAGCTTACTCAGTTTGCCTTAGGTTATAATCGCATGAGGCTCCTAAGGCTAGCAAGGCTACAGTCTCCAATTGCAGTGAAACTTGATGAGCAGAAAGAACGGTGTATATACTACAAATAAGCCCTTACAAGCTTACCCACTATGATTTTTGGCATCTGAGACCTGCAAGTGGACCCGATATTAATTTTTGGATATACTATAGTTTCGACTATATTTGTGTTTACATGTGCACGCATTGTAAATGTTGAATCTATAAGATTTCAAATTTTTGTTGGGTTGCAGACACAAAAGGGATTTGCATACAGATTGCAAATTGTTGCTATTATTGTGCAATCAACGAAAAAGATTATTGTTTACTTGTGGTACACCTGGTATTAGCTTGCTTGTAGATTGTAGGATTTTGCAAGGTTTTCTGTTTTATCAAAATGTCTAACAACTTCAACCAAATTGTTAGTGAGAAGCTTGATAATGACAATTATCTTATATGAAATTTTAGGATGACAAATTTATTGAAGGACAAAGATGTTTGGAATTAAAGGAGACATGGCAGTAGCACATGAAGTTCTTGCACAAAATACTACTATATAATAGTTAAAAGCTAAGAAATATTGAAAGCAAACACAAAGCAAACATATGTAGTATTGATTGTCTGTTAGTATCACAGATAGCATGATGGACTATTTGTAGGAATTTGAAACCCCTGCTATTACATGGAAGAATTGGGCAAGGTTGTTCAAAGTAAATACAAAGTCCAAAAAGCTACATCTCAAGTCAAAAATTGAACCAAGTGAAAATAGAGAATCTATCCATTAATGATTATGTCTTGAAGATTAAGAGTATTGTGAAAGCTCTTCGATCTATCAATGTGATAGTTGATGATGTTGTTGATGTACATGCATGTTTAGATGGACTTGGAGATGAATACCAGAGCTTTAGGTCATTTATGAATACAAGGGATGATATCCTTGATTTTGCAAACTTGATTTCTATGTTGATACTTGAGAAGAGAAATCTTGGCTTAGATTTCTTTTCTTTTCAAAGTAAAAATAAGTCTGAATAGGTGTTTTACTCTACTAACAAAGGTAGAGGTCGTAGCAAAAGGCCAAGGTGGTGATCGTGGTCAAGGTTATAATTACAACAAAATAGAGGAGGATAGTCTCGAGGAAGAGGGAGTCAAAGAGGGCAAGTTGCAAATTCCAATAGGCATCAAAATCATGGTGATAGTAGAGTAATATCATTGTGGTAAAAAATGACATCTTTCTAAAACTTGCTTCAAAAAGAAAGAAAAATTTAGAAATGGAAAAAAGCAACAAGGTAACTACCAAATATTACAAAAAACTTGGTTTCTTTTGGTCAAATGGTAGAACAAGGATTATAGGTTCAATTCACATATGATGGTTGTTATGTAGAAGATCTAAAAAATGATTGCAAATTGACTGTAAAGGAAAAATGTGCTAGGATATTGTTTACTCTTAATGTAAGCTTGCCTGAAATGGATGTTGTTATGTTTGCACAAGGTTCAAGTATTATGGCCGATATTGAAATTTAACATAAGAGAATTGGTCATGTGAATATGCATGGCGGTTGAAAGGCATGCAATCAAAACAGATTGTTGATGGCTTGCCCAAGTTTAGGGTTGATTGGATACATAAAGTATGTGAAGCATGTCAATTTGAAAAGCAAGCAACACATGCATTTTTACATGAAAAGCATGTATGCCAGAAGCCACTTGAATTGATATATTCTGATATATGGGTTCCTATAAAGACTACAACTTTAAGTGGTTGCATGTATTATGTTTCCTTCATCGATGATCATACTCACAAAGTATGGGTTTAGTTCATGCATGAGAAAAGTGAGGTATTCACTCACCTAAAAACTTTAAGGCTTTGGTTGAGAAGGAGACATGGTTGCATATCAAATGGCTAAGATCGTATGGAGGGGAAGAATATCTCTACGATGAGTTTTTTTATTTCTTACAAAAAAATGATATACAGATAGGCAGTATACATGTAGATATATTGCACAATAAAATGGACTTGTTAATCAAAAAAACTGACATATTGTTTGTAGAGGTGGCTCATGCATTGATGTCAAAAAAGAAACTCGCCTCATTACTATTTAGTTTGAAGAAATTGCTACTGTTGTATACATTATGAACAACAAGACACCCAATGCTACTATACATGGTATGACACCTAAAGAGAAGTTTATGAGTAGATAGCTAAATTATCCCATTTGAAAATATTTGGATGTATTACGTGTGTGCATCTTCTTGATGAGTTGCACAGTAAATTGGATCCCAAAAAGCAGAAAAATGTGTATTTTGTGGGATATTCTCTTAAGCAGAAGGGTATAGATGTTATAAGCCTATTGCACGTGAGTTGAGAGTTAGCAAGGATGTTGTTTTTTATTAAATGAGTAGCTAGTACAATAATGTGCAAAATGTAGTTGGGATTGATGAGCATGAGAGTGTAGCTATGCAAAAAATAGATCAACAGTCATAGATATTGAGTGGACCACAAGAGTCTCCTAGTTATGGTTCTATTGACATACCTTGGAGTGATAGATTGAGGTCACAGGTTACTCCACCAAGTACATCACAAATATCAAGGAAAGGTAAAGAGAAAGTTGGAGACTCACCTGTTGTGACAGATGTATCATTAGGTTCCTCTCATGCTGATACTAGTTCAGATGGCTCTGAGTAGAGCTTAGATGAGGAGTTTGGGATTCCATCTATTAAAACACATGGTGTATGGAAGGCACAAGAGGATGCCAAAGCATTTGGTAGTAATCCAAGTCCACACAAGTCAAGTAGAGTGAGAAAGCTAACACAATGATTGACATATGATAGCTATGTAGCTCATCTCTATGCATACATGGCTAAGGTTGTGTAGGATGTGGAACCCATTTGTTTTGAGGATGCAGTGGGTAATGAGTATTGGGATCATACTATAGATGATGAAATGGCTTCATTAATATCTAAGTCGTCATGGTAATGATTATTAGGAAACCTTTGCTCCAGTGACTAAACTAGCCACACTATAAGGGTTGTTATAGTAGATAGAACTAATTGACAACTTAAAGGCAAGGTGCTAATTTTTATATTTTGAAAAAAAGAGAGAAAAGCATTAAAAACATTTTTTATTTTTAATGATTTTTGAATTACCTCTCTCTATATTGAAGTGGAATTTCTTATAAGGCCTAAACTTGAGTTCAAATCTCCCCTAATTCGAATAGTGGTTAGTGGGTTGCTCAAACTACATGAAGGGTAAGTCAATCTGAGCCACCTATATATATCTATGAGTAGTTGATCTACAACACTAAATCCGTAGCCATGCATGCACACACATGCACATGCATATACGTGCATTATATATACATGCATTCATATATATGCATACATGTATACATACATATCTACACTTGCAGAATAGATATATACATATGTATATAGTATCGGTTTGCTATAAGATACTTTTGTTATCTGACATTCTCTCTCTTGTTCTTGTGTTCATTGTTATCTTATTGTGGTGTTATGTTTTATTTAAATCTTGTAGATGAAAACTAGTGGGCTTCACATTTTATTGATGTGCATATGTATTGCATAAGTGGGATTGTGCTTGGTCAAGACTAAAGTCCATAGACTTGAATCTGAAATTCAAATGAAGATCATGCATATAACATGGGGATAGGGGGCATTAGCAAGGTTGCTTACCCCCATTAAGAGCCCACAAATCATATGGAGAAGAGGTTATCCTATCACGAGATTTTGAGGTGTTGGTACCAAATCACATTGCTATTACTAGCACGATTCTTGTTTTCAGATGGATGGGCCAACTGATTGATTGCACTGGAAAGGCTCTCTCTTATTTTCAAATCCCTCACGTGATCAGATCAAGTTCTCATCCCCGTCCCTAAATTATGATAGTCCCCTATTTTGGTTAAACCTATGTGCCGTGTGGTCCATGGGATAGCTCTTGTGTAGAAATAGCTCTCATTGAGTTGGGTTATGCTTCATAGGATAAAAAGCAAGTTTAAAGCTCTTATTTACCATTTTTAATCGAATTTTCTTTAAAGTACCCCCCCCCCCCCCCCAAAAAAAGGAAAAAAAAAAAGGTGAAGTAAGCAAAGGGACGTCTTGAGTTTCTCCTAAGATGCTTGTAGACTCTTCGGAGTCCTTAGAAGTTACCCTCGTGGGACTCGGGACTTTGAGGTTGGAAGGTCCAACTTTCGACTGAAAGCGAGCGTAGAATGGCAAGGTAGTGGGGCCAACGAAGGGGGGTTGGGGAGGAGGGGGGGGGCAAGGTGGCGTAGGCCCGGTTAGGGTGGGACAAAGAGGGAGCTAAGTTTAGGGGTCGATGGCGTGATGGGAGGAAGGGCTCACCCCTCATTCAATGCTCGCTGCGTCTGATGGATACTCGCATTCACTACCCGAAAACGGGCCTTTTAATACCCCCCGGGCCCCCCTGCCACAAAAGTGGTTGGGAAGAGACCGCATTGAACGCGCTTCATCAATAATATTAACCTATTACCGATCCCCTTTTCTTTCAACCGTATATATACATATATATACATATATACATATATATATATATGTATATATGTATATGCTCTGGGAGTCTGGGGCCTTTAAAATGTAGAGATTTCCCGTCGCAGAAAATGACCCGGAATATTTTTCTTTTCTGATTGGCCAAAAAACGATACGGGACGTAAAGGCAACATTTGAATGCGATTGCAATGGTTGGATTGGAGGATGGGCGTGCATGCACGGGGATTTTCACGTAGACACTCGATCCCTCGAGCCTTTCAACAAACGGGAAAAGGTGGCATAACATACTTAGGAGCGGAATAAAGTCAGATTTTTATTGCGGAAGAAAAAGGATATTATTATTATTATTCGGTTGTTTTTAAATTACTCCTGCATCCGATTTTATGCATGGAATTATGCATGCATGCATGCACAAATCCCGTCACGTGGGGTCCTCTCCCATGTTGCGGGTCTTGAGTGCTCTCTCGATTTACAGGCGCGTGTGTTTTGTTCAACGCATCTTATCTTTGCCTACTTTGCTTCTTCGGTCATCCAAAATATATTTCCACGGTGCCCCACCTCACCTAATTCCCTTCCGCTCTCTCCAATCCTCCCAACGACCGGTCCTCCTCGTCTTGTTTTAAACTCACGTTAACGTTTGCCAAAAAAGAAAAACTGTCACCAACTAGTAGCTTCTCTTGTAAGGCTCTTATTTAAAGCTCAGCCCCCCCTCCCTACACAAGCCAGAGCATGTGTTTCCATGCTCCTTTTGAGAAGCTCTTGGATTCAAGGTTATAGGGAGGTTCAAAGAGTGTGTTTCCATTGCTGCTCTTGAGAAGGTTTCCATTCCCCATGAATAAGATTATCCTAACCATTTCAATCAGCAAGAACTCTCGAAAATCAGAAGGCTAAGAGCTACATTTGATTCAATTGGACTCTTCTAAGAGTAGCAAGGGTCATGCCACACATAGGTATCAACTAGCAGATGTTTCTAAAGTCTTACTACATGTACAATTAGCCTTTGTTTATAGCAGTAAGATGGTTAAAGAAAGTGTGCCATGCAACTCACGTTCACTTGCTCTACTTCCAAATAGGTTAACAAGCAATCAATCAATTTACTCAATAGTAGACTATCGCACATGACCTCATTAGTGTCAAAGCAACTATAGCATACTTTTGATGAAACTTGTCGAGCCTTAGGTAAGACATGGCTCTACTAATGCTCTTTGAAATAAAGATAGCCATCATATGGGAATACATAGCTTTGTTGCATGTATATCAATCCTTGGGACATCATTATGTGAGGCTTGAAATTTTCAAAGGCTAAGACCTTTAGGAGCATTGAAATTGAGAAGGCATGAATGTAACAAGTTTAGAAGAAGGCAATGTTTATGGATATTGCTATATGAAATCAGAGCACACCTCAATATGCAAGAATTCAAGTCATTTCTGTGGAAGGTCTCATGGGCACCCAAGATATGTGATTGCATCAACATTTGCCCCCCAACATTCTTCACATGAGCAATTGGCTACAATAGATTATAGTGGACCTTAGGTACTTTATTTGCATGATTTCAGTTAAAAAAAAAAAAAAGTTGTCTGTAGTCCATTGTTGTATATTTATTGTACAAAAACTTTACAGAATTCACATTCTTTGTGAAAACTAGCCTCACTAAGGGACCTAACTAGTGTTTCATGCTTTTATCCAATCAGAAAAGTCCAAGATCTTAGCGAAACATAAGTTTGTAGCATAATAATGTACAATTAATGATATTATCTTAATTCACACAAATAGGATTTGCACGGCTTTTTTGCATTTGTGAAAACCTCATCAAGTTGCTCCCTTCCATTTATTTTTATAGCACTTTCTGATATCCGTTAAGTACCCAAGGCATTGATCCAGTAGAAATGAGAAAGTCGCAACAAATAAATGTTGCTAAAAGGAATTGTGAGCCTGAAATAAGTTACCATCTCTAGCTGGTAGATTGCTTTGATAACATATTGGTTATCTAAGAGACATGACTTGGGGTGCACTAGCACCAAACTAGTTTATGGCTTTTAAGAAAGCTTGCAATATACAAAGTGGTGAACTATTTCTTTATCCACTTAACCAACATCTATGGAGGCATGGCTAAGATATGCTACAATGCTATCATAGAGAAGATGTATGAGTAGGAGAAAAGTGGAACCAAACCTTCAAATGTGTTCGTTCAAGAATAGTTGGAATCAATCATGTTTAAGGGGTATTCAACATACCTATCACAATTGAATATCTTCCTTATGTCATTGAATATATGTGGTCATTTGTTCAACAATTTTTTAAATGTTGATTAAGGATCCATTCTATGAATGTAAGTTGTAAACTTTCGTTACATTTTTTATTCAAAATATCTCACTTGGCGAAGTCATGCTCGAACTATAAAGATTGGTGTAAATGCAATTCTTTAAACCAATGGGAAGGATTGTAATGTTCTTTACTAATAGGATGTTTCATAATGTTCTTTACTAATAGGATGTTTCAAAGTACTTAGTAGTAGGGCATGCATGAAATATTCTAGGCTCTAAGCAACCATGTGCGAGTTTTGGAAAGCACATTGGATGCTCCTTGGATGTTACACAAACATATGAGAGGTATTAAGATTCAAGACTATAAATGGTAGCAAAGGTCAAGAAAGTGAAACTTTACCGTAATTAAAACCTTCCCAAACCTTGTTTGCAACTAACATTATCTAATTGTTGTATTTTTTAATCTTTAGACTTTCACATTTCTTGTTTGAGTTCATTCGAGTAGAAGGTATTAGTGAACATATAGAATGGTTGACATATAACCTAGTAATAATGCCATTGCTTGATGTTTGCATTAGCATTATTTTGGCAAAGATATATTGCTAGATCTATGACTCATTCTCACTAAAATCCCCCTAAATCATAGTGGTATCTTCATATTTGATAATGTTAGAGTGATCAATACTTTCAAAGGAAAATCTCGACCATCCACTAGTAAAGAGAGAGGCTCAAAGAAGGTGGTTATTTTTATTACCACACATCATGAAGGCATGATGAGAAGTGGTTATGTTAAGTTTTTCATAGGTGACTCTATCGAAAGAAACATGTTTTAGAGTGAATGGAAGTTCCAACCTTACCCACACTCACCTATTTGTTGCATGAATAAAATTCTGTACTCGCCATCTAATTAGATGAGGGAAAATTACATTATCCACTCAATCTTTGTGTGCTCTCCGGGAATGCTATATTTGACAACATTGGCTTAGTCTTTGTCTATTTTAAAAGTACCTTTAAAGCATCTATATATATGGTAAATATATGAATTAATTGCTTTTCTTCCTCGTATTGGATCAAGGTATTTGTAAGATTTGCAACATCCCTTACAAAAGCATACTTTTTTTTTGGCTTGTCCTTTGTAGGGGAAAAAAAAAACACATTTGGCCCAACTAAGAGGTTCAAGTCAAATGCTACTTAGGCAATTAAAAGGCATGCAACCACTTCATCCCACAAGTTGTGAATAAGCTGAGTTTTTCCTGTAAGTCAAATTAGTAATGCCCATGCATCAACCTATAATCAAAGTGGATTGACCCTAAGCATCATCCACCACTTCAGACATGGTGAAATGTATACGAGTGATGATGAGCTGATGACACACATAAAACTCAAGTCTTAGATCACCATCATGGAATTCAATATCAATTCAATGGCATGTCCTATCATAGTATGGCCTTACATGTTGATTATGAGGTTGCTCAATCCAAACAATATCCAAGCTCTTGTATACTATCCTAAAGGAACTAGCCAAATTTTGTCATAATGACTTCTTGGTTAGTTACTCTAGAGAATGATGCCAACTGATTTCTTTATTAATGTACTATGTAGTGTGTCCTTGGTGTGAGTGGAGGTTGTGCAAAAGGAGTGTGGAGATATGAGAATCAAATCCACATGTTGTAAAAACTACACATAATAACGTAGCAATACACAACAAAATGTTCAATGCAAATACAAAATAAAAACTACACACAATAACATAGCAATACGCAATAAAATGTTCAATGCAAATGCAAAAGATGATGAGAATGACCGAACAATACTATTTGATGCATTATAATATGTACATAGATGCACATAAAGTCTCGAAGCCAAAGTTTGGCTTAGATCCAAGATAGGAGAACTCAAAGTAGCCAAAGTTCCTTGGATTATAAGTACAAGTTTTGCAACCTAAGATAGTGTGTATCATCCATCACCCTTGCCAAAACCATTCAAAGTGCTTGTTCTTGCTTTCTCTCCCTCTTCATTGTCTTTTGCTTAAACAAATGACACATCTTACATGGGTAAGTTACTCATGAATATATGTGTGTATCACGTGGGTTCAAAATAAGGTATTTTTAAAATACAATTTTTATATATTTTTTACACATAGAAGGGTGTAATATAAAGGAGTTATTTATAGATTGAATAGAAAAGGGTTATGTTTTATTCAAGAAAAATTCACAAATAAGGATATTTGTAAATAGGCTTAAACGCATGTGATGTAGAGGATATACATATAGTAAATTCCCCGAGTGGGTATCATTGGTTTTATTCTCGTGGAAGGAACTTCTCTTGGTGTACACAAAATTTTTGAGTTTTTTCTCTTGCAAGAGGATCTTTCCTTGTTGTATGCATATTAGTCTTGTGAAAACCCTTGTCATTTCTTTGAAAAGAGTTAAGTGTTCAACATTAGCAATAGTGAATAGCAACAATATGTTATAGGAGTATGATATAAGAGATCATGAGACTCAAGTTTAATTTGAAGAAGAGAAGTTAGACTCCTTTCATACTCATGCATTATAAACATATAAACCACATGCTTTCAACTTTCAAAAAATCCATATCATGAAAAATACGTTTGATCTTTCATACTTTCAAAAAATCCCTATCTCTTAAAGTATATTATAAGAGAGTGCGAGGGTTAAGTTTGAAGAAGACTTGGTCTTATTTCATTCATATAGGAGTTCCATGTTTTTTCCCTCTCAAGATAAGGGATTTAGCAAAGGGGTAACCAATAGATACTCCAACCATGAGAAGTTGTTTAGATAGATACCCTAATATATTGAGAATAAATCTCCAACCAAGAGAGCTCAAATACTCCAACCTCAAGGATTGGAAGTTGGCGATGATGATTGAAATAGTCGTTAAAAAACGCTATGGTACATGAGATTATTATATAAACAACTTTAATATAGCTTGCCACTTATGTGCAATTTCTTTCTTTTAGGAGCACCTTCATCGTTGGCTGAGGTTATATCTAGTAGAACAAGTTGGTGTATCTTACGAGGGTCAATCCAACTATGAGACCTTCTTAAAAGCACCTTCCAATTAAGTGCCTTGTTGTTGCTATTTGATAAAAATATCATAATTCATCTTGCATCTTCCTTAAATAATTAAAAATAAGGCAGTTAATTGGAAGGTGACGTTTAAGAAGAGCCTTGCATTTTGAATGTCCTTTATAAGGAGCACCAACTTATTCGATCATATATAACTTAAAACCAATGAGAGTGATGCTCCCACAAGGAAGTGTTTGTAGCCCTGTAATGATATCAGTATTAAGGCTCATTTGGATGGCAAACTCTCATCTACTAGAGCATTGCTATTGGGATTGTTTGAGTCATCTCCACCAACTTTTGATCCTTGATGGTGGATTGAATGAACTCTCTTGGTTGGAGGTTACATCTTAAGACATTGGAGTGACTATTTGAATAACTTCTCATGGTGCAGTTTGCTATAATGTGTATCCTTGGGCTACTACTTTTCAAAATCCTTCCCTTCAAGGGTAATGATGCTCTAATTATCATACCAAATATAATTATGAAGTTTCCCATTCAAATGTCAATATGGAATAAGATTCCCATTGAAGGCTATTAGATGAATACAAGATCATGCTATTGCTTTGAACAAAGCTGATATTTTATGGGTGATGTTTATATTTTGTTTAATAATGTTTTATTTCTCAAGGAGTTACTAACATTGGGATGTGAGAATGACTCATAGATGTTCACCTCCAATAGTATCTAGTATTAGTGTTATGAAAAAACCTTCTCATGTCTTTCAATAGAGTTGAACTTAGACCTTTCAGAATAGTGAAATAGCATTGGTATACTATAGAAGTATGCAAAAAGACAGTGCCCAATCAAGCTAAAAGAAGATCACGTCTACTATAGGAGGTCTATGCATCTAGTTTGCCAATTGTTAAAGACAAAAGATGCATTGAAATCAATGACTAATCTTGTTAGGGCAAGGAAGAGTTTACTCTTATACAACATAATCTATGGTTTGTTGTACTAAAGTTTGCAAAACAATATGTTATTTTTCTTGAGAGTCAAGCTCCTCTATCATTGTACTAATCT
Organism: Lygodium microphyllum; assembly: GCF_053477565.2. Lineage (NCBI taxonomy): Eukaryota > Viridiplantae > Streptophyta > Polypodiopsida > Schizaeales > Lygodiaceae > Lygodium > Lygodium microphyllum. The sequence goes on from NC_141147.1 coordinate 25,868,686, forward strand.
CAACATGATAGCTATAGACCTTAGCTATTAATAGCCATGTGTGTGTCATTGATAAGTCAAGTAGACCAGACTTAACCATAGTGAACTATGGTTTGTAAGTTAGACCTATCTTCATTTACACTAGTGTATACAATTGAGTATGTTATAGAGACTAAAGAATAATGAAAGAAGATGAGAGCATATTGTTTGTAGGGTCTACTTCATTCCTTTTTCTACACTTTCTATCTTGCATTTGATCATGGTATTAGAGTAGGCTTTAGTCTACTAAAACTAGAAAGGCAAGAGGTATGTGTGGTGGCTCTTGATCAACCATTGGAGATGAGTTGAAGGAAGACAAGAAGCATTCTTGAGTGCTAGATATTAAAGTAAGTGAGTATCAACAACCACGTGGAGCTCTGCAATGATTGTGCCCTACCACGACCTTCCAAGTCAACATGAAGATCAGTGTGGACTACTATAGAGGGCCTAATATTCTTAATCACTATTTAACTGAGATCCTACTGAATCTCCTTCCAACTTTGAGCACAATTGGTGGATACCAAAGGCATTGTGTGATGCTCATAATGGTAGTAGCAAGCATCAGAAATGGAAGTAGGAATAGATATACAGCCAACATGAATTTTGTGCCTTATTTTCCTATCTGAAATTTCTTTGAATTTCAGTAACTATGTGATTCACTTGGCACACTCAAACAACATGCAATGTTTAACAAGTAATGTGGCAAAATGCTTGTACATTTGGGCAGCATTTGAATGAATCGTGATCACTTATCCTCTGCATGTATCAGGTTGTATGCAATCATACAAGTTGAAACTCTCATAACTCTTGAATTGAATGCTTTCATTGAAGCTCATGGTGCTGGCCATTAATGTTGATATGATGTTATATGATCAATGGTTTGTCTATGGATGCTCATTCTTGGCTCATATTAGGCTGGTTTAACAAGTTACTAGTTGGTTACAACCCATTTGAAGGTTTTTTTATAAAAACTGATATTCGAAGAATGTACAAGCATTAATACTCAAACACAATATTACAGAGTTTGGGAATCTCCCAATTCCCATTTTTTGAATACTAAAAAGGTGGCACACGGATAACATGCCCATAAATTTCTCAAAACCATACGATGTGACCTATCATTGGAAAGCGCTTGAAAAATGAAATCTGTTGAGCTATAGAGCACTCGATTTGGAGTTATAGTGTTCAAGTTATAACAAATCCAAAGATTTGACCACATGCCCCAAACTTATGGGAAATTCCCATATTCCCCAACATGGTGTTCTCATATGTCCATGTATCGATTCTCAGTGGTTATGGCACTTGCCTAAGATGTCCTTGAGCTGATTTTGAGTTGAGAATGCTTCACTTGTGATAGAGAATTAACTGATGTTATCTCACAAACTACTTGTCTATCTATTGTTGGAAAGCTTGTCTGCATAAGGGCTATGTAGTAAATAATGTCTACATGAGTATGCCATCACTCCTGGAGGTTGTGTTAGATGTTTTAGATGTATAGCAGACTACTAAGTTGACATACTACTAGTTGCTACAAAGACACTAGTGCAATCACTCCAAAACTGAAACTATTATAATTGGGAAGAAGTAAATCTAGGTTATATAATTGACATCTATTGATACTTTTTGATGTACTTATGATTGCTCTATGACAGACTAGACTGATTACAAAGTGTATGAGTATTGCTTGAATGTTATGTAAGCATTGGGTCATTGAAAAGACTATCTTTGGTTTGCAGGGAGTCAGGCATTGACAATTTAAATATTGCAGTGAATACATAGAGCTTCAACCATTGCAAATGCTGATAGGGCTAGCAATATCACTTAGATAACGAGTGAAAAATTGGATAACAACAACTATGCTATATGGAAATTGTGCATGGAGAATTTCCTAATTAAAAAAGGCTATTGGGATCTAGTGGATTGGTGAAAAAGCTGAATCTAAGCTTTCAGAATGCAATCCCATGGCTGAAAAACAAAGAGCCAAAGTATAATTCATTTGATACATCCATGTCAGTATGACTTAGAAATGGCTGAGTTCAATGAGCTATTGCTTTGCTTGCTCATGAAGAGATTAAACTTGGTTTAGCTATAGCTCCAAAGATAGAGATACAATTTTTTATTTGAATCAAAGAGGCCATGGTAGAGGGTTCTCCTGTGGATGAGGAACTCAATAGAATGCATTTTAGAATGTTAATAATCAACATGGATAGAATGCTAAAGGTGGTGGATACTTTCGAGCAAGGGGGAGATCCAACTCTATATGCAAAGGATCATTGCAATCACAGACTTTGCATGAAAATGCAAATAAGGATAAGGATTGTCACTATTATGGAAAGTATGGCCACATTTTCAAGGAATGTTGGAAGAAGCAAGCCAATCAGAAAGGCAAGCAATAGGGTCATTATGCTTAGTCTAGTCATGCTAAGGATGCTTCTACTAGCAAGTTGTTTGCCATGACCTATGCTCAGAACCGTGCTAAAGAGAATACATAAAATGATATATGGTATATCAACTTCAAGGCATCCAATCATTAAATCATATGACACCACATGGAGAATGGTTTATTGACATTGTTCGAGAGATAAGCATGGGTATGTTTGTATAGGAGATGTCACTCAACATAGTATTGAGCATAAGGGCGTAGTTCCCTTGGAAATTCATGATGGTTAGAAAAAAATTATATATGATGTATTACATGTGCCCTCTATTATGAAGAATCTATTTGACCAGATGACAAAGTAGAACTTCCAGGTTTTCTTTAATAAGCATGGTTGTTTTACAGAGGAATTTGGCGATGGTGGCTACAAGCTGATTGCTTGAGGCAAAAGACATGGTCGAATGTTTACATTGGATGCTACATTGCCTTAAATGAAATTAGCCTTGTTTGCACATGGATAGGGCACTGTTAGAGGCCTTGAAATCTAGAATAAGAGGATTGGTCATGTGAATATTCAAAGGCTACAAGCTATGCAAAGAAAGTAGCTAGTCACACACCTTTTCTAAAGTTTGCATACACTAAGTTAGGTCATGTATGCAATGCATGTTAGTTTGGCAAGGAATCTTGGTTTCCCTTTATGAAATATGTATGAAATGGCTCTAGGATGTTCAAAGATAAGAGAGAGAGAGACAAGGAAAGAACTCCATATCCATGAGCCTTCAGGCTCTCAATGTCATTTTTTTCATTATGCAGAATAACACTAAAACCACACACTACAATGTAAAGTAAACTAGACTGACTAACTCTAGTCAAGCCACTGACTAACTACTAACCCGACTTATTTAATGTAGTCACATGGAGACAGCTATACACAGTAGCTATCACAGATATCGGTTACACACCAAGACAAACTGACGGGTGGAGCTTGATTTCTAACACCCCCTCAAGCTCAAACCAAAAACTCAAATCATCTGCATCACTCTACGTAGCTGTCTAAAGTGAATGAACCTATCTTTACCAAGTGATTTGGTAAAGATGTCTGCTACCTGGTCTTCAACCTTCACATGCTCCAAGTCAATCTGATCTGCTAAAACCATTTCCCTGATGAAATGGTAGTGAACCTCAATGTGTTTCGATCTTGCATGATAAACATGATTGCTTGCTAACATGACACTACTTAAATTATCACAGTACAGCCTTACTTTGCTGTCCAAGTGTATTCCCAAGTCATTCAGCAACTTCTGTAACCACATAGCTTCACAGGCCGCTAAGGCCACACCACGATACTCTGCTTTTGTACTGGATAGTGCAACTGTAGGCTGTTTCTTACTCTGCCAACTGATCATGCTACTACCCAATCCAAATGCATAGCCGTTGGTTGACCTCCTGTCATAAGTGCAACCAGCCCAGTTAGCATCAATATACCCCATCAAGTCAAGGGGTCTTCCATATGCATAAAACAACCCATGATCTATGGTACTCTTTACATATCTCAGAATTCTCCTAACTGCATCCAAGTGTGGTTTGCGAGGCTTCTGCATGAATTGACTGATCAACCCCACAGCATAACTCAAGTCAGGTCTAGTGATTGTGAGATAGATCAAGCTACCTACCATCTGTCTGTACATGGTAACATTCTCAATCTCTGTCCCAACATCAATCTGCAGCTTGACATTCTGCTCTAAAGGCATATCCATAGGCTTGCAATCAGCCATACCATATTTATGTAACATGTCATGAGCATACGGCTTCTGTAGCAGCCATATGCCTTGAGGTGTAGAGACAACCTCAATCCCCAAAAAATATTTCAGCTCTCCTAGGTCCTTGACCTTAAACTCAGCCTGTAAACATGTCTTTACTTCATCAATCCCGCTTTCATCATCTCCTGTAATGATCAAGTCATCAACATAGACAACTAGGAATACATAGCCACGATTTGTCTTCTTCACAAACAAAATATGATCAGCATTACCCAATCGGAAACCATGTTGCTGCAAATAACTAATGATGCGAGCATTCCATGCTCTGCGTGCCTATTTCAGCCCATATGATGCCTTTTTCAGTCGGCATACATGTGCTGGAAATTCTGGATGCACATAGCCTTCAGGTTGTTCCATGTGAACTTCTTCTTGTAACTCTCCATTCAGAAAGGCATTCTTTACGTCCATCTGCCATAGTTTCCAGTCTCTAGCTGCTGCCAAAGCAATCACAGTTCTAAATGTAGCCATCTTTCCTATAGGGCTGAAAGTCTCCTCATAATCAAAACCATACTATTGCGCATACCCTTTTGCAACCAGCCTGGCCTTGTATCTTTCCAATGATCCATCTGATTCACATTTTACCTTATACACCCACTTGCAGCCAATAGGTGTTTTGCCCTTAGGCAACTGTACCAAATCCCATGTTCCATTTTCAGCCAAAGTTGAATATTCCTCATCCATAGCAGCACACCAATCCTCATCTGCAACTGCCTCATCAAACTTACTTGGTTCTCTAAAACCTATTACTTTCGTCATATAAGCATAATGACGGGCTGAATATCTAGTGTAAGTGTATCTATCAACAGGTTGTCTGACCCTCTCTGATCTCCTGAGTTGTGGCTCACTATGAGCTTGCCTCTCATGAGGCGGCACATAACGACTCTGCCTAGCACCTGGCATCATAACAGATGGAATCCCCAATTCACTATCTAAGCTGTCACTGCTAGATGACTCATAACTTGTAGTGAGTGGACCTGTTACATCTTCAAAAACCTTTTCTTTTCCCTTATCTGTTCTCCCCCTCACTGACATATTCGTGTCAGTGGATGCAGTAGTGTGACTATGCAATCGTCCTGTCCAAGGACTCACTGTAGATGATACATCACTTGTTGGACCACTCATGGAAGTACTCTCTGCAGGAGTATTTTCAGCATGACTCATACTGGGTGGGTCATCAGTAGGCACTGTAATAGGATTCCCATACCAGGATGCTAACTCATCAAATACCACATCTCTGCTTATGAGTGTCTCATGCGTAGAAGGTACATAACACTTATAAGCTTTCCGTTCATGTGCATATCCCAGAAACACACTCTTCACTGCCTTAGGATCCAATTTCTTCCTCTTTTCATTTGGTATATGCACATATGCAATGCTACCAAATACCTTCAATTGCGAAATATCAGGTTTATGACCATATAGCCTCTCATATGGAGTGACATTATGAATCCCTACTGTAGGGGTTTGATTCAGCACATAGACAGTAGTCATCATTGCTTCAGCCCAATAACCATTTGGCAGACATTTCTCATTCAGCATAGCTCTAGCTGATTCCATCACGACCCTGTTTTTCCTCTCTGCAACACTGTTTTGCTGCGGTGTATAGCTACATGTGAGCTGTCTTCTGATCCCATATTTAGCAAGATACCTGTCAAAGTAATTAGAGACATATTCATCTCCTCCATCTGATCTCAAATAGGATATGTAGCAGCCCAACTCATTTTCTGCATGCTTCTTGAAATCTTTGAATGCATCAAACACATCATCTTTATGCTTCAAAACATAAAACCAAGTGTACCTGCTGAAATCATCAATAAATGAGACATAATACCATGCATCTCCAAACGAAGCATTATGTGAAGGACCCCAGACATTAGAGTGCACCAACTATAAAGGCCTAGTGCTATTTTTTACATGTCTCATGAATGAAAACTGTGACTGCTTCCCAAACTGACATGTAGGGCATACATGACCAAAGTCATTATCTTGAATTTAGATAATCCAAGTACTACTTCCTTCTGCTGCATAGATTTCAGCTTTTGTACATTAACATGTTCAATCCGCTTGTGCCAAATCTCTACATCCCGAATGGCACTCTCATCATGAGCAAACATGGCTGCCTTAAGTCCCGAAATGGTCGCATCCAAAGTAAAAATCCTGCCATCTCTTTTGCCCTTGGCAATTAGCTTGCAGCCATTTCCATACTCCTCAATGAAACATCCATCTTTGTTAAATCTCACTTGCAGATTCTGTTCTGCCATTTGACCCACAGACAAAAGATTCTTTGTTATGGTCGGTACATGTAATACATCATGCAAGCCTTTCTTCTTGCCATCAGGCATCATGAGAGGAACAATCCCTTTATGCTTTATGTCATGTTGGGTGTCATCCCCAGTACATACATGACCTTGTGTACCTGCAACCATCTCATCAAACCACTCTCCACGCGGTGTCATGTGGTTTGATGCTCCAGAGTCAATGTACCATCTATCATCTCTATTATGTCTTGATGCACTTTTGGATACATGCTATATGGCAAATAGTCTATCAACTTGCTCATCATGAGCATCACTGGAAGATGCATAGTGCCCATGCTGTCAGCCCTTTGCCTTCATATCTCCCTGCTTCTTGTAGCAATCCTTTGCAATGTGCCCATACCTGCCACAATAATGGCAATCCTTGTCCCTGTTGGACTGATCAGATGACTGCCATGAGCCAAATCCACCACCTCTACCTCGGGGTGATCTCCCCCTGGCTCTAAACCCACCAGATCCACGCTGGCCTTGTGTATTTGCACCATGCCAATGACCCTGCTGCTGCTGTTGTCCATAAGCATTACGAGTGTCACCATGACCTCGAAATGAACCACGACCTCTAAATCCTTTGCCACGCTGGCTAGAGTATAACACAGTGTCTCTACTCTGAGATACACTAGAACTTGTGTTAAAACCAAGCTTGATCTCCTCATGCAGCAACAAAGCAACTAGCTCTTCCCAGGTAGGGGGCTCTTCTCTAACAGAAATGGATGTGTCAAAAGCTTTGTACTCTTTCCCTAATCCATTCAGGGCAACAGCAATCATATCATCTTCTAATACACTTGAGCCAATGGTAGCAAGTTGATCAGCTATGGTCTTAATCTCCGTGGTATACACCTGGATGCTCCTACCATTCCTAGACATGTTGTTGAACTGTTGTTTCAATTGGTTCTTTCGTGCATGTGTCATGGTTCCATAATTTTTCATCAGTATGTCCCAAGCATCCTTCGGAGTCCCACATCTAGTGATTTGAATTACCATAGCATCAGATATACATAGAGAAAACCAATGCAGCACCTTGCATGCTCTCTCATTCCATAGCCTATGAGCTCTTTTCTGTTCATTAGTTGGATTCATTGCACGCAACTCAGGAGCAGCCTCATCTCCTGTACATAGATCCCAATAACCCCTGCCAACTAGAAAGTTCTTCATTCTGAATTTCCATAATGCAAAGTTCTTGTTGTCTAACTTCTCTCCAACTATCTGAGTGATATTATCAGCCCCATGTGCATTAGCCATGATGCAATAGACCGTCTGTCAGATATTTAACTACCTGCAAACCAATAAGTATGACTGACCAAGTTCAGTCCACAATAGTTTATGACAGTTTTTTGCAACTAATTGTAGTAAAAAACCAGGGTATTTCAGCCCACTGATAACCCAAAAAAGTCCCAAAACAAATGGTCTAACCTGTAAGTAAAATAGTCAATACATATGCTATGTATTTGCTTCAGTTTAAACTCCTGCAACCTCACTGCCAGGGACCAAAGATGCAGTCTGAAAACTATAGATTGTGTATAACCAACAACAATTTCAAGTCCAAAAACAACATGCATACATGTCATACATGTCCTAGAACTTCCCAGATAGCTGCTAGAATATGTGTCAAGCCATACATAGGCATAGAAGCACAAAACAGTGCATAACCAGCAAGTACAAATGTCAACTAATTTGGTTGTAGGTCGCAGTCAACCAAAAATCAGCATAATAAGCTTTAAGCAGCTCCAAAAAGTCTTCAAATCATGTCATACATTCACTTTGAAGTGATAGGTTCAATACATGAGCGTTTGGGTAGGCATAGACAACCTGTCTTCATTAATCACTATCAAGGAATACATGACTGTTCATAACCAGCCCAAGCACTGTCAAGGCAATTATTTCAGGTCCAGATTTGAGTATTCAACAGCATCCAATGCTTTCCACAATCCTCCATACATTCAGCATGCATATGCCAGTTCATATAGGTGATAGAAGCTCCAAAGTGACATGTATTGCTTCAGCAAGATACAATGCTTGCTATTCACTGTGTATGACAGTTTCTAGCCTATCAATGGCTTTCAAATCTGAGTGTTCTGAGCAAGAAATCTCAGCTCCAAGACATTAGATCCAATGTATACATGCTTTGACACATTCTTGTGCTTTAAAGATGCCTTTTGAGTGTAGCACAAAGCTCCTGTATGTCAATAATCACTGAATGCATGCTGTCCATTCATTTTCACAGCAATTTAGAACTAATTACAGGTTTGTGTCTATTACTCCAGCTCATAACAGAGCTCCACACAAGCATTTACTTCTTGTATTCTTCAAGTAACTTCAAGAGTGAGCATACATGCCTTATGGGTCTTGTTCAAGTGCCCCATTTGATGTTTGACAGGTTGTAGTCCATCCAGCTCTACAGGCACAGTTCACGCAAATTCAGCAGGGGTTGCTGCTATACACAATGGCTGATCTAAGCCTATACAAGGCTTGCATAGGCTCAATAGGGCCTTTCAAATGCTCCAGCAGGGTCACCAACAGCCTCTTGATCAATGGCTACTCTCCTTCAACCATGCATACCTTTGTGTGACCAAAATAGTGAAAATGACAGTCAGTCCTCTACTTTTTCTAGCCCTTTAGGTCAGTTTTGAAGTCATCTTTTGCAATGCTCTACTCCACAGAGCCCAGTCTTGTGGATGCTCTAATACCATGTTCAAAGATAAGAGAGAGAGAGACAGGGAAAGAACTCCATATCCATGAGCCTTCAGGCTCTCAATGTCATTTTTTTCATTATGTAAAATAACACTAAAACCACACACTACAATGTAAAGTAAACTAGACTGACTAACTCTAGTCAAGTCACTGACTAACTACTAACTCGACTTATTTAATGTAGTCACATGGAGATAGCTGTACACAGTAGCTGTCACAGATGTCGGTTACACACCAAGACAAATTGATGGGTGGAGCTTGATTTCTAACATAGGACACTATAGTTGATACACTTTGATATATGGGGACTAGTCTATAATGCATCTCTTAGAGGATCCAAGTGTTATGCGACCTTTATATATGATTTCAACAAGTATACATTGGTGTATATCCTGAAGCATAAAGATGAGGTGTTTGCTGTTTTTAAGGACTTTAAGCAATAGGTTAAAAAGGAATTTGGTTGCCCTATCTCATATTTGAGATGTGATAGTGGCGGTGAATATGTATCTAATGAGTTTGATAGATACTTAGCAAAGAATGGCATTCACAGGTAGCTCACATGCAGTTATACTACATAGCAAAATGGAGTGGCTAAAAGAAAGAACAAGATTCTTATGGAGACTACTTGTACAATGCTTAATGAGAACATGCAACTATACTACTAGGTTGAAGCTATTATGACATCAATGTGTGCGTAGATATATACTTCCTCATGAAAGAGGGGAATCTAGCAATGCACCACAATTGAGATAAATAGCCTACTACATTTAATAAAGTAATCTTGGATAAGAACTGGTGCAAAGTAATGGATGAGGAAATGAATGTACTGGTTGAAAATGAGACTTGGAAAGTGGTTGCATTGCCTGATGGCAATAAGTCTATTGGTTGTAAATGGATGTATAAAGTAAAGTGCAAGTATGATGGCAGCATTGAAAGGTATAAGGCCAGGTTAGTGGCAAACTTGGGGAGGTCACTCATAAATATATATGTGCATCATGTGGGTTCAAAATAATGTATTTTAAAAATATAATTTATATATATTTTTAAACATATGAAAGAGTGTGATATAAAGGATTTATTTATAGATTAAATAGAAAAGGGTTATGTTTTATTTAGGAAAATTTCACAAATAAGGATATTTATAAATATGCCTTGAACACACATGATGTAGATGATATATATATAGTGACCTCCTCGAGGTGGCAAAAGGGTATGCATAATAATATGGCTTGGACTATGAAGAGGTTTTTAGCCCTGTTGCTAAGATGGCAATTATCAGAACTGTGGTTGTTTTAGCTGTAGAAAAGGGTTGGAAATTACAACAAATTGATGTGAAGAATGCATTCTTGAATGGTGACTTGGAAGAAGAAGAAGTGTTTATGGATCAACATGAAGGGTACGTACACCCTTAGTATCTAAATTTTGTCTGCAAGCTGAATAAAGCTCTTATGGGCTAAAACAAGCTTCAAGAGCATGGCATGCATGCATTAGCACTTACTTGTAGAGTCTTGGATTTACAGTTGACAAGGTTGATCATAGTCTCTTCACCAAAAAGATAGATGCAGGTCTTGTGGTGCTAGTCATCCATGTAGATGACCTCATTATTACAAGTGATGATGACATTGAAATACGGGATGCAATTCGATACTGAAATTGAGTTTGACATCAAAGACTTAGGTGAGCTAGATTTCTTTTTAGGCATTGAAGTGGTAAATTCAGATAGTGGACTTTGACTGATGTAGAGACAATATGCATTGGAAATGCTGAAGAAGTATGGTGTGGCAAATTGTAAACCATTGGATACTTCGTTGTATCAGAATACCAAGTTGGATGTGGATACTAGAGCTGAAATTACATGTGTTACCATGTACATAGGCAGATGGTGCGAAGCCTTATCTACTTGACCACATCAATAGACCTAATATTAGCCACTCAGTTGTGCTTCTCAATCAATTTATCCAGAAGCCTAGGAAACCTCGTTTGGATGCAATGAGAAGAATTATGCATCATGTCAAGTCAATGATAGACTATGGACTCTTTTATCAGAAAGATAAGGATTTGAAGCTCATGGGATACATTGATATCGATTGGGAAAGTTGTCCTTATGGTAGACACTCTACTAGTCGTTATGCATTTAGCCTTTGGTAGTGGCATGATTAGCCAGAGTAGTAAGAAGCAACTAACTGTTGCACTCTTTAGTACTGAGATAGAGTACAGAGGTGTCGCATTAGCAGCTCGAGAGATTGCTTGGTTGCTAAAGTTGATGGTAGATTTGGGTATGCAAGTAGATGCTCTAGTGACATTGTATTGTGATAATATGAGTAGTGTACTTTTGGCTAAAAACCTTGTTTATCATGCCAAAAAAATATATAGACGTCCTAGATGTCAAGACAGAAGACTAAGTACCTGATATCTTTACCAAGTCACTAGATAAAGATAAGTTCACTCACTCTAGAGAGCTGCTTGGAGTACAATATCTCTCTTGAGGTTGAGGGGAGTGTTGAGAGTTAAGCTCATCTATCATTATACTGATCCCGACATAACAGCTGTAGACCTTAGCTGTTAGTAGCCATGTGCATGTCATTAATAAGTTGGGTAGACTAGACTTAACCATAGTTAGTGAACTATGGTTAGTAAGTTAGACCTATCTTCATTTACACTAGTGTAGACATACAAAGATTGAAGAATAATGAAAGAAGATGACAACGTATTGCTCTCAAGGTCTCCTCCATTCCTTTGTCTAGACTTTCTCTTTTGCATTTGATCAATTGTAGCTACTACAAAGTTTTCAACAATAGATTAGGAATGCATTCATGGCAGTAGGAAGATAGCATCTAGCATATCAGCTAATCTTTGTTTAATACCATACTTATCATGCAAAAGGATTGTGTTTAAATGGGCACTTAAACATGCATTTGTATTGGCAAACACAAACGTTGAACAAAAGCAGGGAATAGGAATAGGGAACCCTAATTATCCAAACAAAATAATAAGCTCCAAAGAAAATTATGCAAATAATCCGTTATGAGAACATAATAACTTAAAAGTACCTTGAATCTTTCACTTATTATGAGAACATAATAAGTGAAACATACCTTAAATCTTTAAAGAAGAGGCTTCTCTTATTTCTATGAAGGGTCTTGCACATCAATTTTGTGCTCCAATATCTTGAAACTTGAATCTCTCTCTCTCTCTCTCTCTCTCTCTCTCTCTCTCTCTCTCTCTCTCTCTCTCTCTCTCTCTTTGTGCTAATATTACTATTTGATTTCTTTTATTTTCATATTTTTTACTCTTGAGAATGCCTAAAATTGATGGGTGTAATTTTTAAGAATTTTGTGCATTTAATGCCATGCTTCAGCATGCATCTATGTGAAACTCTATCTCATGTTTAAATATGTGTTTAAATGTGCATAAGATGCACTTCCATGTTCATGAGTTTGAACCCATGTTACATATGATTGTAGATGCACCCATAAATGTGTGTCTGGCAATCACATCTATGGTTCAATTTTAATGTAGTGCACTCTAATTCATCATCTGGAAGCCTACCGTATTGGAATGAAGGATGCAAGATGATGGAATTTTTAGATGAATCAAACTTCTTATTGGGAAAAATAAGGTGCGATGGATTGTATGCCTTCACACACGCATGCTCTACTTATTTGATTTTGAGTTTGTGATTATTAGGGCTTAGATGTGAGAAGCATCATTTGTAACTCTCCAACCGAACCAACTCTACTCTACTATACCTTCAACCAATGATAAATAAACTATATCTAATGATGGTACCTAACATCCCCTATTTTGTCCAAAGTAAAAATTAAGAATTTGGAGGCTTTGCTTATGAATGGTGGTTGTCTACGTGAAGGTCACATGCGCATAAGTGCATAACCATATATGATCTAAAATAAGACCCCAATTCTCTCTCAACAACCATGATGGAGAACCACAACCATCTCTGAAGGCCATTATTCTTTCCTAACACCATGATAGTGGATGCTCATACAAAATTCCATTGGTTTAGAGCCATGATACGTGCATGTCAACATGACTTATCTGAATCATTTTGTTGACCTACTTATGAATGGATGCAACTTAATTTCCTTTGAGAAAAGTGGGGCTTCGACAAATTGAAGGTGACCCCTAAAAAGGAGGTACTATGTGAACTCATTGGAGTAGATCCTGATGTGGTGTTACTACATTGGTGGCTCATGTCATGGATTCTCATGTTCTCTCTCCTTGTCCTCACTTTCTCTCTCCCATCACTTTTGCAAACATCAGAGAGGTTTATTGTAGCCTGGACTTGATTGTGGTTAGCAAATGATTGTAGTCATGGCTATCCCTTGCATAGCTTGATAGACTTGTAGGGCGATGGGCTAGTCATGGCTATCCCTTGCATAGCTTGATAGACTTGTAGGGAGATGGGCCCTTAGATATAACCTTTAAAGACTTATAGTTATAGAATCTACATTGAGCCACATAAAGAAGTCATGGAAACAAGACCTTAGTTGTGTGAGTAGATATTGAAACATAAGATATTGTCACATCACATAGTATATTATTATAATACCACCATTTCAAATCTACTGGTAAGGTATAGGGTGATTGTTTAGCATACTACTTTAATAGAAGCATGCTGGAATTAATGGTTTGGGACCACCTTTGTGTGGAAGTTTGTTTTTATATCCAATGTTTGAACTTTGAACTCTCATCACATCATCATCATCATCGTCATCAATGGCTTCTCTCTCTCTCTCTCTCTCTCTCGTCTCTTTTATTATTGAAGCTGCCTTCAGTTTTAATGCTTCCTATCGACTACCGACTGACTTCATCTTTGGCAGCTTTTAATGTGTGCATCCCACACAAAATTATTTAATGATGGGTTTCTTCTTCCTTCATAAATGCACCTCTTAAACACGCAGAGACACTCACGCATTGCCATGTCAACGTTCTAATTTCTAATCCTAATTATTATGTCGATCGAATCGAGATTTATAAAGAGTGGGCAACCATAATTTGTCAATCATCTCTCTCTCTCTCTCTCTCTCGAGTCTCTCGTCTGTGGTCTTTATATATATCAGCTACTTTCTAATATTCTGCAACGACAATCTGTTCAGCCGATCAATAGTTTGAAGAGTTGTGTTTATCCACATACTCTCTCTCTCTCTCTCTCTCTCTCTCTCTCTCTCTCTCTCCGGTTGTAGTATCTGATTACCTTCAATGGCTACCTCTCTCGAGAATAGGCTTGCAAGTTGGCTTACCACTTTCCACCACAAGAGGAAGCTGCAGGATATGGTTGACATGTCTAGAAATATTGCCACTGTTGAAGTCTCGCAGAAAAGGCCGACCATTAGAACTAATTCATCGAGCCTTACTCTTGCTCATCTCTTGCATTATTATGATCACGTGCCCCTTAATCAGCTCCTCTCAGGAAACACTATCAATCTTAATATCCATAACGGGGAACTGCAATCCAGTATGAATACCATTGAACTGGACTCTGATGCCGCAGCAGCCGCCCCCCTGCCGTCGGGATGGGAGAAGTGCCTCGACTTGAAGGTAGGCTCAGTGAGTTGATGAGAAAGGAAATCGTACAGGGTCATCATTCATGAGTTAATGAAGGAGCATCGTTCAGCTGATGAGGCACAGATAATGAGTTTGGTAGGGTTAGGTGTTTTGCTGTTCGCTAAGTCTTTGCAACTAATGATTAATGGCATATTAGTCTCATCAAATTATTACAAGATACTCGTGTTGGATTTTATGATGTCGATAGAGCTAATTAGCGCTGTGGTGTTGATTAGTGGGGCAACGGCATCATCATACGATTGATGTTAAGTTGGGTTGTTTTGCTGTTGATTGATGGCAAAATAGTACCTCAGGGTTCTTTTGCTGTTGATAGGGTTAATCCCGTTATAGTATGTCATCGTATCCTGATTAGTGGCAAATAGTTTCACCACATGGTGCTTACAATGGGGTGTGATGTGACTTCATGCAGACGGGTAGCTTCTACTATTTCAATCGAGGCACGGGCATGAGCACCCATTGTGACCCTCGGCTTGAGAAGGGAGCCTCTGGTGACAGCTCACCCACTAATGGGACTGCAGTAATCTATATGCGGCAAGAAAATCACGGGAGTCCATTGACCCATACATTCACGCGACCATCTTCGCCAAATTCCAATTCTTCGTCCGAGCTCACATGCGAGCCCGCTGCAGCCGGCGCTATCACATTGAGGAACAAGGGCCATCATGTCCATCATCATACGCTTCATTGCAACAGACAAGACGAACGAGATCAAGAAGAAGCATCAGTAGCAGTTATGGCAGCACATGCCGCGGCTTCCCCACCGGTAGATATCAACCTGGATTTGAATCTTAGCCTGGGTGGAACTTCCATAAGCCCTCCCACGTCAAATGCTCAGCAGTCTCTGCATCACGACTCTACAGCTGATGATAAGGTGTCAAGACTATCCAGGTTATCAAAATCACCGTTGCAGTCGACCAGTTCATCCTCATCCCCAATAATATCATCATCCCCTTCATCACTATTTCCTTCACCTTTCACGTTACCATCAACATCCCCCTCACCATCACTCTTGTCATCATCCTTATCATCACCATTAAGTTCATTGGCTCCATGGCTATCAATTACTTCATCGGCTACAATGTCATCACCGTTGCCGTCATCATTATCGTCGCCATTATTGTCATCCTCCACTAGTTGCACAGTGCCACAGCAGCTGAGCTCTGACAGATCTCTGTCTTCTCCTAGTCTGCTCGGTGCCCTCAGCCGTGATCGTCATCAGTCAATCAGGCTGCCAGCGTCCATCTCATCACATTCCAGCCTCCATGGCTGCAACATTGAAACTAGTAATGACAGCAACAGCATGGTGACCATGGCCTGCTCTCATTGCCTAATGTTTGTCATGCTTTCCACCAGCAACCCTAAATGCCCACGTTGTGGTACTGCCTACAGTCCTCATCATCACCATGACCTGCTGCAAGCGCGCCTTCCTAAGAAGCCCAGACTAGAATTTCTCCTGTAAAGCTCTCGCTCTCTCATTAATCAGCTGTAAATTATTACATAAATATCCTTGTGAAATGCTAAATCACTGTCAGGCAATCCCTTGAGGATGGATTTTTGGGATGAAACAGAGGACTCAAGTATATAATGCATGCGTACGAGAAGTTGCGTCGTCTACATTCGTTAATCTCATTTTACTGCATGTTAATCGAAGTTTATGCGATTAAATGGTTATTAAGATCATAAGGCCTTTTTCCAGAGAGAGAGAGAGAGAGAAGAGGGGGGGGGGGGGGGGGGGGTCGATGATACCGTCGATCTTTGTCAATTGCGCATATCCAGATTAAAATCATAAGGGATTTTTTCAGAGAGAGAGAGTTAATCAACTAATACCCATGCCATAATTATAATTAAATGGTTATTAAGATCACAAGGCCTTTTCCCAGAGAGAGAGAGAGAGAGAGAGAGAGAGAGAGAGAGGGGGGGGGGGGGGGGGGGGGGACGTCGATGATACCGTCGATCTTTGTCAATAGCGCATATCCAGATTAAAATCATAAGGGCTTTTTTCACAGAGAGTTAATCAATTAATACCCCATGCCATAATTACCATTTACAGAGGTAATTACGGCAAATGTCAGGCGAAGTGAAGCTGCACACACACAATAATGATGCGTCTTCTTTCACAGGACAATATTACCGAATCCGAAACTTAAATTACTATCGGAAAGAGAGCTTAAACACTGCCACACGTCTGTGCTTTATTAGGAAAAGAAATCATTTGTTAAGCGTTGACTGGATGCTACGTAAGTAATTTACATGCACTGCGCGCGGATATTACAATTCTAAATTCTTATGCGAGGGCTGAGCAATCAATCAAGGCATGGTGGGCTGATGGCCGACGACGTGATGGCTCTCGAACCTACGAAGATTGCCGATTGATGTTATCATTATGATTTTATACGTAAAATGAAATCGCTATTATTTACCTGACATAACTTATATTAAATATTAATAAATAAATTAATGATATGGCATTATTCTGCTGATTATGGACTCGATCGGATTACTGAATGAGATCAGAGAGAGATTGACCTAGGCTGGGATGATAAGCACGTATTGGACGTACGTTGATGATACCCATGACTTGCATGCATGTAATCGCTTGGTGACTGGCAGAATTGTGCGCAGGTCCCTAGAGTGAGCAGAGTGTGCGGAGATTTTGGTGTGTACCCTAGATTTTCATTCGACATGGTGAATCCTGATTCCTGAAGCTTGTCCATCCTTCATATATAAATACCTAGGTGACCCAGGACCCTGCATGCGTGGTAATGTTTCAGATTTCGCTGATCCGTGGCCGTTCCTCTTTTACTAACTAGGGTGATTTTCCAAAGATTAAGGCCGCTGTTATGACATACCCTGGTTTTCAGCTCTCTGCGGACTGGTCGCGGGCAGTTTTCCATACATGTCTTTGTAAATCGCAACCCACTCAAGCTTCATCTTTTACCCCCTTTACAAAATTGAAATCGCAAAACCCTTACCCAAGTCACCACCATTAAGCCACCAAAAAGTCACCTTCACTCCCAAGTTTCACTTTTATTTAATTTTGCTTGAAAAAGCATTGATGTATTATAATCTTGAGATCGAGCTAAATAGAGGGTGCATATTTTACAATGGGAGGGGCACTTCCCATATCACAAGGGACATTGGAGAGAAATTGAATCACATTTAGTTGTGCAAAAAATTTGGATTTGCCTTTTGAGATTCATTTTGCAAGCAAATGTCCACGGTGCTACCTATATTGGAGTGGCCATTAATTTTAAAAACCATTCACGAGCTTCTTTTTTTTTGAAAAAAAGCAATACATGCTTGCATTAAATGTGAAAAAAGAGCATGCTTATGATTGTATTAAACTTTTTTCCTATGGTTCTTGATGTTAGTAACTCGTAGTGGAATAGGATTGAGAGATTGTTTGCAAGTGTACTACGGGACAAACATAAATGATAAATAAATTGGAATTCAATATCTTGGGCGTTAATTACAACTCAGTTGTTTGACGCGGGATTGGGAATCCCCAATAAGTCATGAGCTCTACTTTTTAATCTCTTAAGAGGATGAAGGTTGTTCAATTGTGGGCTCTCATCTTGGTTGTTCAATTGTGGGCTCTCATCTTGAAGTAGTGGCTAATTGATCACAATGTTACGGGCCTTCATGTACCAAACCGGAAGTGGTCTGATCCTTCACTTGTAGATAGAAAGATCATGCTACCTTCATCTCAAATGGTAGGTAGACTAGTTCAAGCATGACAATATATCATTGCGTTTGCCATATGGTTCAAAGTTAAAGACAGAAATGGGGATCTTGGCATTTCACAAGTGATATGGTGATTTAGGTATGCATTCAACCCTCTCTACCAGCTTGGGTTGGAGAAGTTGAGGCTCATAAAGAAATTAGTGCATCTAAAGAACATATCTAGGTGGATAGCCATTTGGGACCCAAGCACTTTGGAGTTTATGTTTATGGATTTGATTCCTAAGCAATTTAAGCTTTGTTGGCTTGAGGTTGCTTTTATGAACGAAATACTAGAGAGGGCTAGGGATGATTAGCCCACTTCATAGAGAGTCTTCAAACAAAACCTAAGTAGATATTTGGGTGCAACTATGGGCAAGGCTCTTTAGAAGTGCAGCTCGAGGGAATCACTCATAAATATATAAGCATATCATGTGGATTCAAAAAAATGGATTTTAAAATTACACAATTTACACATTTTTTACATACAAAACGGTACCATATAAAGAGTTCATTTACAGATTGAATACAAAATGGATGTATTCTTGATGTGTTTTATTTTAGGAAAATTTATAGATAATGGCATTTTTAAATAGGCCTTCAATGCATGTGATGTAGAGGGTGTATATATAATAAACCCCATAAGAGGTGTAGGAAGGCTAAGGATTATTCCAAGAAGTAAGATGACTTCCTTATGCAAGTAGCAAATTACTAGGAGAAAGTGGCATCCAAGAAATAAGAAAAGAACGTGGCAAAGGAGGGTGCTCAGAACTTAGAGGGTTGCGCCCTCAAAGAAGCTCAATTTCATGGTATGGAAGCTAGTCATGGACAAAGGAAAGAATATGCAAGTGGTTGAAAGCTTCCCCACTATGTGTTTTTGTAAAAGGGGAGTTGAAACTCTTCGCCATCTTGTTTGGGAGTGTAGGGAAGTGAAGGATGTATGGAAGTATGTGAGAAGTTGGGTGAAGAAGGCTAGATTCTCATAGAAGATTGATGTCAATATTATCCTTTTTGGTGATAGTAGTGGTAGAGAAAGATGAGTGAACCATGAAGCTATGGAATGAAATTAGAGTGATATTGTGTAGAAACTTTGGAAGTTGACAAACGAAAAACATTCGGGTGGATCTAAGTCATATCTAGTTCCTTTAGATAGATGACCAAAGATAAGGGGAGAGGTTCTCTTGGCCTTGAAGCGGTTGTGCTCTTTGATAAACCATATAAGGCTTTTAACTAAAATCTAAAAAGGGCTTGAGTTGAATCCCTTGAAATAGCCTCATTTAGAGGATTTGTACTTACCTTACTCTTATATAAATACAAATGTGCATTGCTTAAAAAAAGTTAGAAAAAATATGTAATGGCTTGGAGTATTAGCCAATGTATTAATTGAGGCATAGTAGGTATAATAACCACATAGAAAATGAGAGAAGCTATCTTTGTATGTAAAAATTGTAAAAATTTAGGGGCAAGGTTAGAGCAAGGAACTTATTTTCCTTAAAGATGGCAAGAATCCATTTGCGTGAAATAGGATTGTCGCTTGTTACCAATGTTGAAAAAGGTGCTACGAGGATGCTAATGGAAGATACATATGTTAGGCATTCATTTGTTGCCATGGAAGTAGCTACTTATGGTTTGCAAGTTGAAAATTTTACTAAGGGGGATGCCAAAAGAGAAGGCATGACTGGAAAAAAGAATGAGATTTGGTCCGATGAAATTTAGACAGTTGTGAAAGGACAAATTTCTAGGTTTGAGTTGAATCATATAGGTAATTGCATCCACAAAATGATTTGTTAACATGATAATGCAGATTATTTCTTTTTGTATGGTACATTTCTGAAAGTTAGAACATTGAAGTTGTTTTTGAAAATAAGTGTAAACGAGATGATGGTAATGAAGGAACATATACAAGAATCCCAGATGCATGAGATGTATAAGAGAGAAGAAGAAGAAGTCGAAAATATAGTAGTTTGTAGCCAAACTTCTTAAGGTGTAAAAAATGTTTGCTTCATAGAAAAATAAGTACCAGGGGTGATTTCAAAAAGTCATTATACAAGGAATCATTGGGCCAGAGCTACCTTAGAGACTCTCATAAAATTTGGGTAATCTTGAAGAGCCACATATGGCATTAATAAATCATGGATTAGAGATAAATCTTTGACAAGGAGGCTTTATTAAGGTGAAATATGGGTGAATATGGATCATAGAGCAGAATGAAGGCTACAAATAATGCACTGAGAGATTTGCATGTTGCATGTTTAGATGTAAACATCACCATTGGAGATGTATAGAATGAGCAACATTTCTTTGTGCAAGATGTAACTACATATCCTGTGATTATTGGGTTGCCACATATCATCGTAGTTTTTATGGAAACTAAGGTGTTGGATGATTGTTTTGCCTATGCAAAGATAAGAAATCATGTTATTCAATTTCTCACTATATGTGTTAATCATGAAAGAAATTGTGACCGTCTTTGTGAGTACTCTTTACCCCCAAATTCTAAAGAATTCAAAGAACCTGGAGATAAGATGGGTTTTTAGCAAGTGCTATTATAAAATGAGACTATGATGAACCTAAAAGGAAAAGGCTCTCACCTCTTTTGGTAGGTATATATGCTTTATCTACAAGATTACAACATTTTCGACATAGGGTTCAGTTTGTTTTCAAAAGCTTGAAAATATGCATATGAGTGTAAGGTAGTATGTTTGCAAGACTCAAGAGGATTTGGAAAAAAAAGATTTTCTTGAGACTAATGTATGTATTTTAGGGGTTTTTGATGAAGTTTTCTTATTGAAACTATGTAGAACTTACAACTATGGTTTGCTGGACATTGGAAGTGTAATTGTCAAAGTATGCTCCATTGGTATGTATAGGGTAACTGAATATTTTGAAAGGCAAGAATAACATATATAGATGAAGGATCAAAGGTATGGGTTGAAACTAAGAATAAAAATGTGGCTAAGTAGGTACAATATGTTGCTTAATCATTACCTTCAGATATCAAGGAAAGATAGAGCAAGTATCTCGAAAACCAAATCTCAAGTATCCTAAGAGAATAGGGGATAAGTTCATTGTAGAAACTTTAAAAGTGTTGAAAATTTGTTGTGAGGATTTTATTATTTATGAGGAAAAGCTATGTCTTGTGGAAAACCTATCACATCATGGTAAGATCTTTACTTTTTAGCCACATGAGATTGGTTGTGTGGATCGTAGTGTTGTTCCTCCTTAGGGTATTTTAGAGTTGTCTTCTTCTCCATATTTAAATCTATCGTTCACTATACCATATGAGAATGGTGTTGCAAATTTTTTACAAGTCATATATATAGCTACTTGTGAATGTTTGAGATTCAGAGGGAGAGATAGACAAAGACATGGAGCTGTAACAGAGAGTAATGAACTCTCTTGTTCTCTTGTTCTCATTCTTCCATAATGATTTCTAAATTCTAATGACACATAACTGATAAACACTCTAGGTCACTAAACAGATCGTATCACTACCGTAGTTGAGTCTGACCGACTCAGTTATTACAACACACATGTAGAGTGACAACTAAGATGACAATTGTCTAGATAAGATTGGTCATGTCGGTGATACTATTCACAAGCTTGATTCTCAACACTCCCCCTCAAGTTCAAGCTGATTGCTGTACTCCAAGTAGCTCCCTGAAATACACAAACTTGTCTTTACCAAGTGATTTGGTAAAGATATCTGCTACCTGGTCTTCTGTCTTCACATGGAGTAGATCAATCTTTCCAGCAAGTACCATCTCCTTGATAAAATGGTAATAATGAACTTCTATGTGTTTGGATCTAGCATGATAGATGGGGTTGCTAGCCAAGATCACACTATTGAGATTGTCACAATGCAATGTGACTTTGCTGTCCAACTATATACCCAAGTCATATAGCAGTTTCACAAGCCAAACTGCTTCACATGCTGCTAAGGCTGCACCCCTATATTTTGCCTCTGTACTAGATAAAGCAATAGTCGGTTTCTTCTTACTACTCCAACCGATCATACTGCTACCCAAACTGAAAGCATAACCACTGGTTGATCTCCTGTCATAGAGACAACCAACCCAATCAACATCCGTATAACCTATCAACTCGAATGATTTCACATGCTCATAAAACAATCCATAATCAGCAATACCCTTCACGTATTGCATAATCCTCCTGACTGGATCTAAGTGTGGCTTATGAGGTTTCTGCATAAACTGGCCAATCAGCCCCACTGCATAACTCAAGTCAGGACGAGTAATAGTAAGGTAAATCAAGCTACCCACCATTTGTTTATACATAGTGACGTTCTCGATCTTAGTCCCAACATCAACTGCAAGTTTGGCATTTTGATCCAATGGTGTTTCCATGGCTTTACACTCCATCATGCCATGTTTCAGCAGCATATCATGAGCATATTATTTTTGTAATAGCCATATGCCTTGAGGTGTAGACACAACCTCAATCCCGAGAAAGTACTTCAGCTCACCAAGATCCTTGACTTTGAATTTAGCCTACAACATTGCTTTAATTTAAGCAATCTCATGATCATAATCTCTACTGATGATAAAATCATCGACGTAAACCACCATAAAAACATAACTATGCTCTGTCTTCTTTGTAAATAGGTTGTGATCTGCATGACCTATCTGAAAACCAAGTTGTTCAAATAAGTGCTTATGCGAGCACTCCATGCTCTCGGTGCTTGTTTCTGTCCCCATACAAGGCCTTTTTCAATCTACACACATATGATGGATAGTCAGGGTGTACATAACCTTTACGTTGCTCCATATATACCTCTTCAAGCAAGTCACTATTCAAGAATGCATTTTTGACATCCATTTGCCATAATTTCTAGCCCTTAGAAGCTGCTAATGCAATAACTATTCTTTTCATCTTAGCAATCGGGCTAAAAGTCTCCTCATAATCTAGGCCATATTGCTGTGCATATCCCTTTGCAACCAACCGGGCTTTATACCTTTCCAATGAACCATCTGACTTGCATTTCACTTTATAAACCCATTTGTAGCCAATGGGTACTTTGCCTTTAGGCAAAGTGACCAATTCCCATGTCTCATTTTCAACTAATGCTATGTATTCCTCATCTATGGTGGCATACCAATTCTCATCTGTGGTGCCTCACTAAACTTCGTAGGTTCTTTGTAGCCTGACACTTTAGTCATATATGCATAATGTCTAGCTAAATACCCACTGTATGTCAGCCTATCAATTGGTTTTCTGATCCTTTCAGAGCTCCTCAATTGCGGTGTACTCTGGGCTTTCCTCTCATGAGGTGGCACATACCTGCTTTGCCTTGCACCAGGCATCATAACTGATGGTATGCCCAATTCACTATCGAGACTATCACTGCCAGGTGACTCATATCCATATGTAAGCATGCCAGTCACATCATCAAACA
Organism: Lygodium microphyllum; assembly: GCF_053477565.2. NCBI lineage: Eukaryota > Viridiplantae > Streptophyta > Polypodiopsida > Schizaeales > Lygodiaceae > Lygodium > Lygodium microphyllum. Next base: position 25,892,626 of record NC_141147.1, read on the forward strand.
TCTTTTCTTTGCCTTTATCCAATCTCCCCCGCATTGACATAACCGTGTTAGTGAATGCAGTAGCACAACTGCGGAGTCGTCTTGTCCAAGGACTAATAGTAGATGAGAACCATCACCCGTCGGACCACTCATAGTCGTACTAGATGAAGGATAATTTTCAGCATAGGTAGGGCTAACTGGTCCATCAAAGACCACTACATTCAGATTACCATACCATGAGGCCAGCTCGTCAAAAACTACATCTCTGCTGATTAGGGTTTTTCGAGCGGATGGATCATAGCATTTGTAAGCCTTTCTCTCCAATGCATAGCCAAGGAAAACACTTTTGACAGCCTTTAGGTCTAACTTCTTCCTCTTTTCATCAAGCACATGTACGTAGGCAATGCAGCCAAATACTTTTAGGTGACTAATGTTTGGCTTGTGTCCATACAATTTCTCATACAAAGTCAAATCATGAATCCCAGTTGTAGGTGTTCTCGGTTCAACACATAAACTGCAGTAACCACTGCTTCAGCCCAATAAGCATTTGGCAAATTCTTTTCATTAAGCATTGCCCAAGCAGCTTCCATAAGCACCTTATTTTTTCTCTCTACCACACCATTCTGTTGAGGTGTGTAGCTACATGTGACCTGCCTTTTTATGCCATAATTTGCAAGGTACAAGTCAAACTCTCTAGATACATATTCTCCACCTCCATTAGATCTCAAACATGAGATATAACATCCAAGTTTATTTTCAACATGTGTAATATTTCCACAATAAAAGTTAGTTGGTTAGTTTGAAAGTTAGTTAGTCAATTAATAAGTTAGTAAGATTACTAATTGAAGTAAAAAACTAACTAACGTTAATAATTAAGGATTTTTATTTAATTAAAAATATGTGTAAAAAAATTGAGAGTCGTAAATCTGATATTTTTCTCGGATTGACAAGGACCGTAGCCACCCTTCACGTAAGTTATAATGAGAACGAGACTTATGAGCTATATTAATCACTAGTATTAATGTGTATAGTTTGGATGGTCCAAAAATATTAGATTTTGGAAAAAATTAGTATATTTTAGATATTATCCTAAAAAGGTATGGAGATTTCTAGAACTGGATGTCATTTAAAAGAAAAGACAAGTGATGTTTTAGTTAGTTTTGGAGATTTTATAAAAAGAAAAATAAAGAGAGGGATTTGTGAAATCACGTGCATTGCGATTGTAGTCTACAGACAAAAAACAACACTTCAAACAGAGAAAAGAAGAAGGAGTGAACTGAGAGCTTTCTAATCAAGTGTCTTGGAATTTTACCCCCCTTTCAGAGCCAATAGAATCATCAGGTTTATGATCTGAGCATCAGATCACTGATCTTTCCAAGATTCCCCTCCACAAAGAGCTTCACTTCTCAGCCACAAGTCCTCTTCTCTAATTCACTATAAATATGAGGCATGGGGAGGCACAAGAAGCATAAGGAGACCTCGAGAGGCTGCGAGAGAGAGGTAGAGAGAAGGATACCCCTCCAAGAGATTGTGAGAGAGATCTTGAGAGAGAGAGAGAGAGAGAGAGAGAGAGAGAGAGAGAGAGAGAGAGAGAAGAGCCACCCCGAGAGGTTGCAAGGAAGAGAGTTAGCTCAATTCCCTCTATTTCGATCCTCGACTTACCCATCTTCTCTTATGCTCTCCCATCTCAAATCTATTCTGCCTTCTTTATCTCTTGAATCTACTTACAGACGATGGCCTCCAAGCGAAGAATGTTGCATGCGGATGGCAATCCCACAACCAGAAATGAAGCTTCAGGCAAAGGCATCATTGTCAATCCAACTGCGGTTCCGGTCGTAAGTAATGTATTTCCAAATTGATAGATGCTTGTTTTGATCCTCATATGAGATACGTTAGGCCCCATACTATGATGCATGAGTATAGGTCATTGGAAGGGATAAATTTTATCTCACATATTCAAAAGATCGAGCTTGCAAAGTGCATATATTAAGGAAAGTTAATTGCACCTAGTTGCATATGGCTTGTTCATTGATAGAGCAATTACAAGGAGGAATCGGTTAAGGGTTATGAATGGCATAATCATGACATTAAAAATTATGCATACAAGTGTTAAGTAAATTTTACATAGAATCACTCTTTGATCCCAAGGGGAAGAACATATATGTGATGGTAATGTTATCACGACTATTCCTGCATTGTTTGGCAAGAATACAATTGGTTTTTTTGTTGGTTGATTTAACAACATCCTAAATGCTTTTACATTCAACTGGCTGTTAGTTGATGTTTGGATGATTGTTCCAAGTGCTTGTGATTTATGCTAAATGCATAGCAAGGGTCTATGATAACAAGTTGCCATGGGGATAAAGGAATGTTTTCCTAGAAAATGATATTAGGGCTGGATGCCTTGTTGTGCTAGATTCCTAAAGGATTTAATTAATGAAGGATATGTTGCATGGGTGGATCACCTCCATGATTACAACCGTGGATTAACCCAAAGAGAGCACTGCTCGATTCATGGGCCGAAGGTCGAGTGGTGAAAAGGCCAACCACGAGAATGATATTTCACTCTTAAATAGCTTGTGGGTCAGGTGGAGCTCCGCACACCCCTTGCTAGGTCTAGAATGGAGTTGAAGACCTCTATGGCCCCCAACATCTGGGCATGTTGGCAAATCCTATTCTAGATAAAGGATTGAATTTGTGGTGCCATGTGATTTAGACCAGTTACTTATGCAGGGTAGAAGAGATACTTTTGTTGGATAGAAGGGATACATAATTTCTCTTGTATGGGAGGGAGACAAAGATTAACTTGAAGATAAGTTAAGGAACTTGTTTGAACTTGTTTGTCAATAGATTGCTTTGCTTTGTTTTCGTGTCTGTGCTATAAGTTATCCGAACGAGCTATGTTTCCTAAAAGGCTTGATTAATAAAGTTAAATTTAAGTGTTACACATAAATGTAGTAGGACCTAATTAGAAAACTAAAGCTATTAAGGGAAGCGGGTGGGCGGAACGCCCGACAGGTCCGTCCTATGGCAGGGTGCTCCCAAAGAATTGGGAGGCTTCTCACAAGCTTTACCGTCTTCGACCTTAGAAATTGTTAGGATAGAACCTCGATTCATGCCGTTTTAGGGGACCAAAATGGGACTATACCCTACAGGCAGAGAGGTTGAGCGACGCATCCCTCTTGATTCCCATTCTCTTTGAACCAAGTGCGACATGGGTCTGCTTCGGCTTGGGTATTGTTAACCCCAACACGAAGAAAGCAAAAGGAAATAAAAAGACGTAGGGCAAAGGTGGAAAAAAGGTAGCTCGACTGAAGAAAGAAGAGGGGGAAAGGACAAAAGCACAAGGGCAACCTTAAAAGTCCAAGGCAAATGCAAAAGGGGAAAGGTGCATTTTAAAATACAAAGGCGCACCCTGAAATCTTGTAAAAGAGTGCCGGGCGGTGGAAAATCCAGAAAGCTAAAACAGAAGACAAAGACAAAGGTGTAAGGAAAAGCACAAGCCAAACTATTGTAAAAGAGTGCAAGAGCATCATGGTTTAATTCAAGGAGCGCCGTGCTCTCACCCGTGCAATTTGTAAATGTAGACGGGCGGTGGAAAGGAAGCTAGGAAGATAGAAGGACAATGGGAAAAAGGGCCTAGGGTACGGCCGACCATATAAAAAAGGGGAAAAGGGGATGACTGCCCTAAAGGGATTTAGGGTTTGTATATAAAGTTGAAAAGTGAATGAGAAGCTCATTCTTTTGGTGTGTGGCAAAAGGAGTCTTCATCTTCTTCTCTTCTTCTCTCCTTCTTGCTTGTGTGTGCTCTTGAGAGAGGGAGTGTGAGAGTGTGAGGGAGTGAGTGTGTGGGAGTGAGGAATCAAGAAGGTGAAGCTCTTCACCATCTCCTCTTCTCTTCTTCTCTTTTCTTCTCTTCTCTTCTCTCGCGCGCACGGATATGGAGGATGGAGCTTGGAGATGGAGGAGGATTGAGGATGCTTGAGCTAGCATCGAGAATCGTAGAGCTACCGAGGTGTGCAAGAGAGGAGGCTACTCGCATTGGCATCAAGGTAAGATCACTACAATTGTCAGATTGGCGGCGTGTCAGCTAGGTGAGAGATAGCCATTAGAGCTTGCTTGAAATGCTTGAAGCAATAAGCAGTCCGTGGGTCTTGGTGGTTGAGCAAAAGCTCCCACATTTTTGTTCCATTTGGTGGGACTAACGGATTCAAGCTTGAGCATTTGGGCGCCTCATATCGAGCATAGGAGTAGGGCCTTTGCCCGAAACGGTGCTTGAGATAGATAGGAGATTTAGGAGGCTTAATTGTTGGAACAAGTAAGTATTTTGAGTTTTTTGATGAGTGCTTGAGTAGGCAAATACAACTTATACTTGGTTTTGTGATTTTTTGTTAGCATTAGGTAGGATAGGATTAAGATTTGAAACTGAAAGGGTAGGGTTTTGGCTGCTGTAAATCTGGTTGCAATAAGAAAAAGAAGGCAAAAATCGTGTTTTTGCGGGGAAAATCGCAACGGGAAAAGGCTCTAAGGTTAGAGGGTGGTTGGGCAATGCTATGTAAGGCTAGGGTAAGGGGAGAAGAGCTCATTTGCATTCTGACTTAGATGAGAGAGAGAGAGAGAGAGAGAGAGAGAGAGAGAGAGAGAGAGAGAGAGAGAGAGAGAGAGAGAGAGAGAGAGAGAGAGAGAGCTTGGGTGACCCATTTCGATCGATGAATGCGAGGAGTTACATTGCTATCGGCGATCCCCAGGTATATAGATCTCTTTCCCATCACTCCAGCATCATTCTTGTTGAATCTTGTAGCTTGTGATAACCAATACCTTAAGATTTTTGACGATTTCATGCTCGAAAGTGCGTTCGGGTCGGCGGAATCGGACACCCATTCTAGAGTCCAATTCTCAGAATCGGACGTCCGACTCTGAGAATCGGATGCTCGGATCGAACCATCCTGTCCGATCGAACCACTTGGGCCAATCCATCCAATTTTAGAAATCGGACTCGGATACTCGGACACTCGGACACTCACCACTCGGACCCACCCTGTTCGATTCGTAGAATCGGACCCATGGATTAGGACACGTCAGCAATCGGACCACCCACCAGGCAAGATCGGACCACTTGTCCGATTTTCGAAAATCGGACATTTGACCCCTATCCGATTCTGAGAATCGAACAGCTCAAAATCGGATCCACGTGGTCCGATTCTGAGAATCGGACCACTGGTAAATCGGACGTCTGATTCTGAGAATCAGACACACCCTTAGGCAGAAAAAAGAAAACATAAAAAATTGACCCCCGTGACCAACTGGAAGTGCAACCCGCTCCAGGACAACATAACGAATGCCTTGTAGGCAGTTCTCGACGTAGGAGTCATGACCAAGGGATAGGGGGACAGTGCTGGAGCACTCCCCAGTGACCTAACGTGTTAAGAACGGAAATCCAATCGTAGGACGTGTGATCGACCCCCGAGTGAACAGCAAGAAGCAACGCATACCCTAGAATCCGCTAGAACGGCCAGGACTTGAGCGATGAGGCTTATCAGGCCCTCTAACTTAGACCCTCGGGCAATAATGGCCCTACGCGAGCATGGAGGCTCCCTTGTAGAAGAGCAACAAGAAGCCCACACTCGAGTAGGGGCAAAAAGAGATCCTAGAACCTTAACAGGCCAATCTAGCCATCAAGGGCAAAAATGCCACACCACGAGAACACAAAGGCACTGTGTTCAGACCATGCCTAGTCAGAGCGAAATGCAACATCAACAAGCTACAAATGCCAAGATGACTAGACATGACACTCTTGATGAGAGATGTATCTTGAGAAACACTGCACAGACAACCCAAGACATTGGTGGAGAATCCACGTCAGGTCATGCAAGTGGGGACTCAAGGGCATCTGCCAGAAGGCTTAAATTTACAAGCCAAGACTTGGAAGATGAAGACATAGTACCACCTGCCTATCTTAGGGTCAAACTCACCGCGAAAAGAGAGCATACTATTGATGCTCTGATTGATGAAGGAGAAAATTTTAACATCTTGATCTATGAATCATGGACCCTACTAGGCCAACCAGAGCTCACACCGACTAGTGCAACTCTTAGCCCTTATGAGGGACACCCACAAGCACTCATAGGGAAGTGTAAAATCCTTGCGACAATTGAAACGGAAAGCTTGCCTATCCTATTTCATGTTCCTCCAAATGGTGCTAGCTGTGGGAAAGAAACCCTCCTAGGAAGACCCTTCAAAAGGGCGACCAAGTGTGAGGCCGACTATGTAGCACAGAGGATACACCTGACCCTACCGGGTGTAAGGATAGTCACGATCTTTAGCGAGGATAACCTCATCAAACCTCGAGGGAAAGGCAAGCAAGGTGCTGACACAATAGTCAAGCTTGCTGATGAGAGTAAGGACTTGTTGGAAGAGTTAATACAAACACAGGTCGAACAATGAGAACCAGTGAGTGAGGCCATGCCTGAAACAAGAAGGTCAAGAGATAATGCCAAGGACGGGCTTTGGACTTACAAATATCATAGAAGACCCCAAAAGAAGCCCAAGCCTTATAGACGCAGGCATCGATGGAGAGTCAGCACAACGCCGCGATGGATATCCAAAGCATTGCTTCGTGCTCAAGGGTATTATGCAGGCAACCAATGGATTTGGGTACCAAAACCCCCTGCTAAACCACCCCTGTCAGAAGCCCCAATTATGTCAAAGGCAAAGAGGCGTAGGAGGAAATCTAAACGAAAATCCAAGTCTCGAGCCAAAAATATTGGAGTGATTGAGCCCCTCATGATTGAAATCAAGAAACCGAACATGACCTACCAAAAAGCATATCCTCAACCTAGCATGCTTAGCAAACATATATCAGAGGTAACTGTCGAGCGCGCACAAGGTCCACTAGAGCCCAAGGAGCCTTCGACTTCCCAAGAGGATAATGAGCACCACAGGCACAACATTGCTCATGATAAGGCCAATTTCTCAACAAAGCTAATGACAAAATCACCTAACAATCACGAGCAAATTCTCCAGTCAGTGCCAAGCCCACGTAGGAGTCCCAAATCTCCTACATCATCTTCACCTAAATGGATGCGGGAAGTACGGCAGCAGCAGCCTCGTGCCGTTGCTCAACTTGCACAAGTGAATGCGCAAAGGGAAACAAAAGATACTATCACTTCTGATCTGCCTAAGGACTTGACACCGCAGTCTACCAATGGTAGCCAGTCCACTGTACTGGCCACCACTACTTCCAATTAGGGACCACAACAGTCACAGCCTTTGACCATGACAACATCCCTTGCAGAACATGTCCTTAGTAGGTTACCTGTGAAGGAGGTGTCGCGACCTACCTCCTTAACAACTCTAGCACTTCCAAAGCGCCTACAACCTGGGCTGGAGGAGTTAAGCATAGGGGAATGGGCGGAAGAGCTAGACTCTCCCAAAAGGGAGACAGTTGTACCCATGCAACCTGGCAAGGCTACTCCGCAGGCCACGACTAGGTCCCATGAGGACCCACTAGAGAAGGAAAATGCTGAGGCCCAACCAAGCACATCAACGGTCGATATAGCCCAGGGTCCTGAGACGTTAGATGCACCTGCATTGACCAAGAAAAAGAGGAGAAAACAACGAAAACAACAACAATTGCAGGTGGTTGCGGACCCCAAGGACATTGGGACGAAGAGTGCTGGAGACTTGATGAATAAAGAATCGAGTCCATCCACCAATGAGCCCACTGATGCCTCCCCTAATAGCGGTGAAACCTCAGACACATTAGTGAGCTCTAACAAATCAAAGCAGTCGTTACCATCAATGGCTGCTTGCAACACTCTATCCACTGATACTAGAACTCGCATTGACAAATCAAGAGTGGATACAACACTGTCATGACGGGGTGACGAATTCACACCAGTCACACCTAAGGAGAACCATGACGCAATAATGAAGCCTCAAGAGAAACATGGAAACCCCACGAGTATGAGTAATCCTAGCGTTGACCAATCTTGCTCATATAAGCCTGAACCCCTAGCTATGCTAAAACCTAGGCAAACTCCTAGAACCTTGCATGAAATAGCAACCAAGCAAGCCCTCGTTGAACATAGAAGTGTCGCAGAATGCTTAACTGAGTTGGAGGCTAAGCTCAAGGTGTTCGCACGCGTTTACGTCCTTGCGGACATGGGCACAATCCCCAAGGAGCAGCTTGGAGATTTATTGCCCTTCCCTTTATCTTGGGAAGAGTAGAAACACCTTGATGAGCACTATAGTAGGCTCCTACACAAACATTTGTGACTCATCTCGGGCGAGGAAGCTGAAGAACTGCGTTTAACCGTCACGTTCAATGAAGTGCTCTACCGACCGAATCTCGTAGACATAAAGCAACTAAAGTGACTGTCAGCAAGCCAGATTCAATTTGAGCAACGTTGGTGCGAAAACCGCGTTGCAATGGCCAAACTAGGGGCTCAGATCATGACAGTCTCTGAGGAGCGATTGGCCAAATGGCGATCCCGAAGAGACCCAACCTATGTGGCACCAACTTCCCTTCAAGTGTTGACTGCCATTCGGGGTAAGGACTTGGCCAAACCAAGCCAAGAAAACCCTCTGTTTGATAAAGTTCTTGCTAAGGAGGAGTTACATGTTGCCAGTAGACTCCGACAAGGTTCCATGCTACTCGATGTGGCGAAATATTTATCAGTATTAAGTAAGCTACCACGTGTGCTAGATGCATGTGCCACGCTTCAGTACAATCCTGAGTTCTACCATTGGTTTCTATCCTAGTGAAGCGACAAGGGCTTGGACGAATGTATGTGCACATATATATCCAATGATTTTCATATTACCTTGTATAGACATTATCAACACACACAAGCCATAACAAGTCAAGTGCAGATATACAAATCGAGGCTGCCAAGCTATGCTAGGCTGGTTCCATGTTCACCAAATCATGCCTGCCTCCGGGCAAAGAGCATGTGCTCCGCATTATCACCATGGTAGCTCTGTCCAACATCCCTAAGGACGTAAGCAGGGGGTAGTCTCTCTCTCTGTACACGATCCCCTCCTTGGCCTATCCTTCCAAGTAGGAGCCCTCCAAACATAGAACCACCAACCGATCCAACTCGGCGTGAGTCAAGACCTGCTCGTAGTCAGTAGCCAAAGGGACACCACTACAAGAGTCCAGCATGTTCCACACTTCCTCTTTTAATCACATATGTTTGACAACCCACACCAAGTCCCTTCCATGGGAACGCTCTTATCCCGTATCAAAGCCTAACTCTTGGATTGCATTTTGCAGGTTTCCAGAGGAAAAGCATGGAGAACCACGGTCAGTTGGCGTGCAAGGACGCTCTTCGCACATGCCGGGAACATGCGGCATGTGCTCCTCCACTGGTGCGCTATGTGCCTACCCTCAAGAGGTATGCAAAGAAGTGAGGCCCTAAGCGACACCGTCCCGGTCGAAGGTTGAAGAATCCCCGGGCCAAGAAAGTTGAGGCTCAAAGAAACACGCAGCATGTGGCAACACTAGTTGCACAGACCTCCAACACACGCTTGGGAACCAGGTGCTCACGAAGTGACAAGGCGGCCCGGGATAGGGTAGAATTTAATGAATTGTTTAAAGACATTCTGGACCTTCTAAGCTTGACATTTCCCAGCCAAAAAGATAATCATCATTGTCGTATTCATTTCCTGAACCTTCTAAGCTTGACATTTCCCAGCCAAAAAGGCTCATAGCCTCAACATATTGCAGTGGTTGTACTGTGAAAAAAAAAAAGAACGGAGCAATAAGAAGCACCTACTATCATAGCACCACACCTAGGGGTCCTTAAGTAAGGTGCGTCCAGTGCCCTTGGTCGGCTGGCCCCGTCGCTAATCCCCTAGCCCTTTGTACATCCCCCACAATTGTTAAAGGCACATCAAGGACATGACATACCTCGGGAGCCCGCCTTGCCTATGGTTAGACCTGTCACCCTGAACCACTTGCACAATTCTTTTGCACTCCATCTGAATGCCATCACAATCAACAATGGTAAGCAAGGCATGAACGACAATGGAAACATACACCATACTTTTCAAGCACTACAAGTAGCCACTAGCTACCAAAAACTAAGACATCAAGGAGCTCAATTATGCTACATTGCCTTGACAAGACCATAATGATGTCTCAAGCAATCTTCAAGCATACTCCCCATCTTCATCCACAAATTTTTTCATCAACTTAGCCCCTTGCTTCATTGACCCATTGCTATACAAGGAACTAGGCTAAGTAATACCTAAATATGCACGTGTACTCACTTAATATTCACACTATAACCTATACACGGTTTGGGTCCTCAAGTGCAGGACAATACTCTAGGCTTGCTTAGAGTCCGACCTGTCTTCCAAACTAATCAAAATATGTCTTATGCACGATAAAGAAGACTAGCACTTCCCCTTAGGGAGAGACCACATGAGAGGTTTTTCAATTGCAGGTATTGCAGATCCAACGAACGTGTCGTTCGCTCTTCACCCACACTCAACTTTGACTCCCTATTCTTATCACCCGATAAGCCTGCCATGAATCATCATGTACAGAATCCTCACCAAACCGTTACTTGTACTCCATCAGTGCAACCCCCCCAAAGAATAGACCTACCCCCAACTCCCATTGCCCTATCACCTACCACCACTTAACCCACCAATGTGCCCCCAACGACCTTCCTCCCCACCACTACCAACGCTCCGCCATGGCAACCATTGACGTACTTGCCACCCACGTCTTCGGTGCATGCTAACACCTGCTACCTACGACGATGAGTGCCATGGGATTGGCACTCGTCTAGGAGGGGGGTAATGTTAACCCCAACACGAAGAAAGCAAAAGGAAATAAAAAGACGTAGGGCAAAGGCGGAAAAAAGGTAGCTCAACTGAAGAAAGAAGAGGGGGAAATGACAAAAGCGCAAGGGCAACCTTAAAAGTCCAAGGCAAATACAAAAGGGGAAATGTGCATTTTAAAATACAAAGGCGCACCTTGAAATCTTGTAAAAGAGTGCCAGGCGGTGGAAAATCCGGAAAGCTAAAATAGAAGACAAAGACAAAGGCGCACAAAGAAAAGCGCAAGTCAAACTATTGTAAAAGAGCACAAGAGCATCATGGTTTAATTCAAGGAGAGCCGGGCTTGTCAAGATTGTGGGAGAGAAGGAAGGAGTCTCGCTTGAAGCTTTCTTGCTTGCACAATGGGGGAAGACACACAAGGGTGGAGGCTGAAAACAGTTTTTTTCTCTTCTTAGTTGTGTAAGCCAAAAGAACTCTAGTACAAAGAAATAGAAGAACCCTAGATATGGGTCTCAAACCAAACTCAACTAACTAAGGTGGCATACTAACTGAGCCACGAACTAGAGTAGATAAGGATAGCTATCATGTAGCTATTATTCAGGGGCGGTGTACCAACCGCATCTGCAACTGACAAGTCGGTGACATAAATACACAACGGTCACCCTGGCGTATCACGAGTGGAGCTCGATATCTCAACACTCCCCCTCGAGCTCAATCCCAATTCCTGCACACCAAGCAGGTCTCTGAACTTGCGCAGCTTCTCTGCGCCCAATGCCTTCGTGAATATGTCAGCTACCTGATCCTCTGTGCTGACATAAACTAGATCAATAAGACCTAGTAAAACCCTCTCTCGCACATAGTGATAATGCACCTCAATGTGCTTTGTTCTAGCATGATAGACTGGGTTATTTTCCAAGTGTATACTACTCATGTTGTCACAATAAATGACAACTGGCCCATCTGTAGACTGATGCATATCATAAAGTAGCTTATGCAACCAAGCTACCTCACATGCAGCCATTGCTGCACCCCTGTACTCAGCCTCTGTGCTCGACAAGGCAACTGTAGGCTGTTTCTTGCTGCTCCAAGTGACTGCAGCACTCCCAAAAGAGAATACATATCCACTGGTAGATCGTCTATCAGAAATACTACCAGCCCAATCAGCATCAGTGTATCCATGCAACTGTATCTGAACCCCAGTCTCATAAAATAGTCCATACTGCAATGTGGACTTCACATACCTAAGTATGCATCTAGCCGCATCCAAATGTGGTTTCCTTGGAGCCTGCATAAACTGACTTACCAATCCAACAGCATAGCTCAAATCTGGCCTGGTAATAGTCATATAAATCAAACTTCCTACTATGCGTCTGTACATAGTAGGGTCTTCTAGAAGCTCACCTGCATCTGTGCTCAGCTTCACATTTTACTCCAAAGGAACTGAAATAGGCTTACAGCCTGTCATCCCATATTTGGACAGCATGTCCAATCCATACTGCCTCTGCAAGAGCTGTATCCCACTTGGTGATCTAACCACCTCAATGCCCAAGAAATAACGCAGCTCTCCCAAATCCTTCATCTCAAACTTCTGCTTCAATAGCATTTTCACATGAAGGATATCTTCATCACTGTCACCTGTCATAATCAAATCATCAACATAAATAACAAGCAGCATAATACCTTTCTCTGTTTTTCTCACATAAAGTGAGAAATCTGCCTTGGAAATCTGAAAGCCAATAGTGACAAGATACTGTCCTATCTTGTCAGACCATGCTCTAGGTGCTTGCTTCAAGCCATACAAGGCTTTCTTCAACCTGCAAACAAACTCAGGATGAACAGCATGCACATAACCTGGTGGCTGCTCCATATAGACCTCTTCTTGCAAATCACCATGCAAGAAGGCATTCTTTACATCCATCTGATGTAAAGACCATCCCTTTGATGCAGCCATAGTAATGACTGCTCTTACGGTTGCCATCCTTGCAACCGGACTAAATGTTTCTTCATAGTCAATGCCATATGTTTGTGCATACCCCTTGACTACTAATCTTGCCTTGTATCTGTTCACAGAACCATCAGCATTGTGCTTCACCTTATAAACCCACTTACAGCCAATTGCATTCTTACCTTTAGGCAAAGGTACTAACTCCCATGTAACATTTGCTTCCAAGGCATCCATTTCTTCATCCATGGCTTTCTCCCATTTTTCTTTTCCCATGGCTTGCTCAAAAGATGTGGGTTCTGGTTCCTGTATCACTTTGACCATATATGCATAGTGAATGGCTGTAAATCCATCATATTTCAGCCTATCCACGGGATACCTAGCTCTCGTAGACCTGCGCAAAGTAGGTTCACTCCCAGGTGCTCTCAAAACATCCCTGGTCTTCCTTACTCCAGGTGTAACAATAGAAGGAATACCCAACTCATCATCAATGCTCTGTTCTGAGCCACTGGATTCACCATCCACATAAGAGTGACCTGCATTCACATCAAACATGGGCTGATCAACCTTCTCTTTTCCTTTTCGTGATACCTGCATACCACTATCTGCATTGCTTTGAGAAGATTCTCCTGATCTCAATCTGCCTGTCCATGGCGAAGAATGTGAACCACTGCTAGAGGACGCTCCAGGTCCACTAATATTTTGTGACTGCTGCTGTGAATTCTGTGCAGCATTACCATTTTGTGCATCTACATCATCAATCACATTTACTGGTTTATACCAGCTACTCATCTCATCAAAAACAACATCTCTGCTCACTGTAAACTTACGAGTAGAAGGGTTATAGCATCTATACCCTTTTTGCTGCAGAGAGTAACCAATAAAGATGCACTTCTCAGCTTTTGGATCCAACTTGGATCTCAACTCATCTGGCACATGTACATAGGCAATGCAACCAAAAATTTTCAAATGAGAAATATCTGGTTTCCTACCAGTATACCTCTCCTCTGGAGTCATTCCATGTATTGCTGCAGTGGGAGTCCTATTCATTATGTAGACTGCTGTAGCAACTGCTTCAGCCCAATAAAAATCTGGCAAGTCTTTTTCATTGAGCATGGCACGAGATACCTCTCCAATATGCCTGTTTTTCCTTTCTGCAATTCCATTTTGTTGTGGGGTATGACTGCATGAATATTGCTGCTTTATGCCATGCTCCTGCAAGAACTTTGCAAACTCATTTGAGAGGTACTCTCCCCCTCCATCTGACCTTAGGCATTTTATCTGCAAGCCTGTTTCTTTTTCAACCATAGCTTTAAGAGTTTTGAAATGCCCAAAAACTTCACTTTTCTTTTTCATAAAATACACCCAAACTTTTCTGCTATAGTCATCAATAAAACTGACAAAATAATGACAGCCTCCAAGAGATGCAGCTTTAGTTGTCCACACATCAGAGTGAATTAATTCCAATGGCTTCTCACTCTCTTGAACATGTCTAGGAAATGGTTTCCTTGCCTGTTTTCCAAACTGACAGGCTTCACATACCTTATGCATTTCTGCAACCTTGAACTTAGGCAATCCTGCAACAATGTTTTGGGCCTGCATTGATTTAAGTCGCTGTACATTAACATGACCAATGCGTTTATGCCAGATATCAATATCTGCAACTACACCGGTCCCATGTGCAAACATTGCTGCACTCAATTCAGACATGTCTGCATCCAATGTAAACATTCTGCCATTCTTCTTTCCTTTTGCTATCAAGCGACCTTTATTTTTCATATCCTCAACAAAGCATCCATGAGGATTAAATCTGACCTGCAAGCCCTGTTCAACCATTTGACCAACTGAAACCAGATTCTTGGTAATATTCGGGACATGAAATACATCGGACAGGTATTTCTTTTTCCCACCCTGCATAGACAAGGGAATTTTTCCAATCTGCACAATAGGATGTGCAGTATCATCACCAGTCTCCACAAATCCTGGTTTTTCCATTTTCCTTGCATCCTCCATCCATTCTGCATGACCTGTCATGTGGTTTGATGCACCTGAGTCAACATACCATACATCATTGCTTTCTTCTGCACTTGTCATAGAATTGTTCATGTGCTGCACCATGAACAAATGCTCATTTCTGTCATCACCCTGTCTACTAGAAGATGCATAATTCCCTTGTTGCACTTTTCCATTCATGATGTCATTCTGCTTTTTATAGCAGTCTTTAGCCATATGACCCATTTTACCACAGTAGTAGCATTCAACATTACTGTTTGCATTTTGGCCTCTTTGCCATCCACCACGACCTCTTTGGCTCCCCCTGCCTCTAGAGTTACCACGTCCTCCTCCATAGGACTGGTTTTCTTGAGTTTGCTGCATATTCTGATTTCTGCCACGGCCTCCAAATCGGCCTCCTCTACCTCTGCCTCTACCTCTTCCAGCATTTGAGTAGAAGACAGCTTCTTTTGAAGTTCCTCCTGAAGAAGATGCACCACCATTTCTCTGCTCCTCAGAAATTAGAAGAGCAATCAACTCCTCAAAATCAGGAAATCTTTCACGAACTGAAATGGATGTCCGAAACTGTGCATAATCCTTTCCTAGACCATTCAAGGTCACAGAAACTAAATCATCATCTTCCACTGGCGACCCAATGGAAGCAAGTGCATCTGCAATCTTCTTCACCTTCATGTGGTAGTCATTGATGCTCATATTTTCTCTTTGCACATTGTGCAACTCTTGCTTGAGCTGCATTTTCCTGGCTTGTGTATTTGTGCTATACATCTTTGACAGAGTATCCCATGCCTCCTTTGGCGTACTTGCATCCTGAATATGCACAATCATAGAGTCTGAAATACTGATAGACAACCAGTACATAACTTTCCTGGCTCTCTCATGCCATGCTTTAAATGCCTGCATTTGTTGTTGATTGGGAACATCAGGAAGAACTGGTTCTTCTTCATTTCCTGCAACAAATTCCCAATATCCTTTTCCCATAAGGAAATTCGTCATTCTAAACTTCCATGCCTGGAAGTTGTTCTTGTCAAGCTTTTCAGTGACAATCTGTGAAAGAGAATCAGATGCCATTACAGAAGACTGCAAAAAATTCTGTCACTGCAAAAACCACAGCTTCAGCCTCACAAGGGCAAATCTGCAAAACTGGCGAAAGTGGTATTTGACCACACAGTCACTTCCTAGTGACGATTTTGCATAAACAGGAACCAAGGATGATTCTGAAACTCCCAATGTCTCTGCGCACAAGCATACGATGCAATTTCTACAGTAACTTTTCACCGACCTGTAGAACAGTGGCTGCACAGCATAAAACTGGGACGTTTCCTGAGTGCGTGCAGAAAACTTCCGCCTCCAAAACAGGCCCCGAAATGGCCCCGAAATGGCTTCACCGCGAAGGGCGTCTCAACCTGAGACAATGCACTCCTGCAATTTCCGGCTGTGCTACCTGCAGAGATCTGCTCCCAAAACAGAAAATGAAAGCAACACTGCTCCTCTTACCAGACCACTGCGAGCTTGGCTTGCTTTCTTGAGCTCCTTACCACGAACAAGGCTCTGATACCATGTCAAGATTGTGGGAGAGAAGGAAGGAGTCTCGCTTGAAGCTTTCTTGCTTGCACAATGGGGGAAGACACACAAGGGTGGAGGCTGAAAATAGTTTTTTTCTCTTCTTAGTTGTGTAAGCCAAAAGAACTCTAGTACAAAGAAATAGAAGAACCCTAGATATGGGTCTCAAACCAAACTCAACTAACTAAGGTGGCATACTAACTGAGCCACGAACTAGAGTAGATAAGGATAGCTATCATGTAGCTATTATTCAGGGGCGGTGTACCAACCGCATCTGCAACTGACAAGTCGGTGACATAAATACACAACGGTCACCCTGGCGTATCACGAGTGGAGCTCGATATCTCAACAGGGCTCTCACCCGTGCAATTTGTAAATGTAGACGGGCAGTGGAAAGGAAGCTAGGAAGATAGAAGGACAATGGGAAAAAGGGCCTAGGCCAAAAAGGGAAAAAGGGGATGACCGCCCAAAAGGGATTTAGGGTTTGTATATAAAGTTGAAAAGTGAATGAGAAGCTCATTCTTTTGGTGTGTGGCAAAAGGAGTCTTCATCTTCTTCTCTCCTTCTTGCTTGTGTGTGCTCTTGAGAGAGGGAGTGTGAGAGTGTGAGGGAGTGAGTGTGTGGGAGTGAGGAATCAAGAGGGTGAAGCTCTTCACCATCTCCTCTTCTCTTCTTCTCTTCTCTTCTCTTCTCTTCTCTTCTCTTCTCTTGCGCGCACGACTATGGAGGATGTAGCTTGGAGATGGAGGAGGATTGAGGATGCTTGAGCTAGCATTGAGAATTGTGGAGCTACCGAGGTGTGCAAGAGAGGAGGCTACTCGCATTGGCATCAAGGTAAGCTCACTACACTTGTAGGATCGACTAGGTGAGAGATAGCCATTAGAGCTCGCTTGAAATGCTTGAAGCAATAAGTAGTCCGTGGGTCTTGGCGGTTGAGCGAAAGCTCCCACAGGTATCTTTGTGTAAAGTAGGATATCCAGGATCCAATGTTAGAATGTTGTTAGGAGACCTTGGCCACTAGGAGCCCAAATTTCAGGTCGATCTTAGTGGGTTCATTCGTGAACGTTCCATTGCGAGCGGATTTGGGAAACCCTAGGTGACAAAACTCGAAACATTCCATGGGAGTGCTGGGCAATGATGCTTAGATTCATTTCTCGATAGACCGCGAAAAGCGTGCTTGGACAGCGGGCACCTTACAACATGCTTCTTAAAGTCCTTTAAGACATCAAACACCTCAGCCTTGTGCTTCAGAATATATAGCCATGTGTATCGGCTGAAATCATCAATAAAGGATACATAATACCTAGCACCACCAAAAGATGCATTATGGGCGGGACCCCATACATCCAAATGTATCAACTCCAAAGGCCAAGAACTATTTCTGACATGTTTCATGAATGTAAATCTTGCTTGTTTCCCAAATTGACAAGCATAGCATACATGTCCAAGATCAATGTACTTGAACTTTGGCAAGCCAAGTACAACCTCTTTCTACTGCATATTTTTTTAGCTTTTGTACATTAACATGATCGATGCATTTGTGCCAGATTTCTACATCCTAAACTACTCCATTATCATGGGCAAACATGTATGCCTTCAACTTCAGGATAGATGTATCCAAAGTAAAAATTTTGCCATCTCTCTTACCTTTAGCAAATCAATTTACAACCATTGCAATATTCTTCAATAAGACAACCATCCCTATTGAATTAGACTTGTAGATTCTATTTTGCCATTTGTCCAACTGATAGTAAATTCTTGGGAATAGAAGGTACATGTAGTACATCATGTAGGGTCTTCTTTATGCCATCAGGCACATAAGGAATGGAACCATACATGTATGCTGAATATTATGTTGTGTGTCATCACCAGTACATGCAAATCCATGAGACCCTGCTACTAGCTCATCAAACCATTCACCATGAGGATTCATATGATTGGATGCTCCTAAGTCTATGTACCACTTTTCATCTTTGCCTTGCTTAGGTGTATTCTTAGATACATGCTGTATAGAAAACAATCTATCTCCTTGGCCATCCTGAGTACCACTAAAAGATGCATAATGTCCATGTTGCCTATCTTTTGCCTTCATATAAGCTTTCTTTTTATGGAAATCCTTTGCAGTATGCCCATGTCTTCCACAATAATGACAGCCTTTATCCCTGTTAGACTGCTCATGCGATTGGTAGGAACCACCTCTGCCTCTAGGTGATCTTGCGTTGCCTCGAAAGGCTCTAGATCCTTATTGTCCTTGCATGTTTAAGCTATGCCAAGCATTTTGTTGTTGCTATTCATTTGTGTTATGAGTGTCTCCTCAACCTTGAAAAGCTCCATAAGCTCTACTACCTCTAGCTCATTGACTAGAGTAAAAGACAATGTCTCTGCCCTGATATGTGCTTGAACCTATATTTACACCAAGATTTACTTCTTCATGTAGTAGTAGTGCAAGTAACTCATCCCAATCAGGGGGTTTTGTTCTCACAAAAATAGAGGTATCAAATGCCTTATAGTCCTTACCTAACCCATTCAATGTCACTGCAATCATATCATCCTGTGAAACATGAGATCCAATAGTAGCCAGCTGGTCAGCTATGGTCTTTATTTCAGTTGTGTATGCTCAAATGCTCTTGCCATTCCTAGACATGTTATTGAACTACTGCTTCACTTGTATCTTCCTTCTTGCATGTGTGACATTACCATAATTCTTCATGAGTGCATCCCAAGCATCCTTCAGGGCAATTGGTAATTTGCATAGCCATCGCATCAGAAATGTATAAAGAAAACCAATGCAATACTTTACTAACTCTTTTTTACCACTGTCGGTGAGCTCTTTATTGTTCTTGTGTCAGATACTGTTCAGACAATTGAGGTTCAATCAGCTTCATCCCCCATACATAAATCCCAATAACCTCTGCCAATCAAAAAGTTTTGCATCCTCAACTTCTATAGAGCAAATATTTTGTTATCAAACTTCTCTCCCACAATTTGAGTGATATTGTCAGTGCCTTGAGCATTTTCCATATTTGCAACTAAGGTACGCAATGCTATATGCAATTTGTAAGTGCTTGACTCCCTACAATTTAGGAAAAGACTTTCTACAGTTCAGGAACAATTTTTATGTAGTTTAGGAACAAACTTTATGTAGTTCACAAATAGTCTTCCTGTAGTTCAGGAACAATCTTCGTGCAGGTCAGGAACAATTTTCTTGTAGTTTAGGAACAGTTTTCTGATAGCTTGCTTGCTGTAAAATATATTCTAGCAATGAAAAAACATAGTCAATTTAGCATAAACCAAGCTCAAATAAGTTCAAAACATTCTATGGTAGTGGCAAAACATCCAAGCAACAAACTATGTCCATATAAGCATCAATGTTTGTACAATATGCAAGTAGTAGCAATACCAAATACATCCAGTCCACTACTATAACCATCAGTATTTTCTCTGTTAAAACAAGAGTATTCAAACCTCAAAACAACCCCAAAACATCTCATTGAGTTTCCACTCTATGCAAGAGTTGATACATGTCCAATCGGTTAGAATATATTGCATGTATGTCAAGTGAAGATAATAGGTATCCTTCCTGCAGATAATAACCAATCAATAAGCCGGTATGACCAGCAACAAAGTAGTTCAAACTTTGAAACTTCAGCACTCACAGTATCCCAAAAAGCTTCTACCACTCAAGTGGTATGAATCAAATATTTGTTCAAGCATTTGTCATCAATAGCAAATAAGCATCATAGATACTTCAACCCTGTAGGTATATTGTTTCCAAATTCAGGACATCAACCAATTCATTATTTCCAGCCTACAAATAAGCTCCAAAACTGAGCATTTAACACTTCAATATCATGCTCAAATGCATGATAATAAGGGCATATACATTGTTAGGATGAAAGCCACCAGTGCCCTGGAACCACCTACCATTTACTGCAGTAAATAGCCCCAGTGTGCACAAGTCTGTACTTGAAGCCTTGATATATGTCTTGAACCATCAAGAACCCCTTGAATTACACTATGAATATCATTCCCCATACTTCTTATCTTGTTTACACGTGTATATGGTAGAGATAACTTGAGCTTCCATCATGGTTGCATTAGTAGTAGTCAAAGGAGTTATGACTCAAGGAGTAGCTTTAGGCTCTTGTGCTTATTTTGAGCTCTATGTGATGGAAGCCAAAAATGACATCGGATTGTATTGCCATTTTAAGATATGACATTGGAACTACTTTGATGTTTTCCTAGATTTTTTTTCTTCTTTATTCCATAGGTATCAACGCATGCCTTGCAGTGCTTGCTTCACAAGACCTCATGTCTTCTAGAGCCATCAACCGTGCGTCACTCTGAACAACTTTGGTGAACCAGATGTGAAGGCTGGGGTGAAGAGTCACATAAGGATGCACGTATGGATCTAGATGTGCATATACTTTTTGGGCAAGATATAGAGCAGGTCATGGAGTATCTTCAATAGCTGCTTAAGCTTAGTTACAAAGATGATGCAGTTGGAATGCAACTTTTAGTTATATCAATGAAGCTTTGAAGTCCTTAGTGTCACGGGATAGTTTTAGGAATAAATAGATGCTTTGCATGCAAATGATACAACGAATGCTAGATGCTAGTGGTATAGATGAGTGAGCTTGGATATGTAACTTATCCCACTTATGACTTTTGGAAGAAATTTGAAGATTTATGCATGAGGCTTGTTGCGGCATATGATTATTAGCAATGGGTGTTTTGTTAACAATGGTGGGTGAAATAGGGAGAGGAAGAACAAAGGAGGTGGGAAGAGAAAGAAGCAAGACGACAGAGAGAAGATGCATATCAGATGTGGAAAGAGGAGCAAATAAGGATGTAGAGTAGCGAGAGGATGAGGAACATATAGAGAAAGTACATGATTTTGGCCAGCTTTCACTACTTGCTACCAAGGTTGAGCATAGAACTTCTATTGATGTTTCTAATGAGCCTACTTAGGTTTTGAGCACTTATGTAGTGAAGGTCTATGATGAATGCCATTAGGGCCAAAAACACTTCAAAAAAGGCACTTGTAAGAAAATGATTAGACTGCTAATTAGTTGAGATTTTGGAAGAACGAAGACGCCAAATTTGGTTGCTCAGATGTGATTAATGAGAGAATATTGAATTCATCAAAGAGATAAGCCATTAATTGTCCCTCAAATTTAATTTATGTCAGGGTTACCTTTTTGGCCGTTTTTTGTCTTGGAACTTGGGAGAATTTGTATTTTTGAGAAATGTCCACCTATATCGCGATTTGTTTACTCCCGCGTCTTCTTTTCACATGCTCTTTCTCCATTCTCTTCTTTGTGCTCACTTTCTTATCACTGTGATTGTTGATCTACTAAAATGTTTAGCAACACCTCTGCAAGTGATATAGATTTGTGGGTAGATGGAAATATTTATCCAAAGGATCCTTCAACAGGTAAACCTCCTAATTTTTTTAATATTCATGACTACGTGAGATATGTTGGGGAAGGTTATAATGGGATGCTTGGGTATTGTAAAAGATTATACTCTGTATCTTACACATACATGGCTCATATGAATGAAATGAGAAAAGCATTATTTATTGCACAGACAAGCATTTCTGAGCTTACAAATAAGATTGACATTTTGAAAAATGCTAATAAGTCATTACAAGACAAGTTAGCACATTTAAAGAAAACTCCAATAGTATTAAGAGAGAGAAAGAGACCATTAAAAAATATAACTAGCTTGTGTGAGAGAGCAAAGAAAAGAAGATTGAATCTTGCAAAAAAATATGTCTCTAACATGTTGGGTATTAATATTTGAGAGAGTGAGGAAAGAATCAGTTTTTTAAAAGAGACCATGAATAAGAATGATATTTTGAGGATTCTTAGGTCACCTCAAAATATGGATTTGAGAGGCCCAATTCTCAAAGAATTAGTGAAGGACTTAAAGGACATAGTAAAACCAAACGAAATTGTAGAGACATGTGATACTATGGGCATTAATCGAAAAGGTTATTGGGCTATCTTAAGATTATGGTTTAAAAATCTAAAATGTAATAAAATAACTGCATTTGGGTTACCTCGAGCCCTAAGAGTATCAGTTGCAAGGACTGCCATGAATCATAAGATTCCATAAGTTTAAGGCAAGCTCCAAAAAGACAGAAATGCCAACACTTTCTCATCCATCTTCTCATCTACCCCCTCAAGAGAAGAGGGCCCCTGTCCAAGTTAAATTCTTCAACCAACCAAAAAAATAAGCCACTGCAACTGCAAGATCTATCTTTTCAAAAAGTGACGAAGAAGTTACAATGATGAAAGAAGACAAATAGATACAAATGGCAAGATCTTTGTATATCTACACTTCAATTTTGTAACTCTTCATTCAATGAAAAGCTTTTTGTCCAATGTAATAGTTTCAATTTTATGGCTCGAAGCTTACAATTGAAGGAGACAAGCAACTCATATAAGAGAAAGAGTGTTTAGCTCTTTTCCCTACTATTTTATCATTAACTTTGAACTTATATTTTGGGGATGTATAGTCTAGCATCTCCAAGGTATCCCTTACATATTTAAGATTCCAATTGGAAGTGATATTTGCCTCCTTTTCTATAACTTGCACCTTAAGATTGAAGGGCGTGCAATCTGTATCTGAATCCAAGGGAATCCACATGCCTACTTTAAGTTTGTATCTCCTATAATCAAAACCCAAAGCAAGAGTTTGTTGTGTTATATTATAACACAGAGACAAGGATTGGGGGCATACAATACACCTCATGGTGTTGCCCTTATGGTCAACATCTCTAGATTTCCAAAGCTTCCCTATAATGTTGTATTCTAGTTTTGCGCTTGCAAAATTTCTACTTAGCCAAGATACTTTTGTTCTCTGTAAGTTTGCTGTTTTGAAGCAACCCACAAAGATATGTAAGGGGATAAACCATGACATGCGTATTCTTCTTGAGATCCTTCCAGTTGTCATGGACTTTTGAATATCTTGACATATTTTGAATTTAAAACTATGCATGGTTGCATTATCAGGAACCTCCCAAATAAGAGAGGAGAGACTTGGCAATGGCAAATCCTTGATATGTCCATATGTACCCTCTTTAGATGGAACCACATATTGTGCGTAATATATAAAAATTCTTCTCTCACTGAAAGAACCAATGGTCTCACCAGCATATATAATGTTTGCAAACGCCTTATGAATTGCATTTAAAGTTTCACTCAAACTCTCCATAGGTTGCCATTCAGTACTTGTTGATGGAAATATATCTACAACGAAGAATTCAATATTAATACTTGCTTAAATTTAAAAAAATCATATATGTTATCAACTTAAGACTTACAATGTGTTTGCTGGCAAACACGTTCATTAGGAGATAAGTGCATATCCTTGGCCATGTAAACATGTTACACTTTGACTAACCACCCTTCATGCGTAATTTTGAAAGCAATGATACGCACTTTCTAGTGATGTTTTATATCCTCTCTTTTTCTTCTTTTGACCTTGTGAGAGCCTTTGCAAGAGGGCAACATGGTCACCCAATCATTTATGCAAAAGGTTTTGGGCTCCCAATTTCTGCTACTCCTTGGCCATAGACAGTGCAAGAGTTTATTAAATGAGATGGGCACCTTTTGGATGCCATACTTAGATTGAAATCGCAGAGAAAAGCGCTCACTAAGAAAGGAAATTGAACAAAGAAAGAAGCTCACCGAGAAAGAGGAATGAACAAAGAAGAAATATTGAAAAGACTATTGAAAATATAGTGGGGGTGCCAAAAGCTCCCAACTTTCAAAAAAGGTATTATTAACTTCACAACATCGTTTTCATAACCGGTTTTGTCAGATTTTATAAGTAAATAAGGACTTCGGGACCATTAAAACATGTCAGAGTTTGGAGATTTTGGCTAAAAGAGAGAAGAGAACCACAGAGTTGACTCTACTATCTCCAAAAAGGAGGAGACAAGAATACCATATTCTTGCACACGTGGTGAAACTCTCTTTGGCCCTAATGCACTAAGGCTTTGGTTAGCCCTACAAAGGATGCTTATGCACTGACTAGTGATGCTTTGAGCTACCATACTGATGATGTCTCTATTGATACTACTGATGTTTTGAGTCACCATTTAGATTATGTTTCTATAGATAATATGGATGCTTTGAGTCGCCATACAGATAATCTCTATATAGATACTATTGATGGTTTGAGTACCCATGCAAATGTTGTCTTGAATGAGCCTAAAGCAAATGAGTTGGACCATGTGTATGCAAATTTTATGAGTGTTTATGAGGCAGCCTATGAGGCTCATATCCTATGTGATGCAAACAAGCGCAATGTGTTTGCAGAGACTATTGATGTGTTGACTAGCCAATTTGCAAATGCCTTGGAAGAGCATGTAGTGGTGGAGGAATCAACCATTGCATATGCAACGTTTCTTAGTGCATTTGAGGAGGCTTATGAAGCTCATGTGTTACTTGATGCAAGGACTCAGAGTGAGATTGGTGACTTGCTGGATGCACATGATTTGCAAGAGACAATTGCAGTTTGTGTGAAGGTTCATGAGTTAGAGTATATGCCTCTAGTAGTGGATGTTGTGATTTGAGCATCTACTTGCAAAAAACATTGGGATGATGTTGATCTACTCCCATATTTTGGAGATTTAGATGTACACAGATGTGATTGGTGTTTGTTTTGTCTTTGGGAAATAAGCCTTGAAGAAAAGCTTAATAACTGAGTCAATAAATCCTTAGCTTTCAAACTAAGGCTATTGATAGCCTTTAGGAGGCTATTTGTGGATGGTTTTTGTGGAAAAGAAGATGTATGCATATAAAGGCGTCAATATCATTGTGTCAAGGAAGAGAGGAGATACTAAGTGTAAAGAGAATTATTCTTGCTTTGTTTGAGGGGCTATTATGGCATGTAGAAGAAAAGCACAGTCAAGAACTCTAAGGAAGGGGGAATGAGGATTATGGCATGCACAATTTTGGGCTATTATGGCATGCACAATTTTGGGCTAGTTGCATGTAATGTGTTGGGCCTACATGAATGTGTGTCATGTTGCTACCATGTTGAAGTGTCAGCTAGCAATTTTGAGTGAAAGGAGCACAGAGGGAGAGCCTATTGTTATCAAGGTGTGGAGTATCAATTACATGTTAATGTGGGAAGGAGGTTGGCAACATGACTACAATACTCTTGCAATAACTCTATCAATTGAGTTGGGTCTCACCAAGTTGAGATAAGCAACCATTCTTCACTTCCTATAGCGTGGTTTTTAAGGATATGGCTTCATGTTAAGTAGTTTACTAAAGAGGAAAGAATCATAGGCTTCTTGCATATTTGAAAGATAGAAGCAACTTGTCATCAACTACCGGTAGATCATCCCATCTTTAGAATCTTGATCACCTATGGAACTTCTTGCTACGAGCTATTTCCAATCATCTCTTTGTTGGAAACCCTTTCTTCTCCAATATAACCAACATCATCAGCTTTGTGTGCCAAATCCAAAGCACTAGTTGCTTCGTTTCTTAAACTAATTATAATCCGAGCCATTGCTATTCTTTGCAATTGGGAAGAAGTCTTGATGTAATGCAAAACTAAATTAAGGGTGATTGACATGCTGGAATCCACATAGGTTATTCTTTTGTCCAGAATTAGGGTTACCTTGAGCAATAAGCATGTCACCTAAGATAGCAAGAGCAATGTAAGCTTATCAACATAGTGCCATCTCAAGCAATCAATTTCACTATGGAGTTTTATGAAGATTAAAGATTTGCAACAACAAAATAAGCACTAATGTTAGCATGTTGAAGAGGAGCTAAACAATGATTTATTAACTGAGACAAGAAGGCAATGAGATGATGTAAGAAGCTGGGAATAACAAATAAGTGTTAATAATGTTGATATTATGCCATGTCACACTGACATTGGTATAAAAGGAGAGAAGATGTAATTTTTCACATCTTTTTGACACATTAATACAATTACAGACTTTCTCTCCCTTCTTGCTCACAGCTTCTATGGCTTCCCCTTCTTTCTTGTCTTTCTCTCTCTAAATGTAGTCTTTCTCTCTCCTCGTCACTCTTATTCTCTCTCTTCCTGGAGTCTTTCTCTCTCCTCTGGAGTCTTCTCTCTCTCCTCTTTCTCTCTCCCTGGTTCTCTCTCTGACAAGTGGTATCAGAGCTTGAGTCTTTGATCCATTATTTTCTTCCATTTTCAGTCCTATTTCCTATTTCAAAATCAATTTCAGACAAAAATGGTACAAGACAATGACTAGTGGAGTGCTGCAAGACATCTACAGTTAGCAAGAGACTACATCTGGAGATATCCAAGGTCAGATATGGCGGGTAAAGGCTTAAATGGCTGGGCGTCATCAAATTTCATGGTTAACCGGGTTTAGTTAGAGACTAAACTACAGTTACTTTTCAAAAGAGGTCTTCCTTTCCTCTTTCTTCAAGCTCTGCCCAAGCTTCCATGGAGTTTGCTAGCTGAGATCTCTTCTTTTCTCACTGATCCTTGCTCTCCATCAACAATGGCCTGCATAATGGCACTCTAGACATCAAATGCAACAGGTAGAGCACCATTTCATGCCCTGTAGAAGCTGTCACGTGGCTTGAGAGTGGAATTTTGGTGCTGGCAATTGCTTAAAAATAGCTAAAAATTATGAATACCAAGGGAAAAATATTCACCGTCAAAGGCGGCGGCTCGATCTAGGACGATTTTAAGCGTCAAAGTGCTTTAAAGGTGCCCGAGCGACACTTGTTGATTTTTTATAATTTTTGAGACAGCCGTGCGGGTTGACATGAGCTACTAGCCAATGTGTGATGCCAAGCCGGACGCCTAGGATTTTTCAGAGCTCAATTCCGAGTCCGGACGGGAAAATGGCCAAGGAAATGGTCAAGATGCGAAGGGGTGGACAAAATTTGGCCAAAATGGGCAAGTAACCTTTGGGAGCCCAAAAATTTAAATGTCACATGAAAGTTTCATGCAAGAAAGAAGCATGAAACGTGGGAAGAGGGCGCCATCAGAGAGCGCCGAAAATTGCGCTTGAAGGATGGGAGATGCCTCATGCTGCCTGTGAACAACCATGCCAACTGATCATGGGCCCGATCTTCTCCTTCCCTACTGATCATTTCGCCGTCCTTCGCTCCTCAATTGATGACCTGAATGCTGAGATGGAAATCTAGTCTTTCTCTCTCCTCCCTCTCTTTCTTGTAAGGGGGAATTCATGTGGGAAGAAGAAGGAAGAATAAAGAATGGTGGAGGCTTGTCCGGCATGGATCGGATTGCTCCACGGGTTGGAAATGGTGATTTGTGATCGTTCTGAGCATGAAGTGCTGCTGATTTTCAGATTTGCAGCCATGGACATGAAACCCAAAACACGCAAATAAGCAATAATGCAAATTTTTCAAAGGAAATTTGAGATTTCATGGCTTTTGATTGATAAAATGTTGTTCATGTGGGCTAAAAATTGTTTATGTTGCTGTTTTCCATGAGTACTTGCTGATCATAATCAGAAAATCAGAAAAATATGCATCTTGTGGTTCAAAATAATACACTAAAACACGTAAAATATGGAAAATCAAGGGAAAATGATGTTTTTAGGCATAAAAATGGGAAAATGAATGGGAACACCAACTAAATTTTGATTTTTGCCGCAAGAAGGAACTAAGGGCCACAACCCATAACCTATTTTGAATTTTCAGTAATTAAATAATGCAAAAAATAAGGAAAAATACAAGGAAAATAGAGAAAAACCATAAAAAATGGGAAAAAAATGCATTTTGGGTGCAAAAAATTAATTTAAATTAAGAACAATGTTTGTGAATGTTTGTGGGGACTGAAGCATGAGGATTTGCCTTAGTTCAACCCCACCTTCTTGTTCTAGTGTGTTTTTCCCGCTTTTTACACATAAAATGATGGTAAAATGCCCTCTAAATCTATACAACAATGCAACATTTGATCGATGGAAGGGTAGAGTGGTTAGAATGTGTCTAAATGTGGAGTAAAATGATGAAAAGATTGCTGTTTCTTATTTGCATGCCATATAGGTCGGTGAATAATTATAAAATAAGAGCCTAGTAGCACGAGGGTTTCCTCGGTGCTAGGTTCGTGCAACGCCGCATAAGAACGGTAGTTGAAAATCATTGAAAGGATGTTTGGCACATGTGCACAATATTGATTTCATAACTGTTTGAGCACTTAGCATCCACAATATGCATAAATCATGGAAATATTTAAAGGTATCAGAAATCCTGGATGTACGGCAATTGCTTTCATTAGGACCTTGACCCACGTTGAGTGAGAGACAGGACACCCTAAGCCATAGGCTAGTCATGGGGTCTAAGGGAAAGAGAAGTAATGACAACGGTACATTCATGTATACGATTAAATGGTACCTTGAGTGGATTTTGTGCGACATGTTTATATGTTGAGCGACGCATCGAGGGGCCAATCCCCAAGGTGTAGGAGAGTCGCAGAGGGGTGGCGGCATTCAGCCGTTGGAGGACCCCCTATGTCTATGCTTCGTGCCATTAGGCAATGTGTAAGGGACTCCCTCTGAGGAGTAGTGGGTGAGAGAAGAGTGGACTACAAACGATGTAATACAAACGCAAGATGTCTAGGAAGGCAATGTATGTGACATCAACGCTCCTGGCCACGAGGCCGTGGGGTTGTTGAGTGTGTGAGATAGAGGTCCGGCTAGTGCATGAGTCAGTGCCGGCCCGTTTTAGGGTCCATCAGTGGTGCGTTTGCCGGGAGCCGCTTAAAACTGGCGGTCCTCGAATCCTGGTTGTCCAGGGACCAACTAGCAGTTTATGCCAAAGGATACTGAGATTGATCCGTTATTTATCAATAAGCATCGTCTAGCAGAAATCCAAAAGCAAGAGAGAGACGAAAGAGCTAGGCGACATGCTAAAATTTTTAGGAGATATTCCCCTAAGCATAGCGGTGCTAAACCCTTACGAGGGAGTGGATCTAGTGGTCTTAGTGCCACAAGTAGTAAGTTAGGAGAAGGTGGAAGCTCTAGTGCTCCCCTTTCTTCCATAAGCCAGTCTACATCAAGTGTGGGAGGTGCAACCTCACCGTCCCTTATTCCTAGTGCAAATCCAATCCTCGTCATGGCGCAGCCTATTGGAATTCCAGCAGGAACGACGGATTTGCCGGCTCTAGGTTACCCACTATCCATTTTTAATGGGCTAGTTGAGGAAGATGCGGAACTCCACATTAGGGAATTTCAAAAGCTTATGTTTAACTGTCGCATCCAAGAAGGACATTTAATGATGTTCTTCAACATGACTCTCAAAGGAAGAGCTACTATATGGTATCATGGTTTAGAAGCCGGAACCATATTGAATATTGATTCATTTTACGAAGCTTTTCGAAGGGAGTTTGCCCCTGAAAGGGGTGGGCAATATTGGTTGCGTGTACTCAACGTGACCCGCCAAGAACCACATGAGGATATTCGTGCTTATGCGAAGAAAATAAAAGAGGTTTTCCATAAGTTGGACACCTCTATTCCTATCCCCGCAGCTGCCCAATTGCAATATTTCCTACATGGTTTGGACTTTAATATCCAATTGCAGTTGAGTAGTGTCCCCTTGGGGGATATAGATACTACCATTACACGAGCAGAAAAGGTGGAATCCCGACTACAAGCAGCCTATGCTTCTCGAGGCAATTCAAATATGGGTTTAGTATTGGGAAACCATGTGGCAATGGTCAATGGCAGTAGTGGCCAAGGGACAGCAATGGCTAACCCTAATGGGAGAGGGAACATGATGCAGAATGTCCCTTTATTACCAGCTCCCTCTAGCATGTCGATGCCTACAGGCAGTCAAATGGCTCCAAATGGTGGAGGCCAGGCGGTTAATTCTAATACCATGCCTGTGGCTCAACAACCAGTGCCTAATCAAATTGTTAGGCCTATGGAACGACATGGTAATGACAAAGGCTATGAGTCAAGCGCTTCCAATGTTCTTGGCGAGGCTAGGGACATGATGAAGCATTATACCGACATGATTACGGAGCAGTATCGACAAATAGCCGTTGATGTCAACTTCCTTAAAAAACAACAAAATTTGATAGGAAGTAGATACCCAGATGAGGGTGCGCCTTCGAGGTTTAGTTGCAAATGGTGTGGTGGGCAGCACTATCTAAGAAATTGCCCAAATGTTAAGTGCAACATCTGTGGAAAATCCAGCCATTTAGCAGCTACTTGCTGGAGTAAGATCAGTTCCCTCCAGTGAGGTAGTCGGCAACCAGGGCCTGTTAATCATCGTGCCCAAGGAAATGATTCCCAGCGAGAAGATGGGCCTAAACAAATACTTCAACGACCAAAGACTACAGTGGAGGAGCTACCAAGTGGTAGTGGGGTTAGTTTGATTGAGGCTGTACGCATTAACGATGCTGAAACCTCTAATCTGCGAGCTGTTCTTACAAGAGGCCAAAAGGGTAGAGAAGCCGACAAGGATAAGCCTGCCGACGGAAACCCTAAACAAGGCGACAAAGGAACGCAAGTTTTGGATCTTGCCATGGAAGGGGGACCTTTGAAGCCCGTAGAGAGTAAAGCCAATAAGGAACCACCAAAGAAGAAGGTGAAAGTTAAGAAAGAGGCAATAAAGCCGGTTCAGTGACCTAAAGAGTGGATGGTTTGGCGTGAAAAGCGAGCTCTATCGAACTTTCATGAATTCGATTTGGCGAGCTCTCTTTGCGATGTCAAGCCGGATGTGAATCTTTTACAGCTTATTAAGCTTTCCCCAGGAGTACGCAAGGAATTTAGGAAGATCCTACGTACTGGGTATATCGTAGAACCTTTTGGTATTGCGTGAGTTGGTGATGACTGGTTCGAGCATACTGAGAAGCATTGCCCAAGGGTTGCAGCCTATGTCGATGGGATATTAGTAGATTATGCCATTGTCGACACAGGATCATCTGTTAACATTATGAGTTCTAAATTGATGGAAAGGTTGGGTCTTGCGATCCAGAAAGATACCTCCACAATTCTCAGAATGACAGATGATAGTTTGAGACAGCCGGAAGGCTACATTACTAAGGTCCATGTCACTGTTGCAAATGTAGAATGCCTGTTGGACTTTAGGGTGATTCGTTTTGCAGGCCGGCCAAGTTACCAAGTATTACTCGGACGGCCTTGGATCTTGCAAGTAGACTGCCAAGTAGACATACCCGCCGGTCGACTAATATTCGGCAGAGGTGCCTAGCATGTGGTGGTTGATGCTTATCCTGAGTCCCTCAGAGTGAGAGAGCTCCTCTATCTTCTACAGAATTGGAGACGTTAGAAGATTTATCTGCCAGTGAGACATCATCGAGTGATGAGTCCAAAGAGGGATCCACCACGGAAGACATCTATCAGATTACTTTGAACGAGCCGATAGAGGGTCAAGATCGTATAAGAGATGCAGATGTTATCGAGCTAGACCTTGGTATGCCTGATGATTCACGGCCAATCAAATTAGGTTCAATGCTCAGCACAGCAGAAAGGGAGGACTATGTGGCCTTGATCCAGGAATTCCGCGATATCTTTGCCTGGAGTTATGATGAGTTGAGGGGCATTCCTCCTAGTCTTGCTGTTCATACAATTCCGTTGAAAGAGGGCAGTTGTCCTGTACGACAGAAAGTAAGGCGTATGCCTTTTGAACTGAGGGACGGGCTGTTTGAAGAGTTACAGAAGCTTCGAAAAGCAGGTTTGATTTTTCCTGTGCAACACACGGAATGGTGTTCGCCAGTTGTGATCATAAAGAAGAAGAATAATCAAATCCGATTATGTGTAGACTTTAGAGAGCTGAATAAGCAGACAGTTAAGGACTACTACCCATTGCCATTTATTGACCAGAATTTAGATCAATTAGTGGGTAGGGAAATATATTCGTTCATGGATTGCTTTGCAGGATATAACCAGATGGCAATTGCAGAAGAAGACAAGTTGAAAACAACTTTTATTACTGTATTTGGTACTTTTGCGTACCATGTGATGGCCTTTGGTTTATGCAATGCGCCTGGTTCGTGGCAATGAACAACAGATAAGACATTCGGTGACATATCCCTTGAAGAGTTGAAGGTGTTTATTGATGACTTAGGGGCTGCCATCGTAAGAGAAAGGCAGTTGATCATTTTAAGAAAATGCTTTGAGCGCTGTAGACAGTTTTGTATCGCCCTAAACCCACGGAAGTGTGTTTTTGGAGCACCTTATGGGCTATTGCTGGGTCATGTGGTCAGTTCAGTAGGAATTGCGACAGACCCCGAGAAGGTCAAAGTTATAGTTGCCATGGGTCCACCACGCACTCCGAAAGAAGTTCATAGCTTTCTATCTTCGGTTGGTTATTACCGTAGATTCATAAACGCCTTGGCAGAAAGAACGTTGCCGCTTACAAATTTATTGTCCTTTAGCTGTTCATTTGTATGGGGTGACCCTTGTAAGGTAGCATTCGAGGATGTGAAACAGGAGCTAGCAAGAGCTCCCGTTTTAAAAGCACCTAAAAGAGGTGAGGTGTTCTATATATTCTCAGCAGCCACCATGTATAGTATTAGCTACTGTTTGGCCCAAATTTGGAAAGAGAAGTGGTACCACCTGATTGCTTTTGCTAGCCGAAAGCTGGGGGTATCCGAAATCAATTATACCTACATGGAAAAGTTGTGCCTAGCGATGGTCTTTGGGACCAAGAAATTCATGCATTATATTCTCTATGAGAAAGTCGTGCTTTATACGAAGGCGGAGGGACTTCGATTATTGATGAATAAGCTACAGCCGCCTGATCCTCTAGCGAAGTGGTTAATCACTTTTACAGGAATTTGATTATGAAATCAGGAGTAAGCCACCAAGGTTGCAAGGCATCGTGGAATGTCTTGTGGACTTTGGGGAGCCGAAAGAATTTGTGGCTGAAGGTAGTGACATGGAGTTGTTATTTAAAATAGATACGGCATCTATTCCCTCCTGGTATGCTGCAATAACGCATTATTTATCAACGGGAGAGGCGGGATCCAAATTATCTAAAGCTGAGAGAAGGAAAATTAAGCAGCAAGCGTTAAAGTTTGCCTTGATCGCAGGTACATTATATCGGCAAGGGGTTGATGACATCTATCGCCAGTGTGTGATGCCTGACGAGGTGCCATTCATTTTGGAAGAGTGTCATGATTCTGCTTGCGGTGGCCATTTTGCTGGACAGCTTACAGCACAAAAGGCTTTAAGAGCAGGTTATTGGTGGCCTGCCATCTTCCAGGATGCGTTTGCGTATATCAAGAGATGCGATATTTGTCAACGACATGATAGTCGAGAGAATAGGAAACGACCACTCACCCCTATTATGGCGATACTTCCATTTGAGAAGTGGGGAATAGACTTTGTGGATCCTATTACTCTGTCATCGACTACGCAAAAGAGGTACATCATTGTAGCAACTGACTACTTCACAAAGTGGTCAGAAGCACATGCAAAAAGGAAAGATGATGCTAAAGAAATTGCTAGTTTCCTTTTAGAGCAGATAATATGTCGGTTTGGTCCGTCGAAAGAATTAGTGTTGGACCACGGAACCCATTTCCTGAATAAGGTGATTAAAGGTTTGACAGAGATGTGGCAAATCAAGCATAACAAGACAACCCCATATAATCCGCAAGCCAATGGGCAAGTTGAAAGCACCAACAAGCAGCTTGTGGGCATCCTGTCCAAAATTGTATCGGAAAAGAAACGGGATTGGGATAAAAAGTTATACGTGGCAGTGTGGGCCTATAATATGACCTTCAAATGAGCCACTGGTCATATCTCGTTCAAGTTAGTATATGGGGAGGAGTGTGTCTTGCCTTTAGAGATTGAGCTGCCGACTATTCGGTTTGCCATCAATCATTCTTTGAGTGATGAAGACACACTTTTTGAGCGCTTGACGACACTGGCACATTTAGATGAGCTTAAGCTGCAGAGCTTATTGCACCAAGAAGTGGCGAAGCACCGAATGAAGCAGTTACACGACCTCAAAGCCAAGAAATACACCTTCAAGAAAGGACATCTTGTTCTGTATTATGACGCACGACGTGAATTATTTCCAGGCAAGCTAGAGCCCAAATGGGACGGGCTCTATAGGATCGTTAGAATAGGAAAGAATAAATCCACAGTCTTGTTAGCTGACCTTGAGGGGATAGAATTTAAAAATAAGGTTAATCTTAATAAGATTAAACCTTATTATTTCTGATTGCACTAATACTATGACTACCTTGCAGGTCTAGGAGAGATCGATCAAACATCTGCGAGGAAATCGTGATAGAGGTTGATGGGTCATCTGATCCCTTATTTAGAACACCCATATTTAGAATAGAGGTATCATCAGGGAAAGCTCATTTGGTGGAGCAAAGGATATAAGGTGATTGAGCAAGCAGGTGGGACATTTATTTGGGAGATCAAGGTCTTCTGCCATCACTGCCTACAAATTTTGACAAGCATCCCTGTTGAATTTAATGATGATGGAGGGATGGAGCCTACAGTCCACCCGTTGAATATGCTGAATTTTGATTACCATAATTACGAGTAGAGTTCTGGATGGCGGGATATGTAAACCCTTTATGGACGTACACCTTGTACTTTGATGGGGCGTCCAGGGGTGCACGCAAAAAAGGAAGTGTAGGAGTTGTCATCCGAGACCCCCGACGACGCATTGCCATGAAGTTAGCTGCTTATCTCGGGGTGAATTTTACCAATAATATGGCAGAATACAAAGCCCTGATAATGGGTTTGAATATTGCAAAGAAGGGTGGTATCCGCCAGTTGTTGGTGAAAGGGGACTCTCAGTTGGTTTTAAATCAACTCGATGGGACGTACATGGTACGAAACCCCATCCTTTGCATGTACCATCATATTGCCATAGCTCTGCTAGACAAATTTGATAGAGTGTCTTTTCAACTGATTCCACGAAACTGGAATCAGTTTGCCGATTCATTGGCTAATTTTGCGTATGAAGAAGACCTCTTCTTTAATTGTGGCCCTTGTCCCGATATATCTATTGATGGTGAGACAGGACCTGGTCGTTTGTGGGGTATGCTTTCTGAACATGCCCTCTTTGGCAGACGATGGTTGATCTGGGTGATGCAGAGGGTAAGTGAGACTCATCTGCCTTTATTATCTTGGACCCACAGATTGATTAGACGACATGTGATGCGAACACCTCTTGCGATATACGCAGGAGGGATGTTGGAGCAAAAATAAAAGTGAGCATTAGAAAATGATTAAGTGTCTCCTTGCGAGGGCTTGGTAGGTTCTTGGGTGCCGAGACAAGTCCTGAGACCGATGCCCTATTCTCCTTGGGTCACTACGCTCAGCTCCCTCCTTTTTACATGCCCAAGTATGTTCATCCAATACAAACCCTAAAAGAAGAAATGTACTGGAAGAAAATACTCCTTGATCAGGCTATAGGAGTCCTCGCCTGGTAGGAGCTCCTAGTTGTGTTGTCTTTAGTTGGTAAGTAGTTCCGACTACCACCTAGGGCAACCTCTTTGATCGGTTTTTCAGTTTGGCTGCGTTGGAGCAGCTGGTTAGGGACTCACTTTGGATCTTCTCTTAGATGCTGCTAGGCCTACTCCTTGTGGAAGTCATGCCTTGGTTCTGTCCAGGGGTAGGAGGAGCATTGTGCTGAGTTTCATTATATATTTGTTTTGTATCAGTTTGATGCTTCTTTGGTTGTTTATGTGCAGATATGTTCGTGGATTCGACGGGCTGAGTCGCCCTATCCCGTGGTCGCCAATGAGAGCGGAATTTTGGTGTCAAAAATTGCTTAAAAATAGCTAAAAATTATGAATACCAAGGGAAAAATATTCACAGTCAAAGGTGGCGGCTCGATCTAGGACGATTTTAAGCGTCAAAGTGCTTTAAAGGTGCCCGAGCGACACTTGTTGATTTTTCATAATTTTTCAAACAGTCGTGCGGGTTGACACGAGCTACTGGCCATGCGTGATGCCAAGCTGGACGCCCAGGATTTTTCAGAGCTCAATTCCGAGTCCGGACGGGAAAATGGCCAAGGAAATGGTCAAGATGCGAAGGGGTGGACAAAATTTGGCCAAGATGGGCAAATAACCTTTGGGAGCCCAAAAATTTAAATATCACATGAAAGTTTCATGCAAGAAAGAAGCATGAAACGTGGGAAGAGGGTGCCATCAGAGAGCGCCGAAAATTGCACTTGAAGGATGGGAGATGCCTCATGCTGCCTGTGAACAACCATGCCAACTGATCATGGGCCCAATCTTCTCCTTCCCTGCTGATCATTTCACCGTCCTTCGCTCCTCAATTGATGGCCTGAATGCTGAGATGGAAATCTAGTCTTTCTCTCTCCTCCCTCTCTCTCTTGTAAGGGGGAATTCATGTGGGAAGAAGGAGGAAGAAGAAAGAATGGTGGAGGCTTGTCTGGCATGGATCGGATTGCTCCACGGGCTGGAAATGGTGATTTGTGATCGTGTTGAGCATGAAATGCTATTGATTTTCAAATTTGCATCCATGGACATGAAACTCGAAACATACAAATAAGCGGTAATTCAAAATTTTCAAAGGAAATTTGAGATTTCATGGCTTTTGATTGATAAAATGTTGTTCATGTGGGCTAAAAATTGTTTATGTTGTTGTTTTCCATGAGTACTTGCTGATCATAATCAGAAAATCAGAAAAATATGCATCTTGTGGTTCAAAATAATACACTAAAACACGTAAAATATGGAAAATCAAGGGAAAATGATGTTTTTGGGCATAAAAATGGGAAAATGAATGGGAACACCAACTAAATTTTCATTTTTGCTGCAAGAAGGAACTAAGGGCCACAGCCCATAACCTATTTTGAATTTTTAGTAATTAAATAATGCAAAAAATAAGAAAAAATACAAGGAAAATAGAGAAAAACCATAAAAAATAAGAAAAAAATGCATTTTGGGTGTAGAAAATTAATGAAAATTAAGAACAATGTTTGTGAATGTTTGTGGGGACTGAAGCATGAGGATTTGCCTCAGTTCAACCCCACCTTCTTGTTCTAGTGTGTTTTTTCCGCTTTTTACACATAAAATGATGGCAAAATGCCCTCTAAATCTATACAACAATGCAACATTTGATCGATGGAAGGGTAGAGTGGTTAGAATGTGTCTAAATGTGGAGTAAAATGATGAAAAGATTGATGTTTCTTGTTTGCATGCCATATAGGTCTGTGAATAATTATAAAATAAGAGCCTAGTAGCACGAGGGTTTCCTCGGTGCTAGGTTCGTGCAACGCCGCATTAGAACGGTAGTTGAAAATCATTGAAAGGATGTTTGGCACATGTGCACAATATTGATTTCATAACTGTTTGAGCACTTAGCATCCACAATATGCATAAATCATGGAAATATTTAAAGGTATTAGAAATCCTGGATGCACGGCAATTGCTTTCATTAGGACCTTGACCCACGTTGAGTGAGAGACAGGACACCCTAAGCCATAGGCTAGTCGTGGGGTCTAAGGGAAAGGGAAGTAAGGACAACGGTACATTCATGTATACGATTAAATGGTACCTTGAGTGGATTTTGTGCGACATGTTTATATGTTGAGCGACGCATCGAGGGGCCAATCCCCAAGGTGTAGGAGAGTCGCAGAGGGGTGGTGGCATTCAGCCATTGGAGGACCCCCTATGTCTGTGCTTCATGCCATTAGGCAATGTGTAAGGGACTCCCTCTGAGGAGTAGTGGGTGAGAGAAGAGTGGACTACAAACGATGTAATACAAACGCAAGATGTCTAGGAAGGCAATGTATATGTCATCAACGCTCCTGGCCGCGAGGCCGTGGGGTTGTTGGGTGCGTGAGATAGAGGTCCGTCTAGTGCATGAGCCAGTGCCGGCCCGTTTTAGGGTCCATCATGGACAGTAGCCCGAAAATTGCGCTGATTTTTTTCAGCCTGTTCTTCATCTTCCCTCAGTTAATCTTCAGCTATGGAGCTTCTACTTGATCCTTGGCAGTGATTCCTTCAACTTCCTGGTGTGTTTACTCCAAAATAGAGCTATATTCCTCAGCTTTTCACTCTCTTGAAACCCTACATGAACAGTCCATGGGCAGCCATGAAAGCTTCAGCCCAAGCTTTCATTTCTTAACAATTTCTTGAAGATTCTTCATCCTTTTAGCCCGTGAAATCATCTTAGCAAGGATTCTTCAACAAATTGCAAGGATTAAGCACGGAATAGTTAAAGATTGAAGATCAAGAGCTTCTATGGAGCAAAAATTTGGGGGAAATGGGTTTAATGCTTCAATTTCAAGCATTTGAGGCTTCAAGATTGCTCTCAAGCATCGGATAAGCAAGCCTTATGGATTATTTTACCAACATTGGACAACCGGGGGCTCTATCAAGCATATGAGATTGATCAAGTCATCTTTAGCCATGTCAAAGGTACTTTTTTTCAATTCTTAATCTCTCTCATTAATCCAATTGCTGAGCTTAATCCATTTGATTGAGAGATTAAAGAATTGAACATTATTCATCAAATTCTCAGCCAACCTTTGCTTGAATCCATCTATTCATGAATGCAATGCTTGCTTTATGCATATTAGTTCCAATCAGTGAATTAGAGGCTTCAATCTGAAATTTCAGCATAATACTTGAATCCTATTGACTGAATCCATTGATTGATGAATTTGTTCACTCTAATCCGATTGATTGGCTGAATTTCTTTTGCCCAAATTGAAATATTGTAAAAGGGTAAGTACTAGCAATCAGTGAGTCACTGAATTGCATCGATAAGACCCTTCTCCTATCTCAATTTTTCTAATCCCAATCAATTGCATCTCATGAAAGACTGAATGAATATTTCTAAAATGCATATCATGCTGATTGCTTAGAACACTAGCCTCTGCCATGTTGATATTCCCACTGAGGAAAAAGGTGGATGCTGGGGGAGATAGTGGGACAAAAGAGAGGTGACCCTCCCTCATTATCGAAGATCCCGAAGGGGTGCAACCAACCGACCCGGGGGGAACTTTGCCCACCTCCCGGTGATTCGGAGTCCATGTAGGGAGCTTGTCATGCCGTTTTTATCCCTCACACAGGTACAACGAGTGGAGGATTGAAGATTGAAGACTTTCCAAGGACTCAAGTACCTACAGGACCAAAACAGGGTAAAACATGAAATTTACAGGTCACTTACAGGGTATTTATAGGTGGTTATAGGTACACCATTCATTGCTGAAGCATAGGTGCAGGTACTACAGGGTACCCACAGGTCCTATATACCCTTTTGCAGGGTTTGGTAGCCATTTGGGGTTATTATCTTGCATTACAGGGTCAAAACAGGGCACTTACAGGTCTGGACAGGGTGCAGGACTGGACAGTTCATACTCTGAAATCCAGCTACAGAATTTTCTATCCTAAACCTGTTATAGCGTGCTATAGCTCATCTCGAAGAGGGCATTCTTAGCTTCGATTCGCACAAAAAAGTTTCGAAATCGGTGTCAAGATTGTGGGAGAGAAGGAAGGAGTCTCACTTGTAGCTTTCTTGCTTGCACAATGGGGGAATACACACAAGGGTGGAGGCTGAAAACAGTTTTCCTCTTCTTAGTTGTGTAAGCCAAAAGAACTCTCATACAAAGAAATAAAAGAACCCTATATATGGGTCTCAAACCAAACTCAACTAACTAAAGTGGCATACTAACTGAGCCATGAACTAGAGTAGATAAGGATAGCTGTCATGTAGCTATTATTCATGGGCGGTGTACCAACCACATCTGCAACTGACAAGTCGGTGACATAAATGGACAACGGTCACCCTGGCATATCACGAGTGGAGCTCGATATCTCAACACTCCCCCTCAAGCTCAATCCCAATTCTTGCACACCAAGCAGGTCTCTGAACTTGCGCAGCTTCTCTGCGCCCAATGCCTTCGTGAATATGTCAGCTCTGATCCTCTATGTTGACATAAACTAGATCAATAAGACCTAGTAAAACCCTCTCCCGCACATAATGATAATGCACCTCAATGTTCTTTGTTATAGCATGATAGACTGGGTTATTTGCCAAGTGTATGCTGCTCATGTTGTCACAATAAATGACAACTGGTCCATCTGTAGGCTGATGCATATCATAAAATAGCTTATGCAACCAAGCTACCTCACATGCAGCCATTGCTGCACCCCTGTACTCAGCCTCTGTGCTTGACAAGGCAACTTTAGGCTGTTTCTTGCTGCTCCAAGTGACCGTAGCACTCCCAAAAGAGAAAATATATCCACTGGTAGATCATCTATCAGAGATACTACAAGCCCAATCAGCATCAGTGTATCCATGCAACTGTATTTGAACCCTAGTCTCATAAAGTAGTCCATACTGCAATGTGGACTTCACATACCTGAGTATGCGTCTAGCCGCATCCAAATGCGGTTTCCTTGGAGCCTGCATAAACTGACTTACCAGTCCAACAACATAGCTCAAATCTGGCCTGGTAATAGTCATATAAATCAAGCTTCCTACTATGCATCTATACATAGTAGGGTCTTCCAGAAGCTCACCTGCATCTGAGCTCAGCTTCACATTTTGCTCCAAAGGAACTGAAATAGGCTTACAGCCTGTTATCCCATATTTGGACAACATGTCCAATCCATACTGCCTCTGCAAGAGCTGTATCCCACTTGGTGATCTAATCACCTCAATGCCCAAGAAATAACGCAGCTCTCCCAAATCCTTCATCTCAAACTTCTGCTTCAATAGCATTTTTACATGAAGGATATCTTCATCACTGTCACCTGTCATAATCAAATCATCAACATAAATGACAAGTAGCATAATATCTTTCTCTGTTTTTCTCACATAAAGTGAGAAGTCTGCCTTGGAAATCTGAAAGCCAATAGTGACAAGATATTGACCTATCTTGTCAGACCATGCTCTAGGTGCTTGCTTCAAGCCATACAATGCTTTCTTCAACCTGCAAACAAACTCAGGATGAACAGCATGCACATAACTTGGTGGCTGCTCCATATAGACCTCTTCTTGCAAATCACCATGCAAGAAGGCATTCTTTACATCCATCTGATGTAAAGACCATTCCTTTGATGCAGCCATAGCAATGATTGCTCTTACGGTTGCCATCCTTGCAACCGGACTGAATGTTTCTTCATAGTCAATGCCATATGTTTATGCATACCCCTTGACTACTAATCTTGCCTTGTATCTATTCACAGAACCATCTGCATTGTGCTTCACCTTATAAACCCACTTACAACCAATTGCATTCTTACCTTTAGGCAAAGGTACCAATTCCCATGTAGCATTTGCTTCCAAGGCATCCATTTCTTCATCCATGGCTTTCTCCCATTTTTCTTTTCCCATGGCTTGCTCAAAAGAAGTGGTTCTAGTTCCTGTATCACTTTGACCATATATGCATAGTGAATGGTTGTAAATCCATCATATTTCAGCCTATCCATTGGATACCTAGCTCTGGTAGACCTGCACAAAGTAGGT
Source organism: Lygodium microphyllum (assembly GCF_053477565.2). Taxonomy (NCBI): domain Eukaryota; kingdom Viridiplantae; phylum Streptophyta; class Polypodiopsida; order Schizaeales; family Lygodiaceae; genus Lygodium; species Lygodium microphyllum. Next base: position 25,934,346 of record NC_141147.1, read on the forward strand.
TCACTCCCAGGTGCTCTCAAAACATCCCTGGTCTTCCTTACTCTAGGTGTAACAATAGAAGGAATACCCAACTCATCATCAATGCTCTGTTCTGAGCCACTGGATTCACCATCCACATAAGAGTGACTTGCATTCACATCCAACATGGGCTGATCTACCTTCTCTTTTCCTTTTCGTGATACCTGAATACCACTATCTACATTGCTTTGAGAAGATTCTCCTGATCTCAATCTGCCTGTCCATGGCGAAGAATGTGAACCACTGCTAGAGGACACTCCAGGTCCACTAATATCTTGTGACTGTTGTTGTGAATTCTGTACATCATTACCATTTTATGCATCTACATGATCAATCACATTTATTGGTTTATACCAGCTACTCATCTCATCAAAAACAACATCTCTGCTCACTGTAAACTTACGAGTAGAAGGGTTATAGCATCTATACCCTTTTTGCTGCAGAGAGTAACCAATAAAGATGCACTTCTCAGCTTTTGGATCCAACTTGGATCTCAACTCATCTGGCACATGTACATAGGCAATGCAACAAAAAATTTTCAAATGAGAAATATCTGGTTTCCTACCAGTATACCTCTCCTCTGGAGTCATTCCATGTATTGCTGTAGTGGGAGTCCTGTTCATTATGTAGACTGCTGTAGCAACTGCTTCAGCCCAATAAAAATCTGGCAAGTCTTTTTCATTAAGCATGGCACGAGATACCTCTTCAATATGCCTGTTTTTCCTTTCTGCAATTCCATTTTGTTGTGGGGTATGACTGCATGAATATTGCTGCTTTATGCCATGCTCTTGCAGGAACCTTGCAAACTCATTTGAGAGGTACTCTCCCCCTCCATCTGACCTTAGGCATTTTATTTGCAGGCATGTTTCTTTTTCAACCATAGCTTTAAGGGTTTTGAAATGCCCAAAAACGTCACTTTTCTTTTTCATAAAATACACCCAAACTTTTCTGCTATAGTCATCAATAACACTGACAAAATAATGACAGCCTCTAAGAGATGCAGCTTTAGTAGTCCACACATCAGAGTGGATTAATTCCAATGACTTCTCACTCTCTTGAACATGTCTAGGAAATGGTTTCCTTGCCCGTTTTCCAAACTGACAGGCTTCACATACCTTATGCATTTCTGCAACCTTGAATTTGGGAAATCCTGCAATAATATTTTGGGCCTGCATTGATTTAAGTCGCTGTACATTAACATGACCAATGCGTTTATGCCAGATATCAATATCTGCAACTACACCGGTCCCATGTGCAAACATTGCTGCACTCAATTCAGACATGTCTGCATCCAATGTAAACATTCTGCCCTTCTTCTTTCCTTTTGCTATCAAGCGACCTTTATTTTTCATATCCTCAACAAAGCATCCATGAGGATTAAATCTGACCTGCAAGCCCTGCTCAACCATTTGATCAACAGAAACCAGATTCTTGGTGATATTCGGGACATGAAATACATTGGATATGTATTGCTTTTTCCCATCCTGCATAGACAAAGGAATTTTTCCAATCTGCACAATAGGATGTGCAGTATCATCACCAGTTTCCACAAATCCTGGTTTTTCCATTTTTCTTGCATCCTTCATCCATTCTGCATGACCTGTCATGTGGTTTGATGCACCTGAGTCAACATACTATACATCATTTCTTTCTTCTGCACTTGTCACAGAATTGTTCATGTGCTGCACCATAAACAAGTGCTCATTTCTGTCATCACCCTGTCTACTAGAAGATGCATAATTCCCTTGTTGCAGTTTTCCATTCATGATGTCATTCTGCTTTTTATAGCAGTCTTTAGCCATATGACCCATTTTACCACAGTAGTAGCATTTAACATTACTGTTTGCATTTTGGCCTCTTTGCCATCCACCACGACCTCTTTGGCTCCCCCTGCCTCTAGAGTTACCACGTCCTCCTCCATAGGACTGGTTTTCTTGAGTTTACTGCATATTCTGATTTCCACCACGGCCTCCAAATCGGCCTCCTCTACCTCTGCCTCTACCTCTTCCAGCATTTGAGTAGAAGACAGCTTCTTTTGAAGTTCCTCCTGAAGAAGATGCACCACCATTTCTCTGCTCCTCAGAAATTAGAAGAGTAATCAACTCCTCAAAATCAGGAAATCTTTCACGGATGGAAATGGATGTTCGGAACTGTGCATAATCCTTTCCTAGACCATTCAAGATCACAGAAACTAAATCATCATCTTCCACTGGCGACCCAATGGAAGCAAGTGCATCTGCAATCTTCTTCACCTTCATGTGGTAGTCATTGATGCTCATATTTTCTCTTTGCACATTGTGCAACTCTTGCTTGAGCTGCATTTTCTTGGCTTGCGTATTTGTGCTATACATTTTTGACAAAGTATCCCATGCCTCCTTTGGCATACTTGCATCTTGAATATGCACAATCATAGAGTCTGAAATGCTGATAGACAGCCAGTATATAACTTTCCTAGCTCTCTCATGCCATGCTTTAAATGCTTGCATTTGTTGTTGATTGGGAACATCAAGAAGAACTGGTTCTTCTTCATTTCCTGCAACAAATTCCCAATATCCTTTTCCCATAAGGAAATTTGTCATTCTAAACTTCCATGCTTGGAAGTTGTTCTTGTCAAGCTTTTTAGTGACAATCTGTGAGAGAGAATCAGACGCCATTACAGAACACTGCAAAAAATTCTGTCACTGTAGAACAGTGGTTGCACAGCATAAAGCTGGGCCTTTTCCTGAGTGCGTGCAAAAAACTTCCGCCTCCAAAACAGGCCCCGAAATGTCCTCAAACCAAAAAAACAGGGTCGTCATGGCCTAAAGCTCTCTCCCGCAGCATATACTGTCCTCTTGCTTCACCGCGAAGGGCGTCTCAACCTGAGACAATGCACTCTTGCAATTTCTAGCTATGCTGCTTGCAGAGATCTACTCCCAAAACAGAAAAAATGAAAGCAACACTGCTCCTCTTACCAGAAAACCATGAGCTTGGCTTACTTTCTTGAGCTCCTTACCACGAACAAGGCTCTGATACCATGTCAAGATTGTGGGAGAGAAGGAAGGAGTCTCACTTGTAGCTTTCTTGCTTGCACAATGGGGGAATACACACAAGGATGGAGGCTGAAAACAGTTTTCCTCTTCTTAGTTGTGTAAGCCAAAAGAACTCTCATACAAAGAAATAGAAGAACCCTATATATGGGTCTCAAACCAAACTCAACTTACTAAAGTGGCATACTAACTGAGCCACGAACTAGAGTAGATAAGGATAGCTGTCATGTAGCTATTATTCACGGGCGGTATACCAACCGCATCTGCAAACTGACAAGTCGGTGATATAAATGTACAATGGTCACCCTGACATATCACGAGTGGAGCTCGATATCTCAACAATCAGAGTTTCCTAGCCAAAGTTATAGCCGTTTTACTGACAGGGGGTACTACAGGACTGCACTAGTATGGCAGGACATAAAGGCAAAAATAAGGTCCAGGAGGATTATGCTCAACAAATCAGGGATTCCATGATGGATAGCACACTTCAAGAGAACCCTGAAGAGCTTCAACAACAAGGAGAAGTTAGTTTACTCAATAATACTTTGTGTGCCCATGAACAAAGACATAGGGAATGACATGAGGCCATCTTGTCAAGAATGGAGCAGATGGTTCAATCTACTGATCAGACCAAGGCTTCTATTGATAAGTTGGTAGAATCCAACGAACAACTCATGGCACAAATCACTAAATTCATGCAGTTGCAAATGGCATCAAAGAAAGTTAATGAGAAGGCTTGTTCAAACAGTGGCCCTTCAGTCCCACTTCAGCCATCTAACCAAAATGGTCATGGAAATGGGATTATTGGAAGAAGAGGCATTCCAAATAGTCAGTATGAAATAGGAGAAGCTTCATAAAGGCATGATGACTATTTGAGCAGTTTGAATGGGGCCAATACTCAAGCTTTTGGACTGCATACTCAAAATTCCAGGGGTACTTTACCAACAGGAAGATTACATAGTAATTCTCAGCTACCTGTTGGAAGATTTCAGTCTCAATTTGGAGGTTCTGTACTTGGAAATCTTGATGAGCCAATTTTGGAATAGCAACCCTTTCATGAAAGAGAGTTCAAGGAAAAAATTGTTTTAGCCAAATTTAATGCCAGTCATCTTCACCATCAGAATTAGAGGAATGGACCTCTAAGATGGAGTCTCACTTTGATATATATCCTAAAACTGATGATATGAAGATTCACTTTGCTTCCTTGCATCTAGAGGGATTTGCCCATACTTGGTGGAGGTATATCAAGAAAGAGATTGTACTTATTGAGAATTGGGAAGCTTTCAAGGCACTTATGGCTGAAGTCTTTGTTTCGCCTCTTGAGAAAGAGAAGCTAGCACGGAGATGGTATGGTTTGGAACAAAGGGGCCTAAGTGTAAGAGAGTATACAAACCAATTCCTCAACTTGACCATGTATGTGGAAAGCATCAGTGATGAGGCCAAGCTTCACAAGTTTATGTATGGTTTGGAGCCATCTTTGTCAAAACTGATGTTATGGCGCAAAATCCTACTTCACTTTTCAAGGCTATTGAGCTTGTAGAGCGCTATGGAAGAAAGTATAGGAAAGAGTCTTCATTTCAGCCAAGTTATGGACAGCTAAGGACTGTTTTAAAGTAGGGACAAGTTGGTAACATTTATGGTAGCAATCATGTGCCTAGTGGAAGCTTACGGGTACCAACTTATCCTCCATTCAATGCTTCTAGGTCTCAAAGTAATTTCAAGACAGCAAACAGTCCAAAGGTTGAATTTAAGCAGGGTGACAACAAGCCTAAGTCCACTTCAACTAATATAAATCCCAAATCTATTCCCATGGATCTTTACAAGGAAAGGAAGGACAAGGGCTTATGCTTCAAGTGTGGAGAAAAGTATACACATGATCATGCTTCAAAGTGTGTATACAAAAATGTCAAGCCAAAGCTTCAGAGTATGCTAGTTTTTGAGGACTTTGAAGATGACATAGATGAAGCTAATGCAGTGGCAATCAATGCTGAAAATGAAGATTTTGAGGAGGACGTTGGACATGAGTACTTTTATGATCCAGCCGACTCTTTTCCTTTTGATCCAGGTGGAAATGCTCCATTTGACCCTGGTGGATCTTGTGATAAGTCGCTTGCTGCCACTAATTGTTCTATCTCTATGGATGCTTGGACAGGATCTAAGAGCCCTAATACACTTCGTATGAAGGGAAGCATATGTGGAAAGCCATTGTTCATCCTGATAGACAGTGGCAGTACTCACAGTTTTGTCAATAAGTCCATCATGGACAAGTTAAATTGTGTTCCCACAGACTTACAGCAGCCTATTAGAGTACAAGTGGCTAATGGTGAAGAGGAAATCAGCACACAGATTTTCCCACAGGTTTCTTTGCAGTTGGCTGAAAATTTTGAAGCCAAAGTAAACCTGATCACTTTGGAAATGGGGCCCATAGATATTGTACTTGGTTGTGATTGGTTGATGACATTAGGCAGGATCACTATGGATTTCTCACAGTTATATATGGATTTTATCTCCAATGGACAGCTCATCCATTTACAGGGAATTCCTAGTAGATCTGTTTTTCAGCTTATTACCATTCAACAACTCAAAAGAGAGTACAAGAAGCGCTCACAAATATTTGTTTTGCATTTGAACAAAGAAACACAAAATCAGCCCGATAATTCAGCAAACCATCCAACCGTGACAGCTCTTCTTGAGAAGTATAGAGATTTGTTTGAAGTACCTACTTCATTGCCTCCTAAGAGAGCGGTGGATCACCCCATTGATTTGGAGCCCAACTCAAAGACAATCAATAAGCCACCTTATAGATTATCAAAATGTGAACGAGAGAAAGTAGCCAAGCAAATCAAAGAGCTTCTTGAAATGGGATTTATTGAACCAAGTTCTTTACCTTATGCATCTCCAGTCCTGTTAGTCAAAAAGAAAGATGGATCTTTCAGAATGTGCATTGACTACAGGGATCTCAATAAGATAACAGTGAAGAACATGTATCCTATACCCAAGATTGATGATTTGCTTGATGAACTTAAGGGGGCTCGATTCTTCACGAAGATTGATTTGAGATCAGGGTATCATCAGGTTCGCATGCGAGAGGGTGATGAAGTCAAGACTGCTTTTAGGACTGATCATGGGCTATATCATTTCTTGGTGATGCCATTTGGGCTTACAAACACTCCAGCTGCCTTTCAAAGCCTGATGAATAAGATCTCGCAACCTTTCCTCTTTCAGTTTGTCTTGGTGTTCTTTGATGACATTTTGATCTATAGCAAGACTTTACAGGATCACTTGGCACATATGAGGAAGGTTTTTGATGTGTTGAGACATCATAGGCTTTTTGCTAAGGAGAAGAAGTGCTCTTTCATGCAGACTGAAGTGGAATACTTGGGACATATAGTCAGTGAAAAAGGAATATAGGCTGATCCCAAGAAGGTGTAATGCATAAGAGATTGGTCAACGCCTATTACTACTACCTCTCTTAGAGGATTTCTTGGTCTATCTTCATTCTATCGCCGATTTATAAAGCATTATGCGGCAATTGCAGCTCCTTTGACTGACAGGTTGAAGAAGGAGGCTTTCTTTTGGGATGTTCTTGCAGATAGTAGCTTCAACCAGTTAAAGGAACTACTTACTTCTGCTCCTATCTTAGTATGCCCGGATTTCTCCAAAGAGTTTACTATACAGTGTGATGCTAGTGGCCGTGGCATTGGGGCTATTTTGCTTCAGGAGCATGGAGTAATTGCATTTGAGAGCTGTAAGCTTACAGATAAGGAGATGGCCATGAATGTTTATGACCAGGAGATGTTGGCTATCCTGCATGCAATCAAGAAATGGCACTATTACTTATATGGCAGCCGATTCAGAGTACATAGTGATCACCGGGTACTCAAGTATTTCCTTACTCAGTCAAATCTCACTCCAAAGCAACGTTGATGGGTAGCTACATTACAGAATTATGACTTTGACATCACTCATACAAGGGGCAAAGATAACATAGTGGCTGATTCTCTTTCTCGTATGTGGGCCTGCAAAGTGTTAGCCATGACAGAACTACATAATGATTGGATTGAAGAACTACAGGAGGCCTATCTTTTAGATGAGGAATTCAGCCAAATCTTTCAGAAATTACAGCAAGGTCTTATGGAAGAAAACTTGCATTACCAGCTTAAAAATGGTCTTATTTGGTGGAAAGGCAAGATTGTTATTCCCTCTACTTCTTCTTTTAAGCGGAAAATTATGGAGGAGTTACATTCTTCGCCTTTAGCTGGACACTTGGGAGTTTTCAAGACTTACGACAGGATCAACAAAAGTTTTTATTGGAAAGGACTGTAGAAAGATGTCAAGGACTTCGTTATGAAGTGTATGCCTTGTCAGCAAAATAATGATAGCACCCATAAGCCAGGAGGTTTGTTACAGCCATTGCCTATTCCTACGGGTAAATGGACTCATATTACTATGGACTTTATCATTGGCTTACCTACTACTAAGAAGGGGTGGAATAGTATTTATGTGGTGGTTGATAGACTCACCAAAGCAGCTCATTTTATCCCAACAAAAATTCAGTTTACTGCTTCTCAAGTGGCAAAACAAGTTTATGGAGCATATTTTTAGACTACATGGATTACCGCAGGTGATTGTCCATGATAGGGACTCAAAGTTTATGAGTAACTTCTGGCAAGCAGTATTTACATCTATGGGCACTAAGTTGGCTCCATCTACGGCTTACCATCCTCAAATTGATGGACAGACAGAGAGAGTTAATAAATGGTTGGAGACTTATCTTCGCCATTTTTGCTATGATGTCCAAACCTCATGGGATTCTTGGTTACACCTGGCTGAGTTTGCTTACAACAATTCCACTCATGTGAGTATAGGAGTTTCACCCTTTGAGGCTTTGTATGGTTACAAGGTGCCCTTACCTACAATCATCTTTAATGAAAAGATCAATCCTCATGGGAAGGAGGAGTTGGAAAGAATGCAGACCCTTCTTCAGTAATGCAAGATGAATCTAAGGAAGGCTCAAGATCAAATGAAGATGTATGCTGATGAGAAGAGGAGGCCTTTAGAGTTCCAAGAAGGAGAGCTGGTTTTGTTGAAGGTGCCCAAATCCAAGTACTCTACGTTAAAAGATGGATCCAGTAATAAGCTTGCCCACAGGTTTTATGGCCCTTACAGGATCCTTAAGCGGATTGGAGATTTGGCATACAAACTAGAGCTTCCCTCTTCTACAAAGATTCATAATGTCTTCCATGTTAGTCAGCTCAAACCCTATTAAGGTGATCCAGTGGATATAGTTGATGAGATACCACCTATTGATGAAGATGGTCTTGTTCAGTACATCCCAGAGGTTGTTATAGGTCAGCGTGAAAAGAAGCTTCGATCACGTTCTATTGTGGAATATTTGATCAAATGGAGAGGTTTACCATCCGAAGAGGCTTCTTGGAGACCTGATTCTATATTGGATGAGTATCCATACTTGAGGGAGACATTGGTGGCTGAAGCCTATTGCTTATGGAGCTAGTATTGATGCAGACTGGTTCGGGACAACACGTTGTTTTAGAACAATTTTTATCGTACCTAATTTTTAGAATTAAGCTATCTATATGGGCTTAAAGTACTCTTCAAGAGCTTCGTTTTGATATATGGTACATCTCATTTGGACACTTTTATCAAAAGTTATGGCAGATTTGGTCCAGCAGGGACTGTTTATTCAGCAAGCTGTCTACTTTGTTCTGGGACTATTTGTTGAAGACTTTATGGCTCCATTTGCTTCTGAAGTATTTCAAATCATGTATATAGTTGGGCCTTACTTCCATTCTTCAAATTCAGCTCTTGTAATGGTAATTCTTCATTCATTTCCCATTTGTAAAGCTGTAAAACAGAGTAGTACTCTATTCTATCCATCTCCTTTCTAGTTGTTTCTAGGTTTGTTTTTGAGGACAAAAACTTTTGGGAAGGGATGGATTGTAAGAAGCTGGGAATAACAAATAAGTGTTAATAATGTTGATATTATGCCATGTCACACTGACATTGGTATAAAAGGAGAGAAGATGTAAATTTTCACATCTTTTTGACACATTAATATAATTACAGACTTTCTCTCCCTTCTTGCTCACAGCTTCTATGGCTTTCCCTTCTTTCTTGTCTTTCTCTCTCTAAATCTAGTCTTTCTCTCTCCTCGTCACTCTTATTCTTTCTCTTCCTGCAGTCTTTCTCTCTCCTCTGCAGTCTCCTCTCTCCTCTTTCTCTCTCCTTGGTTCTCTCTCTGACAGATGAAGGTTTAGAAGGCCACAAACTTGCAAAATTCAAGAATGAAGCAGCACCCACACCTTCAACGAGAGCCATCATCTTCAATGTCCCTATTTTATGGCTCTCAACAATCAACCTTCTAAACTCAATCTAATCTTTCCAACAAGTATTCATAACTTGGCTATGTTATTTTGAAAGTGTCCTGAGAAAGCCCAAGAAGATCCAATGTAGTTGATGCCTTGATATATGTCTTGAACTATCAACAACCCCTTGAATTCCACTATGAGTGCCATTCTCCATACCTCTTATCTTGTTTACACATGTATATGATAGAGATAACTTGAGCTTCCATTATGGTCACGTTAGTAGTAGTCAAGGAATTATGACTCAAGGAGTAGATTTAGGGTCTTGTGCTTATTTCAAGCTCTATGTGATGGAAGCCAAAGATGACATCAGATTGTATCGCCATATTAGGATATGACGACAGGGTGACTATTTCAATGTTTTCCTAGCGTTTCCATCTTCTTTATTCCATAAAGCTCCTACCTTTTGCAATGCCTGCTTCATGAGACCGTGTGTCTTCTTGCAATCGAGCACACATAGCTTTGACAACACTAGTTTGTTGATGCTCATAGGTGGAACAGAAATTGGCTAAAACTAAGCCCTAGTAGTTACCATTGGGGGGTACGATCTACTCAATCCTACTCGATATCTAGGCATATGATAAATATTTTTTAAGAAATTCCTTAGATCTACATATAGACAAAAATATCAAATGTAAGTAGTAACCGAAAAATTCTTTTAAAAAATTCTTTTATTATTTAAGCAAGAATAAAAAAATTTCAATATTTTTAATATCACCACACTTAATAATTTAAGTAATCGTATTAATAAAAAATAGACATTCTAGTATTTAGTCTTTTAATAAAATTTTCAAATATCACTCAGCTAGTATTATATGTTTGTAGGAAAACTCTACCAAGGGAAAATATTTAATCCATCTCTTGGGCTCCTTGTTGCAATAGGCTCTCAGTATGTCTTCTAGCACTTGATTGGCCCTTTCAATTTGCCCATCAGTTTGAGGATGATAAGCGATATTGAAATAGAGTTGCGTGCAAATGGCTTGAAAGATGTGATCTATAACAAGAATGAATCTTCTTCCAATAAAATAGTGATGCCACAATTTCATGGCATGAAGGACCACTAAAAGATCAAGGTCATGTGTAGTATAATTCTTCTCGTAAAGCTTAAGCATGCCAGAAGTATACACCACTAGATGTTATTCTTGAGTAAGAACACATCCTAGTGTCATTATCCTATCGGTAATAATGACCTCAAACTCCTTTGTAAAATCTAGTAGTTTTAAGACGGGGTAGTAGTTGGACTTTGCTTCACAACTTATCAAAGCTCTCTTTTGTGATTCCCATGTAATGTTTGTTTACTTTTTAAGCAGTTCAGTGAGGGGTGATGCTATCCCAAAAGACATTATGGTGAATTCATAATGGCCATACATGGTGTTGAAAACTATCTTTAGTATGACTTCATCTTTTATCTAGATTTGATAATATCCAAAACTTAAATCAATCTTAGAAAGGACTAAAACCCCTTGCAATTCATCTAGTAGATCATCAATCTAGGAAATGGGATATTTATTCTTAATGGTGACTTGACTTCATTCCTTGTAATAATCGATGCATAGTCTAGGGGTTTCATCCTTCTTCTTCTAGGATAGAACAAGAGCACCCCAATGAGAGTTTCTAGGATGATTAAATCCTTGAATAAGCAACCATTTTAACTACTCCTTCAATTCAAATACTTTGGAAATTGACATTTTATAGAGCCTTCTTGCTATTTCTTTGGCCACATGGCAACATCCCTTTCAGGAGGTAACTCTATTAGCTCCTTAAAAAAACATCAAAGAACTCATTTAACTATGAAGTCCTATCTTAATCCTTGGTATCCTCAACATTGGTGAGTTTGACTAGGTAAGCAAGAAGATCTTAGGTTTGCAAGACTTTCCTTGTGATTGGACTATCTTTTTGCGAATAGATTTTTAAATATGGCACGACCTTCCTCAGAGTGTATGTTTGTTTTATTGGGTGCTAATTAGTCCCTTTCTAACATGCAATCATAAATCCCTAAGGGCATAACTTGAAAATTTGTTGTTCTAGTCTCTTCCCCTAGTTTAAATTGGACATTGCTAATGGATTGAGTTGACATTGTTTCCCTGACATTGGCTAGTTCCATAATGAGTTTTCTAGAGGGTGTGGGATTTAACTTCAGGCTTTTTGTACATATAGAAAAATAAATGAATGTATAGCTCCACAGTCGATCAAGATTTGAAAGGGAATACCTTGCTATTCAGCTCGAATTTGGATGACAAAAAATTACCACCCAATGTCATGGTTGTTAATTGAAGCATGAATAGATCCTCTTTTGACTTCCTCATTGAGAGATGGATCCATCTCATCACTTATGACGGCATAAGCATGAGCTCCAGCTCCAACCCTTGATCCTTGGTCTGCTTCTGATCTAGCCCTTAGCCCATCTACGTAATGGATATGTGAGGCACATATTTTTGTGTTGTAACAAACCTAGAATAATAGCTTTTAAGAGTTAGCTCTTCCTACTTAAGGTTGAAGAACTCATTCATTTTTTGAGTTTGATAGGTAGGAGAAAGATATCTACCTTGATTTGGCTCCATGTCATAGTGGATTCTAAGATAGCCTTGTTACGACACCATTATTTCCACCATTGCCATGCTTCTCTTGTAAGTCTTAGTCCAACGATCATTGCTTGATTTAGTAGACTCATTCCAAAAGTAGAGAAATAATCCTCCATATGTCTGATCTAGGTTTCTACACCTATTTCTACCCTCTTTTCTTTGTTATTAAATTAAAGTGATTTGACTTGTTTGAGTGGAAATTTCATTTCCTTCTCTTTTGATAGGTAAATGATGGTTCAAACAACTGTTGAGGATATTCTAATCAAAGAAACCTAAAATAATATCAATATATTTTACCTTCATAAGCATTCAATTAACTCGATTACTCTCAAGATCATCACTTCCATAAGCATGAGCTTCATTTAATACTATGAGTTTTCTATTTTCAAGTTTGATAACTATTTTAGTGCTTGATAAAGTAATCATCCTTGCATTTTTTTTACATTATTCCATCCCTTTATCCTATCCATGCATAGAATCAATCTTGCGATGATGCACAATCCATTTTCTTTCTAGGATTGATTCCAAAGACACAACCTATTGGCAGGTTGATAAACCTTTAGTAAATTCTTTTAATGATTATTGTCAATACATTATTATGATTATAACACTTATTATGCTCTGATACCACATCTGACACATGCACCGCCTGATTACAAAAGATAATATTTGGTAATCATCCAGGGTTTGTCTATCCTAGTTGTTGCCATCTATACGCCACATGAATAATTGGACTTTGGTTTGACTGGGAGACCCTAAGTCTACCTAGTTATGATCCACTTTGCCTTGACTCACAAGAAATAACCTAAAGATTTCTACAAGATGAAACAATCTATGTTTAGTTTTTGTCATGATATTTTTGTATGAGAAAAACACCCAACTTATCTGGTCTACACAGCCATCGATCGTCTTCTATTGAGAAAAGATGATCACAATCTTTTCATTTACATCTGGGGTTTTTTAAGAATTTTCTAAACAAAGTATGCTAACACACTATTCGACATATACAAGTAGTTTTATTTCTTATCCTTTAATATTGGGTTCATTTCATGTCTTTGTTAGGAATAATAGGAATATAACAAAAACAATCCTTTCAAAATAATTGCACTATTACTTAATAATCATTACATTGGCTTCCTACTCATAGAGCTAGATACAAAAATGTACTCTCTTTCTTAGAGTGATAAATCATCCCATAATTTTCAAGCTCGTGATACTCACTGCATCTTACATGTATGGATTTCTTCTCTATTTTATGGGGCAAACTACGTGATTACCCTTTTTCAATCAAAGCCCCTTGGTTACATGTTGCCATAGGAGGGAATCTTTTGTATGAGATCTTCCTACCTAAATGTTGGTCCAATGCTCATAGGCGGAACAAAAAAATGGCTCAAACTGAGCCCTAGAAGTTGCCTTAGAAGGGGTACAATCTACTTAATCTTGCCCAATATCTAAGCATAGGTAAAATATATTTTTATAAATTTCTTGGATATACATTTACACAAAAATATCCAATATAAGTAGTAACCAAATAATCCTTCTCTAATAGTATTTTATTATTTAAATGAGAATTTTTAAACATTTTTAATATGATTGCACTTACTAATTTAAGTGGTTATATCCATCAAATATTTTTTAAATATTTTCAATATAATGGCACTTACTAATTTAAGTGGTTGTATCAATCAAATAAAAAATCCAGTATCGTGTCTTTTTTTAAATTTTCCAAACATCACTCAACTAGAATTATATGCATTTTCATCATATGCGACTAAATGCAATCATTCCAGTTTAATCTCTAGAATGCTAGAATAATTTCAATGTATTGGGTTAATATATCAATTTATCTTTTGAAATTTATTCCCTTGTCTATGAGAGGAGTAATCTATAACATTCTTATGTCAATTTTGATGTACCAATGAGTTTTTATCAAATAATAATAATTTAAGATATGCATTAAAAATTTAATAAATTATGTGTGTATTATTTTTAATGTTAAGCTCACGCTTTTTGCAAGAATGCTAACATCTTGAATTTTTCTACATTATTGGTATGTAAGTGTAAATGGTATTTAATCATTAACCTTTTATAAATATGATTTTAAAAATACACTATGTTTTGAATAAATCTTATATTTTAAAAAAGATATATTTGTAAATAAAATGATTATTATTTTGTAAGTCAAATTAATCATATATTTGAGGTTATTTTTGAAACTTAAAACTTATCAATTACATGTAGTCTACTAATTTACTATCCTATAATTGATTTTTTAATAATAAAGTTGATGCCATTATTTTTGTACAAATACTCAAATGAAAGAATACTTAATTTTGAGAGTTGGAACGGAGAGTGTCATTCGCTACCATGCCCCCTTGCTAAATATTGTTGATGATGGACCCACTACGTTGGAGGGCTTTACCTCATTCAACATGTTAACCTTCTTACTAGGGGCACATTGGATGGAGAGAGAAGTATGAGATAAACAAGGCGCATAGAATGAGAAAAAAAATGGATAGGATGAAATAAAGATAACTATAAAAGATGATGGATAGAATTATGGCATAGCAAAAATTTACGTTAATAAATTCAAGCTTTGCCTTATTACTCTTTCTTACATATGCTCATCTCTTATGGCATCTCTCTCCCTAATATTACTCAGCTCTCAATTATTTATTCCCTCCAATGTGGCATAAAGAGAGTAAAAGGTCTATTAGAATTTAATACAAAAATCCATGTGTCAATTAGAATATGATTAGAATAAAACAACCTCATAAATAGCGGGTTGGGATTCTCCTTATGCCATAGAATTTCTATGTCATCTTCTAGCAAGAGGAGACTAAAAGATCTGATTGTCATTAAGTAAAAAATACATGTGTCACTTGGAGGGAAAGGGGTATCTTTATTTAATGAAAGATCATTTAATGAATCTAAAAAAAGAGAGGGAGGAGAACCTTTTAATATAGAGATAATTAATAATGAATTTTTTGGGGAGGGGAGAAAGGGGAAAGATGATGGTGATGGGGGTGAGTGGTAGATGAGGTGGGGGGGGAGATTTTTTATGAACCTTATTATTTACACTTATTCCTATGTGCTTTGTGTTATTTGTTCTTGCTCTCATGTGCATGCTTTGCATATAGTTTTTTGTTTCCTCTTTATCTTTTATATATTTTTTACTTCTTAGAGGTGATTTTTATCCAGGTTTAGGAGGGGAGTTCTATGTAAAAGGGTATGTGTAGTTTCTCTTTTTTTAAAAAAATTATGTATTATATAATATTTTATTTTAAATCATTATATTATTAAATCCTTATATTCACACAGTTCCTATGAGAATCCATACACATACATTACTTACGGAACTTAATTTTGATATTCATCATTAGATGGGGTGAAGAACTAATGAATGTTTCAAAAAGAAATCCCAATGGCAAAATTGAGGGGTGGAAGAAATATAATTTTTTAGAGAGAGAGAGAGAGAGAGAGAGAGAGAGAGAGAGAGAGAGAGAGAGAGAGAGAGAGAGAGAGAGAGAGAGAACAAAAAATGCTTATTCATTGATAAGATGACATCATTACATCTTGCTTCCACTCAGGTTCTATCTTTCAACTGGTATCAGATTCAACCATTCAAGAAGCTCCTTCTTTGTTTGCTTCAACTTGGATTTAAAGCTTTAGCTCCAGGAATCATGGCAACAATTGTTTCTTCCTCTTATTGTATGTATTGAGTCTTCCCTTCTCCCAACTTGTTCGAGCTTGCTCCTCTGGCTTGTCAAGGAGCTTCCTAGGGCTTAGTTGTGAGTGCTTATTGAGTTGAGAAGAGAACATTATATCCATTTTGAGTGGATATAGAGCATGCTACTGAAGTTGTGAACAGTTATGGTAACTTGATCCCATCATTGTCTATTCTTTATTCTTTTAGTGACAATTGAATATGGGAAGGCAAGACATATATTGTGACCAAAGGAGTTCCCACATATAGCATCTCTATCTCTTACTCTCTTGCTCTCTTACTTCGTCTACCATAACTCTTGCTTTGCTCTTTCTTTCGCTCGTGTACTTTCACTCGTGCTCTACCTTTGAGCATTGCTGCTGGTAATCAACAAAATAAGTTAAATTAACAACCTAGTGACATGTAGTTTTTGGGAGACTATGATAATTCTAGAGGCATGGAAAGCTCTAGTGCAAGCCTGTGGATGGCATAACAAATATTCTAGCAATTTTGGTATTGTTTGCCATTACTGTAGAAGAAAAAATCATATTGCGCCCCATTGATTTAATCAAAAGGACAACATGCACAATGACAATTCATAGCAAGGAAACTATACATTATCTTCAAGACAAAATGATGATAACAATAAGTGTTTATTTGTCATGTAGCATATGATAAATGCTATTATAGAAAGGGAGGCATGCAATGATATATGATATGTTGATTCAGATGCATCTAATCATATCACTAGCCATGCTAAATGGTTCAAAGAGAGGCAAGATTTACAAAGTCCAAATGATTCATATCATCCAATTTCATATGTTGGAAAAGTTTCCTTATCCTTACATGTGATGATCAAACAATGTGTTTATGAGATGTTTTACATATGCCATCCATCACAATGAATTTGATATCTATTGGTCAAATAGTAGAGAAAACCCTACATATTAGATTTAATACTAAGGGTTGTTTTGTTAAAAACTTTAAGAATACGTGTAGATTTATTGCAAAATGAAGTAGAGTAATCTTGATATTGGAATCCTTGCTATAAATGATACTATGTATGTTAAAGACAAAGATATGGTTGGAGACATTGAAATATGGCAAAAACATATTGGATATACAAATTAAAAAAGGTTTAAATTAATGCAATCCGAAGGGTTGGTTATAGATTTACCTACATTTACAGTTGTAGTATTACATAAACTTTGTGAAGCATGTTAGTTTGGGAAGTAGCAAGGCAACCATTTTCACATGATAAAGATGTAAGATGGAATATACTTGATGTTATGCATAAAGATGTTTGGGGGCCTACCTAGAATATATCTAGAATTAGTGGTAGTAAGTATTTTGTTATATTCATTGATGATTGCTCATAAGAGTAAAGTGTTTTTGAGCACTTCAAAACTTTCAAGGCTGTTGTTGAAACATAAATAAGCTTGAAAGTTAAGTACTTGAGGTTAGATGGAGGATAGAATAACTCTATAATTTGTTTATTGATTTTTTGAGGTCTCATGGGATAAAGCAATAGTTTACATACAAATTTATCCCACAACAAATTGGGATTGTAGAAAGAGAAAATAGTCATACCGTAGAAGTTGCACGAGCATTGATATCTGAAAAAAATATGCCCAACTATTTTGGTTTGAGGCTCTTCATGTAATTATATATATGATGAACAAGTCTCCCACACTTGTAGTTCATGGTATGACTCCTAAGAATATTTTACAAGCAAGAACCTTGATGTATTCACACTTGAAAGGGTTTGGTTGTATTGCATATGTTCATGTGCATGATGAGTTAAAGAAGAAATTGGATCCAAGGATAAGAAATATGTTTTCATTGAATATTCTACTAGGCAGAAAGGGTATTGTTATTATAACTCTATTAATGATGAGTTTGGAATCAAGAGGGATATTATTTTTCATGAGATGAGTAGTTGGTATGCATCTAGTGGAGATGCATTGGATGATATTGATGATCATGATAACCATGTGTAGACAAAAAAGTAAAAATTACACATGCTTATTAGTGGACCAAATACATCATTTGATAGTAGATCTATAGTCAAATCCTTGGTCTGGTAGACTATGGAGCAGCCCCATATCTTCAAGTTCATCTACTAGTATTACAAGTAATGACAAAGGAAAGAAGAAAATGTTAGATGTAAATAACGCATCTATCAGTCATGACAAAGAGAAAAAGAAAGTGTCAAATGGAAATAATTCATCTACTAGTCATGTAGTACTTGATGGAGACTCTAATGGCTTAAAGAGCTTACATGATGAGCTTGGTATTCCTTCAATAAGGACACCAGGTATACAAAGAGCACATGGTAATGTAAAGGCTCCATTGAGTGATCTAGTAGCACATATGTCTAGTAGGATGAGATATCCTATTAGAAGATTTAGTTTTGAGGGTTATGTAACTCACCATTATGCTTATATAGTAAAAGTAATTGAACATGTTGAGCCCACTTATTTGAGAAGGCTATTGGTCATGCTTATTGGGATATATTAATGGATGAGAAGATGGATACACTAGAGGCCACTATGACTTGGGAGTTTATAACAGTTGCCCAAGGATAAGAAAGTTATTGGTTGTAAGTGGGTCTATAAAATAGAGCATAGTACATATTTTTCTATGAGTAGGTATAAGGCTAGGCTCATTGCAAAAGGCTATATGCAAACATATGACATAGATTATGAAGAGACATTCTATCTAGTTGCTAGGAGGGCAACTGTCAAATATGTGATTGCTTTGACAATAGTAAAAACTGTGAAATTTATAGCAAATGGATGTGAAGAATTCCTTCTTGCATGTTTTTTTGCAAGAAGAGGTGTATATAAAGCAGCCAGTAAGTTATATGGATTCAAAGCATTCCATACATGTGTACAGGTTAAAGAAGGAGATCTATGGGCTAAAACAAGCACCTAGATCTTGGTTTGACAAGATCGGAGAGTATCTTGTCAACATTAGGCTTTTATGTTTCAGATACAAATCACACACTTTATGTGAGGAAGGGTAATGTAGGTTTGGTTGTCATAGTCATCTATGTGGATGACTTGATTATTACAAATGATAGTGACAATAGGATTGTTAATATAGGGGCCTTTTGAAACAAAAGTTTTAGATAAAAGATCTAGGTGAGCTAAGATATTTCCTTGGCATTAAGATGATCAAATATGCAAATGATATATAGCTATCCTAAGGGCAATATGGCTTGGATATGTTAACCATGGTATTCATAGCATGTAAGCCTCTTTCAATCCCATTGGAGAAAAATGTAAAGTTGAGTGCTAGGTTAGGGATAAGATAGAAGACCCTTCTATGTTTAAGAAGATACTAGGGAGTTTGACCAATATGACAATCACAAGGCCAGACCTAACATATGTTGTCGGATTTATGGGTTAGTTTATGTAGGTACCTAAGATGCCTCATTTGGATGCAACCAGATGCATATTGAGGTATATGAATTCCACCTTGCATTATGGGCTTTTTTATGAGACAGGTAAGGATGTATAATTGTTTGACACACACATAAAAATCGGGCTAGTAGCATATCTGATAGAATATATATCAATGGATTTATGTTTTCCATTGGTAGTGTAGTAATTACTTGAAATAGCATAAAGTAACCAATGGTTGCTTTATCAAGTACAAAAGTTGAGTGTAGAGGTGCTACTATGGCGGAATGGAAGTGTTATGGCTAC
Source organism: Lygodium microphyllum (assembly GCF_053477565.2). Classification (NCBI taxonomy): domain Eukaryota; kingdom Viridiplantae; phylum Streptophyta; class Polypodiopsida; order Schizaeales; family Lygodiaceae; genus Lygodium; species Lygodium microphyllum. The sequence continues at coordinate 25,953,780 of NC_141147.1, forward strand.
AAATATTATTGGGTAATTTGGATGTTTAAGGAGATGGTCCAATTTTCATTCATTGTGACAACATGAGTAGTATACATTTAGCTAGGAACCTAGTGTTCCATGCTAGGACAAAACGCATTGAGATGCATTGCCATTTTGTGAGAAAAAAGGTGTTTGTTAGAGAGATAAGCTTGGTATATGCTAGCTTACAAGATCACATAGCTAACATTTTCACCAAGTCGTTGAGTATAGAGAAGATTCAAAAATTGTGAAACTTACTTGGACTTGTAGAGATGTAGTTGAGCTTGAGGGAAAGTGTTGAGATGGTAAGCTCAACATGTGTAGATATTGATAGACCACTTGGTTAGATAGGTCCCCACATCTACACTTAGCATATTGGTGGTCATTATGATCCTCACATGACCAATAACTTATCACTAATTATATTGAATTAGTTACACCTACCTATAATTGGTATAATTATAGTACTGATCAATTTAGTATAGCCAGTTATACACTCTTTGACTTAGTACGTCACTTTCCTTTATATTATATCTTATCTATACTTTGTGTAATTGCATTGTGTATGGAAGAAGAAGAAAAAAAACTAGCAAAAAAATATTTTGGGCTCTATATCTCCTCTTGTGTTCTTGAGTGAGCTTCCTCTTGATGTGTGTATTATGTGTGTTTGATGCAATAGCTCAAGCAAGACCCCCCACCACGTGAGTTGAGTGACAGAGTTGTAGAATATGCATGGCCTAGAAAACCTCTCTCATATGCATATCTATGAGTATTTTCAAGTGAGGCATTCTATCATATTCCTAAAGACAAACGTAACAAGTTGGATCCAAAGTCCATCAAATGTATCTTTCTTGGATATGGTGATGCGAATAAGATAGGCTATCATTTTTGGGATTTGCAAGTTGGGAAGGTAATCTGTAGCCATAACATTATGTTTCTTAAGAGAAAAACGTATAACCAAGTAGAGCCAATGATTGAAGTGCATATGGAGAAGCCTCCTATTACTATACAAGTAATCTAAGTGAGGCTATATGTAGTTGATGATATAGTGGCCCAGGATTTACCTCTGTTGTGCAGGATCATGATATTGGATAGAGAGGAAAGGACGTCTAGGACCTCTAGCCGGTCTTGAGATACTCTACTAGTGCCTCACATCCTCCTTATCATTATGAGTACTCTATGCATTACATCATGGTGATAAATTCTAGTGAGTCTCTTACTTATAGGGAGACTATGCATAGAGATGATTGTCACTCTTGGGAGAGGCCATAAACTCTGACTTTGATTCACTATAGAAGAACCAATATGGGATTTGATTCTATTGCCCAGTGGAAAACATGCATTGCCAAGCAAGTAGTTATATAAGTTAAAGAGTATCCCTAGTCGCCCTAAGCCAGCATATAAGGCATGTTTGGTTGCTCAAGATTTTGAATAGGAAAAGGGAGTTTAGTTTCATGAGATATTTTCCATTGTGATTAAGACAACAACCCTTCGCTTGGCTTTGGCCTTGGTTACAGAAAGGATCTAGACTTACACTAGATAGATATTAAGATCTTGGGGAAGTTACTTATAAATATATCTGTGCATCGCGTGGATTCAAAATAAGGTATATTTTTAAAATACCAATTTTATACATTTTTTACATACAGAAATGTGTAATATAAAAGTGTTATTTACCAATTGAATAGAAAAGGGTTATGTTTTATTCATGAAAAATTTTACATATAAGGATATTTATAAATAGGCCTTGAATGCACATGATGTAGAGGATATACATATAGTAACTTCCCTGAGATTAGGATTAGATTTCTTACATCGGTATCTGCATGAGGATATCTATATATAGCAACCTAAGGGCTTTGTGAAAAAGGACATAGTACACCTAGTGTACAAGTTGAGAAAGAGTATTTATGGACTCTAAGTAGACACCTAGAGAGTGGTATCATAAGTTTGATACCTTTATGCATTCATAGGGTTATTTTGACAGTGATATGGATCTGTGTAGAAGGCTTGTGATGGTAGCCTTATCATTTTGATACTATATGTTGGTGACATGCTGCTTTCTTTGAGAATACTCATGATGAGCTATATACTTTGAAGAATTAGCTCAAGAAGAGCTTTGAGATGAATGACATGGGGCATGTCTACTTGGTATGCATATTACATGCAATCACTAAGGGAGTCCTCTACTTGTCATAGAAGGAGTAGATTCACAAAGTACTTGAGTGGTTCCATATGTAGGGTGGCACGGGGGATTCACTAGTAGTAATAAGGAGACGTCACATGCGTGCAAGAAATATATGAAAATACCCCTTATCTATCCCTTATTTATGGGACCTTACCTTATAAAATGTACCTTCCTTCCCTTAAATAACCCCCCTCCCTTACACTCACGTGGTACCATATGGTAAACCCTAGTAGACCCCTTGGGTAGGGTGGTAAGCTAATTGGCAAGACTTTATCTTCCCATGTGAAGGTGAGTTAGATTGATTGCTCCCAATCAAATGATGAGAAGTTGGGATGGCCAAGATCTTGTATGCATCTATAGTAGGTAGCTTATGTATTCCATGATAGCCACTAGACCTAACATAGCATTTGTAGTGGGAGTTGTAACTCCTTATATAGCAATACCTCCCAAGTGCAATTGGGACATCATAAAGGGTATTATGAGATACCTTAAGGGTAGTACAGACTTATACCTTTGCTATGTCAACTAGGACATTAGATTCTTGAGTTACACTAACTTTGTTTATTCATGATATGCAATAGTATGAAGTTCATCTCTCCAACTATGTCTTTATCTTTGCTGGAGGTACTATTTCTTATATGTCTAGGGTGAAAAAATGCACTACCTTGTCTACTACCAAGGCTGAGTACATTATAGCCACATTGAGGCCTGCAAAGAGGCCCTTTGGTTAAGTCAATTGATTGCAAACTTTGGTACTACATATATGACTCCTACATTGCATTCAGACTCTGAGTGCCATCCAGTTGGCATGTAATTCGATCTTTCGTACAAAGACCAAGCATATTGACGCCTATTACCACTTTATCATAGAGGTGGTTGAGGACAGGAAGATAGAGCTTGTTAAGATCTCTATGGATAACTATAGATCTACTAACTAAAAGTCTCCTAGTGGAACATTATGTCTTACTTAGGAAGATGATGGATGTAGGATTCTATTCCTTATCTAATTGTATGTATATGTACACATTGTACTTTGTCACTTTTTCCTTGTTTTCTCTACATTCAGGCACATTCACCCTTAAGTAGGAGGTTGTTGGAGGTTAAAGGATGCTTATGCCTAGCCATCCACATTCACCTTTAAGTGGGAGGTTGTTGGAGGTTAAAGCTCGCCTATACCCCACATTTACTCTATAATTAATGCTTGCACACTTGTACTCTACAAGTGGTAGGTACCTATCACAATCACTTTATTCTTTATTCTTTCTATGACAATAGAATAAGGGAAGGCATGTCATACATTATGACTACTGTAGTTCCCACATATGATCTTGCTCTCTCTTCTTGCTCCAATCTCTATAGCTCTTTCTTGCTTCTTTTGCTTGTGCTCTCATTCACACTCAGCCTTCCACCTTTCACTCTTTGGCATATACCAAATGTGTGCAAGAAAAGGAGACTAGATACACATGATATCTTGTTGAGAGCACATCTCCATAATAGATCTAAGCCGAAAAATGTTTTGTTTCTTTTATTATTGGAAGGATTGACAAAATCTTCAAGTAAATTTACAAAAAGCTTCACACACATTTTATTATATATAAGGTGTAATAACAAGTATTTAAACTAACACAATTTTTCATTTTTCATACAAATTTTTTTAAAGCATGTTTTGATAGCCAAAAGTGCTATTAACTAGAAAAAAACCATCAAATTTAGGCTTTGGGTATTTTTATAGTAAAGGACTTGATGTTTTTCTCAATCAGGCTAGACTATAGAATTTGATTATGCACAACCACTAAGAGTACCAAACTTCAAACTCACAACTTCAAAAGAAAGGCCATACTAAAAAAGGAAGCCACACAAAAATTCAACTAACGACTCAAAACTAGCTCGAGCCCCTGCACAACGATGAAAACAAAGGAAAACCATTTCCTTAAAATTATTTGAACAAGGCCCTGAGTACCACAAAGCTTAGTACTAACACCTTTATCCAATTTATACAAGATGCAGTCAAAATAGTTTGTTTTACCAACCAAAATAAAATAATATCTTATTTAATCTCAATAAATGAAGAGTCAAATCGTGAGTTTTTACAAGCATTTAAAAAAAAGACTCGCATTAGCATTTTTTCCATGATTCCTAAAATAGCATGGTCTTTTAGAGTTTATGGAGTGGTGAAAAAATATATAACATTAATGTTAAAATGGGTTCACATTCATCATGTCATGGTCAAAGTATAAAATATAAAAATGTGCATGTGTCAAATTGTATTCCATTTAAAGGCTTTTTTCCCTTTGCAATGGCCAAATTGGGTTTTTTAATGAAAATTAACCAGAAATATGTCTTGGATCATGAAAGGGTCCCATCTTAAAAGGTTCCAATTGAAGTGAATGCCTCCAAAAGAGACAGGACTAGGTTTAATCACTAAGCCAATTTTGTCCTAGATATACATGTTGCAAGAAGTATGCATTTGCCAAGCTCTTCAATGCATAGGCCTAGTGCACTCAAGCCACCTTTTTTAATGCATAGGCCTATTATGTACTATTAGAACTCTTTAATGTTATCACATGTACACATAACGTGTATAAATTGTCAATTGTCTTTAAGGTCGTCAATAAATGCTAAGCTTTATAAAGTAGTAACATATTACTATTTTGAGACATTGAAAGTACCTTTTTATTATCAAGAAAGTGAGCATTGGATGCACATTTCTATTACCAAGTGCAACTACTAAATAAAAGCAATTCCCAAATCTAGAAAAGTAATAGAACCCTGATAATATGACTTAGTTTTGTGACGGCTTCTTATTCAAGTATATTTTCTACATCAAGTACAACTATCAAGCATATGCAAATAATGCTTTTTGTATGTTTGGAAATGTTCTTATTATTATGGACTACAATCTCGATCGATAAAACATCTCCATTAAAGATCCTTGTTGTTGGGGAAAGAGGTGATGGCAACTTAACATTTTGATGAAAATTTAATGGCATGTATAATTAAATACAATATTTATTATAAAGCCAAGTGTAATTGGCATAAATTTACTTTCGTGCATATGCATCCAACTTTACTAAATATTTTCTATTTGCATTGTGATTTTAGTGAGCCAACTTTCTCATTTCAATCCACTTTGATCAAATAATGGTGGTAAGGGAGGGAACTAAATGGCCAAAGGGAAAAAAGTTGCATCTAATAATCTCTCCCTTTGTCCCTCCCTCCTTCTCTTCTCTTACGTGTGTGTATATGTATGTGCATGTGTATGTGTGTGAGTAAATTTGTGTACTATCCCCTAGCACATGTTTTAATGTCCAAATACTACATCATAGCTTGCTAAATCTATTTTGGTCCCAACTTTCTTGCTATTCTTGAAAATCTACTCACAAATATTTGGGATCTCTTTCTTACTATGCTTGAAAACCTACTCATATATATTTGGGATCTCTCTCTTGCATATGCCAAATGGATAAGTAATACATGGGATTAAAAAGTGTTACATTTGCATGCATGTATGCTTGTGTGGATGTTGGGAATTAAGTTTTAATTTTGCATTTGTGTCTGTATATGGTTGCATGCATGCATGTGTGGCTTTATATATGTATAAGTGGTTTTATTATTATAGGATGGGTTGCATGTGGTAGTCTAGGTATATGTGTGTGTGATAGATCTAATTAAGAAATGTAACTAGGGGATGCCAATGCTGATTTCAAAAGTTGCATGTGTATATGTGTGGCTTTATGTTTTATGGGGTGCATCTGGTAGTTTAGGTGTATGGGTGTATGATACATTTAGTAATTAAGAAATGTTAGAGTATGCTAGATTAAAACAAAGGGAAAATGATAAAAAATAGATTACAAAAAAAGGTTTGTAAAGCATTTAGTGCATGCTATGTAGGCTTGGATTTTCTTTCGTTGGGTTTGGTGGATCTGAAAATAAGGAGTAGCAACTAGTATGGATTTTATGTTTAATGCGGTGCATGTGGTAGTTTGGGTGTATGGGTGTGTGACAGATTTAATACTAATAAGTAATAGGTTGGGGTGGCCTTAAAATGACCAACCTCAATGTGAGGGTGCACTAGAGCAAAGAAAAGGTAAAAATGATTAAAAAGGAGATAATTAAAAAAGATTCGAAATGCATCCAATGCATGCCATGTAAGCTTGGGTTTTTGTTTGGTCAATTTTGGTGGATTGAAAATAATAAGTAGTTTAAATTCACAATTTTAAGGAAGACCTCATGATTTTGTGTTTATCCTTACAAATGTTCAAACAAATAGACTATGATAAAACTATTTCTTTGAAAGCCAAATAGTTTATCATAATTGTCTAAAATGAAAAGATGTATTTATAGTCCATTTTGTAGCAGAATAGCTTAGATATATGAAGACATGCATTATATAAGACATAATCAAAGTCAGTGAAATGACCACAATATTTGACATCACAATAACTTTTTTGTAAAGCAAGTGAAAGACCTACTATGTTTATGCATTTTATATTTAGAACATTGGGTTGGAGGTGGGGGTGGGGGTGGGGGTGGGGGGTTGTTGTTTCACTCATAAATAATGTGAGTATATCACAGGTTCAAAAAAAGATATTTTTAGAATATAACTTTTGCACATTACATATGTAAGGGTGCAAAATAAATGAGTCATATGTAAATTGAATAGAAAAGGGGTGTGCTTTATTCTAGGAAAATTCATAGGCAAGGGTATTTTTAATTAGGCCTTGAATGCACATTAATAAGAGGTTTATACATAGTGAACCCCATCGAGGAACATTCATACACCAACCATCTATTACTTTATGAACATTTGGTGACACTTAAAAGGTCTAATAAAGACGTGGGCCCATTTATTTAATCTCTAGTTGCTATTTTGAGTTAAAGGTCTACCAAAATGTTGAGAAAATGATATTCCATCAACTATTTTGGTACTTCAAAAAGGTTGAGACAATCTTATGAATGACCCTCATGTTATAATGGCTGTGCTTCATATGTTATAAAGGTGACATGAGATGCTAATTGGATAAGTTGTAAAGACACTCTTTATGGTGAGAATGCATTTAAGAATTAGTTACCTAAGTAAAAACATGTTATTTTGATACTCTAGAGTATGTGTCAATCATGTGAGAAGTAGCCTAAATCCATTGAGAGAGAAAAATCTTAGAATAACAATATAATATCAAAATTAATATTTCTTTTCTGGTTTAAAGAACACGTAAAGAGGATGAAGTTTTGAGGACAAGTATGCTTTCATTTTTCTTTATAGTAGAATAATAAAACTTCGAACCTTAGAAGGCAAGGGGATGGCTACTTCCATGAAATATGTATAAAAAAGTATTATTTTCCTAAACACATGTTGCATAAGCCATCAATGCCTCTACCTAACATATTAATTAGACTAGTAAAGACCACTCTGAGATTGATCATGGAGATGATAAACTAGTACCACCAACATATCTTATAAATGGCAAAAAAAAGAGGCTACCACAAACTCTCATATTGATGAAGCCTTCAATTTCAAAGTTATGATGTCTGATGCACAAATTAAAATTGGATAGCTTGACCTTATACCTACCCTTGCAATGTTTAATATATGTGGGGGAGCTCCATATTCTTTATTAGGAAATTTCAAGATTCTGATATCTCTCGAGACTAAAATCATTCCCCTCATGTTTTACAAACTTTCGAATTGGGATGATGTACAAAGAAATAGTAACTTGAAGACTGTCAAGTAGGCAACTAGTGTCAATGTCAATTTCAATACCCAATGCATATACCTTAACTTATTTGATGACAAAATCATAATTGACTAGTAAAGGAAGCCTATACCATCCTTAAAAGGAAGGAGAGACACTCACATATACCTTAGCTTGCCTAATGTCAAAATCATAATTGATTCAATAGTCCATCCTTATAGGAAAGGAAAGAAAATTGCATCAAGGTTGATCTGAGGTAGAGAGGGTAAGAAAGTTCTCAAAGAGCTACTTACAACCCACAAGGAGAAACATAAGATGATTATCCTATGTAAGGTCACCACCAAGGTTATGATCCAAGAAAGCTACAAAACTAGGAGCTTAGTTTGACATCACAATGGGTCTCTAGGCCTTATTATGTGATCAAGGTTATTATGCTAGCAATTAATGGGTCTAGAAACCTAAACCACCCAAGCTAATTCATTCAACCCCAAGTCCTATCACATCCTTAATAAAAGCTACTCCTTAAAAAATGAGAACAAAGGAAGATATGAATGCAACACAAAGCCACCAACAAAGAAAGTTGAAGAAGTCGAAAAGATCCAACTGAAGAAACTTGTGGCAAAGAAACCTATGACAATTTATAGGATGAAGACACTAGAGTCAACTAGCATCAAATTGCAACTAACCATGGCTATTTTCAATCAACCAAAGAAATCAATGATGTCAAAAAATGAGGAGTCGTCTCACAAGAACAAAACTAAATGGAAAATTTCTTATGTTGTCTAATATTCTTGTATTTTCAAACAAACAATTATGAAATATTCTGATTTAATCATTAAATTCTCCCTTCAAATACACACCTTCTCTTGGAAAATTGGCAAGATCAAAGTGTGAGTTATCAAAGCATACAAGTTATAAGTATGTGAAGGGGGGCTTAGAGAATAGATTAAAACCTTAGACAAGGTAAAAACACTTAGTACACAATATATACCACAAATTGTTTTAAAACATCTCCTTCTTGTCATCTTTATCATCCTCATTCCTGTAAAGTTCACATATTGGAGAAAGAAAAGGCACCACGCTAGGATAGTAAGAAAAGAATTTGATCAAACTTAGGATCATCATGATAATTAAACTTAACATTATCATTTGATCTCAATTGGAGCCGCCATCATGAGGTGTTGATGAAGATGATATTATAGCAACAGTAGATGAAGGATGACAAATGAGAAGGCCAAGTAGTCACCAGAAAATGGATAGTTGATCGAAATGATGTGAGTATGAGAGGTGAGAGGAGCCTAATGCTTAAAGGAGGCTATATAATGAGGCCTTTACATTAGTGCAAGGCTTGTTGAGATATTGAGTTGACACTTATATACTTGGGTGGTCATTTTTGCATTCATGTAACTAACATGGTTGATACCTATATCATCATATACTTTAAGTGATACATTACAACTAAAGTCTATCTACCCCAGTTACAACATATCTATCTACTTATCTTTCTAGATATCTATCTACATTATAGCCAAAGTCTATCTATCTGAGTTACAGGATATCTATCTACTCATCTTTCTAACTATCATGTTCACACTATGGAATGCTTGTATATTATGTATGTTGTATTCTCTCTTTATTCTTATAGATTGCTATAGCGGAGAAGAAGAAGAAGAAGAAGAAAGACTAGGGTTTTCAACTTCCTATTGAAGGAGACCTAGCTAGCCTAACTAAGTGAGAGAAGAGAGAGACAAACTACAAGAGAAGAAGAAGAGGAGAGAGAAAGACAGGAAGGAGAGAGAGAGAGAGAGAGAGAGGGGGGGAGGAAGAAGGAGAATCCATGAGAGCTGAAGAGAGGTGGAAGAGAGATTTCTTGATAATTCCCTGATGGCTGAGAAAACCCTCTTACACCTTTTATACCATCAGTGTGATTGGTATTTTCCCGTATGCCCAGTTCATTACAAACCATCCCATCTCATGAAGTTTTTGTCCTAAAAAACAAGGGAGGAATAGGGAGGGGAGGCTACAGAGTACTATTCTGTCAAGAATCGCGTGGTGGGGGGACGTGCTCAAGATGCTACGCCGAACACACACAGAATGCATAAGGAGAAGCTCACTCAAGAGACAAGAAGAGAGATGGAGGCCAAAATGTTTTCTTGCTGGTTTCTTCTTCTTCTTCCACACTTTTACAATGTACACAAAGTATAGATAAGATACAACATAAAGGAAAGTGACCTACTAAGTCAAACAATGCATAACCGACTACACTAGTCGACTGGCTCTATAACTATGCCAGCTGCAAAATAGGTGTAACAACCTGAATATAATAAGTAATGAGTCAATGGCCATGTGAGAGTCATAATGACCACCAACGTGCTAAGTGTAGATGTGTGGACCCATCTAACCAGGCGGTCCACGCGGATCAATATCCGTGCGTGTTGAGCTTGTCATCTCAACACTCCCCCTCAAGCTCAACTGCATCTCTGCAACTCCAAGTAAGCTTTGAAACTTTTGAAGCTTCTCTGTACCCAATGCCTTAGTGAAGATGTCAGCTATCTGATCTTGTGTGCTGACATACACCAAGTCAATCTCACCTGCTAGTACCTTCTCTCTCACAAAGTGGTAGTGTACCTCAATATGCTTTGTCCTGGCATGGAACACAGGGTTCCTAGCCAACTGTATACTGCTCATGTTGTCACAATAAATGACAACTGGACCTTCCACCTGCACATCCAAATCAGCCATTAACTTTTTTAGCCATACTACCTCACATGCTGCAACAACAGCACCTCTATACTCAGCCTCTGTACTTGACAAAGTAACTGTAGATTGCTTTTTGCTGCTCCAAGCAATTGCTGCACTACCAAGAGAGAACATGTATCCGCTGGTAGATCTTCTATCAGACATACTACCAGCCTAATCTGCATCTGTGTATCCAAACACCTATACATTTGTACCTGCCTCATAGAAAAGTCCATAATGTAATGTGGACTTCACATATCTCAATATGCGTCTGACTGCATCCAAATGTGGCTTTCTAGGTACTTGCATAAACTGACTCACAAAACCAACAGCGTAGCTCAAGTGTGGCCTTGTAATGGTCATGTAGATCAAACTCCCCACTATCCTCCTGAACATAGTAGGGTCTTCTATCTCATCCCCAACATCAGCACTCAACTTTACATTCTACTCCAATGGGACCGAAAGTGGTTTGCATGCTGTCATACCATACTTGGACAACATATCCAAGCCATGCTGTCTTTGGGACAGCCATATACCATCATCACATCTGATCACCTCAATGCCAAGGAAGTACTTAGCTCACCTAAATCCTTCATCTCAAACTTCTTCTTTAAAAAATACTTGACTTCAACAATCCCACTATCACTATCACCTGTAATAATCAAGTCATCCACATAGATGACTATGATGACCAAACCTGCATCTCCCTTTCTCACATAAAGTGAGTGATCAGCATCAGAAACATAAAAGCCAATATTGACAAGATACTCTCTGATCTTGTCAGACCATGCTCTAGGTGCTTGCTTGAGCCCATAGAGCGCCTTCTTCAACCTGCACACATACGTGGGATGCTCTAAATCTTCATAACTTGCTGGTTGATCCATATACACTTCTTCCTGCAAATCACCATGCAAGAAGGCATTCTTCACATTCATTTGCTACAACCTCCAACCTTTGGCTACTGCCAAAGCAATCACACATCTGACAGTTGCCATCCTAGCAACTGGACTGAAGGTTTCTTCATAATCTATGCCATATGTTTGGGCATAGCCTTTTGCAACCAGCCTAGCTTTGTACCTACTAATAGAACCATCTGCATTGTGCTTAATCTTATAAACCCACTTACATCCAAAATCTTTCTTGCCCTTTGGCAATGATACTAGATCCCAAGTCTTATTGGCCTCTAATGCAGCCATCTCCTCATCCATTGCTGCATCCCAATGAGCATGACCAATGGCCTCCTCAAAACATGTGGGCTCAACATCCTCAACTAGTTTCACCATATAAGCATAATGGTGAGTTGCATAACCTTCAAAACCAAATCTTTTAACAGGGTATTTGACCCTGCTAGATCTGCGTACCACCGGATCACTCAATGGAGCCTTTACATTACTATGAGCTCTATGTACACCTGGTGTCCTGACAGAAGGAATACCAAGCTCATCATCCAAGCTCTCTGAGCCACTGGAGTCTCCATTAAGAACTGCATCAATGCCATCTGACACTTTATTCTTTCCTTTGTCTTTACCTGTAGTGCTACTAGATGCACCTGAAGATGTAGAGGTACTTCTTAGTCTCCCAGACCAAGGACTACCAGATGATGTCTCTAGTCCACTAAGAGTCCATGATTCTTGCTTTTCAGCCTGCACATGAGTGTCATGATCATCATCATCATCCAATGCATCACCACTAGATGCATATCAACTGCTCATTTCATCAAAGATGGCATCCCTGCTCACTCTGAACTTACATGTGACAGGGTTATAACAGCGATACCCTTTCTGCTCTAAAGAGTATCCAATAAAAACACATTTTTTTGCCTTTGGATCAAGCTTCTTTCATAGCTCATCTGGCACATGAACGTATGCAACACAGCCAAATACCTTCAAGTGCGATACATCAGGCTTCTTGCCAGTAAAGCATTCTTCAGGAGTCATCCCATGAACTGCAGCTATGGGAGTTCTATTCATAATATAAACAGTAGTATAAACAGCCTCAGACAAAAAATGCTTAGGCATATTTTTTTCAGCCACCATCAAGGCACGTGCAACTTCTGCAATATGCCTGTTTTTCCTTTCTGCAACCCCATTTTGCTATGGGGTATATCTGCATGTGAACTGTCTCTTTATCCCATGAGACCTCAGAAAATCACTGAACTCATTCGAGAGGTACTCTCCCCCTCCATATGACCTCAAGCACTTTACTTTCAAGCCTGTTTCTCTTTCAACTACAGCCTTGAAAGTTCTAAAGTGCTCAAACGCTTCACTCTTTTCCTTCATAAAATATACCCACAGCTTTCTAGAACAATCATCAATGAATGTGACAAAGTATGAACTGCCTCCAAGAGATACATTTTGTGTAGGCCCCCAAATGTCTGTATGCACAACATCAAGGATATTTCTTCTTACATCTCTATCATGTGAAAAGGGTTATCTTGCCTGCTTACCAAACTAACATGCTTCGCATATCTTATGAAATTCTGCAACTCTAAATGTAGACAACCCTTTGGACTGTATTAATTTCAGCTTTTGTACATTTGCATGTCCAATACGTTTGTGCCAAATTTCAATATCTGCAAAAACACCTTTTCCTTTAGCATACATAGCAGCATTCATAGTAGGAATTCCAGCATCCAGAGTAAACATACGTCCAACTCTACTTCCCTTTGCTACCAACCTACACTTGTCATTGAAGTCTTCTACAAAGCAACCCTTTGCGTTAAATTTGACTTGCAGCCCTTGCTCTACCATTTGACCGACTGACACCAAGTTCTTTGTAATAGATGGCACATGTAATACATCTGAAAAACTCTTTGTCTTACCATCATGCAATGACAAAGGAACTTTTCCAATGTGTGAAATTAGGTGGCATGAGTCATCACCCGTCTACACATAACCTGCATTTTGCAAATTCTACATCTCTCCAAACCATTCTCCGTGGCTGGTCATATGATTGGATGCACCTGAATCAACATACCAAACATCATTATGTGTTCCCTTTCCTGTAACAGCATTTAGCATATGCTGCATAACAAACAAACGTTCATTTTTGTCTTCATTCTGTCGTGAAGACGATGCATAGTTTCCTTGCTGCAACTTACCACTGAGAATATCATCTTTCTTAGCATAACATTGGGCTGCAATATGACCTGTTTTGCCACAGTACTGACACACAATACTAGAGTTGTTAAAACCTCTGTTCTGCCATCCACCTCTTCCTCTAAAGCTCCCCCTGCCTCTAAAGTTACCACGACCTCCTGAAACCTGCATATCGCCAAATTGTTGATTCAATCTGTTTTGTTGGTTGTCACTACCATGTCCAGTACCATGGCCTCTTGAAGAGAACCTATCATGTCCCCTTCCTGAACTGGAGTAGAAAGCTTAGACCTGTTCACCACTTCTTTCAGATGTCTCACTGTGTATGTTGATCTCTTCAGTGATCATAAGGGAGACCAACTCATCGAAATTTGGAAATGGCTTTCTAACATATACGGAAGTTACAAAAGACTTCCAAGCCTTTTCATTATTAAGTCCACCCAAGGTAGACGACACCAAATCATCATCATCGGGCGCATTACATCAATCACTGCCAATGCATTTGCAATGCTCCTTACCTTCGATGCATACTCATTGATAGACATCTTCCCTTTCTTCAATGTATTCAACTCTTGCTTGAGTTGAATCTTTCGTGCCTTTGTATTTACGAAAAACATACTATCAAGTATGGTCCAAGCTGCATATGAATTCTCTGCATTTCTAATATTTCCTAGCATATTATTGTCAATTACTGCAGACAGCCAATACATGACCTTCTTGTCTTTTGCATTCCATTCCTTCCGTGCTTTTGTCTCTTCTGCAGTTGGAGGATCACTCACCTCCAGCTCCTTTTCTTCACCTAAAACAAACTCGTAGAGACCTTTTCCAATAAGGAAGTTCGTGACACGGAACTTCCATGAAGGATAGTTGTTCTTGTCGAGCTTCTCAATGATGGGGCTTCCAGTGTTCTTTTCCATTATCACAAAACTAATACTAAATAGCAAGCAAATCTTCTACAACCCTCGACCTGTAGTGCACAGCAATACACCAGACAGCCTTTTTCACTGTTTGCTCAACAATACATGCAATCTGCAACCTATTTACAGATAAACCTTATGTTTGCTTCTTGCAAACACCTCAAGAATTACAGATTCACAATCTGTAACTTGCGCATCCACTTTCGGTCAAAACAATCAAAATTACAGTGTATCTTGAAACTGTTGTTCGCAACCTTGCGGCTCTAAAACGGGGCCTGAAACGGCCTCAGATGCCCTTACCTGCAGAATTCACAGTGCTCTTCATGCACACCAAATCTCACTGCAATCTGAGATTTTTGCTCTGCCCTACTTCCGGTGCCTCCACAGGCACTATCCAAGAGAAAGAGTGGAAGGATGGGAAAGCTTCTTACCCACGGCTTGCTTGCTCGAACCTTGCTTCTTCTCCTTCACTTCAGCCTTCGAAATCAGCCTCTCTCAGTGGCGTGGCTCTGATGCCATGTCAAGAATCGCGTGGTGGGAGGACTTGCTCAAGATGCTGCGCCGAACACACACAGAATGCACAAGGAGAAGCTCACTCAAGAGACAAGAAGAGAGATGGAGGCCAAAACGTTTCCTTGCTGGTTTCTTCTTATGACTGACCCTAACCCACTCATCTTCCAAACAGCCCGGTTGCAGGCTCAAGAAAACTCCCAACCGCAACTATGTACTATCAAAGCCTCTAGTTCTAGCAAACCTCAATCGCCCATCGGCCTTACGCCCTCCTATGAACAGAAGTCATTTCTAGTGCTAGCCGCTGACCTTGTGGAGGACACAGGAGATGATGTGGTGGACTGTATCAAACAGCTCGATGCCACCTTCGTGTCGCTAGCCCTCAGCTATGACCGCTTGGACTTGGGTCTATTAGAGGAACCCTTTGCAATGGAAGTGCGCAATATGCCTTGCTCTTGGGAGACTTTTGAATTCGCCTTTGCACAGGCTTCTCGCTCTGCTCTAAGTTGCTCGGTAGAGCGAGGTCTCCAAAGAGCAAGCCATTAAGCAATGTCTCATTACGTCATATGATCCACGGACCACTTTTGCTCACTGACCAAGATATTGCAAGGTTATCCCACCTTGTTGATACTGGATCACCCTTCTTGAGGCAATGGTATGCTCTTAGGTTGCAATGGGAGGTTGACGGATGTTGCATAATGACCAACGCCGAGCAACGCGGAGCCATCAAAACAGCCGAGTATGATCCCACTTACGTCGCACCTACCTCGTATAGAGTGTTAACCACTCTCTGTGGGCAACCCATGGACGAGCACATCAAGGGGCACCCCTACCTTGACCACCTCTTAACAGAGGAAGAGCTCCACATTGCAAGTAGGGTCAATTCTAGCAATCTCCTAACTGATGTTCTGACATACATCACACATGTCGGTATCCACCCATTCAAATTAGACAGGGAAGCTCAGCTAGAGTATAACCCCAACTTCTACGCCTGGCTCCTGCACAAGTAGACTAATGCCCTTTATGTTGAATGCCCTTGGCCTCTCAACCTCCAATCCTGGGATGAATTCTTCTCGTTCCAAAGGGAAAAGGGGGTAATAAGGTGGAACGTAAAAAAATAAGCAAGGGAAATCTAAAAAGTAAACCAAGTATGAAACGTCAGTTAAATTTGAAATGCAAGGGTAAGATGTAATGGTAAAAGTCTGAAAAGCAAAGTTAAGGCTATGTTCAATAAAATCTGCCACGCTTTTATTCCTCCAACAAATTAGTTGTCAAAAAGCACTAAAAGTGGAAATGACTGAACTTGCAGGTAGCGATCATGGCAAGCCAAGACAAAGCGGGCAAGCTCCCCTTCTCGGAGGAGGAGCAAGCGAAGTACGGCCTTACGGTGGAGACGAGAGCCTTCAATCAGGTGAAGTTCTGTCACGTCTTCAACCTTGAAGACGTGGCCATTGAAGAGCCAGCAGTACGCCAAATCATAGATCAATGCCACCTGCAGAAGTACCTGGATGAAGTGGGCCGGAGGGTGGACTACACCCAATGCGTTGACTTCTTGCGTACCTTTAATAGGAACAGAGGCACCATCATGGTGCGTGACAATGAAGCCACCAGACAGGTGCAAATCGAGCTGACCCCCAAGTTGGTGGAAAGGGCACTAGGGCTGCCGAATAAGGTGGAAAGAAAGCCGAAAAGAGACATCTACGCCATGTTGGGAATGGACAAGGTGAAGGTCCATACCAATGATGGGATTAGCCTGGCGGACATCCCCAACCCAGAAATCCAGCTGCAGGCAAAGATGGTGCACGCCTAGTTCTCAACCCAGAGGTACAACAGCATAATGAGCCGAATCAATGTACCTCTGCTTGACAACATTGCGACGCAATCACTCGACGAGGTGAATCTTAATGGGTTTGTGAGGAAAACAATAGAGGCTTCGGCTAAGGCCCTGGCAATAGGAGGAAGAGCCGTTGGAGGGGAGTCCCCGTCGTCCCGATCAACCCGCAAGGCATCATCCTCCAAAGCCGCAACCATAGGGTTTGGAGGTGTCCTTACAGCCATCATCCAAGAAGCACTAGGGCAAGGACGAGAAGGAGAAGACAAGAAGGGGGGCGATGAAGGAAGTGACGAGTCACCGTCACAATCCCCACCTCACACAGAAGAGTAGCGAAGGTCGTCAGATGAAACAGAGACTGACACAGACAAAGAGGGAGAGTCCCAGAGCACCCCACAGAGGCACGCGAGACAACGAACCAAGGCCCTGCATGGAAAAAGGGAAGAGGAGCGAAAGAAGAAAGAAAAGGAATATCTGGAGAGGGCTCGAAGGGAGTTAGTCAAGGATGAGGAGGAGAGAAAAAAGAAGACCGAAGAGGAGCTGAGAAGGAAGGAAGAGGAAGAAATAGAGCTGGCCACCCGTCGCTCCATCGAGGAGCAGCACAAAAGAGACGAGGAAGGCGACGAGAGCCCGCACCAAACGGAGGCACTTGGTTCCAGTACTAGTGTGCCGGAAATCACACCCCTGCCCCCAGCAGAAGGAAAAGGAAAAGATCCGATGATGCCAACTCTCCCCCTCTTCATACCTTCCATGCCAGCCACTCCTATCATGACGACACCCACTGCCACCGCCACCCAAGGTTCCACCCCAAAAGTCGATGAGAGCAACGTGGTCACTTGGCTACAATTCCTGGTGGAACGGGAGCTGGCAAGAGAAGTGGCCGTGGCCAACCCAGCATCAGGAGTCAAAAGGGCAGCGACGGCTGAACTGGAGCCAAGGCCGGAGCTGAAGAGGCAGAAAATAGAAGACGTTGTCACCACCACCACCATGCCCCACCCCCCACCTCCAGCAGGCCAATACAACGAATATGTTAAGGAGCTGCTCTTGCAGTTAGAAAGGGCCAGGGAAGAAAGGAGGATAGTCGTGGAGGAGCTGGCAGACAGCAGAATGAGAATCACGAGCTGCTCTCCAGCTGGAGAGAACAAAGCAGATAACAGAATACCAATGGGAGATCGCTACGCTCAGGGAGGAAGCCAGCAATAAGGATGCAGAGGAATTAAAGGCCCTGAAGGAACGTGATGCTGCTTGGGAAGGAAGGAGAAAAATCTTGATGGAGCGTCTCAACAGGGAGAGGGAGACTACTCCACTCCACCAAACCGGAAGGAAACAAGCAGAAGAAGCTAACCATTGCATGCAGAGCTCTAACAGGAGGCCTACACGTGCCACTGCAGCTAGGAGGCCCGCCGTAGAGCCTAGAGGAGCAAAGAAGATAACTTGCATAGGTAGGCCTGACGGCGGAACTCGGTTTCACAGAGGCGAAGGCACAAGAAGACATGCAAGCAGAAGGGGGTGAACCGGAGTTTGATCTGGGACCTCAGGAGGAGGAATACATCTCACCACCCCCTCAGCCACAACAAGCAAAAGTGTAGCCCCCTAATACGTCTGTTGAGAGAAAAGCAGCCCAGGCTAACCGCGGGAAAAAAATGGTAGAGAAGGCAAGGAAAAAGCTGAATGTTAGACCTATTCCAAGACAACCTGCCCCTCTCCTACCATGCCCTTAAGATCCCCCTACTGAATTCCATGCCGAATTGATTATCTGGGAACAACAGGAATATAACCGCGACCCCTTCGACTTGAGCTTTGAGTTTCCCGCTACCTTGAACAGAGTACTGCCCATTCAACTTGTAAATGACATCATCGCTATGGGTGCAAGGCTCAAGGCCAAGTGGTTAGTGGAGCGAGAGGCCCACCCAACTGCTTGGGGAGCCAAGGACCGCGAATTTTGGTAGGATAAAGTCCTCCAGGTACCTAGATTGGTGGAAGGCTATAATTGCCAACCCACCTGGAGAAGACACATTTTTTACGTCAACCTTGACGCGTGGATGGCATTTTGCAACACCCTCCGTTCTGAGAGAAACGACCCTACTTTCATGCCATAACCTCGAAGGGTAGGGGTCGACTTTAATCTCGACTTTAATCCGTCCATCCATGGCAGGTTCGACTTTCCCATTATCTATAACGCCAATAGCACCTCCCACAGGGATGCCCTTCTCTTCACCCTCCCTGATTTGTACAGCTCTATAGGTAGATTTCTTAGCGAGTTCACCTTCTATCCTGACCCCGCCTTCATAACCACTTGTAATTATCTTAGTCTAATTAGGATCATGTCCACCAAGAGCCCGCACCTCAAGAACGCCACCTCCCACCCCTCTACTTCGACCCCAATGCCATAGATAGCTGCATCATGACTCGCCTCATGATGCACGCTTCTCTTTTGCCATCTTTCTATGTTGCATTGCTCGAAGATATGAGCAACAGCAAATTCACCCAGTGCAACCACTCCTTCCTTTCTACCACCACTCTCAAAACCCGCCTCAACCTCAAGGGCTACTTGTTGAGTAGTAGATTCCTTAACAAGGCCCCCCGCCCTCCGCCATCCCCTAACCGCCATTCGGATGACGAGGCGTAAACTCCCGTCATGCCCTTGTATCACATGTCTCCATGTATACGCCTCTTTATGTTTATTATATTTTATTTTTAAAAAAGAATAAAGAAGCACCACAATCACTGCACCTAGGGTTCTCCCTAGCCCCCTTTCCACTTCACACTTAGGGCACATCAAGGGCATGACTTTCAGACGTGTCACCCTAAGACTTGCACCGCACCTCCAACGAAGCACGAACTGGGTCCTCTAGAATCTGGCAGTTCTCGGCCATGCAGCCATGGGCCATGTTTTGCCATACAACAACACAACAACAACAACAACAACAACAACAACACAACAACACAACAACAACAGTGCACAACTTTTCTTGCAGGTTATGTTCAAGTTTCAAGAAATGGCTACCCGCGGAAGAGGATCACCCATGGCATAATTTTAATGACCAAAACTTGTTTTCATGTGCCGGCATCCAGCCATCTGCCTGCTGATGGCTACCATGATTGAACCAAGTCAAGGTAGAACTGCCATTGGCATAGATCTTCGAACCTCATCATCCAATGATCCATGCCCAACGCCTCAAGATCTACGGATCGCTTATTGATTCCACAAGCCTGAAAACCTTCAACTCAAAACTGAAGACCTTCAACTCAAAGACAAGGATCTTCAATCAAAGCCACAGATTTTCAAGGCAAATAGCATTCGGGGGGTTTCTCCAGAATAAATCCCTCCAATACCATCCTCCTAAGGGATTGCTTATTGCTTCAAGTGTTTCTGATACTCAAAAGATGACCGGCTACATAAGGGGTGCCACAACAGTGTGAAAGATGCCGAGTATCTTCATGGAGCCTAAAGCATGCCGGAATCTTTCCTGGTCATCGTCCTTAAACTCCATTACCTATCATTCACCCAACCACATTGGAAGCAGTGTCACCCACCTACTTGTTCTGCCTAGCAACCGACCTAACTAGCCACTACGTCCCACCGCAGTGCCATGGGACTGGCACTGGTGGGGAGCTTCAAGCTCTACCCCAAGACCTACGGACCACTTATTGCTCAAGTCTTTCGAACCGAGCGGCCATGGCTACCTCTCACATAGCCGACGCGCAATGCCTACCTTACGGGTGTAGTGAGCTTACCTTGATGCTCGATCGAGTACCCTCCTCTTTTTTGCACACCGGTAGCTCCACGATCCTTGAGGCAAGCTCAAGCAACCTCAATCCCTCTCCCATGAGCTTCATCCTCCATAGCCACACGCGAGACAAGAGAAGGGAAGAGAGAAGGAGAAGATGAAGAGAGAAGATGGAGAGCTTCTTCTCCAAGATCCCTCGCTCTCACACAATCACTCCCTCACACTCTCTCAATCCCTCTCTCAAGCACAAGCAAGAAGGTAAGAAACAAGAGAAGAAGAAGAAGAAGCTTTTGCCACACACAAGAATGAGCTTCCCATTCGCTTTTCAACTTTATATACATGCCCTAATTTCCATGGGCAGTCATCCCCCTTTTTTACATGGCCGGCCCTTAGCCTAGGCCCATTTCCTCATTTCCCACCGTTCTAGTCTATCCTATCCCCAACTAATGCATACAATTTGCACAGGAGTGAGCCTGGAGCTCTTTTACAAGGTTTTGGAAGTGTTTTTGCACTTAATGGTGTGCTTTTTATTCTTTTACTCTCCTTGGGCGACTCCAAGGCTTCTTGAGGATCGTGCTCGTGCATTTAATTTTTTTCTCGGGTCTAGTTGCCATTTAAGGCGCCTTTTCTTTTTCTCTTTTTCCATTTCCCGCTCCTCTGTGCTGTAGAAAACATTACCCCCCTCCTAGCCAAGTGCTAGTCCCATGGCATTGTGGTGGGAAGTAGTGGGATAGATGGCGCTATTGCTAGGTGGAACTGGTGGGGAGATGACACTGATGCTTGTGAATGAGAGGTGATGGAGTTTGATGACGATGACCAGTAGAGATTCCGGTGTGCTTTAGGCTTCATGAAGATTCTCGGCATCCTTCACACTATTCTGGCGCCCCTATGGAGCCGGTCGTCTTTTGAGTATCCGAAATGCTTGAAGCAATAAGCAATCCCTTAGGAGGATGGTATTGGAGGGATTTATTCTGGAGAAATCCCCCAAACGCTGTTTGCCTTGAAAAGCCATGGCCTGGGCTGAAAACCCCCGGCGATGAGTAGAGGATCTTCAGTTTTGAGTTGAAAGTCTTCAGGCTTGTGGTATCAATAAGCGATCCGTAGATCTTGAGGCGGTGGGCATGGGCCATCAGACGATGAGGTTCCAAGATCTATGCCAATGGCAGCTCCATCACTGGGTTTTTCTTCTGCTTGATTTGGTTCAGTCATGGCAGCCACAAGGCGGATGATTGGCAACATGAAATTTGTTGAGCCATTTAAACCTTCGCAACGAAGCTCCTGAAGTTGCAGTAATGGGGTCATATTCGGCACCTGGAAAAATTCCTCGTCATTGGAGGATGTAGTAGATGATCTCCTTCAACCAAGTAGCCCGTTTTTGAAACACAAACATAACTTGAAAGAAAAGTGGTGCACTTCCTAGGGGGTGTGCCTGTCTCACTGTGTAGTGCATGGTGCCCATGCTAGTGGAACTGGGAGATGGGTCTAACCTTGGGCAAGCCCTTGGTAATGTCCCACACTTGAGGACCCAGTTCGTGTGGCATTGGAGATGCGGTACAAAACTTAGGGTGACAGGTCTGAAAGTCTTGCCCTTGATGTGCCCTAAGTGTGAAGTGGGGGAGGGGCTAGAGAGGACTCTAGATGTAGTGAGGGTGGTGCACCATAATAGTGAAGGAAGACTGCAAGCTTTTTTTTTGGAATGAGAGAGAGTACATTGGGCAAGGTATGGGGCACCTATTTAGTCACGGGGCGGTCGCAGGCATTGTGATAAAAATGTGTGACTTTGTAGGTATTCTTTAATATCGGCTCTAGCTCGCAGAGGAGTGATGGACAAGAAGGGGTGATTACACCTTGCAAAATGGGTGTCACTCATATTTTCTAATAGCTCTAAGCAGAAGGCAGGGAGAAGAGTAGCGTGCATCATCAACCTCGTCATGGCTCTACTATCTATTCCTAGGTTAATATCAAAAAAGAGTGGGGGGAGATGGGCTTCCTCTGCTGCAGGTTTCTGGAGTAGCAAGAATTTGAGAAGTCGGAGGTAATTACACGTGGTTAAGAATGCTGGATCGGGGCAGGAAGAGAAGTCTACAAGAAAATGATTTATGGAGGGAAGTATATCTTCTACCCTAAATACTAAGCACTCCTCCGGGCTTCTAGCATTTACATTATAGATTTTTGGGAAGTCATAATCCCCATGTAAATCTCTATCGTAGTCCACTCCATGCCTACAGGGGTAGGGCATGTAGATGGGATCGTTACACTCTTCGGGGAGGGAGCTACAAAATGTGGTCCGGGCATCAAAATTGGTGTCCCAAATCCTCCTTCGCCATTTTGGCTGTGTCTCGTAGCCTTGGACGGATTTGGGAGCCAGGTTGACCTTGTCGTCCTAGTACTCTCATGGCTCTTGTCTCCACCTAGTCATTATCATGCTTCTTTCTTCCATCCATCTGTTTGCGAGTTCATTAGCCAGATCTTTGATCTTGGATATGACGCCTAAAGGTAGGGCCCGGTCCAGGGAGCGTGGAAAAGTGAATGAAAGCTCGAACGGCCTCTTATGTAGCTCTCGCTGGCGGCAGATGACCAACTCCTGGTGTTGGGTAGGAGGAAACTGAAGGAGAATGGCTCCTTTGCTAGTTCCTGCACCTCCCACACCACCAATTCTGCATGGAATCCCGTCGAGAGATCACCTGGGCATGGAGGGAGAGGTGCGGATGGTAGCACGGCTGGTTTGGCTCTCAGCTTCTATCTGGCCTCTTCCACCAGCTTTTTTCGCCTTTCTTTAGAGATGCCTTTTCTTTCTGCAGCTGGGTCTGCTTGTGGTGGATCTTGGACCTGTGGCGAGGGGGGATGCGGGACCACATCTTCCCTTAAGCGATTCATATCGATTTCCAGCTCGGCTTCTTCCCCCTGCCGTTCTGCGAGTATTGCTTCTTCCTGGAACCCGAGGGCATCTATTTCTTGGGGGGTCAGGCCGGCTCTTGTCAGGTATTTATGCTGTTCCTCCAGACTCAGCCCCACCTCCACCGGCAGTGGTGGCATCTGCAGTCCAGCATGTAGAGCCCTTCTCGCCATGCCAAGCTTCCTTTGTACTGCTTCCAGTGAATCTCCTTGTGCTGTGTGGGTGGCGTCCAAGATGGTGTCAAGGAAGATCTTCTATTGAGCGCTGAAGGCCACTTGGGCTGCCTCTGCCTTGCTCTCCGCAATGATTTTCTCTTCTTCTGTTAAAGCAAGGCGGCGCGCCAGTGTCTTCACCTTCCTCTCGTTATGCGCGACCCACGCCTCCGCCCTCTTGTTCATCACTTCCAGGCCTTCCCCTTGTCTCAAGGTCAACATCATGATTTTATGTCCATAATCCTCTAGTTCCCTGACCAGCCTCTCTTGTTCTTGTCGTTCATAGGTCAGCTGATCTATTAGGCGCTTGAGCTCCTCCTCGTGCTCCTCCATGCCTCATTGCCTTTCTTCGTCCTTAGCATTCAGCTCCTCCCTGAGTGCATCCACCTTAGCAGCTTTTGCAACAAGCTCCTCGTACTGCCCTATGAGAAGCTTGTGCCCTCTTTGCATGTTCACTAACTCTTGCATCTCATTCTCAAGTAACTGCCTCCAATGTTCCTCTCTCTCATCCCTAGCCTTCAGTTCCTATTTCAGCTCTGCAATTTTGCGCTGCTGCAAGGCTACCATTCTTGTCTTGTCCAACTGGAAGGCGGCCATGGTTTCCTTCTCGGCTGCCAACTCCGCCACGGCTGTTTTGCGTTCCTCCTTCGCTCTCTCCAACTGGGAGAGCAGCTCAGCGACGTATTCATCATAATTAGCCAGTGGCATCATCGTTGCATGAATAGATGAGGTGGAGGCTTCAACTTTTTGCTTTTTGGGTTCTTGCCTGGACTCTACATCTGCAGGGCTGGCCTTTTCTGTCCTGTGGCCATAATTTCTGTGCTCCATCCCTAGCCCATTTCTTTGTTGATAAAATATTGCATCCACGCCACAATTCAACACCTCAGTGCTAGTGAGGATGCTGGGGGTGACGGTGGTGAGTTCCGTGGGAGGTACCAGGAGGGTAGGGATTGGATAAAATGGGGCCTTGCCTTTGCCTTCGGAGACTGGGGGTGGCATGAATTCTGGCACCTGTGTGCTGGATCCAGGCCCCTCCTCTCTGCATGGGCTTAGGTTCCTTAGTTCGTCCGCCCGGCATTGTTGTTCGATGGACCATCGTGTGGCCTCCGCCAGGTCCTCCTCCTCTTTCCTTCGCAGCTCCTCCTCTTCTTCCTCCGCTTTCCTCTTCCTTTCCTCCTACCTTTTCTTCTGCTCCTCCTGCTTTTTCCCTTTTTTTCCTTTTCTCTCCTTTTCTTTGCTTCAGCTTCTTGTTTGGATGCCTCCTTGGCTTTCTGCAACTCCTCTCTTTCCCTCTGCTCCTCCTGCTTTTTCATCCTCTGTCTCTCTTTTGCTTCTTTCAGGGACTCCTTCTTTGCCCTTTCCAAGTCCTCCCTCTCTTTCTTCTTGCCTTCATCACCCTTTTTCTTCTTCTGCGCCGCCTTTTTCTTCGTTGTCCTGATTGCCCTCTTACTAGTTGGTCCTTCCCCTTCTTCTTTTGTTTCCGTTCTGTCGGTGGACCTGTCCTTGTCCTGTCAAGGGGGCGACTTCTTCAGCGTTTCTCCTTCTCCCTCCTCCGGCTCTTGTGCTACTTTTACTACCTCCTGAATTAGTGCAGTTAAGACTCCTCCGTAGCCGATGAAAGAGGCCTTGGAGGAGGCTTTCTTCCTTTTCGTTACCTTAGAAGCAGGAGAGTCTGCTCTTGTTGGTGCACTTCCCAGGGCTAGTGCTTTGGCCGCTTGATCGATAGTCTTCTGCACGTAGCCATTCCAATCCACCTCATCTAGTGTGTGGGTTGCTACATTCTCCAGCATGGGCACACTAATCCGATGCATTAAGGAGTTGTATTGTTGGCTGGAGAAGAGCACGTGCACCAACTTTGCTGGCGTCAGTGTCGGGGATGTCTTGGATGCTTATGCCATCGTTTGTAAGTACCTCTTCCTTCTTCATTTTTAGCAAGGCATAAACATCCCTTTTTTTCCGCCTTTCGGTCCTCGGTGCCAATCCCACAGCTTTTTCCACCAGGACTGGGTCCAATCGAATCGGTACCTTCTTTGCACCCTCTCCTCGGCCTACTGTTACAGTGCCCGCTTCCTGGTCCGAATTGTATGTCCTGAGTAATTCCACGCATTTGAAGTGATCAGGCTCCTACGAGAATTTTTCAATATATTTTGTCAGGTTGCACTGTTCCACCACCCTTCTGGCTGCCTCCTCCTTTGCCACCATGACTCCGATGGTGTGGATGGTTCAGAACTTTAGCTGGCCGAAGGCACGGTTTTCCAATTGGATGCAATATAGCTCCCTTTCTTCGTCAGTGAATGGAAGCCGATGGGCTCAGTCTTGCTGCGACATTTTCTGCTCCTGCCACAATTCATAACTTCCGTTAGTGTTTTCCATATAGCGCTTTGTTGTTTTTAAACTCTTAACTAAATTTTTGGAAGCCATTTTTTCCATACTAATGCTTATGTCTTTCACTCCTTTTATTTTACCATACCCCCCTTTTTATTCATTTCCTATCTGATTTCCTCCACCATATTTCCCACTTTTCTTTTCATTGGGTTTTTGCACATACATGCATACCACCTTTTCTTCCGGGCGGCTGAGAGAAGAATCCTTCCTAGGATTGGGAGTTAAAGGGTGGCGTTGGTGCTGTTGGGGTAGGAATTTACGTGTGAAGAAGCCACGTGTGGAATCGTGGGTTGTATTCCAGTTGCGCATGACAATCGAGAGCAGCCGGTTGGATAGAGACCTGGGAGATGTAGGTCAAGAAATCATGAAAGAGATCCCAGTATTAAGGCGCCTAGCGACATGTAATTCCTCTTTGGTGAGGAGTTGGTCAATATAGGGGTGGGCGAGCACATGGTCATCTAAGTGCTGATTGCGGGTGATGGCCAAAACCATAAACGAGATGGGTGCCACATAAGTGGGGTCGTATTCAATGGTCTTAATTGCCCTGCGTTGCTCAGCATTGGTCATTATTCGGCAACCTTTTTTCTCCCATTGGATTCGCATAGCAAACCACTGCTGTAAGAACGTGGAGGGCGAGCTTGCCATCTGCATGAGCTCGTGCAGTTTGTTTTCAGGAACAGAGCGGGGAGGCTTTCGATATGAAGTGACTAGGCATCTGAGCGCTGCTTGCTCCCTTGAGATTTCATCGTTTGCTATGAGTTCTTCAGCGATCTTGGGGGATTTAGTAGTTATGAGTTCGTATTCCTCCCATGTGCAAGGTAAGGCACGAACCTCCGAAGCAAGGGTTCTGTCAAGGAGGCCTAGGTCTAGCCTCTCATAACTTCTAGCGAATGTGGTGAAAGTGTCGTCCAATATCTTGATGCAGGTTATTAAGTCATCCCTAGATGTCGCGGCAAGGTCGTTAGCCAAGGAAAGGAAAGGTCGTACCGCGTACGAGGGTCTAAGACCTGCTGGTGGGATTGGTGCAACTGGACTGGATAGTGGTGACTCCCTCATCAGTGTCACAGGTTGGGCTTTGTTCATAGAAACACATTGAGGGGCTGCAGGAAGCTCTGGGGGCCGGGGGGTTGGGTTGGGTTCTGAGTGAGCAGTCATAGGGCTTTTTAAGCCCTCTGGATTAAGCAGGTTTATGTGCTGGTTATCCCGTGTGCAAGCCTTCCTTTCTAGGGCGATATTACTTGTAGATGAGCTTTTTAGCTGGCCATTTTCAGGCACCCAGATCCAAGGGTTGCCCTCATAGTATCCTTGTGTCCGCAAGAGATCCTTATGTATCCATCGCAGCATGGTCGTTTGGCTATGGCAATAGCGTTTATACTATCTCCTAGGCCGAAACAGCTGACGTTTTTGGCGGTTAGGGTCCCGTTTGGGTGGTGTACCCGAATGCGGTCCCTGCCATTTTGGCACCCACATAAGTGTGGGCTCCTTGGCCTTGTGAGCATTCTTGGTGGATTTGGGCCTTGGGTCGAGTGCATGGCACGAAGCCACAAGTTTCGCCCGTTTAGACTGGGTCTGGGGTATGGTTTTAGGGGTTTCTACTGGCGGCGTCGTGATGGTGGAGGAATCATGACAGCCCTTGCTGAAGGTCATTACTATTCGGGTGCTGCCGATGGCAAGATGAATGCGGTTTAGGTTGTAATCCACATTACAATGCGTTAGCTTCTTGAAGGTGCGACCCAATAGTGACACATTACCAACTTCTTTAGTGTTAGGCAACACATGGAAGAAGGCTGGTAAACTTTCAGTCTCGATAGAAACAAGTGCCTTGCACTTCCTTAGGAGTGCATAGGCAGCACCCCCAAACGGGGTGAGATTTGCATTAGTGGGCTGTAGTGTCGGTTGACCAATGCGTGTCCAATGGTCATGCATCAAGATGTTGTAGTCGGCCCCTTCATCAATCAAGGCGTCGAAAGAATACACCGCGCCTGCTGTGACTGTGATTCTTAGATACCGGTGCCACTTCTTCCTCGTCCTGATCCGTAAGGTTGGTTACATTTGCCATTCGGACGTTCAATGGAGCTTCTAGCATGGGTGGCTCATGTAATGGATGGGAAGGAGGATAGTACTTCTTTACGCGGCTGCCGTTAAAAAAGCCTACTCCTTCACCATCAAGTGTCTCCAACTCAACATTCCCAGTTCTACAAATCATGCGTACTCTAAAAGGACCTAGTCCTCGGAACTTCATTTTCTGTTTGTGTCCTTTCACTGAGTATAGCAGAATAAGATCTCCTTGTTCGAAGTCTCGCTGCTTGACATGCTTGTCAAACCACATCTTTCGTCGAGCCTTCTCGTAGATGAGCGCGTGGGTGGCTAGAAGGCGAGTCTCCGACAGGTGTTCCAGCTCAGTCAGGCGTTGCATCCATGCTTCCTTCCCTTCCCATCGTTCTTGTAGTGCTATTCTTAGGCTAGGGACAAAGAATTCGACTGGTAGAATTGCTTCAGTCCCATAGGTCAGTCTAAAGGGGGTTTGACCGACGGTTGTTTTATAAGCTGTGCGGTAGGCCCACAAGGCGGCCATCAACTTGTTGTCCCGGTCGCTTCTCGAGGCTAAGACCACCTTAGTCAGGATGTTAATAAGAATCTTGTTAGTCAATTCTGCCTGGCCATTAGGCTGAGGGTAGTATGGCGAGGATTTGCGATGGATGATAAGAAAGGTGGATAGGAGATGTGCTATCACTTCGTTGATGAAGTGTGTGCCTTGGTCGCTAATGAGTTCGATGGGGCAACAAAAGCGCGAGATCACTTGTTCCCATAAGAACTTGGCAGTCGTCATAGCGTCGTTTTTTCGTGTTGCTCTTGCCTCTGCCCATTTCGTGAGGTAATCCGTGGCCACTACGATGTACTTGGCTTGCGAGTACTGCGTTGCGGGGCTTATTGGTCCTATGAAGTCAATTCCCCATTTTTCGAAGGGTTGGCGAGAAATAATTGGGGTTAACTCCATTTGATCCTTACAAATCGGAACTTTTGCCTGCTGGCACTCGTCACAATGCTTAACAAATCGCTTGGCATCATGGAAAAGTGTGGGCCACCATAGTTGGGACTGCAACACCTTCCGTGCTGTTGTGTCTCCGCTAAAGTATCCCCCTGCAATGCTGCTGTGCGCTTCTGAGAGCACATCGTGCATCTCATGTTCAGACACACACCTTCGCAGCAATCCGTCTTACCCCAACCTATAGAGTTGGCCTCCAATCAGCTGGTAGGGCTGGAGCTTCAATATCAAACGCCTAAGTCGTGCCTTTTCTATAGATCGCTCAGGTAGTCCGTGCTCGAGCACTTGGACTATGTCATCTGCCTAGTATGGCGTCAGATCAGCCTTAAATAGGTCTCTTTCTCTGGACAGGTGGAATAGGTGGGCGTCAGGTAACTCGTCAATGATGCCTTGTCCAGTTGCTTCTCCTGTGGGTATACGGGACATGTGATTAGCCATGTAATGTTGTTTTCCCTTTCGTACCACCACGGAGAAATCGAACTCTAGGAGCAGGAGGAGCCAACAAGCTATGCGTCCTGTAGCGCAAGGTTTGTTTACCAAGTAGAGCAGGGCTTGATGGTCCACGAAGAAAATGAAAGGTGTGGCCAGTAGATAGTGCCGGAATTTCTTCACGACAAACACCATGGCTAGTCCCTCCCTTTCCGCTGTTGAATAATTCATCTCCGTCTCAGTGAGTTGCCTGCTAGCAAAGCTCACTGGGTAGTCCAAGTTATGCTCACCCGGTTGGCACAACATTGCTCGTGCGGCAAACTTAGAGGCGTCAATGTGTACTTGGAAGGTAGTGGTCTAGTCCGGGGCTCGCAGAATCGGTGCCATCGTTAGAGCCTTTTTCAATTGTTCGTATGCCCATTGGCATCCTTCGGTCCACTCGAAGACGATTAGTAGCTTGTACAATGGCCTAGCGATCAGCGCGTAGTTCAGTACAAACCGTCGATAGTATCCTGTGTGACCTAAGAAGCATTGAACTTCCTTGTAATTACTTGGGGGTGGAAGATCAACGATAACCCTGACCTTCGAGAAGTCCGTGGCAATGTAGTTTTTTGACACCACGTGTCCTTAGATGCATCCGTGCTTCACCCAAAACTGACATTTCAAGGGGTTCAGGGAGAGGCGATATAAGTGACACCGTTCAAAGACTGTGCGGAGTTTGTCTAGGTGTTCAATCCAGGTCGAATGGACACACAGGTCATCAACAAAGACCTCCAACTCCTTGCGAAGCATGTCCTTGAATATGGTGCACATAAGGTGTTGAAAGGTGGCGGGGGCATTGGTTAACCCAAAGGGCATGACTACGTAAGCAAGACGCCCCACTCAGTGGCAAAGGCGGTCTCGTGCCTGTCTGCAGGATGCACTTGTACTTGGTTGTACCCCGAGAAGCCATCCAGGAAACTGTAGGCTTCCTTACCTGCCACCCTCTCAAGCATGTGCTCGGTGTACGGCAAGGGGTAATTGTCTCTCTTTGTAGCAGCGTTCACCTTCTTGTAATTGACGCACACTCGAATCTTGCCGTTTTTCTTCATCACAATGACTATGGGTAACACCCAGTCTATGTGCTTAATTTTGTAAATGAATACAGCTCTCATCAACTTGTCGATTTCCTCCTTGACAGCATGAGCGTGCTTTGAATTCATGGGGTACGGTCGCTGCTTGACCGGTGTTGCATCTGACGTCATGGGTATGTTGTGAGTCACAACACTCGGATCTACCCCTCGTAGCTCATCTAAGGACCAAGCAAATACGTCTATGTACTCCCGCAAAAGAGCGACAAGACTGAACTCCTCTTCAGTATAGTCAAGTTCTCGGCGATGAACACCGGTCGGGGTACTTCCCCTCCCAAGGCTAGGTTTACCTCCTTAACCTTGGCTGGCCCTTCGATTGGTTTGCTTGTTTGCCCTTGGCGCTTGGCACCTAGCAGAACCACTACCCTATCCCCTTTTTTGAATTTAGTAAAGCATTTAGGGAGGTCTTGCGGCTTTCACTGTTCCTCTAATCGTGCATCCTTGGGGCGCTTTGCCTCATCCTGCCGCAACTATCTGCGCCTCAGGTGGATAGGTAAGTCCCTCTTGGTGCGTCTGGTCATGGGTGGCCTAGGGATTTCTAGGTCGCTATCAGAAGTAACTTCCGATTTAGAGTTAAACCCCCCATTTTCACTAGTAGAGGTGGTCTCCCCTGGTGGCCACAATTTAGATGGCGATTCAGTTCTAAGCAGTGATGTTGTTCCTAGTTGGGCTAGGTCGACTTGCTCAAGGTCTACTGCTCCTATGCATTCCAACCAAGCATGATCACATTTCGTAAACATGACTCCTTGATCCATTCTAAGGGCCTGTCTCCTCTGTGGCTTGGCGTCTGCCCATATCTGCTCAATTTCTCGTCCTTTAGTGTCGTACTCTATGGTATCCACTTCACCCTCACTTTCATCACCGAAGGATTGGCAATCTTCGTATTCATCATAGGAATCTTTATCGCTCGACTGCTCATTGTCTCCCAAGGCTTGCTCTGTGTCGTCTCGTTGGTCGGGGACCAAGGCCCAGCTATACCTGAGGTTCAGCTCATGCACCCTGGTCCACTTCCACTCGGACTCCTCCAAGAGGTCCTGGAGCGGCTTGAAGTTGGCGGTTGTGTTGCCTGCTAGCCGGTCCATTAAGTACTCCAGTATTCCCTAGAGTTCCCTTTTGTTGGAAGGCACTTGGAAGGTAACAGGCTCAAGCCCTTCCTGGGGGCTTGCTACCATCATGTAGAGTGGCATAGGAAGTGTTCCGTTTGCCTTGCCGACCGTTTTGATGGCTTGCTTGTATGCCTCCTGGTCGAAGAACGGTAGGTCAATTGTAGCGAGGACGTGCATCCAGTCCCGCTCATCCTCCGGGTAGGGGATATACTTGGTCAAGGGCTCATAGGGCTTCCTGACCTGAGTGTTCCCTTTGAGCATAGCTGAGATGGCATCCAGGTCGATTGGTGAGGTCTTCCAAGTGTCCATTTCTATTCGTACGGTGTTAGTTCTATTGCCAAGGAAGATCAAGTCGTTACCCCAATCTTCGATGACTCTAGCGTTGCGCATCCCGGGTCGGCCTAATAGGACATCATAGTTCACTCCCTTCATGACTATAAAGTCAACGGAGAACTGGACTCCTGGGATCTTTACTGGCCAATTTTTCAGGACCCCAAATGGTTTCACTCTCATACCATTTGCTAGCGTAACATTAAACCTAGCAGCTTCAAAACAGGCGGGTTTCCCCAAGTTTGCAGCACCGCATGGCTAAGCACACTAACCCCACCTCCCGTGTCTACGATTCTCTTCCTTGTTGAGTCACCCAGGGCTAGGACCGCGGCAGGACTTCGTGCATCTCAGAGCCTTCCCAAAAGGCATTGACGTGCAAAGATTTAGGTACAGAGTGCAGCGTGAGGCTGGGCAATTGTGTTTCTGTATCCTGGTCTTGCAGGTCTACCGTGACTTGCTCTTGTGAGCCCTCAACCCACTGCTTAAGGTCTTGCCATAGGGTAGGGTGCTGCTTAAGCAGATCTCCTAGGCCAAATGTTACAGGGGTGGTCACTAGTGTGGTCAGGAGATTGCTAAATACTCATCCCTCCTTTAAGCTAGACTGTCCAGGCCAACGGCCATGGCTAATCTGCGGCTCCGTTGCGTCTAGGCTTGGTCTTAGTGGCACTGTTTGTGGCATAGTAGCCTCAGTCGACTTAGGTGGAGGTGGTGACCTTGGCGTGCTTATGCTAGAGAGATCCTCGATCTCGTCCTCCGTGATGGGTTCCACATCTTTGAGGTGCTGTTGAGCCTCCCTCACCCATTCCTTTACCTTTTCTATGGCCTCTAATTGTCACTTGGGGTGTGGGTATTCCCCTATCTTTGCGCTTCCCTTTTCGGCTGTCTTAGGGGCTGAAGTTTCTGCCTCCGCGTCTGAGACTTTCTTCCCAACAGTTAAAGTCGTAGCACTCTCGGTCTTCAATGCAACCTTAGCGTCCGACCTCTTCTTTTTCCGCCTGCAGCTTTTCTTCCCTATTGAGGCTGCGTCCAGGTTGCTAGGTCCTGGCAGAGAGATGCCAGCCTGCTTGGTTTGGGCTTGGGTCATAACTCACAAGGGAATAGGTGTGGCCTCCCCGTCGGGGTTTTCGACACCAAACAGCCCTAATGGGACGGATGGCAAATTAGCTGCGCTAGAGGACGGCTTCTGCTTTGGGCAATCAACGAAAAGATAGGTGATTCCGCACTCTGCACACCTTTGATCAGCCTTGTCCCTGTTTTGCTGCTCTCTTTCAGGGCAATGCGATGAGACATGACCGGGGTGTGCGCAAGTCCAACAAGTGACTGGATCCTGTGGCTGCCCTCCTAGGCCTCTACCCCGTCCTCTTCCCAACGCCATCATCGACACGGGTCGATAGTCCATGAGGACCGCATTACCCTCGTCGTCATGCGAGGCATAAGGGTAAATGTAGGTCTCTTCATCATTTGGCTCCTCTACGTAATGAACTGGAGCGTCGCTTGGTGGGTGGGTCACATAAGGACCAGGTGGTCTAGGAATGCCGGTGGGATTTATGTCCATTCTAGGGACGACGGGTTTCCCATCATTAGGTGCGGGTAGAGCCAATGGGGCTCCACTTCCGAAGAATGGCTGCGGCCTGTTAGCTAGATAAGGCTGGTCGTAGGATTGCGAGTATGAAAACCTTCTTGGTAGCCTGCATTGTGCGACATTGTGGCCGAACCTCCCGCAGTTGGCGCAAGGTCTTGACCTAGGGTCTTGACACTCAGCTGGCAAGTGGTTCCCTCCACAGTACATACACTGGATGTGCGGCCGCATTGGTCGTCTTAGCATGTCCTGTATCTTAGTTAATTTCATCCTGACCTCCGCCAGGCCTTGGTCTGTCTCAGTGACTTTCCCCTTATCTTGGGGTGATGGGTTCGACCGCTCACTAGAGGCTGGCATTCTCTCTAAACTCCACAGGTTGGTTTCTTCTAGATTTGAGCTCCTGGAGCTCCGCTCTTTCAACTGGTCATCGACTATGATGGCTTCCTCAAAAACCCTAGCCACCACGTCCCGCTGCAAGCTTGAGTTGCCTGCTAGTGCCTTATACAACTCCTCATCTCGAATTCCGTTGATGAATACAGTCAATGCTGCCCTGTCAGTTGGTCGCTCGCCTAAAGGGATTCTTTTAAAGAGGCTTCTCACGTGGGTCACATAGTCGCGGATGCCCTCCTTCTCCTTCTGCTTGACGTTCATCGGGCGTACTAGCAGGTTATCGGAGTATCCGGGCTCGACAAACCTCTTGACAAAAAGATCCTTGAGGTTATTGAAGTTGGCCCGTTCTATGGCATCCAGGCTTGTATACCATGTCCTACCTTTATCGCTTAAGCAAAGTCCGAATGCTTGCGAACAATGAGTCTGGTCGTTGAGGCCATTGGCTTCGCAGACTTGCTCAAACTGCTCGACAAAGCTATACGGATCGTCATGTGGCTGATATTTGTCGAGTTGCTTGGCCACAATAGGTATTTTGGCCTGGCTCTTTGAGCCCTGGTTTGCCCCTAACCCTGCAAGCAGCGACGTTGCTAGTGTAGTGGCACTCTGCTCTACTACAGTGTTATCGAGCAGCCGTTTCATGAGGAGATCGCTCAGCGTCAGGTCTCCCTCTAGTGCTCTTTCCTGGTCCGTACGGTTCCGACCAGCCAAGTTTAGCACTCGCTGCACCTCATGCAGCTCCATGCTTTGCCTCAAGCTCCTAGCTTGTTAATCCCTATTATACTCGGCTATGCCTTACAATGCCTTGCGGGCTAGCCTTCTCTCCTCCTCTAGGTCTGCAATGGTTGCATCTGCCGTTCTGCCATGGTGCTCGTACCGGGCATGCGCATCGTAACTGCTCATCATCTGCTGTATAGCATCTAGGAATGCACTCACGTCGAGCTCCTCGATAAACCGATGGTCTGAGCCTTCCTCCGTCATGGTCGAATTCTTGCACCTCGCTGCACTGTCGATCAGGTTGGCTAGTCGTGATAGGTCCTTGTTGTTGGTGCTCCTCGCTTGGTTCTCCTCTACGCTTTGCATGTCTGTCTACGTCCTGGATCTTCTCCTATTGGTGGGTTCCTTGAGCGATTTATCTGAGTGAGTTCCCTTAATTACTGAATACAATTCTCAATTTACCGCCACTCGGTGAGTGTGTTGTTCCTCGTGCACTTGTGCCCAATCAGGCTTTCGGTTTCCTTAAGTGTACTTCAAGTGCAAAATTCAATGTGAGTGCAGCAAGCAATTCCTCGGCGCCCCACTCACTCTCGCTCGTTTCTGGCCCAATAGGCTTCTAGGTCAATTTTCCGACCGTTTAGTCAGGGTTTAGGGTTCCTTGTTTGTTTCCTTGTTCACTTCTGATCAGTCGGGTCTTCGTGGTTCAGCGGCTTGGGTTCTAGTCCGTGGATCCCTCAACTGTCTACCGTCCACCGCTCAGCGGCTCTGTACTACAATTTCTCTTATCCCGGGTGCCAGAATCAAGTTCTAAACGCCCGAAGGGTTTCGACAAGTTGTGCTAATGCGCGTTTGCTGGTTGGGTCAAATTTCTGACAACTTTGATAAAAAGCTGCATTCGGACCAAGTGGTCCGAATTGTAGGGTTCGTCCGAGCTATTGCTTCTTCGTCCGAGCTATTGCTTCTTCATCCTGATCTGTAAGGTCAGTTATAGTAGCCATGAGGACAAAAAGGGTAGGGTTCACTGCTTCTTCGTCCTGATCAGTAAGGTCAGTTACAGTAGCCATGCGGACGTTCAGTGGGGGTTCTAGCATGGGTGGCTCATGTAATGGATGTGAAGAAGGATAGTACTTCTTTATGCAGCTGCCATTAAAAAAGCCTATTCCTTCACCGTCAAGTGTCTCCAACTCGGCATTCCCGGTCCTACCGATCATGCATACTCTGAAAGGCCCTAGCCCCCGAAACTTCATCTTCTGTTTATGTCCTTTTACCGAGTACAGCAGAACAAGGTCCCCTTGTTTGAAGTCTCGCTGCTTGGCATGCTTGTCAAACCACATCTTTCGTCGAGCCTTTTCACAAATCAGAGAGTGAGTGGCGAGGAGTAGGGTCTCTGTTAAGCGCTCGAGTTCCACCAAGCAGTTGGTCCAAGCCTCTCTTCCCTCCCAACGCTCCTGGACTGCTAGCCTCAAGCTAGGGATGAAGAATTCTAAGGGTAAAATGGCTTCAGTTCCGTACATCAGCCTAAAGGGCATTTGTCCTACAGTCGTTTTATAAGCTATGTGATAGGCCCACAAGGCCGCCATTAGCTTGTTGTCCCAGTCACTTCTCGAAGTAGACACGACTTTTGTAAGCACATTGACTAGGATTTTATTTGTGGATTCGGCTTGGCCATTAGCCTGAGGGTAATAGG
Source organism: Lygodium microphyllum (assembly GCF_053477565.2). Taxonomy (NCBI): domain Eukaryota; kingdom Viridiplantae; phylum Streptophyta; class Polypodiopsida; order Schizaeales; family Lygodiaceae; genus Lygodium; species Lygodium microphyllum. Next base: position 25,990,388 of record NC_141147.1, read on the forward strand.
GAGAGGACTTCCGATGAATTATTAGGAAGGTAGAGAGCAAGTGGGCAATCACTTCATTAATGAAGTGTGTGCCTTGGTCGCTTACAAGTTCGATTGGACAGCCAAACCATGAAATGACCTGCTCCCACAAGAACTTTGCAGTGGTCCTAGCATCGTTCTTCCTCGTGGCTCGTGCCTCTGCCCATTTTGTTAGATAGTCGATCGCCACTATGATGTATCGAGCTTGGGAATATTGTGCTGCAGGACTGACAGATCCAATAAAATTGATGCCCCATTTTTCGAAGGGTTGTCGGGCTATGACAAGGGTCAACTCCGTCTTGTCCTTTTGCACAGGCACTTTGGTCTTTTGGCACTCATCCAGTGCTTTACAAATTTAGCTGCATTGCGGAATAGGGTGGGCCACCATAGCTGGGATTGTAGCACCTTTCGGGCTGTTGTGTCCCCGCTAAAGTGTCCTCCAGCGATTCTGCCATGTGCTTTGTTTAATGCGTCATGCATCTCGTGTTCACATACACATTTGCGCAATAAACCGTCTTGTCCCAACCTGTAGAGTTGGCCATGGCTAAATTTTCAAGATAAGTCTCTTCAGCTTGGCCTTCTCAATGGGCCACTCTGGTAGTCCATTTTCTAGCACTTGCACTATGTCATCGGCCCAATACGGCGTCAGATCTGCTTTAAATAATTCTCGTTCACTAGACAAGTTAAAAAGATGGGCGTCCGGCAAATCGTCAGGCACGCCTTGCCCAGCGGCTTCGCCTGTGGGTATGCGGGACATGTGGTCAGCCATGTAGTGTTGCTTTCCTTTGCGTACAACCACAGAGAAGTCAAACTCCAGTAAAAGGAGTAACCATTGAGCTATGCGCCCCATAGCGCAAGGCTTGTTCACAAGATACAATAGGGCCTAATGGTCAACAAAGAAGACAAAGGGAGTGGCCAACAGGTAATGCCTAAATTTCTTTACCGCAAATACCATGGCCAACCCCTCCCTTTCCGTCATGGAATAGTTCATCTCGGTCTCTGTGAGCTGCATGCTGGCAAAACTCACCGGGTAATCCAAGTTATGCTCACCAGGCTGGCATAGCACGGCTCCAATAGCAAACTTAGAGGCGTCTATGTGCACATGGAACGTTACGTTCCAGTTTGGGGCTCGCAAGATTGGTGCAGTCGTAAGAGCCTTTTTCAACTCCTCATATGTGCGTTGGCATTCCTCCGTCCACTCAAACACTATCAATAGCTTGTACAAAGATCTAGCTATTAATGCATAATTTATCACAAATCGTCGATAATATCCAGTGTGTCCCAAGAAGCACTGAACTCCCTTGTAGTTGTCGGGTGGTGGTAGGTCAACAATGACTCTAACTTTGGAAAAGTCAGTAGCAATGTCATTCCTTGACACTACATGCCCTAAGATGCATCCATGTTTTACCCAGAACTGGCACTTTAAGGGGTTTAGCAAGAGGTGGTACAGCCTACACCTTTCAAAGACAGCTCTCAGTTTCTCCAAGTATTCGGCCCAACTAGAGTGTAAACATAGGTCATCTACGAACACTTCTAGCTCGTGCATAAGCATGTCCTTAAAGATAGTGCACATTAGGTGTTGGAAAGTTGCAGGTGCGTTCATTAGCCCAAAAGGCATGACAATGTAGGCAAACAAGCCCCATTCCATGGCAAAGGCAGTCTTGTGCCTGTCGTCGGGGTGCAGTTGCACTTGATTGTAACCCGAGAAACCATCCAAAAAACTGTAGGCTTTCTTCCCTACTACCCTCTCTAGCATGTGCTCGGTGTAAGGTAAAGGATAGTTATCCCTTTTCGTAGCGGCATTCACTTTTTTGTAGTTCACGCACACTTGGATTTTTCCATTTTTCTTCATGACAATCACGATAGGTGATACCCAGTCCGTGTGCTCGATCTCATATATGAAACCTGCCCTCATGAATTTATCAATCTCCTCCTTCACTGCATGGGCATGCTTGGGATTCATGGGGTAAGGTCGTTGTTTCGTTGGCACTGTATCTAGAACCATTGGGATGTTATGAGTCACGACCCTAGGGTCGACTCCCTTAAGTAGCAAATACATCAGTGTACTCTTACAGGAGTGCAACGAGTTTGGTCTCTTCCTCCTCCCCCAAGTCATCTGCAACGAACATAGGTCTTGGCTTTTCCCCTTTCCAGGCCAATTTAACCTCTTTGACTTTGGCGGGTCCCTCGATCGGTTCACTAGTCTGACCTTGTCTTTTTGCACCTAATAGAACCACCACTTTGTCACCTTTTTTAAATTTTGTAAACCGTTTGGGTAGATCCTGTGGTTTCCTCTGCCTTTCCGCTTCTGAGTCCCCTGCTTGCTTCCTGGCCTCCTCTTTTAGCCTCCTGTGCCTTAGGTGGACTAGCAAGTCTCCCTTGGTGTGTTTGACCTTAGAAGGTTGCGGTATCTCAAGATCACTCTCAGTGCTAACTTTTGACTCTGAGTTGAACTCGCATCCCTCACTTGAGGAAGGTGTTTCCCCAAGGGGTCGTAGTTCCGTAGGTGAATCTGTCTTGAGCACTAGGATTACCCATGGTTGTGCTACTCCGGCTTGCTCGTAATCTACGGCTCCTATTCATTCTAGCCAGGATCTGTCACACTCCATTAGCATGACTCTTTTTTCGTTCCGATTGATCCCTTCTTTCCTAGGCCTTAAGTCTGCCCTGATTTGCTCTATCGCTTTTCCCTCCGTGTCGTATTCTATTGTGTCTACCTCTTCTTCACTCTCTTCTCCCATAGAGTGACATTCCTCATACTCCTCATCATTCGGATCCTGTCCTTCTGACTGCTCATCATCCCCTAAGCTTCCCTCTTCAATCTCCTAGTCGTCAGTAACTAAAGCCCAGTTATATAACAAGTTCAGGTCATGGACCTTGGTCCATTTCCATTCTGGTTTAGCTAAAAGGTCACATAGAGGTTTTAAGTTAGCAGCCAAATTGCCGTTCAATTTATCAGTCAGATACTCTACGATTTCCTGAAGCTCTAATTTGTTGTTGGGGATGTGGGACGAGGCCGGTTTGCCTGGGTTGAGTGAGCTTCCTACCATCATGCAGAGTGGCACAACTGGCTCCTCAGTTGTGGCATGGTAGCGGTTTTAGCAACCTCCTGATGTGGTCCTTCCTCATCCGAGAATGGTAGGTCAATGGTTGCCAACACGTGTATCCAATCCCTCTCATCCTTAGGGCAAGGAATATATCTAGCGAGCGATCCATAGGGCTTGGTCCTTTGAGTATCGCCTTTTAGCATGGCTGAGATGGCAGCCAGGTCAACAGGCGTCATCGTCCAAGTGTCCATCTTTACCCTCACTACACTAGTTCTGTTCCCTAGGAAAATCAATCCATTGCCCCAATCCTCTGTGACTCGTGCATTCCTCATCCAAGGTCGGCCTAATAGTATGTCGTAATCCACTCCCTTCATGACAATGAAGTTTACCGAGAATTGCACACTGGCAATCTTTACCGGCCAATTCTTTAAGACCCCAAATGGTCTTACCCTCATTCCGTTTGCTAGCGTGACATTGAATCTAGCAGTCTCTATAGGAGGGTTTCCCCATGCCTCTAGGACCACATGGTTTAGCACACTAACACCGGCACCTGTGTCTACAATTCCTTTCCGAGTCATGTCTCCTAAGGCTAGGATGGGCAAAACTGTGTGCATTTCAGTGCCTTCCCAAAAAGCATTGATGTGCAAAGACTTAGGATCTGAGTGTAGAGTTAGACTTGGGATCCGTGTAACTGCATCATGGTCTTGCGGATCAGTATCTGCAAGCCTTGCGTGTCCCTCGATCGAGTCTTTTAACTCCTGCCACAAGGAGTGATTTTGCCTAAGCAAATCCCCCAAGCTTAGAGTTATTGGAGTGGACAGCAAAGTTGTGAGGAGGCTATTGGACCCTTGTCTTCCTCTGAGGCTAGCAGTTCTAGGCCATGCATTCTGTCTGCCCTGGTAAGTTTCCCCCCGGCCTTGCTGCTGAGTCGCTCCTAGTGGTGCAGGTATGCTCCCAACCTGTGGTTTTGAGGGTGAGACTGGTGTGCTAATACTGGAGAAGTTGTCCATAGGGTCTTCCAATATGGGTTTAGCATCTTCGAGGTGCTTTTGGGCGTCCTTGACCCACTCCTTGACCTTGGCTATAGCCTCGAGTTGCCGTTTGGGGTGGGGATATTCCCCTACCTTGGCACTCCCTAGCTCTGTTATCTTAGGAGCTGAGGTCTTTGCCTCTGCGTCTGTGACCTTCTTTCCCGTTACTAGCGTGGTCGTTTCCTCGATTTTAAGGGTTATCTTCGCATCGGTTCTCTTTTTCCGTCTCCTCCGGCTTTTCTTCCCTATTGAGGTTGCATCAAGGTTACTTGGCCCTGGCAAGGAGATGCTTGCTTTTTTCGTTTGAGCTCGCGTCATAACATGTAGTGGGATGGGCGTATCCTCACTACCAAAAGTTTCAGCTCCAAAGAGCCCCAAAGGCACCGATGGCATGTTGGCAGTGCTCATTGATGGCTTCCGCCTAGGACAGTCAGGAAACAGATGTGTGATTCCACACTCTGTGCATCGGAGATCCGCTTTGTCTTTGTTAGCTTGTTCTTGCTCTAGGCAACGCGATGAAATGTGGCCTGGGTGGCCGCAAGTCCAGCATGTGATTGGATCCTGGCTAGTCCCTCCAAAGCCTCTGCCTCGTCCTCTTCCTAAAGCCATCACTAGCACTGGCCGATAGTCCATCAGGACTGGGTTGCCCTCCTCGTCGTAGGATATGTACGGATTGACATATGTCTCTTCCTCATTAGGCTCCTCCACAAAGTGAACAGGAGCATCGCTAGGTGGGTGAGTCACAAAAGGCCCTGGTGGCCTGGGTATACCAATTGGGTTCATTTCCATCCTAGGCACGACAAGTCTTGAGTCAGTTGGTGCTGGAAGAGCTAACTGGGTTCCCCTGCCAAAGAAATTAGGTGGCCTATTACCTAAGTATGGAGGGTTGTACTGCTGTGTGTATGGGAATCTCCTCGCCATTCTGCAATGCGTTGCATCATGTCTGAATCTATTGCAATTTGAGCACGGCCGAGATCTAGGATCTTGGCACTCTACTGGGAGGTGATTGCAGCCGCAGTACACACATTGTACATGCGATCTCACAGGCTTTCTAACGAGCTCTTGCAACCGTGCAATATCCATTCTCATCTCTGCCATCCCTTGGTTGTGGTCTACACTCTTTCCCTTGTCCTGCGCACTAGCAATTGCTTTTTCCCCTAAGGTGGTTGATCTCTCAGGGTCCCTCTGGCTTGCACTATCTTGGTTGGTAGTCCTCATGCTATGTTCCCTAAGTTGATCATCTATGTGTATTGCCTCCTCGAAGACTCGAGCTAGCATGTCTCATTGTAAGGTGGAGTTACTGGCCAAAGCCTTGTAGATCTCCTCACTCCGAATCCCATTCATGAACACTGTAGACACTGCCCTCTCAGTAGGTCGCTCATTGGCAGGGATTCTTTTGTAGAGACTGCGCACTTGAGTGATGTAATCTCTAACGTCCTCCTTCTCCCTTTGACTGATATTCATCAACCTAACAATGAGGCTATCCAAATACCTGCCTCCGAGAACTTCTTGATGAAGAGGCCCTTAAGGCAAGCGAAGTTTGTACGTTCTGCGTCATCCAGACTGGAGTACCAGGTCCTCCCCTTGTCGCCTAGGCACAGGCTAAAGGCTTGAGATCGTTACGTAGGGTCAATAAGACCGTTCGCCTCACATACTTGCTCGAACTGCTCCATGAAGCTGTACGGGTCACTACTAGGTTCGTATCGAGCTAGTTGTTTTGCTACTATGGGGATTCTAGCCTACCCTTTAGCCCCTTGCGTGACTCCCAATCCTGACAGTAGCGCGGTGACTAGGGCATAGCACTCTGTTCCATGTATGTATTGTCCATGAGTCGCTTTGCCACGAGTTCACTCAACGTCATGCCAGCCTCTGCTGCCCGTTCCCTCTCTATGTTTGGTCCGGACTTGGCTGCCCCAGCTAGGTTTAGTACTCGTCTAGCCTCGTACATATCCACGTCTTGCTGCAGTCTTCTAGCCCTTTGCTCATGGTTGTAGGCAATTATGCCTTCCAGTGCTCTCTTGATAGCTCTTCTCTCTTCTTCCAGGTTAGCCACTACTTCCTCTACAGGTCTACATTGGATCACGGTCCTGGTGAGTAGATCGTAGTCGTGGACCAGTTCTTGGACCGAGATTGGAAATTCTCCTAAGTCTAATTGGTCTTCCCCTTGGTCGCCTCTTGATCCCGACATTGTTTCTGCTTCCAGCTCCACGAGATTGTCGATGAATCCAATCAGCTTCGGCAGCTCCCACTCCTCTATCTTGTTGCTTCCCGTGTCTTCGTGTTTTCTCCAGGTACTACTAGTAGGGCACTCAAGCACCTATCTAAGTGTTGGGGTCTTCTCCTACTAGTGGGTTCTTTAATGTTATTAGATACCCTGATGTGTTCCTTGTTATTCGAAAGCAGTGACGATCCTTACTCACACGTTGTGCTTAGTGCTTTTGTGGTGCTTGGTGCGAAAACGGGCTTTTCTCTTTTCTTGCTGTACAGATTTAGTGGAGCACAAGAGTGAGATGCCGATGCAGAAAGCATTTAATGCAAACTCCACCTTGTTTCTACCCACGTTCTTAGCCTAATTTGAGTTTTCAACTTGGTTTCCGGCTATTCTATGGTCTTTCCGCACCCCAAGTTCGATTAACTTCTGGGGTTCTAATGGCCAAACTGGGTCTTGGGGGTGTTCAGAGTTTCATCCTGGGGTCACATCTGTGGCAAGGCCAGCAAAAGATCCTTATCTTTTTGTTCTGGCAAGATGGTCTGATTCTGGGAATCGGACAGGGCTGGTCCGATTCTGGCAATCGGACTGGTGTGGTCCGACTCTTACAGTCGGACGGGGTGGTCCGATTCTGGAAATTGGACCAGGAGGGTGGTCCTACTTTTGAAGTGGTGGTCCGAGTCCAGCCCCAATGGTCCGACTACGATGGTCCAATTCTAATGGGAATTCCGAGTGCCACATGGCACGTCCGATCGGGTTGGTCTGATTCTGGAAATCCGACCAGTCTAGTCACTCTCTCTCAGTCGAACGGTCCGATTCTAGGAGTCGGACGGTCCGACTCCAGAACTTGGGTGGTCCGATTCTGGGGATCGGACCACTGCGGGTTAGTCCGACTGCATCGGCACGGCGGGCGCGATTCCGGCACGTTTGAATCCTTCCTAATGCCTGCTGCACTCAATCACTACATACTTCCCACAACTGATTAGAGCACTAATGGAACACACCGGACTCACCTGAAGTAGCACGAATCAAATGTGCCTAGAATCGGGGTCGCATTTCCTCGTCCTATGAACCAGAAGCTCTCTCTCTCTCTCTCTCTCTCTCTCTCTCTCTCTCTCTCTCTCTCTCTCTCTCTCTCTCTCTCTCTCTCTCTCTCTCTCTCTCTCTCTCTCTCTCTCTCTCTCTCAAGGCCAACTAAAGAAATGAGGTCAGTCCTGGCCTCCCAGGCCTCTTAAGGTCCTTTCCCAGCACTGCAAAACCTTACAGCCAGTTTCCTGCCCCTGTTCCACCCAGAAACTTGAATCTGGTCCCCTATTTTCCTGTTTCCAGCAGCAGCTAAAACCTCTGTTCTCTCTTTTCTTTCCCTAATCTAACCTTAATCTAGTGCAGCCAATATGAAAAACAGAAATGCAGAACAGTAGTCCTAATCTAATGCTTCCAAAAAACCCAAATACTTACCTGTTCCACAGATTAAACCTCCTAAATCTCCTAGTTATCTCGAGCACTGGTTCAGATTGCAAACCCTACTTCCATGCTCGATCTGATACGCGCGGCGCTCAAGGCTCGATTCTGTCGGTCCAGGCAACGGAACCAAAATGGAGGGAAGCTTCAAGCTCTACCCCGAGACCTACGGACCACTTATTGCTCAAGTGTTTCGAACCGAGCGGCCATGGCTACCTCTCACATAGCCGATGCGCAATGCCTACCTTACGAGTGTAGTGAGCTTACCTTGATGCTCGATCGTGTACCCTTCTCTTTTTTGCACACCGGTAGCTCCACGATCCTTGAGGCAAGCTCAAGCAACCTCAATCCCTCTCCCATGAGCTTCATCCTCCATAGCCACGCGCGAGACAAGAGAAGGGAAGAGAGGAGGAGAAGATGGAGAGCTTCTTCTCCAAGATCCCTCGCTCTCACACAATCACTCCCTCACACTCTCTCAATCCCTCTCTCAAGCACAAGCAAGAAGGCAAGAAACAAGAGAAGAAGAAGAAGAAGCTTTTGCCACACACAAGAATGAGCTTCCCATTCACTTTTCAACTTTATATACATGCCCTAATTTCCATGGGCGATCATCCCCCTTTTTTACATGGCCAGCCCTTAGCCTAGGCCCATTTCCTCATTTCCCACCGTTCTAGTCTATCCTATCCTCAACTAATGCATACAATTTGCACAGGAGTGAGCTGGCGCTCTTTTACAAGGTTTTGGAAGTATTTTCGCACTTAATGGTGCGCTTTTTATTCTTTTACTCTCCTTGGGCGACTCCAAGACTTCTTGAGGATCGTGCCCGTGCATTTAATTTTTTCCCGGGTCTAGTTGCCATTTAAGGCGCCTTTTCTTTTTCTCTTTTTCCATTTCTCGCTCCTCTGTGCTGCGGTAAACATGCACTTGGCTAGGAGGGGGTAATGTTACCGTGTTTCCCGTAGCACAGAGGAGCGGAAAATGGAAAAAAAATGGAAATAGCAAAAAAGACGCAGGATAAAAGTAGAAAAAGACGCCTTGACCGGTAACCAGTCTCTGAAAATTTTAAATGTTCGGGCACGACCCTTAGAAAGCCTCGGTGTCGGCCTGAGACAACAAAAGAGAAAAAGGGTGCACCATTAAAATGTGGGAGCTCCCCCGAATCTTTGTAAAAGAGTGCCAAGCTCGCTCATGTGCAAAGTGTATGCATTAGTTGGGAATAGGATAAATTAGAATGGTGGGAAATGGGAAAAAGGGCCTAGGCTACGGCCGGCCATGTAAAAGAGGGAAAAGGGGATTGCCGCCCAAAAAGGATTTAGGGCTTTGTATATAAAGTTGAAAAGTGAATGAGAAGCTCATTCTTTGGTATGTGGCAAAAAGAGTCTTCTTCTTCCTCTCTTCTTCTCTCCTTATTGCTTGTGTGTGCTCTTGAGAGAGGGAGTGTGAGAGTGTGAGGGAGTGAGTGTGTGTGGGAGTGAGGGATCAAGAGGAAGAAGATCTTCACCATCTCCTCTTCTCTTCTTCTCTTCTCTTCTCCTCTCTTCTCTTGCGTGCGCGGCTATGGAGGATGGAGCTTGGAGATGGAGGAGGCTTGAGGATGCTTGAGCTAGCACCAAGAATCATGGAGCTACCGGAGTGAAAGGGAGAGGAGGGTACTTGATCAAGAATCAAGGTAAGCTCACTACACTCGTAGGATCGACGGCGCATCAGCTAGGTGAGAGATAGCCATTAGAGCTCGCTTGGAATGCTTGAAACAATAAGCGGTCCGTGGGTCTTGGCGGTTGAGCGAAAGCTCCCACAATGGCACTTAGAGTCTGAATGCAATGTAGGAGTCATATATGTATTACCAAAATTTGCAATCAATTAGCTTAACTAAAGGGCCTCCTTGCAGGCCTCAATGTGGCTATAATGTACTCAGCCTCAGTAGTAGACAAGGTAGTGCATTTTTGCACCCTAGACATATAAGAAATAGTACCTCTAACAAAGATGAAGACATAGCTAGAGACATGAACTTCATTCTATTGCATATCATGAATAAATAAAGTTAGTGTAACTCAAGAATCTAATGTCCTAGTTGCCATAGCAAAGCTATAAGTCTGTAGTACCCTTAAGGTATCTCATAATACCCTTTACAATGTCTCAGTGTCACTTGGGAGGTGTTTCTATATAACGAGCTACAACTCCCACTACAAATGCTATGTTAGGTCTAGTGGCCATCATGGCATACATAAGCTACCTACTATATATGCATACGAGATCTTGGCCATCTCAGCTTCACATCATTTGACTAGGAGCAATCAATCTCACTCACCTTCACATGGGAAGATAAAGGCTTGCCAATTAGCTTACCACCCTATATATGGAACCACTCAAGTACTTTGTGAATCTACTCCTTCCATGACAAGTAGAGGACTCCCTTAGTGATTGCATGTAATATGCATACCAAGTATGTGGTGAGAGACATGCCCTATGTCATTCATCTCAAAGCTCTGCTTGAGCTAAGTCTTCAAAGTATATAGTTCATCATGAGTATTGCCAAAGAAAGCAACATGTCACCAACATATAGTATCAAAATGATAAGGCTACCATCACGAGCCTTCTACACAAATCCATATCACTGTCAGAATAACCCTATGAATGCATAAATGTATCAAAATTATGATACCACTCTCTAGGTGTCTACTTAAAGTCCATAAATACTCTTTTTCAACTTGTATACTAGGTGTTCCATGTCCTTTTTCACAAAGCCCTTAGGTTGCTATATATAGATATCCTCATGTAGATACCCATGTAAGAAATCTAATCTTAATCTCGAGGAAGTTACTATATGTATATCCTCTACATCATGTGCATTCAAGGCCTATTCATAAATATACTTATATGTATTTTTTTTCATGAATAAAACATAAACCTTTTCTATTCAATTGGTAAATAACACTTTTGTATTACACCCTTCTGCATGTAAAAAATGTCTAAAATTGGTACTTTAAAAATACCTTATTTTGATGATGCACACATATATTTTGAGTAACTTACCCAAGATCTTAATATCTATCTAGTGTAAGTCTAGATCCTTTCTATAACCAAGGTCAAAGCCAAGAGAAGGGTTGTTGTCTTAATCGCAAGGGAAAATATCTCATGAAACGCAACTCCCTTTTCCTATTCAAAATCCTTACCAACCAAATGTGCCTTATATGCTGGCTTAGGGCGACTAGGGGTACTCTTCAACTTATATAGCTACTTGCTTGGAAATACATGTTTTCCATGTTGAGATATCGAGCTCCACTCGTGATATGCCAGGGTGACCATTGTGCATTTATGTCACCGACGTGTTAGTTGCAGATGCGGTTGGTACACCACCCATGAATAATAGCTACATGATAGCTATCCTTATCTACTCTAGTTCGTGGCTTGGTTAGTATGCCAACTTAGTTAGTTGAGTTTGGTTTGAGACCCATATATAGGGTTCTTCTATTTCTTTGTATGAGAGTTCTTTTGGCTTACAAACTAAGAAGAGGAAAACTGTTTTCAGCCTCCACCCTTGTGTGTATTCCCCCATTGTGCAAGCAAGAAAGCTACAAGTGAGACTCCTTCCTTCTCTCCCACAATCTTGACATGGTATCAGAGCCTTGTTCGTGGTAAGGAGCTCAAGAAAGCAAGCCAAGCTCGCGGTGTTCTGGTAAGAGGAGCAGTGTTGCTTTCATTTTCTGTTTTGGGAGCAGATCTCTGCAGGTAGCACAGTCGGAAATTGCAGGAGTGCATTGTCTCAGGTTGAGACGCCCTTCGCGGTGAAGCAAGAGGGCAGTATATGCTGCTGGCGAGGGCTTTAGCCCTTGACGACCTTGTTTTTTTTATTTGAGGCCATTTCGGGGCCTGTTTTGGAGGCGGAAATTTTCTGCATGCACTCAGGAAAAAGCCCAGTTTTATGCTGTGCAGCCACTGTTCTACAGGTCGGTGAAAAGTTACTGTAGAAATTGCATCGTATGCTTATGTGCAGAGACATTGGGAGTTACAGAATCATCCTTGGTTCCTGTTTATGCAAAATCGTCACTAGAAAGTGACTGTGTGGTCAAATACCACTTTCGCCAGTTTTGCAGATTTGCCCTTATGAAACAAACTGTGTTCTTTGCAGTGACAGAACTTTTTGCAGTATTCTGTAATGGCGTCTGATTCTCTCTCACAGATTGTCACTGAAAAGCTTGACAAGAACAACTTCCAAGCATGGAAGTTTAGAATGACGAATTTCCTTATGGGAAAAGGATATTGGGAGTTTGTTGCAGGAAATGAAGAAGAAGCAGTTCTTCCTGATGTTCCCAATCAACAGCAAATGCAGGCATTCAAAGAATGGCATGAGAGAGCGAGGAAAGTTATGTACTGGCTGTCTATCAGTATTTCAGACTCTATGATTGTGCATATTCAGGATGCAAGTACGCCAAAGGAGGCATGGGATACTTTGTCAAAAATGTATAGCACAAATACGCAAGCCAGGAAAATGCAACTCAAGCAAGAGTTGCATAATGTGTAAAGAGAAAATATGAGCATCAATGACTACCACATGAAGGTGAAGAAGATTGCAGATGCACTTGCTTCCATTGGGTCGCCACTGGAAGATGATGATTTAGTTTCCGTGAACTTGAATGGTCTAGGAAAGGATTATGCACAGTTTCGAACATCCATTTCCGTTCATGAAAGATTTCCTGACTTTGAGGAGTTGATTGCTCTTCTAATTTCTGAGGAGCAGAGAAATGGTGGTGCATCTTCTTCAGGAGGAACTTCAAAAGAAGCTGTCTTCTACTCAAATGCTGGAAGAGGTAGAGGCAGAGGTAGAGGAGGCCAATTTGGAGGCCGTGGTAGAAATCAGAATATGCAGCAAACTCAAGAAAATCAGTCCTATGGAGGAGGACGTGGTAACTCTAGAGGCAGGGGGAGCCAAAGAGGTCGTGGTGGATGGCAAAGAGGCCAAAATGCAAACAGTAATGTTGAATGCTACTACTGTGGTAAAATGGGTCATATGGCTAAAGACTGCTATAAAAAGCAGAATGACATCATGAATGGAAAACTGCAACAAGGGAATTATGCATCTTCTAGTAGACAGGGTGATGACAGAAATGAGCATTTGTTTATGGTGCAGCACATGAACAATTCTGTGACAAGTGCAGAAGAAAGCAATGATGTATGGTATGTTGACTCAGGTGCATCAAACCACATGACAGGTCATGCAAAATGGATGGAGGATGCAAGGAAAATGGAAAAACCAGGATTTGTGGAGACTGGTGATGATACTGCACATCCTATTGTGCAGATTGGAAAATTTCCTTTGTCTATGCAGGATGGGAAAAAGAAATACCTGTCCGATGTATTTCATGTCCCGAATATCACCAAGAATCTGGTTTCTGTTGGTCAAATGGTTGAGCAGGGCTTGCAGGTCAGATTTAATCCTCATGGATGCTTTGTTGAGGATATGAAAAATAAAGGTCGCTTGATAGCAAAAGGAAAGAAGAAGGGCAGAATGTTTACATTGGATGCAGACATGTCTAAATTGAGTGCAGCAATGTTTGCACATGGGACCGGTGTAGTTGTAGATATTGATATCTGGCATAAACGCATTGGTCATGTTAATGTACAGTGACTTAAATCAATGCAGGCCCAAAATATTGTTGCAGGATTGCCCAAATTCAAGGTTGCAGAAATGCATAAGGTATGTGAAGCCTGTCAGTTTGGAAAACAGGCAAGGAAACCATTTCCTAGACATGTTCAAGAGAGTGAGAAGCCATTGGAATTAATCCACTCTGATGTGTGGACTACTAAAGCTGCATCTCTTAGAGGCTGTCATTATTTTGTCACTTTTATTGATGACTATAGCAGAAAAGTTTGGGTGTATTTTATGAAAAAGAAAAGTGAAGTTTTTGGGCATTTCAAAACTCTTAAAGCTATGGTTGAAAAAGAAACAGGCCTGCAGATAAAATGCCTAAGGTCAGATGGAGGGGGAGAGTACCTCTCAAATGAGTTTGCAAGGTTCCTGCAGGAGCACGGCATAAAGCAACAATATTCATGCAGTCATATCCCACAACAAAATGGACTTGCAGAAAGGAAAAACAAGCATATTGGAGAGGTATCTCGTGCCATGCTCAATGAAAAAGACTTGCCAGATTTTTATTGGGCTGAAGCAGTTGCTACAGCAGTCTACATAATGAACAGGACTCCCACTGCAGCAATACATGGGATGACTCCAGAGGAGAGGTATACTGGTAGGAAACCAGATATTTCTCATTTGAAAATTTTTGGTTGCATTGCCTATGTACATGTGCCAGATGAGTTGAGATCCAAGTTGGATCCAAAAGCTGAGAAATGCATCTTTATTGGTTACTCTCTGCAGCAAAAAGGGTATAGATGCTATAACCCTTCTACTCGTAAGTTTACAATGAGCAGAGATGTTGTTTTTGATGAGATGAGTAGCTGGTATAAACCAGTAAATGTGATTGATGATGTAGATGCACAAAATGGTAATGCTGCACAGAATTCACAGCAGCAGTCACAAAATATTAGTGGACATGGAGCGTCCTCTAGTAGTGGTTCACATTCTTCGCCATGGACAGGCAGATTGAGATTAGGAGAATCTTCTCAAAGAAATGCAGATAGTGGTATGCAGGTATCACGAAAAGAAAAAGAGAAGGTTGATCAGCCCATGTTTGATGTGAATGCAGGTCACTCTTATGTGGATGGTGAATCCAGTGGCTTAGAGCAGAGCATTGATGATGAGTTGGGTATTCCTTCTATTGTTACACCTGGAGTAAGGAAGACCAGGGATGTTTTGAGAGCACCTGGAAGTGAGCCTACTTTGCGTAGGTCTACCAGAGCTAGGTATCCTGTGGATAGGCTGAAATATGATGGATTTATAGCCATTCACTATGCATATATGGTCAAAGTGATACAGGAACCAGAACCCACTTCTTTTGAGCAAGCCATGGGAAAAGAAAAATAGGAGAAAGCCATGGATGAAGAAATGGATGCCTTGGAAGCAAATGCTACATGGGAGTTAGTACCTTTGCCTAAAGGTAAGAATGCAATTGGCTGTAAGTGGGTTTATAAGGTGAAGCACAATGCAGATGGTTCTATGAACAGATACAAGGCAAGATTAGTAGTCAAGGGGTATGCACAAACATATGGCATTGACTATGAAGAAACATTCAGTCCAGTTGCAAGGATGGCAACTGTAAGAGCAGTCATTGCTATGGCTACATCAAAGGGATGGTCTTTACATCAGATGGATGTAAAGAATGCCTTCTTGCATGGTGATTTGCAAGAAGAGGTCTATATGGAGTAGCCACCAGGTTATGTGCATGCTGTTCATCCTAAGTTTGTTTGCAGGTTGAAGAAAGCCTTGTATGGCTTGAAGCAAGCACCTAGAGCATGGTCTGACAAGATAGGACAGTATCTTGTCACTATTGGCTTTCAGATTTCCAAGGCAGATTTCTCACTTTATGTGAGAAAAACAGAGAAAGGTATTATGCTACTTGTCATTTATGTTGATGATTTGATTATGACAGGTGACAGTGATGAAGATATCCTTCATGTGAAAATGCTATTGAAGCAGAAGTTTGAGATGAAGGATTTGGGAGAGCTGCGTTATTTCTTGGGCATTGAGGTGATTAGATCACCAAGTGGGATACAGCTCTTGCAGAGGCAGTATGGATTGGACATGCTGTCCAAATATGGGATGACAGGCTGTAAGCCTATTTCAGTTCCTTTGGAGCAGAATGTGAAGCTGAGCGCAGATGCAGGTGAGCTTCTGGAAGACCCTACTATGTACAGACGCATAGTAGGAAGTTTGATTTATATGACTATTACCAGGCCAGATTTGAGCTATGCTGTTGGATTGGTAAGTCAGTTTATGCAGGCTCGAAGGAAATCGCATTTGGATGCGGCTAGACGCATACTCATGTATGTGAAGTCCACATTGCAGTATGGACTATTTTATGAGACTGGGGTTCAAATACAGCTACATGGATACACTGATGCTGATTGGGCTGGTAGTATTTCTGATAGATGATCTACCAGTGGATATGTGTTCTCTTTTGGGAGTGCTGCAGTCACTTGGAGTAGCAAGAAACAGCCTACAGTTGCCTTGTCGAGCACAGAGGCTGAGTACAGGGGTGCAGCAATGGCTGCATGTGAGGTAGCTTGGTTGCATAAGCTACTTTATGATATGCATCAGCCTACAGATGGGCTAGTTGTCATTTATTGTGACAACATGAGTAGTATACACTTGGCAAATAACCCAGTCTATCATGCTAGAACAAAGCACATTGAGGTGCATTATCACTATGTGCGGGAGAGGGTTTTACTAGGTCTTATTGATCTAGTTTATGTCAGCACAGAGGATCAGGTAGCTGACATATTTACGAAGGCATTGGGCGCAGAGAAGCTGCACAAGTTCAGAGACCTGCTTGGTGTGCAGGAATTGGGATTGAGCTCGAGGGGGAGTGTTGAGATATCGAGCTCCACTCGTGATATGCCTGGGTGACCGTTGTGCATTTATGTCACCGACGTGTTAGTTGCAGATGCAGTTGATACACCGCCCATGAATAATAGCTACATGATAGCTATCCTTATCTACTCTAGTTCGTGGCTTGGTTAGTATGCCACCTTAGTTGGTTGAGTTTGGTTTGAGACCCATATATAGGGTTCTTCTATTTCTTTGTATGAGAGTTCTTTTGGCTTACAAACTAAGAAGAGGAAAACTGTTTTCAGCCTCCACCCTTGTGTGTATTCCCCCATTGTGCAAGCAAGAAAGCTACAAGTGAGACTCCTTCCTTCTCTCCCACAATCTTGACATTCCATTGGGCAATATAATCAAATCCCATATTGGTTCTTCTATAGTGAATTAAAGTCAGACTCCATGGTCTCTCCCAAGAGTGACAATCATCTCTATGCATAGTCTCCCTATAAGTAAGAGACTCACTAGAATCTATCATCGTGATGTAATGCATAGAGTACTCATAATGATAAGGAGGATGTGAGGCACTAGTAGAGTATCTCAAGACTAGCAAGAGGTCCTAGACATCCTTTCCTCTTTATCCAATATCATGATCCTGCACAACAGAGGTAAATCTTGGGTCACTATAGCATCAACTACATATAGCCTCACTCAGATTGCTTGTAGAGTAATAGGAGGCTTCTCCTAAAAGATGACCATATGCACTTCAATCATTGGCTCTACTTGGTTATACATTTTTCTCTGAAGAAAGATAACGTTATGGCTACAGATTACCTTCCCAACTTGCAAATCCCAAAGATGATAGCCTATCTTATTCGCATCACCATATCCAAGAAATATGCATTTGATGGACTTTGGATCCAACTTGTTACATTTGTCTTTAGGAATATGATAGAATGCCTCATATCCAAATACTTGTTGATATGCATATGAGAGAGGTTTTCTAGACCATGCATGTTTTGCAACTCTATCACTCAAATCACATGGTGGGGGTCTTGTTTGAGCTATTGCATCAAACACACATAATACACACAGCAAGAGGAAGCTCACTAAAGAACACAAGAGGAGATATAGAGCCCAAAATATTTTTTTGCTAGTTTTTTTCCTTCTTTTTCCATGCACAATGCAATTACACAAAGTATAGATAAGATATAATATAAAGGAAAGTGACGTACTAAGTCAAAGAGCGTATAACTGACTATACTAAATCGATAAGTACTATAATTATACTAATTATAGGCAAGTGTAACTAATTTAATATAATTAGTGATAAGTTATTGGTCATGTGAGGATCATAATGATCACTAATATGCTAAGTGTAGATGTGTGGACCTATCTAACCAAGTGGTCTATCATCAATATCTACACATGTTGAGCTTATCATCTCAACACTTCCCCTCAAGCTCAGATACATCTCTACAAGTCCAAGTAAGCTTAGAAAATTTTGAATCTTCTCTATACCCAACGACTTGGTGAAAAATTTAGCTATTTGATCTTGTAAGCTAGCATATACGAAGCCGATCTCTCTAGCAAATATCTTTTTTCTCACAAAATGGCAATGCATCTCAAAGCGTTTTGTCCTAGCATGGAACACTAGGTTTCTAGCTAAATGTATACCACTCATGTTGTCACAATGAATGAAAATTGGACCATCTCCCTAAACATACAAATTACCCAATAATTTTTGTAGCCATAACACCTCACATGCTGCCATAGTAGCACCTCTACACTCAGCTTCTGTACTTGATAAAGCAACTGTTAGTTACTTTATGCTATTTCAAGTAATTACTAAACTACTAATGGAAAACATAAATCCATTGATATATATTTTATCAGACATGCTACTAGCCCAATTTGCATGTGTGTGTCAAACAATTATACATCCTTACCTGCCTCATAAAAAAGTCAGTAATGCAAGGTGGACTTCATATACCTCAATATGCATCTGATTGCATCCAAATGAGGCATCTTAGGTACCTACATAAACTGACCCATAAGTCCAACAACATATCTTAGGTCTGGCCTTACGATTGTCATAGTCGTCAAACTCCCTACTATCTTCTTAAACATATAGGGGTCTTCTAGCTTATCCCTAACCTAGCACTCAACTTTACATTTTTCTCCAATGGCATTGAAAGAGGCTTGCATGCCATCAATACCATGGTTAACATATCCAAGCCATATTGCCCTTAGGATAGCTATATACCATTTGCATATTTGATTATCTTAGTTCCAAGGAAGTATCTTAACTCACCTAGATCCTTTATCTCAAACTTTTGTTTCAAAAGGCCCATGATATAAACAATCCCACTGTCACTATCATTTGTAATAATCAAGTCATCCACATAGATGACTATGACAACCAAACCTACATTACCCTTCCTCACATAAAGTGCGTGATTTGTATCTGAAACATAAAATCCAATGTTGATAAGATACTCTCTGATCTTGTCAAACCAAGATCTAGGTGCTTGTTTTAGCCCATAGATCACCTTCTTTAACTTGTACACATGTGTGGGATGCTTTGAATCCATATAACCTATTGACTGCTTTATATACACCTCTTCTTACAAATAACCATGCAAGAAGGCATTCTTCACATACATTTGATATAAATTCCACCGTTTTCACTATTGTCAAAGCAATCACACATTTGATAGTTGCCATCCTAGCAACTGGATAGAATGTCTCTTCATTATCTATGTCATATGTTTGCATACAGCCTTTTGCAATGAGCCTAGCCTTATACCTACTAATAGAAAAATATATACTATGCTTTATTTTATAGACCCACTTACAACCAATAAATTTCTTATCCTTGGGCAACTGTTATAAACTCCCAAGTCATAGTGGCCTCTAGTGTATCCATCTTCTCATCCATTATTACATCCCAATAAGCATGACCAATAGCCTCCTCAAAATAAGTGGGCTCGATTACCTTTACCATATAAGCATAATGGTGAGTTACATAACCCTCAAAACTAAATCTTCTAATAGGATATCTCATCCTAATAGACATGTGTACCACTAGATCACTCAATGGAGCCTTTACATTAGCATGTGCTCTTTGTATACTTGGTGTCCTTAATGAAGAAATACCAAGCTTGTCATGTAAGCTCTTTAAGCCATTAGAGTTTCCATCAAGTACTACATGACTAGTAGATTCATTATTTCCATTTGACACTTTCTTTTTCTCTTTGCCATGTTTGATAGATGCATTATTTACATCTAACATTTTCTTCTTTCCTTTGTCATTACTTGTAATACTAGTAGATGAAGTTGAAAATATGGGGCTGCTCCATAGTCTCCCAGACCAAGGATTGACTATAGATCTACTATCAAATGATGTCTTTGGACCAAAAAAACCATGTGTAATTTTTACTTTTCTGTTTACACAATGGCTATCATGATAATCAATATCATCCAATGCATCTCCACTAGATGCATACCAATTGCTCATCTCATAAAAAATAACATCCCTATTGATTCCAAACTCTTCATTAATACAGTTATAATAACAATACCCTTTTTGCCTAGTAGAGCATTCAATGAAAATACATTTCTTATCCTTGGATCCAATTTCTTCTTTAACAGATCATGCACATGAACATGTGCAATACAACCAAACCCTTTCAAGTGTGAATACATCAAGTTTCTTGCTTGTAAAATATTCTTTAGGAGTCATACCATGAACTACAAGTGTGGGATACTTGTTCATCATATACATAATCACATGAAGAGCCTCAAACCAAAAACAGTTGGGCATATTCTTTTTAACCATCAATGCCCATGCAACTTCTACAGTATGTCTATTTTCCCTTTCTACAATCCCATTTTGTTGTGGGATAAATTTGTATGTAAACTATTGATATATCCCATGAGATCTCAAAAAATCAATAAACTCATTATAGAGGTATTCTATCCTCCATCTGACCTCAAGTATTTAACTTTCAACCTTATTTTTGTTTCAACAACAACCTTGAAAGTTTTGAAGTGCTCAAACACTTTACTCTTATGAGCAATCATCAATGAATATAACAAAATACTTACTACCACTAAGTCTAGATATATTATGGGTAGGCCCCCAAACATCTTTATGCATAACATCAAGTATATTCTATCATACATATTTATCATATGAAAATGGTTGCCAGATGACGTCTTTTTCCTCATCCTGTTGTACATGTGTACATGTTGTACTATCTTTTCTTTTCTCTCTCATAGGGTAGATTTGCCTTTAAGTGGAAGGTTGTTGGGGGTAAAGGCACCTATGCCTAGCTGCCCGTGTATTACTACATTGATAGTACCCGCCACTGCACACTGCAAGTGGCGGGCGCCCATCACAGTCACTTATTATTTATTCTTTTAGTGACAGTTTGAATAAAGGAATGCCCCACCACACATTGTGGTTGTTGGAGTTTCCATTTCTTGTCTCTCTCTTTCTTGCTCTTGCTCTCCTGCCATAGCTCTCATGTGGAAGCTTCTATCCTTCTCACCTTTTCATGCTTTTCTATAGGAAGAGATCAACCATAAGAACTTGGATGCCTCTTACGTGTCACATGCTTTGACTGTTAGAGGCAGAGATGGTAATGGAAAGAATGACTGTGGGAATGGTCGTGGCAGAGACTCATAGAAGTCTAGGTCTAAGTTGCATGGTAAGTTGTGTAGCAAGTCTCGTGGGAGAAATGCTAATGTGACATGTCATCATTGCGGCAAGAAGGGTCATATACGCCCACAGCGTGATGAGTTGTGCAAAGAGAAGGGAAAAGACAAAGTACAGGAAATGTCGTCTGATCGCAGCATTATGCCTGCAAAATCCAGTGTGAAAATCGAGGAGATAAATGTCATGCAGACCGATGACTCCGATGGAAAGTACATACTTGCATGTAGTTCTTGTGATGCTACATCATTGACCGATGTTCACTCTATGTATGCACAGTGCTGGCTTTTGGATTCTGGTGCTTAATTTCATGTTACACCATGCCGTGAGTGGTTCCACTCCTACCGCACTGTCTCTGGTTCAGTTTGATTGGGTGATGACAAGTCACTTGCTATTGTTGGCATTGGGGATGTACGGCTGCAGTTCTCTATTGGCATTACTTTTATGTTATAGGATGTACGTCATGTACCTGCACTTACACGCTGTCTTATGTCTACAAGGGGCAGCTTGATGATGTTGGGTTTCATGTTTCATTTGGGGATTCTACCTGGAAGATCACCCATAGCAAACTTGTGCTTGATAGAGGTGCCAAAGCTGGCAGCCTCTATCCTCTTGTAGTTGATGGGTCCTCTATTGACCATGTTTTGTTAGTGGGTTCCATCCCACATGTATCTCTTTGACATGCCCATTTGGACCATATGTCCTTGAAGGAAATGAAAATACTTTCTAGTTTGTAGTACTTATCGCCCCTTGACTACGCATGTTTTGATTCATGTGAGCATTGTCTTTATGGAAGACAGACTAGGAATACACATAAGAAGTCTGGTAGTATAGACATGAGTGAGCCCCTGACATTGGTACATTCAGATGTTTGTGGGCCCATGCCTTGTCAGTCTATGGGTGATGCAAAGTATTTTGTGATGTTCATTGATGATTTTTCACGTAAAGTCTAGGCTTACCCCATTAAGCTTATGTTCGAAGTCTTGGCTATGTTTCAAAGATGGCTTGCATTGGTTGAGAACCAGACTGGGCATAGGCTGAAATGCCTTAGGATTGACAATGGGGGAGAATATGTGTCACATGCTTTTGAGCAACTATGTGATGAGAGGGATATTAAGCATCAGTTGACCACCCTTATACCCAACCCTAGAATGGTTTGGCTGAACGGATGAATAGAACCATCCAGGAGTGTGTACACAGTATGCTTAGCCATGCAGGCTTACCACAGAGCTTTTGGACTAAGGCAGTCGGTACAGTTGTGCATGTCATAAATAGATCACCTTCTAGTGGTTTGGATTTCCAGGTTGCAGAGGAGGTATGGACCTTCGTCTTACGTGCATCTACGTGTCTTTGGATGTGAGGAATTCTTCCATGTGCCCAAGGACAAGCATACTAAGCTGGATCCTAAGAGTGTCAAATGCACTTTCCTTCGCTATGGAGATGCAGGTAAGATGGGTTATCGCCTTTGGGATTTGCAAGTGCGAAAAGTCATCCGCAGCCATGATGTAGTCTTCCAGGAAGACAAGATGCATAGGTAGCCTAAGAGGGTGGTAGAGATACGCAGGGTTGTATTCCAAGAGGAGCCACGAGCTCCTGCACAACCAGTTAGATAGCTTGTAGCAGTAGTTGATACACCTGGCTAGAGTGTTGGACAGGCAGCAGAGCCTGCAGTGAGAAGGTCTACTAGAGATAGACATCCACCTATTAGATTTGAGCCCTCGATGCATTATGTCTTGGTTACAGATGCAGGAGAGTCTCTCACCTATGATGAGGCTATGCGCAGGGGTGATAGTCACTCCTGGGAGAAAGCTATGCACTCTCAGATAAACTCCTTGCACAAGAATATGACTTGGGATTTGGTTGCATTGCCTTAGGGCAAGAAGGCTTTGCCATGCAAATGAGTGTATAAGCTGAAAAGTACCCCTGGAAACCCCAAGCTGGCTTATAAGGTAAGACTTGTCATTAAGGGTTTTAAACAGGAGCATGGAGTTGACTTTGATGAAGTCTTTTCTCCTGTGGTCAAGATGACCACCCTACACTTGGTTTTGGCCTTGGTTCGTAGCTTGACTTGTGCATGTATCAGATGGATGTCAAGACTGCATTCTTACATAGGGATTTGCATGATGAGATATACATGGAGCAGTCTAAGGTCTTTGCAGAACCTAGCAGGGAGCACCTAGTGTGCAAGTTGAAGAAAAGTCTTTATGGATTGAAGCAGGCACCTAGGGAGTGGTATCATAAGTTTGATGCCTTTATGTAGTCACAGGGATACAATAGGAGTGCTATGGATCCGTGTCTTTACATGAAGATAGCCCGTGATGGCTCCTTGCTTATTTTGGTACTTTATGTGGATGATATGTTGATAGCAGGGAAAGATCATGATGAGATGGATGCTCTTAATTCTTAGCTGAAGAAGAGCTTTGAGATGAAGGATTTGGGACAGGCCTCTCACATTCTTGGTATGCGCATTAAGTGTGACATGCATCAGGGACTACTCTACCTCTTATAGAGGGAGTACATTCATAAAGTCCTTGAGCGTTTCCGCATGCAGGATGTAAATCCTATTGACTGTCCATTACCTTCTTATGTGAAGGTTTTGGCTGATTGTCCACCGATAGATGAGCAGAGAGCCGAGATGGCCAAGATCCCTTATGCATCATCCATGGGTAGTTTGATGTATGCCATGATAGCCACTCATCCAGATATTGCCTTTGTAGTTGGTGTTGTGGCATTCTATATGGATACACCTAGCAAAAAGCATTGGGATGCTGTAAAGGGTATCATGAGATACTTGAAGGGCAACCAACCAGGATATAGGAGTTGTAGGCTACACAGGCTCCGATTATACAGGACATGCAGATAGTAGAAAGTCCACTTCCGGCTATGTCTTTACCTATGATGGAGGTGTTGTTTCTTGGATGTCTAGGGTTGAGAAATGTACGGCTCTCTCTACCACTGAGGCTAAGTATGTTACAACCACAGAGGCTTGCAAGGAGGCCATATGGTTGGGCCGTTTGGTTCATGACCTTGGGATTGATACTATCCCTACACTGCATTCAGATTCTATGAGTGCAATTTAGCTAGTCAAGAATCTGGTCTTCCATGTGAAGACAAAACACATTGAGGTGAGGTATCACTTCATATGTGGGGTCGTGGAGGACAGGTCTGTTGACCTTGTCAAGATCTCCACTGACAAAAATCTTGCAGATCTACTCACAAAAAGCCTCACTATTGAGCGATTTTCCTTCCTCAGGAGATTGATGGGCGTTGGATGAGATGACGTTTTTCCTCATCCTGTTGTACATGTGTACATTGTACTGTCTTTTCTTTTTATTTTCCCTCCTCAATGGAGCAGATTCACTTTTAAGTGGGAGGTTGTTGGACGTAAAGGCACCTCTGCCTAGCCGCCAATGTATTACTACACTGACAATACCCACCACTGCACACTGCACGTGGCAGGCGCCCATCAACGTCACTTTATTCTTTATTCTTTTAGTGATAGTTTGAATAAAGGAAGGCCTTGGTCACACATTATGACGGTTGGAGTTCCCATTGGTGTGTCTCTCTCTTCTTGCTCTTGCTCTCCGCCATAGCTCACTTCCAAGCAAACTTTGATCCTTCTCACCTTTCATGATTTAATTTTTGAATATTATCAAATCTAGATAAAAGATGAAGTCATACTAAAGATAGTTTTCAACACCATGTATGGCCATTATGAAATCACTATAATGTCTTTTGGGATAGCAGTACCCCTCACTGAATTGCTTAAAAAGTAAACAAACATTACATGGGAATCACAAAAGAGAGCTTTGATAAGTTGAAGCAAAGTCTTACTACTACCCCATCTTAAAACTGCTAGATTTTACAAAGGAGTTTGAGGTCAGTATTACCGATAGGATAATGACACTAGGATGTGTTCTTACTCAAGAAGGACATCTAGTGGTGTATTATTTTGGCATGCTTAAGCTTTACGAGAAGAATTATACTACACATGACCTTGAGCTTTTAGTGGTCCTTCATGCCTTGAAATTGTGGCATCACTATTTTCTTGGAAGAAGATTCACTCTTTTGATAGATCACATCTTTCAAGCCATCAGCACGCAACTCTATTTCAATATTGCTTATCATCCTCAAACTGATGGGCAAATTGAAAGGGTCAATCAAGTGCTAGAAGACATACCGAGAGCCTACTGCAACAAGGAGCCCAAGAGATGGATTAAATATTTACCCTTGATAGAGTTTTCCTACAATGCTTCATACCAACAAAGCATTGGCATGACCCCTTTTTAGGCATTGTACAGGCAAGATTTATTATTCCCTCTCAATTTCTTGAATCCAACCTTAAGGTTTGAAGTGTTCAAGAAAATGCTAGATGAGATGGAGGAGTAGACCAAAGCAATCTATCAAGACATCAAAGCAGCATAGGTCGGCAAAAGATCTACAATGATTCCAAGAGGACTCCTCAGACTTTGAACAATGGAGACATGGTATTCCTAAGAGTTCGATTGAATAAGAGTACCCTATCCCTTGGAAAACTCAAAAAACTTAGTCAAAGATATTGTGGGCCCAACAAGATGATCGAAAGTCTTGGTAGGAATGCCTACAGAGATTAGAACTTCTACTGCATCTCAAAGTTCATAATAAATTTCATGTAAGCCTTTTGAAACCTTGTGTTCCAAACCCTAACATATCCTAGATGATAGATAAATTGTAATGCCAACTTAGGGGATCTTGGAAATTCAATCTAATAGAATTCTTGAAATTAGGGAAAATCCTCTTACGAATGATATTCTTCGTGAGTACCTTATCTAATGAAAAGACTTTTTCGAAGACTATTCTACATGGATCGAGGAGTCTATCCTCAGGAGAGACCACCTCGAGTTTCTCTTGAGATGAGGACATCTTGATTTCTTTAAGAGAAAGAGGATATAATATCCTTGTCTTATCAATGACTAGCTATTTTGTGTTTTTCCCTCTGAACAATTGTATTCCCCTCCCCCCCCCCCCCCCCCAGTTATGCCATTGAGATTTCTTTCCAAAACACATATTGGTTCTTTCTCTCGAGATGAGGACATCTTGATTTCTTTAAGGGAAAGAGGATGTAATATCCCTGTCTTATCAGTGACTAGTTGTTTTGTGTTTTCCCTCAGAACAATTGTATTATCGTCCCCCCCTCAGTTATGCTGTTGAGATTTCTTTTGCAAAATACATATTAGTTGTTCATTGTGTGTAATGATGAATGTTGAAATAAAGTCCTGTAAGTACTACACATGAATGAATTCCTAAAGGGACCATGTGTGAACAAGGGGATAATAGCATAAGGTTTTAAAATAAAACCTTAGAGAAAATATAATAATGAGAAAAGAAAAATCGTACAAAATGTTGACCTAAATTTTATTATTAGAAAATAAATTATAGAATATTCAATTAGCAACCCAGGCAATGGAAAATTTTCCATCTTTGAAAATAACCATAAATATACACTTAAGTCACTTACAAATTAATATATATTTTATTTATAAATATATCCTTTAAAAACATAAAACTTATCTAAAATATATGCTATATTTTTTAAAACCATATTCATAAAAATTTGATGACTAAATGTCATTCATATATGCACACTAATAATTTAGAAAAATTTTGGATATTAGTATTCTTACATGAAGCACGAGCTTAACATTAAAAATAATGCATAAATAATTTCTTAAGTTTTGAATGCATTATTAAATTGTTGTTATTCAATAAAATATTGTTCAAACATCAAAACTATCATAAAGAAATTATAGATTACTCCTCTCGTAGTCGAGGAAATAAAATTTAAAAAATGAATGGATATATTAAATACGTAGGAATTATTCTAGCACTCTAGAGATTAAACCAAAATGATTGCATTTAGCCACATGTTGAAAAAACATATAATACTAGTTAAGTGATGTTTGAAAATTTTATTAAAAGACTAAATGCTAGAATGTCTATTTTTGATTGATATGATTACTTAAATTAGTAAGTGTGGTCATATTAAAAATGTTGAAAAGTTTTTATTATTTTTTAAATAATAAAATATTATTTAAAAAGAATTTTCTGGTTACTACTTGCATTTGATATTTTCTTGTCTATATGTAGATCTAAGGAATTTATTAAAAAATATTTATCCTATGCCTAGATATCAGGTAGGATTGAGTAGGTTGTACCCCCCAGGGGCAACTACTGGGGCTTAGTTTGAGCCAATTTCTATTCCACCTATGAGCATCAACAAACTAGTGTTGTTAAAGCAATGTGTGCTCGATGGCCAGAAGACACAGGGTCTCATGAAGTAGGCATTGTAAAAGGTAGGAGCTTTATGGAAATAAAGAAGATGGAAACTCTAGGAAAACATCGAAATAGTCAGCCTGTCAGATCATAATATGGAAATACAATCTGATGTCATCTTTGGCTTCCATCACATAGAGCTCAAGATAAGCACAAGACCCTAAATCTACTCCTTGAGTCATAACTCCTTGACTACTACTAATGCGACCATGATGGAAGCTCAAGTTATCTCTATCGTATACATGTGTAAACAAGATAAGAGGTATGGAGAATGGCATTCATAGTGGAAATCAAGGAGTTCTTGATGGTTCAAGACATATATCAAGGCTTCAAGTACATTGGATCCTATTAGGCTTTCTCAGGACACTTCCAGAACAACATACCCAAGTTATGAATACTTGTTAGAAAGATTAGATTGAGTTTAGAAGGTTGATTGTTGAGAGCCATAAAATAGGGACATTGAAGATGATGGCTATTGTTTGAAGGTGAGGATGTTGCTTCATTCTTGAATTTTGCAAGCTTATGGACTTCTAAACCTTCATCTCATTGCCTTCTTGTCTCAGTTAATAAATTATTGTTTAGCTCCTCTTCAACATGCTGACATTAGTGCTTATTTTGTTGTTGCAAATCTTTAATCTTCATAAACACTCCATAGTGAAATTGATTGCTTGAGATGGCACTATCTTAGGTGACATGCTTATTGCTCAAGGTAACACTCATTCTAGACAAAAGGATAACCTATGTGGATTGCAGCATGTCAATCACCCTTCATTTAGTTTTGCATTACATCAAGACTTCTTCCCAATTGCAAAGAATAGGAATAGCTTATATTATAATTAGATTAAGAAATGAAGCAACCACTAATTTGATTTTGGCACACAAAGCTGATGATGTTGATGATATTGGAGAAGAAAGGGTTTGCAACAAAGAGATGATTGGAAATAGCTCATAGCAAGAAGTTCCATAGGTGATCAAGATTCTAAAGCTGGGACAATCTGCCGGTAGTTGATGACAAATTACTTCTGCCTTTCAGATATGTAAGAAGCCTATGATTCTTTCCTCTTTTTAGTAGACTACTTAACATGAAGCCATCTCCTGAAAACCATGCTATAGGAAGTGAAGAAGGGTTGCTTATCTCAACTTGGTGAGACCCATCTCAATCGATAGAGTCATTGCAAGAGTACTGCAGTCATGTTGCCAACCTCCTTCCCACATTAACATGTAATTGATACTCCAAACCTTGATAATAATAGGCTCTCCCTCTGTGCTCCTTTCACTCAAAACTGCCAGCTAACACTTCAACATGGTAGCAACATGACACATATTCATGTAGGCCCAACACATTACATGCAACCGGCCCAAAATTGTCACCAAGTGTGCAAATATTTTGCTTCCTTATCAACCTTTGTATTGCAGATCATGAAGACTCCTCTAGGATGGTGATGGTAGCCTTTCACTATAGGATCAACTTTATTTGCCTTTAAAATTTTTGTCCTCATGCCCCCTCCTTGAGAGTTTCTGACCAAGATTTGTGGTGAAAACTAGGAACTTGAAGATAAGAGGATAATGTGCACAATAAGAGATAGAGATAAAGATAATATAGAAAAGGTAATGAACTATAGTTGAGCATTTCATTGCTAGTGGTTGTATATATACAAGGTACATTAAATGAGGTTTTGATTGATATTTGTTGAATCTATTTTTTTGACGACAACCCTTTTCAATATGACCTTGTCTTTTGCAAGCATTACATATGAGATGATAATGAGGGTTTCTTGTTAAGGATAGGGATTCAAAAGATTGGTAAGAGTTGGGCTTATGTTGAGGATTACCAAGAATCTCGAGAAGAAAACTTAGGCTTTTGTTGAAAGTGTTGAAATCTTTTGTAAAAATGTTTTGGGTTGTAAGCAGTCAGCTAGGGTCTTGGAATCTTGATTTGAAGAAGTAGAAAGAGTATCTCTCATGACTTGCTCTTGCTTGATTCTATTAATCAGCGGAGCTAAAGCTTGAGTTTATCAGTGGAGGTTTGAGTTGTAATAAAGGCTCTCCAAGATAGAGGCAAAGGAGAAAGTAAAAACATGGCTTGTAATTCTTCTGAGATGACCAAACCAGATATTATGGTTTCATCTAGCAAAGATTTCCACTGTTCTAAGAACTTAGTGGCAGATTGATCTTCATGCATAGTGGCAGTAGATAGTTTTCTAAACATGGTCATTTGATAAACAATATCCGTGTGTTCATATGTATTGTTGAAGAATTCCCAAATACCTTTTGCAGTGGATATTGTTCTTACTAGTTGTACTTGGCGATCTCCACAATGGACAAGTATTTCCATTCTCGTGGCTGTATCTCTTTGCATCCAATCTTCCTTGTCTACTCCTTCTTGTTTAGGGGAATCTTCCTTCCCATTGATGATACTCCATAGATTTTCTTGAGATAGGTAAAGTTCCACACTTGATAGTTGCTGCCATTGAGTTTGTTGATCTTGATGTGTCAATTGTAGGAGGTGGTGGCAATAACGAGAGCCATTGGAAGAATGAGAGTAAAGGAGGACGAGTAGTTTGTGAATTTGAGGAGAATAAGATAAGCTAGAAAGATAGGACCTGGTGCTCTGATACCATGTGGTGAAAACCAGGAACTTGAAGATAAGAGGATAATGTCCACAATAAGAGATAGAGATAGAGACAATATAGAAAAGGTAGTAAACTGCAGTAGTTGAGCATTTCATTACTAGTGGTTGTATATATATAAGGTATGTTGAAATGTGCAAGATCTAGAGCATGATAGATGAGAAAGCTATGGAGGTTGAAAGAGAAAAAAGGAACTCATGAAGACATTGCACTTGACAAGGACAAATTGTTACACAAGTGAATTAGGTTCCAAGATTGAGACTTGGACTCATAAACACAATCTTGTGTATTGACAATGACATGACACTTTACTGGAAAGAAAAGAGTACTATCATTTCCTTAGAAAAAGAGTGCAAGTACAATGCTTTATAGGAATTGAGTGATGGTACTTTCTCCTACTGTGCATATGGGATTTTGGTCCTAAGCTGTCATTGCTTCTCACAAAGTGACTAAAGTAGGTGTGATTGCAAATATCTCAACACCCCTCCTCCTCAATCACAACCAAAAGTACAAAGTGTGTAGAGGCTTTAGTGAAAGCAACACCTGCAAAGTGTGGGCACACCATAAACATGGCAAAACACGAGAGGCTGTTGCAAAAGAGGCTAAATGTGGGTACTAAAAACATGATGGACATCCAGAGGCTGTAGCAGGGACCTCACAAAGTGTACAGAGGTTGTAGTACAAGGATAACTGAGGAGTTTACAAGTTTATGTTTGAGGCATTAGGGCTAGGAAATACAAAACTAAAAAAGTCTATCTGAATAGAAGGACTGATGAGGTTTGTCCTTCTCTTGGTGGTCTTCTTCTTCTTCTTCTTCCTTTGCTCCATTTTCTTCTTCTTCTTTGACTACAACTAGATAGGCCTTTTGGGACCTCTTCCTGGCATGGCAAAACTTCTCGGTGTGTCCGGTCCTTTTGTAGAAGTCACAGAAGAGCTAATCCTTCTTGCCTTTGTAGTTGTTGCCAACATATTATGCATGCTCATCTCTAGAGGTACTTGGTTCTTCTTAGTTTTTAGCTTCTTTTCCTCCTCTAACAGTGATGCCTAGATATCAACAAGTTCAGGGTTTGGCATATTAATTAGGGTTGTTGATACATTATTGTATTTAGGAGGCAAACTCTTAAGTAGAACACTGATGCAAACATCTTCTTCCATTTTAATGTTGATTCCTACAAGTTAGGTTAGAAGTCCTTCCATGTAATTTAGATGTTGGCAAGTGATGTGCTGGACTTCATTTCAAGCCTAAAAAACTCAATCAGGAGACCATACTTTGATGATTTAGACTGTGCACCGAACAAGGTGTCAAGTCTCTTCCATGTATCTTGTGAGGTCTCATAGTTATCCACATGGTGGATATAACTGTCATCTAGCTGCTCTAGTTTGATAATGGCCTGAGCCTTATCATTGTTCTTTTACCAAGTGACAGCAAGATCCACATCACGAGGCTTCTTTTCTTTTCCAGTGGTAATGGCCTAGAGGCCCTTCTTCATCAGGATGTGTTTAATGCGGGTTTGCCAAGTGTCAAACCTGACTCCTTTGAAGCAAGAAGTTGGAGAGTCTTTGCCCAAGTTAGACTTACGGGAATAGTAGCAAATCAACTTCAGAATTGTTAGATTTGAGCAGCAAAAGAGTTGGTTGAGAGACACAAGTGCTAAAAAGCACTAAATGAGTGTCAATGAACACTATGTTTGAGTCTTTCCAAATCTGCAAAATCCTTTACTATTTTTAAATCCAAATATAATCTTCCCCTTCTTGATTTGATGGTGATACCTTCAAATTTGAGTGACAGGACTTTCAGTGTATTGGAATTAGTGAGTAGATGAAGTAAAAAAGAATATTAGTGTCAAATGACACTTGATAGATATTGATCTGCTTTCTCTCACGAGCTTTGTGAATAACTTTTGAGTTTCCTCGAGCACTTTTAGAACTATAATAAACTTCAGAGAGTATTTCTCAGTGATTAAAATCACTGTTGATAACTTCAGTGATAGAAACAATGAAAAATGTCAAAATTTTGAAGCTTTGGCTATGGCTTTTGCATTAGGGTTTCTGGGGGCAGCCTGATTTTTTGCTGATTGTGGAAACTATAGTGGATCATTTTCAAAAGTTTTTTTTATAAAAATGTAGCTCTCTTTAAGATCTATCAAATCCCTATGCTAATTGATCAGATCGATGACCGATTCAGGCGCACAGGGCAGACGACGATAGTAGGCACATTTTTTGACAGATTTTCACGATTTCGTCAATGCCGGAGCAGAGAGTGACCAATGTCGTGGTTGTTGGTGCTGGGATGAAGCACCTTGACCAAAGGAATGATCTCTAGAAGAGAGAAAGAGGAGATATGCTTTGTATTGGGAGATCCAAGGACTCCAATCAAGGTATGTCCTGCAGGTCACAGATTTAGCCTATGGCAATGACTGAGAGTTTGAGCAATGTTGGAGCTATTAGCTATCGATGTTAGGCACTGAGGTGCCATAGAGAAGCTTTATGAGTAGGAGAAGAAGTTCATAGAAGGAATCACAGCGAGATATGACTTGTGGAGAGAGATCCAGGAGTTCAAAGTAGAGAGGGTGCAGACTGGCTATGGCTGCCACATGGCTACCACAAGGTGCACTAAACATGAATTTAAAGAACTGAAGTCATACACTGATCTTGAGTTGGATATGAGCTGGGAATAGATTGAGAGGAACCAAGAGAGGCTAGAGAAGCAGTGCCATGTCCAACTGGGCTTTGATACCATGTTGAAATGTGTGGGATCTAGAGCATGCAGATGCAGAAACTATGGAGGTTGAAAGAGAAAAAAGGAACTCATGAAGACATTGAACTTGACAAGGACAAATTGTTACACAATTGAATTAGGTTCCAAGATTGAGACTTGGACTCATAAACACAATCTTGTGTATTGACTGTGACATTACACTTTACTGGAAAGAAAAGAGTACTATCATTTCCTTAGAAAAAGAGTGCAAGTACAATGCTTTATAGGAATTGAATGGTGGTACTTTCTCCTACTGTGCATATGGGATTTTGGTCCTGAGCCCTCACTGCTTCTCACAAAGGGACTAAAGTAGGTGCGATTGCAAATATCTCAACAAGGTACATTAAATGAGGTAGGTAAGCCTTATCTCTAAATATTTGAGATATTTGCAAAGTGGATATCTATGAGATCCTTTTGTCCACATACTAACTTGTCCTTATCTTATCCAACTTTTATCCTTATCCACAACTTTATCTTAACATGATTTTCTCCTACATGTCATAATACCCCCTCAAGCAAGTCAAGAATAATCCTCTTTACACTTAGTCTCTCCTCTCTTCCTTCACACAACCTTCAAAACTGCTATCCTCATTCCCCCTCCCTTAGAGTTCTTGACTGTGCTTTTCTCCTACATGCCATAATAGCCCCTCGAACAACTCTAGAATAATTCTCTTTACACTTAGTATCTCCTCTCTTCCTTGACACAATGATATTGAAGCTGGGTTTTTCTCGAAAAGATCCCCATCTTTACATGCATACGTCTTCTTTTCCACAAATAGCCTCCTAAAGGCTATCAATAGCCTTAGTTTAAAATCTAAGGGTTTATTGACTTAGTTATTAAGCTTTTCTTCAAGATTTATTTCCAAAGAGAAAACAAACACCAAGCACATCTGCATACATCTAAATCTCCAAAATATGGGAGTTGATCAACATCCCAATGTTTTTTGCAAGTAGATGCTCAGCATCACAACATCCACTACTAGAGGCATATACTCTAACTCATGAACCTTCACACTAACTACAATTGTCTCTTGCAAATCATGTGCATCCAGCAAGTCACCAATTTCCCTCTGAGTCCTTGCATCAAGTAACACATGAGCTTCATAAGCCTCCTCAAATGCACTAAGAAAAATTGCATATACAATGGTTGATTCCTCCACCACTACATGCTCTTCCAAGGCATTTGCAAATTGGCTAGTCAACACATCAATAGTCTCTACAAACGCTTTGCACTTGTTTGCATCACATAGGATATGAGCCTCATAGGTTGCCTCATAAACACTCATAAAATTTGCATATACATGGTCCA
Organism: Lygodium microphyllum; assembly: GCF_053477565.2. Classification (NCBI taxonomy): domain Eukaryota; kingdom Viridiplantae; phylum Streptophyta; class Polypodiopsida; order Schizaeales; family Lygodiaceae; genus Lygodium; species Lygodium microphyllum. The sequence goes on from NC_141147.1 coordinate 26,024,317, forward strand.
ACTCATCTACTTTATGCTCATTCAAGACAACATTTGCATGGGTACTCAAACCATCAATAGTATCTATATAGACATTATCTATATGGTGACTCAAAGAATCCATATTATCTATAGAAACATAATCTAAATGGTGACTCAAAACATCAGTAGTATCAATAGAGACATCATCAGTATGGTAGCTCAAAGCATCACTAGTTAGTGCGTAAGCATCCTTTGTAGGGCTAATCAAAGCCTTAGTGCATTCATCATAGACCTTCACTACATAAGTGCTCAAAACTTAAGTAGGCTCATTAGAAACATCAATAGAAGTTCTATGCTCAACCTTGGTAGCAAGTAGTGAAAGCTAGCCAAAATCATGTACTTTCTCTATACGTTCCTCAGCCTCTCATTGCATCTACATAATTATTTGCTCCTCTTTCCACATCTGATATGCATCTTCTCTCTGTCTTCTTGCTTCTTTCTCTTCCCACCTCCTTTGTTCTTCCTCTTCCTGTTTCATCCACCATTGTTAATAAATCACCGATTGTTGATAATCGTATGCTAAAACAAGCCTCATGCATAAATCCCCAAATTTCTTCCAAAAGTCATAAGTGGGATAAGTTACATATCCAAGATCACTCATCTATACACTAGCATCCAGCATTTGTTGTATCATTTGTATACAAAGCATCTATTTATTCCTAAAATCGTCCTATGACACTAAAGACTTCAAAGCTTCATTGATATAACTAAAAGTTGCATCCCAACTGCATCATCTTTGTATCTAAGCTCAAGCAGCTATTGAAGATACTCCATGACCTACGCTATATATTGCCCAAAAAGTATTTGCACATCTAGATCCATATTTGCATCCTTATATGTGACTCTTCACCCCAACCTTCACGTCTGGTTCATCAAAGTTGTTCAGAATGACACACGCTTGATGGCTCTAGAGACATGAGGTCTCGTGAAGCAAGCACTGCAAAAGCCAAGCATTGATACCTATGGAATAAAGAAGAAGAAAATACTAGGAAAACATCAAAGTAGTTGCCATGTCATATCCTAAAATGGCAATACAATCTGATGTCATCTTTGGGTTCCATCACATAGAGCTCAAGATAATCACAAGAGCCTAAAGCTACTCCTTGAGTCATAACTCCTTTGACTACTACTAATGCAACCATAATGGAAGCTCCCAAAAATTATCTTCAAAGTAGCACTTGTGATCATCAAATTTAGCTTTAAGTTACTCCCACCCGTAGGATCCTAATGCTAGATTATCCAGAGAAAAGATGGAAATAGAACATTGGATGATTGATTTTCTTGATGTGTTGCATATGAACTCTTGTGAAAGAGTGGTTAACCTTAGGGTTTTAAGGTTTTCATAACAGTAAAAGATTATTTGATCTTCTTTTTAGTTGTCACCTCGTGCAGATGCCGCGTGGATGAGGGCATGAGAAGGATGAACAACCTGTCGTGAATTTGGTTCACTATTTCTTTGCGCAGGCTCGTCACTCAGCATTGAAGAGGGCGATTGTAATGTTTGAAGTTGTTGTCGCTTATTCTTCTTCTTTCATGATTTTCTCTACTACTCAAGCTCTATGGCTTGTTAAATTTGCTGATTAGGATCAGGGCACGAGAGTGAGAACATGCTGTTGTTTTTATGCTTTGGTGAAAGGGAAAGAGAGGGAGTAGTTGCATCTTGTGGTAGGATAGTAACTATTTTTGCTTCCTCTTCTTCTTCATCCACTTCCTCTTGGGCATCGTGTGAGACACAAAGGGAGTAGGCAGGCTATCAAGGATGAGAAGATGAGGTTGAAAACAGGATGTTGTTTTTTTTTTTCTTCTTTACTACTTCATGGAGGCCGGACATGATTGGCATGGACATGTTGTAGATTTTCCTTTCTCCCTTCTAACCTTCATTTTTCACTTCTCTTGTTCATCTTCCTTCCCTTAAAAAAACCACAAAGAATATGATTGAGAAGGAGAAATTGTTGTAGCGACCCCCTTATCTTCTTCTACTTCTCCTTCTCCTTCTTCAAATATGAATCTTCATGTATGGAGTAATAGAGAGAGTCAATGAAGTAGGAATATTGAGGGCATGGAGCCAACATTTGCCTTTCTCCTCTTTCTCCAATGAAAAACTACCATCCAGTCCTTCTTACTCATTCTAGTCTGTTCTTCAGCAGTGTCTTCTCCTCAAAGATATTCTTCTTGGAATGTAAAACCACTTCTTTACTTTGCAAAATCCATGGCTAGCCTGGTCCTGGCAATGGAACCAAGTATGATTGGCTCTCGCCCAGCTGTCAAACAAGAACAAAACCAAGGTACTAACAAGCAACAAAGTATATGCTTGAAACTTTGCTCCTCACCATGAAACCTGCAAACATACCTCTCTTGCCATGAATACACATACACAAAAGACCCAAGATGTACCCTCACCAATCAAGAAACAAGATTAGGTGGCTCCCCTTTCAAGCTCACACACCAATAATCCATAGTTGCAGCACAAGTATGAGAGAGAATAGAGAATGGACAAAGAGAGTTTGGAAAAGAGGGAAGAAGGAAGTTAAAGAGACACCACAATCTGCCGTGCTCCAACCTCCTCAACCACTTTTTCCCAAGAACCCCAATTGCACCCTTTTGAACCTTTATTAAATCAAATATATTTGAGCATATATAAAGACTAAGGTAGAAGCCTTATGTGTTGCATGTACTCTAGGCAAGATTCCTAAGGTTTTAAAATAAAGGAACATATGCAATGGCTTTTATAGCTCCAAGCCAAGCATTTACAACACACCATAAGATATGACAATAAAGTATAAAGAACATGCATATAGCATATGCTTTTGGATAACATGAAAGATTTGTCAATATCAAGCCACATGCTTTTAGCCTTTTTGGTGACAAAATTGGAGGCTATCAAAACAACACTCAAAATAGAGATTTTCCATTAATACTCATAACTATAGCTCCTAGGGTTCTTGAATCAAGAAATAATAGAAAATACTAGATAATCTTCAGAAACATGATGCAATAATTCAGAATACATCTTGAATAATAGAGAAAACAAATCATCCTAAATATTGCAAGCTATATCTTCTTTGACATGAAAATGATAGAAATCAACAATCAACTTTCAAGAAACTAAGATAGATATTCAGGTATCAACATGAACAACCCAAAATAGGTGTTGCCATGCATACTTTCATAACATGCAAGGTATAGATGAAAATATAGATCTGAAAAGATACACGAAAGAGATTATATTCAAATAGCTACCCTTATGCTAAGAGTGAAGGGTTGCTTCACATATACCATGCATACTAAGATTCTAAAGTGTCTGATTTGAGCCTCAACAACCCCTGGTTTTGTCCATAATGGCAACCACCACAACCTCTATCTTTACTTGTGCTAGAGAAAACCACCAGCTATGAACTATTCTTGCTTTGTGATAAGGATATAGTAAGACCTAAGTTCTTCTCTTCTAATATAGTCCTCAACCAAACCATCCAAATATGTAGCCTCTATATCATCATCATCAACCTACACTTTAATATATCCAAGGGCTTCAATAATGCTATTAATCTTCAATGTATAATCATTGATAGACAAATTACCATGCTTGATATTTCTTAACTCAAACTTCAAGTGTAACTTTGTCGCTTTTGTATTTGTACCAAATAGTTTAACCATATGATTCCATGCTTCTCCAGGACTATCTACATCGCCTATGTACCCAATCATGTTATCTAAAATACTGATGGAAAACCAATACATCACTTTTTGAGCACCTTGTTCTATTTCTTAAATGTGTTGTCTTGCTCAAGCATGCCATTTTTCTCCGATAATTCTGGAGCCTCAACATTACCTCCTTCAATGAGTCCAATAGCCTTTATCCATAAGAAAATTGGTCAATCTAAACTTCCAAGTATGGAAGTTATGCTTGTCAAGCTTATCACTGACAATTTGATTAAATCCCTTAGACTTATGCAATAGAGCATAAAAATTTCACAAATCAATAACCTACTAATTTATGTAAAAATTGAATGCGGTACATAAGCATACCCTAAGTAGCACCTATAATGTTTGTCAATTTGCAAATACTTGTTTGCAAATGATGAGGTTTGTGGAGTTCTTGAATCTTACTAGATTCACATATGAACAACCTTTAACATGAATGGAAGCTACTGAAACACACTCGAAATGCAAATCTAAGTACACATCTATAGGCTGGAGGTTTGTTACAATCTCTTGACCCTTCCAAGCTTGTGAAGAGGACTCATCAATTAGAGATCATATGAGAGAGATCTCCCCAAGTTTATTCCATAGAGTAGGGCTTGCTTGTAGAATCTTATGCTTGAGGCTCATAACTGCTCACCTAGATGCCACTCTAATATCATAAAAAGATGGAGGAAGAGAGTGAGCTTGAGCTCTTATAAGAAACAACACACAAAGAATACACACAAGATAGGTGTAATGAACCGGGCATACAAGAAAATACCAGTCACACTGACGGTATAAAAGGTGTAAGAGGGCTTCCTCAGGCATCATGGAATTATCTAAAAATCTCTCTTCCACCTCTCTTTAGCTCTCATGGCTTCTCCTTCTTCCTCCCTCTTTATCTCTCTCTCTCTCTCTCTCTCTCTCTCTCTCTCTCTCTCTCTCTCTCTCTCTCTCTCTCTCTCTCTCTCTCTCTCTCTCTCTCTCTCTCTCTCTCTCTCTCTCTCTCTCTCTCTCTCTCTCTTCTTCATGTATTTCTCTCTCCTCTTCTTCTTCTTCTCCTACAGTCTTTCTCTATCTTCTCTCCCTTAATTAAGCTAGCTAGGTCTCCTTCATTACAGTTGGTATCAGAGCCTTGTCCTTGATCCTTCTTCTTCCCTTAGATTTAGGTTCCTTACAGTTCTTCATAGTTAGAAAATCCTAGTTACACGGTTCCCACAGGTACACAGGGAGTGCTCAGACAAGCTGCCAGCCTTCTGGAAGACTATGGTAGCCTTTCTTGCAGAGCTCAGTGAAGGTTTGACCGCATCTGGAGGCTCCATGATGTGCACCTCCCTATAACATTTGACTAGTTCCCATAGGTACACAGGGAGTACTCAGACAAGCTGCCAGCCTTCTTGAAGACTATGGTAGCCTTTCTTGCGGAGCTCACTGGAGGTTTGACCGCATCTAGAGGCTCCATGATGTGCACCTCCCTATAACACTTGACAATTCATGATCAGCATCACCACGATTCTCTCCATCCTGTTTCGCGACTTTAGCCTCAAATCAAAGGCAAAATGAAACGAAAACAAGGAAGCTCAGATCCTCTCTCTCTTCCCTTACCGCCCATCAAAACACCTAGTGCACCTCCTTCTACAAGGGTGTTGGCACCATTTCCTAGTAGTCAAAAAGGTGCGAGTTTTGGTTCGATTTCATTTGAAGCCAGGAGGAAAATGCATTTGCTCAAGGCCATTGATATCGAGGAGCTGAGTGACAACGATGACTTTGTGGAGGAGGTGGTGAGTGTCAAGAAGTAGAAGAAGGATTTTGCGACAAAATCAAAGGCGAGGAGCAAGGCCTCCGACAACGAGAAGGATAAGCATGAATTTCTTGGAGGACAACCATGAATTTCTAGGAGTGGGCAGCCACTACCTCTTCCCCAAGCTTAAGCAAGGTATGTCTCATGGTTCTTGTTCTCTCTTCTCCAACTACTTGCTAAGCCCAACCTCTTGCCTGGAGAGATTAAAGAATTACATGAATTCTTGTTTAGGCTAAAGCTATGGATCACCTATTGATTTCCTTCTTCCATTATGCACTTCTTGAAATGCATGCATGATTGAGCACACTTCAAATTTCTTTCCTATTGGCTAAGAATTTAACTCCTAACCCATAATCATGCTTGGTCTTGATTCTTGATCATTAAGCCAAAAATTGTAAGAAAGGGTAAGTGATCCAATTAGTGAGTTACTGATTTGCAGAGGTAACCCCTTTCCCCATCCTATTTTCCTTATCGATCATGCATATCATGAAAGGCCCAATCCTCAATTTGTAAATGCATATCATGCTGGTTTCTTAATAATAAATGTCTACCATGTATATTCCAGGTGAGGAAAAGCCTAATGCCAGGTGAGGTGGCAAGATAAAAGAGGGGTGACCTCCTCTTGCCATCAAAGACCCTGAAGGGGTGCACAACCCAGCCCAGGGGGAACTTTGCCCACCTCCCAGTGATCCAATGCCCAAATTTTTTTTGCAAGTGCATGTACTCTAAACTAGTGGCTTGAGCCCCAATCATTGACATCCAAGTGGCTTGCACATGTATGGACAACAAATTTATGACTTGATGGATGTATACACATGTATTAGTAGAGAAAATGTATGACTTGGTGGATGTATGGTGGCTAAATGCACATGTATTGGCAGAGAGCATGTATGACTTGATGGATTTATGGTGGATGTATGCAGTGGGAGATAGGTGTATTATGTCTCGACTTTGAAAAATCAATTACAACAAATTTTGTATATTTAATGTGAGAAATATTTTTGCATAGCCTTGTAGAGGGGATCAAGGGCTCTGTTTTGAATCAAGAAGCTTGCCGATCGGAGCTTCCTAGCTCGAGATATCGTAGTTTTGTGATAGGGGTCCAGTGGACTGCACCTAGTATGGCAGGTCATAAGGGTAAAGCCAAGGCCTAGGAGCACTTCTAGCATGAGATCAAAGATTCTCATGCATTTATGAATGATCCTAGCTCCGTCCAAGAGGATCGTGAAGACACACTTGAAGAAGGTGCCCCTGAGATAGACCGTTTTTTACAACACACTGTGCCAACATGAGACCCATCATGCTGAGCGGCATCGAGAGTTGGAACACCACCATAGGGAGATGGAAAAATGCCAAGATGAGCATCATAGTGAGATGATGGCTAATATTGACTTGCTCGTAGAGCACATGGGCACCCTTATCTCCACCCTCTCACCCTCCTTGGCTCAACCAAAGGAGCATGGTCCTCCCCGTGAGACCAACCACCCTCCCCCCTTGGAGAGGGGACGTGGCCAATAAAGTTTTGGTAACACCCATGGTCCTCCCCGTGAGACCAACCACCCTCCCCCCTTGGAGAGGGGATGTGGCCAATAAAGTTTTGGTAACACCCATGGTCCTCCCCGTGAGACCAACCACCCTCCCCCCTTGGAGAGGGGACGTGGCCAATAAAGTTTTGGTAACACCCATGGTTCCCCCAGAGCACCTATGATCTGGGTAAGCCGTCTATGCAACATGATGAACCCATCCTCCCCTCACCCACAACAAACCTTCCAGCTCATCCTTGGGACAACAGTTCCCTCGTAATGGAAGCTATATGCAAGGGCAAAATGCAAATTTTGGGCAACATAGAATGTAGGGTGCACATGGGTAGCATGCACATGGTAATGGGTAGCATGCACATGGAAGTTTTGGGCAACAAGGCCCCAATGTTCAGTATGGTTTGCATGTACTGCATGGGCAGCAAGGCCCTAATAATTAGTTTGGCCCACATGTAATACATGCGCAGCATGGCACCCAGGGACATTTTGGTCAGCAAGGCATGCATGGGTAGCAAGGTATATATGGGCAGCAGTGCCCAAATGTATTATGTGACAAGATTGTATTCATTAAATTTAATGGGCAATCCTCATCCCCGACTGAGTTAGAGGAATGAACCTCTAGACTCAAAGCCTACTTTCTCATTTACCCCCGTACCGATGAGGCCAAAATTGTCTTCGCCTTCCTTCACTTGGAGGCCTTTGCCCACACATGGTGAAGGTACATTCAAAGGGAAAACCAGCATTTTCATGATTGGGAAGATTTCAAGATGCACATGGTTCAAGTTTTTGTCTCCTCGGTAGAGAAGGAACATTTGGCAAGGCAATGATATCATTTTGACCATTGTAATCTCACCGTGCGAGAGTATACTAACCAGTTTATGAACCTATCCATGTATGTGGAAGCTGTCAATGATGAGGCCAAATTGCATAAATACATTTATGGGCTAGATTCGAATCTCTCAGCTGATGTAATGGATCAAAAGCCAGCGCTTTGTTAAGCAGCTTATATATCATAGGGGCTACTCTATTTTTATGAGGCAGGGCTTATGAGGCAGGGCGAGTCCGGGTGGTCAAGCGACTGAGGCTGTGTCAGTGAGGGGCTCTTATGAGGCTAGGTAGGGAAGATGTCAGGTGGGACTCAGATGGTGTAGTCCCTGGCTGCAACTGTTTCCAGAATGCTTTTAAACAATGCGTCAAATTAATGCTTGTCTCAAGCTACCCTCTCCTCTTTTGAGCACCTGATACCCAGCATCTGTTGGAAGCCTGTACGGCTGGTACTGCCACACCCCGTGTGCTCCCTTGAGCTTCTATTCCCCTGGCCTAGGGAGTTTTTGGCCTACGTCCTGGGCTGTGTCATTTGGGGCCTCTTTCCGCACGTATCTCTTTAGAGTAGGCACATAGCATTCTGGTGGCAGCACTAGTGTCTTGTGCTCTTTCCAACAGCGGAGAGCTTCCTTGCATGCCAGCTGCACTATGTGGTCCATGACTGCTATCGTAAGGGGACTTGCAAAATGTGAATCAAGGATTAGGCCCTGAGGCAGGAAAAAACTATTCACATGGAAGGGATTATACAATGGGTTATCAAGCGCATATGACGAGGAGGGAAGAGGTGAGGCATATAGTGTTTGTTGTAGAGGGATGGCCCCCATGATGATGTTCGTTTTGCCTCCATCCATTAGCAGATCTTGTTTTATACTAAGTTGCATGGACTAGTTGTCATGGAGTGGGGCAGGGCTCATCCTCGAAAGGATAGACCGGAAAGGGGAAAAGGTGTATAGAAAGGGACGGTACCCCATCTACACCATCAGAGATGTTGGTTAGGGCTTCCCATGGCGGTAATGAGGATTGCATGCCCTCCACCTGGAGGCAGGAATGGTCACACGACTTCTAAATGTGTGATGAGAGGAGGACCTGAGGAGCTCAGCCTATCAAACCCAACTCTTCTCCCTGCGCTTGACTATCATTGCTTGTATGTGTTGATATTATCTACACAGGGTCACAAAATTCATTGTTTATTTATGTACATATTTACGAATCCATGTCACTTTATGAGGATAAAAACCAATTGTAGAACTCTATGGAGTGTGGCACACGCATCCAATACTCATGGTAGCTTACTCAATAACGATAGATATTTTGCAACATCGAGTAGCATGGCACCTTGTTTGAGTCTACTGGCAACATGTAACTCCGCCTCAGTGAGAACCTTATCATCCAAAGAGTTCTCTTGGCTAGTTCCAACTAAGTCTATACCTTGAATGGCAATTAGCACTCAAAAGGAAGTTGGTGCCACATAGGTTGGGTCTCTTTGAGATCGCCATTTGGCCAATCGCTCCTTTGAGACCATAATCTGGGCTCCTAGTTCATCAGCCATTGTAACACGGTTTTCAAACCAACGTTTTTCAAATTGAGTTTGACCCTCTGATTGTCATTTTATTTGCTCTTTCTCTAAGAGATTTGGTTGGCAGAGCACATCATTGAATGTCACATTTAAGCATATTTTGTCGGCTTCCTCGTCAAAGATGAGTCTCATGCATTTATGCAGGAGCCTGTCATAGTGCTCATCCTCAAGATGTTCTTGCTCTTCCCAGGATAGGGAAAATGGCAAGTATTCTTCAAGCTGCTCCTTCGGGAATGCACCCATGTCTACCATGACATAGATACGTGTGAATACTTTGAGCTTAGCATCCAACTCAGTTAAGCATTCTGCAACACTTCTATGTCCATTGAGGGCTTGCTCGGTTGCTATCTCATGCAAGGTTCTAGGAGTTTGCCTAGGCTTTAGCATAGCTGGGGGCTCAGGCCTAGATGAGCAAGATTGGTCAACGCTAGGATTTCTTATGCTCTCGGGGTTTCCATGTTTCTCCTAAGGCTTTGTTATTGCATCATGGTTCTCCTTGAATGTGACTGGTATAAATTTGTCACCCTGTTGTGAGAGCATTGTATCCACTCTTGATTAGTCAATGCGAGTTTTGTTGACGATGGATTGAGTGTTGCAAGAAACCATTGATGGTAATGGCTACATTGATTTTTCAGAACACACAGATGTGTCTGAGGTTTCACCGTTATTAGGAGAGACATCAATGGGTTCATTGGTGGATGGACTCAATGCTTTATTCCTAGCTCTCCAGCACTCTTGGTCTCAATGTTCTTGGGGTCCACAACCACCTGTAATGTTGCTATTTTCGTTGTTTTCTCCTATTTTTCTTGGTCAGTGAAGGTGCATAACTTAATGACTCATGACTCTGAACTAGGTCATCCGGTGATTTGCTTGGTTGGGCCTCAGCTTTCCCCTTCTCTGGTGTGTCCTCATGGGATGTAGCTGTGACCTGTTGGACAGCCTTGCTAGGTGGATTGGTCAGATGCACCATCTCCTTGGCCACATCTTTGAGAGGTTTCTCCTCAAGCCGAGGCTTTAGGTGTTTTGGAAGTGTTGGAGTTGTCAAGGATGCTGGTTGCGGCACCTCCTCCACAACTGAACTACTAAGGACATGTTCTGTTGAGATATCGAGCTCCACTCGTGATACGCCAGGGTGACCGTTGTATATTTATGTCACCGACTTGTCAGTTGCAGACGCGGTTGGTACACCGCCCATGAATAATAGCTACATGATAGCTATCCTTATCTACTCTAGTTCGTGGCTCAGTTAGTATGCCACCTTAGTTAGTTGAGTTTGGTTTGAGACCCATATATAGGGTTCTTCTATTTCTTTGTACTTGAGTTCTTTTTGGCTTACACAACTAAGAAGAGGAAAACTGTTTTTCAGCCTCCACCCTTGTGTGTCTTCCCCCATTGTGCAAGCAAGAAAGCTTCAAGCGAGACTCCTTCCTTCTCTCCCACAATCTTGACATGGTATCAGAGCCTTGTTCGTGGTAAGGAGCTCAAGAAAGCAAGCCAAGCTCGCGGTGGTCTGGTAAGAGGAGCAGTGTTGCTTTCATTTCCTGTTTTGGGAGCAGATCTCTGCAGGTAGCACAGCCGGAAATTGCAGGAGTGCATTGTCTCAGGTTGAGACGCCCTTCGCGGTGAAGCAAGAGGGCAGTATATGCTGCGGGAAAGGGCTTTAGCCCTTGGCGACCTTGTTTTTTTGATTTGAGGCCATTTCGGGGCCTGTTTTGCAGACGGAAGTTTTCTGCACGCACTCAAGAAAAGGCTCAGTTTTATGCTGTGCGACCACTGTTCTACAGGTCGGTGAAAAGTTACTGTAGAAATTGCATCGTATGCTTGTGCGCAGAGACATTGGGAGTTTCAGAATCATCCTTGGTTCCTGTTTATGCAAAATCGTCACTAGGAAGTGACTGTGTGGTCAAATACCACTTTCGCCAGTTTTGCAGATTTGCCCTTGTGAGGGTGAAGCTGTGTTTTTTGCAGTGACAGAATTTCTTGCAGTATTCTGCAATGGCGTCTGATTCTCTTTCACAGATTGTCACTGAAAAGCTTGACAAGAACAACTTCCAGGCATGGAAGTTTAGAATGACGAATTTCCTTATGGGAAAAGGATATTGGGAATTTGTTGCAGGAAATGAAGAAGAACCAGTTCTTCCTGATGTTCCCAATCAACAACAAATGCAGGCATTTAAAACATGGCATGAGAGAGCCAGGAAAGTTATGTATTGGCTGTCAATCAGCATTTCAGACTCTATGATTGTGCATATTCAAGATGCAAGTACGCCAAAGGAGGCATGGGATACTCTGTCAAAGATGTATAGCACAAATACACAAGCCAGGAAAATGCAGCTCAAGCAAGAGTTGCATAATGTGCAAAGAGAAAATATGAGTATCAATGACTACCACATGAAGGTGAAGAAGATTGCAGATGCACTTGCTTCCATTGGGTCGCCAGTGGAAGATGATGATTTAGTTTCTGTGACCTTGAATGGTCTAGGAAAGGATTATGCACAGTTTCGGACATCCATTTCAGTTCGTGAAAGATTTCCTGATTTTGAGGAGTTGATTGCTCTTCTAATTTCTGAGGAACAGAGAAATGGTGGTGCATCTTCTTCAGGAGGAACTTCAAAAGAAGCTGTCTTCTACTCAAATGCTGGAAGAGGTAGAGGCAGAGGTAGAGGAGGCCGATTTGGAGGCCGTGGCAGAAATCAGAATATGCAGCAAACTCAAGAAAACCAGTCCTATGGAGGAGGACGTGGTAACTCTAGAGGCAGGGGGAGCCAAAGAGGTCGTGGTGGATGGCAAAGAGGCCAAAATGCAAACAGTAATGTTGAATGCTACTACTGTGGTAAAATGGGTCATATGGCTAAAGACTGCTATAAAAAGCAGAATGACATCATGAATGGAAAACTGCAACAAGGGAATTATGCATCTTCTAGTAGACAGGGTGATGACAGAAATGAGCATTTGTTCATGGTGCAGCACATGAACAATTCTATGACAAGTGCAGAAGAAAGCAATGATGTATGGTATGTTGACTCAGGTGCATCAAACCACATGACAGGTCATGCAGAATGGATGGAGGATGCAAGGAAAATGGAAAAACCAGGATTTGTGGAGACTGGTAATGATACTGCACATCCTATTGTGCAGATTGGAAAAATTCCCTTGTCTATGCAGGGTGGGAAAAAGAAATACCTGTCCGATGTATTTCATGTCCCGAATATCACCAAGAATCTGGTTTCAGTTGGTCAAATGGTTGAACAGGGCTTGCAGGTCAGATTTAATCCTCATGGATGCTTTGTTGAGGATATGAAAAATAAAGGTCGCTTGATAGCAAAAGGAAAGAAGAAGGGCAGAATGTTTACATTGGATGCAGACATGTCTGAATTGAGTGCAGCAATGTTTGCACATGGGACCGGTGTAGTTGCAGATATTGATATCTGGCATAAACGCATTGGTCATGTTAATGTACAGCGACTTAAATCAATGCAGGCCCAAAATATTGTTGCAGGATTGCCCAAATTCAAGGTTGCAGAAATGCATAAGGTATGTGAAGCCTGTCAGTTTGGAAAACAGGCAAGGAAACCATTTCCTAGACATGTTCAAGAGAGTGAGAAGCCATTGGAATTAATTCACTCTGATGTGTGGACAACTAAAGCTGCATCTCTTGGAGGCTGTCATTATTTTGTCAGTTTTATTGATGACTATAGCAGAAAAGTTTGGGTGTATTTTATGAAAAAGAAAAGTGAAGTTTTTGGGCATTTCAAAACTCTTAAAGCTATGGTTGAAAAAGAAACAGGCTTGCAGATAAAATGCCTAAGGTCAGATGGAGGGGGAGAGTACCTCTCAAATGAGTTTGCAAAGTTCTTGCAGGAGCATGGCATAAAGCAGCAATATTCATGCAGTTATACCCCACAACAAAATGGAATTGCAGAAAGGAAAAACAGGCATATTGGAGAGGTATCTCGTGCCATGCTCAATGAAAAAGACTTGCCAGATTTTTATTGGGCTGAAGCAGTTGCTACAGCAGTCTACATAATGAACAGGACTCCCACTGCAGCAATACATGGAATGACTCCAGAGGAGAGGTATACTGGTAGGAAACCAGATATTTCTCATTTGAAAATTTTTGGTTGCATTGCCTATGTACATGTGCCAGATGAGCTGAGATCCAAGTTGGATCCAAAAGCTGAGAAGTGCATCTTTATTGGTTACTCTCTGCAGCAAAAAGGGTATAGATGCTATAACCCTTCTACTCGTAAGTTTACAGTGAGCAGAGATGTTGTTTTTGATGAGATGAGTAGCTGGTATAAACCAGTAAATGTGATTGATGATGAAGATGCACAAAATGGTAATGCTACACAGAATTCACAGCAGCAGTCACAAAATATTAGTGGACCTGGAGCGTCCTCTAGCAGTGGTTCACATTCTTCGCCATGGACAGGCCGATTGAGATCAGGAGAATCTTCTCAAAGCAATGCAGATAGTGGTATGCAGGTATCACGAAAAGGAAAAGAGAAGGTTGATCAGCCCATGTTTGATGTGAATGCAGGTCACTCTTATGTGGATGGTGAATCCAGTGGCTCAGAACAGAGCATTGATGATGAGTTGGGTATTCTTTCTATTGTTACACCTGGAGTAAGGAAGACCAGGGATGTTTTGAGAGCACCTGGGAGTGAACCTACTTTGCGCAGGTCTACAAGAGCTAGGTATCCTGTGGATAGGCTGAAATATGATGGATTTACAGCCATTCACTATGCATATATGGTCAAAGTGATACAGGAACCAGAACCCACATCTTTTGAGCAAGCCATGGGAAAAGAAAAATGGGAGAAAGCCATGGATGAAGAAATGGATGCCTTGGAAGCAAATGCTACATGGGAGTTGGTACCTTTGCCTAAAGGTAAGAATGCAATTGGCTGTAAGTGGGTTTATAAGGTGAAGCACAATGCTGATGGTTCTGTGAACAGATACAAGGCAAGATTAGTAGTCAAGGGGTATGCACAAACATATGGCATTGACTATGAAGAAACATTTAGTCCGGTTGCAAGGATGGCAACCGTAAGAGCAGTCATTGCTATGGCTGCATCAAAGGGATGGTCTTTACATCAGATGGATGTAAAGAATGCCTTCTTGCATGGTGATTTGCAAGAAGAGGTCTATATGGAGCAGCCACCAGGTTATGTGCATGCTGTTCATCCTGAGTTTGTTTGCAGGTTGAAGAAAGCCTTGTATGGCTTGAAGCAAGCACCTAGAGCATGGTCTGACAAGATAGGACAGTATCTTGTCACTATTGGCTTTCAGATTTCCAAGGCAGATTTCTCACTTTATGTGAGAAAAACAGAGAAAGGTATTATGCTGCTTGTCATTTATGTTGATGATTTGATTATGACAGGTGACAGTGATGAAGATATCCTTCATGTGAAAATGCTATTGAAGCAGAAGTTTGAGATGAAGGATTTGGGAGAGCTGCGTTATTTCTTGGGCATTGAGGTGATTAGATCACCAAGTGGGATACAGCTCTTGCAGAGGCAGTATGGATTGGACATGCTGTCCAAATATGGGATGACAGGCTGTAAGCCTATTTCAGTTCCTTTGGAGCAAAATGTGAAGCTGAGCACAGATGCAGGTGAGCTTCTAGAAGACCCTACTATGTACAGACGCATAGTAGGAAGTTTGATTTATATGACTATTACCAGGCCAGATTTGAGCTATGCTGTTGGATTGGTAAGTCAGTTTATGCAGGCTCCAAGGAAACCACATTTGGATGCGGCTAGACGCATACTTAGGTATGTGAAGTCCACATTGCAGTATGGACTATTTTATGAGACTGGGGTTCAGATACAGTTGCATGGATACACTGATGCTGATTGGGCTGGTAGTATTTCTGATAGACGATCTACCAGTGGATATGTATTCTCTTTTGGGAGTGCTGCAGTCACTTGGAGCAGCAAGAAACAGCCTACAGTTGCCTTGTCGAGCACAGAGGCTGAGTACAGGGGTGCAGCAATGGCTGCATGTGAGGTAGCTTGGTTGCATAAGCTACTTTATGATATGCATCAGTCTACAGATGGGCCAGTTGTCATTTATTGTGACAACATGAGTAGTATACACTTGGCAAATAACCCAGTCTATCATGCTAGAACAAAGCACATTGAGGTGCATTATCACTATGTGCGAGAGAGGGTTTTACTAGGTCTTATTGATCTAGTTTATGTCAGCACAGAGGATCAGGTAGCTGATATATTCACGAAGGCATTGGGCGCAGAGAAGCTGCGCAAGTTCAGAGACCTGCTTGGTGTGCAGGAATTGGGATTGAGCTCGAGGGGGAGTGTTGAGATATCGAGCTCCACTCGTGATACGCCAGGGTGACCGTTGTATATTTATGTCACCGACTTGTCAGTTGCAGACGCGGTTGGTACACCGCCCATGAATAATAGCTACATGATAGCTATCCTTATCTACTCTAGTTCGTGGCTCAGTTAGTATGCCACCTTAGTTAGTTGAGTTTGGTTTGAGACCCATATATAGGGTTCTTCTATTTCTTTGTACTTGAGTTCTTTTTGGCTTACACAACTAAGAAGAGGAAAACTGTTTTTCAGCCTCCACCCTTGTGTGTCTTCCCCCATTGTGCAAGCAAGAAAGCTTCAAGCGAGACTCCTTCCTTCTCTCCCACAATCTTGACATGTTCCACAAGGGTCATTGTCATGACCAAGGGCTGTGACTGCTGTGATCCCTGATTGGAAGTAGTAGTGGCTAGTCCAGTGGGCTAGCTACTCTTGGTGGATTGTGGTGTCAAGTCCCTAGGGCAATCGGAAGTGGTCATGTCTTTTTTTTCCCTTTGAGCATTCACCTGTGTAGATCGAGCATGAGTTGATCTAGTCACATTGAGCATGAGTTGATCAAGTCCCTAGGACGATCGGAAGTGGTCATGTCTTTTTTTGCCCTTTGAGCATTCACCTATGTAGATCAAGCATGAGTTGATCCAGTTGCACAGGCATATCCTGTTGAGATATCGAGCTCCACTCGTGATACGCCAGGGTGACCGTTGTGTATTTATGTCACCGACTTGTCAGTTGCAAATGCGGTTGGTACGCCGCCCCTGAATAATAGCTACATGATAGCTATCCTTATCTACTCTAGTTCGTGGCTCAGTTAGTATGCCACCTTAGTTAGTTGAGTTTGGTTTGAGACCCATATATAGGGTTCTTCTATTTCTTTGTACTAGAGTTCTTTTGGCTTACACAACTAAGAAGAGGAAAATTGTTTTCAGCCTCCACCCTTGTGTGTAATCCCCCATTGTGCAAGCAAGAAAGCTACAAGTGAGACTCCTTCCTTCTCTCCCACAATCTTGACATGGTATCAGAGCCTTGTTCGTGGTAAGGAGCTCAAGAAAGCAAGCCAAGGCAGGAGTGCATTGTCTCAGGTTGAGACGCCCTTCGCGGTGAAGCAAGAGGGCAGTATATGCTGCGGGCAAGGGCTTTAGCCCTTGGCGACCTTGTTTTTTTTATTTGAGGCCATTTCGGGGCGTGTTTTGGAGGCGGAAGTTTTCTGCACACACTCAGGAAAAGGCCCAGTTTGATGGTGTGTAGCCACTGTTCTACAGGTCGGTGAATAGTTACTGTAAAAATTGCATTGTATGCTTGTGCGCAGAGACATTGGGAGTTACAGAATCATCCATGTTGCCTGTTGATGCAAAATCGTCACTAGGAAGTGACTGTGTGGTCAAATACCACTTTCGCTAGTTTTGCAGATTTTCCCTTGTGAGGGTGAAGCTGTGGTTTTTGCCGTGACAGAATTTTTTGCAGTCTTCTGTAATGGCATCTGATTCTCTTTCACAGATTGTCACTGAAAAGCTTGATAAGAACAACTTCCAAGCATGGAAGTTTAGAATGACGAATTTCCTTATGGGAAAAGGATATTGGGAATTTGTTGCACGAAATGAAGAAGAACCAGTTTTTCCTGATGTTCCCAATCAACAGCAAATGCAGGCATTTAAAGCATGGCATGAGAGAGCCAGAAAAGTTATGTATTGGCTGTCTATCAGCATTTCAGACTCTATGATTGTGCATATTCAGGATGCAAGTACGCCAAAGGAGACATGGGATACTTTGTCAAAAATGTATAGCACAAATATGCAAGCTAGGAAGATGCAACTCAAGCAAGAGTTGCCCAATGTGCAAAGAGAAAATATGAGCATCAATGACTACCACATGAAGGTGAAGAAGATTGCAAATGCACTTGCTTCCATTGGGTCACCAGTGGAAGATGATGATTTAGTTTCTGTGACCTTGAATGGTCTAGGAAAGGATTATGCACAGTTTCGGACATCCATTTCAGTTCGTGAAAGATTTCCTGATTTTGAGGAGCTGATTGCTCTTCTAATTTCTGAGGAGCAAAGAAATGGTGGTGCATCTTCTTCAGGAGGAACTTCAAAAGAAGCTGTCTTCTACTCAAATGCTGGAAGAGGTAGAGGTAGAGGTAGAGGAGGCCGATTTGGAGGCCGTGGTAGAAATCAGAATATGCAGCAAACTCAAGAAAATCAGTCCTATGGAGGAGGACGTGGTAACTCTAGAGGCAGGGGGAGCCAAAGAGGTCGTGGTGGATGGCAAAGAGGCCAAAATGCAAACAGTAATGTTAAATGCTACTACTGTGGTAAAATGGGTCATATGGCTAAAGACTGCTATAAAAAGCAGAATGACATCATGAATGGAAAACTGCAACAAGGGAATTATGCATCTTCTAGTAGACAGGGTGATGACAGAAATGAGCACTTGTTTATGGTGCAGCACATGAACAATTCTGTGACAAGTGCAGAAGAAAGCAATGATGTATAGTATGTTGACTCAGGTGCATCAAACCACATGACAGGTCATGCAGAATGGATGAAGGATGCAAGAAAAATGGAAAAACCAGGATTTGTGGAAACTGGTGATGATACTGCACATCCTATTGTGCAGATTGGAAAAATTCCTTTGTCTATGCAGGATGGGAAAAAGCAATACATATCCAATGTATTTCATGTCCCGAATATCACCAAGAATCTGGTTTCTGTTGATCAAATGGTTGAGCAGGGCTTGCAGGTCAGATTTAATCCTCATGGATGCTTTGTTGAGGATATGAAAAATAAAGGTCGCTTGATAGCAAAAGGAAAGAAGAAGGGCAGAATGTTTACATTGGATGCAGACATGTCTGAATTGAGTGCAGCAATGTTTGCACATGGGACCGGTGTAGTTGCAGATATTGATATCTGGCATAAACGCATTGGTCATGTTAATGTACAGCGACTTAAATCAATGCAGGCCCAAAATATTATTGCAGGATTTCCCAAATTCAAGGTTGCAGAAATGCATAAGGTATGTGAAGCCTGTCAGTTTGGAAAACGGGCAAGGAAACCATTTCCTAGACATGTTCAAGAGAGTGAGAAGTCATTGGAATTAATCCACTCTGATGTGTGGACTACTAAAGCTGCATCTCTTAGAGGCTGTCATTATTTTGTCAGTGTTATTGATGACTATAGCAGAAAAGTTTGGGTGTATTTTATGAAAAAGAAAAGTGACGTTTTTGGGCATTTCAAAACTCTTAAAGCTATGGTTGAAAAAGAAACAGGCCTGCAAATAAAATGCCTAAGGTCAGATGGAGGGGGAGAGTACCTCTCAAATGAGTTTGCAAGGTTCCTATGGAAGCATGGCATAAAGCAGCAATATTCATGCAGTCATACCCCACAACAAAATGGAGTTGCAGAAAGGAAAAACAGGCATATTGGAGAGGTATCTCGTGCCATGCTCAATGAAAAAGACTTGCCAGATTTTTATTGGGCTGAAGCAGTTGCTACAGCAGTCTACATAATGAACAGGACTCCCACTGCAGCAATACATGGAATGACTCCAGAGGAGATGTATGCTGGTAGGAAACTAGATATTTCTCATTTGAAAATTTTTGGTTGCATTGCCTATGTACATGTGCCAGATGAGTTGAGATCCAAGTTGGATCCAAAAGCTGAGAAGTGCATCTTTATTGGTTACTCTCTGCAGCAAAAAGGGTATAGATGCTATAACCCTTCTACTCGTAAGTTTACAGTGAGCAGAGATGTTGTTTTTGATGAGATGAGTAGCTGGTATAAACCAG
This sequence comes from Lygodium microphyllum, assembly GCF_053477565.2. Lineage (NCBI taxonomy): Eukaryota > Viridiplantae > Streptophyta > Polypodiopsida > Schizaeales > Lygodiaceae > Lygodium > Lygodium microphyllum. Next base: position 26,043,875 of record NC_141147.1, read on the forward strand.
TAAATGTGATTGATGATGTAGATGCACAAAATGGTAATGCTGCACAGAATTCACAGCAGCAGTCACAAAATATTAGTGGACCTGGAGCGTCCTCTAGCAGTGGTTCACATTCTTCGCCATGGACAGGCAGATTAAGATTAGGAGAATCTTCTCAAAGCAATGCAGATAGTGGTATGCAGGTATCACGAAAAGGAAAAGAGAAGGTTGATCAGCCCATGTTTGATGTGAATGTAGGTCACTCTTATGTGGATGGTGAATCCAGTGGCTCAGAACAGAGCATTGATGATGAGTTGGGTATTCCTTCTATTGTTACACCTGGAGTAAGGAAGACCAGGGATGTTTTGAGAGCACCTGGGAGTGAACCTACTTTGCGCAGGTCTACGAGAGCTAGGTATCCTGTGGATAGGCTGAAATATAATGGATTTACAGCCATTCACTATGCATATATGGTCAAAGTGATACAGGAATCAGAACCCACATCTTTTTAGGAAGCCATGGGAAAAGAAAAATGGGAGAAAGCCATGGATGAAGAAATGGATGCCTTGGAAGCAAATGCTACATGGGAATTGGTAGCTTTGCCTAAAGGTAAGAATGCAATTGGCTGTAAGTGGGTTTATAAGATGAAGCACAATGCAGATGGTTCTGTGAACAGATACAAGGCAAGATTAGTAGTCAAGGGGTATGCACAAACATATGGCATTGACTATGAAGAAACGTTCAGTCCAGTTGCAAGGATGGCAACTGTAAGAGCAGTCATTGCTATGGCTACATCAAAGGGATGGTCTTTACATCAGATGGATGTAAAGAATGCCTTCTTGCATGGTGATTTGCAAGAAGAGGTCTATATGGAGCAGCCACCAGGTTATGTGCATGCTGTTCATCCTAAGTTTGTTTGCAGGTTGAAGAAAGCCTTGTATGGCTTGAAGCAAGCACCTAGAGCATGGTCTGACAAGATAGGACAGTATCTTGTCACTATTGGCTTTCAGATTTCCAAGGCAGATTTCTCACTTTATGTGAGAAAAACAAAGAAAGGTATTATGCTACTTGTCATTTATGTTGATGATTTGATTATGACAGGTGACAGTGATGAAGATATCCTTCATGTGAAAATGCTATTGAAGCAGAAGTTTGAGATGAAGGATTTGAGAGAGCTGCGTTATTTCTTGGGCATTGAGGTGATTAGATCACCAAGTGGGATACAGCTCTTGCAGAGACAGTATGGATTGGACATGCTGTCCAAATATGGGATGATAGGCTGTAAGCCTATTTCAGTTCCTTTGGAGCAGAATGTGAAGCTGAGCACAGATGCAGGTGAGCTTCTAGAAGACCCTACTATGTACAGACGCACAGTAGGAAGTTTGATTTATATGACTATTACCATGCCAGATTTGAGCTATGCTGTTGGATTGGTAAGTCAGTTTATGCAGGCTCCAAGGAAACCACATTTGGATGCGGCTAGACGCATACTCAGGTATGTGAAGTCCACATTGCAGTATGGACTATTTTATGAGACTAGGGTTCAGATACAGTTGCATGGATACATTGATGCTGATTGGGCTGGTAGTATTTCTGATAAACGATCTACCAGTGGATATGTGTTCTCTCTTGGGAGTGCTACAGTCACTTGGAGCAGCAAGAAACAGCCTACAGTTGCCTTGTCGAGCACAGAGGCTGAGTACAGGGGTGCAGCAATGGCTGCATGTGAGGTAGCTTGGTTGCATAAGCTACTTTATGATATGCATCAGCCTACAGATGGGCCGGTTGTCATTTATTGTGACAACATGAGCAGTATACACTTGGCAAATAACCCAGTCTATCATGCTAGAACAAAGCACATTGAGGTGCATTATCACTATGTGCGAGAGAGGGTTTTACTAGGTCTTATTGATCTAGTTTATGTCAGCATAGAGGATCAGGTAGCTGACATATTCACGAAGGCATTGGGCGCAGAGAAGCTGCGCAAGTTCAGAGACCTGCTTGGTGTGCAGGAATTGGGATTGAGCTCGAGGGGGAGTGTTGAGATATCGAGCTCCACTCGTGATACGCCAGGGTGATCGTTGTGTATTTATGTCACCGACTTGTCAGTTGCAGATGCGGTTGGTACACCGCCCCTGAATAATAGCTACATGATAGCTATCCTTATCTACTCTAGTTCGTGGCTCAGTTAGTATGCCACCTTAGTTAGTTGATTTTGGTTTGAGACCCATATATAGGGTTCTTCTATTTCTTTGTACTAGAGTTCTTTTGGCTTACACAACTAAGAAGAAGAAAACTGTTTTCAGCCTCCACCCTTGTGTGTATTCCCCCATTGTGCAAGCAAGAAAGCTACAAGTGAGACTCCTTCCTTCTCTCCCACAATCTTGACATATCCTTGGGCCGAGAGCTACGGATGGTGTCATGTGCCACCTCTTGGAAATTTGGAAGCTTAGATGGAGATAGAGATTGGGATTGAGCAGCTGCACTTGATGACTATTGTTGTGCTTCCTGTGTCTGTTTAGGGAAAGAGGGTGTAGGAGACTTGGGACTCTTAAGTGGCTCCGACACTGGCTGGAAGATTTGCTCGTGGCTGTTAGATGATTTTACCATTTGCTTCATTGAGCATTTAACCTTGCCATGAGCAATGTTGTGCCTATGATGCCTACTAATCTCTTAGGGAATCAAAGGCTCCTTGGGCACTGGTGGCTTTTTCGTATCCTCAATGATTACATATGATATCTGCTTGTCAAGCACGCTAGGCTGAGGATCTACCCTCTGATTAGTCTCGTTTGGTTTCTTGATTTCGACCGTGAGGGGCTCGGTCACTCCAATGTTTTTGAATCGAGACTTGGTTTTTTGTTTAGATCTCCTCCTATGCTTCTTTGCTCTTGATACGATCTGGCCTTCAGTCAACAAAGGAGGTTTAGCAAGGGGTTTTGACACCCAAATCCATCGGTTACCTGTGTAATACCCTTGAGCACATAGCAATGCTTTGGATATCCATCACGGCATTGTGCTGACCCTCCATCGATGCCTTCGTCTATAAGGCTTGGGCTTCTTTTGGGGTCTTCTACGATGTTTGTAAGTCCAAAGCCCGTCCTTAGCATTGTCTCTTGACCTTCTTGTTTCAGGCATGGCCTCACTCACTGGTTCTTGTTGTTTGACATGTGCTTGTATCAACTCTTCCAACAAGTCCTTGCTCTCGTTAGTAGGCTTGGCTATTATGTCCGCACCTTCCTTGCCTTTCCCTTGAGGTTTGATGAGGTCACCCTTGCTAAAGGTTGTGACTATTCTCACACTTGGCAGTGTCAGGTCTATCATATGTGCTACATAGTCGGCCTCACACTTGGTTGCCCTTTTGAAGGTCTTCCTAGGAGGGTTTTCTTCCCACAATTATCACTATTGGAGGAACATGAAATAGGATAGGCAAGCTTTCAGTTTCAATTTTCACAATGAATTTGCACTTCCCTATGAGTCCTTGTGGGTGTCCCCTGTAAGGGCTAAGAGTTGCATTATTCGGTGTGAGCGTTGGTTGGCCTAGTAGGGTCCATGATTCATAGGTCAAGATATTATAATCTGCTCCTTCATCAATCAGAGTATCGATAGTATGCTCTCTTTTTGCGGTGAGTTTGACCCTAAGATAAGCAGGTGGTACTATGTCTTCGTCTTTCGGGTCGTCCTGGCTTGTAAATTTAAGCCTTTTGACAAATGCCCTTGAGTCCCCAACTGCACAACTAGATGTGAATTCTCCACTGATGTCTTGGATCGTCAGTGCAGTGCTATTCAAGGAGCATCTATCGTCAGGACTGTCATATCTAGTCATTCTCACTATTGTAGCTTGATGTTGTTGCTTTCCGCTTTGACTAGATGCAGTCCAAATGCAACATGTACGTGTTTTTGTAGTGTGGCCTTTTTGCCCTTCTTGGCTAGATTGGCGCATTGAGGTTCTAGGGTCTCTGTTTTTCTTTGTTCGAGTATGGGCTTTTGGTTGCTCTTTTGCAAGTGAGAATCCATACTCATGTAGAGCCATTACTACACTAGGGTCTAATTTGGAGGACCTATCACAGCACGTGTTTTCTCTCCAACCTACTTGGGGGACGTGTAGAGGGGGCAGAGCCCTCTCTACGAGGGTCCGAGGGAGCAGTCCCCCCCGGCCCAAATGGTTGTTACGGTAAATGCCATGCGCGATTTGAAGGGCCATTCGTAGCCAAACTTTGAACTACTTGCTCTAGATTTCAGCCCACTGATCAGTCTATGATATGGTTTCGGCTCTATATGGTCTCTCGGTCAGTTTCAAGGTCTATAGGTTAAAATTTGGACAAATCCAAATTCGGCCCAACAGGTCCGAATCGCAAGGGCCAAATGCCCGATTCGGCCCGTCCGAGAGCCGAGGGCCGAATGTAATTGGTCCGAATGTAATTGGTTTGAATGTCAAATTGGGCTAGTCCGAGTGTGGTTGTCCGAGGGCCGAGTGGCCGAGTGGGCCGAGGGCCGAGTCAGGTGGGCCAAGGGCTGAATGGTGAATTCGACTAGGCCAAATGTCAACTTGTTCGAGTGGGGTTGGGCCGAGTCGGCAGGGCCGAGGGCTAAATTTCAAAGTTGGTCTGAATGGTCAATTCGAATGGGCCAAGCAATGGGTGTCCAAGTTGAGTGGGCCGAGGGCCAATTTTTGACGTGTCCGAGTCGAGTGGTCTAAGTCAGGTGGTCCGAGCGGTAGTGGGCCGAGGGCCAATTCTGGGACTTGGCCCAGAATCGTCGTCACTCGAACTAGCTGAATGCAGTGTGACTTTGGCCAGCACAATGATAAATCGCTCGAATCACACGATGCAAGTCATGGCCTATCATACACACCTCCAGATCAAAACTATGGATGGAGAGGAAGCGTTATATATACCTGGAATAGCCAATAAACTCTAAAATGCAAATCGGAAACAATTGAATCAAACCCTCATGTCATGTTATGATAGCAGAAACCCTGATGCTTGTTTTTCTTCTTTTTCTTTGTTTTTTCCTACCCTAACGCACCCAAATCACAAAGCAAATAATTACACTACTCCAACATGCTTTTCCAAATCCAAAAAACCAAAAATCTACTTGCTAAGGAGATCGTATACCTCTTCAAGCTCCCTCGCTTCTTACCTATCTATCTCAAGCACCAGTTCGGAGAAAACCCTTACTTCGATGCTCGATTCAAAGCGTGCAAGCGCTCAAGGCTTGAATCCGTTGGTCCCGGCAACGGAATCAAAATATGGGAGCCTTCACTCAACTGCCAAGACCCACGGACCGCTTATTGTTTCAAGTGTTCCAAGCCGAGCACTAATGGCTACCTCTCACATAGCCAACACACCATCCATATCTATGGGTGTAGTGAGCTTACCTCCATGCTGATCAAGTTACCTCCTCTCCCGCGCACTCCGGTAGCTCCACGATCCAAGTGCAAGCTTCAAGCAAGATCCATCCTCAAGCTCCATGCTCCAAGCTCCATCGCCGTGAGCAAGACAAGATAAGACAAGACAAGACAAGATGAGAGGAGAAGATGGAGAGCTTCTCCTCCCTGGTCCCTCACCCTCACACACTCACTCTCTCACACTCTCACACTCCCTCTCTCAAGCATAAGCTCAAGCAAGCAAGAACAAGAAGAATAAGAAGAAGAGGAGAGCCACTTTTGGCCACACACAAGAATGAGCTTCTCATTCACTTTTTAACTTTATATACAAAACCCTAAATCCCTTTTGGGCGGTCATTCCCTTATCCCCTTATTTACATGGCCGACCGTGGCCTAGTTTTTCCCATTGTCCTTCTATCTTCCTAGCTTCCTTTCCACCACCCATCTACCTTTACAAATTGCAAGGGTGAGAGCTCCGCGCTCTTAAAATAAATCATGGTGCCCTTGCGCTTTTTTTCAAAAGTATTGACTTGCACTTTTTCTTGTGCGCCTTTTTCCTTTATTTAGGACTTTTCTGCACTTCTTGTGTTTCCATATTTTTCTTGGCGCACCTTCATCTTCCATTTCACTTTTTCCTTGGCCTTGTCTTCTGCTTCAACTTTTCCGGATTTTCCACCTTTGTTCGTTTGAGGGTTAACAATGGGTAAATCATGTGAGAAGTAGCCTAAATCCATTGAGAGAGAGAAATTTTAGAAGAATAATATTATATAAAAATTAATATTTCTTTTCTTGCTTAAAGAACACAAAAAGAGAATGAAGTTTTGAGTGCAAGGATGCTTTCATTTTGCTTTATAGTATAATAAGCAATGTAAAACTTCGAACCTTAGAAGGCAAGGGGATGGCTACTTCAATGAAATATGTATTAAAAAGTATTATTTGCCTAAACACATGTTGCATAAGACACCAATGCCTCTACCTAACATATTAATTAGACTAGTAAAGACCACTGAGATTGATCGTGGAGATGATGAACTAGTACCACCAACATATCTTATAAATGGCAAAAAAAGAGTTTGCCACAAAATTTCATATTGATGAAGGCTTCAATTTCAAAGTTATGATGTATGATGCATGAATTAAAATTGGATAGCTTGACCTTGTACCTATCCTTGCATTAATTTTTAATATATGTGGGGAAGCTCCATATTCTTTATTAGAAAATTTCAAGATTTTGATATCGCTCGAGACTAAAATCGTTGCTCTCATGTTTTACAAACTTCCAAATTGGGATGATGTACAAAGAAATAGTAGCTTCAGTAGGCAACTAGTGTCAATGTCAATTTGAATACCCAATGCATATACCTTAACTTCTTTGATGACAAAATCATAATTGACTAGTAAAGGAAGCCTATACCATCCTTAAAAGGAAGGAGAGACACTCACATATACCTTAGCTTGCCTAATGTCAAATTATAATTGATTCAATAGTCCATCCTTAAAGGAAAGGAAAGACAATTGCATCAAGGTTGATCCGAGGTAGAGAGGGTAAGAAAGTTCTCAAAGAGCTACTTACAACCCACAAGGAGAAACATAAGATGACTAGCCTATGTAAGGTCACCACCAAGGTTATGATCCAAGAAAGCTACAAAACTAGGAGCTTAGTTTGACATCACAATGGGTCTCTAGGCCTTATTATGTGCTTAAGGTTATTATACTAGCAATTAATGGATCTAGTTACCTAAACCATCCAAGCTAATTCATTCAACCCCATAGCCTATCACATCCTTAATAAAAACTACCCCTTAAAAAATGAGAACAAAGGAAGATATGAATGCAACACAAAGCCACTAGCAAAGCAAGTTGAAGAAGTCGAAAAGATCCAACTAAAGAAACTTGTGGCAAATAAACCTACGACAATTAATAGGATGAAGACACTAGAGTCAACTAGCATCAAACTACAACTAACCATGGCTATTTTCAATCAACCAAAGAAACCAATGGTGTCGAAAAATGAGGAGTCGTCTCACAAGAACGAAACTAAATAGCAAAATTTTTATGTTTTCTAATATTCTTGTATTTTCAAACAAACAATTATAAAATATTCATGACTTAATGGTGCACAAATCGGATGCTCTATGCGTACGTAGTGAGCATCGGAAGGTCCCCAAAAACAAAAGAACTCTACTTTAGCTCAAAAATCAAGAAGATAGACTTGCACGACATGAGGCAAAAAGACCAATTGGATACAATCTCCCTCCTATGCCTTGTGTGAGCGCTTTACAAGGCATGTATTTATAAATTTATTCATCTCAAAGCTCAAAAATAGCCCAAATTTTACAATAAGCATGCTTTAGCTTTTGTGTTTGCTTTTGTCCAAACAAAGAATAAAGCAGTTGGGCATTTCAAGAGTCGAGTTGTGCCCAAATACAATGTTTCATAATGAAATGTTTAAACCATACACCCATGCGCATATAAAATAATAAATATTTATCAAGTGCTTCAATAAATAAGCGCGCCTAAATAAATATTAGCGCCATGCCTTTAATGATAAGACGCGTGCCCATCAAAAATGATAATTTATTCTAGGTAATTTGAATACAAGCCATCGCCCAATGCTTCCCAACACCGCCACCGCCTGCTCTACACATCATTGAAGCATTCACAATTGTTAGAAAATAATAAAATTAAACCGACAAAAGTGAATACCTAGCAGTCTTCAGCTACAAAATAAATAAATAGGTTGGAACTCTATCCTAACCTTAATTTAATACGAGTGCACTCTAAGCTCATAAACATCCATTAATTTAAATATGTATTTTGTAGAATCACCTGCCACGGAATCACCCACATGCACATTAAATTAACATGACGCCTGAAATGGGCAGGCATCCCTGTCAACTTCTCACACAAGGAATTCACCTTGTGTACGAGCCTCAGTAAATAAATATAGTTTTATGGAATCCACCGCAAAACCTCACAGAATCCACCATGGTCTCACGAAATCCACCGTCGAATATGCCTCTTGGCATCATACACCTAGGGTGGGATAGCAATTGTCCTCAATCGCTATTAGCTCAATGTGGAGCGAGTAGTGAGGGGTAAGCACTTAGGGCGTGAGCATGCATCCATTGGGCCTCTTCAACAGGATGATTTCTAAACTTAACCAAATATCTAGAATATCTACGGCCAGTTCTAGTGGTCATAAAGTTAGTGTCTAGAATAGTTTTAGGTTCAAGGATTTTAGTGTCTTTTTCCAACAAATGAGGGTTTTCATATACAGGATGAAAAGGTAATTGGCCTCTAAAAGGTCGTAACAAACTGCTATGAAAAGTATTGTGGATTTTCCAGTGTTGGGAAAGTTTTAATTTAAATTCATTATCATTGATTTTGTGAATGATCTTGAAAGGTCCATAAAATTGAGGGGCTAACTTAACAACAAGGTGTTTCTCAACACTTTGTAATCTTCTCTTTTCAATGCTTAACCAAACATAATCATCAACTTTGAAACTCATAGGTTTTCTTTTCTTGTTAGCTTATTTAGTGTATGATTGCTTGGCTTTCGCAATCATGTCTTTGACTTCAGCAAAAATAGTAGCATGCATATTGGCAATATCATCAGTAGCTTTAACTTTGTTTGACAATGATATAACAGGTGTAGGCAATCTATATCCATAAATGATTTCAAAATATGCTTTCTTTGTAGCTATATGTGGTGTGTTATTGTATGCAAACTGAAGTAAATGTATGTGTGTATTCCATGTTTGTGATTTTGAAATTGTGTATGCATGCAAAAGATCTAAAATTATACTATTAGTAGCTTGTGTTTGCCCATTTATTTCATGATAAAATGTAAATGAAAAATCAATCTTTGTACCTAAATTAGCAAACAAAGTAGTCCAAAAATTATTGCAAAATCTAGAATCACGATAAAAAATAATAACTTTTGGCAAACCATGGTTAATGAAAACAGTTTTCAAAAACAATTAAGCAGCTTGAGATACAGTTAATATTTTCTTGCATGGAATGAAATATGCTTGTTTGCTCAATCGATCTACAATAGTCCAAATCATATCATGATTAGCTTGTGTGTTAGGCAAACCAATAATAAAATCCATTGAAATATATTCCCATGGTCGCTTAGGAATTGGTAAAGGCATTAATAAACCATATTGCTTACCATGGTGTCGCTTAACTCTTTGAAAAATTAAACATTCAGATACAAAGTTAGAAACATCAGATTCCATCTGTGGCCAGTAGCAGATCCGCTAGCATCAGTGACTACTAGGAAGAATGGTCGATTAAAGTCATGTAATTGCAAAATAGGTACATGTGTTAAATCATGTTTCAGTAAATCAAAAGACTTTTGCTGATTATCAAACCAATGATATACAACACCTTTCTTTAATAATTTTGTCAAAATCAATGCAAACAATGAAAAAATTCTCACAAATTTTCTATAAAAGCTAGCAAGGCCTAAGAAAGAACGTAACTCATGCACATTTCTAGGGATTGGCCAATTCAAAATTGCTTCTATCTTTTTAGGATCAACTTGAATACCATCAGAAGAAATAATGTGTCCTAAGTATTCAATGTGGATTTGGAAAATTTCACTCTTTTCAAGGTTAGCATATAATTGATTCTCTTTCAATAATTTGAAAACCAAACATAAATGTTCATAATGCTCGTTCTCATTCTTACTGAAGGTCTTGGCCATAGGTATCTTTTATAGGGATAAGGAAATCAAAAGATATAATAGAGATATTATGGATACTTGGTCTTCTACTTAAGGCATCGGTAACAACATTCTCTTTTCTAGGTTGGTATTGGATAAGTAGATGAAACTTTGAATAAAAGCGGCCCATTTAATATGACGGTCAGAGATTTGTGGCTGACTAAGGAAATGTTTGATACTTTGTTGGTCAGTTTTGATCATGAATTCAGATCCCATTAAATAGTGTTTCCATTGACATAAAGCTTGTACTACATCTAACAATTCCTTATCATAGGTAGAATACTTTCAAATGGTTTAAGTTTGCAGCTAGAGTAGGCTATGGGATGTGAATCTTGCATAAGGACAACTCCTATTCTAGATCCACTAGCATCAATGACTACTAGGAAGAATTGTCTATTAAAGTCAAGTAGTTGCAATATATGGGCATGTGTTAAGGCATGTTTCAGTAAACCAAAAGACTTTTGCTAATTATCAGACCAATCATACACAATACCTTTCTTTAATAATTTTGTCAAAGGCAATGCAAGAAATGAAAAATTTCTCACAAATTTTCTGTAAAGGCTAGCAAGACCTAAGAAAAAACGTAATTCATGCACATTTTTAGGTATCTGCCAATTCAAAATTGCTTCTATCTTTTTAGGATCAACTTTAATACCATCAAATGAAACAATATGTCCTAAGTATTCAATGTGGGTTTGGAAAATTTCACTCTTTTCAGGATTAGCATACAATTGATTCTCTTTCAATAATTTGAAAACCAAAGATAGATGTTCATAATGCTCATTCTCATCCTTACTGAAAACCAATATGTCATCAAAGAAAACAATTACACAATGCTAATACTTCAAAAATATGTGATTCATCATTTACAACTGAATGTGGCTGGTGCATTAGTTAAACCAAAAGGCATAACAAGGAATTCATAATGTCCAAATTGAGTTCTAAATGCAGTTTTGAAAATATCAAGTGTGTCCAATCGTACTTGATGGTATCCAGATTTAAGATCTATCTTGCTAAATATTGTGGCCCCTTGTAGCTTATCCATGAGGTCGTCTACCCTAGGGATCAGATTTCTATTCTTGACAGTAATCTTATTTAGGGCATGATAATCAATGCACATCTTATAGGTATTATTTTTCTTTTTAACTAATAGGACATGTGCACCAAAAGGAGAACTAATGGGCCTAATGAGTCCTCGGGTTAACAATTCTTCAACTTAAGTTTGAATTTCTTTCAGTTTAATTTGATTATGTCAATAAGATGCTTTACATGGTGGTTGAGAACTTGGAATTAAATCTATTTTATGATCTTCAAGAGGTGTAGGTGGTAAGCCAGGTGGCAAAACAATCTTTAAATTGTGAAAGAAATTGTGCATGCCTAGGATGCGTCTAATTTTCCTTAGCTTCAATTTCATTCATCCATATTAAGTAGGATTTGCTACCTTTTCTTAATACATATTTAGCCTGTGTGTGACTAAACAATGGAAATTTATCTAAAAGTGTGTGTACCGTGTAATGTGATTTGTTTTCCATTAGAATGAATCTTCATTGAGTGCATGGAATAATCTATATCGGGATTGTATTTATGATGCCAAGGCATTCCTAAAATCATGTCACTAGATTGCAAAGGCACAACTGAGAAATTTCAGCACTCAACATAATCGCCAATTTTTATTTCTAAGTCATGAACTTCTTGTGTTCCATTGTATCTAGTGCTTAAGAATGCAGCCTTGATGCGATAATGAGTCGAAACAGTATGTAAATTCAATTCTTCGACTAATTTTACAGAAATAAAATCATGTGTGCTCCCGTCATCATGTAAAACAATCTTTTCTCTACCATGCACAAGACATTTCATCATTAATAAAGAATGAGGATTTGGCATACCTGGTAAAGTATCTGAAGTAGTACCAATATTGTCATTGTCTTCTATGTAATCGGGCATTTCTTCATGGTCTTCATCTTGTAATGAAAGAAGCTGAGAGGAGGGAGAAGAAGAGCTGAGGAGAGAGAAAAATAGCAAGAAGAAGGAAGAAGACTAGAAGAAGAGAGAGAAAGAGAGAAAAGAGGAGAGAAGGAAGGAAGAAGCCATGGAAGTTGGAGATGAAGATGAAGAGTATGATCTTGATAATAACTTATTGCCCTAATCTGGGGCTCTTACACCTTATATAACTCGGTCAGTGTGACTAGGCATCTAAACCCTAGTCCGTGTGTATCCCACTTGTTACAATCCAGACCCACTCAGAAGGTTTTTGCCCTTTAAAAAAAGGAGAAATAGAGGGAAGGGAGGGGTGGGCTAAGGGAGGGTTGCAGACTACTACTCTGAGCCCTTTGACAATGAAAATTGGATGGGTCGAGACTAGGGACAGCATGCAATCCAGGACTGTCCTCCTGAAGTAAATAGGTCATAACTTTTGATAGGCTACTCCAAATAGGGCGTACCACATGTCAAAACGGAGATTATGGCGAGTACTTTCAGCTTATGTACAATTCACATGCTTGAGATTTAAGTAAGTACAAAACTGTTATAAAACAATGTGCAGTCTGCAGGCAGAGGGTGGTCAATTAGGGCATGACCGGCTAGTCTTCCAATTGTTGGGCCTCACAGAGGTAGGGAAACTCAATGATGATGGTTGATGGGCGCCAAGAGGCTTCTTTTAAGGGTAGGCCTTGCCATTTGATGAGGTATCCTTTAATGGATCAAGACCGTAAGTGCTTATCTCGATGCCCAATGATTGCTTCAAGGATATATTGAGTGATGCCTTCTTCATCTATGGGGGGAATTTCTTCCACATACTCCATTGAGGAGCCTACAAAGGGTTTCAGCTGGCTATGACATGAAACACATTGTGGATTTTGGCAGTAGGGGGGAGTTCTAAGCGGTAGGCCAAGTCACCAACTCTCTTCAAGATCTTGTATGGGCCATAGAAGCAGTGGGCTAGCTTGTTTATTGCTGCCCTCTTTGAGAGTCGAGTAGCGGAACTTAGGCACTTTCAAAAGGACCAATTGCCCCTCTTGGAATTCCAAATACCTTCGTTTCTCATCAACATAGAGTTTCATGTGTATTTGGGCCTTTTAAAGATTCATTTTGCATTGTTGAAGTAAAGCTTGCATGCGATCCAGCTCAGCCTGACTCTGAGGATTGATCTTATCATTAAATAAAATTGTGGGGAGGGGAACCTTATACCCATATAAGGCCTCAAAATGGAAAACTCCAATGCTAGAGTTCGTGGAGTTATTATATGAAAACTCAGCCAAGTGAAGTCACGTATCCCAACTATGTTGTACATCATGGCAAAAGTGCCTCAAATATGTCTCGAGCCATTTGTTCACTCTTTCAATCTGGCCATTAGTGTGAGGGTGGTATGCAGTGGATGACCCATGGAGGTGAAAACTCCATGAATGGAGAAAGCTTGGTCCCCATACAGTGCACGGAGCAAGCTTGGTCCCCATGGTGGTATGCAATGGACGGAGCAAGCTTGGTCCCCATGGAGGTGAAAACTGTCTGCCAGAAGTTACTCATAGACTTTGCATCCCGATCATGTACTATGACCTCTGGCAAGCCATGCAACTTGAAAACATTTTCCATAAACTGAGTGGCCACTTGAGAGGTAGTGTATTGGAGCTTAATGGGGATAAAGTGGGCAGCTTTGGTGAGGCAATCAACGACCACATGGATACTATTCCACCCTTTCTTAGTCGTAGGAAGGCCAATGATAAAATCCATTGTGATGTGAGTCCATTTCCCTTAAGGGATAGGGAGAGGCTGCAAGAGGCCAGTGGGCCTGAGTGTACTATCCTTGTTCTATTGGCATGGAACACATTTGGTCACAAAGTCCTTGACATCCCTCCATAAGCCTTTCCAATGAAAGCACTTGGCAATCTTGTCATATGTTTTGAAAACACCCAAGTGACCAACAGTGGGGCAAGGATGCATCTCTTCCATGATCTTTTATGTGAAGGGAAAAGTGTGGGGGATGAGAATCTTGCCATGGGACCAAATAAGGCCATGCTTGAGCTGATATTGGGAGCTTTCAGCCATCACCCCATGCTGTAATTTATGAAATGTGTGGCTGAAGTGATCATCTAACAAGTAAGCCTCTTGAAGCTCTTCAACCTTATCACTATGCAATTCTAAGATAGAGGACACTATGCATGCCCACATTGGAGAGAATGAATCAACCACAATATTATCCTTGCCCCGAGTGTATGAAATATCAAAGTCATAATTCTGTAAGGTTACCACCCATTGCCTTTGCTTATGAGTCAAAGTAGACTGAGTCAAGAAGTACTAGAGGACTCGATGGTCGCTTTTTACTTGGAAGTGGATGCCATACAAACAGTGGTGTCATTTCTTGATGGCATGGAGAATGGCCAACATCTCCTAGTCATATACATTCATTTGCCTCTCCTTCTCATCAAGTTTGCTGCTCTCAAATGCAATCACACCATGCTCTTGCAACAATACTGTACCAATACCCCGACCATTGGCATCACAATGAATGGTAAATAGCTTAGAAAAGTTAGGGCAAACAAAGATGGGGGCTGAAGTAAGTACGTCCTTTAACTGCTTAAAGCTATGATCTATAGTGGCATCCCAAAAGAATGACTCCTTTTTCAAGCGATCAGTCAAAGGTGCTCCAATGGTGGCATAGTGCTTAATGAAGCATCTGTAGAATGAAGAGAGACCAAGGAAGCCACGCAAAGAAGTGCTGGTGGAGGGAGTGGGCAAGTCTCTAACACATTGTATCTTCTTCGGGTCAGTGTAACCTGTCTACTTGTCCACTCGTGGGACACATCTTAGCAGCCCATCGGGAGGGGAGTCTAGAAAGTGCCACCTGGCACTCGCAAGGAATGTCACAGGGTTTGCGATCTAGGTCTTCCCAAGTCTGCCCCAAAGCAGAAGTATCCGACCGTTCCCACTTAGGACCGACTTGAAGTCATGGTTTCTTTCCTTTCAACCAAGTCTCTAGGAAGTAGCTAGCGTCGAGCTCCAAATGAACCACTTTGCATAGGAACAATAGAGTCGAAGCGGATTTTTGATGCACCTGGTTCATGGAGAATGGGAAACGAGAGGGATGCGAAGCTCAACCTCTCTGCCCATAAGGCAGGATGCGAAGCTCAACCTCTCTGCCCATAAGGCATAGTCACATTCCGCTCCCCTAAAATAGCATAAATCAGGATTCTTACTCTACTGACTCTAGGTCTTCAAAGTTTTGTTATTATGTCTTTTGAGAAAAGTTCCCAGCTAACCGAGACCACCCTTCCATAGGATGGACCCAAGTCATGTCCACCGCACTTTCCTCGATAGCTTTAATGGTCTAATTGTGCAACATTTAAAATCAGCTTCATTAATTAATCCTTTTAGGGCACAAAGTTTCTTCACGTAATTTACAACACATACACAAAAACAAAACAAGCAGTCCTTTTACAAAACAATTTTCTTAACTTATCTTTAAGTTAATCTTTGTCTCCTACCCATACAGGAGAATTATATATCCCTTCTGTCCAACAAAAGTACCCTGTCCAAATCTCATGGCACCAAAATTTCCATCCTTTATCTAGACTAGGATCTTCCAATGTCCCAGACGTTGGGCTCACGGGGATCTCCAACTCCATTCTGGACAGGCAAGGGGTGTCCAGAGCTCCACCTGACCCACAAGCGGTCTAGGAGTGAGATGTCATTTTCATGGTTGGCCTTTTCACCACTCGACCATCGGTCTGTGAATCGAACAGTGCCCTCTTGGGATAATCCGCAATGTGATCTTGGAGATGATCCACGCATGCAAAATATCCTTCCTTAATTAATCCAATTAAAATTCAAGCACAATCAAAGCAATCAGCCCTAATATCATATTCTAGAAAAACATTCATTTATTCCCATGGCAACTTGTCATCACAGACCTTTACCATGCATTTGCCATCAACACAAGCCTTGGAATATTTATCCAAATCACAATGCAACAATCCCTTGATTGAAAGAAAAATATTTAGGGTGTTGTTCAATCAACCAACAAAACTAATTTTATTTTTCCCAAACAATACAATAATAGACATGTTAATAATTCAATCAACCAACAAAACTAATTGTATTTTTTCCAAACAATACAATAATAGACGCGACAATAATTCAATCGCATATTCACTCTCCCCCTTGGGGCCAAAGAGTAGAATTTACTTAATATTCCCTCCTTTAGCCTAAGGCATATGCTAAAGGTTCCAATACTATACATGACGTAAGTCCTATCATTCCAATGCAAATTAATCAATCTAGCAAGAGCATTTATGCCTCTTCTCTAAGTGACAATTATTCTTTTAGTATTTTCCTACTATGCAATATTTTTTCTTGGCTTTATCTTCCTTTCTCCTAAGGCAAGGAGTCGCATGTCATCGATGTAAAGTTTACATAATCTCCCCCATGTATGTACCGTGTATATGCATTTGCAAACTTTAAACAATATTATCCTCGATAAAGATTAATCAAAGACTCATCGATGCTCAATACTTTAGTGTCCCATATGTTGCTTATGCTATGCATGGATTCGTCACATAGCAACTAGGTGCAATTTAACTCCCTTTGATACAAGCACTTCACAAACTTCATCTTTGAATATTTGAGATGCGATTTATCCTTTTCAATGACCTATTCTAGCACCACAAGGTATGGAGCCTAATGCATCTCTTGTGAGCATCTATCAATTTGAAAATACATTACTTACGACTGGTACCGCAATTGGATTGATGGTGATGCCTTTGCCTGAAGCTCTATTGCTGGTTGTAGGATTGTCATCCACACGCGACATTCTTCGCTTGGAGGCCATCGTCTGCAAGTAGACTCAAGAGATTAAGAAGGTGGAATAGATTCAAGATGGGAGAGCGTAAGAGAAGATGGTTAAATCGAGGATCGAGACAGAGATAAATTGTGCAGCCTCTCGGGGTAACTCTTCTCTCTCTCTCTCTCTCTCTCTCTCTCTCTCTCTCTCTCTCTCTCTCTCTCTCTCTCTCTCTCTCTCTCTCAAGCTCTTTCTTACAATCTCTTGGAGGGGTATACTCTCTCTCTCCCTCTCTCTTGCAGCCTTTTGGGGTCTCCTTATACTCCCTTGTGCCTCCCCATGCCTCATATTTATAATGAATTAGAGAGGAGGGGATAAGTCTAAGAACAAGAGTGGAGGGGCTCTTAGAAGACTCAGTGATCCAAAAGGGGGGTAAAACCCCAGGACACTTGATTAGAACGCTCTTAGTTCGCTCCTTCTTTTCTATGTTCGAAGTGTTGTCTATTGTCTATAGACTGCGATCGCGGCACGCGCGATTTCGCAAATCACTTTTCTTTATTTCTCTTTTTATAAAATCTCCAAAACTAACTAAAACATCACTTGTCTTTTCTTTTAAATGACTTTTAGTTCTATCTTTTTAGGATAATATCTAAAATATAATAGTTTTTTTTCTCCCCAAGAATCTAATATTTTTGGACCATTCAAACTATACATATTAATACTAGTGATTAATATGGCTCATAAGTCCCGTTCACATTGTACTTTTCGTGAAGGGTAGCTACAGTCCTTATCAATCCAAGAAAAATATCAAATTTACGACTC
This sequence comes from Lygodium microphyllum, assembly GCF_053477565.2. Classification (NCBI taxonomy): domain Eukaryota; kingdom Viridiplantae; phylum Streptophyta; class Polypodiopsida; order Schizaeales; family Lygodiaceae; genus Lygodium; species Lygodium microphyllum. The sequence continues at coordinate 26,061,563 of NC_141147.1, forward strand.
TTGATTTTTTTAATATATTTTAAATTGAATGAAAATTATTAGCTATTAATGGTAGTCAGTTTTTACCTTAGTTAGTCTTTAATTAGTAATCTTACTAACTTATTAATTGACTAACTAACTTTCGAACTAACCAACTAACTTTTATTGTGTGGAAATATTAGAGTTTGTCTGTATACCATTTTTGCTCACAATGTGTCCCAAGTACTCCACACATGAATATGCATTTGCTCTCCTTAGCAGAGAGTCGATACTCTCTCAATATGTCAAACACCCTTTGAACATATGTCAAGTGCTCTGTGGATGACTTACTGTAAATGAGGATGTCATCAAAGAAAACAAGCACAAACTTGAATAGAGAGGGCTATAGGATTTTTTTCATGAGGCTTTGAAAATGATAGAGTCCAGGATCAGTCCTGAAGGTCATTTTGACCTCATCTCCTGCCCGCATATGAATTTGATGGTAGCCAGAGCGCAAGTCAATCTTAGTGAAAAATCATGCCCCTTTCAACTCATCCAACAAATCATCAATCCGTGGGATAGGGTAGCGGTTCTTTACTGTAATTTTGTTCAAGTCTCTATAGTCAATGCACATGCAAAAGGAGCCAGCTTTCTTTTTTACTAAGAGGATGGGAGATGCATAGGGGGAAGAACTCGATTCAATCAAACCCATCTCTAACAACTCCTTGATTTGCTTTGCAACCTCTTCACGCTCACACTTGGAGAGTCTACTCTCTATAGGAAACTCTGATTGATGAGGTTTTTGGCTCAAGTTGGAGGGGACAAAGTATTCTTTGAGATGAGCTATTGACCTTTGTAACAAAAAATGATCAGAATTTTCCGTTATGGGTTTACTGTGACTGTCGTGGGTTGATCTGCACCCTGTCCACAATGACCCTAGTGCACAAAAATGGGCATAACTTGTAGCTTTGATTGGGGAGGTTTTTGATTCAAACCAGAGGGGACCAAGCCCTCTTAAAGGTGAGCTATAAGGTTCACTCCTAGATTCAAAATAGAAATTTCTGCAATAGGATCTTCTTGATTGTCCTACAAGACTGTGACCAAAAACATTACATGTCCCTTATTGCCAAGGTCTTACATGGATAGATCATGGCTCAAGGGGTGTGATCAGCCACATCAATAGCATACTGAGCATTCTAAGCATAATCTTAGCATCATTGCAAACCCATTGGCTCTCTCATTAATGCATAAATACATTCACTACCATACATCTCTTTTGACTGCATCATGGACTTCAAGTGTCATACATGGGTGCCATTAGCATTGTGGGGTGTCCAAGAGAGATCAGTGGTGGGTCAAGGCTGGGTGGAAGGGGGGGAGGGAGGGGGGCGCTCATGGGAAGTACCTGCACCTGCATACAAGTATCGGGCTTCAGATAACTAGGAGGTGGGCAAAGTTCCCCTCGATTCGGGTTGTGTACCCCTTTAGGGTCTTAAGTGGTAAGGGAGGTTCACCTCTCTTTTGTCTTACAACCTTGCCTAGCTGACTGGCCAAGGACCAAGCCACTTTTAACCAGGTCGGCAAGCCAACTCCTAAAAGTTGTTGCACTAAACATGTGATTTTTGCTACTAATTATACTAATTCAGTTTAGCCTTCCATAATATTTACGACGTTTGTTTGTAGTACTCCAACTATAGATATCTAAACTCCAGTAAACATACTTAATCTCACACTTCGTTGCTTTTAAACTTTTAAAGTTAGGTCTTTATATTGGGCACTAAAACACTAAACCTAGGATAACTACAGTTTCCCTCCATCTTTCAGGAGAGGCTCCTCATAAATTTCTCCTGTCATACTAGTGGCGGTTTATCCAGAAAGTTTTGATGTTTAACTTTAAGAAATTTGTTTCAAGGTATAGATCCCTTGGATCTATTTGAATATCCCCATTTAAATTCCTTTTTATATTTCTCTTCTCCAACTGATTAAAATTAATTCTTTTTATTTATTTAAGTGATAGCAAACATTCAAAATAAATTTTCTAACGTACCATAAACCCATAATTTTAATTCCTTATAACGTTTCCCTTCTCCATATTGCAATTCATTGTTGCTTTTAATGCTTAGATAACTAATTCGTTTTGCGAGAATAATGTCCTTTCTTTCTTCTTCTTTACTAAATACCAATCAGGATAAAAACATGTACTCTCTGCACTCTAACGTAAACACATACATAGTTTATCTATCTTTTTTTAATTCAACTCCTTTCTTGCATTTTATAATGTCATAAATCAACTCCTCTTTGAGTGTGTTCATGAGGCTCCTCAAGCGTGTCTTAATCAACTCCTAACAACAACCATTATCATAGTAGTGATTCACACATAATTAGAGGTCCTAGTTATATGGGGCTATAATTTACATTCAAAGTGGGGAGAAACCATCAAAGAGCATTTATCAATGTAGTTTCCAAGGAGGGTACGCATTGTTGGGCTATAATCATCTTCTCCACCTCATGATGAATAGGCACATTGTCAATGGTGCTACTAGATCCTTTCACATGTAAGCTACTCTTGACTTGAGTAGTTACTATATTGTTTTGTTGTTTCACCTTGGAATATTGATCAATTCTTTCATCTAGTTTAGTTCTCAATTCTTGCACACATTTCAGTAGGGCAACATACGTGTTCAGATACAAACGCCTGGCGCAGGTCTGGCACCACATCATCAATGTCGAAGGCGTTGATCTTGGCAGAAGCTACAGCAGACAGGAGGGGGTTGAGGAAGGGTCGGGGGTTATACCTCATCATCTCGTCGCCCTCACCGTCACCATCATCATCAATAGGTGCTTATGTTTCCGCATGTCCTCTCTGGTGTGGATTATTCTTGCTGTTACGATTCTTGCAATGCTAGGACGGCTTCTTCTTCCACAGCTTCGGGGCCTCTCTCTCTACATCGTGTGCCTCGCTCCATATATTCGGTTGCTCTAGAGGCTAATATTGCTGAGGCCCCCATGGATGCCGTCATGCTTCAAGTCGGCGGCTTAGTGGGAGCAGAGAGGAGATGGAAAAGGTGGTCGCTGGGGCTGCCCATATTGTGGGTGAGAAGGTGGTGCAGAAAGGCGCCATCGCACAGCACCTTAAAATGCTCCCTGAACCCGCCACATGTTTTGTAGAACCGTGCCTATGTACTTTCTGCCTCTTCACCCTCATCTCCCTCCCCCTCTCTCCAATTCGCAGACAGGCCCACTTCGTTTCTCACGACGGTTTTTTCTCCCTCTTTTCCCACCTGCTCTCTCACCCTTTATATCCTCTTTTCCTTCTTTTTGTCCTCTCACGACATTTCCAAAGAAAAGATGACTCTCCCCCAAGCTTGATACCATTGAAAGTACTTTAAGAAAGCTTGTTATTGATGACAATATACTTGATATAAAGCTTGTACTCTCTGTTGGATCTATGTCCTTATTTGCAACCTTTGATACATTGATGTATGTTGTTGCTGCAACCATGACCATTGTTGATACCTTGTCCCAAAACTTCACCCCCTGAGTCCTCTAACCTAGCTACACATTCTATTGAACTAGCTTTATCACTTGTGGTGGTTAAAGCAAACTCATAAGTTTCCGATTTGTTAGGTTGTAAGCTAAGTATCAACTCCGGAGAGGCCCTTATTCCAATTGAACAATTCGTACCTAGATAAAAAGCAGCTACAAGCTCCCCAACGTTAGACACCACCACCTTTACATTTCCATCTCGGGAGAGTGCTTCAAATTTTGACAAGACCATTGATATGATTTTCCTTGGACTTCTATTTATAATAAATTGAACATCATCTGCACTGAGCTCCCATGTGATAACGGATTTTGTGACATCTTTCAAAGGTAGAAACAAACGTGTAAAAGCACCTTCATCCTTGAAACCAAACTCTACACTATATTGTGCCACTTCATCACGAGGTTTTAGTCCCTTTAACACTCTTTCATAATCCTCCTCTATATAGTCTTGAATTTGAAATCTTAAATAGTTGTTGAAGGCTTGTGTACATCGATTTAACTGATCACAAAATGCATAGTATAATGCTCCAATGCGACATAATACTAGTCACTCTGCCTGGGCAAATGATAAGCAAAGAATACTCACCAGTTTGACATCTCTCTTCCACGCTACTCCTAGTCAAAATTTCCGGGAGGGAACCTTGTTGCATAGCTACCCTACATATCGCTAGAAAAGCGACTAAAAGATAGGGGAAAACTCTATAGGATTCCTAATTAGATATCCATACAATGGAATTCACTATGTTATACACACACAATCACCCCCTTTTTAATCTCGTCCTAGTGCTAAGTCCCATCCCTTGTGAGTGGACTTCATATATACGGAATTAGATATGTGTCATTCATATTTGTTTGAAATATTTACTTATATTAAATGAAGCTTTTGGTCGTCATCTATTATCTCATTGGCGACACAAGTAACCTCAAATCGTTGCGACTGGGCATCGGGATCTTCGTCCCACAGTCCCCCAAATTGCGTAAAGTCAGCTAATCTGACTGGGTTTCGAGCCATTGTTTCCTTAAATAGTGTTCCTAGTCCAAAATCTGAAGTAGAGTCAGACCACACGGGTTCCTTGGATTCTCTGAATAAGGATCTTAATCCAATCATATACGGCTCTTGATTGCTCTCTTTGATGGGGAATACGAAACAAAGAACGTAATCCCAAATCTGTCACTCGACCTATCCACAAGGGTTCTTTTGGTGCTTTAAATAAGTAGTTTTACCCAAAAGTAGATTCTAAATTCGAACTAAATATAGATTCGTTACTCCCTATAGTGGCATTAGCTTCACTCTCCACGCTCTCACTTTGCGTACTCTTTGCCTCAGTAGGACTATCAGTGCTTGAAACCACTCGATCCCACTGGTATGAAGCTGCTTCACTTTGCTTTGATGGTGTTCGATCAAATGATATGTTAGGCTCTAAGGATTCTACGTTTGAGTTAGACACAGTGTCTATCCCCAAGTTCAGTAATGCTTTGACCCTCTCAAGCCTTTCTAATAACCAAGCCTCCTGTCGCGCCGCTCGTTCTCTAGCTCGCTGATCTCTAGCTTCGTTTTGTTACCTCCATCTCTCTTCTGAATTCATCCACGATTACTAAACTAGCTCTTACTGTCATACTCCAAAATTACGCTCGTTTTATTCGAAGCTATAAAATTAGGTTTTCGCTTGTATGCGCGCTTAGAAGGATCAAAATAGTTGGCAACTCTGGGTCTATTTCCCCATATGGCAACTTTTCTTCTTGCTCAGAGATTAAGCCTAAGATTTCAGCAACCTCTCTAACATCTTTTGTGTCAAAAGTAATTTTTAGACCTCTGGATACACGTATCCAGGGCAGCACATCATCCTATACCACTCTTCTAAAGGTTCAGTAAGAGCTGCGATAATACCAATCAAATTGGTACGATACACTAATTTTATTTATCTCTACTGCGTCTATTAGCCCAAAGTGTGTTGCTAGTAAAACTATGGTTTGCGCACTATCGTTATAACCCCAACTCCAAGAGGATAATTTCTCTATGTCCACAGTTAATTTAGGGCCAAAATATTCCCCTCCCTCTACTAATTCTGTGTCTCTCGCCCAATCTAGCACTCTTCTTTGACACTCTTGGGGCAAATTAGGAAAATAGTCCCTTAGAAAAGAGATTGCGTATTCACTCATGAATAATACTTAGGATTTAAATACCCTAGGAAAATTGATCACCCATTCAAGCGCACTTGTCTCCCAGCAGACGCACCAAAAAATGATTGGCCAAAGACTAAAGCCACTTTCAACCAGGTCGGCAAGCCAACTCCTAAAAGTTGTTGCACTAAACATGTGATTTTTGCTACTAATTATACTAATTCAGTTTAGCCTTCCATAATATTTACGACGTTTGTTTGTAGTACTCCAACTATAGATATCTAAACTCCAGTAAACATACTTAATCTCACACTTCATTGCTTTTAAACTTTTAAAGTTAGGTCTTTATATTGGGCACTAAAACATTAAACCTAGGATAACTACAGTTTCCCTCCATCTTTCAGGAGCGGCTCCTCATAAATTTCTCATGTCATACTAGTGGCGGTTTATCCAGGAAGTTTTGATGTTTAACTTTAAGAAATTTCTTTCAAGGTATAGATCCCTTGGATCTATTTGAATATCCCCATTTAAATTCCTTTTTATATTTCTCTTCTCCAACTGATTAAAATTAATTCTTTTTATTTATTTAAGTGATAGCAAACATTCAAAAAAAAATTTCTAGCGTACCATCAACCCATAATTTTAATTCCTTATAACGTTTCCCTTCTCCATATTGCAATTCATCATTGCTTTTAATGTTTAGATAACTAATTCGTTTTGCGAGAATAACGTCCTTTCTTTCTTCTTCTTTACTAAATACCAATCAGGATAAAAACAGGTACTCTCTGCACTCTAATGTAAACACATACATAGTTCATGTATCTTTTTTTTAATTCAACTCCTTCCTTGCATTTTATAATGTCATAAATCAACTCCTCTTAGATTTTTTTGTTGTTTCACCTTGGAATATTGATCAACTTTTTCATCTAGTTTAGTTCTCAATTCTTGCACACATTTCAGTAGGGCAACATACGTGTTCAGATACAAATTCCTGGCACAGGTCTGGCACCACATCATCAATGTCGAAGGAGTTGATCTTGGCAGAATCTATAGCAGACATGCGGGGGTTGACGAAGGGTCGGGGGTTATACCTCATCATCTTGTCGCCCTCACCGTCACCATCATCATCAATAGCTGCTTATGTTTCCGCATGTCCTCTCTGGTGTGGATTATTCTTGCTGTTACGATTCTTGCAATGCTAGGACGGCTTCTTCTTCCACAGCTTCGGGGCCTCTCTCTCTACATCGTGTGCCTCGCTCCATATATTTGGTTGCTCCAGAGGCTAATATTGCTGAGGCCCCCATGGATGCCGTCATGCTTCAAGTCGGCGGCTTAGTGGGAGCAGAGAGGAGATGGAAAAGGTGGTCGCTGCGGCTGCCCATACTGTGGGTGAGAAGGTGGTGCAGAAAGGCGCCATCGCACAGCACCTTAAAATGCTCCCTGAACCCGCCACATGTTTTGTAGAACCGTGCCTATGTACTTTCTGCCTCTTCACCCTCATCTCCCTCCCCCTCTCTCCAATTCGCAGACAGGCCCACTTCGTTTCTCACGACGGTTTTTTCTCCCTCTTTTCCCACCTGCTCTCTCACCCTTTATATCCTCTTTTCCTTCTTTTTGTCCTCTCACGACATTTCCAAAGAAAAGATGACTCTCCCCCAAGCTTGATACCATTGAAAGTACTTTAAGAAAGCTTGTTATTGATGACAATATACTTGATATAAAGCTTGTACTCTCTGTTGGATCTATGTCCTTATTTGCAACCTTTGATACATTGATGTATGTTGTTGCTGCAACCATGACCATTGTTGATACCTTGTCCCAAAACTTCACCCCCTGAGTCCTCTAACCTAGCTACACATTCTATTGAACTAGCTTTATCACTTGTGGTGGTTAAAGCAAACTCATAAGTTTCCGATTTGTTAGGTTGTAAGCTAAGTATCAACTCCGGAGAGGCCCTTATTCCAATTGAACAATTCGTACCTAGATAAAAAGCAGCTACAAGCTCCCCAACGTTAGACACCACCACCTTTACATTTCCATCTCGGGAGAGTGCTTCAAATTTTGACAAGACCATTGATATGATTTTCCTTGGACTTCTATTTATAATAAATTGAACATCATCTGCATTGAGCTCCCATGTGATAACGGATTTTGTGACATCTTTCAAAGGTAGAAACAAACGTGTAAAAGCACCTTCATCCTTGAAACCAAACTCTACACTATATTGTGCCACTTCATCACGAGGTTTTAGTCCCTTTAACACTCTTTCATAATCCTCCTCTATATAGTCTTGAATTTGAAATCTTAAATAGTTGTTGAAGGCTTGTGTACATCGATCTAACTGATCACAAAATGCATAGTATAATGCTCCAATGCGACATAATACTAGTCACTCTGCCTGGGCAAATGATAAGCAAAGAATACTCACCAGTTTGACATCTCTCTTCCACACTACTCCTAGTCAAAATTTCCGGGAGGGAACCTTGTTGCATAGCTACCCTACATATCGCTAGAAAAGCGACTAAAAGATAGGGGAAAACTCTATAGGATTCCTAATTAGATATCCATACAATGGAATTCACTATGTTATACACACACAATCACCCCCTTTTTAATCTCGTCCTAGTGCTAAGTCCCATCCCTTGTGAGTGGACTTCATATATACGGAATTAGATATGTGTCATTCATATTTGTTTGAAATATTTACTTATATTAAATGAAGCTTTTGGTCGTCATCTATTATCTCATTGGCGACACAAGTAACCTCAAATCGTTGCGAATGGGCATCGGGATCTTCGTCCCACAGTCCCCCAAATTGCGTAAAGTCAGCTAATCTGACTGGGTTTCGAGCCATTGTTTCCTTAAATAGTGTTCCTAGTCCAAAATCTGAAGTAGAGTCAGACCACACGGGTTCCTTGGATTCTCTGAATAAGGATCTTAATCCAATCATATACGGCTCTTGATTGCTCTCTTTGATGGGGAATACGAAACAAAGAACGTAATCCCAAATCTGTCACTCGACCTATCCACAAGGGTTCTTTTGGTGCTTTAAATAAGTAGTTTTACCCAAAAGTAGATTCTAAATTCGAACTAAATATAGATTCGTTACTCCCTATAGTGGCATTAGCTTCACTCTCCACGCTCTCACTTTGCGTACTCTTTGCCTCAGTAGGACTATCAGTGCTTGAAACCACTCGATCCCACTGGTATGAAGCTGCTTCACTTTGCTTTGATGGTGTTCGATCAAATGATATGTTAGGCTCTAAGGATTCTACGTTTGAGTTAGACACAGTGTCTATCCCCAAGTTCAGTAATGCTTTGACCCTCTCAAGCCTTTCTAATAACCAAGCCTCCTGTCGCGCCGCTCGTTCTCTAGCTCGCTAATCTCTAGCTTCGTTTTGTTACCTCCATCTCTCTTCTGAATTCATCCACGATTACTAAACTAGCTCTTACTGTCATACTCCAAAATTACGCTCGTTTTATTCGAAGCTATAAAATTAGGTTTTCGCTTGTATGCGCGCTTAGAAGGATCAAAATAGTTGGCAACTCTGGGTCTATTTCCCCATATGGCAACTTTTCTTCTTGCTCAGAGATTAAGCCTAAGATTTCAGCAACCTCTCTAACATCTTTTGTGTCAAAAGTAATTTTTAGACCTCTGGATACGCGTATCCAGGGCAACACATCATCCTAGACCACTCTTCTAAAGGTTCAATAAGAGCTACGATAATACCAATCAAATTGGTACGATACACTAATTGTATTTATCTCTACTGCGTCTATTAGCCCAAAGTGTGTTGCTAGTAAAACTATGGTTTGCGCACTATCGTTATAACCCCAACTCCAAGAGGATAATTTCTCTATGTCCACAGTTAATTTAGGGCCAAAATATTCCCCTCCCTCTACTAATTCTGTGTCTCTCGCCCAATCTAGCACTCTTCTTTGACACTCTTGGGGCAAATTAGGAAAATAGTCCCTTAGAAAAGAGATTGCGTATTCACTCATGAATAATACTTAGGATTTAAATACCCTAGGAAAATTGATCACCCATTCAAGCGCACTTGTCTCCCAGCAGACGCACCAAAAAATGATTGGCCAAAGACTAAAGCCACTTTCAACCAGGTCGGCAAGCCAACTCCTAAAAGTTGTTGCACTAAACATGTGATTTTTGCTACTAATTATACTAATTCAGTTTAGCCTTCCATAATATTTACGACGTTTGTTTGTAGTACTCCAACTATAGATATCTAAACTCCAGTAAACATACTTAATCTCACACTTCATTGCTTTTAAACTTTTAAAGTTAGGTCTTTATATTGGGCACTAAAACATTAAACCTAGGATAACTACAGTTTCCCTCCATCTTTCAGGAGCGGCTCCTCATAAATTTCTCATGTCATACTAGTGGCGGTTTATCCAGGAAGTTTTGATGTTTAACTTTAAGAAATTTCTTTCAAGGTATAGATCCCTTGGATCTATTTGAATATCCCCATTTAAATTCCTTTTTATATTTCTCTTCTCCAACTGATTAAAATTAATTCTTTTTATTTATTTAAGTGATAGCAAACATTCAAAAAAAAATTTCTAGCGTACCATCAACCCATAATTTTAATTCCTTATAACGTTTCCCTTCTCCATATTGCAATTCATCATTGCTTTTAATGTTTAGATAACTAATTCGTTTTGCGAGAATAACGTCCTTTCTTTCTTCTTCTTTACTAAATACCAATCAGGATAAAAACATGTACTCTCTGCACTCTAATGTAAACACATACATAGTTCATGTATCTTTTTTTTAATTCAACTCCTTCCTTGCATTTTATAATGTCATAAATCAACTCCTCTTAGATTTTTTTGTTGTTTCACCTTGGAATATTGATCAACTTTTTCATCTAGTTTAGTTCTCAATTCTTGCACACATTTCAGTAGGGCAACATACGTGTTCAGATACAAATGCCTGGCACAGGTCTGGCACCACATCATCAATGTCGAAGGAGTTGATCTTGGCAGAATCTATAGCAGACATGCGGGGGTTGACGAAGGGTCGGGGGTTATACCTCATCATCTTGTCGCCCTCACCGTCACCATCATCATCAATAGCTGCTTATGTTTCCGCATGTCCTCTCTGGTGTGGATTATTCTTGCTGTTACGATTCTTGCAATGCTAGGACGGCTTCTTCTTCCACAGCTTCGGGGCCTCTCTCTCTACATCGTGTGCCTCGCTCCATATATTTGGTTGCTCCAGAGGCTAATATTGCTGAGGCCCCCATGGATGCCGTCATGCTTCAAGTCGGCGGCTTAGTGGGAGCAGAGAGGAGATGGAAAAGGTGGTCGCTGCGGCTGCCCATACTGTGGGTGAGAAGGTGGTGCAGAAAGGCGCCATCGCACAGCACCTTAAAATGCTCCCTGAACCCGCCACATGTTTTGTAGAACCGTGCCTATGTACTTTCTGCCTCTTCACCCTCATCTCCCTCCCCCTCTCTCCAATTCGCAGACAGGCCCACTTCGTTTCTCACGACGGTTTTTTCTCCCTCTTTTCCCACCTGCTCTCTCACCCTTTATATCCTCTTTTCCTTCTTTTTGTCCTCTCACGACATTTCCAAAGAAAAGATGACTCTCCCCCAAGCTTGATACCATTGAAAGTACTTTAAGAAAGCTTGTTATTGATGACAATATACTTGATATAAAGCTTGTACTCTCTGTTGGATCTATGTCCTTATTTGCAACCTTTGATACATTGATGTATGTTGTTGCTGCAACCATGACCATTGTTGATACCTTGTCCCAAAACTTCACCCCCTGAGTCCTCTAACCTAGCTACACATTCTATTGAACTAGCTTTATCACTTGTGGTGGTTAAAGCAAACTCATAAGTTTCCGATTTGTTAGGTTGTAAGCTAAGTATCAACTCCGGAGAGGCCCTTATTCCAATTGAACAATTCGTACCTAGATAAAAAGCAGCTACAAGCTCCCCAACGTTAGACACCACCACCTTTACATTTCCATCTCGGGAGAGTGCTTCAAATTTTGACAAGACCATTGATATGATTTTCCTTGGACTTCTATTTATAATAAATTGAACATCATCTGCATTGAGCTCCCATGTGATAACGGATTTTGTGACATCTTTCAAAGGTAGAAACAAACGTGTAAAAGCACCTTCATCCTTGAAACCAAACTCTACACTATATTGTGCCACTTCATCACGAGGTTTTAGTCCCTTTAACACTCTTTCATAATCCTCCTCTATATAGTCTTGAATTTGAAATCTTAAATAGTTGTTGAAGGCTTGTGTACATCGATCTAACTGATCACAAAATGCATAGTATAATGCTCCAATGCGACATAATACTAGTCACTCTGCCTGGGCAAATGATAAGCAAAGAATACTCACCAGTTTGACATCTCTCTTCCACACTACTCCTAGTCAAAATTTCCGGGAGGGAACCTTGTTGCATAGCTACCCTACATATCGCTAGAAAAGCGACTAAAAGATAGGGGAAAACTCTATAGGATTCCTAATTAGATATCCATACAATGGAATTCACTATGTTATACACACACAATCACCCCCTTTTTAATCTCGTCCTAGTGCTAAGTCCCATCCCTTGTGAGTGGACTTCATATATACGGAATTAGATATGTGTCATTCATATTTGTTTGAAATATTTACTTATATTAAATGAAGCTTTTGGTCGTCATCTATTATCTCATTGGCGACACAAGTAACCTCAAATCGTTGCGAATGGGCATCGGGATCTTCGTCCCACAGTCCCCCAAATTGCGTAAAGTCAGCTAATCTGACTGGGTTTCGAGCCATTGTTTCCTTAAATAGTGTTCCTAGTCCAAAATCTGAAGTAGAGTCAGACCACACGGGTTCCTTGGATTCTCTGAATAAGGATCTTAATCCAATCATATACGGCTCTTGATTGCTCTCTTTGATGGGGAATACGAAACAAAGAACGTAATCCCAAATCTGTCACTCGACCTATCCACAAGGGTTCTTTTGGTGCTTTAAATAAGTAGTTTTACCCAAAAGTAGATTCTAAATTCGAACTAAATATAGATTCGTTACTCCCTATAGTGGCATTAGCTTCACTCTCCACGCTCTCACTTTGCGTACTCTTTGCCTCAGTAGGACTATCAGTGCTTGAAACCACTCGATCCCACTGGTATGAAGCTGCTTCACTTTGCTTTGATGGTGTTCGATCAAATGATATGTTAGGCTCTAAGGATTCTACGTTTGAGTTAGACACTGTGTCTATCCCCAAGTTCAGTAATGCTTTGACCCTCTCAAGCCTTTCTAATAACCAAGCCTCCTGTCGCGCCGCTCGTTCTCTAGCTCGCTAATCTCTAGCTTCGTTTTGTTACCTCCATCTCTCTTCTGAATTCATCCACGATTACTAAACTAGCTCTTACTGTCATACTCCAAAATTACGCTCGTTTTATTCGAAGCTATAAAATTAGGTTTTCGCTTGTATGCGCGCTTAGAAGGATCAAAATAGTTGGCAACTCTGGGTCTATTTCCCCATATGGCAACTTTTCTTCTTGCTCAGAGATTAAGCCTAAGATTTCAGCAACCTCTCTAACATCTTTTGTGTCAAAAGTAATTTTTAGACCTCTGGATACGCGTATCCAGGGCAACACATCATCCTAGACCACTCTTCTAAAGGTTCAATAAGAGCTACGATAATACCAATCAAATTGGTACGATACACTAATTGTATTTATCTCTACTGCGTCTATTAGCCCAAAGTGTGTTGCTAGTAAAACTATGGTTTGCGCACTATCGTTATAACCCCAACTCCAAGAGGATAATTGCTCTATGTCCACAGTTAATTTAGGGCCAAAATATTCCCCTCCCTCTACTAATTCTGTGTCTCTCGCCCAATCTAGCACTCTTCTTTGACACTCTTGGGGCAAATTAGGAAAATAGTCCCTTAGAAAAGAGATTGCGTATTCACTCATGAATAATACTTAGGATTTAAATACCCTAGGAAAATTGATCACCCATTCAAGCGCACTTGTCTCCCAGCAGACGCACCAAAAAATGATTGGCCAAAGACCAAAGCCACTTTCAACCAGGTCGGCAAGCCAACTCCTAAAAGTTGTTGCACTAAACATGTGATTTTTGCTACTAATTATACTAATTCAGTTTAGCCTTCCATAATATTTACGACGTTTGTTTGTAGTACTCCAACTATAGATATCTAAACTCCAGTAAACATACTTAATCTCACACTTCATTGCTTTTAAACTTTTAAAGTTAGGTCTTTATATTGGGCACTAAAACATTAAACCTAGGATAACTACAGTTTCCCTCCATCTTTCAAGAGCGGCTCCTCATAAATTTCTCTTGTCATACTAGTGGCGATTTATCCAGGAAGTTTTGATGTTTAACTTTAAGAAATTTCTTTCAAGGTATAGATCCCTTGGATCTATTTGAATATCCCCATTTAAATTCCTTTTTATATTTCTCTTCTCCAACTGATTAAAATTAATTCTTTTTATTTATTTAAGTGATAGCAAACATTCAAAAAAAAATTTCTAGTGTACCATCAACCCATAATTTTAATTCCTTATAACGTTTCCCTTCTCCATATTGCAATTCATCATTGCTTTTAATGTTTAGATAACTAATTCGTTTTGCGAGAATAACGTCCTTTCTTTCTTCTTCTCTACTAAATACCAATCAGGATAAAAACAGGTACTCTCTGCACTCTAATGTAAACACATACATAGTTCATGTATCTTTATTTAATTCAACTCCTTCCTTGCATTTTATAATGTCATAAATCAACTCCTCTTAGATTGTTTTGTTGTTTCACCTTGGAATATTGATCAACTTTTTCATCTAGTTTAGTTCTCAATTCTTGCACACATTTCAGTAGGGCAACATACGTGTTCAGATACAAATGCATGGCGCAGGTCTGGAACCACATCATCAATGTTGAAGGCGTTGATCTTGGCAGAAGCTACAGCAGACAGGAGGGGGTTGACAAAGGGTCGGGGGTTATACCTCATCATCTCGTCGCCCTCACCCTCACCATCATCATCAATAGCTGCTTATGTTTCCGCATGTCCTCTCTGGTGCGGATTATTCTTGCTGTTACGATTCTTGCAATGCTAGGACGGCTTCTTGTTCCACAGCTTCGGGGCCTCTCTCTCTACATCTTGTGCCTCGCTCCATATATTCGGTTGCTCCAGAGGCTAATATTGCTGAGGCCCCCATGGATGCCGTCATGCATCAAGTCGACGGCTTAGTGGGAGCAGAGAGGAGATGGAAAAGGTGGTCGCTGGGGCTGCCCATACTATGGGTGAGAAGGTGGTGCAGAAAGGCGCCATCGCACAGCACCTTAAAATGCTCCCTGAACCCGCCACATGTTTTGTAGAACCGTGCCTATGTACTTTCTGCCTCTTCACCCTCATCTCCCTCCCTCTCTATCCAATTCGCAGACAGGCCCACTTCGTTTCTCACGAAGGTTTTTTCTCCCTCTTTTCCCACCTCCTCTCTCACCCTTTATATCCTCTTTTCCTTCTTTTTGTCCTCTCACGACATTTCCAAAGAAAATATGACTCTCCCCAAGCTTGATACCATTGAAAGTACTTTAAGAAAGCTTGTTATTGATGACAATATACTTGATATAAAGCTTGTACTCTCTGTTGGATCTATGTCCTTATTTGCAACCTTTGATACATTGATGTATGTTGTTGCTGCAACCATGACCATTGTTGATACCTTGTCCCAAAACTTTGCCCCCTGAGTCCTCTAACCTAGCTACACATTCTATTGAACTAGCTTTATCACTTGTGGTGGTTAAAGCAAACTCATAAGTTTCCGATTTGTTAGGTTGTAAGCTAAGTATCAACTCCGGAGAAGCCCTTATTCCAATTGAACAATTCGTACCTAGATAAAAAACAGCTACAAGCTCCCCAACGTTATACACCACCACCTTTACATTTCCATCTTGGGAGAGTGCTTCAAATTTTGACAAGACCATTGATATGATTTTCATTGGACTCCTATTTATAATAAATTGAACATCATCTGCATTGAGCTCCCATGTGATAACGGATTTTGTGGCATCTTTCAAAGGTAGAAGCAAATGTGTAAAAGCACCTTCATCCTTGAAACCAAACTCTACACCATATTGTGTCACTGCATCACGAGGTTTTAGTCCCTTTAACACTCTTTCATAATCCTCCTCTATATAGTCTTGAATTTGAAATCTTAAACAGTTGTTGAAGGCTTGTGTACATCGATTTAACTGATCACAAAATGCGTAGTATAATGTTCCAATGCGATCACACAATTGCCCATTGAAAGAATATTCTAGCTTATCAGTCAAAAGCCATTCTGATTCATTCAAAAGTCGTCTCATGTAATTAACTGGTTTTGACAGGTACACACTTGGAAAACTGGAAATTGTGTATAGAACACAAGATCTCCATGTAGCCTCGCAATTACTATTCTGTCTTCAGTTGTAGCAATAACATCTAATGGAGTTAGTGTTATGCTGGACAGTAGAGTGTCAAAGCCAACAAATACTCCGATTGTGATATTGAACTCCATTGTTCCCAATTCTATTGCATATGTTGAAAACCGATGTGGATCCAAACCCAAACAGTGTCAAGTTCCAGCAACCTTCTTGCTAAATTGGCTTTTTTTTTTGTCTCAATAAATAGACAATAATCACAATCATGATGCTATGTATGTTCTTCATAAGGAATTTAATCCTTAGGAGGTAGGAGGTAGCATAACTAGTGAAATCCCTTAAATTAATACTAAGATATCCTATCAACCCGTCAAGACCTTGCCAAGTCTAAAATTCCCCCAAAAACTCCTAATTTATAACAAGGTCTTATCTCCTCTAAGTGATAATAATCCCTACGGGAAAATTTTAAACAGTCATAGCTGAGATTCACTAAGTAAACCTATCAGATTTTGTCTAAAGCTCCACCTTCCTCTCGTACAAGAATTTCCTTGTACCAACATCTCCTGGCTAGACTGCAAGGACACAGCCTCCAAAGACAACAACTACAAACACTGCATCTGCATTAAATTAATATAAAAAGATGGTAGTAATGTATCAGATATATACAATGTTGTTGAAAATTTTTGCAATATGTGACATGTTTTTAGGTGTTATCATTTCTCCCCCACTTAATTGCGAAGTGTCACGAGCAAAAGTACCTCACAAACATAGCTACCACGAGCACTACTACGCAACTTCGAAAGAAAAAATATACTCCCCCCACTTAATTGCGAAGCGTCCTCGCGAGCATAGCTACAATATCTACAAAACCGCACATAGAAGACTAGTAGACACTGGAAAAGCAGAAAAAATACTCATGTATGTCATATTGTAATGCAAACAATACAAATATTTCAATGAAATTATGTAAAAACGTGTGCAAACTAACATTCCCCTTACTCACTCTCCCCATTGAAATGCATAACAAAGCTTCATCCATTGCATAGAATATACCAACTAGGAAGCTGTCTAGAGCCGCTAAACAACAAGAATCCCTCTAGGCAATGAATTGCCACACTACTATCCTACTAGAAATATTGCTTCTGAAATAGCCTCACTAATAAGATCGTTACTTAGCAAAGAACCCAAACAAGGCAAGCTAATACTACAACACCAAATAGGACTCCTAGGGTTTAGTTGCTAACCCTCCATGTTCTACTAGAACAACCAGCCATGATCCCTTGCTTCCAAGTGTCCAAAGTTTTTCTTTTAATTTTAAGTTTTAATAGCATTCTTTTCAGTGTCAAAAGAGTATATACATTTATTCTCCTTCCAACAGGTCCCACCCCAAAGAGATACAAGGCATCGGACGCAGGGCACCCGTCAAGGAAATCCCTACAGCCTACCAGGACCTCAGAGGCAATGGTTATCTTCTTTTGGTTTTTTTTTCTCAAAACCCTGCAGTCTCAGGGCGTTTTTTTTCTTTCTTTCTTTCTTTCTTTATTTCTTTCTTCTGTGAAAGAATAAATATATAGACTTTTCTAAACTTGTAATATTTGGACTAGATTTTAAGTAGTTTTTTTTTTTTAAGGATCAACTACAAGGGTAAGAATACATCACTTAATTGAACGGTCAATCATTTCAACTCAGCAACTTTGCTCGAGGAATCTAATTTAGCGCATAATACTAGTCACTCTGCCTGGGCAAATGATAAGCAAAGAATACTCACCAGTTTGACATCTCTCTTCCACGCTACTCCTAGTCAAAATTTCCGAGAGGGAACCTTGTTGCATAGCTACCCTACATATCGCTAGAAAAGCGACTAAAAGATAGGGGAAAACTCTATAGGATTCCTAAATAGATATCCATACAATGGAATTCACTATGTTATACACACATAATCACCCCCTTTTTAATCTCGTCCTAGTGCTAAGTCCCATCCCTTGTGAGTGGACTTCATATATACGGAATTAGATATGTGTCATTCATATTTGTTTGAAATATTTACTTATATTAAATGAAGCTTTTGGTCGTCATCTATTATCTCATTAGCGACACAAGTAACCTCAAATCGTTGCGAGTGGGCATCGGGATCTTCGTCCCACAGTCCCCCAAATTGCGTAAAGTCAGCTAATCTGACTGGGTTTCGAGCCATTGTTTCCTTAAATAGTGTTCCTAGTCCAAAATCTGAAGTAGAGTCAGACCACACGGGTTCCTTGGATTCTCTGAATAAGGATCTTAATCCAATCATATACGGCTCTTGATTGCTCTCTTTGATGGGGAATACGAAACAAAGAACGTAATCCCAAATCTGTCACTCGACCTATCCACAAGGGTTCTTTTGGTGCTTTAAATAAGTAGTTTTACCCAAAAGTAGATTCTAAATTCGAACTAAATATAGATTCGTTACTCCCTATAGTGGCATTAGCTTCACTCTCCACGCTCTCACTTTGCGTACTCTTTGCCTCAGTAGGACTATCAGTGCTTGAAACCACTCGATCCCACTGGTATGAAGCTGCTTCACTTTGCTTTGATGGTGTTCGATCAAATGATATGTTAGGCTCTAAGGATTCTACGTTTGAGTTAGACACAGCGTCTATGCCCAAGTTCAATAATGCTTTGACCCTCTCAAGCCTTTCTAATAACCAAGCCTCCTGTCGCGCCGCTTGTTCTCTAGCTCGCTGATCTCTAGCTTCGTTTTGTTACCTCCATCTCTCTTCTGAATTCATCCACAATTACTAAACTAGCTCTTACTGTCATACTCCAAAATTACGCTCGTTTTATTCGAAGCTATAAAATTAGGTTTTCGCTTGTATGCGTGCTTAGAAGGATCAAAATAGTTGGCAACTCTGGGTCTATTTCCCCATATGGCAACTTTTCTTCTTGCTCAGAGATTAAGCCTAAGATTTCAGCAACCTCTCTAACATCTTTTGTGTCAAAAGTAATTTTTAGACCTCTGGATACACGTATCCAGGGCAGCACATCATCCTAGACCACTCTTCTAAAGGTTCAGTAAGAGTTGCGATAATACCAATCAAATTGGTACGATACACTAATTGTATTTATCTCTACTCCGTCTATTAGCCCAAAGTGTGTTGCTAGTAAAACTATGGTTTGCACACTATCGTTATAACCCCAACTCCAAGAGGATAATTGCTCTATGTCCACAGTTAATTTAGGGCCAAAATATTCGCCTCCCTCTACTAATTCTGTGTCTCTCGCCCAATCTAGCACTCTTCTTTGACACTCTTGGGGCAAATTAGGAAAATAGTCCCTTAGAAAAGAGATTGCGTATTCACTCATGAATAATACTTAGGATTTAAATACCCTAGGAAAATTGATCACCCATTCAAGCGCACTTGTCTCCCAGCAGACGCACCAAAAAATGACTAGCCAAAGACCAAGCCACTTTTAACCAGGTCGGCAAGCCAACTCCTAAAAGTTGTTGCACTAAACATGTGATTTTTGCTACTAATGATACTAATTCAATTTAGCTGTCCATAATATTTACGACGTTTGTTTGTAGTAGTCCAACTATAGATATCTAAACTCTAGTAAACATACTTAATCTCACACTTCATTGCTTTTAAACTTTTAAAGTTAGGTCTTTATATTGGGCACTAAAATATTAAACCTAGGATAACTACAGTTTCCCTCCATCTTTCAGGAGCGGCTCCTCATAAATTTCTCCTGTCATACTAGTGGCGGTTTATCCAAGAAGTTTTGATGTTTAACTTTAAGAAATTTGTTTCAAGGTATAGATCCCTTGGATCTATTTGAATATCCCCATTTAAATTCCTTTTTATATTTCTCTTCTCCAACTGATTAAAATTAATTCTTTTTATTTATTTAAGTGATAGCAAACATTCAAAACAAATTTTCTAACGTACCATAAACCCATAATTTTAATTCCTTATAAAGTTTCCCTTCTCCATATTGCAATTCATCGTTGCTTTTAATGTTTAGATAAATAATTCGTTTTGCGAGAATAACGTGCTTTCTTTCTTCTTCTTTACTAAATACCAATCAGGATAAAAACAGGTACTCTATGCACTCTAATGTAAACACATACATAGTTCATCTATCTTTTTTTAAATTCAACTCCTTCCTTGCATTTTATAATGTCATAAATCAACTCCTCTTAGATTGTGTTCATGAGGCTCCTCAAGCGTGTCTTAATCAACTCCTAACAACAACCATTATCATAGTAGTGATTCACACAGAATTAGAGGTCCTAGTTATATGGGGCTATAATTTACATTCAAAGTGGGGAGGAACCATCAAAGAGCATTTATCAATGTAGTTTCTAAGGAGGGTAGGCATTGTTGGGCTGTAATCATCTTCTCCACCTCTTGATGAATAGGCACATTGTCAATGGTGCTACTAGATCCTTTCACATGTGAGCTACTCTTTACTTGAGTAGTTACTATATTGTTTTGTTGTTTCACCTTGGAATATTGATCAATTTGTTCATCTAGTTTAGTTCTCAATTCTTGCACACATTTCAGTACGGCAACATACGTGTTCGTATACGAACGCCTGGCGTAGGTCTGACACCATGTCATCAATGTCGAAGGCGTTGATCTTGGCAGAAGCTACAGCAGACAAGAGGGCATTGACGAAGGGTCGGGGGGTTATACCTCATCATCTTCTCGCCCTCACCCTCACCATCATCATCAATAGGTGCTTATGTTTCCGCATGTCCTCTCTGGTGTGGATTATTCTTGCTGTTATAACTCTTGCAATGCTAGGATGGCTTCTTGTTTGACAGCTTCGGGGCCTCTCTCTCTACGTCGTGTGCCTCACTCCATATATTCAGTTGCTCCAGAGGCTAATACTATTGTGGCCCCCATGGATGCCGTCATGCTTCAAGTCGGCCCTCCTCTTGGCTGAGTCAAGCTTGCGAGCAGTAGAAAGAGTCCCAAAGAATGAATTCCCAAGCTTCTTTAATTCTGGTTATGAAGGGCTTAATGGGAGCAGAGAGGAGATGGAAAAGGTGGTCATTGGGGCTACCCATCCTGTAGGTGAGAAGGTGGTGCAAAAAGGCGCCATCGCACAGCACCTTAAAATGCTCCCTGAACCCGCCACATGTTTTGTAGAACCGAATAGTGTGCCTATATACTTTCTACCTCTTCACCCTCATCTCCCTTCCCCTCTCTCCAATTTGCAAATAGGCCCACTCTGTTTCTCACGACGGTTTTTTCTCCCTCTTTTCCCACCTCCTCTCTCACCCTTTATATCCTCTTTTCCTTCTTTTTTTCCTCTCACGACATTTCCAAAGAAAAGATGACTCTCCCCCAAGCTTGATACCATTGAAAGTACTTGTAAGAAAGCTTGTTATTGATGACAATATACTTGATATAAACCTTGTACTCTATGTTGGATCTATGTCCTTATTTGCAACCTTTGATACATTGATGTATGTTGTTGCTACAACCATGACCATTGTTGATACCTTGTCCCAAAACTTCGCCCCCTGAGTCCTCTAACCTAGCTACACATTCTATTGAACTAGCTTTATCACTTGTGGTAGTTGAAGCAAACTCATAAGTTTCCGATTTGTTAGGTTGTAAGCTAAGTAATCACTCCGGAGAAGCCCTTATTCCAATTGAACAATTCGTACCTAGATAAAAAGCAGCCACAAGCTCCCCAACGTTAGATACCACCACTTTTACATTTCCATCTCGGGAGAGTGCTTCAAATTTTGACAAGACCATTGATATGATTTTCCTTGGACTCCTATTTATAATAAATTGAACATCATCTGCATTGAGCTCCCATGTGATAACGGATTTTGTGACATCTTTCAAAGGTAGAAGCAAACGTGTAAAAGCACCTTCATTCTTGAAACCAAACTCTACACCATATTGTGTCACTGCATCACGAGGTTTTAGTCCCTTTAACACTCTTTCATAATCCTCCTCTATATAGTCTTGAATTTGAAATCTTAAACAGTTGTTGAAGGCTTGTGTACATCGATTTAACTGATCACAAAATGCGTAGTATAATGTTCCAATGCGATCACACAATTGCCCATTGAAAGAATATTCTAGCTTATCAGTCAAAAGCCATTCTGATTCATTCAAAAGTCGTCTCATGTAATTAATTGGTTTTGACAGGTACACACTTGGAAAACTGGAAATTGTGTATAGAACACAAGATCTCCATGTAGCCTCGCAATTACTATTCTGTCTTCAGTTGTAGCAATAACATCTGATGGAGTTAGTGTTATGCTGGACAGTAGAGTGTCAAAGCCAACAAATAAGAATGCTTTAGCTTTTGTGTTTGCTTTTGTCCAAATAAAGAATACAGCGGTTGGGTGGCTTAAGAGTCGGGATGTTCCCAAATACAATGTTCCATAATGAAATATTTATATAGTGTGCCCATACACATACAAAATAATAAATATTTGTAAAATAATAATTTCTTCTAGATAATTTGAATACACGCTATCGCCCAATGCTTCCCAATGCCACCACCGCGTGCTCTATACATCAATTGAAGCATTCACAATTGTTAGAAAATAATAAAATTAAATCGACAAAAGTGAATACCTAGCAATCTTCAGCTACAAAATAAATAAATAGGTTGGAACTCTGTCCTAACCTTAATTTAATATGAGTGCACTCTAAACTCATAAATGTCCATTAATTTAAATATGTATTTTGCGAAATCACCCGCCATGGAATCACCCACGTGCACATTAAATTAACATGACGCCTGAAAAGGACAGGTGTCCCCATCAACTTCTCGCATAAGGAATTCACCTTGTGTATGAGCCTCAATAAATAAATATAGTTTTACGGAATCCACCGCAAAACCTCACGAAATCCACCATGGAATATCCCTCTTGGCATAACTTAATCATCAAATTCTTTCTTCAAATACACAGCTTCTCTTGGAAAATTGGCAAGATCAAAGTGTGAGTTATCAAAGCATAAGAGTTATAAGTATGTGAAGGGGGGCTTAGATGATAGAGTAAAACCGTAGGTAAGGTAAACACACTTAGTACACAATATATACCACAAATTGTCTTAAAACATCTACTTCTTGTCATCTTTATCTTCCTCGTTCTTGTAAAGTCCACATATTGGAGAAAGAAAAGGCACCACTCTAGGATAGTAAGAAAAGAATTTGATCAAACTTAGGATCATCAAGATAATTAAACTTAACATTATCATTTGATCTCAATTGGAGTTTCCATTATGAGGTGTTGATGAAGACGATATTATAGCAACAGTAGATGAAGGATGACAAGTTGATAAGGCCAAGTAATCACCACAAAATGGATAGTTGATCAAAATGATGTAAGTATGAGAGATGAGAGGAGCCTAATGCTTAAACGAGGCTATATAATGAGGCATTTACATTAGTCCAAGGCTTGTTGAGATATTAAGTTGACACGTATATACTTGGCTGGTTGTTTTTGCATTCATGTCACTAACATGGTTGATACCTACATCATCATATACTTCTAATGATACATTACAACTAAAGTCTATCTACTCGAGTTACAACATATCTATCTACTCATCTTTCTAGATATCTTTCTACATTACAATCAAAGTCTATCTATCTAAGCTACAGGATATCTATCTACTCATCTTTCTAGCTATCATGTTCACACTATGGAATGCTTGTATATTATGTATATTGTATTCTCTCTTTATTCTTATAGATTGCTATAGTGGAGAAGAAGAAGAAGAAGAAGAAGAAGAAGAAGAAGAAAGATTAGGATTTTCAACTTCCTATCTTGTGTGTATTCTTTGTGTGTTGTGTCTTAAAAGAGCTCAAGCTCACTCTCTCCCCCCATTTTTTCTGATATTAGAGTGGCGTCTAGGTGAGTAGTTATGAGCCTCAAGCATAAGATTCTACAAGCAAGCCCTACTCTATGGAATAAACTTGGGGAGATCTCTCTCATATGATCTTTGATTGATGAGTCCTCTTCACAAGCTTGGAAGGGTCAAGAGACTGTAAGAAACCTCCAGTCTATATATGTGTACTCAATTTTTCATTTCGAGTGTGTTTCACCAGCTTCCATTCATGAGTTAAAGGTTGTTCGTATGTGAATCTAGTAAGATTCAAGAACTCCGCAAACCTCATCATTTGCAAACAAGTATTTGCAAATTGACAAACATTATAGGTGCTACTTAGGGTATGCTTATGTACCGCATTCAATTTTTACATAAATTAGTAGGTTATTGATTTATGAAATTTTTAGCCTCTATCGCATAAGTCTAAGGGATTTAATCAAATTATGAGTGATAAGCTTGACAAGCATAACTTACATACTTGGAAGTTTAGATTGACCAATTTTCTTATGGATAAAGGTTATTGGACTCATTGAAGGAGATAATGTTGAGGTTCCAGAGTTATCGGAGAAAAATGACATGCTTGAGCAAGACAACACATTTAAGAAATAGAATAAGGTGCTCGAAAAGTGACATATTGGCTTTCCATCAGTATTTTAGATAACATGATTGGGTACATAGGCGATGTAGATAGCCCTACAGAAGCATGGAATAATTTGGTTAAACTATTTGAAACAAATACCAAAGTGAGAAAGTTACACTTGAAATTTGAGTTAAGAAATATCAAGCATGGAAATTTGTCTATCAATGATTATACATTGAAGATTAATATCATTATTGAAGCCCTTGGATATATTAAAGTGTAGGTTGATGATGATGATATAGAGGCTACATATTTGGATGGTTTAGTTGAGGACTATATTAGAAGAGAAGAAATAGGTCTTACTATATCCTTATCACAAAGCAAGAATAGTTCATAGTTGGTGCTTTGCTCTACCACAAGTAAATATAGATGTTGTGGTGGTGGCCATTATGGGCAAAACTAGGGGTTGTTGAGGCTCGAATCAGACACTTTAGAACCTTAGTACTCATGTGTGCATGGTATATGTGAAGCAACCCTTCACTTTTAGCATAAGGGTAGCTATTTGAATGTAACCTCTTTCACGTATCTTTTCAAATCTATCTTTTCATCTATATCTTGCATGTAATGAAAGTATGCATGACAACACCTATTTTAGGTTGTTCATGTTGATATCGAAATCTCTATCTTAGTTTCTTGAAAGTTGATTGTTGTTTTCTATCATTCCCATGTGGAAGAAGATATAGCCTGCAATGTTTAGGATGATGTCTTTTCTCTATTATTCAAGATGTATTCTAAATTATTGCATCATGTTTCTAAAGATTATCTAGTATTGTCTATTGTTTCTTGATTCAAGAACACTAGGAGCTATAATTATGAAGGCAAATCTCTGTTTTGAGTGTTGTTTTGATAGCCTCCAATTTTTTCACCAAAAAGGCTAAAAGTATGTGGCTCAATATCGACAAATCATTTATGTTATCCAAAATTATATGCTATGTGCATGTTCTTTGTACTTTATTGTCATATCTTATGGTGTGTTGTAAATGCTTGGCTTGGAGCTATAAAAGCCATTGCATATGTTCCTTTATTTTAAAACCTTAGGAATCTTGCCTAGAATACATGCAACACATAAGGCTCCTACCTTAGTCTTTATATATGCTCAAATATATTTGATTTAATAAAGGTTCAAAAGGGTGCAATTGGGGTTCTTGGGAAAAAGGGGTTGAGGAGGTTGGAGCACAGCAGATTGGGTGTCTCTTTAACTTCCTTCTTCCCTCTTTTCCAAACTCTCTTTGTCCATTCTCTATTCTCTCTCATACTTGTGATGCAACTATGGATTCTTGGTGTGTGAGCTTGAAAGAGGAGCCGCATGATCTTGTTTTATTGATTGGTGAGGGTGTGTCTTGGGTCTTTTGTGTATGTGTATTCATGGCAAGAGAGGTGTGTTTGCAGGTTTCATGGTGAGGAGAAAAGCTCCAAGCATATACTTTGTTGCTCGATACCCTAGTTTTGTGCTTGTTTGAGTGTTGGGTGAGAGCCAATCATTCTTGGTTCCATTGCCAGGACCGCGGCTAGCCATGGATTCTGCAAAGTAAGGAAGAGGTTTTGCATTCCAAGAAGAGTATCTTTGAGGAGAAGACAGTGCTGAAGAACGGACTAGAATGAGTAAGAAGGACTAGATGGTAGTTTTTCATTGGAGGAAGAGGAGAAATGTGAATGATGCCGCCATGCCCTCAATGTTCCTACTTCATTGACTCTCTCTATTATTCCTTGCGTGAAGATTCATATTTGAAGAAGGAGAAGTAGAAGAAGATAAGGGGGTCGCTACAACAATTTCTCCTTCTCAATCATATTCTTTGTGGTTTTGTTTAAGGGAAGGAAGATGGACCAAAGAAGTGAAAAATGAAGGTTAGAAGGGAGAAAGGAAAATTTGCAACCACACGGTGCACCTCCATGCCAATCATGTCTGCCCTGTCAATGCTCCATGGAGTAGTCAAGAAGAAGAAAAAAAATAAACAACGGCCTGTTTTCAACCATGTCCTCATCCTTGATAGCCTACCTACTCCCTTTGTGTCTCACATGATGCCCAAGAGGAAGCGGCAGATGAAGAAGAAGAGGAAGCAACAATAGTTACTATCCTACCACAAGATGCAGCTACTCCCTCTCTTTCCCTTTCACCAATGCAAAAAAACAACGGCCTGTTCTCACTCTCATGCCCTAATCCTAATCAGAAAATTTAATGAACCACCATAGAGCTTGAGTAGTAGAGAAAAATTGCAAAGGAAGGAAGAAGAGGATGAATGAAAGAAGAAGAATAAGCAGCAACAACTTCAAGCATTGCAGTCGCCCTGTTCAATGCTGAGTGAAGAACTTGCACGGAGAAATAGCAAACCAAATTCACGACAAACTGTTCATCCTTCTCGTGCCCTCAGCCATGAGGCGTCTGCACGAGACAACAACTAGAAAGAAGAACAACTAATCTTTTACTTTTATGAAAACCTTAAAACCCTAAGGTTAACCACTCTTTTGCAGGAGTTCATATGCAACACATCAAAGAAAATCAAGCATCCAATGTTCTATTTCCGACTTTTCTCTAGATAATCTAGCATTAGAATCCTATAGGTGGGAGTAACTTAATGCTAAATCTTATGATTGCAAGTGCTACCTTGAATATCATTTTCAGGTCTTCACCTTTTTGGTGTCAAATTGGTGGATTTTCAATGTTTCTTTTTCACAGAGATAGTGTGCCTCTAAAAACAAAAGTGTTGTAGTATTCATCCTTATCAGTGTATTCGTCTGTGAGGGTGTTTGAAATCAAGACAAAATATTGATGTGAAGAGATAGTTGTTGTTGAAGAAGTGGACAAATGATCCATGGAAGTGTGAAGAAATGAGAAGAATGATACGAAAGTGTTTCTTGAAGATTACAATGGAAGATTACCATGGTTCTTTGGTTCGCGGGAGCTCACCAATTTAAGTATGGCAGGAATGATAGCCTCTAATTTTGTCACCAAAATGGCTAAAAACATGTGGCTCAGTATCGACAAATCATTTATGTTGTCCAAAATTATATGCTATATGCATGTTCTTTGTACTTTATTGTCATATCTTATGGTGCGTTGTAAATGCTTGGCTTGGAGCTATAAAAGCCATTGCATATGTTCCTTTATTTTAAAACCTTAGGAATCTTGCCTAGAATACATGCAACACATAAGGCTCCTACCTTAGTCTTTATGTATGCTCAAATATATTTGATTTAATAAAGGTTCAAAAGGGTGAAATTGGGGTTCTTATGAAAAAGTGGTTGAGCAAGTTGGAGCATGGTAGATTGTGGTGTCTATTTAACTTCCTTCTTCCCTCTTTTCCAAACTCTCTTTGACCATTCTCTATTCTCTCTCATACTTGTGCTGCAACTATGGATTATTGGTGTGTGAGCTTGAAAGAGGAGCCTCTTGATCTTGTTTCTTAATTGGTGAGGGTGTGTCTTGGGTCTTTTGTATGTGTGTATTTATGGCAAGAGAGGTGTGTTTGCAAGTTTCATGGTGAGGAGCAAAGCTCCAAGCATGTACTTTGCTACTCGGTACCCTGGTTTTGTGCTTGTTCGAGTGCTGGGTGAGAGCTAGTCATACTTCGGTACCCTAGTTTTGTGCTTGTTCGAGTGTTGGGTGAGAGCTAGTCATACTCTCTTGTCTTTAACTTCTTTCTTTTGCTTCCACCAACAATGAATGATAAGGAAGAAATACCATGCCACTTTGTTGTTAGAAAAAACACCATCTTCATGAGGGGAAAAATAGGGAAATTCCACCAATTCAACACCAAAAAGGTGTAAAACCCGCAAATGATCACCTTGAAGCACTCCCACTCTTAAGATTTATCTTTGATGTTCTCCCGCCCGTATATTTATACTTGGCTTATTTTGACAAAGGAATAGAAAATAATATATACTTGGCTTATTTTGACAAAGGAATAGAAAATGGAACTTGGGTTTTATACAAAGCTTGCTTTGTGTCATTGCACATGAAATGGATCTTAAGAAAGCATAATGTAACCTTAGGTTTTATTTCTTAATACTTCAAAGAAAGCATAACCTTAGGTTGTGAGGCACTAATTGGCTAGAATGAGGCGCAAGGAAGGGTGGAAAACAATGTTTTTGCTTCTTCTTCGTCGTCTTCTTTACGTTGATCTCGACATCATCCAAACAGGCGAATTGAAGCGCCGCCACACACACGGTGTGCTCCATCCATCTCCTTCTTCTTTTCCTCCTCGTCCTCTGATTCCTTCTTACTTTCCTCTAATCCTGGAGAAGCCTGATGAGGCACAGATCAAATCTGGCATCACCTCCCATTCATCTTCTTCTCACCTTAATCCACACGGACTGCATACGCACCACACATCTCTCTTCCTCATCCTAATTCGGTGATAACTCCAACTCTCCTTTCTTACAAAAGAAAATCAAATCCTTCATGTTTAAACCATTCGAACTTTAATCTGCCCTTTACAATTATAATTATCTATTCATATGCTTCAAGAGCCTTACTTCCTTCCTCACACAAGAATCAAAGTAGCATTAGGATAGTTTATTTTTCTTAAATAAAATGACCCTTCTTCCCTTTTGTACCAACCACACACTAATTTCAACCAAGTGGAGCTCTTCAAGTTCGATCTTCTGCGAGGGTGCGCTACAAGATCAATCTTTTGCGGAGAAATTAATCCATGGTGTTTCCCATGGATCAGCGGACAATGTGCGTCAAGTTGGTGGTTCGAATGACTTTCTTTTCAAAAATTGTGGGCAGATTTGTGTTCCTTTCGAGGGCATTTTGGCTTGCTCTTTTCAAAATGAAAGTGGAAAATTTTATGAGTGTTGGTGTAAAGAAGAAGTTGGAGATGCATAGTGAAGTGTGTGAAGAAGCGTGGTATTTTTGGACGGGTACTGATTGAGGTGGTCCAATGTCAAGCCAAGTGAATTATAGTTGTGGATCTTCATCAACATGAGGTGCTTATTCCAAGGCAAAAGTGTCTTTCAAAGTGTTCGCAAGGACGCTCACAAGATTGGAAGAGGAGGAATGATAACCCCCAAATTTGTGCAAATTTAGGCACATAAGTATGATCTTTATCGACAAATCTTATGTAGTTTGATCATTTAACGTTGTAACTTCATTGCAAAATCTCAAGATAAGCATTGTAAAAGGCATGACTAACAATTATAAAGGCATGGCCTTGAAATGTGTGTGTGCCACTTTGCCAATTTGAAAGGTTGAGAGATTGTTTTATTTTCAATAATCAAACCTTCTTGTAAGACAAATATTCTAAAGAAATATAAAAAGGAAGTGGGAATGAGGAGTCGTGTGATGTGGGGGAAAAGTGGTTTGAGAGAGGTGGTCGCAACCTCATTTTCTCTCTTCTTTATCTTCCTCTTGTATGTATCTTCTTCTCTCTCTTACATTGGCACAACTCTTGCTCTCTTGCCTCTCTTGTACTTTTCTTGTTCCTTCTAACCATGGAAGAGGAAGAGAGTGAGGATGAAGATAATGAAGACTTATTTTGTGTGCCTCATTCTTGTTGAGAGGATGTTGACTGGGTAGCTTTCAAGAAGACACTTAGGGAAGAATGTTACATTGAAGACACCATTTTGATTACCTATAAGACTTTCCAGGAGTGGGCTCTACAACCCAAATAAGGGACTTGTGGCTACTGAGTTATTAAGAACATTTGAAAGTCAGTTTGAGTAGTTAGATCTTGCAGAATAGTAAGCTCTTGCAAGTCAAAAAATTGAATTGTTTCTACAAGCAATAAATCATGAGCCTCAAGAGAAGCTTGATGATTTGCTAGAGAATCAAAAAACTATAGAGATAGGTCTTAAAACAGAGTGGAGATATGTTAAGGAAGTTGTTACTGCACTGGTGAAAAAGCAAAGAAGAAGAGAAAGATTGCATGTATCTAGCTTGCCCACTGTTATGGGCAAAATAATTGATGAATCCACTAAGTCATCCACTTCTGTGGCTAATCCTATGGCTATACCTACTATTCTCAATGTTAGGGAGAAAGATGTATTAGATGAATTGGTCAAAGGCATGCAGGATTTTCAATTGAAGGTCAGGAAAAAAATGTATGTACTGTGATAGTTTACAGCATGAAAGGAAGGATTATGCTACTTATCAAGAGGCCTTGGCACGATAGCTCATATTTTGGAAAGATCACAAGATCCATGCACAAGAAATGGATTGCCTCTTGTGCTTTGAATTTTGGAAAGGGAGGTATGCAAAAGTTGTTGGAAGACTTGGCTCTTCGAAATGCTTATGTAACTGTACATGCTTCTACTTTTGGTCTACAGTTGGATAGAATGCCTGGCCAAGTGATGGTTGGTCCAAAGGTTGCAATATGGACACATGCTTTGCATGCAACTGACAAGAGAAAAGCTACTGATAGTGAAATGTCTCATGCAGGGCAAAACATTCGTGACATAACTAGATGGGAATCACCGATAAATGCATATTCACTGGATGAATATTTAGCAAAAGGGCAAAACATAGATGTACCTGGGGAAGAGAAACAAAATAGAGACGAAGATAATGTAGGCATATCTATGGGAGTGACAAGAAGAAGTGTGGAACTACCTAAAGCTACAAATTAGCCACCTCTCGAGCATGTTATGGAAGAGGTTGGGGCAGGAGCAAAAACAAGTTAGCAAACAAGAGGGCAAAAAGAAGGGCAAGAAACTAGGATATAAGTTACAATCTGATATTGAGATAGCCACGGATGCCTTACAAGATCCTATAGTGGAAGAGTCTGCCATTGCATATGTAGATTTTCTTAATGCATGTGAAGAGGTTTATGAAGATCATGTTTCACTTGATTCCGGGACTAAAACGGAGATTGGTGACTTATTGGTGCACATGATTTGCACGATAAAGTTATCATTTCTGAGGCAATTCATGAGCTCGAGAATATGCCTTTAGAGGATGTTAGATGTGATACTCCACAAATGGAGAATGTTTTGGATGCTTGGTCAAAGGCCTTGATAGGAAATTCAAAGATGCTTCAAGTTATGGATTGCTTCACTATTTTGGGTAATGGTCAGCATGTGTTGGATGCAAGTGAGGCTCAGTTTATATTTGATATGGTATACAATTGTCAATATAAGCATATTTCCATGCATTGGACTCTGAAAGAGCAAGCATGTTGCTATCTATTTATTGGTGGATGCATTGATAGCATGTATAAGAAGATTCAGTAGCCTCTAGTATATGATGCACACCCAAGGCCTAATGACTCGAGTGGATGCTTGGTATGGTGTTAGAGCTGTGCAAATGCTAGTCATTTTGATCTATGATCCCAGGGGATGCCTTCTTATATGCATGATAAGCGATAAGTTGACGCTATGGGTGTTTGACTCAGGTGGTGCATTGGTGGCACATACCGAAGGATGTGCAGGTTTAGAGAGGGTGACACGTAAAAAGCAAGTTACTTTTTCAACCAGTTTTGGAGGTTTCATGCAAAAAAAAGGATTGGCAAAATCACATGTGGTGGTGATCACAGTTTACAAGCAACAAACAACACTCTGAACTGGGAGAAGAAGAAGGAGTGATCTGGGAGATTTTTGAGCAAGTGTCCTAGGGTTTTACCCCCCTTTCAAAGCCAAGGGAACCATCAAATTTGCGGTCTAAGCAGCAAAGAAGAAGCTATTGTTTTGATGCACATTTTGGTCTATAAGGGAGCTCTAGGAGATCTAATGCTTGGAGATTTCTTCTGAGTAGTACCTGATAAGGAATCAAAGCACTATGTATCCTCGACTACTCACATTGCTACATGCACGGAGTTTATAGCTACTACTTTCAAATCTAAAGTTGAACCCAACCTATCACAACTTCTAACTATGACAAATCTGACCAACCTATCATGTTAGTCAAGGGACAAGTTCCTAGTTCTTCAACCAAAAAAGGGATATAAGCTCTAAAACAATGAGTACAACCAACTCAGCAACTCACAACACATGCTCTTCTCGATGAGAACCTCCCTCAACTTAAAATCTACATTGATCAAGAGATATATCATGGAAATGGCAAAAGAAAATGTGTAAAATGAGAATCGCCTCGTAATTGAGTGACATAAGAACTTGTTAATACAATGAGATTACTTCCTTACATGGCTATTCATGCCAACCTTAGATGTTTGGCAATAGAATATGAGAATTTCCAAAAATGGCAATTGACAAGGGAAGACCACAAACACATTTTTTAGCATTACCTAGATGCAATTGATGTATTCATGAAGAATATGTCCAAATTTGAATCTAAGGAGCTTTGCTTAATTAGCTCTTTCCACACAATGTATTGCAAGAAAAGCATGGAGGAGGTACAAGCATTTGAACTAAAATGGAAGGATTAAGCAAGCTTAACAAAAAATAGTACACCATACAAGCTTTATTCAAAAGAACTTGGAGGTCATCACTAATGACTATCACTGAGCAAAGATGATGCAATTGTACAAAATATTGAGCAACCTAAACCAACCCAACATCACCCTCTACTTGACCAAATACTCATAGAGGAAGAGTTGCATGTCACTTTTGTGTGTGTGTGTGTGTGTGTGTGTGTGTGTGTGTGTGTGTGTGTCTCTCTCTAAGTAGGGAAAAAAAATTCCACACACCACAAGAGCACTACCCTTGCAATGCTTGAAAGTATTGCAATATTTATTGTGTGAGGGAGAAAATGAGCTACAAATCATAGTACATGTGGTAAAAAAATTTAATAAGAGTCAAAGATTTTCAACTTTTTGAACTAGAACCTATTGCATTTTTCTCTCAAATTTCATCAAATAAATGTAGCAAAATACACGTGACAAGCAATCGAGCTTAAAGAAGGTATTAAAAAATCAACAAAACAAACACAATCCTTGAACAACTCAAGGTGGGTCCAAATGCATTAAAGATGCAAGGACACCCAAGCACCTCATCCACCCTCAAGACATGAAGAAATCATCCACTTCAAGGCTAGTTTCATCAAACAATGTGTACCTTAACAATCTTTACAAGCAATTGACCTTCTTAAAAGGATGTGCAAATAGCTCTTCTAGAAATTCTAATCCTTATCAATAATTTTTGTCCTTTATGAACAATACATGCATCAACACCAATGCTCATACTTTAGATTAACTTGGTTCAACATTCATCCTCTGTGTTTTGATACATAGATAATAGCAAGAATTGAGATTACAATCGTAATCAGCCTTCCAACCTCTATTTTATTCCCCATTCATCCTTTTTCCAAAAGCCTCATTGTATGGTATTTGTATATTTATTTTTTTAAGAAAATAAAAATAAATATGCACTCACAAGCATTGCACCACACCTAGGAGTCCTCCAATTAGGTATGTTTGATGGCTTTAGTTAGCTAGCTCTAGCTCTAATCTCCTAGTCTTTTTTTCTATTTTCCCCACATTCACTTAGTGCCTATGAAGGGCATCCTATACCTAGGGAGCTTGACTCACCTATGGTTAGACCTATCTCCTTAAGTCACTAGCACTTCTTCACTCTACTTCTTGTTTTCCCTAGTGCCATCAAACCAACCACAACAACAAGGTAGAAAAGATACTTTGGAATGTGGTGGCTAAGCACTTTGAGATCACCTACAGTTAATCCATTGAAGACCATATTCTTCATAGATTACTTGGCTTAAGCTCACAACCTTTGTCCGATCTACTATCGTCATCTCCATATAGCCTTCTCCAAGCATGCTTTTCCTCAGTAATGACAATTCTTCCCATCTTTATCCTGAAAGATTTCTTACTTCATTAATTGCATTAGCAAAAAGAACTAATTGAGTTGTCTTCTAACTAAACATGTGCATGCACATGCATTCACATAGTATTTGCACCATATCCTATATATAATTTTCATCCTCAAGTATAGGACAACAATCCATGCTCTATTAGAGTTTGATCGATCTCCTAGACCAACAGTGTGTGTCTTGTGTACCAAAATAGAATACTAGCATTCCCTTTATGAAGAAAATGCATGTAAGATTCCCATTGCATATACACAAGTTAAGAAGAATCTTGAATCATGACTTATTCTTCAATAAAAACTATCTAACCTTCCACAACCAACAATTCAATACCCATTCAAGTTTTATCAAACAAAAAGAAACTATTAGTTAAGTGTACACTAACACTATCATGATCTTCAATAGTCTTGTCATCACAAACAACTTCAATCACCAACTATCGTATACAAGATAAGCATCCTCCAATGTCTTTATCTTTGAATGTTATCACTCTTGCAGGGACAAAATAATGCGGACCCAAGCATTCCATATCTATGGGGCAAGTTACATCATGCTATGTACAACTGTGAGTGCCAAGGGACTAGTACTCATCTAGGAGGGCAGTAATGTTAACCGTAAAGAAAGAAGAATGAAGTAAAGCAAAAGTGAAGCTTAAGTGCCAAAATTATTTTGAAAATGATTATTTTTAGTATTTTCATTATATTAATTTATGCATTGTTATCCATAATGTGCAATTGTAATGTATCTCAATTAATTCTTACAATTGTTATTATTTTTGTAACATTATTTGAGAGGCGAGCTCGGTCCCATGAAAATATAATGGTAAATCTAATTAGTTAGGAAGACCTACAATACGGATGCTAGGTTGTGGGTGGTATGAAACTTCTATTCACTTTGGTTAGAAGAGGTCCAATTAACCTAAGGTATTTGCATAAATTATGGTCAAGACTTGTTGTGTGTCTTATTGAAAGTGAGTAAGAGTCAGAGTGGGAAGGACTTGGAGAGTAAAGCTGGTCTCTCTTCTTCCCCTTCTTCCATTTCTTGGAGGATGAGAGGTAGAGTGTGAGGTCGAGAATACTTCTTCTCTACTTTCCATTTAAATGGAGTGCTTGCGAACCACATCAAATGTCATTATGAGTCTTTTTACTTATTATATACACATAAGATGAGTTTCTTTATTTACGTACAAGGTTTCTAAGTTTCACTTTTGGGAAAGTGAGCACTATATTGTAGCTTAGCAAGAGGGTGCAAGTCAATGCTAGCACACAAAGATAAGCAGCAATATCGATTAAAAGGGTGGGTCCCTCAAGGCAACTAGCTATATGCAACTCTTCCTCCAATAGGATCGTATCCAAAAGGGGATGATGATCCAATTCTAGAGCGTAGGCTAGGTAGAGAATGATGAATTGAATAGAGACACAATCACAGTGATTTGGATTGTACTAAAGTGTCCAAATGACACATCATTGCTTTGCATTGGTCTTGATGACTGAACTATCATTCTAGTTTTGTTTGATCTCTGTCATTTCAACTTGATCCTGAATCTTTGTAAGACAAGTGTTTAGGAATCAGCCTCAATGCTCTAGCATTCTTTTCAAACAATGTTTTTAGCAAGTCCTACTGGATCAACATGCTTTTGCAAAAGATATTCTCATGGTCCTCCCATGTGGTTTTTCAATGAGAGACAATCTCAAGCATTTGTTCATTCCTAGATCAATCATTTCATAAGCCCTAGTGAGTGTTTTGAATATTGTATTGAGCTCTAGCCAAACTTTGTTGGCTCTTGTTTTGGTGTGCATTCATGATTGGAATTTGGGCTTTACCAATTGTTGCATTAGCAACAGTTTTACAAGTTTTGGGAATGGATTTGTTGATTTGTTAGGCGGATTGGGCAGCATCATGCTAGATAATAGACTTTGGGAAGAGTTTGGGGTTTCTTTGATCAATACACCTATGTAATCTTCTTGGCTTGAAGAGCACCCTGCCACGGCACAAAGAGAAGCTTGAATCGGCCAAGAGAGGCTACAAATAACTTGTTGGCCACAAAAACCTGCAAGAAAAACCTCTTCTTCTCACCAAGAACCATTGCTCTAAAACGCACAAGAAATGGATAGATGAAAACCATCCTCACCCTCTTCCTCTTCCTCTTCCTCTTCCTCACTCTCCATTAGATTTGGCCGATGAAACACAAGAGAGAAAAGCAAGAACAAGAAAGATGAGAGTTGTGCCAAAATGAGGGAGAGAGGGAAATGAAGCGTGGCATGAGAAGATAAAGGAAGAGAGAAGGTGTAACCACCTCAACCTCCCACCTCCTCAAATCACGTGACAAGCCTCTTCCTTTTCCTTTCTTGATATTATAAATTTGAGTTTGCATACATTTTGGCTAAGGTCTAAAGACCCTTTATTTTTGAGAATGGGACAAAGGTATTTGACCATCCCTTTTCCTTTTCATATTTTAAGACGTGAGCCTAAGGACCCACATTGTTACATCACTTCATATTTGAATATATATTTTTTACAAGAGGTACATTTGCAATGAGTCATTTTACAAAAATTTGTTTCCATGTGAGCACATTTTGGTGCCTATATTTGCATTGATTTCTTGTTCATCATGGCTTAAGATTGCTTGGTTGTGACCTTAGGCTTTTTGGGCATGACTACATGCACTACTAGTAACTTTTGTCATGGTCTACAAGCTATTGATTACGACAGTTTAGTGGAATGGTTAACATGTTTCAAAACCCAAATCTACAAATTACCTTTTTAGTATCCTTGTTCCTTAAGCAAGGCTTTAGATACCCATCCTAAGAATACATACTTCATTTTGTTGAGCTCCTTGCAAGCTCAGCCACTTGCTTGGGTGCCATCGGAGGTTAACTTGCATTTTAGGTTGCAAAATGGATATTTTGCTACTCACTGGGTTACAACTTCTTTTCTTGAGCCTCTGATAATTGCTACGATAGAGGTTCCTCATCATTTTTAGGTGCAAGTGTTGGGGATAGCTTTAAATTTTATGGTCACTCCTTAGTCAATTCACCTATGTTGAAGGTGGAGATCACTTTGATGCCACATCAAGTAAATGTGTTTTTCAACATGATCAACATTGCATTTCACTTGAAATTTTAATGACTAGTCTAGTAGGATCTCACACCCTACATCTTTTTCATTTACAAGAATGCAGAAAATGATGGGAATGCTTTTGATATGTATTGCCATCATGAGCTTGCATTTGCATGGTAAGGAGTAGGCCTTACCTCTGTAGTAGGGATAAAGTTTTGTTTTCATTAGTGATGGCTGGCTTAAATGGTTTCAAAATCGGTAGGGAAAAGTGTTAAATTCAAAGTGTTCATTGGTAAGGGCATCAATTGACTTCTTTAGCATCCATTAAGCTAATCCTTATGTAGGGAAGTGGAATGAGTGCATCTATTGGTCGACTGTGTTCTAATGACCTGGGGGTAGTATTTCTTAATTTAACTTTCATTAAAATGCACAATTCCTTCCCTCTTCGAGGTTTTTAATTCCATGTTTCTAGTCCAATTGATTGTGCAAAAGGGTCCTAACCCCTAAACTTTATCTTGTTTTCATGAACCTTAAGTGAGTATAAGAGCATGATTTCCTCCTCGTCAAAGATCTTCTACTACACAAGCAGGCCTTTCATCAAGCCTTCTCAACAATCAATGCCTCTGTGGCTAGGATTCTAGTCTATTTAAGGTGCTCAATCTATGTGAGATGCTCAATCCAAGCTTTGTTTCCTTCCCAACACTCTTATATGGTTATGCACCAATGAGGGATCGAGAACTCAATTGCATTATGACATCAATACCACAAGACAATCGAAAAGGAGTTGGACTCTTGGGCATTTTTTCGGTTGTCTCATATGCCCAAAGTGCAATGATGAGTTTACTATCCCACCTTACTTGTGATTTGAAAATAATAATTGTTAAAATGTTGATTAAAGTTTTAATTATTAATTGAACTTGTTTGTTGGCTGGCAGGTAATATGGAGTAGAATTCCTATGGATGACCAAGATGGTTGACAACAAGTGTTCTACAACATTGTTTAAAATTTGGGTCCCTTAATCATTCACAGTCTTGATAGGACATCCCAATCTAGAGATGCCTTGCACCCGCATGAACTTGATTGTTGTCTTGACATTGTTTTTGCATGTTGCTCTATTTAGGTTGACCAATGCATGTCCAATGGTCATGCGTCAAGATATTATAGTCGGCACCTTCGTCGATCAAGGCATCAAACGAATACGTCCATTCTGCAATGACCGTGATTCGTAGGTAGGCGGGTGCCACTGCTTCTTCATCTTGATATGTCAGTTTGGTAATAGTGGCCACGCAGACATTGACAGGGGCTTCAAGCATAGGTGGCCCGTGCAATTGATGGGAATGAGGATAGTACTTTTTCATGTGACTGCCATTGAAGAAGCCTATTCCTTCACCTTCGAGCATCTCCAATTCAACATTGCATGTTCTATTAATTGTATGTACTCGGAAAGGTCCTAGTCCTTAAAATTTCATTTTCTATTTGTGACCCTTCACAAAGTATAGTAGAATGAGGTCCCCCTGATCAAAGTTGCAGTGTTTGACATGCTTGTCAAACCACATCTTTCTTTGTGCCTTCTCACAAATCAAAGCATGGGTGGCTAAGAGTCGAGTCTCCGTGAGACGCTCTAACTCCACTAAGCGGTTGGTCCAAGCCTCTCTTCCCTCCCAACGCTCCTGGGCTGCTATCCTTAAGCTAGGGATAAAGAACTCTAAGGGTAGAATGGCCTCCATTCCATAAGTCAGTCTAAAGGGCATTTGTCCTACAGCCATCTTATAAGCTATACAATAGGCCCACAAGGCTGCCATTAATTTGTTATCCTAGTCACATCGTGATGTGGATACCACCTTCATAAGCACGTTGACTAGGATTTTATTCGTGGATTCTGCTTGGCCCTTTGCTTGAGGGTAGTAGGGCGAGGACCTTCTATGAATGATTAGGAATGTCGAGAGCAGGTGGGATATCACTTCATTAATGAAGTGCGTGCCCTGATCACTTACTAGTTCAATTGGACAACCAAAATGTGAAAGGACCTGCTCCCACAAAAACTTCGCAATGGTTCTAGCGTCGTTCTTCCTAGTGGCTCTTGCCTCTGCCCACTTCGTCAGGTAATCAATTGCCACAATGATGTAGCATGTCTAGAAGTACTATGCCGCAAGACTGATAGGTCCAATGAAGTCAATGCCCCATTTTTTGAAGGACTGTCATGCTACTATGGGGGTCAAATCCATCTTATCCTTACGCATAGGCACCTTAGTCCTCTGGCACTAATCGCAGTGTTTTACAAATTTAGCAGCATCACGGAATAGGGTGGGCCACCATAGTTGGGATTGTAGCACCGTACAGGTTGTTGTATCCCCACTAAAGTGTCCTCCAGCTATCCCGCCATGTGCTTCCCTCAATACATCGTACATCTCATGCTCACACACACATCTACACAGCAAACCATCTTGTCCTAGCCTATAGAGTTGGCCAGTGATCAGTTGGTATGGCTGGATCTTTAAGATAAGTCTCCTTAGCCTGGATTTCTCAATAGGTCTATCAGGTAGACCGTTCTCTAGCACTTGAACTACATCATCGGCCCAATATGGTATCAGATTGGCTCTAAACAAGTCTCTTTCGCTGGACATGCCAAAGAGATGAGCGTCTGATAGGTCAAGTATGCCTTGTCCAGCAGCTTCTCCTATGGGTATGCGGGACATGTGATCAGCCATGTAGTGCTTCTTTCCCTTATGTACAACCACAAGGAAATCGAATTCCAACAAGAGAAGTAACCATCTAGCTATGCAACCTATAGTGCACGGCTTGTTCACGAGATAAAGCAAGGCTTGATGGTCAACGAAAAAGACAAAGGGGGTGGCCAACAGATAATGCCTAAATTTCTTTACAGCAAACACCATGGCTAACCCTTCCTTTTTTGTAGTGGAATAGTTCATCTCCATTGCAGTGAGTTGCCTACTAGCAAAACTCACGGGGTTATCTAGGTTATCCTCATCAGGCTGGCATAGAACAGCTCCAATAGCAAACTTAGAGACATCTATGTGTACATGAAACGTTATG
The DNA here is from genome assembly GCF_053477565.2 of Lygodium microphyllum. Classification (NCBI taxonomy): domain Eukaryota; kingdom Viridiplantae; phylum Streptophyta; class Polypodiopsida; order Schizaeales; family Lygodiaceae; genus Lygodium; species Lygodium microphyllum. The sequence goes on from NC_141147.1 coordinate 26,101,947, forward strand.
CTCCAATCTGGGGATCGTAAGATTGGTGTAGTGGCGAGAGCCTTCTTCAACTCTTCATATGCAAGCTGGCATTCCTCAGTCCACTTGAATACGATTAGCAGCTTGTACAATGGTCTAGCAATCAATGCATAATTCAGTACAAAGCATCGATAGTATCCCTTATGGCCTAAGAAACATTGAACGCCCTTGTAGTTAATGGGTGGTGGTAGGTCGACAATGACCCTGACTTTTGAAAAGTCAGTGGCAATGTCGTTCCTTGATACTATGTGCCCTAGGATACATCTGTGCTTCACCCAGAACTGGCACTTTAAGGGGTTCAATGAGAGGTTGTATAACCGACACCGTTCAAAGACAACTCTCAACTTTTCTAAGTTTTCAATCCAACTAGAGTGTATGCATAAGTCGTCTATGAACACCTCTAGCTCGGGTCTAAGCATATCCTTGAAGATGGTGCACATTAATCGTTGAAAGGTCGCACGCGCATTCATTAGCCCAAAGGGCATAACGATGTAGGCGAATATATCCCACTCCGTGGCGAAGGCAGTCTTGTGCCTGTCGTGAGGGTGCACTTGCACTTGATTATAGCCAGAGAAGCCATCCAGGAAGCTGTAGGCTTTTTTGCCTGCTACCCTCTCCAGCATGTACTCAGTATACGGTAAGGGGTAGTTGTCCCTCTTCGTAGCGGCATTAACTTTCTTGTAATTCATGCACACTCAAATTTTACCATTATTTTTCATAACGATCACTATAGGTGATACCCAATCCATGTGCTCAATCTCATATATAAATCTTGCCTTCATGAGCTTATCGATTTCCTAATTCATTGCATAGGCGTGTTTGGGATTCATAGGGTAAGGTCGTTGCTTTGTTGGCACCACATCTAGAACCATTGGGATATTATGGGTCACAACCCTAGGATCGACTCCTTTAAGTTCCTCCAAGGACTAAGCAAACACGTCGACATACTCTCGTAGGAGAGCAACAAGTTTAGCCTCCTCATCCCTGGTCAAGTCATCAGCAATGAACACAGGTCGAGGCTTCTTGCCTTCCCCTTCCAAGTTGACTTCCTTGACCTTGGCGGGTCCCTCAATTAGCTCACTGGTTTGCCCTTGTCTCTTTGCTCTTAGCAGAATCACCACTCTATCACCCTTCTTAAACTTTGTGAAGCGTTTGGGGAGATCCTGTGGCTTCTTCTGCGTCTGAGTCCTTAGTTCGCTTCCTGGCCTTCTCCTTTAGCCGTCTGTGCCTTAGGTGGACTGGCAAGTCCCCTTTGGTGTGTCTGATCTTAGAGGGTTGGGATATTTCAGGATCACTCTTCGTACTGACTTCTGACTCGTAGTTAAACTCACATCCCTCGCTTGAGGAAGGAGTTTCACTAGGGGGTTGTAATTCAGTAGGTGTATCCGTCTTAAGCACTGGAACTACCAATGGTTGCGCCACTCCTGCCTGCTCGTAATCCATGGCTCCTATGTGCTCCAACCAGGATCTATGGCACTCCATCCGCATGACTCCTCTTTCATTCCAGCCTGCCCTTTTCCTTCTAAGCCTAGAGTCTGCCTTGATCTGTTCGATCGTTCTCCCTTCAGTGTCATATTCTATCGTGTCTAACTCTTCTTCACTCTCATCTCCAATAGAGCGGAAGTCCTTGTACTCCTCATCATCAGAGTCTTGCCCCTCTGACTGCTCGTCATCCCCCAGGCTTTCCTCTCTAATCTCCTTTTTGTCAGTGACTAAAGCCCAATTGTATAATAGGTTCAAATCGTGAATTTTGGTCCATTTCCACTCAGGCTTAGCCAAAAGATCACTTAGGGGTTCTAGATTGGCAACCATGTTGTCCTTCAGTTTATCGGTCAGGTACTCTATGATTTCTTGAAGCTCGAGCTTGTTGGTGGGGATATGGAATGAGACCGGTTTCCCTGGGTTACGTGAGCTTCCTGCCATCATGCAGAGTGGCACGATGGGCTCCCTTGCTGACATGCTTGGGGATTTAGCAGCTTGCCTATATAGCTCTTCCTCATCTGAGAACGGTAGGTCAACAATTGCCAAGACGTGCATCCAATCCCGCTCGTCCTCAGGGCAAGGGATGTACTTGGTCAATGACCCATAGGGTTTGCTTGCATGTGCATCACCTTTTAGCATGGTTGAGATAGAATCAAGGTCTGCTAGGGTAGTCTTCCAGGTATCCATCTCAACCCTTGCCGCTTCTGTTCTATTCCCCAAGAAGATGAGATTGTTACCCCAATCTTCAATAACTCGAGCGTTCCTCATCCAGGGTCGATCTAGCAGTATGTCGTAGTCCACTCCCTTCATGAATACGAAGTTCACAGAAAACTGCACCCCTGCGACCTTCATGGGCTAGTTCTTTAGGACCCCGCATGGTTTGACCTTCATTCCGTTGGCCAATGTGACATTGAACCTAGCCGTTTCCATGGGTGGGTTTCTCCAGGCCTGTAGAACTGCGTGGCTCAAGACACTGACACCGGCGCCTGTGTCTACGATTCCTTTTCGTGTTACATCCCCCAAGGCTAAGATAGGTAAGACTGCATGCATCTCAGTTCCTTCCTAGAAAGCATTGACGTGCAGTGACCTTGGAACTGAGTGTAGCATTAGGCTTGGAATCTGCGTGACTGCGTCCTGCTCTTGCAAGTCAGCGGCAGTGTGCTCCTCTTTTCCCTCCACCCAGTGCTTTAATTCTTGCCATAAGAAAGGGTGCTGGCGAAGCAAATCTCCTAGGCTCAAGGTTACTGCGTGGTTACTAAAGTGGTGAGGAGGTTGTTGGGTGGTTACCTTCCTCCTCGGTCAGCACTCTTTGGCCATATGTCTTGGTTAGCTTGCAGACATGCTTCTTTCTGGTCTTGCCTTTGTAGCATCTCATGTGGTGTGGGTGCATTCCCCGATTGAGGTCGCGACGGTGAAACAGGTGTACTCACACTAGAGAGGTCTTCAATTTGGTCTTCTAGTATGGGCTCTACGTCCTTAAGGTGTTCCTGGGCGTCCTTGACCCACTCCTTGACTTTGGTTATAGCCTCGAGTTGTCGTTTGGGGTGGGGGTATTCCCCTACCTTGGCACTCCCTAGTTCTGCTGTCTTAGGAGCTAAGGTCTCTACCTCTGCATGAGTGACCCTCTTTCCTATCACAAGTGTTGTAGCTCTCTCAATCTTAAGGGTAATCTTTGTGTCTGTTCTCTTTCTCCTTCTCCTCCAACTTTTCTTTCCTAATGAGGCTGCATCCAGGTTACTTGGTCCAGGCAATGAGATGCATGCCTGTTTTGTCTGTGCTCGCGTCATGACATGTAGTGGGATGGGCATATTCTCACTGTCAAAGGTCTCCACACCGAACAGCCCCAAGGGTACTGAGGGCACATTGGAAGAGCTAATTGATGGCTTCCGTCTAGGACAGTCAAGAAATAGGTGTGTGATTCCACACTCAGTGCATCGAAGGTCAGCTTTGTCCTTGTTCGCATGTTCATGTTCCCTTTCTGGGCAGCGTGATGAAATATGCCTGGATGACCGCAAGTCCAGCATGAGATTGGATCTTGGCTTGGTCCTCCAAAGCCTCTGCCTCTTCCTCTACCTAGTGCCATCACCGGTACTGGTTGGTAGTCCATCAGGACCAGATTGCCTTCCTCATCATAGGATATGTATGGGTTCGCATAGGTCTCCTCTTCATTAGGTTCTTCCACATAGTGAACAGGAGCGTCACTCGGTGGATGGATTACATAGGGCCCTAGTGGTCTGGGTATGCCTGTTGGGTTCTAGGAATGGCCGGTCTTGAGTCATTTGGTGCTGGAAGCGCCAACTGGGCTCCCCTGCCAAAGAGGTTAGGTGGCACATTGCCTAAGTATGGAGGGTTGTATTGCTGCGCATATGGAAATCTCCTTGGCAGTCTGCAATGTAATGCATCATGATGGAACCTACTGTAGTTCGAGCACAGCCTAGATCTAGGATCTTGGCACTCGGCTAGGAGGTGGTTACCGCCACAGTGTATACACTGCACATGCGACCGCACAAGTTTCCTCATTTGGTCTTGCAATCATGCAAGCTCCATTCTCATCTCAGCCAGCTCTTGGCCTTGGTCAACACTTTTTTCCTTATCCTGTATGCTAGAGTTCTCTCTCTCTCTCCTGAAACTATTGATCGCTTGGAGCTCTCTGACTTGTACTGTCCCGACTAGTGTTCCTCATGCTTCGCTCCCTAAGCTGATCGTCCACCCTTATCACCTCTTCAAAGACTCTAGCTAACATGTCTTGGTGTAGAGTGGAGTTACTAGACAAAGCCTTGTAGAGCTCCTCGCTTCGAATTCCATTTATAAATACGGTAGACATAGCCTTCTCGTTCGGTCGCTCATTTGCAGGGATCCTCTTGAAGAGACTATGCACATGAGTGGCATAGTCCCTTACGTCTTCCTTTTCCCTCTGGCTGACATTCATCAACCAAACGATGAGATTGTCAGAGTACCCTACCTCATAGAATCTCTTGATAAAGAGGTCCTTAAGACGGGCAAATTTCTTGCGCTCAGCTGCATCTAGACTAGTGTACCAAATTCTCCCCTTATCACCTAAGCACAGACCAAAAGCTTGAGAGCGTTGTGCAAGGTCTGTGAGACTGTTTGCTTCGCAAACTTGTTCAAATTACTCCACAAAGCTATATGGGTCATTGCTAGGTTCATACTTGTCTAGTTGCTTTGCTACAATAGGGATTCTAGATTGCCCCTTTGCCCCTTGCATGACCCCTAATCCTGAGAGTAATGTGATGGCTAAGGCTGTTGCACTCTGCTCAGCGAACGTATTGTCCATGAGCCGCTTAGCTACAAGTTCACTCAACGATAAGTCAGCCTCTGCTGCTCATTCTCTCTCTGCATTTGGCCCTGCTTTGGCTGCACCAGCCAAGGCTAGCACACGCCGGGCCTCGTACATGTCTACATCTTGTTGGAGTTTTCTAGCCTTCTGCTCGTGGTTATAGGCGATTATGCTCTCTAGCGCCTTTCTAAACGCCTTTCTTTCCTCCTCCAGGCTTTCTACCACTTCCCCTACTGGTCTGCCCTGAACTACCATCCTAGTCAACAAGTCGTACTCATTGACTAACTCTTGCACTAAGACTGGGAATTCTCACAAGTCCAATCGGTCCTCTCCTTGTCCGCCTCATGATCCTGACATTGCTCCCACTTCCAACTCACAAGGTCATCGATCAGTTTGAGTAGCTTCGGCAGCGTCCGATCCTCTACGTTGTCACCTTCTGGATCTTCGTGTTCTCTTAAGGTCCTACTGATGGGGCTTTCAGGCACCCAACTATGTTTTGGGATCTTCTCCTAATAGTTGGTTCCTTGAAGTTATTATATCTCCTAATGAGTTCCTTGTTATTGAAAGCAGTTGTCAATCTTATTCACAAGTTGTGCTTCGTGCTTTCTAGTGCTCAGTGCCAAAATAGGCTTTTTCTTTTCTTGTAGTGCACCTTTGGTGATAAAATCAAAAGTGAGGTGCGGATGCAGGAAATGCTCAATGCAAACTCCACTCTTCCCCTCACATTCATAGCCTGATATGGCTCTAAGCGCAGGTTCTGGCTGATCTAAGGTCTTACTAAAAGTTCATGCTGCATTCTCTATGCTGCTTCAAGGTTGGTTGGTTGGTTACCGAAGGTCAAGTCAAGTTCTAAATTCGGTCCGCTCAGTGTCTAGCTGTTTGGGGTGAATCCTCGGTTATCCTGTCTGGTCTCTGTTGATAAATATGTCATATCCTATGGTTGTATGTATCTAAAGTACAATTGTATATAAAGTGTCTTTAGGTTTGGGGTATCTATCTTTTAAGGATACCATTTTAGTGTGTGTGGACTGAGGAGAATAATAGAGGAGAAGATGACATTGAGCTCCTAACTTCCCATCTGATTAGTCGCACTGACTCCCTCCATTTTGGTTTTGTCATTTGGTATCAGAGCAGGGAGATTGTATAGTTTGTAGTAATAGCAATGCTCAGGCCTCCTACCCATGTTGGTAATAGCCATCACATTGACAGATCTGATGGAGAGTGTATGTGCTGAGATGGCGCTTGCGGCAGATGTGATGTTGGTGATGGGGCTTCCTCATTGCCTCCAGCATCTGCAGCAGGTGGAGAGGGCGACAGCTCCAAACCTTCTTGACTTGAAACTGAACTGCTCAAAGTCGATAAAGTGGCAATGGCGACAAGAAGGGCAAGACAGGAAGGAGACGAGAGGGAGCCATGGCTTGAGCTCAGACAGGGGGACTGTCACAGAGAGAGAGAGGGGGGTGTTGTTTTCTGCACACACAAGAACGGGTTACAGCAATCGTCAAAGAGATGAAGGTACAATTTCAATTTGTTTTCTGCTCCTCAATCACAATCTACATTAGGCTCTCAAAAAGTGCGCAGCAGGGCTCCTGTGCGATAATTGGAGATTAAGTTTATATTTGCGCAAGCTGAAAGTGACTAGCAACGCCTATTCCACCATTGATTCCAGAACCACCAACAACTGGATTATATGCACCATCAGCTCCTAGCCCAAATAACATTGCGAGTGCTCCATCAGCTTTCCAAGTTGACTCGTCATATGCTATTGATGCTGCATATGCATCATTCTAAGCCCCTGGTCCATCTGCAGCTGCTGCTGGTGGACAAGCTTGGTAGCCCCCTGTGTTTGATCCATAGCCAGCCACACCAAGATAGCAGCTTCAATCCGGTTTGCCATTTCCACTACATTATGCTCAGTTGTTGACAAGTCCAGTGAAACAGAGTTTTGGTATGCTGACCAGGGCATTGTTGTTGCGGAAGATGATGGCTATGGTGTACAAAGGCTTCCACAAAGACAGGAAGAAAAGTGGTGGTTGCCTACTCCAAAAGTCTCCATAAATGGTCTTTCAGAAACAGGAAGACGGTCCCTGCAACATCAAAGGAAATGTGTAAACCAAATACTGAAGGCTGCAATGTCAATAAATAGTCAAGTCTTGACTAAAATGGAAGTGCCCGCAATGTATTAGGATGCACTGCCCAATAGTGGAAAAACCAGTCTTGGGGAGACCATTTACAGGCATATTTCTTCACAGTATTTCTCTGCAGAAGCAGTCCTCTATTTCATTGAAGCTATCTAAGCAATCCAGAAGCATTGCATCCAACTTCCGTAATGCAGGAAGATTGACCTGGATATCAAAACGAGGTTTGCTGATCATTACCTCGACTCTACTACCATCTGAAAATTTTTGCCAAGAAGGCACAAGTTCTACAATTCTTCTGCAACTTCAGCTTACAAAAATTGCATAAAAATTGCAGGAAAAGTGGTCAACTTTAGACCCATGTTTTGATGCTTTTTTTGGGTCATACAGACATCGTGTGGGATCCGATTTAGATGGTTCTTGTTGGGAACTGAATGTATGACATGTTGGCATCATGGATGGATGTATATGACAGTTTTTGGACACATGTATGACAATCATATTGCTGAATACCATTTCTGGACAGATTGTGTTGTTGTTTTTCTTCTGAATTTGTAGCAGTCATAATGTCTAACACGGCACTGATCACTCAGATCATGGGGGACAAATTGACCAAAGACAACTATAGTGTGTGGTCTTACAGGATGGAGAATTTTTTGATGGGTAGAGGTCTATGGGACCTCATAACAGGTGATGATGAATGTCTAGAAGTTCCCGAACATCCAACTGAAGAGCAAAAGAAAGCATACAAGGATTGGATTGGGAAGAATAGGAAGGTTTTGCATTGGATCTCCATATGTATTTCAGAAACATTGATTCCTCATATCAAAAAGGCAAGTACTTGTAAGGAGGCATGGAAAATCATAGAAAAAATGTATGGAACATGTACAGAGGCTCGTAAGATACAACTTAAGCAGAGATTACATGGTGCATGGAGAGGCAATCGCAGTATCAGTGAATATGTGGTAGAAATCAAGCAAATTTCAGAAGACCTTGCATCCATTAATGCACCTGTTGATGGTGATGATTTAGTGTCAGTGACACTAAATGGCTTGGACCAGCTTTCAAATCTTTGGATACCTCTATTTCCGTTAGGGAAGGCTCTATGCCTCACTTTGAGGAGCTTATTGGATTGCTACTTACAGAAGAAATCAAGTTGGGATTGAATGCATCTAGCAGTGGCAAAAATGCAGGTGGAGATAGTGTTTTCTATCACTAGAGAGGTCGTGGCAGCTCATCTAGAGCTAGAGGCTCTTCACTTGGTCGTAGTAATTATGGTTTTGCTCATGAAAGAGGTAACTTTGGTCGTGGTGACTTCATGCGTAGAGGCAGGGGGAGATCTTTCCCTAGAGGTAGAGGACGGTCTAGTCCTTCTTCACAAAGAGATGGCACTTGTCATTATTGTGGGCAGTTTGGTCACTTTGAGAGGGATTGTTATCAGAAACAGAATGCTATGTATAGGGGTCGTGGAAGGACCCTATATGGCCACTATGCAGGCACTTATGGTGGTACAGGTTATGGACCTAGAGGTGGATTGCCTAGAGGTCACCTATTTGCTATGGAGCATGTGCTTGGGAGCATGACTCATCCTCTTCGTGAGAATGACTGGTTTTTGGATTCAAGAGCTACAAACCACATGACTCATCATGCTGAGTGGTTTGATAGCAAGGAGCAAATGCATAATGATGAATATGTTGCCACTGGTGATGATACTTTATACAAAATTACTCATATTGATAGTGTGCCACTTGTTACTAAAGATGGGATTGAGAACAAGCTTGGTGATTTACTTTATGTGCCCACAATAACTAAGAACCTAGCATCGTTTGGTCAAATGATAGATCAAGGATTGTAGGTGAGATTCAATAAGTTTGGATGTTTCATTGAAGAGTTCCATAATGGGAGAACTGGCAGGGTGATTGCTCATGGTAGAAAGAAAGGGAGATTGTTTACTTTGGATACAGGTACTCCAGTATTCAAAACTCTATGTATGTTGAGAGAGGACATGGGCAAGATAAGGATGTGGAATTATAGCATAGACGGATTGGTCTTGTTAATTTGCAAAGATTGAAGCAAATGCAATCAAAACGGATAGTCCGTGGTCTAAATGCATTTAGGATATGTGAATTTTGATCATGTATGTGAGGCTTGTCAATTTGGCAAGTAGTCCAAATTGCCATTTCCAAAGAGGGGGAGAATAAGCAGCTATCCTTTGGAAATAATACACTCAGATATTTGGGGCCCATGTCAGAATGTTTCCATGAGCGAAAAATGTAGATTCTATACCACCTTCATTGATGATTTTAGCAGGATGACTTGGGTGTACTTTATGCAGCATAAAAGTGAAGCATTTGAAAAGTTCTTGGAATTTAAATCTATGGCTGAAAAGCAGTTTGGATGCTACATAAAATGTTTGAGGTCAGATAATGGTGGAGAGTACATGTCATATGAGTTTTGTGACTTCTTGAGAGATCATGGTATCAAAAGGCAATTGACATGCAGGTATACACCTCAGCAAAATGGTGTGGCTGAAAGGAAGAATCGGATTATTGCAGAGGTTGCAAGGGCAATGATGAACCAAATGAACATGCCATTGTCATATTGGGCAGAAGCAGTGCATACTGCAGTTCACATTATGAATAGAACACCTACAGCCTTGATTCATAATATGTCACCATATGAGAGAATGTATGGCATGAAACCCACTGTTGCATACCATAGAGTCTTTGGACGTGTCTGTTATGTTCATGTTCCGGATGATTTGAGAAAGAAGATGGAACCTAAAGCTGTAAAATGCATTTTCCTTGGATATCCTGATGAGAAGAAGGGATACAAATGCTATGATCCAGTGAGTAAGGAAGTATGCATAAGCAGGGATGTCAAATTCAGTGAATATGAATCATGGTACAAGCCCAAAATTGCAGTGGATGTTGATTCCTATGAAAGCAATGATGATGATGGCTATGGAAGAAAAATTTCAGCAAACAACAAGGCTGAAAATTAGCATGTGGAAGATGCTTCAGGACCTCAAGAGAACGTGGAAAGCAGTGGCAGCTACAGTCCATGGAGTGGTAGATTGAGAAATGCGTAAAGGAGTGCAGAAGTTGCAAAAGGTAAGAGACCAATGACTGAAAGTTCAGAAGATGAATCTATAGATGACGAGTATGGCATTCCGCATGTTAAAACACCTGGCACTAAAAGTGCAGGAAAGTATGTGCCACCACATGCTAGATCAGATGAGACACATGGTAGTGCACCTCAATTGAGAAGGTCAAAAAGGGTAAGGTATCCAGTTGATAGATTGACTTATAATGGGTTCATGAAGATGCATTATGCATACATGGTTTCTTATGTACAACATGTGGAGCCTACTTGCTTTGAAGAAGCAGTAGAGAGCAAAGAGTGGAGACAAGCAATGGATGAAGAGATGGATGCACTAAGGAAAAACAAGACTTGGGATTTGGTGAAACTACCTTATGGCAAGAAGTCCATTAGATGTAAATGGGTTTATAAGGTCAAATGTAAGTCGGATGGTTCTCTTGAAAGGTATAAAGCAAGGCTAGTTGCAAAAGGATATGCACAAACTTATGGTTTGGACTATGAAGAAACATTCGGTCCAGTACCTAAAATGACGACTGTGAGATCGGTAATTGCTTTGGCTTCTATCTATGGTTGGAGGCTTTATCAAATGGATGTGAAAAATGCATTTTTGAATGGCAACTTGGAAGAGGAAGTGTACATGGATCAACCAGAGGGCTATGTGGATCCAAAATACCCACATTATGTATGCAAGTTGAAGAAGGCTTTATATGGACTTAAGCAAGCACCAAGAGCATGGTGTGATAGAATCAGCAAATTCTTATGCAATATGGGATTTCAGCAGAGCAAAGCTGACTATTCACTTTATGTGAGGCATAGAGAAGATGGTATGGTTGTTGTGGTCATCTATGTTGATGATCTCATTATTACAGGTACACTTGAGAAGGAGATTACTGAAGTCAAGCATGGGTTACATAAAGATTTTGATATAAAGGACCTTGGTTTGTTGAGATACTTCTTGGGTATTGAGGTAATTGACACACCTCATGGTATATGGCTGATACAAAGACAATATGCATTGGAGATGTTGGAAAGATATGGCATGACAGGATGCAAACCGGTTGATACACCATTGAATCAAAATGCTAAGTTGATGGATGATGGATCTTATGTTGAGGATGTTACTATGTTCAGAAAGATGGTTGGTAGTCTTATCTACTTGACTATTACAAGACCAGACTTGAGTTACGTTGTTGGATTGATAAGTCAGTTTATACAGAAACCATGTAAATCACATTTGGATGTAGTGAGAAGAGTTCTTAGAGATGTGAAGAAGACAGCTGGATTTGGGCTGTTTTATGAAAAAGGAATCAAGCCTACATTATTTGGATACTCAGATGCAGACTGGGCAGGTAGCTCTATGGATAGAAGATCTACTAGTGGCTATGCATTCTCATTTGGATCAGCCATGGTAAGTTGGAGCAGTAAGAAGCAACCTACAGTTGCTCTATCAAGCACTAAAGCAGAGTATAGAGGCATTGCATTGATAGCATGTGAGCAGACATGGCTGAGATTGACCCTATATGACATGGGGATAGAGATTGATGGTGGAGTCATTATGTATTGTGACAATGTTAGCAGCATTATGTTGGCAAAGAACCGAGTCTACCATGCAAGGACAAAACACATAGAAGTGCACTATCACTTCATTAGAGAAAAAGCCATTGATGGAGAGATTGACTTGGTCCAAGTGAAAACAAATGACCAAGTTGCTGATATCTTTACCAAAGCATTAGGTAAAGATAAGTTTGAGTACTTTAGGAGTGCACTTGGAGTCTTATGTGTGCAAGCTCATTCTAAGCTTGAGGGGGAGTGTTGATAAATATGTCATATCTTATGGTTGTATGTATCTAAAGTACAACCGTATGTAAAGTGTCTTTAGGTGTTAACCCTCAAACGAACGAAGGTGGAAAATCCGGAAAAGCTAAAGCAAAAGACAAAGACAAAGGCCAAGGCAAAGAGAAACGGAAGACAAAGACGCACAAGGAGAAGAGTCCTAAATAAGGGAGAAAGGCGCACAAGGAAAAGCACAAGTCAAAACTTTTGTAAAAGAGCGTAATCGCATCATGGTTTAATTCAAGGAGCGCCGAGCTCTCACCCGTGCAATTTGTAAATGTAGACGGGCGGCGGAAAGGAAGCTAGGAAGATAGAAGGACAATGGGAAAAAGGGCCTAGGCTATGGCCGGCCATGTAAAAAATGGGAAAAGGGGATGACCGCCTAAAAGGGATTTAGGGTTTTGTATATAAAGTTGAAAAGTGAATGAGAAGCTCATTCTTGTGTGTGGCCAAAAGTAGCTCTCTTTTTCTTATTCTTCTTCTTCTTGTTCTTGCTTTCTTGAGCTTGTGCTTGAGAGAGAGTGTGTGAGAGTGTGAGGGAGTGAGTGTGTGAGGGTGAGGGACCGAGGAGGAGAAGCTCTCCATCTTCTCCTCTCTTCTTCTCTTCTCTTCTCTTCTCTTCTCTTGCTCACGGCAATGGAGCTTGGAGCGTGGAGCTTGAGGATGGAGCTTGCTTGAAGCTTGCACTTGGATCGTGGAGCTACCGGAGTGTGCGGGAGAGGAGATAACTCGAACGGCATGGAGGTAAGCTCACTACACCTGTAGATATGGATGGCGCATCGGTTATGTGAGAGGTAGCCATTAGTGCTCGGCTTGGAACGCTTGAAACAATAAGCGATCCGTGGGTCTTGGCGGTTGAGTGAAAGCTCCCACATTAGGTTTGGGGTATCTATCTTTTGAGGATACCATTTTAGTGTGTGTGGACTGAGGAGAATAATAGAGGAGAAGATGACATTGAGCTCCTGACTTCCCATCTGATTAGTCTCACTGACTCCCTCCATTTCGGTTTTGTCAGTCTCTAGCTTCTAAGGGCTGAATTGGGTTTCCAGGGGGGGTTAGAGATGTGAACAGGGTGGCCAGGACTGTCAGATAGGTTCCAAAACCCTCTATTTTAAGTTCTGGTGAATTGGTCCGATTCTGGGAATCAGATGGGCTTGTCCGATTCTGGGAGTCGGACGGGTTGGTCCGATTCTGGGAGTCGGACGGGCTAGTCCAATTGTGAGAATCGAGCAGTCCGATTTTCACTTTGGTCCGATTTTCCTAGTCGGACAGGGTGATCTGACTCCTGCGAGTGGTCCAATTGTGGCGCTAGGACCAATGGTCTAATTCTCACACTAGGAAAAGTGGTCTGATCCTTGCAGTTGGTTCGATTTTGAGACTAGGACACGTGGTCCAATTTTGACACTAGGTCTGATTCTAGCAGTCGGACGGGGTGGTCTGATTCTAGTAGTCAGACGGTCCGACTCCAAAAATCGGGTGGTCCGATTCTGGGACTCGGACAGGCTGGTCCGACTGCGCAGATGACGGCCCGCAAGTTGCGCGTGATGATTTAAGCTCAGCGCCTACTCCATGGAATCATTCAGCGCCTTCCAGATAGGTGCAAAACACTACAAGGAAATGCCAGATATACCTAAAATCACTGTGGTGCTCGAATCGATCGGCACTCCAAGGATCTCCCTGTGGCTCTCTCTCTCTCTCTCTCTCAAGCTCACTCTCTTCTCACAAAGCAGAATGTCAAATGTGGTCTATCTTGGTTCCCTGGGCCTCTTATTGCCCCATCCCAGCCTGCTGTAACCTCAGAAGCTAATCCCTCACGCTCTTCCAACCAGAAATTTGAATTTGTGCCCTATTTTCTTGTTTCCAGCAGCAGCAGAACCCTTGCTGTTTTCCTTCTTTTTCCTATCCTAATCTTAACCCAATGCAACAAAAATCAAAAACAGAGATGGAGATGGATGGTCCTACTCTGATATTCAACAACAAATCAAAATACTTACTTGCTCCAAGGATTAAAACCTCCTAAATATCCTAACTATCTCGAGCACTGGTTCGGGCTACAAACCCTACTTCTATGCTCGATTCGATGCGTGCAGTGCTCAAGGCTCGATTCCGTCTATCCTGGCAACGGAACCAAAATGAAGGGGAGCTACGGAGCTCTACCTCGAGACCTACGGACCGCTTATTGGTCAAGCATTTCAAGCCAAGTGGCCATGGCTACCTCTCACATAGCCGACATGCAATGCCTACCTTACGGGTGTAGTGAGCTTACCTTGATGTTCAATTGAGTTTCCTTCTCTCTCTTGCACTCTGGTAGCACCACGATCCTTGTGGCAAGCTCAAGCAACCTCAAGCCCTCTCCGTCAAGCTCCATCCTCCATAGCCGCGTGAGGAAAGAGAAGAGAAGAGAATAAGAGAAGATGAAGAGAGAAGATGGGGAGCTTCTTCTCCACGATCCCTCACTCTCACACACTCACTCCCTCACACTCCCTCAATCCCTCACTCAAGCACAAGCAAGAAGGCAAGAAACAAGAGAAGAAGAAGAAGAAGCTTTGGCCACACACAAGAATGAGCCTCTCATTCACTTTTCAACTTTATATACAAAACCCTAAATCCATTTTGGGCGGTCATCCCCTTATCCCCTTTTTTACATGGCCGGCCGTGGCCTAGACCATTTTTCCCATTGTCCTTCTATCTTCCTAGCTTCTTTTCCACTACTCGTCTACATTTACAAATTGCACGGGTGAGAGACCAGCACTCTTTAAATTAAATCATGATGCGCTTGCGCTCTTTTACAAAAGTATTGACTTGTGCTTTTTCTTGCGTGCCTTTTTTCTTTATTTAGGACTTGTTTGCACTTCTTATGTTTCTAGATTTTTATTGGCACGCCTTCGTCCTCCATTTCACTTTGCCTTGGCCTTTGTCTTCTGCTTTAGCTTTTCCAGATTTTCCACGTTGTTCGTCTGACGGTTAACAATAGAGATTGCAGCCTTGCACTTTCTCAAGAGTGCATATGATCAGTCCCCATATGGACTGAGTTTGGCATTGGTGGACTGTAACTGCAGTTTGCCAATGTGAGTCTAATGATCATAAGTTAAGACATTAAAGTCAACTCCCTCATCGATCAATGCATTGAAGGTGTGTGTTTGCTTCAGTGACTGTTATACTCAAGTAGAATGGTTCTATTGCTTCCTCATCCTCATCATTAATGTCTGTGATAGTGGCCACTCGCACATTGACATGGGATTCAAGCATTGGCGGCTCATGCAGTGGGTGCACTAAAGGGTAGTACTTCTTTATGCGGCTGCCATTGAAGAAGCCTATGTCCTCACCCTCTAGGGTTTCGAGTTCTACATTGCCAGTTCAATGAATGGTGTGAAATCGGAAAGGCCCTAGCCCTCTAAACTTCATTTTTTGCTTATGTCCCTTAACTGAGTATAGCAGTACCAAGTCTCCCTATTCAAAATTGCGCTGCTTGACGTGCTTGTCAAACCAACTTTTGCGTCTGGCCTTCTCTCATATTACCGTGTGGGTGGCTAGAAGCCGAGTTTCTGATAGGCATTCTAGCTCAACTAGGCACTCTATCCATGCCTCCTTTCCATCCCATCTCTCTTGATGAGCGATTCTTAGGCTAGGAATGAAGAACTCTACAGGTAAAACTGCTTCCATCCCATAGGTTAACTTGAAGGGAGTTTGTCCCGCATCTGTTTTATAAGCTGTGTGGTAGGCCCATAAGGCTGCCATGAGTTTGTTATCCTAGTCACTGCGCGAAGCAGAGACTACCTTAGTCAGGATGTTTATTAGTATTTTATTCGTAGACTCAGCTTGGCCATTAGCATGAGGATAGTACGGTGAGGATTTCCAATGGATGATTAGAAAGGTGGATAGGAGATGAGCGATCACTTCATTGATGAAGTGCATACCATGGTTGCTAACAAGTTCGATGGGATAGCCAAATCTTGAGATTACATGTTCCCAAAGGAACTTGGCAATGGTCCTAGCGTCATTCTTTCTTGTAGCTCGTGCTATCCACCCACTTCGTGAGGTGGTCTATAGCAACAATGATGTATTTCGCTTGTGAATATCGTGCTACAAGGCTGATTGGCCCAATGAAGTCGATTTCCCATTTCTCAAATGGTTGCCTTGCAATGATTGGACTCAACTCCATTTTGTCCTTGTGAATTAGTATCTTGGTCCTTTGGCATTCATCATAGTGATTTACAAATCGTGCCGCATCTCGGAAAAGAGTAGGCCACCATAGCTGAGATTGTAGCACCTTTCAGGTTGTTGTGTCTCCATTGAAATGCCCTCTTATTGTTCTGTCATGTGTCTCTACAAGTACGTCGTGCATTTCATACTCACACACACATTTGCACAGTAGTTTATCTTGCCCTAGTCGATAAAGTTTGCCTATGATCAATTGATTAGGTTGGATTTTAAGGATGAGTCACCTAAGTCGCCTTCTCAATGGGCCGGTTAGGAAGTGCGTGCTCAAGTACTTGTACTATGTTGTCTGCCCAATATGGCCTCAAATCAGCTCTAAACAAATCCCTCGCACTAGACAGGTGAAACAGATGTGCATCTGGCAATTCGTCTAGGATGCCTTGTCCAACAGCCTCTCCTATGGGTATGTGGGTCATATGGTCAGCCATGTAGTGTTGCTTGCCCTTGCGTACCACCACGAAGAAGTCAAATTCTAAAAGCATAAGTAACCATCGAGCAATGCGTCCTGTAGCGCAAGGTTTATTAACATGATAAAACGATGTTTGATGGGTAACAAAGAAGGTAAAAGGTGTGGCCAATATAAAATGCCAAAATTTCTTTACAACAAATACCATGGTTAAGCCCTCTCTTTCCATTGTTGAGTAATTCATTTTTGTATCCATAAGTTGTATGCTAGCAAAGTTCACAAGATAGTGTAGATTGTGTTCACTAGGCTGGCATAACGCAGCTCCCACAATGAATTTCGAAGGGTCGATATGGACATGGAAGGTGATTGTTTAGTCTAGGGCTCATAGGATGGGTGCAGTGGTTAGAGCCTTTTTCAATTCCTCATATGTGCATTGACATTCCTCAATCCACTCAAATATAATTAGCAATTTGTATAGAGGTATAGAAATCAATGCATAGTTCAACACAAAGTATTGATAGGGATGGAAGATCGACGATAATCCTAACTTTGGAGAAGTCGGTGGCAATGCCGTTCTTTGACATCACGTGCCCTAGGATGCATCTGTGCTTTACCCAGAATTGGCACTTTAAGGGGTTCAACGAGAGATGATATAATCGACACCGTTCAAAGACAACTCAAAGTGTGTCTATGTGCTCCTTCCAAGAGGAGTGAATACACAAATCGTTGACGAAAACCTCTAACTCCTTCCTAAGCATATCCTTGAATATAGTGCACATGAGCCTTTGGAAGGTAGCTGGCATGTTAGTCAACCCGAAGGGCATGACTATGTAGGCAAAAACTCCCCACTCAGTAGCAAAGCTAGTCTTGTACCTATCATTAGAGTACACTTGCACCTGATTGTACCCCGAGAAGCCGTCCAGAAAACTGTCGGCCTCTTTACCAACCACTTTCTTGAGCATGTGCTCAGTGTACAACAATGGGTAACTATTCCCCTTCATAGCATCGTTTACCTTTTTGTAGTTGACGCACACTCTGATCTTTCTGTTTTTCTTTAGTACGATGACTATGGGTAAAACCGAGTCCGTGTGTTCAATCTCGTAGATGAACCTTGCTCTCATTAGCTTATCAATTTCCTCCTTGACAGCGTGACTAGGCTTTGGATTCATGGGATATTGCCGTTGCTTGATCGGCATTGCGTTGAGTGTCATGGGTATATTGTGAGTCATTAGACTCGAATCTACCCCTTTGAGTTCCTCCAAGGACCAAGCAAAGACATCTATATACTCTTGCACGAGGGGACTGAGACTTGCTTTCTTTTTCTTGGTCAGGTCATTGGCTATAAAGATAGGTTGAGATGTCTCCCCCTCCTTGGCTAAATTGACCTCCTTGACCTTGGCGGGTCCTCCTATTGGCTTGCTTACTTGCCCCTGGTGTTTGGCTCCCAGGTAGGTCTTGCGGTGTTCTTTGCTCCTCTGCTTGCACATCCTTAGGTTGTTTCCTTCTTTCCTCCAACTTTCGGTGCCTAAGGTGGACGGGTAAGTCCCCTTTGGTGCATCTAGTCTTAGGAGGTTGAGGTAATTCAGGATCGCTATCTGAGCTTACTTTCGAACTTTTCATCTTCACTAGAAGAGGGAGTCTCTCCCAGTGGTCGTAGCTCCGATGGTGAATCTGTCCTAAGCAATGGTGCTGCACTTGGTTGGGCTATGCCTACTTTCTCAAAGTCTATTGCACCTATGTTCTCCAACCAGGTGTGATGGCAATCCATGCGCATGACTCCTCTTTCGATTCTAAATGCATGGTTTGGAGTCTACTCGTATTCGCTATATTACATGTCCTTCAATGTTGTATTCTATTGTGTCAATTTCCCCTTCACTCTCGTCATTGAAGGAACAACAGTCCTCATATTCGTTGTTAGAGCTATCTTTGTCTGACTACTCATTATCTTCTAGGTCTTGACATGTATCATCCCTCTCGTCGATAACTAATGCCCAATTGTATATCAAGTTTAAGTCGTGCACTTTGGTCCATTGCCACTTAGGTCCGTTCAAGAGATCTTTGAGTAGTTTAAGGTTCGTTGATGGGTTACCATCTAACTTGTCAGTCATCAAGTTCTCTAAGATCTCATGGAGCTCTTGCTTGTTGTTCTGTGCTTTTAATAGGATCAGATTGGGTCCTCTCTATGCACTCTTGGCCATCATGCAAATTGCCACTGAGGGCTCTTCTCGGGTTTTGCCAGCTACCTTAGCAGCTTGCTTGCATTCTTCGTTGTCCAAGAATGGTAGTTCTATTGTAGCAAGGACATGCATCCAGTCTCGCTCATCCTCAGGACAAGGAATATACTTAGTCAATGGCTTGTAATATTTCCTATTCTGACCATCACCCTTCAACACAACGGAGATGACATCTAGGTTGACTAGTGTGGTCTTCTAGGTGTCCATCTCTACTCTTATAGCTTGTGTTAGATTGCCTAGGAAGATCAAACCATTGCCCCAGTCTTCTATGACTCTCGCATTGTGCATCCAAGGTTGGCCTAGCAGGATGTCATAGTCCACTCCTTTCATGATTATAAAATCAACTGAGAATTGGACTCTTGCAATTTTTACTAGCCAATTCGTTAACATGCCAAATGGCTTCACTTTCATCCCATTAGCTAGAGTGTGATGTTAAACCTTGTCATCTTGACTAATGGGTTGCCCAAGGTCTGGAGCACTGCATGGCTTAGCACACTGACTCTCGCTCCTATGTCTACAATTCATTCCTTGTGGTATCTCCTAGAGCTAAGACCAGCAAGACAGCATGTGTTTCAGTGCCCTCGTAGAAAGCACTGATGTGTAAGGATTTTGGCACTTAGTGCAAAGTCAGACTCAATATCTGCGTCATGTTCGTGCAAGTCAGTGGCACCTTACCCCATTGATTTTTCAACCCACTGTTTCAGCTCTTACCACAATGGCCGATGTTGCCTCAGCAAATATCCTAGGCTTAGCATTACGAGGGTGGTTACCAGTGTGGTGAGGAGGTTGCTAGTTGCTTGCCGCTCTCATATCCCTATGTTTCCTGGCCAATGGCCTTGATTGATTCACCAGCTCGTGGCGTTTAGGCATTGTCTAAGCGGCACTGCTTGTGGTACAGTTACATCTCTCAATTTTGGTTATGGAGGTGACATTGGTGTGCTTATGCTTGAGAGATCATCGATCTCATCTTCCAATATGGGCCCATCATCTTTGAAGTGTTCTTGGGATTCTTTCACCCACTCCTTCACTTTTTTAATGCCTTTGAGTTGGTGCTTTGGATTGGGGTACTCCCCGACCTTCACACTTCCCTTCTTAGCCATCCTTGGGTCTGATGTTTTTGCTTCTGCGCCTATCACTTTCTTTACAACAAACGTCATTGTAGCACTCTCTGTTTTTAGCGTGACCTTTGTGTCACATTTCTTTCACCTTCTCATATGGCTTCTCTTTCTGATTGAGGTTGTGTCTAAGTTGTTGGGCCCTAGCAATGATATGCCAGCTTGCTTTGTTTGTGCGCGGGTCATGACATGCAACGGGATAGGCGTGGTCTCCCCATTGAGTGCCTCGACACCGAACAACCCCAATGGGACTGATGGCTCGTTTGCCAAGTTAGAGAATGGCTTTTGTCTAGGGCAATCAACAAAGAGGTGTGTAATTCTGCATTCAACACATCTTTGATCAGCCTTATCTTGATTTGCTTACTCCGTTTCTGGGCAGTGCGAGAGATATACCCTGGGTGACCGCAAGTCCAACATGCAACATGTGATTAGCTCTTGGGTCTGCCCTCCTAAGCCTCTACTTCTTCCTCTACCTAACACCATCACTGGTATTGGTCGGTAGTCCACAAGGACTGCATTGCCTTCTTTGTCACATGAGACATAAGGGTGTGTTGAGATATTTGCAATCACACCTACTTTAGTCCCTTTGTGAGAAGCAATGAGGGCTTAGGACCAGAATCCCATATGCACAGTAGGAGAAAGTACCACCACTCAATTCCTATAAAGCATTGTACTTGCACTCTATTTCTAATGAATGATAGTACTCTTTTCTTTCCAGTAAAGTGTCATGTCACTGTCAACACACAAGATTGTGTTTATGAGTCCAAGTCTCAATCTTGGAACCTAATTCACTTGTATAACAATTTGTCCTAGTCAGGGTCAATGTCTTCATGAGTTTCTTTTTCCTCTTTCAACCTGCATAGCTTCCGCATCTGCCATGCTCTAGATCCCACGTATTTCACATGGTATCAAAGCTTAGTTGAGCATGGCCCAACTCTCCTTTCACTCCTCTCAGCTCCTTTCCATCTCTTCTCAGCTCAGTTTGAGTACTGGACCCTATCTCCAACTTCATTTGCATTCCTACCTTCAATGAAGCTTCCATGGCAGCCATAGACAGCAGCACCCTGTCAGTTTGAAGCTTTCATATCTCTCTACACAGGCCAAATCTCTCTGAACTTCCTTCTGGAGAAGTGTTTCTCTACTTCCAAAGCTCCTTCTTGGCACCTCAATCATTGAGATTGGCCAACTATAGCTTCAGCATTGCCTCTTTTCAGAGTTGCTGCCATAATTGTGTCTGTGGATAGCACCTACCTACCTATGTTGGAGCAGCCATATCTCATCAACTAGGCCATATCTCTTCGAGCTTTCTTCTCAAAAGTTGTTCTTCAGGTCAAGCCGTAACTTGTTGGCACAAAAATCAAGGAGATTGATGCACACCATGCCCGACATTTGCATTTTCCCAAATCTAGGCGCAGTTTTGACAACGACCACTTTGAAGGCTTAGATCTCTCAACTGGAGCATAATCAGTACAAACCCTCTTAGGGGGAGTTAGACCCATTAGTGAGGGTCCTCAATCTCAAAGGGTTTGAGCAGATTCAACCTGTGGAGTGCGTGGAAGCTCATTTACCAGTTTGCTGGTCCCTGTTTTGACAGGACAACCATAGCCACTTATCTTTAAGCTCAATTTTCCTTCATTTTCTCTCTCCTGCCACTTAAACCAAGCCAAGGCCACTCTAATATGAAGTTTTCAGCAAGTATTCAACCATCAAATCAACAACAAGGAGGAAAAGCTATGAAGATTTTTTGAAGATCATCAAGTCAAACTCAAGCAACAAATATCAAATTTCAAACTAGCATCTTTTGATACTTCACTGCCATTGCTTGTGTCTTTTGACATATACAAAGATCAACTCATTCCTGGTTATTCTCAGTAATTTGAAGCTAATTTTCTATTGGTCTCTCAAGTCGAACATGGGCAAAGATTCTCCAACTGCCCATTTCAAAGGAGTCGGGTTTCATACCAGGCAGACCCGTATCAAATTGATCCTAATGAAGAAGGGCCTCTGAGCCATTACCACTGGAAAAGAAAAGAAGCCGCGTGATGCGGATCTTGCTGTCACTTGGCAAAAGAAAGATGATAAGGCTCAGGCCATTATCAAACTGGAGCTAGACAACAGCTATATCCACCATGTGGATAACTGTGAGACCTCACATGATACATGGAAGAGACTTGACACCTTGTTCAGTGCACAGTCTAAATCATCAAAGTATGGTCTCCTAATTGAGTTTTTCAGGCTTGAAATGAAGTCCAACACATCACTTGCCACACATCTAAATTACATGGAAGGACTTCTAACCCAACTTGCAGGAATCAACATTAAAAATGGAAGAAGATGTTTGCATTAGTGTTCTACTTAAGAGTTTGCCTCCTGAATATAATAATGTATCAACAACTTTAATCAACATGCCAAATCCTGAACTTGTTGATATCCAGGCATCACTATTAGAGGAGGAAAAGAAGCTAAAAACTAAGGAAAAACCAAGTACCTCTAGAGATGAGCATGCATTATATGTTGGCAACAAGTACAAAGGCAAGAAGGATCAGCTCTTCTGTGACTTTTGCAAAATGACCGGACACACCGAGAAGTTCTGCCACTCCAGAAAGAGGTCCCAAAAGGCTTATCTAGTTGCAGTCAAAGAAAAGAAGAAAATGGAGCAAAGGAAGAAGAAGAAGACCACCAGGAGAAGGACAAATCTCATAAGTCCTTCTACTCAGATAGACTTTTTTAGTTTTGTATTTCCTAGCCCTAATGCCTCAAACATAAACTTGTAAACTCCTCAGTTATCCTTGTACTACAGCCTCTGTACACTTTGTGAGGTCCCTGCTACAGCCTCTGGATGTCCATCATGTTTGTGGTACCCACACTTAGCCTTTTCTGTGACAGCCTCTGGTGTTGTTTATGGTGTGCCCACACTTTGCAGGTGTTGCTTTCACTAAAGCCTCTACACACTTTGTACTTTTGGTTGTGATTGAGGAGGGGTGTTGAGATATTTGCAATCACACCTACTTTAGTCCCTTTGTGAGAAGCAATGAGGGCTCAGGACCAGAATCCCATATGCACAATAGGAGAAAGTATCACCACACAATTCCTATAAAGCATTGTACTTGCACTCTTTTTCTAATGCAATGATAGTACTCTTTTCTTTCCAATAAAGTGTCATGTCACTGTCAATACACAAGATTTTGTTTATGAGTCCAAGTCTCAATCTTGGAACCTAATTCACTTGTGTAACAATTTGTCCTATTCAGGGTCAATGTCTTCATGAGTTTCTTTTTCCTCTTTCAACCTCCATAGCTTCCGCATCTGCCATGCTCTAGATCCTGCGTATTTCACAGGGTGCACATAAGGCTCTTCGTCGTTTGGCTCCTCCACTTAGTGGACCGGAGCATCACTTAGAGGATAGGTCACGTAGAGTCCAGGTGGTCTAGGTATGCCCATAGGGCTCATCTCCATCCTAGGAATGGTTGGCTTGGCGTCATTGGTGCCCAAAGTGGTTGATTATATGGTTGTGAGTACGGGAGTCTCCTCGACAGTCTATAATGCATGGCATCATGGCTGAACCTACCACAATTGGCACAAGGTCAAGACCGAGGGTACTGACACTCAGCTGGCAGGTGGTTTCTGCCACAATACATGCATTGGATGTGAGGACGTGTTGGTTGTCTAATCATCTCTTGTAATCTAGCTAGCTCCTGGCTTGAGCCAGTGCCCTTGCCTTTATCCTGAGTACTTGGGCCTAATTTTTTACTTGTTGTCGAAGCTCTCTCGGAATTCCTAGAGATAGTTTCCTCTTGACTCGAGCTCCTGGAGTTTCTCTCCTTGATCTGGTTGTATATTCTAATGGCCTCTTCAAAGACCCTGGCTAGTTGTCTCACTGTAAGCTCGATTTGCTCGCCAAGGCCTTGTAGAGCTCTTAGCTTCGTATTTCATTAATAAATATTATGGACATCGCTCTCTCGGTTGGTCACTCACCAATTGAGATTCTCTTAAAGAGACTCCTTACATAGGTTGCGTAATCCCATATATCTTCCTTATCCCTCTGCTTGACGTTCATTAGCTGCACTAGTAGAGTATCGGAGTAGCCTAGCTCGGAGAATCTTTTAATGAAGAGATATTTAAGGCTGTTGAAGTTGGCTCGCTCAGCAACATCTAGACTTGTGTACCAAGTCCTTCCCTTATCGCCTAAGCATAGACCAAATGCTTGCGAGCACTGAGTGGGGTCGGTGAGGCAGTTAGCCTTAGAAACCTGCTTGAATTGCTCCACAAAGTTGTACGAGTCATCATTTGGCTAGTATGTATCCAGTTGTTTCGCGACAACGGGGGTTTTTTATTGGCTTTTGGAGCCCTGGTTAACTCCTAGTCCTACAAGTAGCGATGTTGCTAATGCCATGGCACTCTGCTTTGCTCCTGTATTATCTAGCGATTGCTTCATTAGAAGCTTGCTCAGCATGAGGTCTCCTTCTAGTGCTCTAAAGCTTGCTCACCATGAGGTCTCCTTCTAGTGCTCTTTCTCTCTCTACATCTGGTCCTATCCGATTTTTTCTTGCTAGGGCTAGCACTCATTGGATCTCTCGCATTTCCATGTTCTGGCGTAAGTTCCTAGTCTGTTGATCCTGGTTATAGCACTATGCTTTGCAAAGCCTTGTGTGCTAGCTTTTATTCCTCTTTGAGATATGCTATGACAGCCTCCACGAGTCTGCCATGGTGGTCTATTTGTTCACCATTTGCTAGATCTTTTCTAGAAAACCTGCCAGATCAAGCTCTTCATTGCGTTCGCTATCTAAGCTGGTCTTTGCCATATCTACATTCTTGTGCTCCATGAGGTTGTCGATGAGATTGATTAGGTCGGGTAGATCCACTTGTCCAATGGAGTCTATCCTTGTTGCGCTGCCTGGCTTCTCTATTGCTTTTTTAGCTGGGTCCTACGCTTGGGGTTTCAATCACCTAGCTATGTCTTCAAATCTTCTCCAATTGATGGGTTCCTTCGGGTTATTACTTCTGAGTGAGTTCCTTGTTAATTACAAGCCATTTTCAACAGTCACTCAGTGTGTGAGTGTGTGTACTCTTTTTCGTGCATTGTGCGCAATCACGCTTTCGACTTTTCTTAAGTGTACTTCAAGTGCTGGGGAATGGCACGAGTGGAAGACAAGATAACCATTCAGCTTCTACACTTTCACTTGTGCTCGTGGCCTAATGGGGCTCTAAGCTCGGTTCCTGACCTCTCTCGTGGCTTGCTAGGGTCTCTACCAAGTCATTTAGTTCATTTAGGGTCCGTTGATAGGTCTAAGTGTGTTGAATTGCTGCTCAGTGCATCAACACTATTCCTGACCATTTGACTACAATATCTAGGTCTAGAACTGCCTATAAGGCATTTAGTGAAATTTTTTAGTGCGGGTCACACTCCACGTTGTCCAAGATGTGTCAAATTACCCAAGTTTATCAGTCTATGTGTGTCCGATTGTGCAAGGTCCAATTCTCATAAATCGGACGTCCGATTTACTAGTGGTTTGATTTGGTTTGGTCGATTTAGGTATGTCCAATTGTCAAAATCAGACAGGTTGTCGATCAGATGGGGTGGCTAGTCCGATTTGGGTGTGTCCGATTTTGGGGATCGGGATGCAGTCGAGCGTCCGATCAATTGAGTAGTGAGTTCGATTTTCACCTGTCCGATTCTTGAAATCATATAGAACAAGGTGGTCCGATTGATGACGTGATATGGTCTGATTTTAGTAGTCCGATTTTAAAAATCAGACAATTTCTTAGGTCCGAGCGTCCGATTTCATAGAATCGGACACTAGTAAGCCTGTCTAATTCCGCTGGCCGAAACACACATTCGACCATGATTTGATAAAAATCTCCAAACTCAAGTCATGATCTCTTGCAACACATTCCAAAATTCAAATACGAGTGTAGGGAAAGGGCCTCATATACCCTAATCTCACAAGAAACTCCGCTCCAATCAATCCGCTATAAGCTCGTGGCCTGCAAGCTCTCTCTCTCTCTCTCTCTCTCTCTCTCTCTCTGTGCTAAGAATGCAAATGAGGCTTTCCCTTGCCTCCTGGGGTCTTAAATCCTTGCTGGGCACAACCTTAATCTTTCCGATCACTCCCCTTACGATTCCAACACATGTAGCCACTCATTTTTTCCATTTTTTCCTGTTTATGCCCTGTTTGGGCCTGTTTTACAATAGCAAACCCTAAGCTTTCCACTCCGATTTCTCGATTCTAACCTGCTCTAAAAAGTACTGAAACAATTTCTCCCACTCAATCAATCATTAAAAACCAAAAATACTTACTTGTAGCATGGATTAAAAACCCAAAATCTCCTATCTAACTCAAGCTCTAATCGCCAAAACCCATAGACCGCTTGTTCCTTCAAGCGTTTCAAGCAAGCACCAATGGCTATCTCTCACCTAGCCGATGCACCTTTGATCCTACCGAGGTGTAATGAGCTTACCTTGATGCCGAAATGAGTTGCCTCCTTCCTCAAGCACTTTGGTAGCTCCATGATTCATGATGCAAGCTCAAGCATCCTCAAGCCTCTTCCTCCAAGCTCCATCCTCCATAGCCACACGGGAGACAAGAGAAAAGAAGGGAAGAGAAGAGAAGAAGAGGAGATAATGGAGATCTTCACCTCTAAGATGCCTCACCCTCACTCACTCACACTTCCTCCCTCAAGCACTCACAAACAAGCAAAGAGAATAGAAGTTGAGAAGAAAATGAGTCCACTTTTACCACACACCAAAGAATGAGCTCTTCATTCACTTTTCAACTTTATATACGAAACCCTAAATCCCTTTTGGGCAGTCATCCCCTTATCCCCTTTTTTACATGGCCAAGCGTGACCTAGGCCCTTTTACCCATTTTCCTCCTATCTTTCTAGCTTCCTTTCTACTGCCCATCTACCTTTACAATTTGCATAGGAGGGAGCCTGACACTCTTTTACAACAATTTTAGGGGCGCCTTGCATTTAAAAAAGCGCCCTTGCCTTTGATTTAATTTTTTAGGCCGCCCTTGTGCTTTTAGTTGTTCTCCCTCCTGCCTCTTTTGTTGAGGCTGATTTCCTCTTGAACCACCTCTTTTAGGTCCCAACTTTGCACTTTTCCACTTTTCCTGCTTTCTTCTTGCGCTGAGGTTAACACCCTCCATCTCTCTATTTCTCTATCTCTCCATCCCTCCGTCCCTCTCTTTGTTTTTCCCTCCCTCTCCCTCCTTCCCTATATATTTCTCTCCCTCCATATCTCTTTGTTTCTCTCTCTTTGCTCTCTCTTCTTCTTTGTTTCCCTCCTCTTTCTCTTTCCCTCCTTCCCTCTCTTTGTTTTTCATGGAGCCCCCCCCTCTCTCTCCCTCCTCTCTTTCTCTCTCTCTCCCTCTCTCCCTCTCTCTCAATGTATCTCTCCATAAACAAAAATAAATAGAGAAAAGAAGAAAATAAAAAAACAAAGAAATAGAGAGGTAATGTGCCTATCTTAAAGGCTCGAAGATAAAACCCTTCACACTTCCCTTCTTCTTCTTCACCTTCATGACTTCCCTCCATTTTCTCCTTTGCACCCCTCTCTTTCTTTGCAGATGGCAGTGGGCAGTGGCAGTGGCAAGCTCTCCCTCCCTCCTCCCCCTCTTCCTCCCTTTGTGGTGTGTGTGTATGCATGCCTATGTGCACTTTGAGCTCTCTTGTTCTCTCTTTTATTCTCATTTGCAATTGGACTGCAAAAATGCTGTGCTCAAGTTTTCAATGTTCCCCCCCCCTCAATACGCTGTTGCTATTTATGTCGCAATTTGGGTCACAAGCTATCACTATCCAAGTAGCAATCTACATCACTAACCATCGTTATCCAAGTCATAATTTGCATTGTAATGTGCGTTGCTACAAAAAATTTGCGACGCCACTAATTTATATTGGAAATAAGCACTGCTATGTTTTCCTTGTAGTGTCGTATTGTGATATATATATATAGATGATGTAGTAATAAACTAATGATGGCTAGTGTTGTAGGTAATTAATACATTAGTTAGACAGAGAGAGTGTGTAGTAAGTTTATAGTGTGGTTAATAACTAACTAATTAATTAACTAATTAGTTAACTAGTTATTGTATAGTATTATATATATATATATGATTATTTTGTTTTTTATCATTAAATAATTATTATTTTTAAACATGAAACTATTAATTATTATACTTACAATTAATAAAATTTGCTCTTTTGGTTCGGTCCCATCGTTGCAAGCTTGAGTTTAGCAAAGAAAATTGTGATCTTTATGTATGTAATCTTTCACAAGGTTAGAATCTACTTTTTTTGCTCTCTATCACAATGAAGTAAAGAAAAGTAAATAAAATGACAAAAAAGTGCATATCTTCTCAAAAGATGGGGGGGTGACACCTTTCCTCATAATTATGAAACAATGAAGAGGCTTGTGCTAGCTCTTCGACATGCTACTTATATAGCATGTTTATGTAGTTTTTATGCTTTTACAAAGTGTGGATTCCCAACAAAAAAAATCTATTAAAATATGAAAGTCACCACATCTCAAACTTTGACCAAACTACTTTTTTATTTTTAGTTTTATGTTTTAAAAAGTACTCTTCATCAACACAACGTTTCATAATGTATGACAAGTTTTCAACCAAATTTGATTAGCTTCAA
This sequence comes from Lygodium microphyllum, assembly GCF_053477565.2. Classification (NCBI taxonomy): domain Eukaryota; kingdom Viridiplantae; phylum Streptophyta; class Polypodiopsida; order Schizaeales; family Lygodiaceae; genus Lygodium; species Lygodium microphyllum. The sequence goes on from NC_141147.1 coordinate 26,130,437, forward strand.
GAACTTATGAGTGTTGTTCGTTTGATGCCTAGTTTAAAAGAGATATTTCATTTTGCTCAGATATGGTTAAAAAAACATTCAATTCAACAAAATAGCTTCTATACTAATTAATAGGGGGTTTTACGAGGGCCTATGTGGCACATGTGGAGCCCCTTGCAAAACCTCCCTGATCGCCACGTGCGGTGTGCGCATCCACTTGCAAGTAAACTTGCCCGGCTGCTTGCAAATGTACATTGCCTGTGTGACCCCGTCCATGTAGTTTCGAGGCAAGGGGCATCTCATCATAAATTGAAGAAAGACCTAGTTGCACTTGTTTTTCTTTTGTTTCTCTCTCTTTTCTTTTCTACCTTTATAGGGGGAGATAATTCTTTGGATTTAATCTTAGTTTTTTCTTTTGCTCGCTCTTTTTTCTTCCTGGACTGCTTTTGCCGCAAGCATAGCATTTTCTCGATGACTTGCCCATTCAAAAAGAGAGAGAGAGAGAGAAAGCGCGCTTTGAAATGCGCCCCTTCCAGCAAGCAAGCGAACCATTCTCGCGATCGATTGCGTTGTGATCGAGAGAGAGAGAGAGAGAGAGAGAGAGAGAGAGAGAGAGAGAACAAGAGAACAACAAGGGAAGCTCAGGAGAGAGGGATGGCCGGCTTCAGATCGGGTGGCGACTACCTGAAGAAGTTCTCATATGGCTTCGGCGGAGATAGTGGCGGTGGAGGCCCTCCTTCAGATTTCAGGCTCAAGGTCAGCAACACCCCCACCACCGAGATGGCCCTCACAAATTGCGCCTTCTGCTCCCCTAAGGAGGCTGCTTACTTCACTCGAGACTATGGCTTGGCCCTTGTCGGATCCTTTTTAGTCCTCACTGTCAGATATCCTCCCGCATTCGCATTCTACAGTTTTTTGGATTTGGAACTCTTGTTTCTATTGGATTGCTAAGCTATGTGATCCTATTTTTTGATTGATATGAATGAGAGAGAGAGAGAGAGAGAGAGAGAGAGAGAGAGAGAGAGAGAGAGGCTCCATTTATTTAATCTCATGTGGAATTGATAGCTTATTGTGGATCACATGGGGGGGGCTCCACTCATAGAAGATCGACTGGAGTTGATGGCTTATTGTGGATCACACGGTAGATCATCATCAGCAGGGGTCACTTTATCACCTTGACAGACATCTTCCTCGGTGGCTAGCTCCCTTCATGTCCCTCTACCTTCTTCCCATCACATGAAGCTCAGTCCCCAATGGATGCACAATCCAAAATGTAAAATGTGGGAGTCAATTGTGAACAACACCTCAAATGGCTAGAATTCCATTTGCAACTCGTGGGATTGAATAGAGGCACAAGGCTTGTCTAGTGCTTCTAGGGCAACTTGCCTTCTCATCAAGTAGGGATCAGCTGCCCTTCACATGGATGTGTTTTCATTGAACGATTATAGATGGCATTGTAGCCTCTTTGGTGTGCTGATATAAGGACAATGTCATTTGCATAGAGCAAGTTGTGTATCAACACATTTTCCAATGGTGCAATTGGCCCTCCTAGTTAGTCCATGTAATTTGACACTTCATTAGTATAGATTCCATAAAGGATTGGGTGATAGAAAGGAGCCTTGCTTCACTTCTTTGGTTTATGATATTGCCTTTGAGGAACCTCTCGGTGCTTCAACTTTGCTTGTGAGTGACTCATATAGAGTAAGGACTCCCCATATCATTCCCCTTTTTGGTACTTCCATGTCTTGTAGCCTTCACATCTATCTAGCCATGTGGATAGTGTCAAAGCTTTGGGTAGGTACACGAACAGCAAAAGACTTGCAACCACGTGTTTTTCCCTCCTTGATAATGGCCTATAATGTAAGGATATGGTTCTATAAACTTCAGTTGAGGTAGAGTGGTTGAGGGGGGAGTATCAGTCTCCTCCTTGTTGGACACGTGAGACACTTTGTGATGTAGGGATTAAGGGACTATTTCGAGGAGTGACAGCCCAAGGATGGCCCTGTGATGATCTCAAAGGAACTAGGCACATTCTACAGAGCTTGTTCGTACTAACTATGGTTCAATGACTCGTGCCATGCAAGATAGAGAGTTGATATGAACATTTATGTATCTTTGGTTGTGATGCCTTTGTGCATGTACCTGTAGAACAAAGAACCAAACTAGACATGAAATCCATCAAGGGCATCTTCATGGGATATGGAGATGAGGGAGAGATGGGCTATAGAGTTTGGTTTCCTCAAGGCAGGAAGATAGTATGCAGCCCAAACATAGTATTTAATTAGGCAAAGTTGTTGAAACATGCTACACAAGGTGACCTTGACAAAAAGAAGGTCATATTTCAGCATGAATAGTGAGCCATTCCACAGCCATTGGCTGAAGATTTTGTTCCTTTTGATGCTGAAAATGAGCAGCAACCCATTATGCTACAGCCATAAGATAATGGACAGCAAATAGATGCACAGAATGGAATAGGACAGCAAGAAGAACATGTTGAAAACAAGTTACAACAGCAAGAAAATGCTGAAAATCAGCAACTTGGTAATGATGTGCATGTACTTGAGGATGTAGATCCATTTTTCGACAATACAGATTATTGGGTAAGAAGGTTTACACATGTCAGAAAGCAGCCACAGAGGTTTCAGCCATCTTTGGATTGCATTTTGTTGACTAATGAGGGTGAGCCTAAAACATTTAGAGAGGCACAGTCATGTGAAAACAAGAGAAAGTGGAAGCTTGCTATGTAGGAAGAGATGAAGTTTGTGTATGCAAATAACACATGGGAGTTTCTACCTTTGCCCAAGGATAGAAAAGCTATCCCTAATAAATGGGCTTACAAAGTAAAATGTATTGATGGGAAGTCCAAGTACAAGGCACGATTGGTTGCTAAGGGCTATACACAAAAGGAAGGTATAGACTTCCATGAGGTCTTTTCACTAGTGGTGAAGATGACTACGGTTCATGTTTTGTTTATTCTCATTGGATCCTTGGATTTAGAGTTGGATCAGATGGATATGAAGATTGCTTTTCTTCACGGCGATTTGGATGAAGAGCTATACACAAAACAACCAGAAGGCTTTGCCATTCCAAGGAAAGAGCATTTAGTTTGTAAGTTGAAACGTAGCTTATATGGGTTGAAACATGCTTCTAGACAATGGTACCAAAAGTTTGATACCTTTATGCTCAACCATGAATTTGAATGTAGTTATACAGATCATTGTTTATACACTAACGGCTGATGATGGAAGTCTTATTGTGTGGGTCTTATATATGGATGACATGTTGATTGTAGGAAAGCATAAGAGTAGTTTGAATGCTCTTAAAAGGTAACTAAGTTCAGCATTCTCAATGAAGGTTTTGGGGGCAGCTGAACACATTTTGGGCATGCGCATTAAAAGAGATAGAGGGCAGCACTTGTTTCTCTCACAAGACAAGTACATTAGCAAAGTACTTGATATGTGTAATATGGCTGATGCTAAGCCTCTTGGTGTGCCTTTATTGCCACATACAAAGCTTAGCAAAGCTGATTGCCCAAAGGATGATGTAGTTGCTAATGCTATGAAGGGTATACCTTATGCATCGGCTTGTGGATCCTTAATGTATGCTATGGTTGCCTCTTGCCTTGACATTGCTCATGCAATGGGAATTGTTAGCAGATTCATGTCTAACCTTGGGAAGCCACATTGGGAAGCAGTGAAATGTATTTTTAGATACTCAAAAGGTATATGCTATGGATATGGTACACTAGAGTTGCAAGGATTTGGTGATTCAGACATGGTAGGAGATTTTGACACTAGGAAATCTACCAGTGGGTATGTTTTTACTTTGGTTGGTGGGACAATCTCTTGGTGTTCAAGGTTGTAGAAAATTGTGGCACTGAGTACTATAGAGGCTGAATATATTTTAGCCATAGAAGCTTCTAAGGAGCTATTTGGCGTGGGCGTTTGTTCAAGGATTTTGGTCTTTCTTCACATACTCCAGTGCTTGGATGTGATAGCTAGAGTGCTGTACGTCTGGCTAAGAATGCCATGTTCCATGCACGTACCAAACACATAGATGTTCGGTATGACTTTATTTGATAGGTCTTGGATGACAGCCTTGCCACCTTGACTAAGATCAAAACCCAAGATAACCTTGTAGATGTTCTCACTAAGAGTCTTGCAAAGGCTTAGCATAAGCATTGCATCCGATTAGTGGTAGTTGGTTAGCTTAAAGGTAACATTTCGGGCTAAGTGGGAGGTTGTTGGGTGTAAAGTTCCTTCGTATCCGTGTAAAGTTATACGGGTGTGAACACATCCTTATTTGTACCCTAACATATAAATACATTCTTTGTTCTTTGTGTACAATCAGAATTTGATACACTCGTCTTTGCATTCACTCACTCTCACTCTCAACAATGTTGCTTCACCTTTGTCTCGCACTTCCATTGTGCACTCTTTTCATCATGACTATACTCTCTCTCTCTCTCTCTCTCTCTCTCTCTCTCTCTCTTCTTTCTTTTATTTTCTTCTCATATTCTCTCCAGATGGCTTCTTCTTATTTTTCCACTGATGCCAAATTACATGGGCTTGATTATCTCACATGGAGTGTTGTCATATAAGCTTGGTTTGTGCAAAAGCAGTTATGGTACATTGTTTCTGGAGCTTATGAGTGTCTTGCTCTCTCTACTCTCTTTTCTATAGCTGATTTTGACGAGGACAACTATGAAGAAACTGTGCTCACATGGGATACTGATGATGCCTGCGCATATTATGCCCTTCTTTGTTGCATTTCCAAAGAAGTTCTTCTGTTACTCACAGTCTGTAGGACTTCTCTTGCAATTTGGGCAAAGCTTTAGATGTTGTACGAGGCTCCTTTGCCTATGCGTGTCGTTACTCTTTATAGACAGCTCTAGTAGATGAAGTTCAGGCTGAAGGATACTATTCAATCTTTTTTTACTTCGTGTCACATATTATACGATCATCTTTGACACATGCAGTTTTGCCCTTCCAAAGGCTCATCTTGTGGGGATTGTGCTCTACAAGCTTCCTCTAGAGTTTAATGGAGTGGCCAATGCTTTGCGGGCTTAGACGTCATCAACACCACTCAGTTTCCTACAAATGTTCTCGATACTGCTTGAGCATGAGATGTCTTTGTGTTTACAGGGGAAGCTTCCATCATAGATTGGTGGTTTTAGTGAGGCCTTTACAGCTTCTTTGGGGAGGGGTGATAGGATGAAGAAGTTGAAGACCAAGTGTTATCACTGTGGTAAGAAGAGACATTTGCGCAAGGATTGCAAAGAGTTAGCGGCTTCAAGGAAGAAGGAGAAGAAGCAGGATCCAAACTCTTCTCTTTAGTCATCCTCTTTCATAGACTCCAACCCAGGTCCTCTGGCCAAGGCTAAGGCACAGAAAGGATTATCTTCTTTAGATTGCAGCCTCTCTTGCTTTCTAGTGCAGGTGATGTGGTTATCCCTCAGGACTTTCTAGTGCTGGTGAGAGAGTGTGAGACGATGGTGAGGTGGGGCAAGTGAGTCTCATCTATATAGGTATACAAATGCACAAGTTGTAGAGAGGGATGTCCCTGATGCATCGACTGAAGTTTTGACAGGTTCAAATCTTAGAGCTGGGATTGACATTCAGGTTCGTGATGGGCTCTTATTTGACAGAGAGCAGGAGCAAGCTTAGATGAGGGGACACTTTGGTGGTTTGGCCAAAGGCGGGGAATCCATGGTCACATATGTTCAAGATGGTCTTGTATGTTACAGCGAGACATTAATGATAGACACAGAGAGCTGCTATGGTTTTTCTCTATTTTTAGGAGTTGGTATAATCGACATCGACATGGGGTTCTCTTCGAGGCACCTTGGTGGTGGCTTGATTACCGACTACTTTGGTATCCATGGTTCTATTTTGGTGGTTCTTTGTTGTATGGCCTATGATGAGTCATTATCATTGTATCATTGTTTTGTATTAGATCACCCATGATTTAAGAGAGGGTGTTAGTAGTATGCTAGCTCATGTGAATTTGTTCGTTCCCAGATATTTTAGGCATTTTTATTGTGCATTATTTATGGCATTTTGATGCAAATCGGCCAACATTTAATGTTGGCCAACCAGTTGTTATTTAGGGCATATTTATGGCCTAAATAATTTGTGCTTCTTCTTCTCAACTAGTGGAGTTATCACCTGCAGGTCTTATTGGAGAGAGGAGCTGGTGCTAGTGCCCATGCAGCTAGTGACTCATTGTTATATGCGACTATTTGATATATGGATTCCATTTCCCGAACATTCTTTCGAGTTCTCTTCCTTTGCAGCATTCTTGTGTTTTCTCTTTCCTCTCTCTTTTGTCTTGTGTTCAACAGTCTATTTCAGCATTCTTTCATGCTTCCATTGCTGCATCCACTTTTGATACCTTTTGCAACTTGTGGACATGATTCTCCTTTTTGTGCATACAAAAGCCAGGAGATTAATCAACATAAATCCCCTCCTCTAATATGCCATTCAAGAAGGTATGCTTCACATCCATTTGGTAAACTCGCCAATGGTGATGTGTGGCAAGCGCCAAGATAGCCCGAATAGTAGACATATGGACTGTCAGTGCAAACATCTCTAAATAGTCTAAGCTTGCCCTTTCTGCAAAACCCTTGACATCAAGCCCAACCTTATCCAAGGTGCCATCAGCAAAGTATTTGGTCTTATAAATCCACTTTGCACCAATCACCTTCCATTTTCTTGGATGCGGAACCAACTTCCAAGTTTGATTACGCTCGATAGAATTGAGCTCCTCTTTATAGCACAACGCCATATATTTTGTGTAAAGGCCTCATCAATAGTGGTAGGCTCATGATCGTGTAAAATTTGTGACATAAGAGCATAGTTTACACATAGTAAACTATCTTTCCTGGCTTGTATCTTGGCTTATCTACATGGGCTTGTTGGTGTCTTAGGAAAGTGAATCACTCTCGAATCTTGCATAAGTTGCCGATAGCAATGTGGAACAGCAAGGGGCTGATCTTGCTGTGATGGAGACCTAGAGGCATCTAGTACTTGTAATGCACCTATTTGGGATAGGGACTCCCTCTCATTGGATAAAGGTACATCCCCCTCACTAGAAGAAAAGGGCTCTTGTTACATCCTTGGACATTTGAATGGATGCTAGTAGCATTGGTCATAGTGGTCATGAAGTGACTTAGTGAGAATGCACTCAGGGCTCTTCTGGGTTAGGGGCAGCCAAGTCCTATTTATAGGACTCAAGGCCCTATTGTGCACATTCATTGTGTAATCGCTCCTTTTGAACTCTTGGCTTGTTGACTGATGCATTTGTATACCGGGATGGTGTGGGCTAGTGGTATGGGATGCTAACCCTTGGGATGTAGTCGTGACTTGGACTACTGCTAGCTCCTAGGCTTGGGGGTGAGCCCGTTTGGCTCTATGGCTGGGAGATAGTTGGATGTCCAATCCGTTTTATTGAGGATATGCCTTATGTTGTGTCTTGTGTGTAGGTTGGATCATCCTAGGAGGATGCTTCATTGGTATTAGAGCGTCAACTTGTCTACATGATAAATTGAAATGGAAAATGAAGAATATGGAAAACAAAGAATATGAAAAATTGAGAAATTGAAAAGAGTATAGAATATCTCCCTCTCAGTGTACGGAATCCACCAAGACTTTGCAAGCTACCCTTGCTTGACTCGATATGGTAATCTTTATCTGTAACGAGCAATCATGACGCGAATGTGTCGCATATGAGCATGCCTGCGTTGTTGAGCAAGAACCCTAGGGCATTGTGCTATGCATAATGATGTAGCTTTGAGTACTATGATGCCACTTAATGATGTCCCTTGATGGCACCTGTTAGTAGGAGATGCAGTGTCTAAGGTGGCAGTGGCCGGGGGGTCAGCTATACCGAAAAAGTTTGTAACTACTCTCTGGAGATTGGGGTTGCCTCCGATCCCGTAACAATGTTGCTCTGCACCGTTGGAGCTCGAATTAGAAAAGGTCTAGACATCTCTGGTCCTCATAGTCCGTCACTCGTCTCAATAGTCCATCACCTAGAGAGAAACATTGAGGACTAGATGTGGAGAGAGAAAGTTTATGAAGATGAAGAGAGAGAGAGTCAGGACAGAGACCATTATGTCTTTGGGAGAGATTGTGCGTGTTGATTGGTTGTGTGATGCCTTTTGGTAGATGCTGAGCGATCGAAGAGAGAGAGAGAAACGGAGTCCACGCTAGAGGTCGGGCAAAGCGTCTACTTGTTTGGCAGAGGGGATGTGTCCAGCAAATGGGACTGATGGGGCTCATTGCACTTTCCCATGTGTGGACTAGGAGAGTCGATTCCCTTCCTAGCATGAAAATGTGGGAAGGCAAGCCATTTGTGAGATAAGCATGGTCAAATTTTCTTTGGCTATGTATGAAAATCTTTTCTTGGGAAGGAAGAAGAATTGAATAACATTAATAACCTTTCTTTTGAAAGGATTTCGAAAAACAGACTTGTCCCATTGTTCTGCCCCCCTTGCTTGTCCACTTGAAAAATAAAAAAAGGAGTAAACAGATTTGCATTAAATGCATGCTCGAACTAATGCATCTTGCAAGTCTTTTTGATGCATTACTTCAAGACAATGGTTTAGAGGAGTGTTCAGGCCATGGCAAAACTTGGATACTTGCTACGCAATATCCATAGGTGGCGTATATTTTAGTAGGATTACAAACTTTGAGTAGTAAGCTTCGAGGGTTGAGATACGTCTACAGTCCTTGTATATCTACCCTCTTTATTTTAGCATTTATTGATTGCAGATTTTTATGTTTTTTTGTCTCTTTTCTTGCCCTTTTTCTCATGTTTATTTTCTTTCAGTCTTGTCTATACGCTTTCGCATCCGTTGCACTCTAATAATTATTTCAAAAAGGTTCGAGTAGTACTTGATTTGCCTATTCCGAGGACCATAAGCAAGTTTTTTTTTTTTTTTGGGTTTACTGAGTTTTTTCAAAAGTTTATAAATGACTATGCTCATATTGTTGAACCCTTGATACTTTTGCTTAAGGGTATTCAAAGAAAAAAGTACAATGTTTGGACATGTATCCCCTCAAAATTGGCCACTTATTAATGATATATTGGTCCCCCACCCTTTTCCTGTCAAACTAAGGTCATTTTACATGCATTTGACATCTGAATGCTCTTATTTTATGCAAATATCATGGCTCGACACTTCTCCACTACATGTAGACTTGGTTTTTTGCTCTTCTCCACCTTTAGCTTTAAAATGTCTGGTGCCTTGCACCTTAAACCACTGTGGACTACTTTTAGGCTCGAAGTCTATTAACAAACTTACTAATAGAATGCTTCCATCCCGTACAACACTACACCGATGATTCAGATTATTGATCCAAATAATCCTTTTGAGGTCCATACGGATATAAGTGATTATTCTTTAGGTGTTGTTCTTTATCAGGATGGTCAATCTATTGCATTTGAGAGTTGTAAACTCACTGACACCCAAACACGTTATACCACCCAAGAGAAGGATTTATCAGTAGTTATCTATGCGGTTAAAGTATGGTATCATTATTTGTACGGTGCTCGGTATATTTTTTGGCTGGACCACTATTCACTAAAATACCTTTGTGATTAGCTCGATCTCTGTGGTTGTAAGGTGAGATGGAAAGAGATTATGCAAGAGTTTGACTTTGAATTCTGCTATAGAAAGGACACAACTAATATGGTTGTTGATGCTCTTAGTTGAGTGTGAAGTTAGTGCCTTATTCTTCTCTAATATCTCAACTGATTTTTGTCTTTTTCTTAAGGGGTATTGTCATAATGATCTTTACTTCGGTGAGATTTTGCAACTAGTTCAATAGGGACCAAGTAGCTCGAAAAGCTTTGGCACTTCGGATGTCTGAAAGTTGGCCATTGAGAGAAAGATGGCAGAAAGGTATTCCATTTATAATGGATTACTTTTTAAACAAGGCAAAGTGTGTGTGCTCGATGATTTGGATATTTGCAATAAAATTTTAAATGAGTGCCACGTTGTGTTAAGTGCTAGACACCCTAGCATACACAGGACTTAGGCCTTGGTCACTCGCTACTTTTACTTGGCGTATATTAAAATTATGATTGAGTTTTATTTGTGTGAGTGCTCGTAGTGTCAGCTTAATAAAGCTGAATGATATAGAGAGGCGGGGATGTTGCATCGTTTATAAAGTCTTAATAGAAATTGGTGTAGCATTTCTGTGGATTTTATAGGAGGATTACCTCGTATGATGGAGGCCATGACGTAATTTGGGTTGTGGTTGATTGATTGATCAAAATGGCTTGATTCATTTCCACAAAGATCATCGTGAAAGGGCATGAGTTAGTTGGTCTCTTTGTTGATAGACTTTATGGTTTGTTCGATGAAATAGTCAGTGACTGGGACCCTAAGTTCATTGGTCATTTTTGGCAAATGGTTTTTAAAAAACTAGAAACTTGATTGTACATGTTGTCCTCCAAACTCCGTGAAACCAATGGATAGATTGAAAGGACAAATCAAACCATGGAGGACATGCTGCGTGCATATATCTCTTGTTGGTTGTCTAATTGGGTGAAAAATAATCTCAGTTAGTGTGAACATACCTAAAATTGATTGGAAAAGAAATGCATGCTCTAAATAGAGTTGTTTGCTCTGTCAAAACACATGGCACATTGAGTGTCAAAGCTCCTAATATCCTTGTTTGACTCAGATTGAGGTTCACAAGTAGGAAATGATGTGTAAGACACGCATGACTGGTGACTCTCCCTCTCAGATCTTGGATTTAACTAAAGGCCAAAGAGGATGGGATGGATTCAAGGGTTGCAAAAGAAGTGGCAAAGGTGATGAAGTGTGTTGATGAAGAAGCTCCCCACGATCTTGGGAATCCCCTTCTAAAATACAAGGAGCGAGGGAATCCATAGCCACATTGTTGATATCGCCCCCCTTTGAAAGGGATGGGGAGTGTGAAAACCACCAAAGGAGATGGTGGGGGGTGGAATGGAACCTGTGGGGTAGATGGTGCATAAGTAGGAATGGGTGCGTTTATGGAAGACTGCCTCGGAGGACCTTGTACAATGAAACGGGAGTGGAGCTTGTAATGCCTACTGTCCTATCAACCCGTTGCTAAAATGGCTCCTGAAGAAGAATTCTTGATAAAGATGGCCTGCTTAGTAAAGACAACTTAGGTATTGAGTCAAGTAAGACCATGAACTAAGAGGAGAGGAAAGCTTAAATTTTGGAACATGTAGGACTTCCAAAGTGGAGCTCGATGGATGGTCAAAGTAATAACGACAAAGTGCCAACACCACTAGTAGGCATTGAAGAATGTCACCAACAGTGGCTGTATTTTCTAATAGATAAAGATCTTGCAATAAATCTCCTCTAGGAGTCATATGACTTGAAGCACCATTGTCGATGAGCCAAGGCCTCTTTGAAGACTAGACAATTGATGAAGAAGGCTCCTTCGTCTCATGGATGTGAATGAACACGGACTCATATAACAACTGGTAAAGAACTAGAGGAAGGCTTAGATGTTTTAGCTCCATCCTTCACTCTCAGATGGAGGTGAGGATATTTCTTCCAACACTTCTCCTTGTGATGAGTGCCCTTCCCATAGTGTGGGCATTTAGATTTCTCTAAGTTTGTGTCAGAGCCGGATGAAGACTTTGAATGTTTTACTTGCTTCTTCTTGTTGTTCTTAGCCTTTTTGCCCTTTTTGTTACTCCCTCACAATCTTTTAGTGAAAGCCTTAGTAAGGCTAGATTCATTGTCACCAATCCTTTTGAGTTGCTCTTCGTGCTCCAGCATAAGAGGAGCTAGTTCTTTCCATAGAAGAGTTTCTTGAACCCTAGAGATAAGCAAGCTGGTGTAGAAGACATTATATTTGGGAGATGGCAACTGAGCAAAGTAATGAGAATCATCACATCCTCCAATCCTGCCAAGAGATGCAAGCTCAGCTTGCACATCCTCCATCTTGTTGATATGATCTTCCATAGAAGGGAAATCATCAACTAAGAGCATTTGGAGTTTCTTCTCTAAGGTGATGTTGAGGATACACTCCACTATGCAGGACCAAAGGGAGTAGTTTGCACCCTCAAGTTGATCTTCTTTGGGAAGAGAAGGAAGAACTAGTACTTGAATAGAAGCTGCCATCACGGCTATACAAGGGCCTATAGCACGGGCCCTATGAGAAACATATGGAGAAGTAGGGGGAGAAGGGTGCTCTGATCTTCTCAATCTATCTGAGTAAGAACAAGGCTTTGAATGTGATCTTTGCATTACTCTTTGCAAATGTTTGACTGATGGGACTGCCTATTGAGGGAAGATTGAATGGTCTCCTTATCTGAGTTATCAAACATGTCAAATGGGTGCTCCGTAACTCTTTAAATAGATCTGCAAACACAGAAAAATCTTGTATTTTGGTGTTGGGCTTCTCAAATGGTGGGAAAATCAGCTACACAGTACAAAGAGAAGTTGTAGATTCCCCCACACACTTTGTAGAAGGCATGAAAATGTGTGTTCTTCATGATAGGTCTGGTCCAAATAACAAGTTCAGTGTGGTCTTGTTTGCCTAGAACCTCTGATTCCTCACTTTGGTCATGATACCATGTCAGAGTGTGCAAAGGAAGAAGAACACAAACACGGAGAGAAGGGAGAAGAGAGACTGCACAATGATAGAAGAGAATGGAAGAAGAAAATCTGCATTGAATTCCAAAAGAATGCTGAATACAAAGAGGACCGATCAGTCCCTGCACGCCGGCCAAGGCGTTAGCGAGGGCATTGGATCAGGCTAATGATAGAAGCTAGCACCAGAAGGTGGAGGAGAATCCCCCAAATGCCAAAGAGTGCTGAAACCTGCAGAAGATAATGAGCATCGAGTGGGGCACTGCTATAAACAGCAAAAATACGCCAAAACTGTCTGATTGCTGCTTGTAGGGGCCAAAAATGCTGGCAGGCTGATCAATTGCAATAACCTAATCAACACAATGCTGATTGCAATCGGGGAATGCTGGTCGCCCCTATCCAATGTGAACATAGCCTCTTGCCACTGAAAAAGAAATGTAGTGGTGCTAGAAGGTAATTTCAGCGAGTATGAACACACCTAAAAGCTGATTGGGAAAGAACTGCATGCTCTAGGTGGAGCTGCCTTCTCCATCAAAAGGCATGATAGACCGAGTGTTAGAGCTCCTAATGTCCTCGTCTAACTTAGATTGGGTTCATAGGTAGAATATGACTTTGCAAGTCACACATGATTGCTAACATCTTCTTTGGGTGACAGATACAGGATTAGCCTTGGCACATGGAGTTTGTCCTTCTAGAGGCTCATCTCATGGGGATTGTGCTCTATAAGCTTCCTCCAAGTATGATGGTGTGGCCAATGCTTTATGGGCTCAGACATTGGCGATCCGCGTGGCTTTGATCATATGTTCTCCATGTTGCTTGAGCATGAGGCATCTTTGTAGTTATAGAGGAGGCTTTCATCTTGATATGGTGGCCAACAAAAGGCCCTTGCAACTTGAGAGAGGGGTGAGAAGAAGATGATGATGATGAAGGCCCAGTGTTATCATTGTGGTCAGAAGGGGCATCTTTGCAAGGATGCAAGGATCTAGTGGCATTGCGGAAGAGGAAGGAGAAGAAGGATAAGGACTCCTTCTATCAGTCATTGTCATCTTCAGACTTCGACTCTGATTTAAACCCTTTGGCAAAGGTGAAGGCTATGGCTTGGAAGGGCTTATCTTCTGCGAGAAAGAGGAAGGCCACACTAGCTTCCTCTACTACCTTTGGGTGAAGCATATGTGGAAAGGAGATTGGCATGCATGGGTCATGCCAACTTGGAATGCTAACTCCCTTTGCCAGTCCTACTAGAAGAATTTACAATGAGAATTAAGTGTATGGCCTTAGAAAGCACTACAAAAGTAAAACTTGCTTCAAGTCTATAATCGAGATTTTAGAGCCGATAGCTCTTCTAATTCATTTTCACCTCCTAAAGCTTCAAGAATTCATCTCCCTTTAATTTATTAGAGTTTCTAAAAACTAAAATCAATTGTGCTACAATGATGAAAAATTGGGGTTTAAGAAGCCTGACACTTCTAAGAGATTGCAACTAGTCTAGTCTTGCAACAATGCTTGTGATACTATGTGTAATGGACCCCTAGCTACTTTGTTGGGGCAGCCACTTATCACTGTGAAACTCAAATATGCATGGTGCATTGCTAAACCAACAGGCCTGCCAGTGAGGGTAAAGTCACTGATATTAGGCAGGAAAGAGGGTGACCCCATCAAATTGTCCATTGTACTTGACGCACCCTTGACCCCCCCTTGGGGTTCTAGCATTTAAGCCCTCTCGAACCTGGCCATCAAGATATGCCATTAAAAGTGAGGATCCTATTTGGGGGATATTCTTGTGACAAGTGTGTGTCATGGATGATATCATCATTGACAAAAGGCCAAGGTAACAGCTTGGATAGGCTGGTCATAGACACGTTGACCTGGACATGAGGTTTATTGCAAGTGATTGGAGGGGCTTATATGCTAGCTGTGTGGCCAACTACATTCCTCAATCTTTCATGAGAATCTGTTACATAGTGTGCTATACTCTATTTTTAGAGTGTGATGTAACACAATCATTAATGGAACTTCCCGGGGGGGGGGGGGGGGGTGGGGGTGGGATAGCAGGTCTGAATGGGCATCTAGAAGTAAAGCCAGGCCTGGGTGGCTGTCAGGTGAGATGAGGAGGATGGAAGGGGGGTGGTGGGTAGGAGGATGTTGGAGAGGTAGCGAGGGAAGGGGGAGGAGGACATGCTTAAATATTTTGTGCTAAACGCTCAGTCTTTTTGCTATGCCTTAACTATTACTAACATCAGCTGAGGGTGTGGAAGAAGGATACATAGGTCTGAATTTGGCGCAACGGAAATGCATCAAAGCTTCATTGAAGGACTCAATCTCAGTAGCCAGGTAGCATGCAAGCTTAAAACAGGTTCAGTGTTGAAGATTTGTCGGTGATTTATGTCCTATAATTCAAATTCATTATTTTCGTTCGGGACTAAACTAGTAGAGTTGACTAAATTTGATAACTGTCTTTGGTCAGTAAATTCAATAACAATTTTTACTGTCTAAATTCAATACTCATTTGGCACTAATGTTTCATCTCTAAATTCAACATTTATATCTGCCATGAAATTCAACAATTATATCTCATGGCACATGCTGATGATGTACCAGTATAATTTAAATGTTTGTTGGTAGAGGATTTTAAAGGAGGTCTGAAATGTCAGTTGTCCTGTGTACATCAAATGCAGGTTCATTCCACCAACTGAGAAATTCAAGCTGGTTCTACTTACATTAGAAGTGGATTTTGTGAAGAGTCGAGGGAAAAATGAGGAGGTACATCGTATATTATGTAAAGCAGAAAACTGAGCAAGTCAATGCTTGTTTCAATTTTGTTGCTGACATCTGTCTTTAAGAGATTTTGTTTTTTGATAGTTGTCTGTTGTTTGGATCAACTAAGAATGTTTTGCTAACTTTCTCATGCGAATGAAAACAAGCACCACAACATCAGTTTTTGCACCTTCTTCACATTGATTTTTTCAACTACCACCAGCAATAAATCTTTATACAGAAACAAGATGGAGCTCTTCCTCTGCGAAGTATTTGACTGACTGAGGAAATCTATTGTCTGCTTCTTTCAAAGGCGAGTTTAGACTAGGGAAAATGCAAAATTTTCAAGCTTGTTGATCCAGTTTGGGGTTAAAACACAGAATTCACATTATCGCACACTCGGTGTCCAAGTTATGGGACTCATTCTTTTGGAGTTGTGTGCAAATGAGAATTTCACTCCTACTATCATCTGTATTGTCAGGATAGGTTTGGCGTGACTATTCAGGCACAGGTGGATGAGATAGCTTAGCAATGGTTTAGAATATTTCAGGAAGGGGCATATTGTAAGAAGTAAAATTTCCTCTGATGGATAGATACTCATTGACACAGGGTGTTGCTTCTGAGGTAGAATGGAGCATTGCAGGGTGTGGGTATTTTACCAAGATAGACCTTTGCAGATTAAGATGTTTGATGAAGATGTCTTTAGAACCAGACCTCAATTGCGAGTGCTCCTGTGTATTACATAGAAGTTTTGAATTATACTTCAACAGTTTCTGGTTAAATTCTTGACTTTGTAGTGTTTTACTGTGCCCAAAATTAAGCAAAATGCCAAACTTTTTAGACAATTTTGACTGTCACACCATCCTGAGGGCATTGGTCTAGGAAAATTCCTTTGCCAAATAAGGCTTTGTTAGTTAAAGAAATTTAATAAAGAGATTTAACACATTATAGATAAAATTTGCTTATTGGCCATCCTTTGTGTGGGCCCAAGTTGGTCCTATCCTTATTTCTTAGGCTAGTAGGGCATGTACTTAGGTTTTCCACCACCCAAAAATAAAAGGCTATTATTGATGCATGGAAGAAAGTTTAGAGTATGATGTGAAGAAATACTTGAACATAGGAAAAGAAATGAAAAAACTGTAGACAAGTCTGTGCGTGAGCTGAGCTGAGAGCTGAGAGTGCAGATGCGAACAGTTGAGAGCAGTAGAGAGTGAGAGAGTGAGCACGACACACTGGGTGTTTGGTACTAGTGTACCACATTTTAGGTTTTGAATATATATATAGTACAAAGTGTAAGGGTGCGTTCACACCCGAACACAATAAAAGGCACGATTACCCTTTATTCCCAACAACCTCCCACCTAAAGGCAACGTGCTTGAAGGTAGAGGAAAGAATCAGCTAAGTCTATGTATGTACAAAGCTGAAAGACACATATTCTATCCAACCCCCATCATCTGGCGGCAATGAGCAAGCCGCTCGGCTGGAAGACCTTTCACGAGAAGGTCTGTAGGATTATCATTTGCATGTACCTTGACAAGCTCAATGCCTTTGCTGTCAAGTACATCCTTGATGAAGTGATACTTCACCTGTATGTGCTTTGTCTTTGCATGAAAGACAGGATTCCGTGCTAGCATGATAGCACTCCGACTGTCATAGTGGAGGATAGGAACCTTTGTAATCCCAAGCTCTCTCACCAGACGTGAGAGCCATTAAGCCTCTTTGCATGCCTCTGTGGCAGCCACATATTCTGCCTATGTAGTAGACAGTGCAACACACTTTTAGAGCCTAGATATTCAAGAGATTGCTCCTCCTGTGAACATAAACACATAACTTGAAGTATATTTCTTGTAGTCAGGGTGGCCAGCATAGTCTGCATTTGTGAAACCAACAACAGATGACTTCTGCTTACCAAAGCAGATGCATAAATCCTTTGTGCCCTTAAGGTATCTTGTGGTATCCTTCATTGCTTCCCAATGCTTTTTGCCAGGATATGCCATGTATCTACTAACCACTCCCACCGCAAATGCAATGTTAGGACGCATAGCAACCATAGCATACATCAAGCTACCAACAACTGAAGCATAGGGTATTTTGGTCATTTTAGCCTTGCCATCATCTGATGTAGGGCTGTCGTCTGCACTAAGTTTCACATATGGAGGCAATGGTACACTGATAGCTTCCCCCCCTCCATATTGAAACGTTGTAGAACTTAGGTAATATACTCCTGCTGTGACAGATAAAGAAGACCCTTTGATCTGTCTCTGGAGTATACACATGCCAAGAATGTTATTTGCCTCATTGAGATCTTTCATATCAAAGCTATTGTGTAGGCTCTACTTCAAGGAGTCCAAGGCATGAACATCCTTGTTTGCAATTAGTATGTTATCCACATACAATACCAAGAGAATAAGGTTGCCATTTGCTGCCTTCTTGGTATATAAGCAGTGATCAACTTGAGAATGATGAAATCCCTAAGATTGCATGAATGTATCCAATTTATGATACCACTCATGTGGTGTTTGCTTCAGCCCATAGAGACTTTTGTTGAGTTTACATATCATGTGCTCTTTTCCCTTTGCAACAAAACCATCAGGCTGCTGCATATAGATTTCCTCATGCAGATCACCATGTAAGAAGGCGGTTTTTACATCCATTTGTATGAGTTCCATGTCCTTAGATGCAACCAAGCCCAAGATGGTTCGCAAAGTAGTCATTTTGACTACAGGAGAAAATATTTCATCAAAATCAATTCCATGTTCTTGCTTGTACCCTTTAGCAACCAAGCGTGCCTTGTACTTGGGCAAAGAATCAGAAGTGACTTCCATTTTGTAAACCCATTTGCAGGGTAGTACTTTTTGTCCTTTTGGCAAAAGTACCAAATCCCAAGTGCCATTCTTCATGAGAGATTTCATCTTTGATAGCATTGCTTTTTGCCATTTCTTACTATCTTGTTTGTCCATTGCTTCTTGGAAGCATGACAGTTTACCACAATCTGTTAACATGACATAGTCAGCCACATAGTTTACTCCAAGAACAAATCTACTTGGCTATTTTTACGCTTTGGTTGACCTACAGACCCAGTGGTTAATATTTGTTGGTTGTTTAGCATGTAAATCTGCATTAACAGCTTGCTGTTCTGCAGGTACATCTTGCTGTATAACTAGTTCAGGTTGTTCCAGGTGTGCATGTTCTTATTGAAATGTGGGCTATCGTGGGCAAGATCTTGCTAATCGTTTACAGCATCATTCCTTGCATTTTCAGGGACATTTTCAGCAGGTATTTGCTACTGTCTAACGGGCATTCTTTGCTATCCTATTGGTACATCCTCTCGGAATATAACCCTTTTGACTTTCTCTGTTCTTTCCGGCTGTTTATGCATGTGATCTTCTCAGAAGATGACATGATTGCTGCGTACTACTTTTCTTTTCTTGGGATCCCATAATCTATACCCCATTTTACCTTCATCACCATATCCTAGGAAAATACATTTATAGGACTTTGGCTCAAGTTTGCTGTGCTTTTCCTTACGTATGTGCACAAATGCCTCGTAGCCAAACACTTTCAAGTGTGCATACAAAGGTGGCTTGTCCGACCACGCTTCTTGGGGAACTCCCCTCCCCAAAGACCTGTTTGGTGATCGATTAATCAAGTGTACGGCTGTCATAACAGCCTGTGCCCAAAAACCATGGGGTAAAGCAGCATGTGACAGCATTGTACGGACCTTGTCTTGAATGGTCCGATTCATATGCTGTGCAACACCATGAAACAATGCGGGAGGCCTTACATTATTTCCATTTGCTATCCCCAAAGGTGGTGTGATAGCCTTCGTCATCTAGTTGCCCTGTGCTGATCAAGCTCTTTTTGAGCTGAGGTACATGTCTCACATTATGCAAAACAAACATGGAGCCATGCTGAAATTCGAGTTTCACACTGCCAATACCTACAATTTTGCACGCATAGTTATCCCCCAAGTGGACAACACCACATAGTGCACCATTGTAGTCAGAGAGCCACTCATGATGTGGTGTGACATGAAAGGACGCACCCGAATCAAGTATCCAAGTGTGAATGTCATCCTTAGAATCTGCATTCAATGCATGTGCCTCCAAAGAAGAAGCTAGAAGTACATCACTATCACTATCATTATCATGAGTGACTACATTAACCTCTTCTATTTTCACATTGCTCTTTTTGGCATGTTGGCTGTCCTTATTTTCAGCCTTGTTGGTTTCATTGTTTTTGTTTTTACCCTTCTCTTTCTTCAGCTAAAAGCAATCCCTTTTGTAGTACCCCTTTTTGCCACAATGATGGCACTCCACGTTCTTTCCATGAGACTTACTGCGTGCTCGGTTTTCAGAACTGCTCTTATGCTGAAAACTGCCTTTAGTGTGTAATGCATTTGAAGACTTGTTTGCTGAGTTGTTTTGCCTATTGAGTTTTTCCATCAACAAAGAACTCTCCATATCAGAGTATAACAGTTGAGCATTCGAATTACTCAAAGCTGTCCTGAAAGTATCCCAACTTTTAGGTAGGGTGCATAGCAAGAAGATAGCTTTGAACTCTTCATCAATATGAAAATCCAAAGCAATCAATTGACTGAAAATTGAGTTAAACTCATTCAAGTGTACAAACATGGCTGTACCCTCTTTCATGCAAAAATCCATCAGTTTTTTCAGCCAATAAACCTTGTTGGTTGCACTTTTTTGAGCATACAATTCTTTAAGCCTTTGCCACATTGCATATGCCGAATTCAGTCTCTTAATGTTGAAAAGCAAGTTGTCTGACACTGAGAGCTCAATGGTTGAGCGAGCAAGCTCGTCTAAGTCATCCCACTCGTCTTGTTCCATGTCTCTTGGTTTGATTCCCTTTGTTTTGATGGGCTTTACATGTTTTTTTTGCACCAAGACATTGTAGCATTATTTTTGCCAGGTGGCAAAATTATGGACACCCTCAAGCTTCTTAATGTGCAAAAGATTACTGGTGTCACTGTTTCTAGCCATAATTTGCAGCCCCAAACTGACAAACCAGTCACCAAAGGCAAGTCTAAATATGACACAAGTGACCACAATGCACAAGAGTACCAACCAGCAATGAAAATCCCAAGATTGCAGAAATTTTCAGATCTGCAAATGAATTTTCAGGATTAAAAAATGCCGTTTGCTGCACTCTTCAAGCAATTTCTGACACAATTAGAGACCAAGCCACCAGTTACATGTGAGATCTCCAAAATTTCACTGCAATTTTTGCTCCAAAAGCATTCCTGAGCAAAATTTGACAAGTTGGGTCAAAAGCCCCAAATTTTTAGAGGGTAATCTGTTCAAATTGCATCAATTCAAGTACTTAAATGCATATAGTATGCAATTCTTGCACAAATTGATGAAATTCTGCAAAAGCCCCAAAATTTTCGGGTACGGTGTGCACAAATTTCACTAAAATTGAAGAAATTTTGCCAAAATGTGAAAAAACCCCAAAATTTCATGGGAATTGTGCACTAATTTCGCAATTTCTAAGTTAGATTGTCCACTTCTGCATTAAAATCCCCAGATCCGAGAAAAGCCCCAATTTTCTTGGGCAAAATTTAACTTTGTGCCTTGGCATGTGAATGCCTCATGGAGGAGAGAAAAAAAAAGGATATTTCCTTTAAAAGAAAAAATGTTGACTTGTTGCCTGTCGTGTGATCCGTTTGTAGCGATTGGTCGCAGCCTGTCCCATCCACTGGTGCGCCGTGGCTTGCAGCCCGTTTCATCCGCCATGTGCCGTTTCTCTTGCGGCCCGTTTCGTGTCGCCTGTGCCTGGTCGCCTCGCTTGCAACTTGGTTGCCTGCAACATGTTTCTTCCTACAGCCTACGACTTGTCGACTACTTGACGAACCTGCTGCCTGGTTTGCGGCCTGTTGCCCCAACTCTCTGTCGTCTCGTCCCTTTGCGACCTGTTTGTTCGCCTATCACCTTAGGCGTGTCACCTCACGCCAGTTACCTCAAGCTCGTCACCCGCTCTGATACTAGTTTGTAGACAACGAGTCTGTGTGTGAGCTGAGTTGAGAGTTGAGAGTGCAGATGCAAAAAATTGAGAGCAGTAGAGAGTGAGAGAGTGAGCATGACAGAATGGTGTTCGGTACAATGACTAGTGCACTACATTTTAGGTTTTGAATATATATAAGTACAAAGTGTAAGGGCGCGTTCATACCCAAACACAATAAAAGGCACGGTGACCCTTTATTCCCAACAAAAACGGTATTACAAACAGTGGAACTCAAGATGAAGACTGCTTTGATGAATGATTGAAGGATGAATATGCTGAATATGATACATTCGGGCCTCAAAACCTCTGTTTCTCAAGGACCAAGGATGATTTTTGAGAGTGCACAATGGAAGTAGTGTTTCATTGATCCTATAGGGCTGCAGATTCTATTGTCAATCCCGCTTTGGGATCCTCCATGGGACGAGGAATACGGTGGGTAACAAACTTCAAAGATCGAAGGTGTCAAGAATACTCTCCACTTGACAAGACCAAAGCAAATGATCCATCCAGTCGGTCTTCTTTGGGCAAAGAAGGAAGAACGAGCACTTGCATTGGTGGTACCATCATAGGCATTCTAGGGCTAGAAAGATGGGCCTTATGGGAGAGATGAAGAGAGTGGGGAGGAGATGGCTGCTCCGATTTGTGTGCCTTGGCAAGAGAGGGTTGTTGTTCAGAAAAGGGGTTTGACCTCTGATCTTCGCAATGATCATGTTGCCTATTAGATGGAGTATGAATAGACTCCTCATTTGAGTCATTAAAGCCTAGAACCGGTGATAACCCGTATCTCTAGACTTGCAAACACACTAAATCTACTGTGTTTGGCTGTAGAAGAGTGTGAACGGAGTGAAAAATCAGCTATACTTGCAAGAAAATAGTTGTAGATGTCCGGTCTTTGTTGAAAGCACTTGAAAAATGCAAAAAGTTGCACTTTTTGCATCAAATAGTAGGCTGGAAATTTGCGTTTTCAGCAATAGGGGGGTTTTCTTTGAAGGAAACCTCTGTCCCCACTTAGGCAATGATACCATGTGAGAAGAGAGAAGAGAGAAGACAACAATAATAAAGGAGAAATCTACAATGAATTTGGAAAAAATGTTGAATACAATGATGGACTTCTCAGTCTTTGCATGCAGCCCAAAGCATTAGTGAGGGCACCAAATCAAGCTGGAAAGTGATGACAGCACCGGAGACGGTGATGGAGATGGTGACAATGATGGAGATGGAGTGTGTAGCCAGCAGCCCCTATGAATGACGGAGAAGAATGCCAAACTCCAAGTGTGCACTTGCAAAAGAGGAAGAAGAATGATCTGCCCAAAGAAGCACCCGGCTATAAATAGTTGAAATGCCTCTAAATTGGCTGACCAGCCAGCTGAGCCACTAAGTGTGGCAGTTGGCCTGCTAAATTTGGCCAATCAGCATCAGAAAATGAAATGCCGACATAGGATGTAGAAAATGCTGACAGGGGCAGATAGGGAAATTCCTAGTTTGGAAGGGCTGCACAAGCTGACAGATGCCTAGCAAGACAAAAAATGAACACTAAATTGACTAAGAAAAGAAATGCATGCTGCTTCCTCTGTCAAAGCACATGACAGGCATGTTAGAGCTCCTAATGTCCCTGTTTGACTCTGATTGAGGCTCACAAGATGATAGCGCATGACAAACATGATTGTGCACAGATGTGAACTGAGAATGGTGTTGGAGATGCGGGGAATAGCTCCAAGTCTATGCCATACTTGTGATGGATCTTGAATGCACCTATAGGAGTCCACCAAGCCATAAGATGATGTTGATGGTGGTAGAGGGAGCAAGCAGAGTCATATTCAGACTTAAGTGTTGATTTGTCAATGGCATCCAGGTTACTAATTTTGGTGCCATTACATAGGTTTTCTTTGCGTTTCCTTTTGTTGAGCTAAAAATGCATCACAAACTGATTAGCTCTATAAAAGAGCCCCAAAATGTGTAAATTACCAAAAGTTTCATTGAATGGTGAGTTGTCCTAGAGAGTTTCTATGTCCCATAAGCAAAACCCTTGCTGTTGCTATTGGCACCTAGTTTTTGGCCTTCAATCCTTGCCCATCTGCTGTAAGCTACATTATCTACAACACTTGGCATCCATTCTGCTGCTGCTGCTCTGCTGCCAAGAGGACCCACACATCGGCATTTTGTTGCGGGCCTGTCCATACTACCACGTCAACATTCAGGAGTCAGTTCAATAGCCTGCATTTTGCTGTTCTGCAGTCCACCCAGCATCAGCACACATCACTCTTGTTGTTACCCTGCTGTCTACAGCTTTGGTGACCAGTTTTCAACCTTTGATGGGTGTCACACTGCTGCATTTACTAGGTTTCAACCTCTAGACTGCTGCGTTTTGGTGACCAGCCTGCCGCCCTTACACATGCAACACTCTCTCAGCTCGGACTGGTGGTTACAGCACCGGGGATCCATCTCCGGTGGACATCACACTTCCACTAGATCCGTTGCTCTGCCTTTGAGCATTCTGTATGCTCTTTCCGTTATTTACAACATTTTTAAATTCAATTTAGACTTCCCTTCTCTTTGTTTGTGTTTGTGTTTTTTGCATTTTGCATTTTGCATTTTTGTGTTTAGGGTTCCTGCATTCTTGTTTGAGTTGTTGTGTTTTAATCATGTTCATACGTTTTGTGTTTTATCAATGCAGACCCTAGCTTATGTTTGCATGTTATCAGAGCTGGTGCTCTTGTAAAGAGTATCATGTGGCTACTTTCATGGAGAGCTTGGTTTTTGTGCGAGACACACGGATGACTTGTAACCGATTCACAATGTCTCAGACTTCTTGGGATGCGAGTATGTCTTACTAGGCTTGTCCATCATTGGAGGCCCGAGGGCATCATGGATTCCGTGAGGTAGATGACACTCCACCTTGACCTTCTTCATCTTGGCCAAATACATGATTTATAACAGATGAGGAGTTCCAAGAATACTTGCACATTAGGTATGGTCGTAGCTATCACTCTCCAACTCATGAAAATCTTGCTCCTAATTCATTTGGATCGGTTGGTGAGGCTGGCCACCTCTCTAATGAGGAAGAATATATGGCATTTGGGATGATTGGCAATTCATCTTCTTTGTCATCATAGCTAGACCTAGTGTTAGGTTTGTCTAACCTGTTTGAGTTATTTGAATCAAAACCCTTTCATATTTTTCTTTTTGGTATGTAGCATTAGTAAATGTAAATTGAGGAGACTCTTGAAGCAAACGTACTTCGATAGGTATATCTAACAGTTTTGTCTCATTTGAGCACGGTGTTGGTAGTCATTTTTCTCAAACTCCTTCAATCCCTCAATCTTCTAATCGAAACATAGATCTCCTCTCTTCTTTTTTGGACAATTTCAGATTGCACTCCACATTTGCATCTAGCACACTAGGGTTGGGATCATTTGTCTTTGCTCCTAGTTCCTTTTCTTTCTCTACACTAGATGTTACCTATCCATAGGTGAATGCCACTACACTAGATGTTACCTATCCATAGGTGAATGCCACTCTACACGCTAGTACATCGTTAGTGGGAATGCCACCCTTTAACAATGTGTTTACCCACACCCACAAGTGAGTGCATCTATTTACCTTGGGATGGCGATGATGGGTATCTCCCTCACTTCCCCCAGACACTCACTTCCTTATCTATTGGCCTCTCAGACGTAGGGATTTCCATCTGCTTATGGTGCGCGGACATTCACTCCATGGGTCACTTCCACACAGGGATTTCCATCCTTTGCCTATTGTGTCTCCATCCCTTCTTCTTGGGCTACGGATATAGCTACCATACCCATGCCTGCCCAGTCAAACCATAGCCACTTTTGGATCCACTATGCACACATCCTGCATGCATGGTTTACACTTTGGGGTTACTTCCCAAGTGTACTCCACTCCCCACCCTATCCACCCTACCCAATCTATTCCTCCTTCAGCGCTACCACTTCTAGTGCTACAACCAAGAATGCCTTCATGGATAAGACTAGTTTTAATGGATTGAATTTCACCACTTGGTGCTGCCTATTGTGTCTCCATCCTTTCTCCTTGGGCTACATATATAGCTACCATACCCATACCCACCTAGTCAAACCATACCCACTTTTGGATTCACTATGCACACATCCGACATGCATGGTTTGCACTTTGGGGTTAATCCCCAAGTGTACTCCACTCCCCCACCCTATCCACCCTACCCAATCTGTTTCTCATTCAGCACTACCACTTCTAGTGCTACAGCCAAGAATGCCTTCATGGATAAGACTAGTTTTAATGGATTGAATTTTACCACTTGGTCTAACTTTATGCAACAAGTGCTTGAATCTCAGGGTCTTTGGGACCTAGTCATTGGTCTAGAGTCTATGTCGGACTTTCAAATGGCTCACCTTGATCACATCTGTCAATGGATAGCTCGAAATGCCACAACAAATGTTGACTTAATGTAGGGTTTGCTTTGCGAGTTCCATTCTCAATTACAACACTTTTCCCTTGTATGTAAGCGTTGGAGTTATCTCCTTGATTGCCATGCGGCGAGGGATCGAACTTGACGTATCAATCTAAATCTTGAGCTTCAAGAGTCTTCTATCAAGGAAGAGGATGACTGGAAACTCAAGTTGGTTGAATATAGGTGATTACTCGTTGAGTTTGCCACTACTGGCTTCTTGAAGTCAAAAAATGATCAGGTTATATTCTTTCTAAATAAGCTCCGTGAAAAATACTTCCACTTTATCTTGCAAATCATTTCATTGCCCCTGATCGCTGACCTTCTATATGTTTAAATGTTAGTTCTTGTGTTATGTGAGGCCACATGATCAAGGTCATAAGAAGTCCTTGTAACATTCTTATTCAAAGAGGGTTTGGTTAGCTCTTTTTTGCAAGGGAAAATTGGAGGTGGCAAGAACTCTCAAGGTGCGAAGGCAACACAAAATAGGGGTGGCATTCCTTTCTTTGAAGAAAGCAAAGAAACAAAAGCCATCTGGCAATAACTCCCTAAAGAGAATAGATTTTGCAGGCATTGCCAGAGATTGGGCCATGTAGATCAGGAGTGTTGTACTAACTTCTAAGGCTCAAGGTCTCCTAGCTAAGAAACCATAGCAAACTGCGACTACCTCCACCTTGTCTTGGATAGTTGATTGGGGCTACGCTTCTTGTTGCTATCCCCATTTGCTCCTTCTAGCACAACTATGCCCCTCAACATGTGGTACGTGGACAACCTTAGCAGCCCTTGTCTTTTAGTATTCATGAAGGATTAAGTGACTTGTTTGCTAATCCCTCACCCATAGCACTTTATGCATTCATTCTGAGGTCTCCTCTTGCACCCCTACTAAGGACTATTCCCCCCACCTTGACATGAGCTTCATTACTCTTAGCTCTTTAGGCTAACGAGTTGGTTCCATATGTTACTTTGTCCTTAGGCGTTTCTTCCTTTGTCTTCCACTGCAATCACTCAATCACATATTCATTCCTTTTCTTTTAGCTTTACTTTTGCTTTTGTTTTGTTTTGAAGCATCTTAGGGATGGCTATGCGTGATGGTGGCTACACACTTAGGCTAGTACCCTTATGGTACACTACACTAGTCTTATAATGAGTTGGACCCATAGGTTACTTTGTCCTTGGGCTTTCCTTCCTTTGCCTTCCACTGCATTCACTCGATCACACATTCGTTCCCTTTCTTTTAGCCTTATTTTTGCTTATGTTTTGCTTTGAAGCATCTCACTATTAATCTTTGTTTTTGTAGATTCTAATCTCTTTTGTAGGGTTTTTTATTTCAGTCTAAGACTAACGTGCAGATTTGCACTAGTCCTACTTGGGTTGGAGACATGGGAGGTTCATCATTCCTTTGTGGTTTCATCTTCCTTGGAGACTTGCTCTTCTACCAGCATGGAGGCTTCCCCTTCTAAGGTGGATCTTGCACATCTCTTGATGCTATCACAATACTAACTTCCCCTTGGCTCCTCCAACTGGGGTGTTTCATCCACATCTTTCTTTATGGTTCTCAGCACCATTCAAAGACCAACATCAAATTCCTCTTCCTCCTTTAGCATCAACATCTAGGTTTAGAGGGGGTTCCTTCCCTTTCTTGGTATTCTATAAGTTTCGGCGATTGTCCTCAACATCGGTCTCCCTTTCTTGTTGTATCTCTCCTTTGCATTGCATGATCATCACCATCTTTGTAAAAGGGTGCTTGGACAAGTGGAAAATTTCCCCATGAGGGACAATGTCTAAGTGGCACTTGCTATATACACATTCTCATCATGTAGCATTACTCTTTGCATCTCATTGTGTAGAGCATCCTTGAGTGGATCATGAGCTGTTTTCATTGACGGTTCTTTCACCATCTTACCACCACATCTCTATATCTCTTCACCCTTGTACTTGGTCATTGACACCCACGAGTGGTTGGAATAGCTTGTTTGTTTTGTGATTTGTTGGATCTAACCATCCCTTTTTCTTCTCTTGTTGGGGCATAATTACTAGTTAGATTGCAAGCTATATGTTTTCAAATTAACAAAAAACCAAAAAAAAAGTTCAATGTGGTTCCATTGACCTTCGTAGGGATGCCTTGGCCTCTCTGGGGTGATCACTTTGACTCCCTTGGTAAGATAACCATTGCCTCTATAGCTTTGGTAGGCCATTGGATAGCCACTGTGTACCCTTTGTCCGATATCCTAGCTGCTTTGGGATGGAATGCCCGGGGGTACAAATGGGCTTGAGCTTTTCTTCCAATCCCTTCTTGGTTTCAAATTTGGTCCTGAGAGGGGATGTTGAGCTACAAATGCATTACAAATTGATTAGCTCTTTAAAACAGCCCCAAAACATGTAAATTACCAAAAGTTTCATTGCATGGTCCTAGAGAGTTTTTGTTTCCTAGAAGCAAAATCCTAATTTGGGAGGATCCTTCTGTATCTATAAATAGACAGGTTGGCCACCATTCAGCCTATCCTTTTTTTGCAAGCTCATTAGTCCACACATCCTCTGTTGCTATTGGCACCTAGTTCTCAGCCTTCAACCCTTGCCTATCTACTGTCCAATTATCATTGACTATGACCACATCATCTACAACACTTGGCGTTCATTTTGTTGCTACTGCCCTACTGTGAGGAGGACCCAAACATCTGCATTTCACTGCAGGCCTGACATATTGCCACTGTTGCTATTGGGGCCCAGTTCTCAGCCTTCAATCCTTGCCCATCTACTGTCCAATTATCATTGACTATGACCACATCATCAACAACACTTGGCGTCCATTTTGTTGCTACTGCCCTACTGTCAGGAGGACCCAAACATTTGCATTTCACTGCAGGCCTGACGTATTGCCATATCAACATTCAGAAGACAGTCAACAGCTTGTGTTTTGCTGTTCTGCAGGCCGCTTTCGATCATCACACATCACTCTTGTCGCCCTGCTGTCTACAGCTTCGGTGACCAGTTTTCAGCCTTCGATGGGTGGTACACTACTGTGTTTACCAGATTTCAGCCTCTAGACTACTTGTTTTGGTGACCAGCCTATTGCTCTTCCACATTCAGCCCTCTTTCAGCCCTGACTAGCGGTTACAACACTTGGGATCCATCTTCAGTGGATGTCACGCTCGTGCTACATCCATTGCTCTGCCTTTGAGCATTCTGTACACTCTTTCCTTCATTTACATAATTGATTCATTCACTCCAGAGTTCTCTTCTCTCTCTATTGTGTTTGTGTTTTTGCGTATTGTGTTTTGCATTTAGGGTTTCTGTGTTATTGTTTGAGTTATCGTGTTTTAGTGATGTTTGTCCATTATGTGTTTTCTCAGTGCAAACCCTAGCTTATCTTCCCACGTTTGTGGTGAGTAGCACCCCATTAGAGTTTCCAAGGGGGTCAGCCCGTAGTTCTGTTTCTCTTTGGAGCATATCCATGCTGATTAGTGCATCCCCACACACACAGTTGGTACTGTTGACAGGTGCTCTATTTGTTGCTATGTTCATGATTTCTTGAGACATTTGGGCCATAGAATGCCAAGGTTAGGCATCTTTTGGTTTTGGCCTATGGTAGGACCTCGGTGGGGAGAGAGATTCTTTTCAGCTGATCATGGCAGTAAGTCTACGTACTATGACTTTTACCTATAATTGTGCTTTTGTGGCATGCTTTAGGAGCTTGCACTCTTAGAGAGTTGTTTAGTTGAGCAACAAGACTGCATGACTCTGGTATGAACCATATGCTATGGGCCAAAGCTTTATTTCTTTGGGACTATGGTGGATTTTACACAGCTCACTTCTAGTAGCCTAAGTTTAGCATGGAGGATTCAACTCTTCGCACTTTGAGGCTCACAGGCATTGAGTATTGTGTCCTTTAGAGGTGAGAGGATGTGACCAGTTGTTATATCTTCTTCAATGGGCCTATAGCACGAGCCTGTTCAGACCTATAGCCTATTTGTTTCTTTTGCAAAGGCTCATATAACCGCAGACATTGTTCAGATGGAATTCTGCTTGTAGCCATACAGGTTCCATCTTTCTCTCTTCCATTACCTCCTTTGCTTTCCTTGTTTAATGTAATAAAAAAGCCTTGATGCTTTTACAGTCTAGTAAGCCCCCTTTTTCTCAGAAGGAAAACTTACACGATTTTCTAATAAGTGAACAATAAATAGAAAGGTGGCTCATGTGCTTTTAGAGGCACAGGGCATTTTTAATCTAGCATAGCCTGGCATACAATTGTCAATTCTTTCTTTTTTTGGATCTTGACTTCTTTGATTGTTGTGATGTCCTGCAACATCTTGCTTGTGGCCTAGACTTGAGAGAGGCTGTTTGAATTACTTAATGCTATCCCCAAACAGATTGTATGTCTTTAATTCCTTGCATATTCAATTACTTGCTTCTGTGGCGCAAAAAATCAAGATGTGTTTCTAATGAACCGGCTCTTAAATATGCAGCAGGATTTTGACTTTTCATCAGGATTCTAAGTCATGTACCTTTTTCTACTGTCTACAAATGACATTTTTGTCCTCTTCTGCTTTATCTGTTTGTTTATTTTTGGCACTTTACTTGTGTGCTCTATATCAGGTTGATGCAGTAAAGCTTGGTCAGAAGATTCAACGAACATTTACTGGACAGGTTCTTGATTCATATCTCTTTTTTGAAAGTATCTTGCTCAGATTCTCATGGTTTATATTTTACAACGAGTCATGAAAAACTTAAGATACGGCAAAGAAGGTTTACTTTTTTTTTTCCTGCGTTGAAGGTGCAATTGCAATTTCGTTCCTTTATTGATGACAATTTGGTTGGAATCAGGTCAAATCCTATTGTCATAAGCTTTCCTGTTTTAGCCTCTTCTGAGGATCTAGTTTTATCAATTTTCAGAGTAGACTAATTTAGTATATACTCTCAGAAATTTCCTAATTTTTGTCCACGGCCATTTTTGAACTGCTTAGTTCACATAGTATGTCCTTCTTAGCAGGCGCTCTTGAGCTCACACTCCTCTCCCCCTTACCTGTGTTTGTAACCCAGTGTTATATTTTCATGATGAAATGGTTGTATTCATTGAGATTCTTTTGATAACATGTGATTTTATGTACAAATAAATGAAAACTGGAGGTGTTTAATTCTCATCTTTGGTTCCACTATGCTTTAAACTTGCTCAATAGTAGAAATTTGCACTGTCTGCACTCCTGTCTGTGCTGTGTTACTAGGCCAACTTGATGGCCTAGAAGTATCCTGTAGATTGACACACAAATGGCGAGGTTTCCTTTCATTGGAAGAGAAGTAGTGAACCTTTCAGAGATGGTGCATGTCTTATTCATGCATTAAATTCTGATGCTGAGAGGGCATCCTCTCTTTTTTTTCTTTCTTACAATGAACCTCAGTGTTCCTTCTGCTTTAGTCAACTGAGCAGACCCTAATTAGTGCACATAAGCACAGTTTTAGAGCTAGTCTTCTAATACGTCTGAAATTTGTTACTCCTTAAAGAGTAACAAAATACAATACTTAAAACTGTGTGATTGATGAACCATGACTGATAGACTGTTTTTTTGTAAGTAGGGTATCCATGTGCATTGTGCACTTAAAATAGGCCTTGCTGTTGAGATTCCCTCTTCCTACCCTTGTTGCTAGGTATGCTGTTCACAGTGCAACTACTTGCTGCTGAAAAGCAGATCTTGTCAATGCACACTCTACTAGCTTTTACCCTGGTAGATGAATCTGTCAATGATGCGAGCAAAACATAGATACCATTTTACCTGCCACAGTGGATTATGAGATGCCATCACTGTTTCTAGTGATTCAATGCTAAGTTACATTAGGGCTATGCCTCACTTTCATAGGTGAATTTAGACAAGCTTTAAAATGCTGCCTGGACTGGTCATTGCACACTGAATTAGTTGTTGGTGCTGTGCTTGGTTGTGCACAGTGCAAATTAAGCCAAGAAGGCACCTGGTTGCTCATTTAAGGCACCTAACGCCAAGGTTTATGCACACTCAGGAGTGTTCTATTTGTACAAATGGCTTACTACCATCTGGCTGGTTACTCATTCAAGACCATTAACCTTCAAGCCTTCTCCAACACTTGGTGACATCCTTTTTGTCCAAATGGCTTGTTACAATCCAGCTACATAGTTAAGGCTGCACATCAATCATGTACTGTTTTTAGGTTGTCTCTCCTCTTCTGGACATTTATGAGCACATCAGTTGATCTGGACTATTTCAGCCATTCATGCTTCAAGCCTTCCTATTGGTCAAATACTGATACAGGTGTTCCCAGCATCCATGTGCCTTAACCAGTGCAGTCAGGCTTTGATTTGCATGCATTCTCCATCATGCTTGCATTATTTGGGGCTGCTCAATCTCTTACATGCACAACCAGCAAACAATCCAGGTCTGATTGAGATATTTTCCTTGCTGAGACTTCCAAAACATTAGTTGATTTTTGTTTTTTCAAGGGTTATGTGATAAATTTATTGTGTTTATCTCAGCATGTCCTATTACTTTTTTACAGACAAGAATCTTGTTATGGACCTGGCATCCCTTATGATACACATCAATGGTGGAACTGTTCACAATCTGCACATGTTGTGGGGCATGCCTTGTTGGGAAACTAATAACCAGCATCAGAGCGATTTGAAGTTATGTACGAGGATGTTTTGTTTCTATCTTTTTTCATTTCTGCAACAACTTATATTACTATGACAAAGTTGAGAGGGGTGAAAAGACACATTAGTCACATTAACCATAAAGAAATACAAATGTGTCAGACTGAAAAAGCAATACCATCATGAGCAGATTTACATTATCAAGAAGATCATCAGCTAGTGTTGCAAAAGTCAACATGGGGAAACTGTTTTCATCTTCACATGTCAATCTTATCAGAATCCTAATGCTATCAGATCTGAAAACCAGTTGCAAACAGTGGCCAAACATACACCTCTTTGGCCTTGCAGCTCAGGAAAGATGCAGCCGGTCAAATCTACTGATTTCCTGGTTGTAATGAGTGAACAATAAGCTACAAAATAGCTGGCGTAGTATCCATGGAAACAGTTTGTAGAGTTACAACAGCCTGTTTAGATGATGGATCACTCGGGGCAGCTCTGGGGTTAACATCAGTGCTGCCATATGCCCTAGACTTGGGGTGCACCCAAATGGTTGGATGCACATTCAAATCACTATCACAGGTGGTAAGTACCTTGTTTAGATCTCTAACCTTTTGCCACCTGGGGAATCTGCAGAGGGTACTTTGTCGGTGTATGTGAGGTGCATCAGAACTAGATGCCCCAACCTCCAATACACTTTGTACATGGGAGGATGAGGGTTTAGCTGTAGCCGATATCGGAGGGGGTGCAATAGATACTGCATGTGGAATGTGTGTGGCAGGATCAATAGCCACATGTTGCCTCAATTGAGCCAAGGCATCTTGATCTGCTGCACGTGCCTCTTCTCATGTGCCATTCGTGTGCAAAAGCTCAGCTCTTTTCCTTCCTCTCCCAAGAAATGAGCACGCACCTTATCAGCCCTGCTTGTGCGCCCATAAGGACATAGCTTGCACATCCATCGACGTGCTCCTCCACCATGAGCAGGGTGCTCAACATTCACTTCATCCCACCATGACCAATCTCTAGGTGCATTGCGCGGAGTTCGGCCTTGGGAGGAACCAACAGCAGCCATTTATGATTTTTGGGATGAGTAGGTAGTGGGCTGGGGGAGAGAGAGAGAGAGAGAGAGAGAGAGAGAGAGAGAGAGAGAGAGAGAGAGAGAGAGAGAGAGAGTATTTACGAAAAAAAAAAAGAGAGAGAGAGACTTTGGAAGACTTTGCAGAGCTCCATGTCACTTGGCAGAAGGGGTTTTTTGATGGGGGATTTCAATATGTGTGTTGAATCTTCTCAGTCCACTTCAGGGCATTCGGTGATGGATGCTCCTGAAAGTCGGGTGTGGAATGCCTTTGCTCTTGCGGTACTTAAGCAAGATCTCTGGTCTTGGCTCCACCCTTCTTCTACAGGGTTTACTTTTCATTCCGCACAATATGCAACTACATGGTCGCGGTTGGACCGAATGTATATCATGCAGGATGATGATTTTCTTCTTGAGATGCTGGAAATGAAAGTCTTGCAGCAATATGCCTTGTCGGACCATTTCCCTCTCCAGCTTGAGATACTTGCACAACCCTTTGCACCTTTTATGCAGTTGTTGGATAGACTCCCTTTACGTTTCAACTCGTCTTATTTGAAGCATCTAATCTTTTAGGGCTATATGCAGCGATTGATTGAGAGGTTTTTATTGGACTTCGCCGTTGAGGGCTCGGTTTCCTTTGCACGTCTGCTCTCTAATGTGCAGTGGGTTGCTCGGCAGTATGGGATCCATCATGTCTCTATTTGTCAACGGCGTCGACACGCAGCGGACTTACTGGCTTTGGTTCGTTCGCTGCTAGTGGACATCCCAGATGATGAATTTCTGCTGTCACTGGTGATGCGTTTGGCTGATCTTATTAAAGAATTTTAGTTGAAATCTTATTAGCAAGCCAAACTGCACAACTTGATTGACAATTTGCAAGATAGTGCTTGTCAGACTCATAAGTTCTTTCGCGCCTTGTATGTTTCTCTTGCTCGAGAAAATATGACTAGACTCTAGGATTTAGAAGGTCGCATGGTCACTGATTCGCAGACCATTGTCAATATGTGTAGGAATTATTTTCTGGATCTTCTTGGTTCTTCTCCGTTGCCTTCTGATCAAGTTACGCATGCACGCTCAGTCTTCTATGATCTGGTCCGCCATCAGGTTCCACTTGATATGCAAGCTACTTTGGAGGCAGATATTTGTGAGGAGGAGGTTATGGATGTTTTGTTACGCGTGCCTAAGGATAAAAGCCCTGGTTGGGACGGTCTTACCAATGAATTCTTTGAGAGCTCGGCTACCCAACTGGTGAAGCCATTGGCGGCTATGTTTTAGAAGGTTTGGGAAACAGGGGTTATGCCTTCCTCATGGAAAGAAGGCCTTATCAAACTGCTTCCAAAGGTTCCTTCGCCGTCAATGTTGCAACATTGGAGACCAATTTCTTTGATGGGTTCGATGTATAAAATCTTTTCCAAAGTGCTGGCGAATTGGCTCCACAAGCACCTTCCAGCTATTGTGCATCCTCTTCAATATGGTTTCATTAAGGGCTGCAACATTCTGCATAATATCTTAAATGTGCAAATGGCTATTGACTATGCAAGGCACTCTAGTCAGGAAGTGGTATTGATTCAATTGGATCTGGAGCCTTTGACCTCTCTTCTTTGCCCTGGCGATCCACCCGGTTCTTTCAATGTTATCTTCAATGGTAGCTTCTACTCAGCTGGCTGGATTGTCTCTTCTTTTGGGACAGTACTTCATCAGCCAATCTTTGGCTGATGATAGCTTTATGATTTTGCATGCGGACAAGGACAACATTTGCAAGGCATTAGATGTTTGGACGCGTTTTGGTCATGCTTCTGGTCTTCGCATCAATGCCTTCAAATCAGCCATTCTCAGTTGCACGGAGTTTGATTTATAGTCATTGGGTTGGCAGGGTCAGGTTGTTCCCCATGGCTCCATTGTCAGGCATCTTGGGTACCCGTTGGGTGTTGATGTTCGGCCAAAGCAACTACTGGAGTGGATTTCACAGAAACTGGCAGCTAAGTTTATGTATTGGAAGTTGCAAGCGTGGCCCTTCCATGTCCGCCTCAAAGTGGCTCAGACAATTATGCTGCCAATGCTCACATATTTCTTGCCATTGCTGCCGTGGACTCCTACTACTTTGAAGGCTCTCACTCGCCCCATTCGTTTCATGTTATGGAAGAAGGATTCATTGCACGTAGGTATTTCGTGGATTTCGTGGTCACATACATGTACCCCCAAGCGCATGGGTGGTGGAGCTATTTTGGATGCCGAAACTCATATGCTGGCACTTCGTTGGTCTCTTTTTCGTGCTGTGTGTGGATCATCACCCGTGGGCCATTATAGCCCGTTATTTTCTTGAGGACAGCGGGCTTCGGCTGTTTTCCAGTCCGTCCTCCTCTCTGTTACTGCATTTGGTCGGCTCCTGGAAAGTGGTGCTCCAAAAGGCGCGTTGGCATCTAGTGGAGGACCGCTTGCATACTAACTCCTTTCAACTGGAATTGTTGGCAGTCTTGAGATTACTTTCATGGGAAGACAAACATGAGCTCAGACCAAAATTTAACCTCATGGCCCGTTTGGGTGTGACTTTAGTTGCGGATGCCACCCTTGCCAGTCTTAATGTCTTCGCATCGTTTCGTACTGCCAGGAGACTTTTCAAAATCCCGCGTGGATACCGTGATTTATGGGAACAACTTTTGTTAGTGCTTTAGAGCAGGCAATCCTTTCCTACCCTTGCTGTGGATCGTCCTCGGCAGGACTGGGACCTTGCAGGCCAGTTGAGTCTGGAAAAGGCCTCTGCTAATCAGGTGTATCATCTTCTGATTAAAGATCATCAATGGCTGGGTGTTAAAGTTAATACTGTATGGGGATTGCGGAAATCTCAGTCATGGTGGAAGGCAACTGTGA
Source organism: Lygodium microphyllum (assembly GCF_053477565.2). Lineage (NCBI taxonomy): Eukaryota > Viridiplantae > Streptophyta > Polypodiopsida > Schizaeales > Lygodiaceae > Lygodium > Lygodium microphyllum. The sequence continues at coordinate 26,166,798 of NC_141147.1, forward strand.
TGGAGGGCTGGTTGAATAAGACACCTTTCAAATGTAAGGTCTTTCTTTGGCGGGTGATGATTGGTGGTCTTCCTCTTGCCTCGGCTCTTTCCAAGCGTCGAATCTCGAATGGCAATCGTTTCTTCTGCACCACTACTGTGGAATCGGCCCGACATCGATTTATTTTTTGCCCTCTCGCTAAGAATATCTGGTCGCTCTTGTCAGAGGTTTGGCGTGCGATGGTGGGGTCCTCACTAACCCCTTTCGGTTGGGTTTTTGTGCGCCCAAAATACCCCACACCGCCACAGTTGCATATGAAGATCTTATTCCACTTTTTTAGATCCTGGGGATGTTGGCACAATTGGACCACTCGGAATGCCTTTCTTTTTGATTCGGCCTCTAATGTACCGAGCCACATTGCTAGGCTTAAAGGTCTCTTGCATTGGTAGATAGATCTCATTCGGCACTCAGACTTGCTCCCTTGGGAGGACTTACTTCCCTGGCATATGGCAATTTTCTCTGGGACTTTGCCATGACTTGTGTAACTTTTTCGTGGCTTCGTATTGGGATTTTACACACGTTGTCTTAGAGCCCTCGTGTATCTTGTAATCATGTAAACTTGTACCTTTTTTCCGGAATTAATACAATTACCTTTTATGAGAGAGAGAGAGAGAGAGAGAGAGAGAGAGAGAGAGAGAGAGAGAGAGAGAGAGAGAGAGAGAGAGAGAGAGAGAGATTTACGAAAAAGAGAGAGAGAGAGAGAGAGAGCTGGCGTTTATGTCTATTGTCCTTTCGGTGTGATCTCTTAGTGGTACTCGTGTAGAATGGTTGTTCTGATAGGCTGATGGCTTCATTACTGTTGTTTTCCTTTTTGTTTGGTTGGCCTGAAGGCTTGATGTAAATATTTCCATACATTAATATACTCTTATTCACGAGAGAGAGAGAGAGAGAGAGAGAGAGAGAGAGAGAGAGAGAGAGAGAGAGAGAGAGAGAGAGAGAGAGAGAGAGAGTATATTAACGTCTCTACAAGGCCAATGTGGCCTATGAGACCAAAGCAGTACATACAATGATGGTGTGTTTCTCATCTAGAACGAGAAAAAATATGAAAAACATGCCTATAAGACTGAAAAGGAAATGAAATAGTGTCCCATAAAAGGGAAACATGTCAGTGATCTGAAAGTGAGAGTAGAGAAAGGAAAACTCTCCATCAATGATATGTCTGTTCTCTAGGGAGGTGTATCTCTGCATAGCTGAGGCGTCTTGGCATCTGTCTCCTGTGGCGCTCAATGATGGCTTTAATTTGTCTGTGGTGTGGATGTCTAGGCCTTCGTCCGGGTGGACGTGGGCGCCTAGACCGGCTAAGTGCCACTGCTCTATCCAAAGGGACACCTACAGAAGATGAGGTCCAATGATGATGTACTCCTGTAGGCTGTGTGGCAGTAGTAGTGGTATCTGCCATACTCTGTCGTGTATCCATGAAAAAGTCAGTGACTGCTCTCTGTCTATGTGAGCCAAGCTGTGGGGGCCTCCTACTCCGTAGAATTGTTGCTCTGCGCCTCTGGAGCTCCAAGAGGAAAAATCCCAAGCATCTCTGATCCTCATACTGCATGATCCGTCTCAGGGGTCCAAAACCCTCTCGAAACAGACAGTGGTATCTACCTCGTATGTCGTAATATACAGTGCATCGGCAGATGTAGTGTTCCTTTGTCTCTAGCTCTCTGTCGCATAGTGGGCATATGCGTTCTTCTGTCTGTATACCCTCCCATCTGCCTGTCTCAATCCTCAGGTGGTGGGATGAGGTGCGGATCTGACCAATAACTGTGCGTAGTCCATGAGGCAGCTGTGTGTCCATGTAATTGGGTCGGGTGATGAAACCATCCTCAGATACCTGGAGGAAGTGGGTCTGGTAGTGTGCCATCCTCGTGCCATGGGGCGAGGGGGGTCGGATCCAGGTCTTCTCCGTATCTAACTTCAGTATGTCTGCTCTGATCACATGGTTTAGCTCTGATCGGCTTAGGTCAAGTGTAGGGCAATCCAGGCTATAGTCAAAGGGGGGTAGTCTGTCAATCTGCAGACCATGTAGACGCATCCATGTACTCATTTGAGCATACCAACAGTGTCTGTCACCGTCTGCTGCTAGTTGTCTAGAAGAGGCCAGGGCTAGCCGTGGGTATTTATCTTGGGGGAGCTCCCATAGTCTATGTATGAAAGTCACTGCTTGAACCAAGGCCTCAGCCACCATGGGTGATGCCCCCAACTCAGCTCTGATAATCTCATGTGGGGTCGAGCTCTTCGCTCGTATCATGCGTGAGATCATCATGACCAGTGGTCTTTCCATATGCTCCCATCCATCATAGTATTCCTTCTCTGGTCCATCCTGGTCTCCCAAAGGCTGTCTCCTCGTGTGAAACAGACTCGGACCCCAAATAGCTGCCCCATATAGGAGTGTGGGTGTAACCAAGGTGTCAAAAAGCCACAGTTTGGTGCACGGCTCATGAAATTGTATGTGAGCACATTGCCTCTCCAATGCCCCTAAGGCTGCATATGCTTTTGCCAAATGAGCCTCTGATGTCTCTCTCCAAGAGAACTGTGGTCCCTTCAATGTGACCCCCAAATAAACATACTGCCTAACCATCTCCACTGGCTCTCCGTCAAAAGTAAACTGGTGCTCAGCTCTTGTCACCCAAGCAGCTGAAGTGTTAAATACCATAACTTTAGTTTTCCCAAGGTTCACCTTAAGATCTCTATCTCTGCAAAAAGCTGATAATGCATCCAAGTGTCTATTTAGTCCCTCAGGTGAGTCAGATATAAGTACAATATCATCGGCATAAAGCAGTAATGGTATCAGCACTCCAGCTAGGCTGGCTCCGGCCCCACCCGTCCTATCCACATATTCTGAAATTTCATCTATATACAGCCCAAAAAGTGTCGGTGAAAGTGGACAGCCTTGTTTCATCCCAATGGTGCTATTGACTGTATCTGAGATGCCCTCAGGTGTTCGTACTCTGCCTGTCACTGTCTCATATAGGGCATAGATACTCCACTATATCTCTACGGGCACATCAATGTTTTGCATTCTTTTCATGAGTCTAGCACGTGGCATTGTGTCAAAGGCCTTGCGAAAGTCCACAAAACAGCAATAGATCTTTTTCTTGAATGCCTTGCCTTCTTCAATGATTGCCCTCAATGTAAAGATATGGTCTAGAGTAGTATATCCCCTCCTGAAGCCAGCCTGGCCTTTTGACCTCAGGCCATGCATCTCGGCCCATTCACTCAACGCTTGTTCCACGATAGAGCCATATATCTTGGCCAGCATGTGTCCAATCATGATAGTTCGGTAGTTACTAGGTAGCGCGGGGTTTCCACTCTTAAAGAGCGGCACGATAATATGGTCTGACCAACAGGTTGGAAATCCCTCACAAACTGCCCTATTAAAGATGTGAGCCAGCGTTGGTGCCAGAATATCACAGGCATGCGTGAAGTGTTCAGCCACTAAACCCTCATGGTCTTGGGCTCTTCCATTTTTCAGCTTCCATATGGCATTCCTCACTTTTTTTTCTGTGAAAAATCTGCAATTTGCTGGTCTTGAGGTTGAGGGGAGTGGCATAGGCTCTTGGCCAGGGATATCATAGAGTGTGCAAGCATATCCATGCCAATCATCCGGTCTAGTAATTTGTAGGGGTGGCTGGCTCTCATGCATCTTTTTCCATGCTCTCTTGCTGTAGAGAGAGAGAGAGAGAGAGAGAGAGAGAGAGAGAGAGAGAGATGCCCTCTGGTTCTGCTGCCACGTTGATGCCTGTGCTGTCCTGTTGTGCACGCAGAGTCAAGAAATGAGGGCCAACACAGCAACCTGGACCTGACGTTCTGTGCTACTGTCCTACTGCCCCTGCAAAGACTGGAATTGAGTGCCATCACAGTGACCTGAAGCTCAGCGATTCTGTATTGCTGCCTTTGCAGTTTGTGCCTGCCTTCAGGGCCTCTGCAGCACACATGAAACAGAGGACTCTGCCTGTACCTCCTGCCCTACATGCAGGAACACACACAGAGAGAGAGAGAGAGAGAGAGAGAGAGAGAGAGAGAGAGAGAGAGAGAGAGAGAGAGAGAGAGATTCTGTGCAGCTTTCACAAAGGTTGGACTTTATTATGGCTGATATGCAGGTGTCAAATTGATGTGGCTTTTCTTGACCAGCATATTGGGCATGGGGATGAAAAAGAATTGGTGGAGTCGGATGGTGACTCTTTGGCTGAGGATTCTGGGCAGTTGATGGATGGGATGAGATGGGAAAACACCATAACATGATGGTTGATGAACCAGTTTTGTGTGCTCCGGATTTGCCTCAGCAAGATGTTCGTGTTTCTTGCTCACAGGTTGATGTGTCTTTCCAGTTCATGCTTGCCACTGCCAACAATCTTATGTCGGACTATGTTCATGCCAATGAGGGTAAAGCGAGCTCTTTACCAAAAGGGGATCATGTGGTTGCTGTCATAGGGATTGACGTGGTTTTACAGCAGATCGTTGTAAAGAAATACCCTAACACAGAAACACAAACAAAAACCGTACGACAAAACACAAACTGATAAAAGAACACAGTTAGGGTTAGGGTAACTCAGAGACAATGAACACAGAAAATAAATGAAGTGATATGATTGCTGAATATACAATGCTCATACAGCAAACACACTATGCAGTGAATGAATATTGAACCTCGAACTCCTGTATCTCAAGGATCAGGGCATGGGTGATGAGATGGAGAGTGTGTCGTACTCCGAACGGATCCCGAATTGCAGCAAGGCAGCCTTCGGATGCTGAACACTAGCAAACACAGCCAAAGAAGTTTGGAATTGATGTAGACGACAGTGTAGGAGAGTGAAAGACTAAAAACGCAGGCGGCAGGAGAGAGAAAATAGCAAATGCAGGCAGTGGAGGGAGAAAATCTGCTGCAATAGGTTGAGGAAAGAAAAACAGCAGCAACAGCAGGGAGGAGAGAGAAAACTGAGCAGGCGGCAACTGAATAGTGATCAATAACAATCGCTCTGATATAAACAGCTGCAAATTGTGGGTGGAAGGTTGGAAACAGGTGTTAGACTGTAGATGACAGCAAGGGACAGTTGAGATTGCAATATCCTCTGCGAAAGGGGTGTGGGCAGCAAGCTAAAAATGCCTGAAACCCACAAAAACAAGATCTAGAGCTGAATGGAGGGCAGCATACCTACTTATAGAAAGTTTGGGCCCTTCCAAGTGCGTTTGTGCTTATGGGATACAGACACTCCCTAGGAATGCATTTCTTTTAAATAAACAAGGTTACTTCATTAATTAAGCATGTTTTGGGGTTGTTTAAGTAAAGCTAATGTATTTCTAGCTCAACACCCCCTCTCAGGCCCAACAATGGTGCTACGAGAATGAAGGCCAGCCAAGCCCTTTTTCTTTTCTTTTACCCCAAGGCATACCATCCCAAAGCAGCTAGAGCATCGGATAAAGGGTGTGCGTCGACTACCCAATGGCCTACTAAGACTACAGAGGTGATGGCTATCTTACTAAGGGAGCCTAAATGATCACCCCAGAGAGGATAGGGCATCAGACAAAGGGTGCACGTTGGCTGCATAGTGGCCTACCAAGCCCTACAAAGGCGGATGGAATCAACTATGGACCTTTTTTTTTAGGGCTTTTTATTTTTGATAGATTTAGCATTAAATGAGAGTTACAAATCAGTTTTCGTCCTATTGAGTATTTGTGCCCCAATACGGGAGAGTGATAAGGGATGGTCGGACCCAAGACCGGACCCAAGACCGGGACCCAAGACCGTCACAAAATAAGCATACTATCCCTACCATTATTGGGTGTTGGTGAAGAAGGAAAATGACTAAGGTGTGGGTATAGCAAATAAGTGAAGCAAGTAAGCAAGCTAGGGAAAAACTGCCTTGGAGACTACCATGTGCAATGCCATGAATATGGTGGATTCAAAGTCCACCACTCCAAAAGACCGAAAAGGGATAAATACACACAGATGCATGTTTACATAAACAGAATGCCAACGCATGAGGTAATGCAAAGGGAGATGTAAGATGTCATGTTCATGCAAAATGCTATACAACGGTGTCACTTGGACAGTGCCCTCGCAGGGGAATTGTTCACTTGCCCAAGCGCCCTTTTACAATCATATTATCGTGAGAGTGTGGATGAAGTTACAAGTGTCTATAATACAATACAAAAGAATAAATGAATGTCTAAAAACTGTAAGCATCATCACCATTACTATCAAGAGAAGAAGTTGTCCTCTCTCAAACTAGAAGGGAAAGCAAGGGGAAGCACCCTCTCCTTGTCAATTTGAAGAAGTAGGGGAGGGTGTACCCAAGCCGATCTTGGGTAGCAGGTATTGAAGAACCGGACGGTTGATCGCAAAATTATCTGACGAAGATACAAACTCTAGACAGATAGTGCCTAGCTCAACTTGCTCTCTGAAAAAGTGGAAGTGGACTCCCACATGCCGCGTCCGTGGTGTGATGATCAGGCATCAAATTGCCTGTAAGGGCGGTGGCACTCTGGTTGTTGCAGTAGACAACGGTGGGAGAGTCGCAAGAAAAATGAAACGCTACCGTCTCCTGTTTATGGTTAGACCAAGAAATGGGAGCCGTGCCCAAGGTAAAGAGGTAGCCGCTATGGTAACGCCAGGTGTCAAGATCTCCTGCCCAATTAGAATCAATGGAGCCTTGCAAAAATAAACTAGAACGGTATGTCAGGCCATAAGAATAAGTACACTGTAAATAACGCAACACACGAAGACATGCAATCCAATGTGACATCCTAGGTATTGTGAAATATTGACTGAGCATGCTAACTGAGTAAGCTAAATTTGGCCTAGTATGAATCAACTAAAGAAGTTTTCCTACAATAGACCGATAGGTATGTGCATCGAAAGGATGACCTAGGGTATTCTTCGACAAATGGATAGTAGGATCAAGAGGCATGGCTATTGGCCGTGTGTGATCTGTAGTGTATTGTTCCACAAGCTGAAGTGTGTACTTCTACTGTGACACAAAAATACAGCTCCCAGATCGAACTACATGCATTCCCAAGAAATAAGACAATAAACCAAGGTTTGTTATCTCAAAGGTAGCACTAAGCTTTGCCTTAATTTCTGCGATGGTAGCAAAATCTGAGTGTGTGATGAGTAAGTCATCAACGTACAACAGGATATAGTTGACCCCCTCTACACGATCGTGCAAAATGGAATTATTCCGTTTATGAGAGGGAGCTGTATGCAATAGTACATGCAATGAAGAAATGGAGGCACTATCTGTACGGTGCTAAACTTTTGATCTTGACGGATCATGAAAGCATTAAATGGCTTAATGACCAACTGGATCTACAAGGGTGTAAAGCTAGATGGGCCGAACTCCTCCAAGAGTTTGACTATGAGATAAGGTATAGAAAATGAAAGTACAATATTGTGGTCGATGCGCTTAGCAGAATGCCCATCATAAATAAATTGAGTTTTACTCAATTCTCTTTCGATTTGCTTGAATCCTTAAAAGGGAAATGCCAGGTTGATCCGGCATATTCCAACAAATGGGAGACAATTGATAATGGGGATCCAAATGAAAGGGTCTCCACTGAGAAAAGAACATTTGAGGATGTTCAACAAGGAAATGGAGCATCAGGGGTTGCTCAAATGGGATTGAAGTGGAAGAATTTTACCATTGATAATGGTTATTTACTCTACAAGGGTAGGGTATGTGGCTTGAAAGATGAAGAAATAAGGCACCGGATACTCTTTGAGTGTCATGATACCCCTAGTGCGGGACATCCAGGAGTTAATAAGACTTATAGTCTTATTAAAAGACAGTTCTATTGGCCTGGTCCTGCATCTTCCTTAGCATGGCTGGGAGGTGAATCGATAAGCTCTCGTGCCTGCCTACAACAGAGCGACTGGAAAATGAGAGTTCCGCTACATACGGTATCATCTGCTAAGTGAGGACACAGTCTAGAGATCTATTGCAAAGGAGCAGGTGTTTTTTGTGGAGGAGCAGCCCAAATCACCACACCGATTTTCAGCCTGTGTTTGTTGCAAATGCAGCCCCCTATTGACGGTCTTTTGCCCCGCCAGGCAGCCAAGTGACATCCCTTGGAGGCTAGGCAACATCATCCAGGGCCAAGCGATAGCTTATAGGCAGTAGGCAATATTTCCTTCGTGCGTTTTGCTGAAATTGCAAATTTGTTGGTGTAGGCGAGAGCTCCTTGGTGCAGGCAATAGATTTCTATGGAGAGGCGGCACATCTACAAACATTGTAGCTCTCTTTTATTTCCACTCTTTTCCATCCGAACGCATCTTTCTGGGTAATTGCAGGATCGAATATGTCTTATTAGTTTACAGGCTTTGATGACTTAGAGGAGGAGCTTCTTTCCACACACTCCTTTGAGCGGAGACACGATTATCGTTGGCGGGAGGAGACTCCCATTTGCACTTGTCCCTCTTCTATTAATCTGTCATAGAGGGTTCCTTCCAAAGTGAAGATGCCATCCTTGATACCCTTAGCGCAGGTGCTTGTCTTACCTTCCTTACTCAAAGAAGAAAAACTTGACGGTTCAAACTGTTCGTTATGGTCGTGTAAGGTGGAGTGCATACTTGACACCTTCGATCTTTGGGCTCTTGTTTCTGATTCTATCCCCCATCCTAAGGAGAATCCCACGCATGGGACTTCTATGGAGCGTGCAGCCTTGTGGGATCGGCTCAACTCTCGAGCCAGATCCTCTCTTTATGAGTTTGCATGATTCCGTACTTATGCATGTTTGTAGGTTGAATACCGCGGCGGAAGTGTGGAAGAAGCTTGTGTCTTTGTATCAGCACATGATGTTTGCCCATAAGATTTCTCTTGAGAAGAAGTTGCGGATGCTCAATCTTGATGACTCCTCCTCTATGAAGGAGCACATCACTAAGATGGAGGTCATGAGTGGTGAGCTTGTTTCTCTTGCTCGGGTGATATCCTTTGAAGACATGGCTATGATCCTCTCGATTCAGCTACCATCTCCTTTGTTCGATGTCTTCTACACCAGCCTTATCACTTGGAGGACCCATGAGACACTCTTAGGGGAGGAGCTTTCACCACTTGTCTTGAAGCATGAGGAGTGACTCAAAGAGATTGGGGCCAGTGGTTTTGGCTTTACCAAGGCATTTATTACAAGTACAGGTGGAGGGAAGAAGAAGGCACATGCCAAGGACAAGAAGTAGGAGGACAAGAAGGATGAAAAGAAGGAGAAGAAGCCCAAGTGCCCACACTGTGGAAAGGGCACTCATCTTGAATAGAGGTGTTGGCAAAAGCACTCCCATTTGAGCACAATTTTTAAAGATTAATCAATTTTTTGAATTGATATTCTGAAAAGTAATTAGTAAGGACTGAAAATGACTAAAAATCAAGAAAGGAGCGCTGCCACTTGTCAAAATTACCCATGTAATTGACTTGAGAGAGAGAGAGAGAGAGAGAGAGAGAGAGAGAGAGAGAGAGAGGGAGGGAGCTGAATCCAATTGTGGACAGCTGAGGGGAGAGGATTTTGAATGCTGCTGCCTGCTCTCTTGGGGCTGTTTCCTAGCCATTCAAAACCATTTTGGTGAAGCTGACTGCCTATTCTTGACTTTGGAAGCTGATGCATGCTGGTAATGCATTCTCTCCTAGAGATTACAGCCTCTAATGCTCCAATTGTTGCTGGTGAATCCATTTGGGTGGAAAAACAGAGATATCAGCTTAATTTTACTAATTTCTGGCAAGAAATCTCTGAAATCTCTGTCTCTCTCTACAGCTTCCCCTCTATTTGCTTAGCCAAATCCATGCAATTTTCGAAAGATCTCAGCCATTCTTAGTCCCAAGCCGAAGAAATTGAAGAATTTCTGCTTCAAAAACCTAATTTGCAGCAAAAATTAGGGTTTCTCAACCTCTTCAGGTAGTATGCTCAGGAGTTGAGGCATTGGACTTGGAACTCAACCAGTGAATTTGGGAAATTTTAGAGAATTCCAAGAGGCCAGCCAGCCATAATTGAATTTGGGCCAAATCTCTCACCCAAGGAGCGAATTAGAGATCATCCCATCAAAATCAAGGGATAAATTTAATTGAAGACATGCTGTTTGCTTAGGAGAAGGGGCGTTGAAAATTGAAGGAGATTGGAGAGCATTCTCAGTATACTTCAACCAATTTCACTTCAAGCTAAAGAAATACCACAAGTGTTGAGAAACCACTTCTTTAGTTTACACACTTCATTTAGGGTTTTGCACTAACAGCCCCAAAAAGGGTTGGTGTGCACATTTTGATCATTTTTTTTAGTGGGTGCCTGCACAGTGCTGTGCCACCCTAGATAGCTTATGCCTATAAATAGGTTGTCACTTCATTCATTCTTATTCTTGCCGGAGGACATCGTAATTCGTGGTCACCCTTCCCCTTCTCCTTTAGGCACCCTATTCTTTTTACCTTTTAGGCTGTGTTTGAAGGCTTCACCTTGCTGGTATCATCATTTGATACCTGGCGACTTCTCTTCTCGACGAGGCAATATCAGTCTACTTGCTTTTTGGGTCTTCCCCAGTTGGCTATAGTCTCCACCTGTTGGCATCATCATCTACCTTGTGTTTTGCATAGGGAGGTCCCTATAGTCTATGTTTTCCATCATCAAGCATCGCTTCCACATCTAGCAACCTTCCTCCACATAGGGGTCATCATTCTACTATTTGCATTTTCAGCATTTTGGGCTTTGACATTTGCGTTTGCAACCTGGCTCATCTCCATGGCATTTGAGGACTGTGGCTCATTCCCTCGACAATTGGTGATCATTTTCCTCATCTCTAACGTCATCAGAGGATTGTGGTTCACTCCCTCAACAGTTGTTCTTCACCTTCTAGTGATTGCTTCAATAACCCACTGTCCGGAGGACTGTGTTTTACTTCCTTCACTGTGCAGATTTTCCATAGGTGCTACCGTCTGATTTAGACAGGATAATGCATTTATCTTTTGAGTTTCTACTCCGTTGTATCAACTTTTCTTCTCATAGCATCATTCAGTGTATACCACCGTGTTCTTGTGTTTTTGAGTTTTTCTTCTTGTAGTGTTGCCATACACACTCCATCTTCCTCCTCGCAAACACTACTGTATCTTTGTACCGTCACATATTTTGACATTGTATTAGAGCTAGAGGTGCTCAGTGAGCCATGAAGATCCCCTTCATTAGAGAAGGCAAAGACAGGTTGCGGATTTGACATTATCTACTGATTTTCCCTTTCATTTCCAGTGCATCGATAAGAGATAGAGATACCATTCTCTTTCTCTCCCACCCACCCTTCCTTCTCTAGGTCGACACTCCAGTGCTATGACTTCTCCACAAGTAGATGGATAGATCGCCGGGTGCTCCTTTTTTGGCATCACCGGAAACTCCCACTGATGCTTGCTGACTTGGATCTTTGCTCCCTACACCACTGGAGTATGCGTCTAACCCCCAGCACTTGTCATGCCACCTGTCCCTTGTGGGCCATTGAGTTTATTGTGCACTGGCTTTCAGATTTTTATGCTCAAGGCAATAAGACGCATCCGATGTACACTCAGTTCTATCAAGCATACAGAGGATCGTCAAGCATCATAGTCTCCTTGCAAGCGTTGCATTGTGCTACAAAGGTTGCTTCTACTTTTTCTAGGGTTTCGAGAATGCCACCTCGGCGACCCGTGGTTCTGCAGTCTGTTCCTTTGAGAGAGAGTGATTGTTGGATACCGTCCCCTTGGCAATCCGCTCCTTCGCAAGATGGTGGTTGCTCAACACCTTCCATTACTTCGGCTCCACAATCCACTCCATTGAGAGACAGTGACTGTTGCCTACACTTAGCTTCGCATGAGCCTTACCTTTCCCCACCCTCGACTACTCAGGTTTGAGAGGCCAACTCTGGGAGTTCTTCAACATCTTTGACACCCCAGATGCCTTCTTCGACATGCCTGATGCCACTTCATCATCACATGATTTGGAGTCCTTGATCCATGAGTTTTTAGATTTCCTATCTCTCATAAAGGGGGACTCAGAGGGGGATGTAGTCTTTGCGCTCAACGGGAGCTCCTACTTCTTCTTCGGTTTTTGAGGGGGCCTCTGCTTCTCCAACCTTTGAGGGGGCACCTACTCATCATGAAGTTTTTCTCCACCATTTTCTCTTTGGGGATGGTTATCTTCGGGGAGTCATTTCTTCTATTGATGCCTAGGATATTCAAAGACCACCTAGATCGAGACCTTCGAGGTTTAGCCGCGACTTGGTGACGAGGCCTTCAAATTCCTTCTAGCCTGGAGTTACAGAGCTAGTGGCTTTTCTCCGGAGGTGGAGTTAGGTTCTACAGTTCATCCCACTTACAGTTCCTTACTACAAGTTACCTTTGAGGTGGAAATCTTGGATCTTTGGGATTCTCTACATCTTCTTCATATGTCTCTTCGCTCCTGTTTCTTCATCCCTTGTCGTAATGCACTACCCTAGGTAGCTTATGCCTATAAATAGGCAGTCACTTCATTCATTCTTCACCCCTCTTCCTCCATCACTGTGACACTCTTCCCTCTTCACTCCACTTTTTCTCATACCCCTATTGGAGGACATTGCAGTTCGTGGTCTCCCTTCCCCTTCTCCTTCAAGCGCCTTGTTCCTGTTACCTTTCATACTGCATTTCAAGGCTTCACCTTGTTGGCATCATCATCTAATAGTTGACGACTTCTCTTCTCCATGAGGTAGCATTATTCTGCTTACGTTTTGGGTCTTCTCCACTTGGCAACAATCTCCACCCGTTGGCATCATCATCTACCTTGCGTTTTGCATAGAGGAGGCCCTTATAGTCTGCATTTGCCATCATCAGGCATCGCCTCCACATCTGGTGACCTTCCCCCACACAAGGGTCAGCATTCTACTGTTTGTGTTTTCAGCATTTTGACCTATGGCATTTGCATTTGCAGCCTGGCTCATCTCTGGCATATGAGGATTGCAGTTCGCTCCCTCGATAGTTCGTGATCATCTTCCTCATCTCCAACGGCATCAGAGGATTGCGGTTCGCTCCCTTGACAGCTGTCCTTCACTTTCCAGTGATTACTTTGATAACCCTCTTTCTGGAGGATTGCGTTTTGCTCCCTTCACTGTGCAAATTCCCCATAGGTGCTGCAGCCTGATTCAGATCGGACAGTGCAGTTATCTGTTGAGCTTTGTATCAGTTTTTCTTCTCATAGCATGATTCAGTGTATCATCACCGTGTTCTTGTGGTTTTGCATTTGTCTTCTCTCTTAGTGTCTGCCACACACACTTTGTGTTTCTCTCTACAAACCCTGCTGCCTGATTCAGACCGGACAGTGCAGTTATCTGTTGAGCTTTGTATCAGCTTTTCTTCTCATAGCATGATTCAGTTCATCATCACTGTGTTCTTCTTGTGGTTCTGCATTTTTCTTCTCTCTCAGTGTGTGCCGTACACACTTTGTGTTTCTCTCTAGAAACCCTGCTATCTCTTTGCACCATTGCACATTCTAACAAAGGGTTGCCAAGTTTTGGGGCCAATCATGTGTCCATTGTCCAACATTGATCGATAACAATTTCATTTCAGCTTATGTGAATTTCATGCTTGCTGTAATTGGTGTTCAATCAAGTTATTACCAGCCTTTCCTTAAAAGCAAGGCTAGTTTCAGCATGGATCCAAGGTGGCTATGGAAACTCTAAATTTTTCTGTAAATTAAGGTTTCAGTGGCAATTTCTTTAATTGCTTTTCATCCCCAGCTGGAAAAGGTCAGAACCATTGAGGGACTATCAGTAGATGAGAGAGGAAGTTGAAGAGAGAGAAATTTCTGATTTTTGTGTGAGAAAAGTGCATCCATCAGCTACTGCCCACTGTAAAACGGCAGTAAATGTTGTTGCCCAGCAGCCTAGAGGCTCCAGATGGCTGTCGCCCTGCCTAGTATGCTATAACCTCCCGTTGCCTGCCTGTAGAGCTTCCTTTGATGCCTGGAAATGGCCAAGAACAGCTGGTGAGTGTAGGAACAGCACTCTCTTCTCTCCCTCCAGCCTCCACAAGCCTTTGAATGGCTGGAATCAGCCAGCTCCCAAACAGTCCTCATCCAGTTTGCATGGGACAAGTGGCAGTCTATTTTGCCACTTGGTAGCCTTCTAATTTCGTTTCCAAAATTAATTGTATTACCTTTAGAAAGGTAATTCTTAAAATTAATTAGTTAACGGTTTGATCTTGCTTGAGAATTGGCTAGTGGCCACTCACAATTAATGTGCTAACCCCCTTGGGACATTTAATTGTCCCAACATTAATTGGCGTTGGACTAGCATTAATATATTAGTTAATGACTAATCCCTCAATCTCACCATTGGACATTTCAATGGCCCAATCAATAACCTAGACCCAAACTGACACTAGGCACCCACAAGTACTTGTCCAACATAACTTTATATATTTTTCCCAATGTCACCCACTAACACTTGGGGTCCTTAGCCCTCACCGTGACTTAATTGACTTGCACTTCACATGTGCACATGGTTGAATAAGATTCAAAGAGATCTAGAACCATTACATACTTGACATGGTGTCAAGGCAATGGCAAATAAGATGGAAGCAATAGGCTTGCTTGATGAGGAAGTTGAGTGGCCTCTATCAAAATGAGTATTAGATTACATGTCTATTGTCATAGGAGAGGCAAGGGTTTTTCTGAACGGAAGTAGAGGAAGTGGGTGGAGAAAAAATAAAGAAAGACAGCAAGGAAGGAAGATGGAAGTTAATCTGAGCATCCTTGCAAAAGTTAGAGTGCCTAGAGTTTAAACGGTACTTTACAGTCCAATACCAGACCAAGAAGGAATCCGAGTTGAAAATATGAAGTGAATAAGAATCTTAAGGCCCCCTTGGGTTTTTTTGGGGGTTGGGGGAAGGGGGGAGCTTTGAACTAAGAATGTTCGCTAATGTGTATCTGAAGTATATCTAGGATATTGAGCTGAACTGCAGATTGGTGAACAATGGAGTCTAGAGAGATTGATAGATATAAGCTAGTGAAGATTGATTTAGATAAGAAAAGAGGAGTTAGAAGCGAAGGAAGAAGAAGCTCTCATGTGTGTTATGTCCCCTTTCTTTGTGTACAATTTCTTGTTTGTGCAAGACAAGGGCTATAGACCTTGATTTTAACAAGGTCAACATCCAAATCATAAGAACTTATGCAGTTGTAAAAATATGTTATCCTCAAAAGATGACATTTCTTACCCTGTTCAAATGTACAAAGTTCTTCCTCATTTGGCTTTTTGTGACTTATGTAGTGTAAAACTTTGGCTGAGTAGTTTGTGTATATCCATTGCAGGTATTCACAATTGGCCAACAGTTCCTTTTGGCTTTTGATGGAACAAACTACACTTTCACAGTGACTCAAACTGTTGTTGAAGGACAACTCGAAACAGATTTGATACAAAGAGGCATGTTGTTGAATGAGACATCATACTTTTTTGAATCAACTCCCACATCAGGCATCAAGGTCTGAATAGCAGCCTTCAACAAATCCATGTTGTGTCGTTGGAAATGATTTGTGTATTGTTTGCATCAACAAAACTTTTTTAAAAAATATGGTCTGTTGCTAGATTATAAATCAACGTGGAGGCTCCAACAGCAATTTGTTCAAGCAAAAAGATTTTAACTTTCAAAAGCTCGGCATTGGTGGACTTGATGTAGAATTTCAAGATATCTTCAGAAGAGCATTTGCATCTAGGGTTTTTCCACCTCATGTGATAAGGAAGTGAGTTTTTTTACAGTTGAATCTGTTAAATTCTTCTTTATACATGTTGCTAACCTTAATAACCCTTGTTCCTCAACATGGTAGTTCTGGGGGAAGAATATCCCTCTGGTGCTGACAATAAGTTGTGAAATGATTCAGTTACTGACTAGACCTTTACTTGCAGATTGGGAATCAATCCTGTCAAGGGCTTGCTTCTTTGGGGTCCTCCTGGGACAGGAAAAACATTAATTGCAAGACAGATAGGGAAAATGCTTAATGGTCGTGAGCCGAAGGTATATCTTTAGAAGTCTAAAGGAAATTCATCGTCAATTCTTCTTATATTAACAATGTGAGAGCGCATTTTTAAGTAGAATTTTGAGGACAGATATGCCTGTTATTTTCTTTGTGTAATTATAAGGACTGTGCCACCATTTGCCTTGCTATGATAATTTGAGCAGTCTGGGTACTTTGTTTAGCAACTTCTCTTGACAGTACTTTTAGTTATTCTTTTCTGATCATAATTGCAATGAAACATGTTTCAGACCTGCTGGGAAGTGTAGTCTTTCTCCAGTAAATGTTTTAACAATTTTTGCATATTTGAATGTTCAAAGTTAAACTTTTGTTTTTCTTCAGATGTTTGAGGTATTAGGTCTGTAAAAGAAGTATGTTCATATATATGGATAAATGTGGGATACATGTATCTTTCACATCTTCTTTGAGGCCTGCAGTGTCTTATTTGTAGACCTTTGTGGAATATTTCTAAATGGTATAATGTTCATTCCTGAAACACCCGTCCTTATGATCCAGGCACATTTCCTTGCTGCTTGGGTTCGTAGTGATTGAGAGTATCTCCTTGCTGCTTGATGGGTTCATAGTGATTGAGAGCAGAACCTTGGGAGAACAGTTTGAAGGAAAATGAATAGGATACTGTGACTAACCCACTTATGTAAGAATAACAATTTTGAATCACATCACTAGTCCATAGAGGTTGATGTACATACGTGAATAGGAAGTTTCTAGCTGAGTTGTAAGCTAAAGACAATGTGGATACTTGTAAAAGATGATACAGTCCACCAAGATGATAACGTAAACTTGCAGTCTCTTATAGCCATTTTGTCCACCTGTGTCTCCGAACTTGCACATCCTCTGACATGTGCCAAAGTATTACTGTTCAGCAGATTTAGAGTCCTCCTCATCCATATCCATGTCATCCTCTTCTCCCTCTTCCACGCTGTCAAGGATAATACTGGTATCTAGCTCATATGTTGTAGACTCCATTCTCTTAAAGAGTTTGATCCGTTTACCTGCAATTGGATGCATGTCGCATGCAACAATGCATGGAAGAAGTTGATAAGCTAGTGGATGGGAAAAGACAAGCTGGACATTCCAATTCATTTACTTCGCTTTTGTGATCCTTTTAAGGTACACCTTGTCATTTAAGTGATGGAAGTCCTTTACAGGACTGCTTTGTCCTTTGTATTTTACCTTCGGATATTTTGTTCCAAGGAGTCTAATTAATATACTTTTTCTCTTTTTGAAAAAAAAGTGATGTATTGAGAGAGTGAGGGCAGGTGATATAATTACAAAAGAGGTGAATTGATGCTGAAAAGTGATGCCAAAAGATAAAGTTTTGATCTGTTGCATAATTTCAGTGTTCCTTTTTGGTTTGTTATGGCCTCTAATAGAATAGGCCTGTTACTAGAACTTGCCGATTATGTTGCAGTTCATGATATATATCCTTTTGCAACATTGTCATCTTTAAATTAGCCACTGTTTTCAGCCTTTTACTTCCCTTAAGGTGATTGAAAAATATCGCAAGTGTTGTTCACTGATTATCTTTATTTTCCTTTTTCCAAAGGTTGTGAATGGACCGGAAGTGCTCAGCAAGTTTGTTGGAGAAACTGAGAAAAACATCCGCGAACTGTTTGCTGATGCAGAAAGTGATCAAAAAGCCCGTGGTAAGGCGTTTGTTCAATATTCAATTTTCTTGGTTAAGGCATGTTAGGGCTTGCATGTGTGACCTTTTGGTTTGATATGCTCAAGGAGCTTCAATAGTTGTTGAACTAAAGAGTAATTACATGTACAAGTGGCCATTTGGCCAGAATGATGCCCAATTGTGAAAAGTTAAGGTTGTTGAAGCCCGATCCTGAACATAAATCATCATGCACAGAACAATGACAGAAGTTGTGCCAATAGCCTGAAGCCATGAAGCAACCATGCCAAGGATACAACACCCACTGTTATTATAGAAGGTTCTTGCTGCAATAGTAAGCCTCTAGTGCAAACCAATATGACCATGAATACAAGGAAGCCGAGTTGAAAATCGAGGTATCTCTAGTACTCTAGATGTTCCAAAGCTCGTTCTAAGTCAATAAATGAAAGAAACAAGAATGTTTGGGCTATTGTATGTTAGTCCAAGGTAATCTTCCTGAGACCCATGCTGGACCACTAGTCCCATCCATTGAAGTCCAAACTGTGGAAGTGAATTCCCATACTTGTCTAGCCACTGGGCAAGAAACAAAAAATATGAGATGCAATCTCCACATACATAGTATGAAGGACACAACAGCCACAAGCAATCTCATGTCACTGCAAAATGTCACTAGTGGAGTCTCCCTTAAGGTCTCTCTAGACAAAAGTCTGCAATGATATGGGATCCTGGTTTCTTTAAACGATAATAACATATCATACTATTTTGTATGGCCATGTGCTGCCTAAATTTCTCCTCTAGCCTAGGCCACACCAACCTACAATTTCTCGGTAGATGGAAGTAGTGTTGAGGATGCTGAAACAAATGACTCTTGGCTATCAAGGAATGGTAGAATCTCCCACCACCTTTATGCACAACCTTGCCATTTGCTTTAGTTCCTTATTTAGCAACGCAACAATGTGGAGATAACCAACACCATCTCAAGAATATTTAGCATTTTTGTCTGGACTTAAGCAGATGCTAATGAGTAAAAGGCAAGAAATTATGTTAGGAAGAAAATCAAACTCAAAAAACAAATTGAATGAGGACTTCAATTTTCCGAGTAACATTCATAACATCCTACCAAGAGGCTTGAATCTTGGAGGGCACTCAAGTTATTTAGGATGGTTTGCTTGTAGCATGAATTGAAGAGGCTGTCAAAAATTTTCTGCATTCAAGCCAATCATGGCAGGACAATAAAAAACATGACATTTTACCTACTTTCAGACAAACATGCAAGGGCCAACCTTGAGATTTCCAACATACATATTTGTCCCTTTTATGACTATGCATCCTGTCTAATAAATTCTTGGGTGCCAAATCTTCCCCAATGAGATAACCATTATGTTTAGCAATCATCCCTCCAGGAAAATCTTGCCTTGCGATCCCAAGTCAGCCAACTCTTTTTCCGTGTGGGTAATAAGAAGTGATTTTTGAGCATTGATATGCAAATCTGGAAAGAGTCGCCAGTGCGATGACTGAGCAATTATCCTCACACCATTAGGAAGGGTGAGACAACAATATCTCACATGAGGAAAGGTTAAAGAATAGACTCAACCAGGGATGAGTCACTAAGCAAACAATAAAGGGATGAGAGGACAGCCTTGCCTTAAAGAACAAGAAAGAGCAATTCAATGAATTCAAACACCCCTCCATTACGCACAATGCATACAACCCCACACTGACTCATAGATTACTCACCCAAGGACTATATTCCAAGTAGCCATCAGTTCCTTTAAGAAGACTGATTTTTCTGCGTCTAGTTGGATCATGACCACTTCCTTCTGAGATGCCTTGTTCACGATAAATCTCCAGCTGCACATTAAGGATATTATACAATATGTTTTTCCGTGAATAAGCATGGATTGTTATAAATGACTAAATGTATGCATTGTTTTTTTGCAACTTGTTTGCCAAACCTTAGTAAAACTATTGAGTCCAACAAAAGAATCAGCCTATGTTCACATGTTGTGTTTGTATAAGTATGGGATCTTACCCACTTAAACACTCGGTTGGTCCTCCTTGTTGGGCGTTTGGGAATGCGTCTCTTATCTTTGGAAAAGAGAAATATCAGCCTTTAGTGTTCTAACTCCATTGTGCTAACACTTTGGGCAACAAACAGAGTAGTGCTAAGCTTTCTTAGCAAGCATTAGCCTAGTTGTCTACACTATCAACACGATAGTGAGGGGGGTGTCTAAATTCTCCATGTAAGCAAATAGCCCATTTGACAAGCCATCCCAACGTAGAGTCTTTCCATGGGGAGTTGCAACAAAAGATATTGCAGTTCATTTTGGTGAAATCCATACATGCAAAGAAGCTGCTCACTCTTGTGACATTTGACCATGGTGTGAGAATTAGGTGGCTATGGAGGAGAGAGAAACAAGAGACAATGAACAATAGACTGTGTGAGCTCAAGAGAGTGTATTAGCTCAAGATTGCATGACACGATGAAAGTATGGAGTACAATTAAGGTCTGAGGTTGACCTAACCACACTTCTACACCCTAACTAGAGTTCTGTCTGAGAGAATGGGCGTAGGACCCTCCGACAAAACTTGTAGATCAGCTCGCAATTTGTGTGGCCATACACATTCAACTATTGCTATGAAGGTTGCTAGCCTCACAAGACGAGGTAGCAAGTGTAGGTTGTTTCTTAGTAAGCCATGAAATGCATGAATAGCCCAAAAAGAAACAATATCCACTAGCAGATTGCCAAGTGTTGGAGTCTCCAGCCTAATTTGAATCGCTGTAAATCTGTAACTGCAAGTCTTTCCCCTTGGAAAATATCAAGGCATGTGTCATAGTACCTTGCAAGTAATGGAATATTTGGTTAACAACTTGCCACTGAATTGTACATGGGCTGTGCATAAACCCACTCACCTGAGAGAGATACTGCAAATTGTATGTTAGGATGCGTGTTGCAAAGATAGATAAGGCATCCAACAACTTGGCTGTAAATTGCAACATTAGTCACTATCATCATGCATAGAAAGCTTCAGTCGTGGCTCCATACGAGTACTCATTGATTTACAATCCTGCACATTAAACCTATATAGAAGCTTTTCCACATATTGTGATTGTGACATGATGATATCATGCTGATTTTGGGTGAATTGAATCCCCAAATATGTAAGAGGCCCATATTATTCAGCCTTAAAATCTGCAATTTTACTGTCTTTAGGTCTAGTGAGCAGTATAACATCTACATAAAGAATGATGACCAATAAGTCCTCCCTTCTTCTTCATTCTTAATATGTAGAGTAGGAACAGTTGGACTGTTCTTGAGCCCTTTGTTCAAATAAGCATCGATCTTCAAATACGATGCATGAGGAGCTTGTTTCTAGCTGTATAAAGCGTTGTTTAGCTTGCAAACCAAGTGCTCTTTGCCTTTAACCATAAATCCTGGAGGTTGTGATACATAAATAACCTCATGTAGGTCACCATTAAGAGATGCTGTCTTAATGTCCAACCATAGTTGTCTCTGTACGACGTATGGTACTGTTCGTACCGTATGATGCATACGGATTCGTATGTTATTTTGGGCTGTTTTTGGCCACCTCACCTGCGCATTCCGTGTTCGGAGTCCCACGTTCCGCTTGCTTGCGTGGTACTTTTTGGGGGGGGGGGGGGGGGAAGCCTTGGATACCCCCCCCCCCCCCCAAAACAAAAAAAAAAGCCCTCTTGGGGTTCCATCCACCTCGCAGCTCTCTTTGACTGTTTGAACTTTGACCCTTTTCTCATCTACAAAAGGTACTCTTCTCCATGCTTCCACACCAATTCAAGAAGCATTTACTATTCTCATCTTCCTCTCTTGGATCTTGAATGGACTTGTGATTTGTCATTCTCATCTCCCATCCTCCCTTTTCTGCACCCTATCAAAGCATTTGCCATTCTTAAATCTCATCTCCCATCCCCTCTATCCCGCACCCTATCAAAGCATTTTTCATTCTCATCTCCCATGTCCTCTCTCTCACTCTTGCTCTTTCAACTTTACCCCAACCCTTGGCCCTCTCGAGTCTCCCTCCCTTTCAACTTTCAAGACTCAAGTTTCAAGAGTCGAGACTCAAGCATCTCACTCACACACACACACACACACACTCTCTCTCTCTCTCTCTCTCTCTCTCTCTCTCTCTCTCTCTATGTTGACCCTCTTTATCCGACATCGGCACCATGACTCATGAGAAGCACGAGGCCTTCAATTTGTACGTGATCCATGTGGAGAGGGACACAAATAAGTCCAACTCCCACCATTAGACATGCAAGTATTGTGGGAAGCGCTATACAAGTGGTGCAACTCAGCTTTTGCAACATCTTCCCAAGACAGGGGGGCAAGTTGCTTCACGCAAGGAGATCCTTCAATACATTGCGGAGAAGATTCTTGCCAAGATGAGAGGGGGATCCACAAGGGGACGAGGAAGTGGCTTATTGGCACCAACTCCTATGCCTACTAATGAGGAAGCATCGAATGTGGGCGTATCTTCAACCGATGTAGGAGAGGTGATGGTGGGGGCTCCACATCCACATCCATCTCCGGTAAAAGACAAAGAGTGGACTCTCATGTGGTGCTGAAGAGACAATCCTCTCTTTCTCAAGCTCCCGATCATGTGTGTGGAATTGCATGTACGGTGATTGAGTGCAATCTTGCATGCAATGTCCTAAAGCAAGAGCAATGGAAGAAGATGGTAAAAGCCATTGCCAATGTGGATCCATGTGAAGGATGACCAGTCTCACATATAACGACATGAGGACGAAAAAGATTGATGAAGAGAAGGAGAGGATTGATAGAGCCCTTATCCTAGTCAAGCTGCATGGATAAAATATGGTTGCTCCATTCTCACCGACGGATGGAGTGATCATAAGAAACAGGGCATCATCAACATACTCGTCTTATGTCCACTTGGCACTTACTTCTTGCGGGCCGTAGATATCGGCAAGAGGGGGAGGAAAACGACAGGCACATTCACCTACTGTCACATTCAACAAGCTATCATTGAGGTATACTTCGCCTTTTAAATTTGTTTCAATTTCTTTCATTATGATAATTGATTTATGCATAACTATCTATCTCCCTATTCTAATTTCTCTCTAATATCTATCTCGATTCTCTCTTCCCCCCGGTGTCCCAAGGCCCTCAATCCCCATCTCTCTTCATTCTTGAATCTTGAAATTTGAAATTTGAAAGGCTCAACTCTCTCTTTCTCTCTCTAATCTCCAAGTATTGTTAGTATACTTGTAATTTGTAAATTGTGGTGGTAGGTGGGCCCCTTGAATGTGGTGTAAGTTGTTATCGACAATGCATCAAATTGTCGGTACATGGGCCGTTTGTTTGAGGCAAAGTTTTCCACGATTGTGTGGACTCCATGTGCAAGTCATTGTTTGGATGTGCTCATGGAGGACATTGGGAAGCTCAAGTGGGTAAAGAGGGTGGTCAACAAAGCTACATAAATTGTCACCTTATGCACGGTAAAGGTAAAGGTGCTTGCGATGTATCGTGAGCATAGCACATTGGGGTTAAAGAAGACTTCTTCAACTCACTTTGCTTACATGTGGTTATTGCTGGAGCGCCTTTATGAGGCGCGGTCCGCCTTGTGCCAGACAGTGGTGTTCACTCTATGGAATGAGTGGGATAAGGATGAGATAGAGGAGGCCAAAGCCATACTGTGCTTATGCCTTAATGAACAGTTTTGGCAAAAAGTCCATGCTGTTGTCATTGTCATGGCTCTCTTTTATAGGGTGTTACTTATGAGTGATTGCGAGGGGTCCACCATGGGCCTTTTTGTTCACTTCTTTGGAGAGGCATTGGTGGAGGCACGTGCTTGTACAGTGATCACAGAGACACAGTGTGCACATGTTTTAGAGATAGCAAAGAGAAAATGGGCATGGATCATAAGCCCATCCATGGTTTTATCGCATTGGTACATCTGGCCTACAAGTCGCCGGCAGTCATGGATGATAGAGAGTTCTGTTCGGATCAGCTTGCTTATTTGACTCATGTGGTCCTTGTGGATGGCCACAATCCAAAGTTGGAGGAGCTGGGTTGCTATGCAGATCAACGAGGGCATGTGGCTTTTGCTTCTCCCACTTTTTAAAGGAGAGAGTCACTTGTGAAGCCTTTATTTTGGTGGTAAAACTTTGGATACGCATTGGAGACCCTTCAGTCCTTAGCCATGAGGGTCCTTGCCTAGGATTGCTCTTCGGATGCATATGAGAGAAATTGGAGTGCCTATTTTCTCATTCACACAAAGATTCCCAATCGGCTTAGCATACGACAGTTTGAGCGGCTAGTCTATTGCTGCACTAACTTATGCATGATGAGGGCTATGATGAGCATGGGTAGTCCAAAGCATGTAAAGTTTAAATACTTAACCATAAAATTTAAAATTTATTGTTTTAAACTTTAAACTTTGAAGTTTATACTTTACAATTTAGACTTTAGCATTTACAATCTTACGTGTATCATTGCATTGTGTAGGTGAATGTTAATACATTCAAGTTGATGGGCGACACTCTTCCGGGTATACATCAAGAGGTGGACGAGAAGGACATGATTTTTGCAGAGCTTTATAGAGAGCTTATAGTAGCAGATACTCATGACAATCCCAGTCAGCATGCTTGTGGACGAGGAGTTCGAGTAGGTGGTAGCAGGGGCATGGTCATTTGACACCCTCCATCATCGAGGAGGGGTGGTTTGAGTGGCTTGCAGACATATGTAAGGCATGGCTCTAGTAGCTCACATCCTGTGTCATGATGACATCCCCCCCTTGTCTACACTGTTCCCACCTAGGGAGCCATCATTTGATGATGATGGTAACCTCATTGGTGAGGATGAGTTTGAGTGTCTCATCATCTGATGCCGAGTCGTCTTCAAACTCTCTTGATGAGCACTCAGATGGTTCTGATGATGATGATAGTGATGTCCCATCATAGATTCATAGGTCTCTCTCTTTTTTGTATCAGATATACTAGACTGTAGTTGTATCGCATGTTTTGCGTAGCCCATGCGACCGCGATGGTCACCCTCATGTATTCATCTTATTCTGTAATGAAATGGCTATTTCCACTTTAAACATGTATTCTATGATCTTTCATTTAATGATTTATGGTTTTTGTTATTTAAAAAATCATCTTAAATTTTTTTTCGTACTAATATCGTACCGTACCTTATAAAATCATAAGGCACCATTTACTACCGTATTTTATTGTATCGTACCTTTTGTACTTGACAACTATGTGTCCAACTGATGCACTTTCCATCCATGATGGGCAGCCATAGTAGTACCACATCTAACGGTACTCATGCGGGATATAGGAGCAAAAGTTTCCTCAAAATGTATGCTCTTTTTTTAAGCATATCCTGTTAGATATGATCAATGCCCCACCCTCATTAGGTACTACCAATGATCCATGGTGCTCAAAGTTGTAAGGCCCCCATTATGAGGAGAAGCCAAGTGTGAGCCCGGACATTGGTGGAGTCCTGACTTGTATATCAGATGAGGTCTATGTGACCGGATGGCAAAAAGGTGACCATTGTGGGTCTAATCTTTGGGTTAGACGGAGTGGTTAAGCTGGTAGCAACTCGAGGCACATTGCATTGAGTTGCGTGGTAAGGGAGTTGCGTGGAGGCTCATATGGTAGGTCGGTCAGCAGGCCGACCTAACGACCTTCGCGAGCTATAAAAGCTAAACCCCTTCGCAGCCATCTTACACTCATCTTTCACCCAGTCAGAGTTGTTGTTCCAGCTAGCCTTAAGCTCTTCACCTATCTTCTGTCTAGATCGCCATCTAAGCTTCACACAGTGGAAGCGCACGGGTGGACAGAGCCATCTTTGTATCAGTTGTTTGGAGTTAAAGAATTTTACTGATTCTCCTCTTATCTGTTGTGTACTCTCTATCTCTTTCTCAGATTCTGTTCGCTGCGCCGTGTAATATTTTACATGGTATCAGAGCCCAGGGGGCTCTAGAGATCGGAGAGAGTGCAAGAGGCAAAGGCTTCAACAGCAAAGAGAAACGATGTCGACTCCGGGAAGTAGTTCTGGCGCATCAGGAAGCGGTGCAGGAGGTGGTGCTGCTGTACCGGCTATTCAAACACTGAGGATTCGTCCACCAACCTTCAGCGAAGGCAAGTTAGATGGTACAAACTACACCTTGTGGAAGTTCAAAATTACTACTATCCTTGATTCTTATGAGCTTCTGGAGACTGTGCTGGGGACTGACGCAGAACCACAGCCTACCCCCGACCTATCAAATCCTAGTGTGATGATTCCTCCGAATGCAGATCTCCTACGAGCTTGGAAACGAAGGAATGCAGATGCATTGTGTGCCTTAGTTACAAGCTGTTCTGACAGTGTTTTGACTCTGATTCAGCATACAACCAAAGCGTCAGAGGCTTGGAATGTACTAAGGAGTCAGTATGAAACACGAAACCAAACAAGGATTCAAAACTTGGAGAATCAACTAGCAGCGGAGAAGTTTGCTGAAGGAGAGACGGTTGAAGCATTCATCACTCGGATTAAGAATCTGCGCGACCAGATGGCTGGCGCTGGGATACAAAAGACTAGCGAAGAGCTAGCTCGGAGGTGTCTTCGGATTTGTCCACAAAAGTTTGATGGACTAGTAACTGCCCTTAATACTCAGGTGAGACCTCAAGCTTTGACTTTTGAGGAGTTTTGTGCATTATTAATGGAGGAGGAGTTGAGGCTGAAAGCCCGAGAAGGAAGCAACAATGGAGATGCTGCATTCTCTGCCAATGCAAAAGGCAAAGGTGTTTCCTCCACCAAAAATGATGGTGACAAAAAGAAAAAGGGCGGCAAGAAGAAGTTTCAAGGAGAGTGCTTCTACTGTAAGAAGAAAGGACATGCAATTGCAGATTGTCGTGTCAAGAAGGCAGATGAAAAGAATGGTACCCTTAAAACTAAAGGGAAAGAGACAGCCAATACGGCTGAAGCAGAGTTGGAATTATTCATGGCGACCATTGAGGAAGTGTGCTCCTCGGCGCAAGAAGAATCTACCACTGACTCTTGGGTGTTGGATAGTGGGGCCTCCCGTCACATGACCAACAAGAAAGGTCTATACAGTTCTATGCAGCCTCTACAAGAATCCATCACTGTGACGGTTGGAAATGATGCTAAATGCCCTGCTGCGGGCACAGGTACTATTTCTTTTGTTGCTGCAAATGGTGAAGTCAAAAAGCTTTCAAATGTGTTGTATGTTCCCGAAATCAGAAGAAATCTCTTATCAGTTGCTGCCATAACTGATCTTGGTCATGAAGTAAGGTTCAAGAAGACAGGTGCAGAAATTATTGATAGTGCTGGCACAATTGTTGGCAAAGGAGAAAGGAGGAACAACCTGTATGAGCTAAGTGCTCTTACAGCCACCGCTGGAGTGGGCACAAGTAAGCTTTGGCATGAAAGGTTTGGACACATCGGATTTGCAGTATTGAAGGAGATGCAAAAGCAAGGTATGGTTGCTCACCTACCTACAATAACTGAATTGAAGGAACCATGTGAAGCTTGTATGATGGGCAAGCAACAGAGAAAGGCATTTTCACAAGAAAGCAAGAATAGAGCACATGCTCCTCTAGAGTTGGTGCATGCTGACTTGTGTGGTAAGATGCCTACACAGGCCTTGGGGGGATCTTCTTATTTTATGTTGATTGTCGACGACTACAGTAGGAAGATGTGGGTGTACTTCCTTCGTGATAAGGCTCAAGCTTTTGGTAAGTTTAAAGAATGGCTAATACTTGTTGAGAATGAAACAGGGAAAAGTGTGAAGAAATTTAGAACAGATGGTGGTGGTGAGTTCAACTCAAAGGAGTTTGAAGGCTTTTGCAAGAGCAAAGGGATCAAGCGTCAATTGACGACGCCTCACACACCTCAGCAGAATGGTGTTGTGGAACGCAGGAATCGTACCATTGTGGAGATGGCAAGATGCATGCTAAAGGGCAAGGGATTGCCTAACCATTTTTGGGCTGAAGCTGTTAATACTGCAGTCTACATTCTAAATCGGAGCTACACAAAGGCTCTCAAGGGAAAAACACCTCATGAGGCTTACACTGGTAAGAAACCATCTGTTTCACATTTCAGAATTTTTGGATGTGAATGTTATGCACATGTTCCAGATGAGAAGAGAAACAAGTTACAACCAAAAAGCAGAAAATGTATCTTCTTGGGTTATAGTGATGAGCAGAAGGCTTACAAGTTATATGACCAAGAGGCAAAGAAGATCATCGCGAGCCGTGATGTGGTGTTCAAGGAGGAGCCGCATACAGTGGAGGAGGAGAAGGCAAGGTCTTCCACTTTATCATCAAGCGAAGAAGTAGTCCACTATGAACCTGTCCCGAGAGCTATCCCTATCCTTAAGGAGGAGGAAGCATCATCTTCAGATGATGAGGAAAAAGTTCACCAACCTGACATCACCCCACCGGAAAAGCCATTGCCGCGCTGGGTGAAGCAGCTCTATGACCACAATAATCCTATGCCTGCATCTGTTGAGGAGAAGGCAGACGGACCAAGGAGGTCTCAGAGAATAGAGGAGCAAAGGAGGGCTTCTGCTCACATAGTCAACATGGCCTTGATGGTTGAGATTATGAGAGAAGTAAAGGAGCCAACTGACTTAGAAGAAGCACTTGCAGATCCATCATGGAAGGCTGCTATGCAGGCGGAGTATGACAGCATAATGAAGAATGACACTTGGGAGCTAGTGGATCGGCCAGCAAAGCGGAAGATTATTGGCACCAAGTGGATCTGGAAGGTAAAGTACAAGGCTGATGGTACCTTAGAAAAGTACAAAGCTAGACTGGTTGCCCAAGGATTTTCACAAGTTGAAGGGTTTGATTTTCAAGAGTCATTTGCCCCAACTGCCAGAATGACCACTATTCGCACGGTACTTGCAGTGGCTGCCCACAAGAAGTGGCCAGTGTACCAAATGGATGTTAAGTCAGCGTTCTTAAATGGTGACCTCAAGGAGGAGGTGTACGTGGCTCAGCCACCAGGGTTTGAGGCCCCCCATTCTGAGAACAAAGTGTGTAAACTGAAGAAGGCATTGTATGGGCTGAAACAAGCCCCCAGAGCATGGTACCAGCGGATAGATAGGTTCTTTTTAAACCTAAACTTCAAAAGATGTGCCTCAGATGCTAACTTGTATGTTTACAGGGATGGTAAAAAGTCTGTAGTGATTGTCCTATATGTGGACGACCTTCTTATTACAGGTGACTATGAAGATATGATCAACCAAACTCGAAAGGCTTTGAGTTTTGAGTTTGAAATGACAGACTTGGGCTTGTTGCACTATTGTTTGGGGATTGAAGTCTGGCAAGAGCCAGGAAAGATCTTCATCTCTCAGAAGAAGTATGCATGGGAGATCTTGAAGGCATTTGGTATGACCGAGTGCAAGGAGATAGCTACACCTATGGAGGTGAATGTAAAGTTATCCGTTGAGGATACATCAGCACTAGCAGACATTGGGAGGTATAGGAGGTTGGTCGGCAGTCTAATCTACTTGTGTAACACCAGACCAGATATCAGTTTTGCTGTTGGTGTTTTGAGCAGGTTCTCAAACAAACCTCATGAGAGTCATTGGAAGGCTGGGATGCGGGTGCTCAGATACTTGAAGAAAACTCTTGACTATGGTATCACATACAGTTTCGGAACTTCTCTTGTGGGGAATTGTGACTCAGATTGGGCAGGAGACATTGATTCCAGGAAGTCAGTTTCTGGTTATTGTTTCTCTTTGGGTTCAGGAATTTTCTCTTGGATTAGTAAGAAGCAACCAACAGTGGCATTGTCTTCTACCGAAGCAGAGTACAAGGCAGCTTGTTTTGCTGCATGTGAGGCCGTATGGTTGAGAAGGATTCTATGGCATATGGGAGTGCAGGATGAAGAACCAACTGTGCTGAGATGTGACAATCAGAGTTGCATCGCCATTGCCAAAAATCCAGTGTTTCATGCACGCACCAAACATATAGAGATCCAGTATCACTATGTGCGTGATTTGATGGAGGATGGGATAGTGGAATTGGTCTACTGTCCAACAGAGGAGAATGGAGCAGATATCTTCACCAAAGCACTTACGAAGGATCTGCTTCAAGTTCATCTTCAGAGACTCGGCATTGGGCCGAGGAGATAGTTCACCTATGGGTGGACATTGAGGGGGGGTGTTAGATATGATCAATGCCCCACCCTCATTAGGTACTACCAATGATCCATGGTGCTCAAAGTTGTAAGGCCCCCATTATGAGGAGAAGCCAAGTGTGAGCCCGGACATTGGTGGAGTCCTGACTTGTATATCAGATGAGGTCTATGTGACCGGATGGCAAAAAGGTGACCATTGTGGGTCTAATCTTTGGGTTAGACGGAGTGGTTAAGCTGGTAGCAACTCGAGGCACATTGCATTGAGTTGCGTGGTAAGGGAGTTGCGTGGAGGCTCATATGGTAGGTCGGTCAGCAGGCCGACCTAACGACCTTCGCGAGCTATAAAAGCTAAACCCCTTCGCAGCCATCTTACACTCATCTTTCACCCAGTCAGAGTTGTTGTTCCAGCTAGCCTTAAGCTCTTCACCTATCTTCTGTCTAGATCGCCATCTAAGCTTCACACAGTGGAAGCGCACGGGTGGACAGAGCCATCTTTGTATCAGTTGTTTGGAGTTAAAGAATTTTACTGATTCTCCTCTTATCTGTTGTGTACTCTCTATCTCTTTCTCAGATTCTGTTCGCTGCGCCGTGTAATATTTTACATATCCTTTGGCGACCAAGTGTGCCTTGTACTTGTCAACATAACCATTAGCCTTGTGTTGGAGTTTAAAAACCCATTTAGTGCCAATAGCCTTCTTGCCAAGAGGCAACTCAACAATATCCCAAGTACCATAAGTAGCAATTGGGTCCAACTCCTCTTTCATGGCTTGCAACCAATGTACATCCTGTTGTACATTATCAACTTAAGTAGGCTCATCCTCATCCAAAAGTGAGTTCATAAGTGCATGCTCATCAAGAAGAGCATCTACTTCCAAATTTTCCACGAAATGTGCCTTCCTTGCATCATGAGTAGCCTCTTTAGCAGTCTTTCTAGTGCATTAAGGCAAGGAGTATCAATTTTACTCTCCTGAAGAGTTTGTAACAATCATCTAGGGATTGTTTTGCTGCATTGGTAGCAGCCTTTTCTTGCTCAATTGCATAGTCCATTGCTGGAGGCAAAATAGGATCAACTGATTTAGGCCAGGTGAAGCAACAACAATTTTTACCCTCAAAGACATCACTAGTCTCATAGGTGGTCATCATTTCAAATTGATCCTGAGAATAGGCTGCATTTTCAGCAAAAATGCCATCTTTGCTAACAAAAACCTTATGAGTGCTAGGATGGAAACAAATTCTATTTGGTGATCATGGTAATCTCAACAAAGTCTCTAAGAGAGTCTGCAGAATAGTCCGTAGCATCACCCTGTTTTGGATTTGGTGTCATAGGACTAATGTAGTTTTTGGCTATATTAGACACCCCTTTGCCACCGTGTCTAGCCTTAGTGATTAGATTTTTGTAGAAGTCTATCAGATGTCAAAAATAATTGCCAAGAAGGATGCTACTATAAAGCCTATATCTAGGCTCTTTCGAACCTTGATATAGCTGTTTTTACCCCCTATGAGAGTGATGTATATATGTACTTTTATAATACAACACTACGCATTATCATTATTTTCAAAAGAAAAGTTTGAAGAAGCGCCTCAAGAAGGCATGGAGAGCCACTCCTTCCTATAGGGTTAATGTGCTATTATGGAGAATAATTGCCAACAAATTGGCAACGAGGGACCGTACATCCAAGGTTGTGCAGGTATCTCCAATGTGTGTTCTCTGTAAGAGGAAAAAAGAGAGTATCAAACATGTCTCAAATGCATAATGCATATACTTCCCCCCTCGATCTGTTTGTCGCACCTTCAAACATGTTTTTACTTCCAATTTTGCAACCAAGTGTTTGAAGTGCATAAATACATCTGGCTTTGCTTTGAGACCATATACCGATGTGTAATGAGAATAGTTATCTATAAATGTGACAAAATACAAATGATCATTGAGTGCTCTTGTCCGTATAGGACCATACACATCAGAGTGTATGAGCTGCATTTTCCGGACATCAAACATTGCACAATCCTTCTTAAAAGCAAAACGATGTAGTTTCCCTTGTATATACCCCTCACATGCACGGGGAGGTGGAGTATCAACAAAAGGCAAAGCATCCACCATCTGACAATGCTGAAGTGTCATTAGACTACCAAAGCTCATATGACCATGGCAAGCATGCCAAAGCTCTGCATTCTAGATAGCAGGAGTAAATCTACTAACTGCTAGAGCATGATGAGATTTCTTCTAAGATGACCTGAAAGCCTTGCTTATTGAAGGCTGAAACTGAAAGAAGGTTTTTAGTGTTCCTAGGCATAAACAATACATCCATGAGCTGAAAATATGTTCCATATGTAGCAGTGATCACAACTGTACCAATGCCACAAACATCATAGCTAGAGATGTTTGCATAGGAAACTCTCTTGCCTGTAGGGGCAGATTGCAACACTTTTGTGAAGTGATGTGCCTAGATGGTCCACTATCAAAATACCATGTATGCTGCGTTTCAGCAGTAGTAAATGCTGAATCAGCCATAGACAAGTTATAATTGCACGTGAGAAATGCTTAGTCCTCCTCAACCAAGCTGGTTGTAGTGTCACTATTTGAAGTTTGAGTGGCTGATGTTCTGTGGATAGCCAAGCCAGAGTCCTTCTCCTTTGCTAACCTCTTTATGCAATAGTGGCATTTTCCCTTCTTTTATTTGTTGTTTGAATTTGGGGCAAACTTTCCAGATGGCGGTACCACATCAGCCTTAGGCTGATTTTTCACTTGTTGTTTGCCTTTGCCCTTGCTTTTTTACCTCGAGAGCATAGCTACATCACTTGATCGATCTCATAGCCATTGCAACAAGAGGCCGGTTAACTCCATGAATGTGAGGGGCTGCTGTACCCCCCTCAAAGACAAATTCAATGAAGTGTAAAAACCAATATAAGACTCTAGAAGAGAGTTTAGGGTGATATTGACCATCTCCTCATCGGTCATCACCTCATCAATATTTAGCAGCCACTTTCTCAAATCTTGAATGTAAGTAAGGTGATTTGTCATAGCATCACGCTCATCCATGTGTTTATTTGCCAACTCTCTTCTCAAGTAAGAGATTTTGGCTTCATTTCGTGTTGCAAACATTTGCTGAAGGATATCCCAAGCTATCTTTGAGGTCTTATAAGACGGAATATGAGGTAGTATTTCACTTTTGGTTGAAAGAGCTATCAAAGATAAGGCTTGTGCATCTTTAGATTCTCACTTCCTTTGTTCTTCCATAGGAGGAATATGGGCAGCAATAGGGGCAGCTTGTTGTCATTTGGCCCCTCTTTGAGGCATGTGAGGTGCAAACCCTCTTGTTCTAGCTGAATCGCTGATCACAAAATCCCAAAGACCCTTGGCAACAACCGGATTGTGCATCATGAAACTCCACAAGGAGTAATGGGGTGTGGTGGCATTGCATGAATTAGTCATATAGAATGGGTCCAAAGTCCAGGAGGAATGCCAAAGGAGATTATTAACATCAGTGGATTATTATGGGTTATTGGCAAGTTGTACCCTCCACACACTAGTAATGGATAGAGGCAAACTACTACAAAGTAGATTTCCTTCCCCATAAGAACTAGACTTGCCACCTTTTCCGGCTTGAGCTAGAGACTAAGAAGCTCTATATTTTCATGTGCAAAGGGTGCTATGAGATTATCTGGCACATACTGTGAGATTATAGGGCGCTTCAATGGTCTATTGAATATTGTAAGAGGGATTTGGGCCACTTTCTAAGTTGATAGAGTTTTAGAGCAATGTTGCCTTGGACTATTCCTTTTGGAGTTGCACCAATGTAGAGAGCATTCCTTGCAATCCTTACAGAGGCACTTGAGGGATATGGACCAATGGATGCTTATAGGCGTTTTCAAAGCTTAAATAGCCTTGGATACTGGAAAGCTTACCTCATATAGACATGTGGACCCACCACAAGAAGCTAGCTTGGACATACCTTGAGAGATACGTAGAGCATTCTACTCAAAATGTGTTGGTCCACATCCTTGCTTAAGATACTAGTGTAGGACATAGATGATATTGTCACATCACATTGAGCTGTCTAACCATGACTCTTTAGCCTAACTATGCGATATTGGTAAAATCCTTCCTTAGCTTATCATATAATTTCACACTTATTAGCTTCGCCACATCTAGCAGATCCCTAGTTTCATTTTTCTCAATTATCAAATTTGACGATGTCCTTGATGACCATCTTCAATTTTGTGTGACTAAGCTCAAAGGAAGGGAAATCAAGGCTATTGGTCAATAGCACACTTGGACTTGAGAGACTCACTGGCGTCTAGGCAAAGATCATGGATACTTTTAGAGGGAAATGGGAAACACTAGATAGAGTTTTAGAGGATACAAAGATGCAAGGTGCCTTCTTAGACAGTTGGCATTTTGCACCTCCTTTCATTTAGGAAGTCTTCATACATTGTTTGCCACTATGGGCCACCAAACCAGATTTTTACTATTGTTATACTTGAAATTCACCCTTGAGAGTGGCAATATAGGGAGATTTCTATTCCTTGTGCTTATATTTGTCCATACACTTAGGTTTGAATTGTGGTCTTAGTTAAGTTTGTACTATGGTTGTTAGTTCCCCCCAAGAGAATATTTAAAATAAACATAGATTACTTGGCTCTCTGGAGTAAGCCTTAGGGGACAAAGAGGGACTTTTGCTAATGTCATTTCATTATGTTGATTGATGATGACTTAGAATGACACCCTTTGTATGTATATTCACATCTATCTTTTGGGGTGCATTGGGCCATTGGTTAGGTTTGCCTTTCATTTTAAAGATAAAAATTGAGACAGCTAGAGATGTTTTTTTTTTTGGGGGGGGGGGGGAGGACCCGCATGGCGCAGATTGGGACTCGCCAATATCACCCAAAGATGGGGTTGGTACAAAGGAGCATAACGTTTCTAGATGTATAATTTATTATGAAACTAGAAGGCCGTTTCATTGCCTTTCTCTTTGAGGATCTGGAAGATCATGGACTTAAGGGACCTACATTACTTGGGCTTCTACCTATTGGCTTTCTCAAAT
The DNA here is from genome assembly GCF_053477565.2 of Lygodium microphyllum. Taxonomy (NCBI): domain Eukaryota; kingdom Viridiplantae; phylum Streptophyta; class Polypodiopsida; order Schizaeales; family Lygodiaceae; genus Lygodium; species Lygodium microphyllum. The sequence goes on from NC_141147.1 coordinate 26,201,648, forward strand.
ACACTCTTTGAGGCCCAAACTGGCCAATTTGACAGCAGCCCTCCTTGGAGGGTTGAGACAAAAGGAACATCACATTTCCAGATGTCTTGTATATTGTGAGATTACAGAACAATTTCATTGCCTCTCTTGGGCTGTGGGTGCTCTAGAGTATCATGTACTTTGAGGATGAGCACTGCATCAGCCTCTAGCTTAGTTATGCCACCTAGAGATGGAGAGTTGAGACAAAAAAAGCACAACATTATCAGTCATGCAATATAATGTGAGATTAGATGGTAGTTTCATGGCCTCTCCCCCTCTTTCTTTTCTCGTGAGGGGTAATTTATATTATATCAAATCATAGAATGCTACCAAAGCATAGAACACAAATATCATGTAGGGGGCACAACAAGAGTGGGTTGAACAATTTGCAGCCTTGGAGCAGCCACTTCAACGAGGACTAGGTCAGCTGGAACCATTGAAGAAATCTGCCGTTATAGTATCCTTGAACACGGGCCGTGTGACCATAGATATCCAACACAAAAAAAAAAGGGACATTATGGGTGTGCCAAATGTGTCAGAGAGCAGTCCATCTTAGAAAATGGAAAAGGCAAGGATGATTTGGCTGCAGAGTGTTCAAAGAAGGCATCTTGCCCATGACCCAAGAATGGATAGCCATTTGCTGTTGTGTCACCGAGGTCCATGCATGGGAAATAAAGCTCCAAATTTGTCTCACAATAGGGTAGTAGATGAAAAAATGGATTGGGGTCTCATCACATATAGTACAAAAAAAGATATAGTGGCCACATGAGATCTTGCGAGCATGCAACACATCTTCAGTGGCAAGATCCCAAATAAGTAGCCTCCATATGAAAACTTTCCCCTAATAGGGAATCTTGGGCTTCCATAGTTCAAGAAATCTATCACATCACTTCCCTTTGCTGTCTTGAACATGCCATACTTTGTTGGCTTTCTCAATGACCCATCTCTTATCCTCAACCATCTTATGGCAAATCTAATTAGCTGAACTTTTTGGGAAATTGTTTGGTTTCACAAACACCCAATCCAGCAAAGGGGGAGAAGGCTGAAAATTAGGCAATAGAGTATGCCACTGAAGTTGCTCCTGCAAGGGCGACCAAATCTGGCCTGGCTGTAGCCCCTAGGAACCTGAAAGTACTGGCGAATACGACGGGAAGAATAAAGAAAAGAAACATCTAATCAACCCAAACACTTCCATGTGTTGCAAAGGGAGAAAGAGGAGCAAATATGATTTCTTTGCAAGTGCATGAAACCTAACATGGAGACACATGCATGGCTTTGGTTGACAACAATTGTTGTTCCATGCTCATGTGTGTGCCATAGCTAATAAGGGATCTGTTACATAAGGATGGTCAAATGCATGGATGTTCAATTTGTTTATGAGAATGCAGTAACCATGCATTATGTCAACAGGCAAACAAAGTGGGGCTTAGTAATAAGTTTATCTAGAGTCTTACCTACATTCCATCGTCTATCAAAGTGTGTCATTTTGGCAGGACTCATCTATGGAACTGTTTTCTTGTTATTGTTGTCGTTATTGCTTGGGTCCTTGAAACCTCTGTTTTAAGTCCAAGATGCTTGTTTGATTTATGTGTATGGCTGAATGGAATCTCTACATGAAGATGATTGTACTATTCGCTTGGTGCTTATGCATGTTTTGAAGGGTACACGTATATAAGTGCAGCTGTTCTTGAATTGGTTTATGTTGCCCGGCACTTGTAAATGCTATTATGTTTCACATTTGAATTCGGCTCATGTAAAGAGGATCAGACAAAAGTGTGTTTTGAGGGGTTGGTGATGGGGACTCTGGATACGAAATGAGGTTTTTAAGATGTTTGTCTCAAAGATGGTCTTGAGGGGTTGGTGGTACTCTTATCTGTAGATATGAAGTGAGATTTTCAAGATGTTGAGCCTCTGCCATACACTTCTGACTTAATCAGCAGAGGACTTGTTTGTGCTTATGATTTATTTTTTGTGGCAGGTGATCAGAGTGACCTGCACATTATTATCTTTGATGAAATTGATGCCATTTGTAAGGTATGACAAGTATCATCATCTTTTGCTCTTTCTTGACAATTTTATCTTTATCCTTTAAACTTGAAGGTGTCTCTCCCTCCAAATGTATCATGTAAAGCATGGTTTCTTCGCCTTGTTGTTTGAGTTTCTTAAAGTCACAATATATTGGTGTCTGAAAACTGAGTGCTTTTGTGAACCTAACTAAGATCAAACCAAAGCAAATACAAGGCTTGCTTGATGAGAATGGAAAAGTCTGTGTTCCAAAATGCATGGATGTGCTTGAAAGAGAGGGTACAATATTGCATAGTTTTTGCTGCAAGAACAGTGTTGGATTATCATGCTAGCTTCTTTGTTTGTCAAATTCTTCATTGACTTCTTTAGGAACTGGAAGTTTTCTTAGTTAGAGTTGGCCATGTGTGGTATACAATAAGTCTAATGGATGGCTGGAAAATGTGCTTCAGTGTCTTTGATAGCTGGTAACAAATATTGTCAAAAGCTGAAGTCAAACCAATATATCATTGACAGAAAGAGGCATAAGGGCAATTTTGACTTGTATGTGGCAACCTGAATAGGAAGAAAGAGTTTGGGAACAGAGGAAAATATACTTGTACAAAATGTGATAGATATGGCTGTCCTGAAATGAAGTGGTGGCAAGAAGCGGAAAAAATTGTGTGACACTCTATTTGGTGGAGCATTTGACCAGTTATTCACATGTGCTTGTGCACTAAAATATCAAGCATAATATCCTCTGACACAATGGAATAAATCCATAAGCTATCGCTTCATTTGTTGCTGAGATGAGGGTTTTTGGTCCTTACATCTCTAGGACCATGTTTTGCATCCAATTATTCCCTTGCTCATTGGGATCTCATTGGGATCTTATGAAAGTATCATAAAAATGACATGTACATGCCCTATCAGGAGTCTCATTACATGGGGGTCCTGTTGGGATTGAGTTTGGATATATGCAAACAGGCGTGGATATGGAGCGTATGCATAACGCAGCATACGAGATATCAAAGTTGAAGAGCACTACTAGTGTATAATGAGATTAGGTAACAGATATTTGCACCTTGGGAAGTTTACAAATTATGCAGTACTCGTTAAACTTACGGTGACAGCAGGTATGAATAGTTGTAATCAAACCTTAACCATAGTAGTTGAAAGGAAATGATTGAAAGAAAAAGATCTGAATGGACCTTGTTAACAAGAAGAGACTTTCTCCTCCTTTTCTTTAAAGAGAAAGGAAATTCTATTAGTAACACCTCGGAAAAATTCCTCACGAGGTAAAATACTAAGTACAGGCAACTCTTTAAAGAGTAGCTAAGTACATCATTGATAGAATGGTTGGTTGAACCACCAATTGGGTGGACTTTATTACCAAACCATCTGATGTAATAAGGTGCCAGAGTCCAAGTCCGTAGCATAGTGGCATGGCAACACGTTTTCCAAAGTAGGAAACGTACAAAACATGTTAGAAACATTTCTTACCATTTTAGGGCATTTCTATTCATTTAAGAAAATCTGTATTTGAAAAGTGATGTTTCTGCCTCCAAATATATGGTGTATCATGCAATTGATGTTTTTGCTCCTAAAAGCAACTAAAAGCAGCGTTTTCTCTCCTGCAAACATGCCTTGGGATTTGTGACAGATCGTACAATGTCAACCTGTGACAGTATAACCTTGGGATTGCCCGTTGGAGCAGCTTATATTTTGCCATTGAAACTTGAAGTTGATGGAGCAAAAGGGGAATCCAATAGAGCCAAGGCAAGTGAATGTTGACAATATTGACATTACAAAGACAAAGGATGTTCCTACTATCCCTCAAGAGGAGAGGGATATTTATTTCAAGTTGTATGAGGAGCTTATGATGTCATTTTTGAGGTATAAGTTCAGCAGCTTGTACTCGTAATATAGTTGGCACAAGTACCGCTATAGCTGAAGATGAGGATCTACTTGAGAGCTTGAGCTCTAGTAGTGTGAGTGATGATGAGGAGTATGAAGACATTGAACAGCATGTTGGGCATGAGTCATGACACATTCTCTAGGATTTAGGTTTGACTTTTCGTAGTTTCCATTTATGTATTGAACATTGACAAGGCCCATGAGGCTTGAGACTATTTGACACATTGTTACCTTTATTCGTGTTTATCATTTTTATAATATGTGTGACATGTCCTTGCTCCAAATCGATATTTGATACTATAAGGTTTGGACATTGTTTACATGCTTATATTGTACAATTTGATGATTGCTCATGTAGATAATAGATAAATAGGATTATTTCTTTGAATATTTCGTGTATATAAATTCTATGACTTGCATTTTTTTACTACATAGGTAAAAAACGTGTTTTAGATGTTTCCTAAAAATTAATAATGTAGGAAACTTGTTCGAAACTCCTTTCCTACCTTGTTGTTTCTGAAACTTTTGGCTACTATGGTTCGTAGAAAGGCCTCTCTCCTGCTCCTCATCCCTTTCAGAGCTGCCTTGCATCCTCCCCTATCTCCTGTGGGTATTAAAAGAGTCTTTGCTATGGAACATCCCAAAGACTTATAGTGTGTCTACCCCTCAAGGTCCGAATTTACCGAGCTATAACAGCAATCAGTTCCCAATTATGATAGTGTTCCTAGGTCCATTGTGTTTGCAAGTAATTTGAAGTGGGGATCTTGCTTAGATGCTGTCCAATGATGAGAAAAGACAAGTTCCCTTGCACATCCCCATATCCACATGCTAGGCCTCTGTTTGTGACTCAAGCTATACCCCCTAGTTGTGATCACGGTGTTTGCGTGTCGTGGAATATCATTATGAGGGCTTTCCTCCATACTCCTTGAGCTTTGGGACAATTCCATTGGGAGTGTCTCTGTCTCTCCTCTAGCTCACCACATCTTGTGCATGCCATTGGGTCCTTGCCACGTCCTATCCAAGTACAAACTGCTAAGCTCCTTTGCGCTAATAGCCATTGGAAGAGAGCGATGTTCCTAGGTGTAAAGCTATCATCTAGCCTTCTCCAAAAACTTGATAAGAAATAGTCTACGATGCTCTCTCTTAAGGAGCTCATGGGCGTTGTTTTAGATAGGGCTAATGGATAGCCTTGTCTCTTTGATAGAGTGTATGAGCTGCATTTTCTAGACAGCACACATTGTACCATTCTTCTTAAAAGCAAAGAGATGCATTTTCCCAAGTATACACCCCTCAGATTCATGGGGAGGTGGAGTATCAATTGGAGGCAAAGCATCCACCATCTGACAACGCTGAAGTGTTACCAGACTACCAAAGCTCATATGACCATAGTGAGCATGCCAAAGCTCCATGTTTGCATAAGGGAGTAAGTGTATTGACTATCAAAGTTTGATGAGACATTTTCTCATAAGTATTCAATAAAAAGAGACCTTTGTACAAAGTACTTGACAACCGAAGAGCATAATCAAGCTCCCTATCTTTGACAATGCATTTGTCATCTTCAAAGATGACTTGAAAGCCTTGCTTATTGAAAGCTGAAATTGAAAGAAGGCGTTTAGTAATCCTAGGCACAAATAATACATCCATAAGCTGAAAATCTGATCCGCCTATAGCAACGATCAAAATTGTACCAATGCCACAAACATTATAGCCAGAGTTGTTTGCACAAGAAACTCTTTTTTCCACAGGGGCCGATTGCATGGATGTGAACAAACACTTCTGAGAAGTGATGTGCCTGGATGCTCCACTATCAAAATACCACGTATGCTGCATTTTAATAGTATTAAATGCTGAATCATCCATAGACGTGTCATAACTGCAAGTGAGAAATGCATAATCCTTGTTGACCAAGTTGGCTGGAGCATTGCCATGTGAAGATAGAATGGCTGATATTTCTTGTAGTAGTGGTATCTGCTCTTCTTTTTTCCTTTGCTTGTATCTTGGGCAGCCTTGCCAGATGGCTGTCCCACATCAGCCTTAGGCTGAATTTTCACTTGTTGCTTACATTTGCCCTTCCTCTTATATTTAGAGAGCATATCTACATCACTGGGTCTCATTGCCATGTTCTTCCAAGTGTGTTCCTCCTACAACAAGAGGTTGGTTAGCTCCATGAATGTGAGGGGCCGTTGTGCTCCCCTCAAAGACAATTTCAATGCAATATGAAAACCAAGATAAGACTTTGGAAGAGAGTTCATTGTGGTGTTGACCATTTCCTCATTAGGTATCATCCCATCAATGCTCATTAGCTGCTCTCTCAAATCCTTAATGTACATAAGAGTATCTTTCATGCCATCACCCTCATCTGTGTGTGCATTTACCAACTCTCTTCTCAAGTAAGAGATTCTAGCCTAATTTCTAGTTGCAAACATTTGCTCAAGGGTATCCCATGCTGCCTTCGAGGTCTTAGAAAACTGAATATGAGGTATTATTGCTCTTTTGATTGATAGAGAAATTAAAGATAGGGCCTGTATGTCTTTAGAATCCCATTTCCTTTTTTCTTCTATAGGACATTTCTTCATGCAAATGAGTTGGAGCTAACATGCATGGACTTTGGGAAGCATGTACACCTTAGCTGCAACTCTGATACCGGTTTGAATGGAAGAGTGCGTAGTGGGAGTGCGAGACAGAAGTGTGAACAGTAGTGTTGAGAGTGAGAGAGAGTGAACGTAGAGATGGGTTTACCATATTGTGATCATACACAAAGAATAAAGAATGTATTTATATGTTAGGGTACAAATAAGGGCGTGTTCACATTCATAAAACTTTACACGGAGACGAAGGGACTTTACATCCAATACCTCTTGTCTTTTCCTTGTTGTCCCTTTTGAAAGGTAGTAACAAGAGCCCCCTTTAAAGAGTGAGTGTTATAAAGTTGATTGAACAATTGAGCGTAATGTAGTAGCTGACACTCAAATTCATAGAATATGAGCGTAGTAGGTAATGAAATCACTTGCTAAACAAAGGGGAAATATTTCTTTGGGAGTTTGTTCAGGAACAATGTAACTTGTTCAAGGGACTTAATGAGCCCTTATAGTGGAGAATTGTGCGAGCATTCCTTGGTATTCAGCCAACTTGACCTTAAGGTTATCCTAGTCTACAATCTTAAATTCTTGGAGCTCGTGGTCGAGTTTGATACCATGGATCCTATCTTGAGTTGCATAATGGTTAGTCAAGTGTTCCCACCACTTAGATGCAAGATTAAGATATTGATGCTATGAGTGAAATTGGGGAAGTAGACCTTGTATTAACTCAATAATGGCAGAGGTGTTTCATGCCTTCCAAGAATGGCCCCACAGAGTGGTGTTAGATTGTACATGTGAAGTAGTGAATGATGATGGGAATGTAGGTTTGAAGGTAAGTGAGATGCAGTGGAAGAAAAGGGGTGAGATGGGTGGAGTTGGAAATTGTGAAATAGATGGAATCAATGTGAATAGAGATGCATTATTTTTAGGGAATTGAAAATTAGATGAAGATGGAAATGATGTTGGAAATGATAATGATGATGCATCAACTTAAGTTGACTTTGAGAAACAAAACTCAAAGAAAAACTAGAAGAAGTGGATTGCTTGATTCTTTCTTATATTCTCCTCTTCTTGTGTTTACATACAAATACCAATCCTGTTTAAGACTTAAATTTGAGGAAATTGAAAATTAGATGATGATGGAAATGATGTTGGAAATGATAATGATGATGCATCAACTTAAGTTGACTTTGAGAAACAAAACTCAAAGAAATTTGGAAGACCTTTAGAATGTGAATGGGGGTAATCCCAACTAGTGTGCATGCTAGAGAGGATGCCTTGAGAGGTGTCACCTTGTCCCTAATTGCAAACTTTGTCTTTGGTGGTCACCGGGAAGGCATTAGTTGTAGATGTGTGGGGGGCTTGCATTGGATCCCCCTAATGGTGGTGTACGGCCACTTGCAACCTTGTGCTACTTGCTAGCTTCATGTCTCTATAGTTTTAGTGCTACTTGGTCAATTGCTATCAAGCTTTGCTATGGTGATTTTGGCATCTAAGGGGTTTGTGGGGAGATGGAAGTAGCTTGGCTAACGAACCCAATGAAGGCTTCTAGGGTGGAGAAAGAGATTGATGATGTGTCCATGGTTGGAATTGGATGAAAGGGAGCGCCCTGTACAACAAAGCTTGGAGGGGTGAATGTGTGGGGGTAGAGATAGGGGGAAGGGCTATGGGTTGAGCTTGAAGAGTGGGGAGGGTCGTGGGAATAGGAGGAGGATACCTGATAGGGAAGTTGGGCAAAGCAACTTGTTGAGTAGGGGGGGCACGGCCGCATGGGGGCAAGATGTTAGATTGGGTGAGGAAGGTAATGGGCAGGATAGGGGGTGATGAGTAGGGCAATGGGCAAAGGGCAAGCCAAGAGCTGGTGCTGCATGAAAAGGAAGGTGGCCAAGTTAGGGGGCGATTGATAGGACAAGGAGTGGCAGGTAGGAAAGGGAAGGTGGACGAGTTAGGGGGCAGCGGGCAAGACAGGTGTCCATTGACAAGGTAGAGGATGGCAGGGTGGATACTTGTAGGGGGTGATTGGTAGAGTAGGGGTTTAGCAAGCAAGAAAAGAAAGGAGGCGGGCATCGGATAGTAGGCGTCAACTTAGGAGTAGGTGGTGCATGTGTAGTCTAGTCACTCCTCCCTCCACTCACTGCTCAATTGTACCAATCATGAAGTCTTCCTTTATTTAAAGAGTGATTATGTGCCGACACAATCCCCCCCCGCCCCCCCCCCCCCCCCCCCCCCCCCCCCCCGCCGCGCGCCTCAAGAAACCCCTCACCTCCTAAAGATAAAATACACATCGTACAAATAATTGGGTGGGTTATAGTTCCAAACTATATGAGGAGCTAGGTGAAAGAAGCTGCCAGAATCCCATGTCCTCATGAAAGCATCTCTCCTCCTCTTCATCCATTCAAAACCACCTTGCAGCTTCTCTTGTTTCTTGCCAAGAGTATGGATGATCTTTGTCCAAATTCTAGAAAGAGGCTTTGCAGTGGAAACATCGTGAAGGTCAATAGCATAGCTACACCTTGTAATCCAAATGGACCAAGCAATGATACTAGCAATGAATTCCCATTTGTGACAATACCCTTGAGTCCATCTGAGTGAATAATATGAAGTGGGGATCCTTGCATAAATGCTAGTGAATGATGAGGAAAGAGTGGCTCCCCTTGAAAATCCAAGGAGGAACACAGAGTGTCTATGGCAAACTTTGTGACACAGAGCTCATCAACAGAGAAAGTAAATGAAGTAATGAATCATTCACAATGCTTGAGGACCAGTACTGAGGTGACCAGAGACAAGTCGATGACATCAAACAAGGCTCAAAGATGACTGCACTTATGTAGCTGATCAGGCAGCAGCACCTATGAAGTGCAATGCTTTGTGAAGCAAGTGGAACAGAGTCCTTTTGGCAGGGGGACCTTGAAGAAGAGACAGATGATGATGGACACTAAGAACGGCCATGCACCACCACCCATAGAATCAAGAAAGAGCTCTCAATCTGTCAATCCTTACTATGTCTGGACCTGGTAAGTTTCCCCGTGTTGAGTCAAATTAAGCCGCAGGCTCCACTCTTGGTGGTGCCCTTCCGTCAATTCCTTTAAGTTTCAGCCTTGCGACCATACTCCCCCCGGAACCCAAAAACTTTGATTTCTCATAAGGTGCTGGCGAAGTCATCAAAATAACATCCGCCAATCCCTAGTCGGCATCGTTTATGGTTGAGACTAGGACGGTATCTGATCGTCTTCGAGCCCCCAACTTTCGTTCTTGATTAATGAAAACATCCTTGGCAAATGCTTTCGCAGTAGTTCGTCTTTCATAAATCCAGATCGAAATGCTGTTCTCAGAAGCTGTAGGTGATGACCAAGTGATTTCCAGGGTCTATAGTACCAACAAGCAGATGTAGCTTAGCTGAAGGCAGCTTCAAGGAGGTGGGTGACTCCTGCAGTAAGAGGAGCAGTGTAAAACTCAGGTGATAATGAATGATCAGACCTGCTGGAAGCAAACACAGATGCTGCAGTTGCAGGGGACGCTGAAGGAGCCTCAAGGGATGCAAGGCGACCTCTGTAGACTGCAAATGCAGGGTAGGCCTGCTATTTTTGGAGCAGATCAGCTGATTTCTTGAATCAACCAAAGAAAGGAAAAGAACAATGGTCTTAGTGTGTCAGATGTTTCTTTACCACTCTGACTGAAAAGAGTGGATGGAGAGGAAGGGTTTAGATGCTTATGGCTCACCTTACTATTGTAAAGCATTATTATTTTGTGAGGTTTCTTCATCAGTTTCAGATTGTGCTTCCTCATGTATTGGGCTATGCAAATGACTCAAGTTTTCCTCTTTTCAAGTGTGAAGCATTCTTGTTTCATGGTGTTTCTTCATCAAATTCTGATTATACTTAATGTATTGGGCTATTTTAGTATCTATCATTTTATCAGTTTCTGATCATGAGCTTCTTCATGTATTGACCTATTTAAGTGTCTTAAGTTTCCCTCTTTCAAAGTGAATATGATCTTGGTGTTACTGCAACTTCATGTTGCCTCAGGCCTAATGGTCTTTAGAAATTAAAATTCTATTTGCAAACAAGTATTATAGTTCCTAAATTTCTCAAATTGAAAATTTTAATCTTCTGTGCCTATCCTTAGCTGAACCTACAAATAGGTGGGATGTTTGCCTGCAGCTGCTACCTGTTAATATTTCTCTAGTCTGTGCTTGCAACAGAGTCGAGGCTCAACAAGAGATGGAACAGGAGTGCATGACAGCATTGTGAATCAACTGTTAACAAAGGTTTCTATTTGAATATTTTATCATCAGGCTACTACTTGTTGAGAATACATTTTTAGGGCCCATTATTGAATGCTTTTTGAACTTCTTAACACAGATTGATGGTGTTGAGGCTTTGCACAACATACTTCTGATAGGAATGACCAATCGCAAGGACCTCCTGGATGAAGCTTTATTGAGGTTTGCATAGACTCCTAGAATGTTCTTCCAATTAAACTTATCCTTTTTTCCAATTCTAGTGCTAGAAATTAGAAGTGTCTCAATCACTTTTCATTTTGGTTGTCTGTTTTACTTCCCATACAGGCCAGGTCGTTTTGAAGTGCAAATTGAAATAGGTTTGCCGGATGAAAAGGGGAGGGTACAAATTCTTCATATACATTCAAGTAAAATGAAGGAAAACTCATTTCTTGCAGCTGATGTGAATCTTGAAGAGCTAGGTAAGCAGTCGTTGTACTAAAAAAAGTATTGGCAAATTTTCTTACTTTATTTTAGAGATCAGCCATGCAATTTAAAGGTTTTTGCAACTTTTCTGGCCTTTGGCTGCATAAAACAATAAGAACAAGAAACACATATTGAAGTTGGTTGGTTGTGTGGTTTTCCACACTCTTTTTAAGATTCTCCTAGTCTGCAGTGTGCACAATATTGCATAGCTTGCATTATTCAACATTTCATCATCTTGTCCATGCTTGTGCACTGCGTATACTGCAGTCCAATGCAGCATTCTAGGATTCCCTATCTCTGCTTTGAGTGTACATTGGCATCCATACAGTCTAGCATCCTCAGCCTGTGTTAGGCCTTGTACAGTTTGCACTGTAGAACATCTGTACTCTTGTTGTACATGTTCATCTACTGTAATTCAAGGAGAACTAATGTTCTAGGGGCACCATGTAAGAGAAGGGACTCAAATAACCAGGGTGAGACTTGGAAATCAGAAGGCAACAGGAATGAAACACTAGTCTTTTGCCACTGTCCAAGGTCAACTGAAAGAACTTCTGGGTTAAATGGAATTTGGAGTGACCTTTGGAACTTGGAAGAACTCCTTTCCAAGTAGGAGAAGGCATATTTCAGTATAAGTTATTGGGCAATCCGTCCCAAGGGCTGCAAGTACCAAACCAGGAGCCTGATTGGGATAGATGGTGGTTGCTGATCCACATTATGAAAGTTATGTCGAAGTCATTGTCCAAGTCTGCTTGTACAAGTGTGCTTTTCAATAGATGAATGGCAGCAATGCCAACTCAATCCTTTGGTTGAACTGTCTCGGGTTGCAGCAGGGTAGAACAAAAAGATGAAAGTGAGACAGCTGAAAGGAATGAAGTAGATTGCAGAGCTGAAAAAAGGGGGTGAGGAATGGCAACACAAGTAGGCAGGACAGGCTTGGAGAAGATAAAGACAGGAAGCAAGATGGAGGAAGAGAGAGGGGTGGCAGAACATGCAGGAGGGGAAAGAAGGCGGCATGCTGGAGGAAAAGAGGGACAGGGCTGAAGAACAGAAAAGGGGTGAGCAGGGCAGTGAGGTGGGGCAGGGGAAACTGTAGAAAGATTTGCAGGAAATGAGTTGTGTCTGCCACAATCTTCTCAAGATTCAAAAGGTCTTTTAGCTATTAAGCTTATCATATTTTCTTAGCTCAACCCTGCCTGTGCAACTTTAGTATCTGGAAGCTTGCATGCTGTGTGGCTGGTTCTGAATGCGAGTGTTCAATGATTGTGTTCAACTGAGGCATTTGATAATAACATTATGTGATGTGCAGCTGCACGAACAAAAAATTTTAGTGGTGCAGAGCTTGAAGGTCTGGTCAGGAGTGCCGTATCCTTTGCACTGAACAGACAGATAAGTCTAGACGATCTATCAAAGCCTCTAGATGAAGATAACATCAAGGTCACTATGGATGATTTTCTACATGCACTTCAGGAGGTGAAACCAGCATTTGGTGCTGCAATGAATAGCCTTGAAATGTGCAGGTATCACCTCAACCTGACTTTATGCAGAGGGAGCTAGTACTAATTGTAATAAACTTTTCTTGATTTGAATTACTATTCTGTACAGATTGAATGGAATGCTTGATTGTGGAGAAAGGCATAGGGACATCCAAGAAAGGTTGATGGCTCTTGTGGAACAAGTTAAAGCAAGTGAACACAATCCGTTACTTACATGCCTGCTTGAAGGGCCTCACGGCAGGTGAACAGCTGTATTCTTATCAGATTTTGCACAGTAACCTATTATTGGCAGCTCCTCTCCTTTTATTATTCTTGTGGTGATTGCCTGTTGCGTCAATGAAATCTCATGTGTTTGCTGCAGTGGTAAGACTGCTATGGCTGCAACAGTTGCTATTGACAGCGAATTCCCTTTTATCAAGATTGTAAGATAAGATGGTTCCATTGACTGCTACCATTCAGTGTATGAGTGTTGTGCCGGCCAGATAAACAATACATTGACTTTCCTATTCATGTAGGTTTCTGCAGAAACAATGGTTGGTATGAGTGAGAGTAGCAAGTGTGCGATGATTGCAAAGGTACACAGGTTCACTGCATTAACACAAATAATTAGGCTCCACTAATTGTATCAATTGGTTGTGAGATCTAACCTAACTGATTCCTACTTTGGAAGGTTTTTGAAGATGCATACAAGTCTCCCCTAAGCATTATTATACTGGATGACATCGAACGGTATTGCAATGCTTTATGATACTTCATTTGGTGCTGCTTTAGTTTTATACATCAGGAGTGATGGTACAATATACTTTTTACTGTGTGCAGGCTTCTTGAGTACGTGAATATTGGTCCGCGGTTTTCAAACTTCATCTTGCAGACTCTTCTAGTATTACTGAAAAGATTACCCCCTAAGGTATTGTGGAGATCTCTATATTTAGACAGAGCTCTTTGTCTTTGCAGTTAGGTGATGTGTTGTGTCACTTTTTGTAAAGGGACGGAAGCTTTTTGTGGTGGGGACCACTAGTGCTGCTGATGTACTTGGAGAAATGGGTCTGATTGATGTTTTCAACACAAGTATTCATGTGCCAGAGCTGCGGTCTGCAGATCTTGCTAAGGTATTTACTTTTTTCCTTTTACCCCAAAGTTAGTGCTTTCTTCAGTGTTTGCAAACATCCAGCACATTTTTCTAACGTGGCTCTTTGTAATGTACTCCCTTCTGATTATCAAGCTATGTAATGATAAGAACAATATTAAAGCAATCAGTGTTTGCAAACATCACTGTTAGGGGCGTGGTTTCTAGCATGTTTTTCTAATGTCACTTTTTTGATGCATGCATTCCTTTGTGTCCATCTTTTTACTAAGCCATGCCATGATTAGATCAATGTTAAAGCAACCTATGTCTTTCTTACAATGTTAGAGTTATGTGCAGGTCTTGGAGCATCTCAATGTGTTTTCAGAAGCTGATTTGGAAAATGCAGTGACTGCCTTACATCAAGTATGCCAAGTCATCAATATTACTAGAACTACATTGTGGAGACTCTGTGTGGTATTCTAATGGCATTTGTTTGTTGTAGATACCAATCAAGAAACTGCTCATGGTGATAGATGCTGCTCAAGTTGGATTTGTGGGGGATGCCAAGCCAGTTTCTTTAGGCCGGCAAAAAATTGACATTGATATTTTTTATGCTCGTCTTCGAAATTTCATATAAGCTGCAGACTCATTAATGTGAAATCTTTTTATATTTCTATATTGGCTCACAAAATACACAAAAAGCAAAGTTGCTGCTGTGGCTGGCATAGCATGTTAGTCATGGATGCTTTTGAGGATGACAAGGTGAAAATCACTAGAGATCCATGGTTAACCTTCATTTTTTGGCAAGCAATCTACGGGTAAGGCTTCAATATTGGCTGCTATGGAGATCATGGACTACGAGTGTGCCAGATGGCACCATCTTGTATCAATTAGTAAGCATCTGTTGACAGTTTTGACATTCATTTTCATGATTGGACACGATGGGAAACCCACTATTCGATTTTGTATATCTTAAACTTATTGAATCTGAACTAATAAATGAGGCAGAATATTTTGCTGCATCAATGTTCTTGTATCGTGTGTAAATTTTATCCTATTGAAGTTGTTTTGAGATGTGCAATAGCATTATATAGAACCTTTGCCGTATCTTGAATCTTCTTAGCTACAATCTTTAAGCATTTTTTGTGCATATTTGTGGATTGTAACTGAAACCTTGACGTATATCTCTTTGTCCTATATGCTTGTGGATTATCTTAAAGACGGTACAACTGTGTGTGTGTGTGTGTGTGTGTGTGTGTGATACATCTCTGTGTGTGTGTGTGTGTGTCCATACTAAAGAAGTACAAGTCACAAATTAGACTAACAAGACAGGAGAGGAATCAAAGAAATGTCATATGCCATGAGACCATCATTACGGGAGTGTTACTATATTTTGGTAGTGATTTGTGTGAACACACTTAGGATTGGCATGTCATTTATTTTGGTAGTGATTTGTGTGAACACACTTAGGATTGCCACGTCATTTTTTTTTCCTTCAGGAGGTTTTTTCCCCCCTTGGTCTTCTACATATGCATATTTACTTTTAGGGCATACTTAGTCTTGTAAATCTTCTCTTTTGGTACCTCTCAATATGCTTTGAGTTATGCTCTCTCAAGCTTATTCTCCAAATTATGTACTTGCATTCTTGCAACCCTAAATCCAACAATTGGTATTAGACTAGGTTTCAATCGTCTTGGGTAGAGTTTTCAACACCTTGTGTTTGATTTCCTTAGATCAGGACAATATTTAATAAGTGTTCGAAGGTAAATTGGGCTTGACGTCAGATTTTTCATCATTTATTTTGATTATGTTTGCACTATTATCATTATTGCGCAGATTTTTGTCATTTTGTGTAAAATTTTCAATATCAGTCATTTCTATAGGCAAGAGTCTTTATAGTCTCTTTTATATTGTGCAACAAATATAGGTTTATTCATATTTTTCTCTATATAGTTAACTTTCGCATTGAGTACAATTAATGGCTATGGTTGGAAAAAATAATAAATTTCATATGTTGGTTGTTGTGAACAAGTTGGATGGAACCAACAATAATTATGCATGTTGCGAACCAAGCTTTTATGGCTAATTAGAAAGGTTTTAAAAAATATATTTAATTTTTAACTAGTAAGTGAAAATCTACAAATGTTGCTTTTAAAAAATAAGTATAAGAAGAAAGAGAGAGCAAGATGATATGCAAATTTTGTAAGTCAAAATATCATGTCATAAAGGATTGTCTTAAATTGGTTACAGAGCTAGTGTGGTTGTTCCAGATGCCTCTCTTTTTTAGTTAGAATTTGCAAATGTTATGTGAGATTATAGAATGGGCAGTTAGTGTACTATATAGTTATGATCCTTGTTTACATAATTTTTGCATGTCTTGTGTGAATTCAAATTTATGGTATTTTGACAATGGTGTCACAAAGTATATTACTTCTTTATGCAATCTTTCATTTCTTTTGAGCTTGTCCTTAAGGGTAGTATTGTGACATGTGTTAAAATTGTGTTGATTGCTGTTAATGGCGGTACTTTCTTGGATGCTTTATATGTAGTAGAGATGAAAAAGATTTTGCCATAAGTTTTTATACTTGCTAAGATTGGCTTGATCATAAAGTTTATTCATGATAAATGTATAGTTCATGATATCTCATGATGATATGATTATTGCATCTAGTTCACTATGTCGTAGGTTGTATAAGCTCAATAACTATGTGAAATGTAAACTCGTATGCAGTTTCAAATAAAACTTTGGTATGTGCATTTTGGTCATCTAAATTTCATTAGTTTACTATGTTTGTAGAAACTTGACATAGTGTCTTCATTATTTAGTCTTGAGCCACCTAGAGAATAAATTTGTAAAGGTTGCATATTGTGTAAAACGCGGCATGCTTCATTTCCAAAAGATGGTTGAGTGAGAGCAATTTGCAAACCATAGCTTGTACACAATGATGTTTGTGATCCAATGCAAATATCTTTTGGCAACTACCTATACTTTGTGACTTTCATTGATGATTGCTCCAAGCATGCATTTGTGTATGGTTTAACAGCTAAGCCCAAAGTATTTTTTATACTTCAGGTAATTTGATAGCATGATTGAAAAATTTTCAAGATGTAAAGCGGGTACTCTTCATTTTGATTGAGAGGGAGAGTATATATTTGAAGAATTTAGTATATACTTAGTTGAACGTGGAATAAAATACCAATGTACGATGTCATATATACCATAGTAAATTGGTGTAGCTAGGATAAAAAATATATTACTCATAGAGATGACATGATACATGATTAAGAATCAAGCTTTGCCATAGTTTCTAGTTTGAAGCTATTTTATATGCAAATATGTACTTAACATGTGTCCCACTAAGGCTTTGTAGTCTATCACTCCGTATGAGGCTTAGCATGGTAAGAAACTATATTTGACTCATTGTTTTTAATTGCTTAGCTTTCTAGTGCAACAATATAAGAATTGGAATTACAAGGATGTAAAATGTATTTTTGTTGGATACAATAATGAAAGCAAAGGTTGTAAGTTATACCATCAATAAAGTAATAATATCTTGGTTGTCTTTGTGGAAGATGTTGTTCAGTCTTTACTTTCATAAGCAAAAGGGACAGATGTATGCTCACATGATATTTATGATACTTTATTGCCTCTTTTCATTGGTGTGTAGTCACATGTAGTGCCAATTGAGGCAATTTCTTGGCCTATCCAAGCTTCTCATGATAACATATATTAGCTTATTTTTTATGTAGATGTAAATTATGCAAATTTTTAGAGAGAGCAGAGATTGATCTATTTAGAACTATGCCAAAATGACTGTGGAAATATTACATAACTTTAACTTGGATGCATCGTTGGCTAGTTGTACTTGCTTGGGCTCTTATACTGTCTCTTATGCATCCTATTGTTATGCATTGGTTGTTTCTAGTTTGTGTGATAAGGATTAGTTTATGGCTTTTAAAGAGGCACAAAATTTAGAAAATTGAATGGTTACTATGCAATTTGAGTATGGTGTTATTATTAAAAATGACACTTGGTTTTTATTAGATTTGCCTCCTAGCATGTGGGCCATTGATACTAAGTGGGTTTACAAGTTAAAGCATGAGCTGGATGATAGTGTTGATCGCTACAAAGTTAGACTTGTGGCAAAGAGTTACACTCAACAAAAGGGCATTTATTTTGTTAAGACATTTGCTCCCACTTGTTGTATGAAAAGTATTCGTAGCATTTGTAGAGTAGCAGCTCAAAATGGTTGGAATATACATTGGTTGCATATTAAAATTGCATCTTTGAATACTTATTTACATGAGGAAGTCTATATTTTTTAGTCTTGTGATTTTGTACAAAAGGGGCAAGAAAACAAAGTATGCAAAGTTTTTTATGGTCTAAAGTAAGCATCTTGGCACTTGGTATGAGAAGATAAACACATACTTGACTAGGTATGGTTTTCAGAATAGTCCATTGAGAGCACATTATATGTTACACATGAGGGTGATGTGTGTTTGATAATTGGGATTTATATTGATGACATGCTACTTATTGGTCTAATGAGACACATTATTTAATTTAAGGTTCAGTTGAATTCAGCTTTTGACATGTCCAATTTGGATATACTACATCATTATTTGGGCATTTCGTTTAAGCAATGTGATGGAGGTATTACTTTGTGCCAAATAACATATGTACCAACACAAGACAACCTTGTTGATCTTAATAAGACTTTGTCATTGAGAAGTTTGAAGCTTATCGCAAAGCTTGGGCTTCCTCCCCTTTGTGGATTGATATAGTCCTCTAGGGATGTCACTTCCTTATATATAAGTGCCACGCTTGTTCACCATATCACTCCCAAGGGGAATTTGTTACTATATTTTGATAATGATATATGCGAATATACTCATCAATACATTTAGGCTTGATATCCTCATGTTTCAAAGGCTTAATTTACATTTTCTACACTAAAACTTGCCAGATTTGGGCCTTAGTTGTAGTTGGTGCCATCCAACTTGTCAATATTAAAGATAGCACTACCATGAGGACCATCAAGCATACTGGGACCAAGAAAGTGTATAGAAAGGCAAAGCAACTAGTATAATAACTTGCAAATCAACCCCAAAATCACTACCAAATCAAGTTGAGAACTAGGGGTACTACCAAAGTAATGAGCTGTCCACAAACTATAGGCAAAAAATTGTCAAATCCAAGTGACTTTCCTCAAATAGAATGCATTAAACTAAAATGATAGGTTGTTCTAAGAAATTGCAGCAATATACCAATATTCAACTATGAGGAACCAAGAAAATAAAATCCAAGAACAACTTGTACTAAAGACTATCACAACTGTAGTGTGTCAGTAACCATACATATAGGGGACATAGATGTCAGGCACATGATAGGTCTCAAGGTAAATGAAGAGAACAACCTGATGCATAACCCACTAGACAAGGCTCAATACATAACCCAGAAGCATATAGATACCACTCACAACACTCTGATAGACATAAGTGCCAAGTCCAAGACAAAAGATCAAATCAGCCCCCATGGTAAGGTAATTGTATCCAATGAGTATCAAGAGAGTATATAGTGGAAGGAGCAAGAGTAAGAGAGAGAGAGATGCAAGATGTGGGAACTCCAATAGTCACAATGTGTGACCAACCTTCCCCTTATTCAAATGTCACTGCAAGAATAAAGAATCAAGTAATAGTCATGGGCACGTGCCACCAATATGGTATATGTGTGCATGTAACTAATACATGGTGCATGTACTATCAATGTAACTAAAATATGGGCGGCTAGGCACATCACCTTAACCCCCAACATTTTACATGGGAACTCAAGGGAAAATTGATCTAGTAATTGTGTTGTGTAACTCTCAAATATTTCATGTCTTAGAAAGGAAAAATTCAAGTACAAAGGTTTCCTACCTAGAAAATTTGCAAAAGTATAAGTGGGTTATTTGAGTATTATTGTTTCAGTCTCAAATCTATGTCGAATGCATAATAGGAGTGAATTGCATCATAGAGGAATAAAGTAAATCGCATCAGGCAGTGCATAAGATATCTAATGCCTCATCAAGCAACTAGTAGGAAACTCAGAAATAATGACATAGAGACATAGAGGTACACTCTACAACACTCATAATGGCAAAAATCAACGATAGAAATCAGAGTATATTGCTAAGTAAGAAACTCCATTATACAACCAGTCATGATCAAGAATGATAATCCTTACATGAGAAAGACACACAATACCTCTTCAAATCACACTTTTCAACTACCTACAAATTGCACTTCATGAGGCATACAGCTTCATGAGGCATTTTAAGACTTCTTTACAATAGAACTACTATGGCTAAGGTTCTAAACCATGCTAAGGGCAAATATAGTGCGTTGGGTATTCCTACAATAGTGCTTACATTTTGAAATATCTATGTGAACAACCTATCTCTATTTTCATCCAAGATTGAAAATCTTCATGCTTCTCCTCCTCAAATTTTTGAAACTCCCACTGATGTTGCTTTGCTTATGGTTTTTGCAATTTGTGAGACTTACGGCTAGACAAAATAATAGAGTAATTGTCCGTCATACAAGAAAAAAGAAAAAATTAACCTTATGAATTGTATCATCCTGCTTTAGGTAATATATCAGTGCTTTAGGCAATTGTTACTACTTCAAGTTATGAAAAAAAATTACAGATTTTTGGCATAAAACAAAAAAAAAATTCTAAGTAGGGTTTGAAATAAGTGATGCAAGGTAAGAATGATGGAATTGCATCATCTTGTTGTATGAAATGTATCATTGCTTCATACAGAAAATCTAAATTTTTGCCATTAAAAAAAGTCATTATTTTTTGTGTTTTAAACCAAAGATACAAAGAAACAATTATAGGGCATACACACAGAAAACCCCTTGAACTCCATACAACAAATTCATTTTTCGTCCATAAAACAAAGTTGTTTTTCACAAAGCTTCATACAAGAGATTCAAGATGACAATGGTAGGATCAATAAAAGAATAATACAATCTACATATACAGAAAACCTTTCAAACTACATATAAGAAATTAGGTTTTCTTTCCCAAAACAGGGTCATTTTTTGACAGAGCTTCAAATTTCTGGCATCAACTGGAGGTGTTTTTTTGTTAAACTTCCACCCCAGAGATTCAAGAAATTATAGCAGGATCACCAATGTGTTTTAGCCCCAACTCTATGATGAATGCATAATAGGACTGAACTGCCCATACAAGAATAGAGTGAATTGCATCAGGTAGTGTAGAAAATACATAATACCTCATCAAGCAACTAGTAGGAAACTCAGAAATAATGACATAGTGACATAGAACTACACTCTACAACACTCATAATGGAAAATGAGAGATAGAAATTAGAGTATATGCTCGAAATAAGACAAAAATAGAGACATGAATCATGGTGCCCACTATCATATTGTATTGCTAAGCAAGAAACTCCACTATACAACCAGTTGTAATCAAGAATGATGATCCATACATGGGAAAGACACACAATACCTCTTCAGGTCATGTTTTTCAACTACCTACACTACACTTCATGAGGCATTTTAAGACTGCTTTACATATAGAACTACTATGAGTAAGGTTCTAAACCATGCTAAGGGCAAACATAGTGCGTCAGGCCAACGGCTAACAATCACAAACTCCAATGAAAAATGAACAAATAGTACATGCTATTGTAACACCTTCATTTCCAAGATCTTTGATAAGAATGTATCATTGTGTATCAAACATATGACCCAACAAACTCCAAGTTGCCAAATATTGCACAGAATGGGGAGAATAACCATGAGCATATAAACATAGCCAAGGAGAGAGATCATGCATCAAAGCCAATTATGCAAACTCATCCTAATCATGACCTTCTGATGCATCTATTTGTTATTCTCTTTTCAAAAAAGAAAAGCAAAATAACTTTTTTTTCTCTTTAGTCAGAAAGATAAAATTACAAGGCATGGATTCAAACACAAACACAAATATGCAAAGGCAAGTTCTGGCTCAAATGCAAATTTTGGGATAAATTTTTGAAGAATTTTATGTCATAATTTTTTTTGGGGAGTAGGACTCATTCCTGTGCAAATCATAATTTTGGAGTGAAACATTGGTGGCACAGGGCTTTGGCTTCGTAAAGTTGGGAAGGCCAATTAAAAACTTGGAGAGCTATCTCTTACTTCTTGCCTCTATCTTCTTACTTGTGTGGGGAGAGAAAGATGGAGAGTGTGAAGGAGGAGACGAACCACTCTATGGAGCTCTTTGCCTCCTCATTCTTCTTCTTCTTCTTCTTCTTCTTCTTCTTCATAGCAAGAGCTTGGAGAGGTTGGAGCTATGGAGGTGGAGCACACATGAGGAGTATCACTTGAATCATGGAGCCATCAACAAGTCTTTGTGGATTGACTACAAACAAATATGTAAGTTGGTCAATTCACTACAACATTTGGGAAGGTGCGCAATGGCTAGGTGAGAGGTAGCTATAGTCACATAGTTCAAAGCACTTTAAGCAATAAGCATTTCATCCAACTTTGAGCTTGCCAAAACTCTTATATTTTGGTTCTATTTTGAGACCACAAAATCAAATGAGTAGGCATACACACTCTATGTTGAGCAGTGGCATAAGAACTTACACTTTGAAACATCACATGGATTAGTTTAGGATGAGCAAATTGAGAGGAGATTGATTCATATGTGTTTGAATTTAGATTTCATATTAATAGAAAGCCTCGACTTCATCGAATTGATTAACTATGAGAAACTAACTCCAAATGTTGAAAAAAGAAAGTTTTCTTTGTTGTCCACAAGGAGAAAAAAGAATGGAAGCAAGGGGCTTGAAGCTAAATCTATAGCTTTTGCTTTTGAAAAAAACTTTAGCTCTTGTATTTAAGGTTATTACTTTTCGAGCTTTTTGGAGATTAGAATGTGGCCTTTGTGTATAGCTTTTACTTTTGAAAAAAAAAGTAGCTCTTTTATTTAAGGTTATTGCTTTTTAAGATTTTTGGAGATTAGAACGTGGTCTCTATTTTAGGAGGAGCCTCCTACTACTATACAACCAACTAGATAGCTAGCAGCAGTGGGCTCATGCTCTAGTGGCCCAGGTCCCTAATACTCCATAGGATGTACATGCCCCACAGCCCATTTTGAGGTGGTCTACTAGAGATAGACTATCGCCTAAGCATTTTGCACCCTCTATGGATTATGTTATGGTAATAGATGCTGGTGAGCCTCTTACTTATGATGAGGCCATGGACAGAGGTGATAGTCACTCTTGAGAGAGGGTCATGTCGTCAGAGTATGACTCACTGCAAAAAAAATCATATGTGGAAGTTGGCTCCTTTGCCTAGTGGAAAGCATACTTTGCCATGTAAGTGGGTGTACAAGTTGAAAAGTACCCCTAGACACCCATGCCAACATACAAGGCCACATTGGTTGCTAAGGGTTTCAAACAAGAGCAAGGTATGGACTTTGATGAAGTCTTTTCTCTTGTCGTGAAGATGACTAACCTACACTTGGTAGTACTGGCTTTGGTTGCTCAACTTGACTTGGATATTTATCAAATGGATATCAAGATGATTTTTCTTCATGGGGACTTGCATGATGAGATTACATGGAGTAGCCTAAGGGCTTTGCAGAACCTGGTAGGAAACACCTAGTGTACAAATTGAGAAAGAGCCTTTATGGCCTTAAGAAGGTACCTAGGGAATGGTACCATAAGTTTGATGCTTTTATGCATTCATAGGGATATTCCCGTAGTGATACAGATCTGTGTTATATAGAAGAAGCCTCATGATTGTAGCCTTATGATTTTGGTACTCTATGTGAATGATATGTTGATGGCTAGGAGTGCTCATGATGAGCTGGATGCCTTGAAAGGTCAAATGATCAAGAAGAGATTTGAGATGAAGGACATGGAACAATCCTCACATATCCTTGGGATGTGTATTATGTGCAATTGCTCTAAGGGGATTCTTTACTTCTCACAAAAGGAGTACATCCAAAAGGTCCTTGAGCGGTTTCATCTGTAGGATGTTAAGCCTATCAGTCGTCCTTCACCTTCTCATGTGAAGGTTAGTTAAGAAAATTTTCCACAGACTAATGAGCAGAAGGCCAAGATAGCCAAGATCACTTATGCATCCGTAGTATGCAGTTTAATGTATGATAGCCACTCATCCTAACATAGCATTTGTAGTGAAAGTTGTGGCTACACCTGGAAGACGGCATTAGGATGCCATCAAGGGTATCATGAGGTACCTGAAGGGCACAACAACTATGTGCATCTGTTATGGTGGCTAGGATATAGGAGTCATGGGGTACATTGACTTTGATTATGTAGGACATGTAGACGATAGGAAGTCCACCTCTAGCTATGTCTTCATCTTTGCTGGAGGTGCTATTTCTTGGATGTTCAAGGAGTAAAAATACATGTCCATATCTACTATAGAGGAAGAGTATATTGTAGCCATTGAGGCTTGCAAGGAGGCTTTCTAGTTAGACTGGCTTGGCATTACTGATGTGGTCTCTACACTGCATTCAGATTCTATGAGCGCTATTCAGTTTGCCAAGAATCTAGTCTTTCATGTGAAGACGAAGCACTTTGAGGTGCATTACCACTTTATTAGAGAGATAATTAAGGAAAAGTCCATTGATCTTGTCAAGATCTCAATTGACCAAAATCTTGTAGATCTATTCCCTAAAAGTTTCTCAACAGAGCGTTTTGCCTTCCTTAGGACGCTGATGGGTGTTGAATGAGATGACATCTTTCCTCATCCTATTATACTCTATGTACACTTGTACTTTGTCACTTTTTTCTTGTTCTCTCCTCACTAGGGGAACATTCACCTTTAAGTGGAAGGTTATTGGGGGTAAAGGTGCCTATGCCTAGCTACCCATGTATTAGTTACACTGATAGTACCCGCAACATGTATTAGTTACCCGCATACCTATACCCTACAGGTGGTGGGCGTCCATCACTGTCACTTCATTCTTTATTCTTTCAGTGATATTTGAATAAAGAGAAGGCCAGTCACAAACTATGACTGTTGGAGTTTCCACATATTGTGTCTCTCTCTCTTGCTATTTACTTCTTCCACCATAGCTCTTGCTTCCACTCCGTGCTTCTACTTCAGGGATCACTCCCTTCATAAAGGGATAACATCCTTGGACTTGTTGATTAATAATATGTAGAAAGTCACTAGAGAGTATGGAATCCATCATGCTCCCCTTCATAGGCAAAAAGTGGTTGCTATCAAGGAAGTGGTGGCATCAATTCGATCTCTTCTAGTTGATTCTCCGAAGATGATTTGTTGGTCTCACTATCTGTGCAATTGGATGCTCTCATCAAGCACTTTCAGCTACACTCTTATAAATAGACTAAACTTGTGGCTTTGATAGAGGGATTGCAAGATAATAGTTAGTTGCATGAATGTGGTGCTAGCTACAAAATTCCATTATTGGAATGGTCATGGACCCCCACACTATTGTGTGATCTGCTACGAATACTTCATGGATGTCCTTGGGATAACAACATCCCAATTTAAAAAGAATTGCTAATTCTCTATCATTATATTATGAGTTAATGTGTGGTCTGGTTTCCCTCAACAAAGCTACTATTTTGGAGGTTGATATTCATGAGGATGAACTCATGGATGTCTTGTTACATTTACCCAAGGATGGAAGTCCCAATTGGGAGGTTCTTATGAATGAATTTTCTGATATCTATCTAGTAATCTAGCACCACCTTTGATTGTTGTGCGCCAAGAAATTTGGGCATTGGGAATTATGCCCGCCTCGTGGAAAGAGGATGCTATTAAGCTGATTCTAAAGGTTCCTTCATCCTCCATGTTTAAGCATTGGAGACCCATTTTGTTGATGGGAAATATGTATATAAGATATTTTCCAAGGTCATGGCTAATCATTTGCATGAGCATATTCCTAATATTGTGCATCCAGATCAATATGGTTTTATCAAGGGGAGAAACATTTTACATGATATCAAAATTGTGGAAATGGGTATTGACTATCCGCAACACACAAACTAGTGTGGTATTACTTCAACTAGACTTGCAAAAAGTACTTGATTGCCTAGAGTGGTCTTTTCTTGCCCAATTTATGAAAAAGTTGGGGTTTGAGCCTTGATTGTCTCACTTGATATATGCTATTAACAAGGTTTCATCATCTAGAGTCATGCTTAATGTTAACATTACTGAACCATTTTGTTCTATTTTGATCGAACAGACAAGACTACCCCTTGGGTCCTCTATCTTTCACTCTTGCAATGCACCCTGTTCTAACCATGTTGTCATACTTGGTTGCAAATTGGGAGCTGGTGGTCTTGTCTCTTCCTTCACATCAATATTTTATTGGCCAAACATTGGTTGATGATACTCCCCTGATGTTGAAGGCTAATTTAGATAATCTTTGGAAAACTTTAAACATATGGGACTTCTTTGCTCAAGCTTTGAAGCTACACATTAACACCACTAAATCAGTCATCATCTGTTATAGAGAACATGATTCACAAGCCTTGGGTTGGTAAGGGGAGATTGTACCCAAAGGGAGTATTGCGATGCACTTGGGTTATCCTTTGGATGTGAATGTTTGCATAAGCATTACAAGATTCAATCTCCACATGAGTGAATGTCAAATTTGTTTATTGAAAATTGCAAGCATGTCCTTTTTATGTGCGACTCAAAGTGGCTCACACAATTAAGCCACCCATACTTTTCTATTATTTACAGTTGTTATCTTGGTCCAAGACTAGCTTCAGAGATATTACTCAATGGGTTTTATGCTTTCAAAAGAGGCTTCGATGCATTATAGCATATCCTTGATTTCATGGGATCACATTTGCACACCCAAAAGAATGGGGGTGGCGCAATCCTAGCTATGGACTCACATGGTGGCACTTAGATGGTGTTTGTTTCAAGCTATGTTCTTGGTCATTAGGCTTGGGTCTCCATTGCATGCTTCTTACTTGAAGATGGGGACACTACTCATGAAACCATAACAATACAAAGCTCTTAATGGCATGTTTTCGATGTTGATCAACCTATTAGTGTTAAATATTCAATCTTCTTGACTCACTTGGTTTGCTCATGGAAAGTGGTGCTTTAGAAATCTAGATGGCATCCAAGTGATAATCATTTATAGACCAACTCTATGTAAGCTGAATTGCTCATTATTTCTAGTATTATTTATTGGGAAGAAAAGCAACGTTCGAGACAAAAGTTTAATTGAATGGCATGGCTTGGATTTATTTCAATTACTAATGTGACTTTGCCAACATGAAAATTATTGATTTCTTTCCAATCAATCCAATAGATATTTCATGTTCCTAGAGGATATTGTGACTTATGGGACACATACATCATCGTTGAATGATCGACAACCCTTCCCTGAGCTTTTTTTGGATAGTCCTTGACAAGATTGGTGACTTATGAGATAGCTCCATTTGGAACGTGCTTCGATTAATTAGATTTATAATTTTCTTAGTAAGGAACATGACTAGCTAGCAAGTAAGGGTAATTCCATTTGGTGGCTTCACAAAAGTACGAGATGATGGAAAACAATGATAATGAAGGGCTAGGTCAACAAAACACCCTTCCAATGCACATCATTTCTTTGGTGAATGGTGGTGGGTGGTTGCCCCCTTTAACTCTTTCTCAACAAAACATCTCTAATGGCAATTTTCTTTTTCTACACTACAAGTGCATAGACTTCTCACCACAAGTTTGTCTCCATTTTGATGCCAAAAGAGATTTGGTTCCTTTTGTCTAAGATTTGGCAGTTTGTGGTGGAATCTATCATACGTCCTTGCAATTGGGTGTTTTCTAAGCGTAAAGTTCTGTATCCTATGCAACCACACATAAAGGTTGTTTTAACCTTTGCACTTCTAAGGTTGTTGGCATAAATCTACCACTTGGAATGCTTGCAATTTTTATTCGCATTCTGGTATACAAGGTCATATTGCAAGGCTACAAGGTCATCTTCACTAGAAACTTTATATCATGTAGCATGCTAGCATTCTCCTTGTTGGATTTAGAATTGTAGGAATGCAAGTACACAACTTGGAGAAGAAGAAGCTTGAGATAGGACAACTCAAAGTGTATTGAGAGGTATCAATAGAGAATATTTAAAAGATGAACTATGCTCTAAGAATGAATAGGCATATATGCAAGCCAGGGAGAGGGACCTCCTAAAGAGGGAGAAAAAAGTACCTCAACACTTCTAATGATTGGGTTGAATTGGATGATCTATGCGAGTCC
Organism: Lygodium microphyllum; assembly: GCF_053477565.2. Classification (NCBI taxonomy): domain Eukaryota; kingdom Viridiplantae; phylum Streptophyta; class Polypodiopsida; order Schizaeales; family Lygodiaceae; genus Lygodium; species Lygodium microphyllum. The sequence goes on from NC_141147.1 coordinate 26,229,707, forward strand.
ACAATCATTTTTTCCCTCTCAAGCAAGTTTTCTATAATGTTATCTCTAACATGCAGTGTGCGTGGGACTTATAGGATAAGATTTGCAATGTCTATGATAAGTAGAACCCTGCTTTTCTTAGATGTATTGGCTGAAGCAACTCATGGAAATTCTCATGAAGGAGGGCGCTTCCATGTTAGCCCATTAAATGAGTTTCATTCCCTTCTTAACCTTTTTTTTTCACAGGGAATTGAATTCAAGGGTAATCTTCCTCCCTTGTTCAGGTTGGTTACACTGTCTTGAATCATGGGATACGTTTTGTATTGCTATGTGTATAAACATACCTACTGATGGGTTAAAGTTGCAAGATGTGGAGGGTGCACTCTTGAATGAAGAGGTTAACAAAAAGAATATCTATGCTTCCCGCACCTCTCATGCTTTGATAGTTAGAGGCCATAATGGTAGGAGTGGTAATGACCACCCTTGGAGAGATTCTTAGCAACCTTGTTTTTAATCGCAAGGACAATCTCGCAATAAGTATCATGGCCATAAGTCCTCATTGAATTTTCATTACTGTGGGAAAGTAGGCCATATTTGGCCACAATGCCATAAAATGCGCAAGGACAAGTGCAAGGAAAAGGACAAGGGTAAAGTGCAAGACAAGAATGATGATTGTAGCATTTTCCCTAGCAACTTTGGTGTCAAGATTGAAGAGATAAATGTTGTGTAGAGTGATTTTGATGATGATTTTATATTATCATCTTCTTCTTTTAATGCTTCACAATTGATTGATGCTTTGTTAGGATATACTCAGTGTTGGTTGATTGATTCAAGTGCTTCCTTTCATGTGATCCCTCATAGAGAGTAGTTCACTCCTATTGTACTATGACTGCATTTGTCTGTTTGGGTAATGACCTAGCATTAGAGATAGTTGGTATTGCTGATGTTGGTTGTAGTTTGTCTTAGGTAGCACGTTCACTCTTCATGGTGTATGTCATGTGTACCAGTTCTCACGAAGAGCTAAAAATAGCCAAAAAATCTGAATTTCAGGGGAAAATAGACTTCATCGAAGGCGGCAGCTGTAATAAGTATGATTTTAAGTGGCAAAGGCCCAAAAGTGCTTTAAAGACCCACCGAACGACAGTTGGGAAATTTTCATAAATTTCCCAACTACCGGATTGGATCCCGAGAGATGCCCGATAGTGGGGAACTTTGAGATGGGTCGAGCAAAAATTTTCAGACCTTGATTCGGACATCGGACGTGGAAATGGGGGTGCCTAGGAGGCCAAGGGCCAAAGGTCAAGTGGAAATGGACTTTAGAAAGGGCCAAAGGGGGGTGTGACCCTTGGGGGCTCCCTTTGGGGGGCCCCTAAAAAAATTGACTTTGTAGGGGGAGGGGGGTCCGTTTTTTTCGCGTGGGCAGTAGGAAGATGCCCTGGCGACGATTTTGGTGGAGGGGAGGCATAGGCCATCTCCCACCTCCATATACCCATACTAACCGATCTTACCAGCCTGATACACTCTCTCTTCGCTCTCTATCACTTGGCTCCATGCGTCAAATGGTTGCTTGGATAGGGAGATCCAAATTCAATCTTTCTCACTCCTCCAACTCTCTCCCCTTAAGGGGCAGTTCATGCCCATGAAGAAGAATGAAAACCGGTTGAAGGATGCTTGCCTAGCATGAACCGGATTGCTCCAAGATCAAGAGGAGGCTGAGGGGAAATGTTCAACATTGAAGATTTTCTACTAATCAGTCCATTGGCAACTTGAAAAAATTAATTACAAAACCCACAACACGCAAATAAGTGGTATGTCACATTTTTACAAAGGAAATTTGCTTCCTTTTTATGTTTGATGGTTGAAATGGAATTCATATGGAAAAAAAAATTATTTGGAACTTTTTTGCATTATGATTGAGGGTTGTGCATAAAAAAATTGTAGACCCGTAATGATAAATAGTCATAATAATTAAATAATGGCCCGAAAAGAGCATTTTTAGTGTAAAAATGAAGGTTTTATTAGTTTCGGGTGGGGAAAAGAGATGCACATGGGATAAAATTTTAAGACAAAACATCTTTTAGCTTTCATGACACTATCATAAATCGGAAAATAGTGTATTTTTATGCACAAATAAATAGAGAAAAATAGCTAAAAATGGAAAAAAAATAGGATTTTCACGTTATAAAAATCTAGAAAATTATGATTCGTGGTTGTGGCTATAAAAAAAACCGAGGCATGAATTTTGGCTTCAGTTCGGCTTTGTTTATGTGTTATAATTCATGGTTTTTCTGTTTTATGCATAAAATAAATACAAAATAATACCCTACACGTATGCAACGCAGCATAACCTAAACGTTAGAGAAAAAGGGTGATGTTAAGAGATAAAGAGGGCTGAGAGGGTTTGAATATTCGAAAAATTTGATTGTGCATTCCATTTACAATTGTGATAATTCAATTTAAGGGGCTAATAGCACGAGAAATTGGTACTAGTCTCCATACATCGAAGTATACATTTAGTGAAAATCGTGGAAGGACTGTTTTTCCACATCACAAAATGCTGATTGGACAAATATTGTTTGTGCACTAGGATCATATGCACTATGCATGACGCATGACATGGTATCAATCCTAGATTGCATAGCAATTGTCTTCTAGGACATGACTTATACGTTGAGTGGAAAGGAGCCTTTGCTGTAGGTCAGTTGTACGCTTTCCTTGGGATTGTTTGGTGAGGATTTATATATTCATGGATCTTGCAAAACAAGAAAAGAGTGGAGTTCATGCATTATGTCCTATATGTTGGAGCGACGCATCTTGGGGCCAATTCGCAAGGTGTAGGAGAGTCACAGTGGAGCTATGGCAATCAGCCGAGGGGAGCTTCTTGATGTTTGTGTGACGATGCACTATGCCTACATGTTATGGGATCTCCTATGAGGAGAAGGGAAGGTAAACGTTGGACTACATATTATCAGCTACAAATGCATAATTAAGTCTATCTAGTGTACATTGATGTATTACATACACTCCTGGACCACGAGGTCGTATGGTGGGCTTGTTTGTTTTGTGCATGAGGCCTGGCTAGTGCCATAGGCAGTGCCAACCCATTTTAGGTCCCATCACATGTTCATACTTTTTAGAATGTAAATAATACATATAGTAGCAAAAACAATCTTTAGGGTGGCAAGCAAAGAATCCAAAGTAATGATACACATCTCTAAAGGAATCAATGTTGATTGAATATAGCAATTTGACTCAAGTATATTGATGATGTCTGTGAAGGATATCCATTGTATGGAATGCTCCAATCTTGTCATTTATCCTTAGAGTTTAGAATGAAGATCAATTGAGAAGGTTTGATCATATCTTAAAGGAGTCCAAAGAGGCATGTAATGATAACCTAAAACATGCATCATTGAGCTTAAGGAAAATTCATGAGAAACTTATGATGACTAAGCACATTAGAAAATCTAGGCCTTTCTCAATTCAAGAATAATGAAATGAGGATTAAAAGCATTAATCTAATGGTGGATGCTTCCATCACAAAAACAAATTATCTTCAAGTTTAGATTTGTAAGTCCACTTAGAATACAAGAGTATTTCTATCTAGCTAACATTATGACACATGGGAACCCCTTAAGACACTCAAAAAACCAATCCACATCATGAATCCAAATACCAAATGATACATTATATAACTAACATTTTACTAAGATTATTATTTTTCAGCCAATTTATGCAATAGAGCTAAATAAGTTAGTACATGATAATAAATTTTCAAAACATCCGAGCCACTTTACAAGGACCAAAGATATTTCATAGTCAAAATTCTGACACTTTTCTTATCTCTCTTAAATTTTCATAAGATCTACATTGCATTGACATGAAAGAATTATTTTTCATGTTTGGACCACATAATGAGATGCAAAACAAATTGGATGTAAGCCATAATGATTTATTGCAAAATATACAACAAAACATGCAAAGGTCATGTAGGTAACTTTCAATAATCACATTTGGCTCATGGTTATGCAATATCCTTCCAACAAATATGATAGACAAAGTTTATAGATATCACATATGAAGTATGAACTTTGTTAAGCGATTTTTAGGATTAAAATTGGGATATCTAAGAATGCCAAACTATAGAACTTTCCAACTAAATTGGGGTATGGTAGTTTTATAAATGAACTCCAAATTTGTCGAAGTTCACAAACTTAGATTCTACTCACCAAGAGCTTCTATAACTTGATAGGGTTTTAGATGTGGAACAAGGATTTACATGAAAGATCTCTTTTACCGTTAAGAAGATTTGATTTGTGAAAATTTTACCCCCAACTTTCTATGAGTATTTTGGCATTGACTTTCTTATAGGGCTCAATCCATATTGCATCTTGTCATAATAAATGATGCCAGTCCTTCACATTTCCAGAAAATAATTTAGTTTTTTAGAAATTGAACCTCAAAATTTACAACCAATCCAAGAGTTTCTAAGGCTCTCATAATGTAAGAAAGATCCTCTTATTCACTTCTAGGTAGAAAAAAAGTGTCGTCCACATATGCGTGTGCCAAAAAATTAGAGTTATTAGGAAGTTTTACTCCATAAAGTTTATCACAAGATGCAATACCAATATATGACAGCAATCAATAAGTGATAGCCTTGCCTAGTTGATTTAATTAAAGTTCAAGATTTATCAAACTAGAACCAAGAATATAATCTGCATTGTCATCTTGATAGAGTCAATGTGTGACATTTCACAAGTTTGGTCCAAAGTCCAATTTGGTGCCCATTTGAAAAATGATATCCCAACGCACTAAATCAAAATCATTTCCCTAATCATTTTATAATGACAATGCATATTGAGTTGTGACCTTAGTATATTCAATTTAAAAATATTGATTGCAAGGTCATCATTGATCTCTCTTATGGGAATAAAGGTATATTGAGCCAAATCTAGAACAAAATGAATTCGCTTCAACCTCTTAGCACTCTTTTCCATAACAATTTTGTAAGCAACAAACATCAAAGCAATTGGCATAATAGTATGTCTTGCAAGTCATCCCAAAAATCTATGTAAAACATTGTAAAGTAGCCTCATCTTGGACCATCTTGGAGATTTCATTTTGCCTAGCTCTCTTTGATGAGAGGATTGTCAAGGGAAAATGTAGCAAAATTATAAATAATTTAGTGAACATGGCTCAAAAGCATTTTGGACTTCAATGGAGCTTCTTGAATAGTATATATAGGAGCAGAAAATGCATTTATGAAGTGTTGCAAACAAAGCATCTCCACGTCATTCTGTGAAACTATTCAATTATTATCAACCTTCTTTGGCTCCTTTTATAGAGGCTTGAATAGTATAGCTCCTTAAATAAACCTCTGGATGGAAAATCCATATCTTCCATAAGTTTGCATTGAGCTTGAAGTTGCCATTTATAAAGCTTTGTTGCATTGTTTTCAGGTAGCCTTAGTGTATTTGCTTGGGCCATTTTGTCTCCAATGAGTGAAAATTTCAATGTTTAGTTGCTTGGTGTAGACGTTCCAATATCAAGTTGGTTTGTATACATCTTGACTATTTAGTCCCATGTAGTACATTTACCATACAATTATCATAGTCTCTTGTTACACATTGCATATGAGATTGAAAATTGATACAAACCTTAGTCCATCTCATCAAGCATTTGAAAATGTTGTTTGTTAACTAGTAAGAAACCTTACGTAGTATGAGAATCATCCATAGTGCTCATGCAAGCACTAATCAAGCCATAATACAGATGGTGTAATAAAATAGTGACATAAATTCTAAGGCGCCGAATTGAAGATGCATTGTTTTGTGAATAAATGTATGCATTGTGATGGTATGTGTACCACACAGACTTGTAAAGGTGCACAAATGCACACACAAAAAGCCTCTGTGTGTGTGTGTGTGTGTGTGTGTGTGTGTGTGTGTGTGTGTGTGTGTGTGTGTGTGTGTGTGTGTGTGTGTGTGTGTGTGTGTGTGTGTGTGTGTGTGTGTGTGTGTGTGTGTGTGTGTGTGTGTGTGTGTGTGTGTGTGTGTGTGTGTGTGTGTGTGTGTGTGTGTGTGTGTGTGTGTGTGTGTGTGTGTGTGTGTGTGTGTGTGTGTGTGTGTGTGTGTGTGTGTGTGTGTGTGTGTGTGTGTGCACGCGCATGCATGCGTGCATGTGCACTTGTGTGCATGTGCGTGTGCGCATGTGTGTGTGTGTGCGTGTGTGTGCATGCTATACATACACACACAAACAAGATTTTTGTCTTTACAATGTACATGTTGGGGCCTATCTCTCCTTCCCCTCATGACTCCATTGATAGGTTCCCTTATTGCCATTGATGTGTTGCATATCACTTTGTCCCTCGTAGATTGAATCCCTTAAGAGATATGTGAATTCTAGCATCAAAGGCCTCGAGAAATTCATACATGAGGTACAAGATATTGCATAGAGAAAACAGGTCGACACACATGGAAGAAAAATGGTTGTGTGTGTGTGTGTGAATCTCAATAAAATGGAAATCAATCACCCCAATAAAATTCAAGATAAGATAGCAAACATAAGTAGAACCTCAAGCTATGCTCATGCTCGACAAGAAAGGTAAATCAACTATTTCTTGGGATCAACATAGCAATGGTAACATACATTTGCAGAAACTATCTACTATATATGAATGCTCCAACTTCACAGAATTCCTTTGAAGTTTTGGAGATTAGTTGATTATTTTCACATGCAAAAAATGATAGCTTGACATAAGCAAGAAAGGATATATATCTATAAATTTCATCATAATTCTCCACAAATACACCTTTTTGTTAAAAATTTGAGAGATGGGCTCACTCTCATGAAAATTAAAGGATCTCTTAAATTCATGGATTTGTATTTCTTTTAAATCTTTCCATGTATCAATAGAGCATACATATAAGACTTGCAATCTTGTAAGTCCACAAGCAAGTTTGTTTCTCAAGTAAAAATGTATGCCACGATTGAAAGACCAAGAGTTGAGGCAACCCACTCGAGAAACCCTATGTATAGGATATGTAAAGCAAGTAGAATCTCTCATTTATCACTTGTACAATCTTTGAGCTCTAGCTTCCATCTTCTACATTCATTCCCATTGTCTTGAGAGAGTAAGAGAGACTGTGTGTTTACATAGGAGGAATGTTGGGGGTTACAGACTGCTTGTGCCTAGTTGCCCACATTTACTTTGTACTTGGTGCATGTACACATGTACACTAGAGGTGCCTAGCTACCCACATTTACTCTAGATTTAGTGCCCACACGCCTATAAACTGTAGGTGGTGTCTACCCATCACTTTCAATTTATTCTTTATTCTTTACAATAGCATAAGTGAAGGTAGGTCACACATTGTGATTTGTTGGAGTTCCCATATCTAGTCTTGCTCTCTCTACTTGCTCCAACCTCCATAGCTCTTACTTCTTGCTTCCACTTGTACTCTCATTCTTGCACACCCTTTCCACCTTTCAACCAATATTAGAGTAAGCATTTAAGGAGGTCCATCAAGATTCAGTTCATCTCGCGAAGAGAGCTTCACCATAGCAGCCCCATTTCAATCCATTTGAGATCAAGTGAGCTTCAATTTCTTCTTAGCTTGTTTGAGCCTATATATCAAGCCTTGACAACTGCCTCATTGAGGCTAGCATTACCATCAACACCCCCAACAACCTATATTTTTGTGCATATTTCATGGTTGATCTACTCCTAACTCAACCTCATACACCTCATGCTTTGGCTATTGTTCATACCATTGGCAACCTACTAGGTATCTTTTGCAAAATCTTGGACATTGTCTTGAACATTCTTTGAAGAGGTATAGCTCAAGCATTGCTTCAAAGTTGTTGAAGAATTGATGTTCACTGTTTTGGATAGCAACCATTTGATCATTTATTGCTTTATTGATGCTTATGGGGCAAGATTGCAATGCCTAGATAATGCACTGATACTTGGAAAAGGGTTTTAGATTTGTTAGAGCTCATATAGCTCCACCATTTGATGCTTTATTACTTTAATACCTTGTGCACAACAAGCATACAACTTGAGTGCTTATGTATTTTATGCCTACATGCTACCTAGGGATCTTACATGGATATATGGATGCTTTCCATTGGTGTACATGTATGGTTATCCTCTTGTTGAGCTTTGAGATTTGTTTTTTATCTCAATTATGTATCTACTTGTAGTGGCTACTTGATTCATTGGTTTCTCAATTACGAGCTTGAAGACTTACTATATGTATACACTCCTTGATGATTCTTCTCTTCTTTTGTTTCTTGGTTGGCATCATCAGAGGTTAGCATGCAATCAAATCAATGGTTTCAGAACTTGAGGTGGCATATCTTGATCTTGAGATCATCAATCTCATTTCAACATATAGATTACAACAAGAAAGATAGGTTTAGTGAGTCTACTACAAATATTAAGCCTTATTTTCTTTCTTCCATTCATGCGAGTGAATTGAGGGAGTATAGTCTACTTAGAGCTAGAACACAAGTTGTCTATGTAAGAGGTATCTTGTGCCATTTAACTAGAGGTATTCTAGCTCTAAGTATAGTCTACTTAGAGTTAGAATGCAAGTTTTCTACATAAGAGATATCTTGTGCCATTTAAGCAGAGGGGAAACTCTTAAAGGACAGAGTTTTTCAAAGTCCAATTATTTCATGTAAGCATGATTTTTTTTGGTTTTGTTTCTAGGACTAAGAAGGAATGAAATTTCCTTATGGTTTCTTGCACTCTCATTGTGTATATTAATAGAAGGATATGCCTACTCAAAAGGACTAATTGCTCTTTAAATAAAGAAGGTATGGTTGCTCCAAAACATGTGTGTAGCTAGCTTAGTTACCCATTGTGGCAAAATAGGGAGTTTTGGCCACAAATTAGCTTAAATAGAGCAAGTCTTAGATCCTACTGCCATAGATCAACGTACCTTGCAAGACCTTGAAGGCAACATTGTAACAAAACAAGGAAAAGTTGGAAGGACAGGGGTCCATCTAGCCAAAGCACATCTAACTCTAAAAGGGCTTAAGGAAAGAACAACTAGTTTACTCACATTGAACAAAGCCAAAAAACATAAGAAAGTTGCTTTACCTTGCTCAATAAACAAAGCTGATAGTGTATTTCTTGAAGAGCTCACATACCTACCTCCTAAGAGAGAAGTTGATCTTGAGACGTAATTAATCCTTGCAGAAAAATCTATACCCAAATGACCTTACAAGGTGTTGGTACCTAAAGTTATCAAAACTCAAGAAATAGTTGAGGCAATGGATTAAACAAGGATTCATCTACCCAAGTAATTCAACTTGGGGAGCAGCTCCTATTTTCTAGAAGAAGAACAATAGATCCCTTAGTCTCTATATTGACTTCAAAGGACTAAAACAAGTAATTTTCAAGACATTAGGGGAAATACAGACTTTGAAAGGGCCTCACAAGGAAGAGATTAGGAAAGGATTACTTTTTCTAAACTTGGACCATGGTAGGGTGGCTAAGATGCAATGATGCAGGGAAATCTAGCTTTATTTCCAAACTACTATGGCTTTTTTTTTATAAAAGAGTGATAGAAAAGCATAATCTCATCTTATCATAGCAAGAAATAGATGGCATTTCACAAGTGGTGCATTGTCCTAAAAGTAGGGTAGTAGACATGAAGGGGAGGTAGGTCGTTCCCTTATCACTTGTAGCAAGATTTTCAAATTGAACAAGAAAGGGATGTAACAATATCGCTAAGAGGCATGGGTAAATGCGGTGTATGGTAATAAATTTAAGCCTTTTAGCTTTGCAAGTTTTCATACTTTTTAATCAAAATTGATTCCCCTAAGGAAATATTCAAATTTGAATTTAAAATGCCATCTAACCACCTTTCCACATGTCAAGCTAGAGCTATTCTAGAAAGGAATCACCTATTTTTAATCGAATATTAAATGCTTTTTTATTCCAAAATCACTCAAATTTTTTTTATAAACCACCTTTCTAGGCAAGAAGTGGAAATGCAAGTGGATAAAATGTGCATACCAACTTCCCTTTCATTGGTCTAGCTCAAATTATTTTTGGTTAGAGAGTGAATTAAATTATAATCTAAAGGGACCTTTTCAAGTTATATTTTCCTAGTTACAAGTATCCTAGATCCAAAATTTGTCCATTCATAAATCAATTGCATGGGGGCTAAAGTTTTCTCTAAGATAGACCTAATATTAGACTATTATCAAATTGGAATCAAGGAGGAAGACATTCTAAGAATGGTCTTTAGCACTTGCTATGCTCATTATGATTTCTTGGTCATGCCATTGGGATTGGTTGATACCCTAGCAACATTTAACCAATTAATGTAGGACATTATTACCTCCTACCTAGATGACTTCACATAGTATTCTTTGATGACATACTAAGATATTCCAAATTCCTAAGGGATAATGGCATCCATTTGAAGATTGTGCTCTAGACCCTTTGCCAAAACCAACTCTATGCCAAAAAGAGTATGTGTGTATTTTGCACTAATCAGATCAAATACTTGGGATACATTTTCTCTATTGAAGAAATATACAATTGACCCTACTAAGAAATATACAATCGACCATGCTAAGATCAAGGACATTCTAGATCAATTAATTCCCAAGTTAGTTTGGGAAGTTCATGGATTCTAGGACTAATAGGAGAGACCGTAACTAATCTCCTCAAGAAGAACATCCAAATCATATGGATAGAAGAGCACTGATGAAGCTTCAATAAATGCAATGAGTTTTTGTAGTGAAACTCCCCGACTTGAACCAACTAAGTGGACTTACAATCACATGAGTCTTACTACACGAAGGAAGACATGTGCCTTAGACTTTTCTAATTTGGCTTAAACAAAATGCAAGCTAGATATAATGGACCAAAGGGGAAGTTATCTTCCATGACCTAGAAAACAACATTGTGAAGAGACAAGGAAAAGCAAGTAGGACAAGGGTCTAGCTAGCTAACTCTAGAAGAGGTTAGGGAAAGGAAAACTACTTTACTTAGGTTGAACAAATCCAAAGAGCCCAAGGAAGGCGCATTACCTTTTTGGATCAATGACTTTGACCATGTATTTCCTACAAAGTTAACACACCTATCTCCTAACAAAGAAGTTAGAATCAATAGTTGGATTGCAACCTATATTGAAAAAGCCTTTATAATGTTGATACCTTAAAGCTATCAAACTCAAGGAATAGTTGAGACAAGTAATTGAACAAGGATTCATTTACCTAAGTAAATCACCTTAGGGTGTGCTTGTCTTTTTCTGAAAGAAGAAGGATGGGTCCTAGGCTCTGTAATGGCTTCCAATGACTAAACTAGGCAACTATAAGAACAAGTATCATACATATAGAATCGACAAACTCCTAGACTAGTTTTGTGGGGCCAAAGTGTTCTTTGAGATAGAATGAAGATGAAAATTTTATCAAACTCAAATCAATGAGTAAGATATTCAAAAGATGGCCATAAGCACTTGCTACAGTCATGATGAGTTCTTGGGGATGCCAATTGGATGGATCGATGTCCCAGCAACATTTAACCAATTGATGCAAGATACATTTTGCCACTATCGAGACAACTTTGTGCTAATATCGTTTGATGATATAATGATATATTCCAAAACCCTAAAGGATAATGAGATGTAAAGGAAGGTTGTGATCCACACCCTTGTGCAAAACCAACTCTATGCCAAAATGAGCATGTGGTTATTCTATATGGACCACATCAAATACTTGGGATACATTATCTTTGCTAAAGGAATATTAATCAACCTTATGAAGGTCAAGGACATTCTAGATTAGCTAGTTTCCATTAATTTAAGGAAAGTTTGTGGATTTTTAAAAATAATGGGATTGTATCAAATCTTCATCAAGGATTATTATGTTATTGTAGCAATCCTAACTAATCTCTTGAAGAAGAACACCTAAATCATATGGATAGAGCACCAACAAAGCTTCAATAAACTTAAGGAATCTGTGATGATGACTCAAATAGTGAAGTTCCCTATCCTCAATTGAGAATTTAAAGTAATAATTGATGAAAATGGACTTGAAATTAGAGGAGCCTTAGTGTAAGAAGAAACACATGTAACTTTTACTTCAAGAAAGTTGAAGCCCTGTGAATCCAACTATGTCACCCATGACCTAGAGCTATTTGCAATAATCCATGCCTTGAAGCTATGAAGGCATTGTCTCTTGAAAAGAAAGTAAACTCTAGTAATAGACCACAAAAGTATTAAGTGTATATTCACCCTTGTAGATCTAAACATGAGACTAAGAAGATGGATTGAGACATTGCAAGAGTTTGAATTTGAGATTCAAATATAGAATTCAAAGGGATAATGCTATAGCAAATGCCTTGAGTCAAAAAGTGTTCCTTAGCAACACAGTTAAAGTGTAAATTTAGATCTATGTCCACTCTAGAGAATCCTCTCCTAAAGCTTGTACACAAGCTATTCATCACCATGACAACAACTATGAGTTGGTCATCAAGAAAGCACCACAAGATCTTAACGTAAACAAGGAGTGAGCCAAGATAAAGGACTATCATATAATTAGTGGACACCTCTACTGCCAAAATCACATTTTCATTCCAAAGAGTCAAGATATTATGGATAAGATCTTATGGGAAGCACATGATATCTCTAGTTAGACACCCTAGATATGAAATGACTCTCAATGCTCTTCATAAGAGCTATTGTTACCTAAGAATGAAGGGAGATATTACAGTATGTATCCTCATGCCTAACTTATGAAAGATTAAATGTAGACAAAATCAAGGTTCTAGGAGAGCTTTGACCTCTTGATATTTCATAAATGAAGTGGGAGTTCATACACATGGACTTTATATTCAAATCACCCAAACTGTTGATGGATATGATTCTATCATGGTAGTGGATCATTGTAGGAAAATCAACCAAAGTCTCTCATTTGATTACAATTAAGACTATCTACAAATCCTCTAACATTTCTTGAACCTTTATGAAGTAAATATTCAAGTACACCGATTGCAAAAAAGAATAATCAATGATAGAGACTCTAATTTTACCTCAAAATTCTGGACTTGCTGGTTTCAAGCCATCGAAACCTTGCTTCACTACCAGTTATCATTGCAAAACTGATGGCCAAACTAAGAGGGTGAACCACATCATCAAAGATATCCTAGAGCTATTGTGGTAGATAATTGAGAAAGTGCATTGAGTACCTACCTCTCATGGAATCTACCTAGAATTCCACTTATTGATAGACAATCAAGATGTCCCCACATTAAGCTTTTTATTATCAAGAATGTTAAATTCCATTGAATTTTTGGAACCCACTCTTAGAATATAAGGCTCTCATCTAAAATTGATTCACTGGCACTTATCATTCACAAAATAATGTCCAAACTAAGAGGGTGAATGACATCATCAAATATATCTTATAGCTATTGTGGTAGAGATTTGAGAGAAGTTGCATGGAGTACCTACCTCTCATGGAATCTGCCTACAATTCCACTTACCAATAGAATTAAGATGTCCCCATTTTAATCTCTTTATTGTTAAGAATATCAAACTCCATTGAATTTTTGGAGCCCACTCTTAGAATAGAAGGCTCTAAGACTATTCTTGAAGAAAGGAAACAAGCTCTAGCAATTTTCCACAACATTAAAGCCACTCTCAAATTCTCAATACACACCTTTCAAAAAGGAGAGATATTTTTCATGAAGGTAAGACCCAAAAAGAGCCCATTATCCTTGGAACACTATGAAAATCTTAGCCCAAGTTATTGTGGAACCTATGAAATAATTGATGTAATGCCCTAATTGTCTAATCTTGATCATATCCTAGATTATTAATAAATAGTGATGCTTGCACAAGGAATTCTTGAAATGCAACTAGAGAAAATCCTTGACACTAGGGAGAAGCCTCTAAGGATGGGAATCTTAAGAGAACATCTTGTATAATAGAAAGACTATCCAAAGGAAGCTATAACATGGATAAATGGTGCTACAATGAAGACAAGTTTCTCTTGAGATAAGGAAACCTCAGTTTTTAGTTAGAAGAATGATATAATGTTCCCATTACACATCTCAATATTAAGACAATTGTGTGAATTATGAAGTAATTTATATGAAGTACAATCTTTAGAAAAATGAAGGAAAAGGAGTGGTTGCAAACATTGAAATATGGCATAAACGTATTGGACATGCAAATGTGCAAAGACTGAAATTAATGCAGTCAATAGGGTTGGTTACAAGGTTGCCTTCCTTTAGAGTTGTAGAATTTCATAAAGTCTGTGAAGTATGCCAGTTTGGTAAGCAAGCAAGACAACCGTTCTCGCATGATAGAGAAGTGAGTAGAAAAATACTTGATGTAGTACATACAGATGTTTTGGGGGCCTATACAGAATGTATCTCTTGGTGGTAGCAAATACTTTGTCACATTTATTGATGACTATTCAAGGAAGCTATGGGTATATTTCATGAAGGAAAAGAGTGATGTTTTTGAGCACTTCAAATCTTTCAAGGCGGCTATTGAAACATAAACATGCTTGAAAGTGAAGTGCTTGAGATCAGATGGAGGGGGAGAGTACCTCTCTAATGAGTTTATTGGCTTCTTGAGGACTCATGGGATAAAGAGGCAATTTACTTGCAGGTATACCCCACAGCAAAATGGGGTTGTAGAAAGAAAAATAGACATATTGCAGAAGTTGCACAGGCATTAATGGCTGAAAAGAATATGCAAAACATTTTTGGTCTAAAGTTGTCCATATTGTTGTCTATATTATGAACAAAACCCCCACAGCCTGCAGTTCATGAGATGACTTTTGAAGAATTTTTTACTGGCAAGAAGCCCAATGTATCACACTTGAACTATTTGATTGCATTGCATATGTTCATATGCCAGATGAGCTACAGAAGAAGCTTGATCCAAAGGCTGAAAATGTATTTTTATTAGATACTCTTTAGAGCAGAAAGGGTATCGTTGCTATAACCCTATCATAGGTGAGTTTAGAGTGAGTATGGATGTTATTTTTGATGAGATGAACAGTTGGTATGCACCTGTTGGTGATGTATTAGATGATGATAATGATCATGATAGCTATGTGCAAAAAGAAAAGCAAGAATCAAAGAGTCTTAGTGGACCAGAAACATCATTTGGTACTACACCTACAATGAGCCCTTGGTCTGGGAGACTAGTAGATGCATCATTACCATCTAGCACTTTCTTTGCTGCTTGATGGTAATGATGCATCTACTAGTCATTTGAGATTTGATGAAGATTCTAGTGGTTCAGAGAGTTTGGATGATGAGCTTGGTATTCCTTCAGTCAGGACACCAGGTGTACAGAGAGCTCATAGTAATGTAAAGGATCCATTGAGTGATCTAGTGGTACACAGGTCTAGTAGGGTCAGATACCCTATTAAAAATTTTGGTTTTGAAGGTTATGTAGCTCACCATTATGCGTATATGGTGAAACTAGTTGAGGATGTTAAGCCTACTTGTTTTGAGGATGTTGTTGGTTATGCTCATTGGGATGCAGCAATGGATGGTGAGATTATTGCATTAGAAGCCAATAAGACTTGGGATTTGATACCCTTGCCTAAGGGTAAGAAAGCTATTGGTTGTAAGTGGGTTTACAAATTCAAGCATAATGCAAATTGTTCTGTTACTAGGTATAAGGCTAGGCTGGTTGCAAAAGGCTATGCTCAAATGTATAGCATAGATTATGAAGAGACATTCAATCCAATTGCTAGGATGGCAACTGTTAGATGTGTGATTGCCTTGGTAGGCAACTATTAGATGTGTGATTGCCTTGGTAGGAAACTGTTAGATGTGTGATTGCCTTGGCAGCAACCAAAGGTTGGAATTTGCAGCAAATGGATGCTAAGAATTCCTTCTTACATAGTGAATTGCAAGAAGAAGTGTATATGGAGTAGCCAATAGGTTATGAGGATTTAGAGCATCCCACATATGTGTATAGGTTAAAGAAGGTGCTCTATGGGTTGAAGCAAGCACCTAGAGCATGGTTTGACAAGATTGGAGAGTATATTGTCAATATTGAATTTTGTATTTTTGATGTTGATCACTCACTTTATGTGAGAAGAGGAGATGCAGGTTTGGTCATCATAGTCATTTATGTGGATGACTTGATTATTACAAGTGACACTGACAATGGGATTGCTAAAGTTAAGGACTTCTTGAAGAAGAAGTTTGAGATGAAGGATTTGGGTGAGCTGAGATACTTTCCTGGTATTGAGGTGATCAGATGTGATGATGGTATATGGCTATCCCCAAAGGCAGTATGGCTTGGATATCTTATCCAAGTATAGTATGACAACGTGTAAGCCTCTTTCAGTAGCATTGGAGAAAAATGTGAAGTTGAGTGCCGACGTTGGGGATGAGATAGAAGACCCAACTATGTTCAGGAGAATAGTAGGGAGTTTGATTTACATGACTATCACAAGGCCAAACTTGAGCTATGTTGTTGGCCTTGTCAGGCAGTTTTTGCAGATGCCTAGAAAGTCTCATCTGGATGCAGTTAGACGTATTGAGATATGTGAAGTCCACTTTACATTATGGACTTTTTTATGAGGTAGGTAAGGATGTATAGGTCTTTGGATACACAAATGCATATTGAGTCGGTAGCATGTCAGACAGAAGATCTACTAGTGGATTCATGTTTTCCCTTAGTAGTGCAATAATTACATGGAGCATAAAAAGCAACCTACAGTTTCTTTATCGAGTACGGAGGTTGAGTATAGAGGTACTGCTATGGCAGCATGTGAGGTGGTATGGATGCAAAAGTTATTAGGTGATTTGGATGTGCGGGGAGATGGTCCAGTTGTCATTCCTTGTGACAACATGAGCAGTATACAGCTAGGTAGGAATCCAATGTTCCATGCTAAGACAAAGCACATTAAGGTGCACTATCACTTTGTGAGAGAGAAGGTACTTGTAGGAGAGATTGATTTGGTATATGTCACCACACATGATTAGATAGCTAACATTTTCACAAAGGCATTGGGTGCAGAGAAGCCTCAAAAGTTTCGAAGCTTAATTGGAGTTCCAAAGATAGAGTTGAGCTTGAGGGGGAGTGTTGAGATGGCAAGCCCAACACGTGCAGACATTGATGATGGATCACCTGGCTAAATGGGTCCGCACATCTACACTTAGCACGTTGGTGGTCATTATGATACTCACATGACCACTGACTTATCACTTATTATATTTATTTTGTTACACCTACCTACAACTAGCAAAAGATATAGCGCCAATCGATTAGTGTAGTCCATTATGCACTGTTTAACTTAGTAGGCCAATTTCCTTTATGTTGTATCTTATCTATACTTTGTGTACATTGTATAGAGTGTGAAAGAAGAAGAAGAAATTAGCAAGAAAACATTTTGGCCTCCATCTCCCTTCTTGTGTTCTTGAGTGAGCTTTCTCTTGTGTATACAGTGTGTGTTTGGCACAGCAGCTCAAACAAGTCCCCCCACTACGCGATTCTTGACACCCAAGGTAGTAGTAATTCCACAAAACAATGGTTGGCCTAATAAAGATAACAAGGTCTAGATAGATTAAGAAGTAATATTTTTCCATCACAAATTTTCTTCTATTTTCTAAATTCTAGTCTTGAACTAAATATGTTAGATAGACACAAATTAGCTAGTTATAGAAAACAACCCTAAGAGTGCTAGAAAAATCACTAAAAATACAATCTAGTCTCAAAAAATAGTATCGGGTGATGGCTAGATACAATAAGACCCAAGAACACAAGAGAACAACTTTAGAATGACCTTTCCAGGATAGCCAAACCTTTATAGTACCAAATTGGATGGTCACATCTATTTCTCATTTCTAATTTTAAAAAACAATCAAATCCTTGATGCCTTAGCCTTAAAAGCAAGTATCTTTACAATCTATTGACATGATCTTCTGAATTATTCTTGTTCATGTGAATCAATATCCTTTTTAGAATGTGTGTTTTTTTTTTACAAATAAAACAACTCTCCTTTACTTTTGTAACAAGTATACACAAATACATCAATCAGGTGGATCTCTCCATTGGCAAATATTTATTAAGGGGCGTACTTGTTAGATTTAGGGTTGCATAAATGCACATACATAGCTTAGAGAAGAAGAAGCTTGAGAGAGCACAACTCAAAGTCTATTGAGAAGTATCAATAGGTAAGATTTACAAGACTAAGTATGCCCTAATGTGAGTATGCATATATACAAGACAAGGGACAAAAACCTCCTAAAGAGGGAAAAAGATACCACGGCAATCCTAAGTGTGTTTATGCACACTACCTAAATCTCATAATAAATCCCCCTAGGAGTGATGTGATAAACAAGAACTAGTACTCATGTATAGGGAAGTGACAAGCCTGATGGACTAAATCAATCCACAAAGGAAAGCTCAAAAATCTTTGTGGAAAGCTTGGAACATCTCACTAGGCAAAGCCTTTGTGAAAATATTTGCCAAGTTGTCATGTGTTGGCACATAGGCCACATTGATCTCTCCTACAAAGACTTTGAAGCTTAGTAATACAATGATAGTGCACCTCAATGTACTTAGTACATGCATGGAATATTGGATTCTATGCAACTGCCAATGTGCTCCTATTGTCAATGAAGATGGTGGTGGTAGATGATTGTCCGATACCCAAATCAACCAAAAGGCATCTGAGTTAAACACACTCAATAGTAGCTATGAAGGTTCCCTTCTACTTTTCTTCCAATAGAAGGGACCACAATGGGATGCTTCTTGCACAAGCATAATATACTTAAGTTGCCAACATGAAGCAAAAACCACTTATGGAAATATATGTTGCAGTAACCATCCCAATCAAAATCCAAAAATCATGTAATTTGGTGTTAATAACCTTCCCTTGGGATAAAATCACCCAAGATGTACCACTCAAGTAATGAAAGATATGCTTCACTACCCTCAGGGGTAGATTCAAGAGAGAAGTGAAAAGATTGTGTACAAAAATAATATGCTTAGTGTCACCATTGTCAAAGTACCATACATTTGAATCTGCAATAGACATGCAAGAATAATGTAAAGAAGAGTCATAATTGCATTGCATGCTAAATGACCACTTTGATCCTACATAGCATTTGTAGATTCTGACTTAGAAGGAGAGGCATCTACAATAGCCATACTAGCATCTTTCTTCTTAGCCTCTTTTGTAGTCAATTTAGGAGAATCCTTCATGACATGATCTTTTACCTTAGAATACTTGCAATAGATTTTATTATTACTATTCTTCCCATCTTTATCAACTTTCTTTGTTTGAATAATATTTGTATATTTTTACTTACTAGTAGAAAATATAGCTTTTCTTTTACCTTTCTAACTATCAATAAGAGCTCAATCCGTAACATGTAGAATGGACTTGTTTTACTGAGATTTTTCTTCTTGTAGCAAAAGTCAACTCATCAAATGACAAAGCATTCAGATTGTCTGTTATCATCAAATAAGGCCAAATGTAAAACTTTGATAAGAATCAAAAAGACCATAGAGAATAGTCTGCACAAATGAGAATTGTCTAGCAAAATCCCATCTGCAGAAACAATCTATTGCTCCTCAAGATCTTTGATCTTTGTTTCCATATGTTCACTCTCCAATTGCTTATGTAGATAAGCAACATAAGCCTCACTTCTTCCTTAGTACAAACATGTAAGTACATCCGAAGTATTTTTAGCTATCTTACATGAGGGAACATGGGGGATCATAATATGTTTAATAGTCAATTAATGACAACATGAGCCTTTTTCATATCTACAAGTCAATGGCGGTGGTACTCTTGCATTAACTAGAGAAAAACTAGAACAACCTAACATTCTCAATAGTTGCACTTATAGCTTCCGAAACACCACCAAGTCATTTTTCAATTCCATGCACAAAATTCCAGAGCCCCTTTGCAACCAATACATGATGTATCAAATAAGCCCACAATGGATAGTTCCATCCAACTTGCCCTCAATAGCCAATATAAGAAAAACATCATTGTTGCTAGCCATGGTCATTAACGCTATTTGATTCAGAAGCTTCCTATTAGAGGAAAATATGCACAAAACCAACATGTGTTGTGTAGCACACTACAAAAGGGACTATGAGGGTTTTTGCCTACATAATTGTGACTACTGTTGAAAATTTTGCACAAAAGGATGAAATAGCCTGTGCAATATTAATAGTAGTGCAAATGAGGCCAAAACACACCCACATAAAAGATCCAATAACATTGAGCACTTGTGGGCTGATCAATCCAATAACATTGAGCACTTGTGGGCTCATCCCAATCTAAGAAAATCAAGTAGAGGATGCTGACAACTCTATTGAAGAGGTTAAATCCTGCTCCGATACCACTTGTTGGATTTAGGGTTGTAGGAATGTATATATACAACTTGGAGAAGAAGAAGCTTAAGAGAGCCCAACTAAAGTTTATTGAGAGATATCAACTCAATATCAATAGAGAATATTTACAAGACTAGGTATACCCTAAAGTGAATAAGTGTATATACAAGGCTGGAGGAAAGAAAAATCCTAAAGTGAATATTAGGCATTGATACAAGGTGGGAGGAAAAACTCCTAAAGAGGGGGAAAAGTGCTCTAGTGATACAAAGTCTATTCATATACATCACCATCCAAATATGTTAATAGCAATTTTACACAAATTCTTTTGTGGCTCAAAGTTCTATGGTCTTTTCTACAAATAAATAGACAACATGATTCATAGTGGTGGTTCTCATTATTTTCTATGCTAAAGTTGTGGACATTGCATTAAAAAACACACCACCAACACTTGTAGTTAAGGCACTAAGCTTCTAAAGAGTACATGGTTTTCTTTCAAATATACCTCAAAGACACACCCCAAACCATCAACATCCACATCTTTACTCTCAAGGCTCTTGTCCAAACCATTATATCTTCATCTTTTATATCCTTGGTGTTGAAGTCTTTGGTGCTTGTTGCCACCAACTACCTCAGACCAACATACCAAAGAACTGACACTTATTTAAAGAGAGAGGTGATTATGAGCCCTAAATAGAGGAGGCTATAGAATGGTACAAAATTTTTGAGAAACTTCAAAAGTCAAAGCAATCAAAGGAGACACAAATTTGAGTCAATACATTGAGAAAAGAAACCAAGGCCAACTAAAGTTAAAAAGAGTATTTGATGAGGAGTGTATATTTTTTGAGAAATAATAAATTTAAAAAACTAAAGCATGGAAGTGTACAAGTAGCAAGAAATTTATTTCAAGCAACTAATGAGCATTTTAGCATATTTAAATCTATATTATTAGAACTGAGACCTTGGATTAGAAATTTTGATATCTTTCATTATTGCTTTTTATATTTAATCATGTATGCAAATAATATCAACAAGAAATGGCGAATATGTGCATGCAAATTTATCAATCAAAAGAGCTATATGCATGTAAAAGAGAGGTCATAGACTTGAGAGGGTAACCAAGGGTTGGGGCTACACCTCAAAAATCATATGTATAGAGTTTATAGAATTAATAGGATGTCTCAACCTTGTGTGTGCCATTTGGAGCTCAAATATTTCTCTTCAATTTTTCTTGCCTCCACCAAAGTTATTTCTTGTTATAGACAAACTCTATGTGTGTGTTATGTGAGCGAGGGACTAAAAAAGTGAAACTTCTCTTGCTTCCATTCTTCTTCTCCTCTTCTTATTTTCCCATCAAGCATACTATATGGTGTTCTTGAAGCCTTCATATCCATTTGAGAGTCAAAAAATAGATTAATAACATAAAAGAGTGAAGAATCTAGTCCAATTTCCATTTCTTTGTCTTCTTCTCAACGACATTCAGAGAAACGAGTAAAGTAAGAGTGAAGAGTCCCACTGTTATGTGCAAGCAGAACACTTGTTCTAGTAATAGAGTAGACATAGAAGGGTCACAATCCCAAGAACTTTGCCATCTATGTGTGTTGTTTGAGTAAAGCAACACATAGTTACCTTTGTCAAGTCCTTTTGTTTGACATGCTTATCAAACCAATCCTTTTTATATGATCTTTTTCATATTAGAGTATGCATGGCCAATAGGCAAGTCTCTAAGAGATGTTTGAGTTCTTTCAGATGATTTTGCAAAGCTTAATTTCCCTTCCAATATTCCCATAATCCTATTTTTAAGCTAGGGGTTAGACACCCAAGAAACATAATGGCAACTACGACATTGATCAATTCAAATTGTATCTATCCTATCCTAGTCTTGTAGTGAATGCGATTGGCATAAAGAGCTATCATGAACTTGTTATTCTAGTCACTTCTAGAGACTAAAGTAGTCTTTGTGAGTACACTGATTGGTGTGTTATTTGTAAGTGTTGAGGTAAATTCCAATGGATAATAGCAGGGTAGGCACCCCTTGATTGGTGTTTTATTTGTGAGCACATTGATTGGTGTTTTATTTGTAATTGTTTGGGTAAAGGCCAATGGCCAATCACTGACTAGGCACCCCTTGCATAAGTAAACATTGTACAGTCATATATGAGTGAAAATATCAATGAATAAGGATGCCATTCATTGTACCTATTAAACTCTCGTGTTTGCTTCTCTCTCCCAATCTTGTTACACTCCATACCTTCTACATCACATCTCACCATTGATTTTCTTCTATTCACATGACAACATCAATACCATGTAGGATGTCTCAATCTTGTGCATGCCATTTTGAGCTCAAAGATTTCTCTTCTATTTTTCTTACCTCCACCAAAGCTATTTCTTATAAGGGACAAACTCTTTGTGTGTTTTATGTGAGTGAGGGACTAAAAAAGTGAAACTTCTCTTGCTTCCATTCTTCTTCTCCTCTTATTCTTTTCCCATCAAGCATACCATGTGGTGTTCTTGAAGCCTTCATATCCATTTGAGAGTTAGAAAAGATATTAATAGCATACAAGAGTGAAGCATCTAGTCCTGTTTTCCATTTCTTTGTCTTCTTCTCAACTACATCCAAAGAAGGGAGTAAAGTAAGAGAGAAGAGTCCCACTGCTATGTGCAAGCATAACACTTGTTTTGCTAATAGAGTAGACATAAAAGGTTCCCAATCCCAAGAACTTTGCCATCTATGTGTGTCCTTTAAGTGAGTAAAACAACACATAGTTACCTTTTTCAAGTCCTTTTGTCTAACATGCTTATTAAACCAAGCCTTTTTATATGACTTTTTGCATATTAGAGTATGTACGGCCAATAGCCAAGTCTCTAAGATCTATTTGAGTTCTTTTAGATGATCTTTCAAAGCCTAATTTCCCTTGCACCATTCCCATTATCCTATTTGTAAGCTAGGGATTAGACACTTAAGAAACATAATGACAACTATGTCATTGATCAATTGAAATTGTATCTATCCTATCCTAGTCTTGTAGTGAATGTGGCTGGCCTAAAGAGCTATCATGAGCTTGTTATTCTAGTCACTTCTAAATAATAAAATATTCTTTGTAAGTACATTAATTGTGTCTTATTTGTAAGTGTTGAGGTAAAGACCAACGGTTAGCAACAGGCTAGGCACCCCTTGATTGATGTTTTATTTGTGAGTACATTGATTAGCATTTTATTTGTAACTATAGGGCTAAAGTTCAATGGCCAATTTCCAAGCCACACACCTTGTATAAGTACATATTGTACAATCATATATGAGTGAAAATATCAATGAATAAGGTTACCATTCATTGTACCCACTACGCTCCCTTGTGTGCTTGTCTCTCTCAATCTTGTTACACTCCATAGCTTCTACATCACATCTCACAATCACTTTTTTTCCATTCACACTCTTTCATCTCCTTTGTTTGGTCTTTTAGTTTTATATTAATATACAAATATAAGCTTCATTCCTCAAAGAGTGGTTGCAAGATATGGCTGAGACATCCCTTGCTAAGCATATAGTCCTTTCTCCATCTTCTAGCTTGATGGAGGATTCTAGGTAGAAGGGGTAGGTACGAAGAGTGAACCGACTATCCACTGTGTCTTCTAGTAGTGTGATGCAATAGGATGGAAAGAGTGCAACATGTAGGTGTAGCAAATCATGGCTACTCTATCTATGCCAGCAACAACGATCTTGAAGAAGATCTATAAGTGGGGCTATCCATATTGATAGGGGTTTGAGATTTGCTCCAGTAGCTTGACCAAGAGGCAAAGGTTATTACAAATGGTGATGAAGGTACTATCAGGGTAGTTAGTAAAGTGGTTGAGGAACTTTTAGAATGAGGATCAACGATCTTGAGGTTAAAACAAGTACAACTTTTCACACTTAGTGCCATTGACATTGGGGATCCTTGGAAAGTTGTACCAGTCATGGTGTTATAGATCATAATTACACTATATATGATGCATAAGGCCTAGAGCAATGAAGTTCATCTACTCTTTCATAGCTTTCAGCATAGCAAAATGCCAAGTCTGCAATATCATCAATTTCTAGGATAGCATACCACCATTCTTGTTAAAGCTTTTAGATTTCTCATAGCTCAAATCCTAAATGCTCGCCTCAATTTTTGTCGTCTTGAACCATAGAACAAATTGCAATTCATCCTAAATCCCAGGAGATAGATGGACTCCTCAAAGATGTAGGAATGGCTAGTAGTAGACTGAAGTCAAAGCTATAATGATTACAATAGTTGGAGATGCTTGATCACAAGTAATTAAGATTTCAATCCTCATACATCATCCTAGCTCCTGAAGTACTCGAGATTGACAAAGTGTAGGATAAAAATAAAAATTCAAAGTCGGATGATGGCACGAATTCTAATGTAGAAATACTAATAATAATAAAAGTCACATGATCACCCAAAAATTTTCACCCCATTCAAAAAGGGGTGCACATTTGTTTTGTTGGGAGAAAAATGGGAAGAAAAGTCCAATGAACCGATTGAGGGACCCACAAAGTTGATCTTGCAAAAGAGAATAGTAAAGAAAAACTCATCACACTTTTTAAGAAATTTCAAGATGTGTTTGCATGGAGTTACAGTGATCTTAAGGGAGTGGCACTACACATGCCCACCCTAAACTATTCCAACATATCTGAATATCAAACCCACCAAACAAAGAACGTACCCAATGAACCCTAGATATGCAGATCTTATTCAAGAAGAACTAGACAAGCTTCCCAAGATAGGGTTAATTTATGAAATAAAGCATTCAAATTGGATATCTCCCATAATGGTAATACTCAAGAAAAATGGGAAGGCCCAAGTATTATATGCTAACTACAAGAAGGTGAATGCAGCCATTAAGAAAGGCCACTATCCATCACCTTACATTGAACACATGATCAAGAGCACATGGCTAGCAAGGATTCTTATAGATTTTTTTATGGTTTTTCAAGATATAATCAAGTAGAAGTGCACCCTAATGATTGGCAAGAAACTACCTTTACCATTGAATGGAGGGTGTTTGCATAATTTTCACGTGCCCTTCAAATTGATGAATGCATATGTGACCTTGTAGTGCCTCATGTGTAGAAATTTTAAGAATATGCTTTGCAAGTATCTCTAAGTGCTTATTGATGACCTCTACATCACTTCCTCATGGGTTGAGTACTTAGAGAAACTTTCCAATGGTCTATTTGATATCAACTATCTCTAAATCCATTGAACTGCTAGTTTTGAGTCAAGTATGGCATAATTCTAGGGCATGTTGTGTCAAAGATGGGATTGCAAAGTAACATGCCAAATATTTGAGTCATCATGGAATTGCCACCACTAGACCATGTTAGAGGAGTTCAATGATTTCTTGAACACATAGGTTACTATAGATGCTTTGTGTTCAATTATGTGTCCAATGCCATTATATAGGCTCATGGTATGCTATGGATGGGACCGCCATGATGTGCCTAACTGAAGAGCCCTCAATGGCACAAATTTTGGTGGTCCATTGAGATATACTTCTAAATGACACCATCTAGGACTCCTTGGAATACCATGGAGTTTGTTGCCTAGACTCACTTCAATCCACCTCATAGGGGAAGGTTCTGGTTATTCCACAAGGATCAATCTAAATCCAGTCCACAAAATAGCTAAAGTCTCCTAGCAATTCTTTTAGTGTCGGTCTTCGAGCATCATGATTTGCACAAAACACTTGAACTGAAGCGGACTCATATCACACTTGGTTCATAGAGAGTGAGAAAAAATGGGGAGTATAGCATGTCAACCCCTCTACCCATAAGGCATAGTCTCACTCTAGTCCCCTAAAACAACATAAGGCTAGGATCTAAAATTATCTAGGAAGGTCATCATTTAGCTCTTTCCTAGATTATCCTAATTCTAGTGCCTTGAAGGAAAACACTCAACTCACCGAGACATATTTACTTATTTAATTAACATATTTATATTTGACATCTAAAGATAGCTTCCTTAATTAGGCCTATTAGCATGGGTTTCATCCACATAATTTATGCACAAACACAAAGACAAGACCAAATAGCATTTAAAAGATACAAAAAATAACATATTTATCTGCACTTTCTCTAAGGTGCAATTCCAATCTGGCATTTCGTCCCCTACATTGGGATCCGTCTCCAAAGCACCTAGATACCCATGTCCAAATCTGATGGACACAATCAATAATCAACCCTTTATCTAAAAGGGTCTTCCAACGTCCATGAACATTAGGTCATAGAGGTTTTTCATCTCCATCTCCATCGTAGGCCCAACATGGGGTGTCTACATCCTTCCTAACCCGCAAATTGCCATAAGAGCAAATCAATGTTCTACGATGGCCTTCACACCACCTGGTCTTTAGCCAATGTATCGACTAGTACCCTTTCAAGTTCCTTAACCTTGCTGACATCTATTTCCATGGTGCAATCATGGAGGTGATCCACTCATGCCTTAATCCCTCATTCAATAAGCCTCAGAATGAGTAAACTCTCCCCCTTAGGAATTTCTCTAATTTCAACCAAAATTAGGGTAAACAACATATATTTAAGCTAATTAAAGAAACTTTTTTCCTTAAAAAGAATAACATAACTTCAAGATGAAAATGCAATTCAAAAAATACCCTTGGGTATCCCAAAATGTCAATAAACCTAGCAAGTACATGTTTAAGCATAGTCCATTTGTCAAGGTATAATCTACTTTTCATGGGAGTCACATTTCTTATTCCTAATTGATAGGGGCATACTAGTAGGTGAACTTCATTCTCTTACAAATCTTTGTATAGATGATACGTTGGATAACAACCATTTATCATATGAGTTTTGCTTATTACCTTGCAAGAATATTTTCCTACTTTAGGAATCTAAATAGTCCCTTTTTGCTATGAATATTTCAAGCACTTTCCTTCTCTATCTATCAAGATATATGTCTTTTTTTATATATCAACAATATTTTCAATATAAGAAATTTGGATGTACCAAAAGGAACTTGGAAAACTTGAGATGTGGGTAGAATGTACATCATGGTTGTAACAATATGCTTTGTATGTTGGGTGCCATAGTAGTTCCCTCTCACTATACTGCAACTCCTTACAAACTCCTTTTCTACAACCCTTTTTGAACAATCTTGGTTCCATGACCTCTTGACAAGAGATTATGGCTATTCTCTCCTACTTGATCTGGGGGTGGATGATGACATGATGTGGGGTATTTATGCACTATATGAGCGGGTTACTGGCAGAGTCAGATGTCCGGGAGGTATATCAGATCCCCTTGTGAGCACCATTGGTGTGAAGCAAGGATGCCCACTCTCACCGACTCTATTTGGGCTATACATTGATGAGATAGCAGAGTTTATTCAACAGCGAGCCGGTGGAGGTATAGATCTCAGTGGAGCCACAGTTCATATCTTACTATATGCAGATGACATTGTGTTGGTCTCAGACTCAGCTCAGGGATTACAGCAGCATTTATTAGCATTGGATGATTTTTGCATACAGAGAGGCATGACAGTGAACCTTGGTAAAACCAAGGTTCTTATATTCCATACATCAGCTCAGATACGCAGACAGAGTATTTTCATGGCAGCAGGAGGGAGTATTGAGGTCACTGGATCATATGTATATTTGGGAGTCACCTTTACAGCAGCTTCAGGGACTTTCTCGATGACACAGGCAGCTCGTGACCGCCTCACTAGAGGATACTCAGCATTGGCTCTTATGGAGCGACAGTGTCATCAGGCACATTTCCAGGAGCCCCGCACCAAGGGATGGCTCTTTGATACTCTAGTCACTCCAGCACTGATGTATGGAGCAGCTATATGGGGGCCAGGCCTTGCCGATTATGTATGGACATTGATGGAGAGACCTCAGATGATCATGATATCTAGATTGATTCGCAGCAAGGCCTCAGTCCCACATGACATTGTGCGAGCAGAGCTTGCCACACCGCCCATGCTAGTCGATGCATTATTTCAGACAGTCTGCTTCCTACACAGATTTCAGGATATGGACAGAGATCGCATTGCATATAGAGCATATATGACATCTCAAGAGATGGCTCGAGCGGGGGATACCACATCATGGTATGCACAGACTAGAGCTTGGTTTGACAGACATGGGCTGGACATTGATAGACCCCCACCTCTTCTATATGATACTTAGGCTCCCACTTACACCCTCTCTCTCTCTGAGAGGAACAGAGTCATCAGACAGGAGATATGGCATATTTATATACAGAGGACATGGGTCAGCCCTGCACAGGCACTGCCATCGAAGATGGCACATTATTATACACAGTTCTTGAGGATATCAGAGCAGGGATTCATAGAGATTCCGAGATATATGCAGATCTATATGCCACATCGATTGAGAATTCTTATTGGACAGCTCAGGGTATCATCACATCAGCTTATGATTGAGAGTGGCAGAGCCAGTGGCATCCCGCGGGAGGAGAGGATATGCCCCCTTTGCAGATCAGAGGTGGAGAGTGAGGAGCATTTTGTTATCAGATGTCCGGCATACTCAGAGTTGAGATCTAGATACACATTGAGCAGCTCACTTCAAGGATGTATGACTGATATGGATCAGAGATCATTTGGCCATTTTTTGGGAGAGGCATGTCACATCAGAGAACAGAGCACACAGTGGGTCCCAGTCAGAGAGGGGCCCACCCAGACGACTATTACACAGTTCTTTCAGACAGACAGAGTGAGAGCTACTGTACCAGCCTCCAGCCAGACCTCCGGGCTCACACTACAGCAGGCTGAGGACCAGCATACCCGACGCCGCACGAGGATCCGTGGGTTTCGGACCCCACAGCCACACCGACAGGAGATCCGGAGGATTCTTGATCTACATCGACAGCAGACTGAGATCCGACGACACTCGACACATTGGATCTCAGATCTCCAGTTTGCTCTTTCTCCACCGCCGATGTACCACATCCTGCATCCAGGAGGGATCACCTGCTATTAGCGACTTCGACGACTGCTACTACATCCCAGGATAGTATATCTCCCTGCATCTGTTACATATACACATCACACCACTTTATCACAGCCGACAGTTTTTCCCCTATCACAGCCGACATTTGTTCCCCTTTTGTAGCCATTATCTGGAGTACCAAAGCTACATACGCACATACACATACACGACACTTATCACACTCACAGCACCGTATTTTCAATTTCCAATTTTTAGCTTTTCATTCAGCACTTTTATTTTGGATAGCTGGACCTCATCAATTGTATCACAGTTTGTCTCATAGGCCAGTTTTGGTCTTTAGAAGACGTTAATATAACTTCTCTCTCTCTCTCTCTCTCTCTCTCTCTCTCTCTCTCTCTCTC
The DNA here is from genome assembly GCF_053477565.2 of Lygodium microphyllum. Lineage (NCBI taxonomy): Eukaryota > Viridiplantae > Streptophyta > Polypodiopsida > Schizaeales > Lygodiaceae > Lygodium > Lygodium microphyllum. Next base: position 26,259,420 of record NC_141147.1, read on the forward strand.
TCTCTCTCTCTCTCTCTCTCTCTCTCTCTCTCTCTCTCTCTCTCTCTCTCTCTCTCTCTCTCTCTCTCTCTCTCTCTCTCTCTCTCTAGTAGCATCCCGACCTTTAGAAACAACAATGCTAACTTTCAATGAATTAAGGCTTTATATAGCTGGCATGGAGTACCCTACCTCTCACTCATCATTAAATTTAAAGGCTCAAGCACCTCTCCTTCTCATTGTCATACATGTTTGGACTATAAGGGGAGGGGGTGGATTTGTTTGTGGTGCTAGAGACTAGGTAACACTACTAGAGAGGAGATGGAGTGCTCATTTGGTGGTTGCAAATTGGAGCAGGATAGTGGGCATGATAGTGGACAATGGCGACTATCAAATAAGTTTTTTTTCATTGAAGTTTGTTTTTTTAACCTTAGGTTGATTCCCCCTCTAGCCCCTTGTCATGTCTGGTAAAAGGGGAGGAACACTCAAGATATTAAAACTAATGAATGCTAACAAGCTTATGAAGCATGTGATTTGGGAGCTTGGACGCCTTGTTGAAGGTCGAATTTCTGTATCCATGGTAGAAGAGAGAGAGACATGCACAGAGAGAGAGAGAGAGGACTAGGCTACCATAACGGAGGGAAAAACAATAGAGGAATAAAAGAAAGGAGGGAAAAAACTGAGCGCCATGCTTTTCACTAATTTGAATTTCGATTATGTCAGTCATTATCATTAATCTAGAAACATCATTAAATAAAAGTAGCCGAGACTATGCCATTAATGCAAAAGATGTCATAATCACGAATATAAGAGACTAAAAATAGATAATAAAAATACAAATTCATAATATTATTATATTTATATGTTTTTGTAAAATGATTTTTTAATTTTTTTTAAATAGAAGTTTCGTTACGAAGGCTTTGCTCTTATTGGTCTAGAGCACTCTCTCTCCACATCCTAAAAGGCATTTTCGAGACCTCAAAACTCCCCTAATGCCTTGTTGCAAGCTAGCCTATCCCTCCAAGTCTAGAGTGAGTTAGCCCAACTGTACATACCATTATCATCATAAGAAGAATGTCAATGACACACTAAAATACATCCAATGCAATGACATAGAAGCATCAAAGGCACATTTATTTGCATTATTTTGAATTCCATCACTAGAATGAATGTATGGCACTAAATACACCTTTAGGAACAACAAAAACATTGCCTTTAGGTGCAATGAAAGTAAATGCTTTGGGATAAGATGATGCAATAATACCATGTCAAAGAATAATAGCTAGCTAAAGCTTGTACCTCAAGATAGTCTCTAGGTGTGTGGAGTGTCTTGTTGCTTAAGGGCAAAAAATTGGTTGGTTAAGAGCTTAAGTAATATTGATGCGGTCATCTATCTTGCATTTGTTGATTGATTGAGAAACATATAGTCCATACTGAAAGTATTAAAAGGGGTGGTATGATGATCATTGTGGGCATGTAGTTTCTATCTCAATTATAAGACAAGGTATAAAAATTATAAAATCCTACTCATCAACCGAAATGTTTATCTACATCAATTAATCTACTTAGCTATTCCAAGGAACTCTATACATGGTCATCTTGTTTCCTTAAAGTATTAGGTAAGTCTAACCTAGGATCATCAAGAAAAATCCTCACTCTAAAGCTGAATAGCACGATAATCTCATGCTCATATTCCAATATGGATCCTTAGTCAAGCTACGTTGATGCTCACCGTGATATCAAAGATCCCATGCAAAATGGATTTGACAACAAATGTTATGTGTCTATGATCCAAAAATGTATATACATCCACGTCTATGATCAAAAAATGCATGGATATGATGCTCATCACTTGAATTGGCATAGCTATATATTGCCAGCATGCACAACCATGCCTAATTACTAGGCAAGCATAGGAAGACCAAACTATTTGCATTGATCCACTTTTACAAGCAATGCTATGAGACTAATATATACCTTATTATCATTAATATAATTCCTCTTTCTATTACACTTCACACATATATGTTTCTAAGTTTAATATACTCATATTATGATAGATATTTATTCTCAATATTGTTTTATAATAATTGATGATTGTTCACATGCATTTTTTTACAATGATGTCCAAATGTCTAAGTGATTTTGGATATTAAAAGAAGATGGGTAGATATCAAAAGAAAAAGAGGAGCTATGGACAATCCACACCAAAAATTTATGGATGTCATATGGTAATATACTTAGTAGATGCTCCATGCCTAGATTCCCACTAATGTTCGAAAGCATGTTTCATTTGGGAAGAGAGTTCATAGAAGGTTGATATAAGGAACATAATGTTAATTTTGAAAGCTTTGACAACTTAGACTGATACAATGTTGAATGCATAAATATACAATATATAAGGATGTAGCACTCATTGATATATAGAAAGAGGAAGACAAGCATTAACAAGATCAAGCCAAAGTATATCTCTAAAGAATCTTTATGACTATTTCTCAAATATAAGCATATTTAATAGTGATTTCTATTCACATCAAGCCTATCATGGCATACATATTATCCTCAAACACTAAGCCTACAATATTACATAAATTTGACAAGCCATAAACTATATTGACAATTATTCCTCCTCCTCCTCCTCCTCCTCCTCCTCTCTCTCTCTCTCTCTCTCTCTCTCTCTCTCTCTCTCTCTCTCTCTCTCTCTCTCTCTCTCTCATAATTAATAACTAATAACATATATGCATAAATATGTGTATAATACATTAATCAAAGTATAACTATATATATTTTTATTAATAATTAATTATTAATATCTAATCAATTATATTTTTGTATCATTATACATGCGCTCATATAAATATTATTATTTTAAAAATAATATATTAATAAATATAGATTAAAATTATATTAATTATCAACCGTTAATTAATATATTTATAGTTAATTATTAATATATAATCAATAATATTAATATATTAATAATTATAAATAATGTGTGTGTGTAATACATGTGTGTCTATTTGTATGGTATTGAAAACATGTGTTCTCTTTCTTATCATTTTTATTTTGTCTCCTTTTTCTTGTCTCATATTTCTTCACCTCATATTTGTGAAGTATATGCATATTTATATATGTGTATGCATTGCATTTGTGTGTGTGTGTGTGTGTGTGTGTGTGTGTGTGTGTGTGTGTGTGTGTAAATGAATGAATGATACACACACATACATGTTTTTCTTTTGCTTTTTCTTATTTTTTCTATGCTCTGTGTGTGTGTGTGTGTGTGTGTGTGTGTAAATGAAAGAATGATACACACATACATTTCTTGATTTTGAACCATTAAAATTATTATCACATTTTGTAAGTTTAATTTTTTTAAAAAAATCTTTTATTACGGTATATGTGCATTTGTGGATGTTTTTAGAGTATGTACATATTGCATATGCATGTTCAACTATTAAAATATATCAAGTGGTATATCTAATTTTTTTAAAAAATTTATATCTGTATGAAAAGGAGAGAGAGAGAGAGAGAGAGAGAGAGAGAGAGAGAGATGGGATAGTTAAAAATAAGACATGGACACACACACACACACACTCTCTCTCTCTCTCTCTCTCTCTCTCTCTCTCTCTCTCTCAAAACTAACTCATGTGTGCATACTTAAAAATAATATACTTTAGATTTCGGTATGTCAACTTCTTGTGTTACTTGCTTTTGTGTTTCCATTTATGCACTCATTAGCTGGTTTTTGCAATAAAAAGTAGGAGACAATGTGAGCTTTTGTGTTTTTGTTTATGAGCTCAATCTCTAATTGTTGCATTTAGCAAGAAATAATGCTAAATTTTGAAAGAATTTATCAAATTAGAACTTATGTTGGATAGTTGAAAATCAAGTTGCTTTTAGTGAAAGAATAACACAAAGAGTCAAACCAATTGAAAGCAACATAAGTTCGATAAATCTCCCACACTAGATCCACCCTAGTCTAGGATTCACTTAGATGAATCGATCTCTTTCCAACATTCCTAACAACATCAAAAGCACTGTTTGAAAATCGACGCTACTAAAATTGACCACAAGTTGTTACTATACAATGAATTAAAACATTGTACCCTAATTGTAATCGATAATCATATCCGCCATCATTCTTGTGTTGCTCTATTAACATAGAAGCAAATTTGGTAAAGGAGTACAATTCTATTCAATAGCAATGAAAATGGGATTGAAACCTTCTAAGCCACATTCATGTGGTGATTGCCATGATTCAAGATGATAAGAGGCATGTGAGATATCAAACTGGAGGGGTGGACATGGAAGCTTGTGGTTATAGTAGCTCTTCTACACACACATCTAGAGAGAGAGGTTTAGAAATCTTGTCATGGAGGTGGGCAAGGGATCTTGAGGCTATGGCACACAAACACACACACAAGTATAGCAAAAAACTATTGCTCCAAAAAGAAAGCATACAAGGAAAGCTACCGCAAAAACAAGGATGCATTGTCCTTTTGCTATTAACATTCTTTCCTAAAAGCTTTCACTATCAGCATTCTTTTTTGAAAGTAAGTCAACTCAAGACCGGTTATACACCAAGTGACAGGTGCTCAATCCGTGCCTGGAGTGTGGGCATGCACTTTTTAAAACTGGGCAAAGACAAACACAATACCTTTACACTCCAAAATGACACATTTTAAAAAAAAGTAAAAAACTAATAAATATATAATTTTTTTGATTGGTTGCAAATGCAAAAAGTGCACCCTTGTCTATCGCTTTACAAAGTGGGCAAGGGAGACGCCCCATCCAAAAGTGGGCGAGGAGTTCAAATGTTTAGCAAGTAAACAAGTCATGCCCTCTCCAATGTGTAAAAAACACCGAACACCCAACCCTTAAAAAAGTTTTTTGATTGGTTACAACTTACAAACTAGGTGTCCATCATTTGATGTGTAACCAACCCAAGTTAACCAAGGAAATTTTTCCAAAGAACGGGGTTGTCACCGCATCATTGTACTAACAAATACAAGCAATGTTGACAAGCTGGGTAGAAAATGCCGAAGTTTGAAATTGCCAGGAGCACCAAGAGCATTGAAAGACCATGACTATCTTCAACTTTGTTCTTAGTGTGGCCTACCTTACAAAATCGTTTACAAAAGAGGTAATGCAACTCCTAATAGGAGTTGTAGATTTCCACAAGAATTGAGTGCAGTTCACTACCTGACACAATGATAAATATAAGAATATTATGCCCTCCATTATCATGTAAATTATACTGAGCTCACAAACATTTACATTTCCATTTACTAGATTCTACCAACTGCATCCCTCTACTAGCTGTAAACTCTGTAGAACAGCTCAATGAGCACTTTTAACAGGACATTTCTCTGCAAAGTCATGAATGTTTAAACATAGTGTCTTATAAAGCAGCTGCAGCTAAGTTTGCCTCTATCAATTCATATTAATATTTCGAAAGAATAGGAAAGTTACAGCTTGGGATGTAGACATAGTGATTTGGATGTAGAATTGGATGCCTTTTGCACTTGAAAATATGCGGCTGCAAGCATTTGAGCCAAGAGAACAAAGTCCCAACTTAGAACCAGTAGAACTTGGCCAGAGTAGCAGCAATGGGATACAGTTTTTGTAACACAAAGCTCAATGAATCAAATAAATGAACATCGTGTCAAAAATGGCCTGCAGTTAGTGAACATTGCACTGTTGCAGCAAGGAATGTGAAAAGTTTAGATACTTCTCCCAGAGAGGTCTGTACCTACTCATGGCTAGCTTCAACCATGGCTTCATGTTACCATTGTAATGGAGGACTGCCCCTCCTTCAATCAGCTGCTCATCTACATTAGGATCATAACCCAATCCTAAAACATGCCACCTGCGGTGCAAAGGTTGTGTCAACCCATAAAATGTCAAAAGCCCAGGTGGCAATGTACCAAGTTTCCACAAAGTCCTGTCCACATTTTGCTCTTGCCAATAGTGATAGCGTTGCGTCACATTTGACTTCCTCCAAGCCAGGAGGTCAAACACATTCATCCCAAAGGCCCACCCACAAGCATCTGGGTCAAAGTTTGAATGGATTTTTGGGTGTGAAAAATTAAGGTATTTGTGATACCTGTGAAAGGACTCCAGGCATGTTTCTACAGCTCCATTGACATTACCATGAAGATCTATTGAGAACAGCCCTGTCAGGTCCCTCTGAACAACTACATCATCATCAAGGAACACAACCTTCTTGAGGGCAGGGTACACCTCTGGAATATAAAACCGAAGATGATTCAACATTGATAGGTATTTTGGATTTCGGAACTTCACAGCATTTCTAGAATCCTGACCTCCCTTGAAATAGTAATTTTGAGTCTCTGCATCCTGGAGTTGTTTCAGCACAGGCACATATGAGGCATTGAGCCATGTGAAACTATCTATGTTCTGCACCACCACAGTTGCACCCTTAAAGTCATTCATGCCAAACCAAGCTTCCATTGCACCAAAGTTGACTTGGTCAGTGACTAGATGAAAGACGAGCTGATCTGGGTGGTCAGCATTCTGAACAGTTGAATTCACCACCACTGATGTAGCCAGTATATTGTCGGAAAATATGCAAAAATGAAAAAGTTTATTGTCTATAAGCTTTGCAGAGCGCTTCTGCCGAGAAATGAAACTCCGGAGATCTGGATCCATTGCCCATTCCATTGTAAGCCTACTACCTAAACAGTATAAACCTTTTGGAACAGCCTCAGCTGCAAGTTGACCAAATGTGGTGCTCTGGACCGTTGCTGCATTTACTCGTTCTTCTAATGCCTGGATCTGGGCTTTGAGTTTCATGATCATTGTGGCACTGTCATAGTGGAGCTCCTTCGCCTGGTATATCAGCAGTGATAGCTCCCGGAGTACTGGATTAGCTTCATCTAGTGTAACAGGATATCCTCGAGTCACAGACTTGGAAAGAAGCTGTTGACATGCTCGAATTTGTGCACTAAGCTCCCAAGCAAGTTCTAAATTGTTGTTTTCCTTAGCAATCACTACATACGCCTTTGCTAGAGTCACTTGATCTCCCAATTGCCGAGTTAAAGAACCTGCATTAAGCATCTCTTCTGTCAAATTCAACGATTTCTGGCCACCAGACTGGGAGCTGAGAACCTGCATTGCACACAATATGACAAATCACAAAAGTGTCACACAACAAATCAGGTAAGAATGTTACTTATGATTGAATTGATAATAGCTCACCTTACTTTGATGGTTTCACAGAACTGTTACATTACAAAACACCTTGACTTAATGATGATGCACCTAACTTCAATAATTTTCCACCAGAGTCAACATCATCTAAGAAAAACTCAAAACAGACATACACAAAAAGAGAGTGAAATATTACATTATGGCCTTAGAGTCCAATGATTTAGGACTCAGCTGCCCTGGCCCTAAAGTGTCCCTAGTGCATGCACACTAGATCACCTGATGACCACAAGGCATGCTGTTAGCACATATCTAGATGTCCAAGGATGTAACACTTTCCATACCATAGTGATAGTGTGTCCCAATGTGCTTAATGCAAGTCTGAAAGACCAGATTTCTCATAATTGCCATAGCACTCTCATTGTCAACATGAATGGGTGGTACTAGCAAATGCTATATGCATAGATTGGCTAATAGATGTCTCAACCAGACACATTCCAAGGTAGTTGCAAATGTTGCCATATATTCAACCTCACAACTAAAATTGGCCACTGATGTTTGCTTCTCGCTAGCTAAGCTAAGAAATGCAAGAGTCCCAAAGCATAAAAGAATTGCCACTAGTAGAACTGATCGTATGATGAAACTCCTCAAGGTAGAAAAGTCCAATTTTTTAGTGTCTTTGAGATATCAAAAGACGCGTTTGCCTGCTTGCCAATGTTTTGTGTGAGAACTACATACATAAATCTACTCATTTATGACACTAGATTCTATAGATCTAGACTACTATGACACAAATAGATTAAGCATCCCGCAACTTGTTGAGATAGAGTGAAACTGTGAGAATGCGCAACAAAAGAAGGAATAGAAACACAAAGACAAAAGAACAGAGAGAGACTGCAAGAAAAGAAGAAAGAAATCTGCATTGAACAAGGAAAGAATGCTGAATACAAGAGGACTGATCAGTCTGTGCATGCAGCCCACAGCACCAGTGAGGGCACCAGATCAGGCTAATGATAACGGCAGCATTGAAGATGGAGGAAGATGATGGAGTCGAAGTGTGCACCTGCCAAGGAAGGAAGGAGGATGAATGAATGAATGATCTGCCAACTGACTGGGGAAGGCTGTAAATAACCAAATACCCCCAAATCTAGCTGACCTAGAATCTGGGGACAAAATATGGCCAACCAGCATTTAATGCTAGTAAAATGCTAGAAAATCTCAGAAAAAATCTTCGAAAAGGTGGACAATGTCTAACAGGTGAGGCAGACTGACAAATGTAGAAACTGCCCGAGAAATGCACACAAAATCCTCACTACAGAAGAAAATGCACTAAAAGGTAATATATCGAGTGCTCTAAGGCTCACAAGCAAGAGATGACAAGGCATGACAATCATGATTGCTAACAAAAACATGGTTCTCCTTAGGGTTGCATTCTATCTACGCAAGCATCCAATCCATCTAGTCTAGTCAAACTGTTGGGTGTAAAGTCCCTTCGTCTCTATGTATAGTCTTACGGGTGTGAACACCCTTAATGTACCCTAACATATAAATACATTATTTTATTCTTTGTGCACCATCACAAACGGTACACCTATCTCCGCGTTCACTTCCTCTAACTCCTAGCTCAGCTCTGCTCTTCAGCTAACGCCTTGATCTCACACTCCATTGCGCAAGAGATGACAAGGCATGACAATCATAATTGCTGACAAAAACATGGTTCTCCTTAGGGTTGCATTCTGTCTACGCAAGCATCAATCCATCTAGTCTAGTCAAACTGTTGGGTGTAAAGTCCCTTCGTCTCTATGTAGAGTCTTACGGGTGTGAACACACCCTTAATGTACCCTAACATATAAATACATTCTTTTATTCTTTGTGCACCCTATCTTTGCCTTCACCTCCTCTAACTCTTAGCTCAGCTCTACTCTTCAGCTAACACCTTGATCTCGCACTCCATTACGCACTCACCCCTTCAAACTCGTATCAGAGCACAGAGTGCACATTTCCCGAGGTCAAAGGCAAACGTGGGTAGGCAGTCGATGGGGCTGCTGACTGACAAGCGCCAAGTGTAACTAACCAGTGACAGAAATTGCACGCGACAAGGTCCAAGACGAGTGTGCAGCTGACAACCAGAGCAGGCGAAGGACTGGACGTGACAAGACAAGTCCAACATGGGAACCAACATGCAAGCAACAGCTGCACGGAGTCTTGACGTTATCTACGTGACGGCAGAGACGGCACTAAACTTCGTGTCCCACAAACAACTGGACTTCATGTCCAAAAGGCGCACGCAGCCAAACCTGACACGCCAATGACCAAGCGCCAACATGACTATCATAGGTCGGTGATCGGGCAAATGACGTGACGTCTGACAGGTCACGGACCTAGACAGTAGGCCAACAGACACATCTTCCATTTTCTTTCAGAAAATTTTTTGTTTATTTTATCTCCTCTCTTCCGGGTGTTTACGCACGCAAGCACAGTGCGCAAATTTGTGCAAATCTAGGCCCAAAAATTTGGGGCTTTTCTAAATTGAGTGTTGTTCATGCAAAATTGAGGCATCTGCGTTAGAAATTGCAAACATTATGCACATTTGAATTGGAGATTTCGCCAAATTCACTGAAATTTTGTTCATTTGAGTGAAATTTCTCAACGTTGGACCCATAAAATTTGGGGCTTTTGCTGTACTGGTGAAATTTTGTTCACCTAAGTCAGATTGGTTGACATTGGTGACAATCGAACTTGAGAAATTTGGGGCTTTTGCAAAATTTTGTGAAATTATGCTAATTTTGCCCGTTGTATTAATGCAATTAGGGCAGATTTGATAGTGAATTTTTGGGGCTTTTGCTGAAAACTATGGATTTTGGCAAAGTTAATGCATGAAATGCACTTTGGGAATATTGCTGAAGCAATCTTTTGGTTATAAGCAGAGTGATTTGAGCATTTTTTATCTCCCACTTGTGCGATTTTGGAGAAATTGCAAAGATTTATTGGTGTTTTGGGTATCAAAAGATGATATGAGCACATACGTATAAAGTACACATGTTGGACAGCTCCCATTGAGTTGATGCATTGCTGAATATTCATGTTGCAGCAATCTTAATGATCATTTGCAGATCTGGGATTGGTGCAAATGTATTTTTGGTGATATTGCTGAAGTGGGAGTTATCTGGCAGTCATGTATGCATTTAATGTATGCTGAAATTGCAATCATACTGCTGAAAGTCATTCGTTCTACTACTATACATGTACTTTGACTGAATTTTGCTATTATTTGCTAAAAAATTGAGCTGCAATCGGCTGAATATTAAGCTCATTTTTGCTGTCATAAATTGCAGCATTGAATTTCTGGTTTATTGCTGAAAAATGGGTGCAAACGCTTCTAGTAGCACTGACACTAAATCCCTCTTTGAAATCAAGAGGTTTAATGGCACTGGCTTTGACTTGTGGAAGGATAGGATGCAAGGCATTTTGTTTCTCAAGGACTGTGAAGATGCTCTCTTGGAGACTAAGCCTGCAGCTATGACAGATGTGGATTAGGCTAGACTTAATAAGAAGGCCATTGCATACATTATGATGATGTACTTACAGACATCAAGCGTCTTGATACAGGTTATGCCATATGGAAAAAGCTTAAGGATACTTATGAAAATACAACTCCTATGAATCAAGTGCATCTTATGAGTAAACTTGTGAACATGGAGTTAGATGAGTCTAAGCCAGCATCTGAGCATTTGAGTGCTTTCACAGGGGTTTTTAGTTAGTTGCAGGACTCTGGTTTGGCAGCTTTCGATGATAAATTGAAAGCTATTTTCTTATTGATGACTTTGCCTGACAACTGGGAATCCTTGGTTGTGTCACTTAGCAACAATCTAGCTTTGACTTTTGATGGTATAAGAGGTTCAATCCTTAATGAAGAAATCATAAGAAAGTCTAGTGGTGAAAGCAGTGGCTCAGCTTACCATGTGAGAGGCAGGTCTAAAAAGAGAGGTAATGCAGCCAGTAAAGGTAAAAGCAAAAGCAAAAGCAAGAACAAACAGCAAGATGTCACATGCTATCAGTGTGGGCATAAAGGGCATAAAAAGCCCGATTTCCGGTACTTCAAGAAAGAGCAAGAAAGAAAGAAATAACAAGGTAAGAAAACGAAGGATCATAAGAAAGATGATGACAGCTCTTCCTCAAAAGAAGTTGCAAAGGCAAATATTGCATCTAGTGTGGTCATTGAAGAGCTTCCTGACATTGAAGAGATACTTGTTGTAGCCTCATGTAATGATGCTGATATTATGGCAGCAACAAGTGATATGCACATCACCAAAATGAAGGTAATTAATGCCTTACTTTCAGCTCATGATGGGCTGTTACAATCATGGATAGTGGACAGCGGTGCATCTTTTCATGTTACTCCGTCTTTGGAGTCATTTTCCAAATACACTACAGGTTGTCTAGGCAAGGTTTACTTCGATAATAACTATGCATGTGAGAATGAGGGTGTTGGCACCATTCACTTAGCTCTTGAAAATAGCCAAGAGCTGATTTTGCAAGATGTCAAATTTGTACCTGGAATACAGAAAAGTTGACTATCGATTGGGGAGCTTGATGCTAAAGGATATTTTACTACCTTTGGTGGTGGATCTTGGAAGGTCCATAAGGGCTCTATGCTGATTGTTAAAGGCGGCAAAAAGGGGACTTTATATTACTTACATTGTAAAGCATTACCTAGCAAGTTCTTGGCTGTAGTTGTAGTCCATTCACAGACGGAGCTTTGGCACAAAAGACTTGGTCATATGAGCCAAAAAGGCCTTCAAGTTCTCTCCTCTTTAGGAAGATTTGATGTAAAAGGCTCTGGTCTCGAATTTTGTAATGATTACTTATATGGAAAACAAGTGAAGTCTCCTTATTACTCTGGTATCCTTAAGAAGTCTAATGCTCTTGACTTAGTACACTCTAATGTGTGCACTATGCCTGTTAATTCTTATGGGGGTGCACAGTACTTTGTTACTTTCATTGATGATTTCAATAGAAAGTGATGGGTCTATGTAGTTAAGAGTAAAAAGTAAGTGTTGGATTCTTTTAAAAAGTTTTATGCTTTTGTTACCACACAAAAAGGGCTTAAGTTGAAAGCCATAAGAACAGATAATGGAGGTGAGTATGTCTCAAAAGAATTTAACAAGTTTTGTGAGATGCATGGCATTAAGAGGGAGTTGACAGCCCCTTACAATCCTGCATCAAATGGCGTGGCTGAAAGATTTAACCGCACACTTTGTGAGAGAGTAGATGCATGCTATCCACAGCTAATCTCTCGCAGCAGTTTTGGAGAGAGGCTCTTAAAACTACAGTTAATGTATGCAATCACTCTCCCAATCGTGCATTGGAAAATGGCATTCTTGAAGAGGTTTGGTGTAGCAAACCTGCTTCATATGACCATTTGTGTGTCTTTGGCTGTGATGCCTTTGTGCATGTACCTATAGAACAAAGGACCAAACTAGACATGAAATCCATCAAGAGCATCTTCATGGGATATGGAGATGAGGAAGAGATAGGTTATAGAGTTTGGCTTCCTCAGGGCAGAAAGGTAGTACGCAATCAAGATAGTATTTAATGAGGCAAAGTTGCTGAAAAATGCTACATATGGCGATCTTGACAAAAAGAAGGTCAAATTTCAGCATGAACAGCCAACCATTCAGCAACCATTAGCTGAAAATTCTGTCCCTTTTGATGCTGAAAATGAGTAGCAACCTATTATGCTACAGCCAAAAGATCATGGACAGCAAATAGCTGCATAGATACACAGGATGAAATAGGGCAGCAAGAAGAACTTGCTGAAAACAGATTACAGCAGCAAGAAAATGCTGAAAATCAGTCACCTGGTGATGGTGTGCACATTCCTTAAGATGTAGGCCCACTGCCTGATAATACATATCATTGGGTAAGAAGGTCTACACGTGTAAGAAGGCAGCCACAGAGGTTTCAACCATCTTTGGATTGCATTTTGTGGACTGATGAGGGTGAGCCTTTGACATTTAAAGAGGCATAGTTATGTGAAAACAAGAGAAAGTGGGAGCTTACTATGCATGAAGAGATGAAGTCTCTATATGCAAACAACACATGGGAGCTTGTACCTTTGCCCAAGGATAGGAAAGCTATTCCTAATAAATAGGTTTACAAAGTGAAATGTATTGATGGGAAGCCCAAGTACAAGGCACAGCTTGTTGCTAAGGGCTATACACAAAAGGAAGGCATAGACTTCCAAGAGGTCTTTTCACCAATGGTGAAGATAACTACACTCCATGTTTTGTTTGCTCTCACTACATCCTTAGATTTAGAGTTGGATCAAATGGATGTGAAGACTACTTTTCTTCATGGTGACTTGGATGAAGAGCTGTACATGAAGCAGCCAGAAGGATTTGCTATTCCAGGAAAAGAGCATTTGGTTTGTAAGCTAAAACATAGCTTATATGGGCTGAAACAAGCCCCTAGACAATGGTACAAAAAATTTGATATCTTTATGCTCAACCATGGATTTAAACGCAATCATGCAAATCACTGCTTATACACTAAAAAGGCTGATGATGGCAGCCTTATTGTGCTGGTTTTATATGTGGATGACATGCTGATTGCAGGACAGCATGAGAGTACTTTGAATGCTCTTAAAAGGCAGCAGAGTTCAACATTCTCTATGAAATATTTGGGTGCAACTAAATGCATTAAAAGAGACAGAGGGCAGCATTTGTTGTTTCTCTCATAGGACAAGTCCATCAGCAAAGTACTTGACAGGTTTAATATGGCTGAAGCTAAGCCTCTTGGTGTGCCTTTATGCACATACAAAGCTTAGCAAATCTGATTGCCCTAAGGATGATGCAGCTGCTAGTGCCATGAAGGGTATACCTTATGCATTAGCTTGTGGATCTTTGATGTATGCCATGGTTGCAACTTGCCTTGGCATTGCTCATGCAGTGGGAGTTGTTGGCAAATTCATGTCTAACCCTGGTAAGCCACATTGGGAACTAGTGAAATGTATCTTCCGATACTTGAAAGGTACACAAGAAAAGTGTATATGCTATGGAAAGGGTACACTAGAGTAGCAGGGATTTTGTGATTCAGACATGGTAGGAGATCTTGACACTAGGAAATCTACTAGTGGGTACGTTTTAAATTTTTACTTTGGCTAGTGGAGCTATCTCTTGGTGTTCAAGATTGCAAAAAATTGTGGCACTGTGTACTACAGAAGCTGAATATATTTCAGCCACCGAAGCTTCTAAGGAAGCTAATTGGCTTGGCCGTCTGGTCAAGGATTTTGGTCTTTCTTCACGTACTCCAATGCTTGGTTGTGATAGCCAGAGTGCAGTATGTGTGGCTAAGAATGCCATGTTCCATGCACGTACCAAACACATAGATATTTGGTATCACTTTATTCGACAGGTCTTGGATGATGATCGTTTAGTGGGAGTTGGTTAGCTTAAAAGTACCACTTCGGACCTTTAAGTGGGAGATTGTTGGGTGTAAAGTCCCTTCATCTCCGTGTATAGTCTTACGAGCATGAACACACCCTTAATGTACCCTAACATATAAATACTTTTTTTTATTCTTTGTGTACCATCACAAACGGTACACCTATCTTTGCGTTCACTTTCTCTAACTCTTAGCTCAGCTCTGCTCTTCAAGTAACGCCTTGATCTCGCACTCCATTGCGCACTCACCCCTTCACAAACATGTAAGGTTCGTCTTGGACAAGCCACAAGGTTGTATTTCGTCTACAGGATAAACCAATACCATCCACTTCATCTAGTCCAATTGGACATGTACAATTCATCTAACAGGCTTAGTGAATTTTTTTGCCTTTTTTGCCATTGAAGCTCTAAAAAGAAACTATTTGGCCCACTTTTTGAACACTTCTTTGGCTGGTCTCTTTATCAACAAGGCTTGTCATACTTTCACCCCATCCCTCAAGCTCTCATCTCTACTTATCTTGTATCACCAACAGCCACAATCTTCAAGATCGAGATCTAGCATCTTCCTCTTCATCTAACTTTACCTCAATCTCCTCTCTTACCACCTCTTCTTCATCTACCTCCTCTCTCTTTCCTTCGTCTACCTCTCCATCTAGGCTCTACCTGTACCTCTACCTTCTCTTCTTCCTTCACATCCTCTTCCCCTTCTCCTACTTCTACCTCTATCTTATCTACTACTCTACCTCTATCACAATGCCTAAGCCTCTTCATAAAGCCCTTCGGTTTATACATCTCAACTTAAAGCCTTCGGTTCATTCATCTCACCTCCAAAAAGCCATGAAGTTTATTTTTATTACATATTTTTAATATTATATATAACTTCTCAATGAGTATACAAAACACCAACTTTGTCAAAAAAATGTGTACACTAGGTACTATTGTAAGTCCAAGTGTTGGACACATCCTACGCATCATATTTGATCACCCTAGTTCTCCTACATTGTCAATTGAGATGAAGCATGTTTCTACTAGAGTAGAGAGTAGCCTACAATCTTTCATCTAGAAACTCAACAGTGGTTGTCCACTATAACAATATCATCGTAAGCCACCCTTAACCTATGCAGACCGAATATCAAATAATAATGTATATAACCAAGATCTATTATGTCAAATGCTTGCTTAGCATGTCATCCATATACAAAGTTAAGATTATCATTGATCAAATCTCCACCTCGCTGACAGAGGGTGCTTTCAATTGGGCTGTTGATTACACTAATTTCAAGCTAGAGACTGTGGAGATTGCCCTCAGGGCTGACAAAGACTGAGATCTTTGAGGTGGAGACATACGCAGATATTCTCTCTGCACCCGTGTATAATTCTGCATCCTTATACAACATTCTTCGCTGCAAATTCTCTCTCTCTCTCTCTCTCTCTCTCTCTCTCTCTCTCTCTCTCTCTCTCTCTCTCGGTCATTTGCTTCCGCATTGCTTCACTCTGACATGGTCTTGCAATCCTTCTTTCAATGACTTGTCTTGCCATAAATGTGACAAATAGACTCCTTGGCTTTATCTTACTTAGTCTTCTCATCCTTTTTCTTAATCTTCCCCTTCTGATGGGAAGACTATCGTATCAACACCTCCAACTTGAGAGCGTTCTCACTTTTAAGTTGTTATTCCTAATCCATGACCATTACAACCAACTCCTCCCACATAAGGATATCTGTCCGCCCTGAAGCAATCAAGGCGGATTAGCATACACTAAATCAAAACGGTAATTGCGAAAGAAGAGTTATCGCCATGTCCTCTGAGGTAATCAACTTACATGCATTCTAAATCTGTATTTGCAATTGTTGAAGCTTACTAACATGCTTATGCATGAAAGTGAACTTGGATGGATTCAACATCCGCATCTATACCTCCAAAGATACACGTTTCATAACGGTCATCCGATTGTACAATTAGTCTAATTCCATCCATATCTCCCAAGCAACTATCAAATACTCGATGTGAGCTATCACAACTAGAGTGCAAGAGAGAAAGAAAAGAGGGAATACATGCATTCAGTTTATCCAAATATACATGTACATTGAACAACTCAAGTTTCTCATCAACAAAAAGCTTGGAGGCATCACAAGCTATAGAACAATCTATAGCCTTGGTCACAAGCTTCGCCAAATTGTACAACTCCAGGATGGCAAGCATCATTATCCGCCAAAAATGATAATTCTCCCCATTGAGCTTCCGATCAAAAGAAAGAGTTGATAACACAAGGACCTTACGATCCATAATAGCCTGCAATTCCACATCAATCTCAAAAAACATTGTCACCAGAATAACCTACACAAGAACAAGGAAAGTCCCCCTCTAACTCCACAACAAATGATTAAAACAAAATTATACCTTAGGCATACATAAGAGTAAAATTATACCATGAGGATTCTTATTACCAGTATCTAGTTCAAGTATCTGTTATCGTTGTTCTCTTTAGAAGTTTTGCAACATTTATCTACTTCAACACTTCACTTATACACCTTAACACTAGTAAAATACCTTAGTTTGTATTTCTTCAATGTTAGCATACTTTATTATTCTCTCTCTTCAAGTATTAAATAAACATAAAATTGAAATGCACACTTTACCTTCAAAATCTTCAACAATGGACACCCTATTGGCCCTAAAAATAAAGCCTCTTTTGATATTTCTTTATCTTCAATTACTAATGGATTGATTACAAGTCGAGATTTCACAATCTTCTTGGCTGATCCACCAAGATCTCATCCAACTTCTCAATTTCAACAAATACATCCTTTGGCACATCACCACAAAAAAGCCTTAACAAACTGACATGAAAGGCATTGTGTATCCACCAATTTGGACACAATTTCAATTGATATGCCACATCACTAATCTTTTCCAACACTAGAAGGGCCCATAGTATCTTATACTTAACTTCGAATACAACTTCTCTATTGCTTTCATCTTATTCAGCCTTGCCTTTTTAAAACACAGTGATACATAATCACCCTCTGCAAACTATAAAGCACATTTATGGCAATCAACTGTCCACTTTTGCTTTTCATGTGATCTCTAAAGTGTATACTTTTTCTTTGCATAGGCTACATCCAAGTTTTCCACATAATGATCAACCTCAAAGATCTTATCCTTAGTCTACAAAATAGATGGTATCTTCTTGCTACCCTCAACCACCTCAAATGAAGCTTTTCTAGTGGAACTATGCACCGTATTGTTGTATGCAAACTCAACCAATAGCAAATACTACTCCCACTGTGTCTTGTAATCTAAAACATAGCACCTCAAAAGATCCAACACTTGGAATTTGCTTCCTCAGTCTTACCATCTATCAATGAATGGAAAAATAATAAGGATTTCAACGTAGTGCCCATATTCTTAAACAACCCCTTCCAAAATAAACTGGTCATTCAAGAGTCTCGATCACTGACACTCGACTCTAGTATACCACGATACTTAAATAAGTGTTGCAAAACTAATCGTGCCATATGATCGGCCTTTATTTTTTTTCTCAACGGAATGAAATGGATATGTTTGCTAAACCTGCAAATGATATACCATCTCACATTATTCCTTATAGGTATCCTAGGAAGCTCAAAAATAAAATCCATTGCAATGCTTTGCCAAGGCGAATAAGCAACGCATACAACAAGATCAGCATCTTTAGCCTATCATGCTTTACCTTCTGATATTCGATGCATGTCCTGACAAACTGCTCTACACCATGCCTCGAAAATAGCCAACTAAAAAAATGCTTTATTGCCTTAACTGTAGCATCAATATCTCTATGTCCTACATACAAAGAAGCGTGACTTTCAGTGATGACTCTAGGTCTCAACTGCTTTGCGACACAATCGCCCATGCATCATCACAAATCAATCTCTAAGCACAAATTGCTCATGCCTCTAGCCGTTACAAAGTTAATCATCATCATAAACATTAACAAAGTCCAAATCAATAGCATGTTGCTCTTTCATGGCATCCAACTCTGTGTGATTGTCATGAGGACATGTATTTTTAAAACCTCACTTAACATGTGGATTAATTTTTAATCACATGGTTAAGTAAATGTTGCATATGTGAGGTGAAATTAAAGTTAGAGTAAATTTACAGGCCCGAGACCTGAGAAAATCGTGAGATGTCAAAGGCAAAAGTTGTTATAAGTTATGCCGCACAGGTACTTGGTGGTATCTGGTGCCAGTTATTGGCCTAGGTCATTCATTCGGCCATAAGTGTCAATTGGGGATACTAGAGAAGTGGCATTTAATAATACCTGGTGCCAATATGATGGTCAAAGATGGTGTAGAGACACTCAACAATGGAAGTTGCCTAGCCAATTTAATTATTGGCTAGTCAGATTAGTTTTCAGGGCACTGAAATAATTATTAGATTAATTTTCAGTATTTAAAGACTGAAAATTAATATTTAATTATGGATAATGTTCGAAAAACCATTTGGAAAGACTGCCACTTGTCAAAAATATCCATGCAAGACTGAAGAACGTCTTTAGAGACCGGAGAGAGGCATTTTTAGTGTATTCAGCCTGCAAGAGAGAGGAAGGAGATGTTATTGATCTGATTTGCAGCCATTGGAAGACCTTCTAAGACAGCCAAGGCCAAGAGAAGACCAATCAACAGCAGGTGACAGCATCTACAAGCTATTGAGACAGGGCAACAGCAATAAATGATTGATTTTCTTCAGTTCTTTGCATCTACAAGCTGTTGAGATAGAGCGGCAGCAATAAATGACAGATTTTCTTCAATTTTTTGCAAAGAAAGTCTAAATTTTCTCTCTCCTCAACATTCTCTCTCATCTCCCAACCATTTCACAACCTTGCTCCGAAGATCTCAACATTTGGACCCTTGGAGACTAAGAAATTGCAAATTTCTCTGCTGTAAACCCTAATTTTACAATGTGTCCCGAAAAGTGAATCTCATATAAAAAGAATTCATTGTTATTGTCATTAATAACCAACCTAAGCTTATATAGTGCATTGAACACAATGTCCAAATGTTTTCTATGCTCTGCCTTGTTCTTTGAGTAGACAATCATGTCATCAAAGAAAGTATCCACAAATGCTCTATGTGACCTGAAGATGCAATCCATCATCCGATTGAAAGTGACAAAGCATTTATAAGTCAAAAGACATGACAAGAAACTCATACAATCCAAACGATGTCCTAAAAGCTATCTTAGTCACATCCTCTGGTCTCATACATATCTAATGATACCTATTTTTCAAATCAACACGCTTGAGTATGGCTGCCCCTTGCAATCTATCCATAACATTATCGATCCGAGAGATCGAAAACTAGTTCTTTATTGTAATCTTGTTCGAAGCACGATAATCAATGCACACACGCCATGAACCATCCTTTTCTTGTACCAAAAGCACTAGAGAACAAAAATGAGATGAGTTGGATTGAATCAATCATTTTTTTGACAACTCATTCACCTAACTCATAATCTCCTCTTGTTGGGCTACACGACATGCAAATTCTTCTCTAACTTAGACATATTCCCAACATTCTCACTCTTATCCTTATCCTTAGTAAACAAACCAAGTACATTGAAATATCATTTTCATTACTTTAGAAATGGCAACTATAGATGGCATCTGAATTCCTTAATAATTCTATCAATTTCAAGTGTTGAACTTAGTATACAATGCCTTCTACTGATGGCACGGATCCCACAATGGCTACTAAACCCTAATTTCTACAAAAATTTGGAGCCTATAGCTAAATTCCCTCTACTGTCCATCAAATATGGCAAAGATCTGCTCCAAATGGCTAAGAAATGTTGACATCTCCCAAGAATTGGCCAACGAAGGTGAGAGAATGCCAAAAAAGAGAGAAATTCCTGATTTTCCACACGCAAAATGGCTGAAATTGACTGCTGCTTGCTCTAATTGATCTAGATTGATGTCACCTACTGCCAAGGGAAGTGCCCATCTGCAGTCACCTGCATTAAATGCTGCCATCTACATCTGTAGACATCATAAAGGTTGTCACCTGCATCTCCAAGGTCTCCTGTAGTAGTGAGCAGCCTCGTGAATATCTCCACAGCAGCATATTCTGATGAACAGCCTTCTCTCTGAAAGGCAAGAAAAATCAAAACTGGAATCGAAATCAAACTCAAACTCAAAATTAAAATCAAAACCAAGCTAATGTACTGAGAAGCCCATTCATTAAGTTCATTTCTTTTCCTTAATTCTCTTTGGTTTCACACTTACAACCCTAAAAAGGGCTAGACCCCCACATGTTGGGATACCACCCAAGATACCCTAGTGCCTATAAATAGGACACAAACTCTAACATATCCTCACTTACATCCATCAAATCACTCTCTTCTTCCATTCTTCTTTCCATTCCTCAATCTCTCCACTGTTATCTATACCCCGTCAGTTCGTGGATAATCCTATCTAACTATCAACTGCCTAGCACTTTGTTTCAAGCTGCACTCTTAAGTGCAAATGCTGCCACCCAACTATTTCTCATCATCAAGCTGATTGGCGATATTAGGATCACTACAGGTGACCATTTCTCCAACTAAGAGCATTTGCGTTTTGCTGACCAAGTCCTTCCGACATCACACGCAACTCCAATACGAAATCTTCAGTCCTATACGCTGCATTTTGCAACTGTAGGTTTTGCTAATGTTGTATTTCAGCTTGAGGCAGGCCGCCCTACTGTTGTTCACCCCCCAAAGCATGGTGGTTGCTGATTTCGTTGATTTTCTTCTTCCTTCACTTTGATGGCACTTGAAGAATATGTTCCACTCCCTCTACAGCTATCCTTCACCATTCAGCATTTACTTCGATAGCCTACTACCCAAAGAACTGCATTTCACTACCTTCACTATCCAGATTTCCTGCAGGTGTTCCCAGCTGATTAGTTAGGACAGTGCAATCATCTCAAGGCTTTGCTCCATTGTATTAGCAAGTTTTATTTAACATGATTCAATGTTCATCATTCTTCACTCTTCTTCTAAATTTTCTTCTCTTAATGTTTGCCATACACTATGTTTCTCCCTGCAAACCCTACTACCTCTATGATGTGGTATGAGTGCACAATGTCACATCACTTTTATTGACAAACAAATCACAAGGGAACTCCCAACCATCCTAAAAGATTGAATGGCAAAATGTACAAAAGAAAAACAAGAATTGCCAACAGTATCAAAAGGCTAGCCATTTTAACAAGAAGTGTGATCGAGGTAAGAGACACACAACCCAAACAAAAGACTCGCCCCCCCACCCCTCAGTCAAGTAAACCCCAACAAGGAAGGCAAGGTGGTGGCAACCAAAATCAAGGGTAGTGGAGAAGTCAAACCCACACTACCACCAATCAGCCATCACACCCAATATCGTTCTCAACTCGAAAGGGTATATCTAAGTGGTTTGCAAGACATGAGGCTCATCTTGTCTCTATGGAGACATCAGAGGCTACAAGCTTAGTCCACATTCACAAGTTACCTCCTAATGAGGCAACTGCAAAGGCTACTCTATCCAACCACGTGCCTCTTCTCTTGTTTGGATCATGGATAGTGAAGCTCACCCATCATATGATCTCCATCCAAGAAATTTTTCTCCCAAGCCCCTACAGCCAAGAATACCCAATGTGGAAACAACTCCTCAGTCAAGATCCATGGTCTAAGTCGCGTGAAGTGTGATACTGACAAGGGCCTAGATATTGCTTCACTAAACAATGTATATATTATATCCCCCAACTTAGGGAGTACCTTTCATCCATTCAACAACTTTGTCGATTGGCGTGAGTAATTTTCTTTATTGCAACCACATCAAGGTCTAAGATTAATTTAGTGATTGCTTGTTACAAGGCGCAGCCTAGTGGCCGATACATGATGACTTGGTTTCATTCCTACCAACAAACAACCGAGGACCCAAAGTTCCGCCGCTTTCAAGCTTTAGCCACCACACGAAACCGTATGAACGATGAGCACTTTCGGCATTATCGCTTCAAATACCTTGGGTACAACTCGCTCTATGAGCTATCACACCATCAAATTGTTGAGGGCCTTCTACATCTTAAACTGTCCACAAATGTTTGTGCAGCCTGTCAACTCGAGAAACAACACCACACTCCATTTCCTCAACAAATTACACATAGAGTTGAGGCACCCCTACAGTTGATTCATCTTGATCTTTGTGGAGCAACATCCACTACTGCCCTTAATGATACGATGTACTTTTTTTTTTATAGAGGATGATTTTCCTTGATATATGAGGATGTATTTTCTAATGCATAAATATAACGACTTCACCTACTTCTCATCATGGGTGCTTCTAGTGCACTAACCAAATGAGTCATCATATAGATTGTATGAGTGATAGTGGAAGCAAGTCCATCTCCCACGAGCTCACCAAGTTTCTATAGGAGCAAGGCATTTCTCACAAACTCGCCTCTACCAACTGTCTCTCTTAAAATGGAGTCGTAGATTATAGAAACCCAACTATGATGAACATGGCCTGCTCTATATTGTTCACATCAAAACTCCCAAAGTGTCTTTGGATTGAGGCTATTAACACTTCAATATACATCCTCAACTGATACCTCACCCCAACAATCCCTCACATGCCCCCTTTAAGGTAGTTTTTTGCACTCCGCCTATGACTTCCCAATTCAAAGTTTTCAAGTGTCGTGCTTAAACATGCACTTCTGATGACAAGGTGGAAAAGCTCTGAGACAAAAGCCTATCATTTGTTCAATCCTCAAACAAATAAGGTGATCGTCCGACAAGATCATAGCAACCAAAAACATCAAAAGCATTTAGAAATGAAACGTCAAAAACATGTTTCATAAGTTTCTTTTTAAGAGGGGATAGAATAAAAAACACAAGTTTTTTTATATAGGATTTTTTTATATTTTTTACTAGGAATAGAGATTTTAGACCTCTATGAAACTCTCTTAAACAAAAGAAGGCTAATCAAGCTTGATCGATAATACATGAGAGTCCATTGAGAATAATGCGTTACACACCTATGATCCATTATTGACTTATATCAAAGTTAGTCTTGCAACAAGCTATATAATTGTTCAAACCTAAAACGTTATAATTCATACATATCACATAAAGAAAATTGAAATAAACATGTAAATAGCCCATGTACAATATGGGCTGAGTCAAGTTGCAACATCATGATTCTCATTCCAAAACAAACAGATAAAATTTTAAAACCCGTAATGAATCATAATATATCATAAATAACTTATAAATGAGACTAAGGTCGTATAATAATCAACTCTCAAAACAAGAATAGATAATAGATTAATAGAGTCCAATTACTAAAAAAAATCTCAAAAAAGTAAGCCTTTCAATCTCTCATTCAAAAGCTTGAGTAATTCTTTCAATCTCTCATTCCAAATCTTAAGCCCTCACCAATCATTACTCATCATCGTGATCATGTTTAGCATTGCCCACCAACAATTTTTGTCGAAAAAGCCATGTTTTTTGGTTTCCAATCCAACCCCACCCACGCCAACCAAAAAAAAAACACACACACACACACATACACACATGCACATACGCTTTTTACTCTTCAAAATGTTTCTTACTTCAAGAACGTTTCGTAAGTTTTGAACTCGAAGAAGCGTGTTTCTTTATTGCTATGGGCAAGGTGTCATTTTTTATGCGAGGGATATTATGCAACCCTCTACACCAACCTCTCAACCAATTCTTCTAGGAGTATCAACATGCGATGTACTCGACTCAACACGATGGTATGAGGGAGAGATGGTTTCTTCGCTCATACACACCCTCATATACAATAAATGTGCCATAGCCAAGGATGGACTACGTGAGTGTAGTCCACTACAAAATTATTACCGAATCCTCATGTCGGTCATAAAACACACCAGGGAATAATATTGTGCCACACCACCAAGGCACGTAGTGGATACCAACGCATATAGAGCTCAACATCTCAACACTCTCCCTCGCGCTCAACATGAGCTCGTGAACACCTAGCATAATCTTGAAGTGTTGAAGCTTCTCAACTCCCAAGGCCTTGGTAAAAATGTCAACAAATTCATCCTCTATACTGATATAAATCAAGTCAATATCACCTGCTAAAACCCACTCTCAAATGAAATGGTAATGGATCTCTATGTGTTTGATTTGCACATGATACACTAGGTTCCTAGCCAATTAAATGCTACTAAGGTTATCACAATAGATGATAACCTTCTTATCCACCTACATTTCCAAATCACCAAGTAGCTTGCGTAATCAAGCTACCTCACATGCTGCAATTACAACACCTCTATACTATACTTTGCCTCTGTACTAGTATAGGTTGTTTTCTGTTGCTCCAAGTAGCAGCAACACTCCCAAAGAAAAACATAAAACCACTAGTAGATCTTCTATCTAAATTACTACCAACCCAATCTGCATTTGTATAACAGTGTAAGTCCAATGGTACGCCTATGCCGTAAAAAAATGCATATTCCAATAATGTAGACTTGACAAAGCATAATGTGCACCCCATTGCATCCAATGTGCCTCGTGGAAGCTGCATAAACTAACTCCCCAAACCAACTATGTAGTTTAGGTCAAGCCTAGTGATCGCCAAATAGATAAGGCTGCCCATAACCTTCTGAAAGTGACATTCTCAATCAAGTCACCCTCATGTGCACTAAGCTTAGCATTAACATCCAAAGGTATAGAAATAGACTTATAATCAGCCATACCATACTTCAACATATCCAACGTATACTGTCTCTATGAGAACCATATACCCTCTAGAGTCCTAATTATCTCTATGCCGAGAAAGTAGCACAACTCTTCTAAATCCTTCATCTCAAATTCAACCTTGAGAAGATCCTTCACATTGTCAATCTCTGTCTCATTATCACCCACGATAACCAAATCATCCACATATTTAGTAATTATCACAATACCTACATCACTCTCGCATACATAGAGCGAGTGATCAACCTTTGCTTTGTGAAATCCAATGTTAACAAGGTATTCTACAATCCTATCATGCCATGCCCTAAGTGTCTGCTTCAACCCATACAAGGCCTTACGAAGCTTGCATACATAATCTAGATGATTCTCATTCACATAACCAAGTGGCTACTCCACATAAACTTCTTCTTGCAACTCCCCCTGCAAGAAAGCATTCTTAACATCCATTTGATGTATGATCCAACCTTTTGATGCAGCCACTGCTATGATAGCCCTTTTAGTGGCCATTTTAGCCACTGAAGCAAAAGTCTCCTCATAATCAATACCATGAGTTTGTGCATACCCTTGGCAACCAACTGTGTCTTATAACGCTCAATAGATCCATCTAACTTATACTTTACCTTGTAAACCTATTTGCAACCAATAGTTTTCTTACCTTCACATAAGGACACTAACCCCCATGTATCATTATGCATAAGTACGACCATTTCTTCCTTCATAGCACGATGCCAATACTCATTACCTATTGTTCCTCAAAACAAGTGGGTTTCATATCTTGCACAACCCTAGCCATGTATGCATAGTGATAAGCTACATAGCTATCATATGTCAATCGTTGAGTTGACTTTCTCACTCTACTTGACCTGCATGGACCTAGATCACTCTCATATACTTTAGTATCCTCTTATACCTTCCCCACACTAGGTGTTTTAAAAGACAAAATCCCAAACTCCTCATCCAAGCTCTTCTAAGAGCCATCTTAGTCAGTATCAACATGAGAAAAACTTGTTGATACATCTATCACAATAAGTGAGTCTCCAACTTTCTCTTTACCTTTTCTTGGCATCTATAATGTACTTAGTAGAGTAACTAGTGACCTCAATCTGCCACTCCAAGGTCTATCAATAGAACCGTGATTAGAAGACTCTTGCGGTTCACTCAATGGCTATGACTATTGACCTATTTTTTGCATGACCACACTCCCATACTCATCAACCCCAATTATATT
Source organism: Lygodium microphyllum (assembly GCF_053477565.2). NCBI lineage: Eukaryota > Viridiplantae > Streptophyta > Polypodiopsida > Schizaeales > Lygodiaceae > Lygodium > Lygodium microphyllum. Next base: position 26,285,981 of record NC_141147.1, read on the forward strand.
CTACACATTACTGTACAAGCTACTCATTTTATCAATAACAACATCCCTGCTAACTCTCAGCTCACATGTAATAAAGCTACAACATCTATATCCCTTCTACTCAAGAGAATATTCAACAAACTGCTTTGGGATCCAATTTACTGCACCAATTATCAAGAATATACACATAAGCAATACATCTAAACACTTTTAGATGGGACAAATTTAGCTTTCTACTTGTAAACTTCTCTTTGGATGTCATACCATATACAATAAATGTGGGTGTTCTATCCATAATGTACACAATAGTAGCAATTGCTTCAACCCAATAGTAATGAGGCAAATTTCTTTTTGACATCAATGCACGAGCCACCTCCACAATATGCACGTTTTTTCACTCAACAACTCTATTTTGCTACAAAGTGTATCTACATGTATATTGCCTTTGTATACCATTTTTCTACAAAAAATTAAAAAACTCATTGAAGAGAGATTCTCCCTCTCCATCCTGTGAAGGAAACTGCTAGGGTTTGCATTAAGGACAAACAAAGTGCACGACCACGACAGAAACACAAAGAGACACATACAGACACAGAGGGCAAAACTCAAACCCTAAACGCAAAACTCAAACACAAACAGAAGAAGAGAGAGAGAGAGAGAGAGAGAGAGAGAGAGAGAACACAACTCTGAAGTGAATGAATGCTGTAAATGAATGTAAAAGTGTACAGTGTGCTCAAGGGCAGAGCAATGTCGGAGTGTGATGTCCACCGAAGACAAATCCCAAGTCTATGACCACCAGTCGGAGTGTAGGAGTGCTGAATAGTGAATGGCAGCAGGCTGGTCACCAAAACGCAGCACTCTACAGGCTGGAAACTGGTAAACGCAGTAGTGTACCACCGATTGGAGGCTGAAAATTGTGCACAGTCTGCTGTAAACAACAGGCTGAAACAGTATCTGAGAGTGTCAGGGCCTGCAATGCTAAAAACGCAGGCTGGCTGTCCCTGGAGATGAATTGAAGATAATGTGGCTATAGTCGATGATGGCTGGACAGCAGATGGAGGTGGGCTGCAGGCTGGAAACTAGGCGCCAACGACAACAGAGGGTGTGTGGGCTGAAGTAACCTACAAACAAGGATAATGGTTGAATGGGGGCAGCCTATCCATTTATAGATGTAAAAGGGCACCCCAAAAATTAGGGCTTCCACTAAACTCTCTCGAACCGCTTCCCGTTTTAGGGTTTTACTCTAAAAGAGCATTTTTAGTGTGTTTTGGGGCTATTCAAGAGGCTAATCAGCAAGTAATGCATATTTTAGCTCAACACCCCCTCTCAAGCCCAAAAATGAGCTGAAAGGTTAGGCTAGCCATTGTGATGTTTATGTGCCCCAAGGCGTCCCATCCCAAAGCAGCCAAGGCATCGGACAAAGGGTACAAGTCGGCTGCCCAGTGGCCTACCAAGACTACAAAGACAATGATTATCTTACCAAGGGAATCCAAGTAGTCACCCCAGAGAGGACAGGGCATCGGACAAATGGTGCACGTCGACTGCCCAGTGGCCTATCAAACTGTCACAAGACAATGACAACTTTTACTTTTTTGTTGATTTCTTTATTACATATTTTATTTGGTTTTTCTTTTTGAAAGGATCCCTCTTGAAATCTAAACGCCTGAGTTGCATGGCCAGTATGTGAAACGGACACGAATGTCTAGTGAGTCAAGACTGGACAGTTAAGGTCTAGTATAAGTCTCGAAGAGACTGATGGCACTGTAGATTGACAAGTTTGGAAGAGACTTGTGAAAGTGTATATGGACAAGTGTGTTGAAGAACTAGCCTGGAAGAGACTAGTTCAAAGTGAAGATGGACAAATCTTCAAGAGATTAGTCCATGTGGGGTCATCAGTGGAAATTCACTTTCATTTGAGCTACATTACAGATTTGGATGTAGCCATAGTCTGCAAAGATGGTCAGAAGACTAGTGGGGATGCAATGGAAGCAACTCCTAAAATTTAGGGAGTTACTATTTTTCGACCCCAGAATTTGTTCGCGTCATTATCTTCGTTTTTGTACGAGGATTAATCTTTTGGTCTATGCCGAGGTCAAATTTTTAACCAAGGATGGAGAATTTTAGACCAAAAGGTTTAAACTGGAAAATTGTTACATGTATGCCTTGTGTCACAATTTGGGCATAAATTCCCAAAAGAGAGGGAAAGGGCAGCACAAAAACGAGTTTCAATGCATGGGGGGCTCATTTTGTGAAAGGAAGAAGGATTGCTGCAAACGGAGGGCTCTTGAGAGCTGGTCTACCTTGTCTATGATGCATAGAGGGCTGAGCTTGCTTCCTACTCTCTCTTTCTCTCCCTGACAGTATGGTTATGTTGCAAAATCAAGGGCCTTTCTTCTGATTCAGGTACAGCTGTGTGGGAATATGCTGTTTTTGCATGAGGCAAGAGCCTCCTTTCTCCAGGAACAGGAGCAGTTGTATGCTGTCCCAGCAAGGACAGGTGAGGGTGCTAATCTCACCAAGTAAGTGTCTGAAACAGCACTGAATCAGTACTGTTTTTGGACTGTTCAGAGGTTATTTCAGAGCCCAATTGATGTCAGAATCAAGGGGCATTTGGCACAGATGATGCAGAACAGTGCTGGGAGCAGTATGAACTGAAAACAGGTTTCAGAACAGGTTTGAACTAGTAATTACAGTGGGCTGAACAGTACAGGGAACAGTATGAGTTGTAAACAGGTTTCAGAACAGGTCTGAACCAGGTAATACAGCAGGTTGAAATGGTCAATTCTGCACTCCAACCAGAAGATTCAGACTTGGGCAGAGTTTCCCCTCTTGGTCAACTTGATGTGGGTCAGTAATTGTACTGTTATGCTGTCAAATTTCACCCAGAATAGGTGAAAGACAGCCCATTGTACTTTCTCTTTTTAAATTATAAATACCGCAAGGGGCGCCTAACTTAGGGGCCAACAGGGTGTATGTGTTGCAACAGGAGCATTCTAGCTTCCTGTATGTCTTCTTGATTCGGTGTCTTTAAGTTCAGGTAAAGTGGGTGACTGTTAAGTTGGGTGAAAGCATTTATTTATTTTGGTTGTACACTACCGCCCTTCCCAGTGAACAGGCCGGTTACATGGTTCCATTGTCGGGATCGAATCACTTTTTCCCTAAAGAGTGAGCCAAGGTTTGTTTGGGTGTAGACACAGAATTGTGCATTATGGCTGATAGAAAGGAAGACACCAGAGAGGAAGCGTTTGCATCACAGGAGATCCCTGTTGTTCATGAGGTGGGAGAGTCTTCTAGACCTCCACACTTTTTTACTCCTCCTGTTATGGTTGAGCCACAAGTTCTTACGGCTTCTTCTATGGATGAAGACATTTTCAAGACTCAGTTAGTTGCTACTGTGAGTATGTTTACTCAAGTGATGCAGAATCCAAGGTTTTTGGCATTTTTGCAACCTTCCCTTCCTTTACACAAAGATGGGCAACCTGCAAAGATTTCGGATCCAGTAGAGGTCCAGGATAAGGGTAAGCATGCTGCAGATTCAGTGGAAACACCAAGGCAGCTTGCGAAGTCAATGGAGACTCCAAGATTGGTTCCGACTGTCCAGGAACAGGTGGTGGAAACACTAGTTACACAGGCATTGCCAGTTCAGCCTGCCACTTTACAGCAGCCAAATGTTGACCTAAATGCACAGGGAAACAGTTTTCAAGCTTTACCACAGGTTTTCCCACCAACCAATGTACATCCTGGGTACTTTGGAGGTGGATCTGTATTTCAGAGTATGGCTGGTTATGCACCTGGAAACCAGATTTATGTACCAGGAACAGTGTTTGGGAGTACACATGGTTTTATGCCAAACCCCATGTATGGTAATATAGGCATGCAGCCTGGATTTCAGGGAGTTCAGGGCAGTTTTGGCATTCCACGGGGCACTTTTTGGTATGGCTGGTTATCAAAACCAGCAAGCAAGTATTGTGTTTACAAGCCCTGTAGTCAATGGTCCGGCAACTCCTATGCCACCTATTAGTGTTCCTATGTTACAAGCATATCCTACGGATCCCTTGATGGCTCATGAGAAGCGAAAGCCATACAAGGAAGGGGGTGCAGCCGTACAGTTTGATATCTTTCGAGGGTTTGAAGATAGGACTAAGGCACTCTCTTTCTTACAGCAATTTGATGCCGCATTTGCAAGAGGGAACTTTACAGAGCCTTCTAAGGTCCGGAAAGCTACCACTTTTCTTAAGGACAATACTAGTCAGTGGTGGAGTACACTGTTGATGCAAGGACGGGCTCCTGCCACTTGGACTTACTTTAAGCAAGTATTTGCTTCTGCTTGGTTGACCAATGAATTTGAGATCGGTGTTATGTCAGCTTGGCACAATTTGGATGCATCTAAATGCAAGGATCTGGAAGACTATAACAAGAAGTTTTGGGAGGCTTTTCTTCCAGTCACTTCATACAGGGTTGTGCCATTGACTGAGCAGATAGAGAAATATTGTTGTGGGCTGCCCAAGGAACTCCGGAATTATTGTACAAAGACAAAGGTCACCACTTTGACTTAGTTAATTGAGAATGCCAGCACAGGAAATGCATTATTGTTGGGACAGTCAAGTGGTTTTGGGGGCAGCATTAAACAAAACAAACCTGAGAAATTTTCAGCAAAGAAGCCATTTGGTAAACAAGTTTCTCAGATTTCTCAAAGCACAGGTAAACCTTGGCAGTTCAAGAAGAAGCCAACCAAGTTCTTTGGACAACAGTCAAAGGACCAGAAGAAACCTTTTGTGCGCAAGTCTCTTGAAAAGAGAAAGGCTTTAATGGCTGAGAGGTAATGCTTTATCTGTGAGCAGATTGGTCATATTGCATCTAACTGTCCGGACAAGAATAAGAGACCAGCTGATGATGATAAAGAGGACAGGAAAGGAAAGAAGCCCAAACCTTCAGCAGGTTTAGTGCCAGATATGTTGGGAGACAAGCCACACTCGGATGCTAATGAGCTCTGCAGAGCTTGGGGTAAAGTTAGGGATCAACATGTACTCATTTTCTTTGATCCAGGAGCTAAGGCAAACTTTATCTCACCAGAGTTGGCTTCTACTTTGGGCATCAGAGCAGATGAGATGGGCTACACAGCAGCGGCAGGGTTGGCATGTCCTGGTCACTCAGAGTCTGTGACACCCATTCTTGGAAAGCTGCGTCTTCATATACAGTCTTATGTTGATGCAGAAGAATTTTATATCATGCCACTTGAAGGCTATGATGTCTTGTTGGGAATGCCATGGATGTTTAGAAAGCATGGTGTGTTGGATGCCTTTAACAAGACACTGACTTTGGAACATAGGGGAAAGACTCATGTGCTTGATGTGAAGCTTAAAGGAGAGTCTGTACCTGTTGTAACGTCTTCTGCCATTACATCTGTAATAAAGAATCATCTTTTTGCGTACTTGATTTTTGCACGTGATGTCAAGGAAAATGATAAGTTAAATTTCTCTATGTTAAATAGAGATAGGTCTTCTTTCTTGTCTCAGTTCAGTGATTATTTTTTTGACTCATTACCATCACAATTGCCACCAGAGAGGTCTGAGGATCATGCAATAGATTTGGTGCCAGGCAGTAGCCCGCCAAATAGACCTCCGTATAGGGTTAGCGCAGCCCAACAGAAAGATATTGAGCTAGGTGAATGAGTTGCTAGAAAAAGGGCTGATTCAGCCAAGTTCATCTCCCTTTTGCTCACCAGTGCTCCTAGTGCAGAAGAAGGACGACTCTTGGCGCATGTGCATAGATTATCGAGCATTGAACAAGAGTACCATCAAGAAGAGGTTCCCCATTCCAAGAATTGACGACATCCTTGACCGTTTGGAAGGAGCGTCAATTTTCAGCAGGATAGATTTGAAGAGTGGATACCATCAGATCAGGATTAAGCAAGAGGATGTGCATAAGACTGCATTTAGGACCACGTTTGGTCTCTATGAGTTCTTGGTAATGCCATTTGGACTTACCAATGCTCCTGCAACGTTTAATCGAATGATTGACAGGATTTTTCGTCCATGCAGGCAGTTTGTTGGTACATTCTTTGATGACATGATTGCCTTTTCGAAGAATGAACAGGAGCATAGAGAACACTTAAAAGCAGTCTTTGATGAGCTTTGCAGTAATAGGTTGCTTATCAATGGCAAGAAGAGTGAGTTCTTCTTGGAAGAAATCCAGTTTTTGGGGCACATATTGTCAAAGGATGGTGTCCGAATGGATCCTGCTAAGGTTGAAGCGATTAGAACATGGCCAGATCTGAAGACTGTCCATGATGTTAGAAGCTTCTTGGGTTTGTGTTCTTATTACAGGAGGTTCATTCACAATTTTGCAGAGATTGCTTCACCTTTACATGCTTTACAGAAGAAAGGAATCCCTTTCCAGTGGACACAGAAGGAGATTTCAGCTTTTAATCTTCTTAAAGAAAAGATGACTTCTAGTCCAGTGATCATTCTGCCAGATCTTAGGAAGTCATTTGTTGTCCAATGTGATGCCTGTGGCAATAGCATTGGTACAGTGTTAATGCAAGATGGCCGGGTAGTGGCTTATGAAAGCAGAATCTTGCGAGGGCCAGAAAAGACTATGCAGGTCTATGAGAAAGAATTGTTGGTTGTGATTCATGCGCTTTCTAGTTGGAAACACTACCTACTTGGGGCAGATTTTGTTGTCTAGACAGATCATCAGACATTGCGTTATTTCTTAACTCAGACTAAGCTGTCAGAAAAGCATATGCGTTGGGCAAACTTTTTGTCAATGTTCCATTTTCAGATTGTGCATGTGGAAGGCAAAAAGAATGTTGTGGCTGATGCTTTGTCAAGGAAGCCACAAAATTCAGCTGTGTCAATTCCTTATCATCATGAGCTTGATGATATGAAGGAACAGTATGCTGATGATGAAGATTTTGCAAGGCTCTTTGATCAGCTTATCAACGGACAACATCATGAGCATTATCTTCTCAAGGATGGTTTCATGTTGATGCATGGCGGAAAGTTATGACAGAGGGTCATTCTCCACCGTATGCAAGGCATCCTGGTATTGATGCAACAGTCAAAGCAGTAGAGACATTCTTTTATTGGCCTACTTTGAGAAGAGACGTAGATGCTTTTGTGCGGCAGTGTTTGATTTGCCAGAAGGTCAAGTTTGACAGGCAAAAAGCACTAGGGCTTTTACAGCCATTGCCTATTCCAGATAAACCATGGAAAAGCATAGCTATGGATTTTATCTTTGATCTTCCGAGGACATAAACAGGAAATGATGGGATATGGACTATTATTTGCAGGTTTAGCAAACAGGCTCATTTCATTCCTGTCAAGAAGAAGATAAAACCAGATCAAATGGCACGTTTGTTTATGTGCAATGTCTTCAAGTATCATGGTATGCCACAGTCTATTGTCACTGACCGTGATCCACGGATGACAAGTCTATTCTGGAGAGGCATATTTGAGAACATGGCCACAACGCTTAAGTTCTCATCGTCATTTCATCCACAGACTGATGGACAGTCAGAAGAGGCAAATTCTACTGTCTTGGATCTGCTTAAGTGCTATGTGTCAGAACACAAGTCAAAGTGGGAGTAGTATTTGCCTTTGGTCGAGTATGCATACAATAATACTGTGCATTCGTCAACAGGCAAAGCCCCTTTTAAAATTGTTGAAGGTGCTAAAAAGGTTCCTCCCATTTTGCATACAAAGGATAAGATCTTTCAGGCAGATCAGTGTGTGCAGAGTATGGGTGAAATGTATCAGAAAGTTAAGCATGCCCTTGAAAGGACTCAGGCAAAGCAAAAGAAAGCTGCTGATCATCATCGTCGTGAATTGAGATTTTCACTTGGTGATTGGGTACTATTGCGGTTTGAAAAGGCACGCTTAAAGAAGCGAAAAGGCAAGGAAAGTCTTTTCACTAAGCTTAGTATGCGATACTATGGGCCTTTTCAAGTAACAGAGAAGATTAGTGATGTTAGCTATAGGCTGAAATTGCCTGACAATTGAAAGATTCATAATGCTTTCCATGTAAGTCTTCTTAGACCCTATGTTGGTGATGTGCCAGAAGATATGCCAGCTGAGGAACAGCCCGAAGTTGAGGAACTTGATGAAATTCTTGTTCCAGAATAGGTATTGGCACACAAGGAAAGGAAAGTGAAAGGCAAAGTTGCTAGAAGGTATTTGGTTAAGTTCAAGAACTATCCAGCTATAGATGCTAAGTGGATAGACGAAGGTGAACTTGCAGAGTCACCTAATGTGTTGGAACTTTACCTTGAAGCATTTCGCTTGCAACCTACCTTGACCCCTTGTATCTCTAAGCTGAAATAGATTGTCAAAGTGACAATTGCTCAAGAAAGAAATTATGTACAGAAACAGATTTTGTACAGGTTAACACTTATTGTATCCATATGGTTTTCTCAGTGCTAAAGAAGTAAGCATTGCTTACAAGAATACAGTTTTTACTTCTATTGAATTGAATACATGTTGTAACAATGGTTACTCGATCGGGCATGTATTCCATAAATTGACTCAGTGGGGATATCATTTTGATGTACCGGCCACTAGATCTCTAGTCAAGGTGATGTGGAGCATCAAATGAGAATCTGCCACTATGGGGATATCATTGTGGTGTACCGGCCACTATATCTGGAAACAGTGATGTGGAGTCACATGATGATAGTCTGCCATGTTTCACAGTTAGAACATACATGTGTTAATAGTGTGTTCAGTACACAATGTTGACTGATAGCATGTATGTGTTGTACATGTGCTGCCAAGTGTAAGTTCACTGGGTTAGCTGGAAGCCTGTATGATATTCATGCAAACGAGGACGTTTGCGATTTCGAGAGGAAGGTATGTCACAAGATTGTGACAACTAGTATCTTTTTGTTGATTTCTTTATTACATATTTTATTTGGTTTTACTTTTTGGAAGGATCCCTCTTGAAATCTAAACGCCTAAGTTGCATGGCCAGTATGTGAAACGGACAGGAATATCTAGTGAGTCAAGACTGGACAGTTAAGATCTAGTATAAGTCTCGAAGAGACTGATGGCACTGTAGATTGACAAGTCTAGAAGAGACTTGTGAAAGTGTATATGGACAAGTGTGTTGAAGAACTAGCCTGGAAGAGACTAGTTCAAAGTGAAGATGGACAAATCTTCAAGAGATTAGTCCATGTGGGGTCATCAGTGGAAATTCACTTTCATTTGAGCTACATTACAGATTTGGATGTAGCCATAGTCTGCAAAGATGGTCAGAAGACTAGTGGGGATGCAATGGAAGCAACTTCTAAAATTTAGGGAGTTACTATTTTTCGACCCCAGAATCTGTTCGCGTCATTATCTTCGTTTTTGTACGAGGATTAATCTTCTGGTCTATGCTGAGGTCAAATTTTGAACCGAGGATGGAGAATTTTAGACCGAAAAGTTGAAACAGGAAAATTGTTACATGTATGCCATCTGTCACAATTTGGACATAAATTCCCAAAAGAGAGAGAGAGGGCAGCACAAAAATGAGTTTCAATGCATGGGGGGCTCATTTTGTGAAAGGGAGATGGATTGCTGCAGATGGAGGGCTCTTGAGAGCTGGTCTACCTTGTCTATGATGCACAGAGGGCTGAGCTTGCTTCCTACTCTCTCTTTCTCTCCCTGACAGTATGGTTATGCTGCAAAATCAAGGGCCTTTCTTCTGATTCAGGTACAGCTGTGTGGGAATATGTTGTTTTTGCATGAGGCAAGAGCCTCCTTTCTCCAGGAACAGGAGCAGTTGTATGCTGTCCCAGCAGGGACAAGTGAGGGTGCTAATCTCACCAAGTAAGTGTCTGAAACAGCACTGAATCAGTACTGTTTTTGGACTGTTCAGAGGTTATTTCAGAGCCCAATTGATGTCAGAATCAAGGGGCATTTGGCACAGATGATGCAGAACAGTGCAGGGAGCAGTATGAACTGAAAACAGGTTTCAGAACAAGTCTGAACTAGTAATTACAGTGGGCTGAACAGTACAGGGAATAGTATGAGTTGTTAACAGGTTTCAGAACAGGTCTGAACCAGTAAATACAGTAGGTTGAAATGGTCAATTCTGCACTCCAACAAGAAGATTCAGACTTGGGCAGAGTTTCCCCTCCTGGTCAACTTGATTTGGGTCAATAATTGTACTGTTATGCTGTCAAATTTCACCCAGAATAGGTGAAAGACAGCCCATTGTACTTTCTCTTTTTAAAAATAAAGAAATACCGCGAGGGTCGCCTAACTTAGGGGCCAACAGGGTGTATGTGTTGCAACAGGAGCATTCTAGCTTCCTGTATGTCTTCTTGATTCTGTGTCTTTAAGTTCAGGTAAAGTGGGCGACTGTTAAATTGGGTGAAAGCATTTATTTATTTTGATTGTACACTACCGCCCTTCCCAGTGAACACGCTGGTTACACAAACCCTACAAAGGCGGATGGAATTACAATTTTTTTTTTTGAATAAGTGAAGTAGAAACTGTTCACTTGCCCAAGTGCCCTAGTACAAGGATGATGTAATCATGCAATGCGAAGGGTAAGGTACAACAGCGAGAAGAAGCCAATGTCGAAGACAAAGTGCTGAAGCTCGTAGAATACCAAGAAGGGTAGGAACCCCCTCTCAACCTGGATGTAGATGCCAAAGAAGGAAGAGAAGCCTGATATCGATCTTCATATGGTACCGAGGACCATAAGGAATGAAAGAAGATGCAGTGGATGAAGTGGATGAAGCACCCAGCTAGAAGAGCAAGATAAAAGTCACCACCATGGTAGCATCGAGAGAGATACTGCATGATCCATCTCGGGAGGGGAAACCGCCATGCTGGAAGAAGAGCAAGCACTCCTAGGATGATGAAACCATGAAAGGAACGGTGCACATCCCCACATCTCTAGGCAAGGTAGAACCAATGCAATCTGCAAGTTAGCCCTACACTGAAAGACAAAACCCTACAAAAGAGATGAGAATCTGCAAACACAAAGGTTAGTAGTGAGATGCTCCAAAGCAAAACATAATAGAAAGAAAATCTAACTCAAAATAAATGCAATGAATGTGTATGTGTGTGAGTAAATGCAGTGGAAGACAAAAAAATGAAAAAACTAAGCATAATGAATCTTATGGGCTCGACTCTAAGAGTGAGAAAAATGAATACTAAACTGACCTAGGGGATCCGAAAGGACTTAGAGACATGCATGCGAATTGAAAAAGGTGGCTACCATCGCGTACGTCCAATAGCAGGGCTCTGCCAAGGAAACGCCTGACGAGGTGGGGAGGAAGGTGAGATAGATGCATAAAGCGCAACGGGATCGAAACCAATCAGCCAATCCCTCAAGGGTAGTGAAAGAGATGGACTGTTGAGGCTGTACTCAAACCACATGTCCAACAGCAACAACGAGTGTTGAAGGAGCAGATGAAGCAGGAGCGAAAGGCATAGCCCCACTAGACTATTCAGTCGTAGAGGTCTGCTGAGGCTTTTTAGATGGAAGACCTTAAGCCTTGGAGCAACACTCCTTGTCCACATGGCTTGCTCTCTGGCAATGTGTGCAAAACCGGTTTTTCTTAGGAAGTTGCTGTCCGATAGGTCTAGATTCTTTGGTTCCATCTGAGGAAGAGGAGTCACCCTTTGATTGGCTTGCATTCGCATCTAGTAAGTTCTTGCCACCTAGTGGTTGTCCCTCCCGAAGAAGAGGCAACCAATCCCCTCTGCTTTGAATAAGGCTGTGATGAGGATTTTTTGTGGACTTGATCATACAGTCTCGCGTAACACAAGAACTGGCGCTCAAACTCGTAGAAGGTTGGGCAATCTAGGTTGGGAGATGATGTGTTGAATAAAATTGAAGTATTTATCGTGCAACTTATTCCAGAAGAATGTAACATGATCATCATCTGACTTTGGAGAGCCAATGGTAGCGAACTCGGCAAGTAACCGCCTATAGTCAACCAGCTTGACTTTCAGATCATCCCCTTCCTTGATAGAGAACTCTTAAAGCTCAAAGTCGAGATTGATGTGCCGAGTACGATCACGAGCCGCATAGCGGTCGAGAAGGTAACTCCAACGCTCTGACGCGAGCAAGAAGTGTTGCAACTAAGAGTGAAACTCAAGAAGCAATCCCTGAGTCAGCTCACCATTGGCTGTGGCATTGCGGGCTATCCATTGACGGATGTAATCAGAGTGAGCTAGTCAAGGGTCCAGCATAGACTCTAGACCAATGACGAGGTCCCAAAGACCCTAAGACTCAAGCACTTGTTGCATGAAATTAGACCAAGTGGTGAAATTTGACCTGTTAAAACGTGTCTTATCCGTGAAGGCATTATTGGCTGTTGCAACAAGAGTGGTAGTACTCGGAGATGAATAGTGTGAAAAAGTGTAGTGTTAGTAGGATGGGGGAGTGGAGTATACTTGGAAATGGGCCCCAGAGTGCCCACCAAGCATGCGTGTAGTGTACAAGGTGGATCCATAGATAGGGATGGATTGACTAGGCGGGGGCATGGTAGCCACATGAGGAACCCAAGGAGTGGTGGGACGGGAAAATGGTGAGCAAAAGATAGGAATCCCTGCGTAAGTGTAACCCAAGGACAGTGTGAAGACGCACCTTAAGCTGAGGATGAAAACCCCTGCGTATAAGTAATTATGGGAGATGTGAAGCTGGGGATTGTGAGGGGGATGTCCAACACAGTTGTCCCAGGAGTTATGGGAATGCTCATGTGCTAAAAGGTGAGAGGCACTGTGTTAAAGGGTGGCATTCCCCCTAATGAAGTACCATGGTGCAAAGAGGTAGAGAATGGGATGGAGAAGAAAAAGGTGCTAGGAGCGGAGATGGAAGATCCAACCCCTAGGGTGTGTGATGCAAATGTGGAGTGTAATCCAAGGTTTTGGAAAGATGATGAGAGGTGTGATATAGAAGAGGGTGGAATGGGAGGGAAGTGAGAAGTGTGCGATATGCTCGAATGAAACAGAAGCTATAAATGTGCCTGAATTTCGTCTACTTCGTGAGCCCTCTCTATTGAAGTTCACATACGCAAAGCCATCCGAATCCTATACCTCAAAAGAAGAAACAAGCAAGAGTTTTGATTCATGCAACACAAAAGAATTGTACAAACCTGACATTGTACTTGGCTAAGATGATAAAGATGCATCGCCAGACGTTCCGAATGTCGTATGTCCTCCATGATTGGAGAGGTGGCCAACCTCATCAACCGGCCCGGATGTGGTAGCAAAACTGGTAGGAGGGGTGTGAACATCACCATACTTGTTGCAATAGTACTCCTCAAAGTCCTCCTCTGTCATGTTAGTGAAATCTGGTGAAGGTGAAGTGTTGTCCTCCTCATTGAGTCCATAATGCCGTCTCAAGGCCTCCAATGATAAAGAAGCTTGATAAGACATCATAAAAACTGGAGAAGAAGGTGTCTGGGACATTGTGATTCGATTATGAGTCGTATTGTGTGCCTCCCACAAAGACTAGCTCTCCACAATATCGGCAGAATACTCTTTACAAGAGCACCAACTCTGATACCATGTGAAGGAAACTGCTAGGGTTTGCACTGAGGACACACAGAGTGTACGACCACGACAAAAATACAAAGAGACAGACACAGAGACAGAGGGCAAAACTCAAACCCTCAAACACAAGCAGAAGAAGGGAGAGAGAGAACACAACTCTAAAGTGAATGAATGTAAGAGTGTACAATGTGCTCAAGGGCAGAGCAATGTCAGAGTGTGACGTCCATCGAAGACGGATCCCAAGTCTATGACTACCAGTCGAAGTGTAGGAGTGCTGAATAGTGAATGGCAGCAGGCTGGTCACCAAAACGCAACAATCTGGAGGTTGAAAATTGGTAAACGCAGCAGTATACCACCGATTGGAGGCTAGAAACTGTGCACAGTCTGCTGTAAACAACAGGCTGAAACAATGTCTACAAGTGTCAGGACCTGCAATGCTGAAAACGCAAACTGGCTGACGCTGGAGATGATGGACAGCAGGATGAACAGCAATCTGGGACAGTCTGGAGCAATCGCCATCAGCTGAGAGCTGTCGCCTACAACAATGGACAAGTTGAAGATAATGTGGCTTCAATCGATGATGGCTAGATAGTAGATGGATGCGGGCTGCAGGCTGGAAACTGGGCGCTAACAGTAGCAAAGAGTGTGCGGGCTGGTGTAACCTGCAAACAAGGATAATGGTTAAATGGGAGCAGCTTGTCTATTTATAGTGCGGAAGGACGCCCCAAAAATTAGGGTTTCCACTAAACTCTCTTGAACCACTCCCCGTTTTAGGGTTTCCACTAAACTCTCTCGAACTGCTCCTCATTTTAGGGTTTCACTCTAAAAGAGCATTTTTAGTGTGTTTTGGGGTTGTTCAAGAGGCTAATGAGCAAGTAATGCATATTTTAGCTCAACACATCCAACCTTAGATATTTAATATGTAGCCTGGTCTCCTTCTTAACCAAAGCCTTAAAGCTTTTAAAATGGATTAACACCTCACTTTTCTTACACATAAAGTAAACCCATACTTTACGAGTGTGATTATCAATGAAAGAAACACAACACCTATAATCACTTAAAGTTGTAGTCTTTGTTAGGATCCCACACATCAGAATGTATCAATTCAAGTGGCTTCTTGTATATATGCTTTTCATGTGAAAACGCATACCTTGCTTGCTTTCCAAATTAGCGTGCTTCATATACTTTATACATCCCACCAGCCCTAAACTTAAGCAAGTCATCCACAATCTGTTTTGACTACATGTCTTTCAACCACAGTACATTCATATAACCAATTCTCTTATGCCAAATTTCAATATCAACCACAACACCTAAACCTTATGCAAACATGGCAGCATTCACTTGTAAAAATTACACGGCGCAGCGAATAGAATCTGAGAAAGAGATAGAGAGTACACAACAGATAAGAGGAGAATAACAAAATTTCTTTATCTCCAAGCAACTAATACAAAGATGGCTCTGTCCACCCGTGCGCTTCCACTGTGAAGCTTAGATGGCGATCTAGACAAAAGATAGATGAAGAGCTTAAGGCTAGCTGGACAACCCTGACTGGGTAAAAGATGGATAATAGATGGCTATGAAGGGGTTGACCTTCCATGTGCCCATGTGTCTCTTGACCTTCCATGTGCACCTCCACTAGTTGGCCAGGGAATATTCCCTTTACCATTGGCTAGGGCCCCTGATAACTCTCTTACCCCACAACTCAATGCAATGTGCCTCGAGTTGCTACCAGCTTAACTACTCTGTCTAACCCAAAGATTAGACCCACAACGGTCACCTTTTGCCCATCCGGTCTCAACCAATGTCCGAGCTCACATATGGCTTCTCCTCATAATGGATGCCTTACAACTTTGAGCACCATGGATCATTGGTGGCACCTTATGAGGGTGGGGCATTGAACGTATCTAACACCCCCCCTCAATGTCCACCCGTAGGTGAACTATATCCTCGGCCCAATGCCAAGTCTTTGAAGATGAACTTGAAGCAGATCCTTCATAAGTGCTTTGGTGAAGATATCCGCTTCATTCTCCTCTGTTGGATAGTAGACCAGTTCCACTATTCCATCCTCGATTAAATCGCGCACATAGTAATACTATTTCTCTATATGTTTGGTGCGCGCATGAAACACTGGATTTTTGGCAATGGCGATGCAACTCTGATTGTCACATCTCAGCACAGTTGGTTTTTCATCCTGCACTCCCATATGCCATAGGATTCCTTCTCAACCATACTGCTTCACATGCAGCAAAACAAGCTGCCTTGTACTCAGCTTCGGTAGAAGACAATGCCACTGTTGGCTGCTTCTTACTAATCCATGAGAAAATTCCTGAACCTAAAGAGAAACAATAACCAAAAACAGACTTCATGGAATCACTGTCTCCTGCCCAATCTAAGTCACAATTCCCCACAAGAGAAGTTCCGGAACTGTATGTGATACCATAGTCAAGAGTTTCCTTCAAGTATCTGAGCACCCACATCCCAGCTTTCCAATGACTCTCATAAAGTTTGTTTCAGAACCTGCTCAAAACACCAACAGCAAAGCTGATATCTAGTCTGGTGTTACACAAGTAGATCAGACTGCCGACCAACCTCCTATACCTCCCAATGTCTACTAGTGCTGATGTATCCTCAATGGATAACTTTGCATTCACCTCCATAGGTGTAGCTATCTCCTTGTACTCGATCATGCCAAACGCCTTCAAGATCTCCCATGCATACTTCTTCTGAGAGATGAAGATCCTTCCTGGCTCTTGTCAGACTTCAATCCCCAAACAATAGTGCAACAAGCCTAAGTTTGTCATTTCAAACTCAGAACTCCAAGCCTTTCGAGTTTGGTGGATCATATCTTCATAGTCACGTGTAATAAGAAGGTCGTCCACATATAGGACAATCACTACAAACTTTTTACCATCCCTATAAACATACAAGTTAGCATCTGAGGCACATCTTTTGAAGTTTAAGCTTAAAAAGAACTTATCTATCCGCTCGTACCATGCTCTGGGGGCTTCTTTTAGCCCATACAATGCCCTCTTCAACTTACACACTTTGTTCTTAGAATGGGGGGCCTCAAACTCTGGTGGCTGAGCACCATTTAAGAACGTTGATTTAACATCCACTTGGTAAACTGACCACTGCTTGTGGGCGGCCACTGCAAGTACTATGCGAATAGTGGTCATTCTGACAGTTGGGGCAAATGACTCTTGAAAATCAAACCCTTCAACCTGTGAAAATCCCTGGGCAACCAGTCTGGCTTTGTACTTTTCTAAGGTACCATCAGCCTTGTACTTTACCTTCCAGATCCACTTGGTGCCAATAACCGTCCGCTTTGTTGGCCGATCCACTAGCTCCCAAGTGTCATTCTTCATTATGATGTCATACTCGGCTTGCATAGTTGCCTTCCATGCTGGATCTACAAGTGCTTCTTCCAAGTTAGTTGGCTCCTTTACTTCTCTCATAATCTCAACCATCAAGGCCATATTGACTATGTGAGCAGAAGCCCTCCTTTGCTCCTCTATTCTCTGAGACCTCCTTGGTCCGTCTGCCTTCTCCTCAACAAATGCAGGCATAGGATTATTGTGGTCATAGAGCTGCTTCACCCAACACGGCAATGGCTTTTCCGGTGGGGTGATGTCAAGTTGGTGAACTTTTTCCTCATCATCTGAAGATAATGCTTCCTCCTCCTTAAGGATAGGGACAGCGCTCGGGACAGGTTCATAGTGAACTACTTCGCTTGATGATAAAGTGAAAGAACTTGCCTGTTTCTCCTCCACTGTATGCGGCTCCTCCTTGAACACCACATCACAGCTCACGATGATCTTCTTTGTCTCTTGGTCATATAATTTGTAAGCCTTCTACACATGACTATAATCCAAGAAGATACATTTTTTGCTTTTTGGTTTTAACTTGTTTCTCTTCTCATCTGGAACATGTGCATAACATTCACATCCAAAAATTCTGAAATGTGAGACAGATGGTTTCTTACTAGTGTAAGCCTCATGAGATGTATTTTCCTTAAGAGCCTTTGTGTAGCTCCAATTTAGAATATAGACTGCAGTATTAACAACTTCAATCCAAAAATGGTTAGGCAATCCCTTACCCTTTAACATGCATCTTGCCATCTCCACAATGGTGCGATTCCTGCGTTCCACAACACCGTTCTGCTGAGGTATATGAGGCGTCTTCAATTGACGCTTGGTCCCTTTGCTCTTCCAAAAGTCTTCAAACTCCTTTGAGTTGAACTCACCACCACCATCTATTCTAAATTTCTTCACACTTTTCCATGTTTCATTCTCAACAAGTTTTAGCCATTCTTTAAACTTACCAAAATCTTGAGCCTTATCACAAAGGAAATACACCCACATCTTCCTACTGTAGTCATCGACAATCAACATAAAATAAGATCCCC
Organism: Lygodium microphyllum; assembly: GCF_053477565.2. Classification (NCBI taxonomy): domain Eukaryota; kingdom Viridiplantae; phylum Streptophyta; class Polypodiopsida; order Schizaeales; family Lygodiaceae; genus Lygodium; species Lygodium microphyllum. The sequence continues at coordinate 26,303,864 of NC_141147.1, forward strand.
CCAAGGCATGTGTAGGCATCTTACCACACAAGTCAGCATGTACCAACTCTAGAGGAGCCTGTGCTCTATTCTTGCTTTCCTGTGGAAATGCCTTTCTCTGTTGCTTGCCCATCATACAAGCTTCACATGGTTCCTTCAATTTAGTCACTGTAGGTAGGTAAGCAATCATACCTTGCTTTTGCATCTCCTTCAACATTGCAAATCCGATGTGTCCAAACCTTTCATGCCAAAGCTTACTTGTGCCCACTCCAGCGGTGGCTGTAAGAGCACTTAGCATACAAGTTATTCTTTCTTTCTCCTTTGCCAACAATTTTGCCAGCACTGTCAAGAATTTCTACACCTGTCTTCTTGAACCTCACTTCATGACCAAGATCACTTATGACAGCAACTAATAATAGATTTCTCCTAATTTCAAGAACATACAACACATCTGAAAGCTTTTTGACTTCACCATTTGCAGCAACAAAAGAAATAGTACATGTGCTCGCAGCAAGGCATTTTGCATCATTTCCAACCGTCACAGTGATGGATTCTTGTAGAGGCTGCATAGAACTATATAGACTTTTCTTGTTGGTCATGTGACAGGAGGCCCCACTATCCAACACCCATGAGTCAGTGGTAGATTCTACTTGCGCCGAGGAGCACACTTCCTCAATGGTCGCCATGAATAACTCCAACTTTGCTTCAGCCATATTGGCTCTCTCTTTCCCTTTACTTTTAAGGATGCCATTCTTTTCATCTGACTTTTTGACATGACAATCTGCGATTGCATATCCTTTCTTCTTGCAATAGAAGCACTCTCCTTGAAACTTCTTCTTACCGCCCTTCTTCCTTTTGTCCCCATCATTTTTTGTGGAGAAACCACCTTTGCCTTTTGCATTGGCAGAGAATGCAGCATCTCCATTGTTGCTTCCTTCTCGAGCTTTCAGCCTCAACTCCTTCTCCATCAATAATGCACAAAACTCCTCAAATGTCAAAGCTTGAGGTCTCACCTAAGTATTAAGGGCAGTTACTAGTCCATCAAACTTTTGTGGACAAATCCGAAGACACCTCTGAGCTAGCTCTTCGCTAGTATTTTGTATCCCAGCACCAGCCATCTGGTGATACAGATTCTTAATCCGAGTGATGAATGCTTCAACCGTCTCTCCTTCAGCAAACTTTTCCACTGCTAGATGATTCTCCAAGTTTTGAATCCTTGTTTAGTTTCGTGTTTCATACTGACTTCTCAGTACATTCCAAGCCTCTGATGCTTTGTTTGTATGTTGAATCAAAGTCAGAATAGCTTGTAACTAAGATACACAATGCATCTGCATTTCTTCGTTTCCAAGCTCATAGAAAATCTGCATTCAGAGGAATCATCGTACTAGAATTTGATGGGTGGGGAGTAGACTGTGGTTCTACGTCAATCCCCAACACAATCCCCAAAAGCTCATAAGAATCAAGGATAGTTGTAATTTTGAACTTCCACAAGGTGTAGTTTGTACCATCTAACTTGCCTTCGTTAAAGATTGGTGGACGAATCCTCAGTGTTTGAATAGCTCGCACAACAACACCACCTCCTGCACCACTTCCTGAGGCGCCACAACCGCTCCCGGAAGACGACATCGTTTCTCTTTGCTGTTGAAGCCTTTGCCTCTTGCGCACTCTTCGATACCTAGAGCCCCCTGGTGAAACCGGCCTGTTCACTGGGAAGGGCGGTAGTGTACAACCAAAATACATAAATGCTTTCACCCAATTAACAGTCGCCCACTTTACCTGAACTTAAAGACACAGAATCAAGAAGAAATACAAGAAGCTAGAATGCTCCTGTTGCCACACAGACACCCTGTTGGCCACTAAGTTAGGCGCCCCTTGCAGTATTTCTTTATTTTTAAAAAGGAGAAAGTACAATGGGCTGTCTTTCACCTATTCTGGGTGAAATTTGACAACATAACAGTACAATTACTGACCTAAAACAAGCAGACCAGGAGGGGAAACTTTGCCCAAGTCTGAAACTTCTGGTTGGAGTGCTGAATTGACCATTTCAGCCTGCTGTAATTACTGGTTCAGACCTGTTTTGAAACCTGTTTTCAGTTCATACTGTTCGCTGCACTATTCAGCCCACTGTAATTACTGGTTCAGACCTGTTCTGAAACCTGTTTTCAGTTCATACTGCTCCTAGCACTGTTCTGCATCATCTATGCCAAGTGCCCCTTGATTCTGCATCAATTGGGCTCTGAAATAACCTCTGAATCAGAAGAAAGGCCCTTGATTCTGCAGCATAACCATACTGTCAAGGAGAGAAAGAGAGAGAGTAGGAAGCAAGCTCAGCCCTCTGTGCATCATAGACAAGGTAGACCAGCTCACAAGAGCTCTCCATCTGCAGCAATCCATCTCCCTTTCACAAAAATGAGCCCCCCATGCATTGAAACTCGTTTTTGTGCTGCTCTCTCTGCCCAAATTGTGACACATGGCATACATGTAACAATTTTCCTGTTTAAACCTTTCGGTCTAAAATTCTCCATCCTCGGTTCAAAATTTGACCTCGGCACAGACCAGAGGATTAATCCTCGTACAAAAACGAAGATAATGACGCGAACAGATTCTAAGGTCCAAAAATAGTAACTCCCTAAATTTTAGGAGTTACTTCCATTGCATCCCACTAGTCTTCTGACCATCTTTGCAGACTATGGCTACATCCAAATTTGTAATGTAGCTCAACTGAAAATGAATTTCCACTGATGACCCCACATGGACTAATCTCTTGAAGATTTGTCCATCTTCACTTTGAACTAGTCTCTTCCAGGCTAGTTCTTCAACACACTTGTCCATATACACTTTCACAAGTCTCTTCCAGGCTTGTCAATCTACAGTGCCATCAGTCTCTTCCAGACTTGTACTAGACCTTAACTGTCCAGTCTTGACTCACTAAACATTCTTGTCCATTTCACATACTGGCCATGCAACTCAAGCATTTAGATTTCAAGAGGGATTCTTCCACAAAGAAAAACCAAATAAAATATGTAATAAAGAAATCAACAAAAAGATACTAGTTGTCACAGTCTTGTGACATACCTCCCTCTCGAAATTGCAAACGTCCTCGTTTGCATGAATATCATATAGGCTTCCAGCTAACCCAGTGAACTTACACTTGGCAGCACATGTACAACACATACATGCTATCAGTCAACATTGTGTACTGAACACACTATTAACACATGTATGTTCTAACTGTGAAACATGGCAGACTATCATCATGTGACTCCACATCACTGTTTCCAGATATAGTGGCCGGTACACCACAATGATATCCCCATAGTGGCAGATTCTCATTTGATGACTCCACATCACCCTGACTAGAGATCTAGTGGCCGGTACATCAAAATGATATCCCCACTGAGTCAATTTATGGAATACATGCCCGATCGAGTAACCATTGTTAGAACATGTATTCAATTCAATAGAAGTAAAAACTGTATTCTTGCAAGCAATACTTACTTCTTTAGCATTGAGAAAACCATATGGACACAATAAGTGTTAACCTGTACAAAATCTGTTTCTGTACATAATTTCTTTCTTGAGCGATTGTCACTTTGACAATCTATTTCAGCTTAGAGATACAAGGGGTCAAGGTAGGTTGCAAGCGAAATGCTTCAAGGTAAAGTTCCAACACATTAGGTGACTCTGCAAGTTCACCTTCGTCCATCCACTTAGCATCTATAGCTGGATAGTTCTTGAACTTAACCAAATACCTTCTAGCAACTTTGCCTTTCACTTTCCTTTCCTTGTGTGCCAATACCTGTTCTGGAACAAGAATTTCATCAAGTTCCTCAACTTCGGGCTGTTCCTCAGCTGGCATATCTTCTGGCACATCACCCACATAAGGTCTAAGAAGACTTACATGGAAAGCATTATGAATCTTCCAATTGTCAAGCAATTTCAGCCTATAGCTAACATCACTAATCTTCTCTATTACTTGAAAAGGCCCATAGTATCGCATACAAAGCTTAGTGAAAAGACTTTCCTTGCCTTTCCGCTTCTTTAAGCGTGCCTTTTCAAACCGCAATAGTACCCAATCACCAAGTGAAAATATCAATTCACGACGGTGATGATCAGCAGCTTTCTTTTGCTTTGCCTGAGTCCTTTCAAGGGCATGCTTCACTCTCTGATACATTTCACCCATACTCTGCACATACTGATCTCCCTGAAAGATCTTATCCTTTGTATGCAAAATGGGAGGAACCTTTTTACCACCTTCAAAAATTTCAAAAGGGGATTTGCCTGTTGACGAATGCACAGTATTATTGTATACATACTCGACCAAAGGCAAATACTGCTCCCACTTTGACTTGTGTTCTGACACATAGCACTTAAGCAAATCCAAGACAGTAGAATTTGCCTCTTCTGACTGTCTATCAGGCTATGGATGAAATGACGATGAGAACTTAAGCATTGTGCCCATGTTCTCAAATATGCGTCTCGAGAATAGACTTGTCATCCGTGGATCACGGTCACTGACAATAGACTGAGGCATACCATGATACTTCAAGACATTGCACATAAATAAACGTGCCATCTGATCTGGTTTTATCTTCTTCTTGACAGGAATGAAATGAGCATGTTTGCTAAACTTGCAAATAATAGTCCATATCCCATCATTTCCTGTTTGTGTCCTTGGAAGATCAAAGATAAAATCCATAGCTATGCTTTCCTATGGTTTATCTGGAATAGGCAATGGCTGTAAAAGCCCTGGTGTTTTTTGCCTGTCAAACTTGACCTTCTGGCAAATCAAACACTGCCGCACAAAAGCATCTACGTCTCTTCTCAAAGTAGGCCAATAAAAGAATGTCTCTACTGCTTTTACTGTTGCATCAATACCACGATGCCCTACATACGGTGGAGAATGCCTCTCTGTCATAACTTTCCGTCTCAATGGCATAGTCACACATAGTCTACCATGCATCAACATGAAACCATCCTTGAGAAGATAATGCTCATGATGTTGTCCGTTGATAAGCTGATCAAAGATCCTTGCAAAATCTTCATCATCAGAATACTGTTCCTTCATATCATCAAGCTCATGATGATAAGGAATTGACACAGCTGAAATTTGTGGCTTCCTTGACAAAGCATCAGCCACAACATTCTTTTTGCCTTCCACATGCATAATCTAAAAATGGAACATTGACAAAAAGTTTGCCCAACGCATATGCTTTTCTGACAGCTTAGTCTGAGTTAAGAAATAACGCAATGTCTAATGATCTGTCTGGACAACAAAATCTGCCCCAAGTAGATAGTGTTTCCAACTAGAAAGCGCATGAATCACAACCAACAATTCTTTCTCATAGACCTGCATAGTCTTTTCTGGCCCTCGCAAGATTCTGCTTTCATAAGCCACTACCCGGCCATCTTGCATTAACACTGCACCAATGCTATTGCCACAGGCATCACATTGGATAACAAATGACTTCCTAAGATCTGGCAGAATGATCACTGGACTAGAAGTCATCTTTTCTTTAAGAAGATTAAAAGCTGAAATCTCCTTCTGTGTCCACTGGAAAGGGATTCCTTTCTTCTGTAAAGCATGTTAAGGTGAAGCAATCTCTGCAAAATTGTGAATGAACCTCCTGTAATAAGAACACAAACCCAAGAAGCTTCTAACATCATGGACAGTCTTCAGATCTGGCCATGTTCTAATCGCTTCAACCTTAGCAGGATCCATTCGGACACCATCCTTTGACAATATGTGCCCCAAAAACTGGATTTCTTCCAAGAAGAACTCACTCTTCTTGCCATTGATAAGCAACCTATTACTGCAAAGCTCATCAAAGACTGCTTTTAAGTGTTCTCTATGCTCCTATTCATTCTTCGAAAAGGCAATCATGTCATCAAAGAATGTACCAACAAACTGCCTGCATGGACGAAAAATCCTGTCAATCATTCGATTAAACGTTGCAGGAGCATTGGTAAGTCCAAATGGCATTACCAAGAACTCATAGAGACCAAACGTGGTCCTAAATGCAGTCTTATCCACATCCTCTTGCTTAATCCTGATCTGATGGTATCCACTCTTCAAATCTATCCTGCTGAAAATTGACGCTCCTTCCAAACGGTCAAGGATGTCGTCAATTCTTGGAATGGGGAACCTCTTCTTGATGGTACTCTTGTTCAATGCTCGATAATCTATACACATGCGCCAAGAGTCGTCCTTCTTCTGCACTAGGAGCACTGGTGAGCAAAAGGGAGATGAACTTGGCTGAATCAGCCCTTTTTCTAGCAACTCATTCACCTAGCTCAATATCTCTTTCTGTTGGGCTGCGCTAACCCTATACGGAGGTCTATTTGGCGGGCTACTGCCTGGCACCAAATCTATTGCATGATCCTCAGACCTCTCTGGTGGCAATTGTGATGGTAATGAGTCAAAAAAACAATCACTGAACTGAGACAAGAAAGAAGACCTATCTCTATTTAACATAGAGAAATTTGACTTATCATTTTCCTTGACATCACGTGCAAAAATCAAGTACGCAAAAAGATGATTCTTTATTACAGATGTAATGGCAGAAGACGATACAACAGGTACAGACTCTCCTTTAAGCTTCACATCAAGCACATGAGTCTTTCCCCTATGTTCCAAAGTCAGTGTCTTGTTAAAGGCATCCAACACACCATGCTTTCTGAACATCCATGGCATTCCCAACAAGACATCATAGCCTTCAAGTGGCATGATATAAAATTCTTCTGCATCAACATAAAACTGTATATGAAGACGCAGCTTTCCAAGAATGGGTGTCACAGACTCTGAGTGACCAGGACATGCCAACCCTGCCGCTGCTGTGTAGCCCATCTCATCTGCTCTGATGCCCAAAGTAGAAGCCAACTCTGGTGAGATAAAGTTTGCCTTAGCTCCTGGATCAAAGAAAATGAGTACATGTTGATCCCTAACTTTACCCCAAGCTCTGCAGAGCTCATTAGCATCCGAGTGTGGCTTGTCTCCCAACATATCTGGCACTAAACCTGCTGAAGGTTTGGGCTTCTTTCCTTTCCTGTCCTCTTTATCATCATCAGCTGGTCTCTTATTCTTGTCCGGACAGTTAGATGCAATATGACCAATCTGCTCACAGATAAAGCATTTCCTCTCAGCCATTAAAGCCTTTCTCTTTTCAAGAGACTTGCGCACAAAAGGTTTCTTCTGGTCCTTTGACTGTTGTCCAAAGAACTTGGCTGGCTTCTTCTTGAACTGCCAAGGTTTACCTGTGCTTTGAGAAATCTGAGAAACCTGTTTACCAAATGGCTTCTTTGCTGAAAATTTCTCAGGTTTGTCCTGTTTAATGCTGCCCCCAAAACCACTTGACTATCCCAACAATAATGCATTTCCTGTACTGGCATTCTCAATTAACTAAGTCAAAGTGGTGACCTTTGTCTTTGTACAATAATTCCGGAGTTCCTTGGGCAGCCCACAACAATATTTCTCTATCTGCTCAGTCAATGGCACAACCCTGTATGAAGTGACTGGAAGGAAAGCCTCCCAAAACTTCTTGTTATAGTCTTCCAGATCCTTGCATTTAGATGCATCCAAATTGTGCCAAGCTGACATAACACCGATCTCAAATTCATTGGTCAACCAAGCAGAAGCAAATACTTGCTTAAAGTAAGTACAAGTGGCAGGAGCCTGTCCTTGCATCAACAATGTACTCCACCACTGACTAGCATTGTCCTTAAGAAAAGTGGCAACTTTCCGGACCTTAGAAGGCTCTGTAAAGTTCCCTCCTGCAAATGCGGCATCAAATTGCTGTAAGAAAGAGAGAGCCTTAGTCCTATCTTCAAATCCTAAAAAGATGTCAAACTATACGGTTGCACCACCTTCCTTGTATGGCTTTGGCTTCTCATGAGCCATCAAAGGATCCGTAGGATATGCCTGTAACATAGGAACACTAACAGGTGGCATGGGAGTTGCCAGACCACTGACTACAGGGCTTGTAGACACAATACTTGCTTGCTGATTTTGATAACCAGCCATACCAAAAGTGCCCTGTGGCATGCCAAAACTGCCCTGAACTCCCTGAAATCCAAGCTGCATGCCTATATTACCATACATGGGGTTTGGCATAAAACCCTGTGTACCCCCAAACACTGTTCCTGGTACATAAATCTGGTTTCCAAGCGCATAACCAGCCATACTCTGAAATACAGATCCACCTCCAAAGTACCCAGGATGTACAGAGGTCGGTGGGAAAACCTGTGGTAAAGCCTGAAAATTGTTTCCCTATCCATTTAGGCCAACATTTGGCTGCTATAAAGTGGCGAGCTGAACTGGCAATGCTTGTGTAACTAGCGTTTCCGCCACCTGTTCCTGGACAGTCGAAACCAATCTTGGAGTCTCCATTGACTCCGCAAGCTGCCTTGGTGTTTCCACTGAATCTGCAGCATGCTTACCCTTATCCTGGACCTCTATTGGATCTGAAATCTTTGCAAATTGCCCAACTTGATGTAAAGGAAGGGGGGCTGCAAAAATGCCAAAAACCTTGGATTCTGCATCACTTGAGTAAACATACTCACAGCAGCAACTAACTGAGTCTTGAAACTGTCATCCATAGAAGAAGCCGTAAGAACTTGTGGCTCAACCATGACAGGAGGAGTAACAAACTGTGGAGGTCTAGATGACTCTCCCACCTCATGAACAACAGGGATCTCCTGTGATGCAGATGCTTCCTCTCTGGTGTCTTCCTTTCTATCAGCCATAATGCACAATTCTGTGTCTACACCCAAACCAACCTTGGCTCACTCTTTTAGGGAAAAAGTGATTCGATTCTGGCAATGGAACCATGTAACCGGCCTGTTCACTGGAAAGGGCAATAGTGTAAAACCAAAATACATAAATGCTTTCACCCAATTAACAGTCGCCCACTTTACCTGAAATTAAAGACACAGAATCAAGAAGAAATACAGGAAGCTAGAATGCTCCTGTTGCCACACAGACACCCTGTTGGCCCCTAAGTTAGGCGCCCCTTGCAGTATTTCTTTATTTTTAAAAATGAGAAAGTACAATGGGCTGTCTTTCACCTATTCTTGGTGAAATTTGACAGCATAACAGTACAATTACTGACCTAAAACAAGTAGACCAGGAGGGAAACTCTGCCCAAGTCTGAAACTTCTGGTTGGAGTGCTGAATTGACCATTTCAGCCTGCTGTAATTACTGGTTCAGACCTGTTCTGAAACCTGTTTTCAGTTCATACTATTCCCTGCACTATTCAACCCACTGTAATTACTGGTTCAGACCTGTTCTGAAACCTGTTTTCAGTTCATACTGCTCCTAGCACTGTTCTGCATCATCTATGCCAAGTGCCCCTTGATTCTGACATCAATCAGGCTCTGAAATACCTCTGAATCAGAAGAAAGGCCCTTGATTCTGCAACATAACCATACTGTCAGGGAGAGAAAGAGAGAGAGTAGGAAGCAAGCTCAGCCCTCTGTGCATCATAGACAAGGTAGACCAGCTCACAAAAGCTCTCCATCTGCAGCAATCCATCTCCCTTTCACAAAAATGAGCCCCCCATGCATTGAAACTCGTTTTTGTGCTGCCCTCTCTGCCCAAATTGTGACACATGGCATACATGTAACAATTTTCCTGTTTAAACCTTTCGGTCTAAAATTCTCCATCCTCGGTTCAAAATTTGACCTCGACACAGACCAGAGGATTAATCCTCGTACAAAAACGAAGATAATGACGCGAACAGATTTTGGGATCCCAAAATAGTAACTCCCTAAAATTTAGGAGTTGCTTCCATTGCATCCCACTAGTCTTTTGACCATCTTTGCAAACCATGGCTACATCCAAATTTGTAATGTAGCTCAACTGAAAATGAATTTCCACTGATGACCTCACATGGACTAATCTCTTGAAGATTTGTCCATCTTCACTTTGAACTAGTCTCTTCCAGGCTAGTTCTTCAACACACTTGTCCATATACACTTTCACAAGTCTCTTCCAAGCTTGTCAATCTACAGTGCCATCAGTCTCTTCCAGACTTGTACTAGACCTTAACTGTCCAGTCTTGACTCACTAGACATTCCTGTCCGTTTCACATCCTGGCCATGCAACTCAGGCATTTAGATTTCAAGAGGGATTCTTCCACAAAGAAAAACCAAATAAAATATGTAATAAAGAAATCAACAAAAAGGTACTAGTTGTCACAGTCTTGTGACACCTGGGCTCTAATACCATGTAAAAATTACACGGCGTAGCGAACAAAATCTGAGAAAGAGATAGAGAGTACACAACAGATAAGAGGAGAATAACAAAATTTCTTTATCTCCAAACAACTGATACAAAGATGGCTCTGTCCACCCGTGCGATTCCACTGTGAAGCTTAGATGGCAATCTAGACAGAAGATAGGTGAAGAGCTTAAGGCTAGCTAGAACAACCCTGACTGGGTGAAAGATGAATAATAGATGGCTGTGAAGGGGTTTAGCTTTTATAGCTTGTGAAAGAGGGGTCATGATGGATGACCGTCCATATGCACCTGTGTCTCTTGACCTTCCATGTGCCCATGTGTCTGTTGACCTTCCATATGCATATGTGTCTGTTGACCTTCCATGTGCCCATATGTCTATTGACCTTCCATGTACACCTCCACTAGTTGGCCAAGGAATATTCTAGGGAATATTCCATTTACCATCGGCTAGGGCCCCTGATAACTCTCTTACCTTGCAACTCGATACAATGTGCCTCGAGTTGCTACCAGCTTAATTAGTCTGTCTAACCCAAAGATTAGACCCACAACGGTCACCTTTTTGCCATCCGGTCACATAGACCTCATCTGACATGCAAGTCAGGACTCAACCAATGTCCGGGCTCACATATAGCTTCTCCTCATAATGGGGGCATTACAACTTTGACCACCATGGATCATTGGTGGCACCTTATGAGGATGGGGCATTGAGCATATCTAACATCATTTCAAGTAGACTTACATCAAGAGTAAACAATCTACCAACACATTTTTCTTTTGCAATCAACCTATAATCATTTTAAGATCTTCTACATTACAATCATCAGAGATAAATCGAACTTATAATTTTTATTTTACCATCTGACTAACAAAAACCAAGTTTTTATAATATTTTTTACATGTAGCACATTAACCAACTTCTTAGTTTTACCATCCTACATACTCAAATGAGCATTTTCAACATGAGTAATGGAGTGAGATATATTATTCTCAGTCTCCAATAGCTTGGAGACTCTGGACTGCACATCTCTCTAAACCACTATCCATGAGAAGTCGTATGGTTGAAGACACCTGAATCTAAATATCATACATCATTCTTTGATGAACCATCAATAATCATGGTGTTCATAAAGTGCTGCATAACAAACAACTGTTCACTTCTGTCATCATTGTTTCTACTATTGGATGCATAGTCACCTTGCTACTTTTTCCCATTTCTAATTTCAATCTTCTTTTTTAAGCAATTTTTAAAAATATAGCCTTTTTGACAGCAATGACAACACTCTCTGCTATCACCAAAATTCTATTGCCTATTAGAACCTACAACTTGCCCTCTTTAGCTCCCCCTTTCTCAAGACTATCCTCCTCTATTTTGCTATGCATCATAACCTTGACCATAACTACCACCTTGGCCTTTGTCACAACCTCTACCTCTTCTAGTTAAGTAAAACACCTATTTAGACTTGTTCTTACTTTAAGAAGAATAAAAATCCAAGCCAAGATTCTTCTTCTCAAGTATCAACATTGAAATAAAGTCTACAAAATCAAAGATATCATCCCATTCATAGATAATCTTAAGCTCTTGTATTTATTTTCAAGTCCATCTAACAAATGCACAACATCATCATCATCAACTACCACACTAATAAGTCAGCTTTCACAATACTCTTTATCTTCCAAGATATAATCATTAATGGGCAAGTTCCCTCTTTTCACTTGATTCACCTTGACTTGAGCTACAGCTTTTTGTTCTTTGTATTTACTTCGAATAGTCTTGCCTAAAAGCCCATCATACTATCTGTGACACTAAAAGACAGCCAATAGATAACTTTACTCTGTGTTTGCTTTCAATCTTTCTTAGCCTTTAACTGTTTAACATTGCCCATTAGTTTTTATCAAAAAAACCATATTTTGGTTTCCAACTCACCAAAAAAATAAAAAAAGTTAAAAACGCCCACGTTTTTTACTCTCAGAAACGTTTCGTACTTTAAGAAACATTACGTAAGTTTCTTTCTTCACTACTATAATCCTATCATTCTCTCCCTTCATATTCTTATGAGAGCTATCAATTCTCGATTGGCGAGTTTGGCATCCTCAAACAAGAGAGTAGTGACAAAAGCACAACTGACACAAGTGATCCTCCCTTAGGGTGTTTTGAGATCAAGCTGGCCCATTGAAAGCATAAGCAAGTTGTAAACGCACATTGAAGAATTAATGTCTTTAAAAATAAGTGAAAAATAACTACATAGAATATCAAAATATCAACAGCTAATATGAAAACGATATTTGATAAATGAAAATGAGATTCAACACTGAAAAATTAGGCCACCTTGATGCTCAACATTACCATCCTACTATAAAAATCGATACCCAAGCCGAGCAAACCAAGATAGTAGCAAAATGCAAACTCTAGCGTAATATATACGTGCGATCAAACCTAAGACAACAGTCACATATAACAACCAACACCAAAACCAAGAAACTTGGACTTTAATACTATGTCAAAATGGTGTGTGGCAACAAAAGAAAAGGAATAAAGCTAATAGAATTGTTGTAAATACAAAGAACTAAGCACAACAGCAAGAATGCATGCACTCAAAGAGAATCACCTCAAAAAATGGAATCCATATACAAAGGCTCGAGTGTGAACAAAGGCACACACTATGGGCAACTGGCAGACTACTACAATCTCCCTCTCCAACAAGCAATGTGCTCGTATAATTAAATCATCAATACTGGAGGAGAGACACCAATACATAGACCGAACAAATATCAATAAATGGTCAAGTTAGCCAACATTAAATGCAGCCAAAAGTTTCATCAACTAAGGTTGAATGAACATGACTCTAAACAAAAATATCCTCTGACTATGAGTTCTACAACCCAAGATATATACAATAATAGCATGAACATCAAGCATGTTACATATACAACCCATTTATCAATATCCTAAGTTTGGCAATAACATCTCCATCATGACAATCATGCACAATGCCTTTGTTATCCGAGCCTCTTAAGAGAGATTTTTACCATTGACTCTATCACAAAATATACACTACCAAGACCCTTAACAAATAAGAAGCAATATTGACACAAATGAAAACTCCCCCTTTGCATGGCTTGCAAAGACGCAAATAAGCCCCTACATAAGTTAGTGTGTTTGGAGCCACCACTAATAAAATGTCATGCATCATGAGACACAATAAATTGACATTCATGATACATGTCTTGAAGGATAATAACCAAACCAACATGAGTCCATATTTTTCCTAAGGTTAGGTTGCCAAACTCATGCACATCAATGATTTTTATATTTATCAATGAAGCATCGTTGGCGCATAGGATTACTATTTTGTAAACCATTAATAAGAAAATTTATTATCCATTGGTACACATATTTGCATACACAAGATTGTTGATTATTGTTGTAACCTTTGTATTATGGCCTTAGAAGAAAATATATATATTTACAAAACTAGAAGTATGGTTTAGGCTTTAGAAATAACTAGATAGACCTTAAAAATTATTCGCAAAAAGCAAGTCATTCAAGAAAGGAAAGCAAAAATCCTAGAAGGTTGCTTTTCAAGATTTTTGAGCACAAAAAACAAAGAAAATACAAATGTTAAATACATGTATGTTCACCTATTAAATATATGTATGGGGGAGGTGCTCACTCATGCATTATCAATGGCCCTCTAGGTACCTGAAAACTCATCATATGAAAAATTTACACAATCTACAATCAGGGGCAATAGTACTCTCCTTACTAAAGATCAAGCTTCAGTCCTAGCCCCTTCTGCCATAGCATTCTTCTCATCTGAGTTACAATTTGGACAAAAGTATACCTCAAAATCTTGGAACTCAAAAACATAAAAAAGGATAGAAATAATAAATCATGAACAATGTAGATACAATGGAGACTCATGGTCTCACATCTCTGGGACCGGTACTGAGGTGAGCAGAGTCAAGTTGATGACACCAATCGAAGCTTGGGGATGACTACACTATCCTAGCTGATTAGGCAGCAACAAGTGTAGATAAGGATGCTCTGTGGAAGGAGGAAACATTGTCCTCCAAGCAAGAGAGATGTCAAAGAAGACACCATGAGGATGGACAGCAATAGAGGGAATAAGATGCAACCCTTGGGGGCTATTATAGATTATGAAAATAACGATGTCATCTCTCTGAAATTATGATTGCTATCAAGATTCTTACTGTCGAGTTATACTAGCAATGATATCGGATAAGCATCACAAGCATTATGTTGAAAGATAACCAAATCATGTTCAGGTATTGACACATACAATGTATAAGGATAGTAGGAATTCCTGCTGTGCTCTCACAAGCCCTTTTTTCTGTTCCAGGAATATCTGCTGCGAACACATGAACAATGAGAAAAAATTTGGAACGAGTGTGAGGGACAAAAACCTGCTCTTGTAAAGGAGAGTTGGAGGCACGGTGATGATGGCCAAACAGCACCATAGACAGTAGCATGAAGAGGCCCACAACGAGCGCAGCTGCGACATGAGGGAAGCGCCTGCGCTGCTGGCGCCGCGTATCAAGCAGCCTACGCCTCATGGTCATGGCGCAATGCAATCACAGGGCCCTGTCTTTTCAGGCATAATACTCCCAGCTCACAGGGCAACTCTGCGGCTGGGCCATGAACAGGACAGGATGATTGTTGTTGATGCTGAAATGATCCATATCTTCATGATGGGATTGAGATGTTAGGGTTTGTAAGCTAATGGGGAAGGTGAGTGAACAAAACCTACAGCTATGGAAGAAACAGGGCCTCCCAGCTGCTGATGGGTGTCTTGGATTCGGGTCCAAGAGCGAGATCATGTGCTGGCGATCTGTTGCTGGTGGCTCTACCTCACCTTTTGCTTTCTCGTTTGCAAACACTCACTAGTGGACACTGAGAGCGGTCACCGTACGCAGCAAATGAGCTCAGGAATGTGCCTGAGAAAGGTCCAGTAAGAATGGGGAAGTGTGATCAGTTACGCGAGAGAGAGAGTTGAATGGGAATTGAATGGGAGAGACAGACACGCTCAGGACCGATCACATTGTACGTCTCGGCACGTATGATCGTGTTCCTACAGTGGCCACGCACACGTGTCGAGTGCCAGACGCCTCTGATGACAGATGACTCCATGTTAATGATCCCCACCGATCATCAACTAGGCCCTCCGCACCTAGACTCGCTCCGGCGCTTCGGGGCGGGCGCGATTTTTGCGGGCGGGGGCGGGGGCGGGTGCCTTTTCTTGTGGGGAGGTGGGGCGCTGCCATGTGGCACCCGCCCCCCACCTCTCGTTAACTAATAGTATAGATGTTGCTTATTCAGAAATTCAAGAGAGTTGAATAATAAAAGGCTTCAACCTTCATGATTTGCAAAATTGCAAGTTTGTTTTCTTTCTTTTTTAATGTGAATAAATATAGTTTTACACCTGGGGAGATGCCACGCGCAGGGTTCGAACTCACGCACCCGATTTGTTGAACCCTCGAAGCTCAACCGAATCTACTATGCTATGACCCCATTGGCAAGTTTTATTCTTCTTTGAGTTCATCCCATCTTTTGATATGTTTAAGTGGAATCTTTAATGGATTTTAAATTCATAAATTAAAGACCTCTCTAAACATACCAAGAGAGAACACTCTCTCTCACATAAACCTTTATTTTTCATTATTGCCTACCTTTACAAACAATGGACCACTTGCCTCTCAACAAAGTAATTATTGAAACCCCCCATCAAAAACACATGGCATTCTTAAAATGTAAGATATCATTACCTTGGGAGAGGCACCGCCTCAAAAGTTGGTTCAAATCTTGGTCTCCCTGTTCCAAACTAATCCCCTTAGTATTAATCCACATTTGGCATTCCGTCAATCATAGGAATATACTATGGCCATGCATCCGAATAAGGGTGTGTGGGGCCTCTATCTTCTAATAATGATGCATGGGCATTGTGTTGATCAAAGAACCCGATCGCCTTTAGATTACATCACCTTGTTCTTCTTTTTTATACATCTAACAATCATTCAAGATTCATGAATCAATGCTTCATAGGTAATATATAAAAGTACTAAGCTTTATATCATTGTATTTATTTTTAAAGATAGCCAAAGAAAGGAAAAAAGTAAACTAGAGTTATGAGAGGAATCCTTTTATCATGCCAGATGACAGATCAAAAACTTGAACACAATATACTTTTGCCCTAAGTTAAGTCAATAAACAAGACTCAAAATGTCAATAGTTCTCAAATTAAGGAGGACCCAAATTCAAGTTAAGGGGTATTTATACGAAATGAGAGAATTCAAGATAATCATGCAATGAAAAAATTTACAAAAGGACCTCAAGGGATGCAAATATCATGTAGTGTATGCATGGGCAAAGTATGTTGTTTCAATTTCTCTACATTAGAATGTTTGTGAAGAATTGATTAGTTAAAGGATTTAAAGCAACTTTGGTTCCACAAATGTTAGTACCTACGGCTGAAGCTATATCATCTGATACGATCATGAAAACCCAACACATGCTATTGCATCTTATAATATGAACCGGTGTTCTCCAACATGTGTTGCTAGGTCCAAAGTGCAATTAGTTTGTAGGGTGAGAACACATACACATGCATGCATGTCCGTCACACATACACGCACATACAAACAAATATGCGCACATGCACACACACACACTCTCTCTCTCTCTCTCTCTCTCTCTCTCTCTCTCTCTCTCTCTCTCTCTCTCTCTCTCTCTCTCTCTCTCTCTCTCTCTCTCTCTCTCTCTCTCTCTCTCTCTCTCTCTCTCTCTCTCTCTCTCTCTCTCTCTCTCTCTCTCTCATGCTAGTTTGAGATAATAAGAGTTGCACGAAGAGGGAGAAGTGATTCAAATAGGAGGAACTTAAAGAAGAGAACTGTGGACTACTAAATTGTTTCATCAATTAAGGTTGAGAGTAAATGTTATGTCAAGAGAGTGAATGCATGCAAAAAGAAATGGCAAAAACATGCAAGAAAGATAAAAAGTACTTCAATGCCTCTAGACAAAAGTAAATCAAATAGTCCTAAAAAAGCTTCCTCTTTCAAGTGTTGTCCTTTAGAGGCATTGATGGCACCACTTATATTGGGGACATTGCCAACGTCACAAAATATATGAGAAATCTTGCATGCTACATTATTCCTTACCACAAATTTCAAACACTAGTTACTTACTTACAAAAAAGTTCTCAACAAACCTACAAATAGAATTGGTGCATTTCAAAATTCATGCAAATCATGAATATGGTTACATGGAATAAAAATGTGCTTACAAATCTCATGGGTGCTACACATGCAACTATTACAACACTACAATATAGCACAAGTCATGGCACTCCCATTCCTCCTAATGAGCATGGATCCACTTTGTATGCATAATGCAACATTGTGTGCAAAGGGACAAAGAAACATTGCACATAACCATGATAAATGGTCTCAAGGAACAACCCTTCAGGCTTTAAGAACTAAGGACAGATAAAGATTCAAGCCACTTAATAACATGTGTAAGAGATCTAAGAATATTAGCATCATGAGCTAGTGGTAGAAAGCTCTTTTGCAAGGTCCATTGAATGTTAGAGGCATCATAGTAACCAAAGTAGGAGACCGACAACACCACAAGTGGGGGGAGGGGAGAGGAGAGAGAGAGAGAGAGTGTGTGTGTGTGTGTGCCACATAATTTCAATTTTAGTTGTTGTATCTTTCAAAATGAGAGATCCACTACCAAATACGACTAGTCAACACTTAGAAACACAGAATCTTCTTTTACTAAACAACTAAAACATACAACTATACCTAAGAAAAATGTGGTTTAAAACTACATGTAAAATGTTTCTTGGCATGATGGGAGTTACAATAACTTGGAATATAGATCCACTAAAGGAGAAATCATCTAATCTACTACCAAAAGCTTGTATGGACTTGCAATCGAGAGTGGGAATTAGTCATTTGATCTTATATGCTCAAAGATAGGGCTAACTGATCTGGCATTGGGATGTGATTAGCTAAGCAATGAGGGGAAATTTACCATGGATGCATAGCACTTAATTATTGAGTTTATGCATGCTAGAAATAAGGTAGAATTACATGGTCTGACAAAAAACACATTTCTATCATTTCAACTAAACAAGACACAAGAGAACTTGGAAGTTTGGCTTCTATCTACAAATTTAATCCCAAGATTAAGAAGCCCTTGTAAGAGTACAAGGGTGTATTTAAGTAGCCTACCACTTTGTATCCAACAAGACAAGCACATCATCACACTTATTTATATCCAACTACAAAAGTAGTCAACAAGCCTTTCTATAGGTTGTCAAGAATGGAAATAGAAGAGGTGGCCAAGCAAATATATGCCTATTGGAAAGAGGATTTAATCAGGCAAGTCAATCACCATTTGCTTCACCCACATTGTCAGTAAATAAGAAGGATTGAACAAGGTTGCAATTAGGAATGGAAACATCTCAATGCACATTGATGATCTTTTTAATCAAATTAAGTGAGCAAGATAACCAAGATAGGGCATCGCCAATTATGAATGGAAGCAAGTAATAGTAAAAATGAATTTTCATAAGTCATTGAGTCATATGTTACTCATGATCATGCCACAAAGATTTTGACCAATGCACTTCCTATCTTCCATATACCTCATCAACAAGATATTTCATCCCTTTGTCTAGAAGCATGTGCTTATTTTCTTCCAAATGATATATTAACATAGAATATAGATAAGTTGAAGCTATTGAAGCACAAAATGATGTTCCTTAACATCTTGTAGGGCAAGCTATATGAAAACAAGTGTAAGTGTTCTTTTTATGGAAATAATGGTTGCATACTTTGGGATTTTTTGTGACAAGAGAGGAATTGAAGTGGATTCGAAAAGGTGAAATGCATGAAGGAGTGACATTTGCTTGCTAAAGTGACCTCCTTGAAATGTTTTCCTATGTTGTTTTCTTCCCATAAAAGATTTAACGAGCATTATGCAAATGTGGTAGCCCCTTTTGACAATCCATCAAAGAAATATCAATGTTCTTAAGATGTTATAGCTAATGCAAGCTTTGGATAGCCTAAAAAGAGCACTCAATTGAACCCCTACATTGGTTTTCCCCACATTATACAAATGAATTTCTCATTTAAGCCAATGCATGTAGAAGAGAGATAGGTGCAATCCTTTAGAGTAGTCCTTGAGATGATGCAATCATAGTTGAGACCTCAAAGAACTCCAAAGGTGATTTTAATACATAAAACTACCCTTGATGCAAAACACCTCAAGAGTGATCTCCTAAGGTTGTGGATGATGCTTAAGAAGCTTTGTTGGGTCTCAACTTGGTTTTTCTTCAAGGTTGTAAGACACACTAGCTACTTTCTTGGATCCTTCGAGTGGCTCTAAGGAGGTACTCCTTCTCCAAAAGGTTGCAAATAAGGAAGGCATGGTGGAATGCAAAAGCCAATGCAGAGAGAGAGAGAGAGAGAGAGAGAGAGAGAGAGAGAGAGAGAGAGAGAGAGAGAGAGAGAGAGAGAGAGAGAGAGAGAGAGAGAGAGAGAGAGAGAGAGAGAGAGAGAGAGAGAGAGAACTCAATAAGTGTTTTTGTGGGTACTAATATACCCTTGTTCTTCATTGTCTTCACTTATACATGATTGTACAATTTGTACAATGTGTACTTATACAAGGGTGGCCACCTGGCCTTTAGCCATTTGGCCTTAACCCCAACTAGCTTCCACTTGAAGGCCAACTTTGCATTTAAGGGAAAATAGCCAATGAAGATATTATCCAATGCCTATTGTCATTATACAATGTGCAAAGTGCTTGGAAAATAAACTATTCGTGAGAATATTTGTTGGTTTATGATGTGTATGAACCTTGATAAGCTCAATCTCTTGGCCTCGAGCACCTCTCTGATGAAGTGATACTTCACCTCAACATTCTTTCTTTGAATGAAAGACAAGATTTTGTGCTATGGCACTCTAACTATCACAATGCAAAATGGAAACCTCTCTTATAATACCCAAATTTACCAATAGAAGAGCAAGCCATATGGATTCCTTGCATGCCTCATTGGCTACAACATATTTATCCTCAATGATAGATAAGGTAGTGCATGGTTGTAGTTGAGAGAATCATGAGATTACACCTCTTGTGAATGTAAATAAGAAATGTATCGTAGATAGATATGTCATTCCTTTTGAAGCAAATGTACATGGCTCTACTGTCATTCAAGTATCGTATGATACTCTCTACTACTTTCTAATGCTTCTTGTCAGGGTTTGTTATAGATCTACTAACCATTTCCATTGCATAGGCAAAGTTTGGACGTGTGGCAACAATAGCATAGATCAGGATACTAACCACAGATGCAGAAGATACCTCAATCATTTCATCCTTTCGCCCATTTGACTTTGGATCCTCTTGGCTAAGTTTCAAGTTTGGAGGCAATGAAGCACTAATAATGTTCCCTCTCTTTGTATTGATATGGTCAAGTTCTTTACAATGTACTATTCTGGAGATAATTAGAGAACCTTCTTATGCCTGCCACTCATAATCCACATGCTAAGAATATGACTCGCATTACTCAAATCCTTCGTGTCAAGGGTTCAATGCAACCATTTCTTCAATGTATCCACATCCATGTGTGACTTCCAAGTAAGAAGCATGTCATCCATGTAAAGGATCAGGATTATAAGGTTGCCATCAATAGTAATCAATGTTGATCCTAGTGCATCCTTTAGATCTTATGAAGGAATCAAACTTATGATACCATTACCTAAGAGCTTGCATCAATCCCATATAGGCTCTTATGGAGCTTGCATATGAAGCTATTCCTTGCATTTCACAACAAACCCTTTTGGCTATTGTGTACAAATTTCGTCATGCAAATCCCCATCGTGGGCAAAGTGAGATACTCTATGGACAAGGCAACAAACTCTACAAGCAAGCTGATAGCCCTTCTAGCTAATATGAAACGAATGTCTGTGGATCAATGTGATGTGTTGAGGGTTGCCTTGGTCATTAAGAACGATTGTGATGTGTTTCAAGGTTACTATGGTCACAAAAAAGATTGTGTTAGTAGCTACAAAGTTGAGTTAACCATGACTATGATTGGGCATGATCGTCATGATGAATCTAAGCATGATGATCTCCATAACAATAGAAAATCAGTGCAATACCTTACTGCTCAAGTAGGAAATAATCGGCAATGTGAGGAAGAGAAGTTGTTGTGAGTGGTCATCTTGACTACTCGCGTGAGAAGATCTCATCAAAGACTATGCCCTTCTCCTACTTAAATCCCTTGCCTACCAATCTTGCACTATACTTAGGCAATGCATTAGGTGGATATATTTTCAATGTGTAAGTGGTCATCTTGACTACTTGTGTGAGAAGATCTCATCAAAGTCTATGCTCTTCTCCTACTTAAAGCCCTTGCCCACCAATCTTTCCTTGTACTTGGGCAATGCATTAGATGGAGATATTTTCAACTTGTGGACCCATTCTCATGGCAATGCATGCTTGCTTAGGCAAAGGAACCAATTCTCAAGGAGCATTCTTAACCAACAAGTCCATCTTTGATAGCATAGCCTCGTTCACTTATGAATATCATCCTTAGCCACACAATATCAATGTAAGATGACAGTTCTCCACATTTTATCAACATGACATAATCAAGAGATGAAGTGTATATTTATGTGGTCTAGAGACTCTTGTAGATCAAAGCTAGCTCAATCTAAGCATCTAGCTATTCTAATTGTCTATCCTTTTGTATGTGAGGTTGGCCACCCAAATGTGACAATCCCACCCAAACGTTTATTAATTGTCCAAGCCCTACATCATGTGGGATTGGTTGCATGTGTTGCTTGTATGGTGGGTATCCATCCTCTTGGAATGCTATCATACGTATCTTGTTTGTCTTAATAATGGGTTGTTTATGCATCTTCTCCACGTTGAAGATAACATCGTGGATGTGAACTATATTTTCAGCTTTAGGAACTCAAAGATGTTACCCCATCTTAGTTGAATCTCGATATTCAAGGAAAATGCACTTCTTGGAATTAGGATCAAGCTTGTTTTTCTTGTCTTGTGAGATATGTATATAGGCCTCACAATTGAATTATCACCAAGTGATTATAAGAGGGTTTCTTGCCAGTAGACCATATCTCTTCAAGAGTCTTGTTGTCCAAAGGCTTGCTAGGCGACTAATTAATCAAATAAACAATTGTTTCAATAGCTTCAATCCAAAAACCACGAGTGAGACTTGCATTAGAATACATCCTCTGAACTCTTTCTTATACAGTCTTGTTCATCTTTTGAACACCCCATTTTGAGGTGGGTTTTTAGAAGCAATCAACTCCCTCTTGATGCCACACATATTGCAAAAGTTCTAGAATCCATAAAAAGTATATTCCCCACCATTATTAGTTCTTAAGCATTTAAGCTTCATGCCTAATGAATTTTTTGCATAAGCTATGTACTTTTGAAATGCATCAAATGCGTCATTCTTCTTCCAAGTAGGATAAGTCCATAGTTTCTTAGTAGCTTCATCAATGAGTGTAACAAAATAAGATGCTCCTCCCAATGAAACCACATGCCTAATGAATTTTTTGCATAAGCTATGTACTTTTGAAATGCATCAAATGCGTCATTCTTCTTCCAAGTAGGATAAGTCCATACTTTCTTAGTAGCTTCATCAATGAGTGTAACAAAATAAGATGCTCCTCCCAATTAAACCACATGCATAGATCCACATACATTTCCACAAGTTCAAATCTCCTTGTACTAAGACCCTTCTTATGTGACATTTTAATTCGTTTTCTACTATATGAAATACTCCCACATTAAAAGTTAGAGAGATTGAAAGATGAAAGATAATGTAAATAAGATAGAATTTTCATTCCAATGACTAATGTATAGCCAAAATGGTGATATCAAAGAGATACTAATGGTTGTTACTGATAGATACAAATGTGATCCTTCACATAGATACATGCAAAGAGTACAAAGTGCCAAACTTTAGCTCTCTAGCAATAACAAGTGACCCTTTGCATATCTTCCAATCATGACTACCAGATACAACACAATAACCATAATTGTTTAGCTATCAAGTGCTTATCAAGCTTTTCTTTTAAGTCTAGTACATGACAGTGAACATTCTTATGTACAAAAGAAAAACCATCGGCAAGTGAAAAGTCCACATCTACCATTCCAACAATGATGCATGCAAAAAAAAAAATCATGTTAGAAACAAAGATTTTGTTGTTGATTCATAAATTGGTTCTTTTTGCTTCTAACAAGCATGTCTCTTGGTTCCAAATGACAAGGTTTCCCCTACTTAAGCAAGGCCTATGCTTGCATGCATCAAAACCATGTACCAAAACTTTTTTTGTGAGCATCCAAAGCCAAAGCTATTTGACTTTATTTCCATCCACTAATGGTTACCCAAATGCAACCAAATTAGGCAATGAAAACCCTTGAACCAAGCCTCAATATCAAGCCAAAACACTTGTTTAACTTAGATAAAGAGCTCTATATACCTCCATCAAGAAGTGGAAAGTAGGCACAAATTTCATAGAAGGATCTCAAATCCTTGACCTCTGTGATGAAGCTTCACTCCTCACACTCCTCGCCCTAAGTACGAGCTCCCACAAACATCGCTCTAATACTAATTGAGATGAAAGTTGTTAAACCTCCCAATCTCCTATGTCAATTGGGGGTGGTGACAATGCATGCTCCTTTGGAATCATGAAACCCAATCTCGTCAATTGCTCCTTAATGAGTCCTTCTTCCTTGAGTTGGTGTGCTACTTCATCTCTTGTGGACTCGTACTTGGATGGTTGGGACAATGGTTATAATATGCTTTAAAGAGCCTTTCTAGACATTTGCAATTTTCTTTTAAGCCCTTCCATTGTGTCCTCATCATTTGGCTTGGTGATTTCTTTTAGAGCTTTGGTGAAGCTACTCTATTGAATCTTCACTATTTTCTTTGCAAATTTAGCCCTATCCCTAGTCACTTTCTTGTCATGCATTACTTTCCTGAGACTATAAGCAAGCTCCTGCATAGATCCTATGTGTCTCTTCTCTAATTGCTCAATCTTTTTCATGGCTTACTCCAATACCCTATCTTTCTACTTGGTTAATGCTTCCAACATGATAGTTTTCTCCTTTTTGCTTTGCTAGAGCTCCTTTTCCTTGGTTAAATCCTCCACTTTTTGTTCAAGGTGCTCTTGGTTCTTAGTGGCTTCTTTCCATTGCTCTATCAATGTGAGCAACTTGTCCTTCATCTGCACTATTTTCTCTTTACCGCATTGTGACTTGAAGGGAGCGAACCCAAAGTGAAAGCCTGCTAGTGGAAGTAAGAGCTATAGTGGAAGGAGCAAGAGAGTGAGAGCAGGACACATAAGATGTGGGAACTCCAACAATCAAAATGTGTGGATGGTCTTCCCTTAATATTCAAATGTCACTAAAAGAATAAAAAATGAAGTGACAATGATTGACACCCTCCACCTGCAGTATATAAGTCTGTGGGTACTGTAAGTGTAACTAATACATAGGTGGCTAGGCACAAGCCCTTTTATCCCCAACAACCTCCCACTTAAATGTGAATGTATCCCTAGTGAGGAGAGAATGAGAAAAAAGTGACAAAGTAAAAATGTATATAAGTACAACAGGATGAGGAAAGACATCATCTCATCCAACACCTATCAACTTCCCAAGGAAGGCAGAATGCTCTACTGAGAGACTTTTGTTAAGTAGATCTATAGGATTTTGGCCAGTTGAGATCTTGACAAGCTTAGTGGACCTGTCCTCAACAAACTCTTGGATAAAGTGGTAATGCACCTCAATGTGCTTTGTCTTCGCATGAAAGGCCGGATTCTTGGCCAATTGAATAGCACTCATAGAATTTGAATGCAATGTAGGGACCACATCAGTAATGCCAAGGCCTGCTACTAGATGGCCTAGCTAGAGAGACCCTTGCAAGCCTCAATGGCTATAACATACTCGGCCTCAATAGTAGAGAGGACCATGTATTTTTGCACCTTGGACATCCAAGAAACAACACCTACAACAAAGGTAAAGACATAGCTAGAGGTGGACTTTCTACTATCTACATGTCCTGTATAATTAGAGTTAGTGTATCCCACAACTTCTATATCCTAGCCCCCATAACATACACACATAGCTACTATGCCCTTCAGGTATCTCATGATACCCTTCATGGCATTCCAATGCCATTTTCTAGGTGTAACCATATAGCGTGCCACAGCTCCCACTACAAATGCTATGCTAAGACGAGTGGCTATAATGGCATACATCAAACTACCTACTTTAGATGCATAAGGGATCCTGGCCATCTTGGCCTTTTGCTCATCAGATTGCAGACAAGACTGTGGACAATTGGCCCGACTAACCTTCACATGAGAAGGAAGAGGATAGCCAATAGGCTTACCATCCTACATATGAAACTGTTTAAGGACTTTCTAGATATACTCCTTCTATGAATAGATAAAGGAGCCCCTTAGAGCGATTTTGCATGTTGTGCATCCCAAGAATATACAAGACATGTCCCATGTCCTCTCAAAGCTCTTCTTGAGCTTAGTTTTCAAGGCATCCAACTCATCATGAGCTCTCCTAAGAATAAGGATATCATTCACATAGAGTACCAAAATCATAAGGCTACCATCACGAGCCTTCTTTGTGTATAAACACAGATCCATAACACTATAGCTATATCCCTGTGAACGCATAAAAGCATCAAACTTGTGGTACCATTCCCTAGGTGCCTACTTAAGGCCATAAAGACTCTTTCTCAACTTACACACTAGGTATTCCCTAGCTTTTTCCTCAAATCCCTTAGGCTATTGCATATAAATCTCATCATGCAAGTCCCCATGTAGAAAGTCATCTTTACATCCATTTGATAAAGGTCTAGATCTAATTAAGCAATCAATGTGAGTAACAAGGTAGGGTTGTCATTTTGACTATAAGAGAAAATACTTCATCAAAGTCAACACCATATTCCTACTTGAAACCCTTAGGCTACCAATATGACCTTATAAGTAGGATTAAGGTATCCATGAAAGGAGTGAGCCTTCAAGTGCAAGCATGGAGCAAAAGCAAGAGCTATGGTGGAAGGAGAGAGAGAGAGAGAGAGAGAGAGAGAGAGAGAGAGAGAGGATGTGGAAACTCCAATAGTCACAATGTGTGACTGGCTTTTCTTTTATTCAAATGTCACTAAAAGAATAAAGAATGAAGTGATAGTAATGGATGCTTGCCACATGCAATCTACATGTGCGGTTATGTGGGTATTGTTAGTGTAACTAATGCATGGGCAGCTAAGCATAGGTGCCTCTACCTCCAACAACCTCCCACTTAAAGACAAATATGTCCCTAGTGAGGAGAGAACAAGAAAAAGTGACAAAGTACAAATATATATAAGTACATCAAGATGAGAAAAGATATAATCTCATCCAATGTCCATCAACTTCTTAAGGAAGATAAAACGCTCTAGTGAGAGACTTTTAGTGAGCAGATCTGTAGGATTTTGATCAGTTGAGATCTTGATAAGCTCAATAGACTTGTCCTCAATGACCTCTTTGATAAAGTGGTAATGCATCTCAATGTGTTTTGTCTTCGCATGAAAGATGGATTCTTGGCCACCTGAATGACACTCATAGAATTCGAATGTATTGTAGGGACCATATCAATAATGCCAAGGTCTGGGCCTAACTAGAGAGCCTTCTTGCAAGCCTCAGTAGTGGGTGCAACATACTCTACCTCCATAGTAGATAGGGCCATGCATTTTTGCATCCTAAACATCCAAGAAACAACACCTTCAGCAAAGGTAAAGAAATAGCCAAAGGTGGACTTCTTGCTATCTGCATATCCTGCATAATCAAAGTTAGTGTATCCCATGACTACTATATCTTGGCCACCATAATAAATACACATAGTTGTCATGCCCTTCAAGTATTTCATGATACCCTTGATGGTATCCTAATTTTGTCTACCAGGTGTAGCCATATAGTGTACCACAACTCCCACTGTAAATGCTATGTCAAGACGAGTGGCTATCATGGCATACATCAAGTTACCCACTGCGGATGCATAAGGGATCTTGGCCATCTCTGCCTTTTGCTCATCAAATAGCAGACAATTGGCCTTAACTAACCTTCATGTGAGAAGGTAAAGAACAGCTAATAGGATTAACATCATGTAGATGAAATTGCTCAAGGACATCCTGAATGTACTCCTTTTGCGACAAGTAGAGGAGCCTCTTAGAGCAATCACATGTAGTGTGTATCCCAAGAGTATGTGAGGCTTGTCACATGTCCTTCATCTCAAAGTTATTCTTGACTTGACCTTTCAAGGCATATAGCTCATCATGAGCACTCCCAACATCCATGTAGAGGATCAAAATCATAAGGCTACCATCACGAGTAGTCTTCATGTATAAACACTCCCTATCAATGCAAAAATATCCCTGTGAGTGCATAAAGGCATCAAACTTGGTGATACTATTCCTAGGTGCTTACTTAAGGCCATAAAGGCTCTTCCTCAACTACACACTAGGTGTTCTTGGCCATGTGCGGCATGTCAAGATTGTGGGAGAGAAGGAAGGAGTCTCACTTGTAGCTTTATTGCTTGCACAATGGGGGAATACACACAAGGGTGGAGTTTGAAAACGGTTTTTCTCTTCTTAGTAAGCCAAAAAGAACTCTAGTACATAGAAATAGAAGAACCCTATATATGGGTCTCAAACCAAACTCAACTAACTAAGGTGGCATACTAACTGAGGCACGAACTAGAGTAGATAAGGATAGCTGTCATCTAGCTAATATTCATGGGCGGTGTACCAACCGCATCTGCAACTGACAAGTCGGTGACATAAATGCACAACGGTCACCCTGGCATATCACGAATGGAGCTCGATATCTCAACACTCCCCCTCGAGCTCAATCCCAATTCTTGCACACCAAGCAGGTCTCTGAACTTGCGCAGCTTCTCTGCGCCCAATGCCTTCGTGAATATGTCAGTTACCTGATCCTCTGTGCTGACATAAACTAGATCAATAAGACCTAGTAAAACCCTCTCCCGCACATAGTGATAATGCACCTCAATGTGCTTTGTTCTAGCATGATAGATTGGGTTATTTGCCAAGTGTATACTAATCATGTTGTCACAATAAATGACAACTGGCCCATCTGTAGACTGATGCATATCATAAAGTAGCTTATGCAACCAAGCTACCTCACATGCAGCCATTGCTGCACCCCTGTACTTAGCCTCTGTGCTCGACAAGGCAACAGTAGGCTGTTTCTTGCTACTCTAAGTGACTGCAGCACTCCCAAAAGAGAGCACATATCCACTGGTAGATCGTCTATCAGGAATACTACCAGCCCAATCAGCATCAGTGTATCCATGCAACTGTATCTGAACCCCAGTCTCATAAAATAGTCCATACTGCAATGTGGACTTCACATATCTGAGTATGCATCTAGCCGCATCCAAATGTGGTTTCTTGGAGCCTGCATAAACTGACTTACCAATCCAACATCATAGCTCAAATCTGGCCTGGTAATAGTCATATAAATCAAACTTCCTACTATGCGTCTGTACATAGTAGGGTCTTCGAGAAGCTCACCTGCATCTGCGCTCAACTTCACATTCTGCTCCAAAGGAACTAAAATAGGCTTACAGCCTGTCATCCCATATTTGGACAGCATGTCCAATCCATACTGTCTCTGTAAGAGCCATATCCCACTTGGTGATCTAATCACCTCCATGCCCAAGAAATAACGCAGCTCTCCCAAATCCTTCATCTCAAACTTTTGCTTCAATAGCATTTTCACATGAAGGATATCTTCATCACTATCACGTGTGATAATCAAATCATTAACATAAATGACAAGCAGCATAATACCTTTCTCTGTTTTTCTCACATAAAGTGAGAAATCTGCCTTGGAAATCTGGAAGCCAATAGTGACAAGATACTATCCTATCTTGTCAGACCATGCTCTATGTGCTTGCTTCAAGCCATACAAGGCTTTCTTCAACCTGCAAACAAACTCAGGATGAACATCATGCACATAACCTAGTGGCTGCTCCATATAGACCTCTTCTTGCAAATCACCATGCAAGAAGGCATTCTTTACATCCATCTGATGTAAAGACCATCCCTTTGATGCAGCCATAGCAATGACTGCTCTTACGGTTGTCATCCTTGCAACCGGACTGAATGTTTCTTCATAGTCAATGCCATATATTTGTGCATACCCCTTGATTACTAATCTTACCTTGTATCTATTCATAGAACCATCTGTGTTGTGCTTCACCTTATAAACCCACTTATAGCTAATTGCACTCTTATCTTTAGGCAAAGGTACCAACTCCCATGTAGCATTTGCTTCCAAGGTATCCATTTCTTCATCCATGGCTTTCTCCCATTTTTCTTTTCCCATGGCTTGCTCAAAAGAAGTGGGTTCTGGTTCCTGTATCACTTTGACTATATATGCATAGTCAATGGCTGCAAATCCATCATATTTCAGCCTATCCACAGGATACCTAGCTCTGGTAGAGCTACGCAAAGTAGGCTCACTTCCAGGTGCTCTCAAAACATCCCTAGTTTTCCTTACTCCAGGTGTAACAATAGAAGGAATACCCAACTCATCATCAATGCTCTGTTCTGAGCCACTGGATTCACCATCCACATAAGAGTGACCTGCATTCACATCAAACATGGGTTGATCTACCGTCTCTTTTCCTTTTCGTGATATCTGCATACCACTATCTGCATTGCTTTGAGAAGATTCTCCTGATCTCAATCTACCTGTCCATGGCGAAGAATGTGAACCACTGCTAGAGGACGCTCCAGGTCCACTAATATCTTGTGACTGTTGCTGTGAATTCTGTGCAGCATTACCATTTTGTGCATCTACATTATCAATCACATTTACTGGTTTATACCAACAACTCATCTCATAAAAAACAACATCTCTGCTCACTGTAAACTTATGAGTAGAAGGGTTATAGCATCTATACCCTTTCTGCTGCTGCAGAGAGTAACCAATAAAGATGCACTTCTCAGCTTTTGGATCCAACTTGGATCTCAACTCATCTGGCACATGAACATAGGCAATGCAACCAAAAATTTTCAAATGAGAAATATCTGGTTTCCTACCAGTATACCTCTCCTCTGGAGTCATCCCATGTATTGTTGCAGTGGGAGTCCTGTTCATTATGTAGACTGCTGTAGCAACTGCCTCAGCCCAATAAAAATCTGGCAGGTCTTTTTCATTGAGCATGGCACGAGATACCTCTCCAATATGCTTGTTTTTCCTTTCTGCAATTCCATTTTGTTGTGGGGTATGACTTCATGAATATTGCTACTTTATGCCATGCTCCTGCTGGAACCTTGCAAACTCATTTGAGAGGTACTCTCCCCCTCCATCTGACCTTAGGCATTTTATTTGCAGGCCTGTTTCTTTTTCAACCATAGCTTTAAAAGTTTTAAAATGCCCAAAAACTTCACTTTTCTTTTTCATAAAAAACACCCAAACTTTTCTGCTATAGTCATCAATAAAAGTGACAAAATAATGACAGCCTCCAAGAGATGCAGCTTTAGTAGTCCACACATCAGAGTGGATTAATTCCAATGGCTTCTTACTCTCTTGAACATGTCTAGAAAATGGTTTCCTTGCCTGTTTTCCAAACTGACAGGCTTCACATACCTTATGCATTTCTGCAACCCTGAATTTAGGCAATCCTGCAACAATATTTTGGGCCTACATTGATTTAAGTCACTATACATTAACATTACCAATGCGTTTATGCCAGATATCAATATCTGCAAAAACTACACCGGTCCCATGTGCAAACATTGTTGCACTCAATTCAAGCATGTCTGCATCCAATGTAAACATTCTGCCCTTCTTCTTTCCTTTTGCTATCAAGCGACCTTTATTTTTCATATCCTCAACAAAGCATCCATGAGGATTAAATCTGACCTGCAAGCCCTGCTCAACCATTTGACCAACAGAAACCAGATTCTTGGTGATATTCGGGACATGAAATACATCTGACAGGTATTTCTTTTTCCCATCCTGCATAGACAAAGGAAATTTTTCAATCTACACAATAGGACGTGCAGTATCATCACTAGTCTCCACAAATCCTGGTTTTTCCATTTTTCTTGCATCCTGCATCCATTCTGCATGACCTGTCATGTGGTTTGATGCACCTGAGTCAACATACCACACTTCTTGCTTTCTTTTGCACTTGTCATAGAATTGTTCATGTGCTGCACCATAAACAAATGCTCATTTCTGTCATCACCCTGTCTACTAGAAGATGCATAATTTCCTTGTTGCAATTTCCCATTCATGATGTCATTTTGCTTTTTATAGCAGTCTTTAGCCATATGACCCATTTTACCACAGTAGTAGCATTCAACATTGCTGTTTGCATTTTGGCCTCTTTGCCATCCACCACGACCTCTTTGGCTCCCCCTGCCTCTAGAGTTACCACGTCCTCCTCCATAGGACTCGTTTTCTTGAGTCTCCTATATATTCTGATTTCTACCATGGCCTCCATATCGGCCTCCTCTACCTCTGCCTCTACCTCTTCCAGCATTTGAGTAGAAGACAGTTTCTTTTGAAGTTCCTCCTGAAGAAGATGCACCACCATTTCTCTGCTCCTCAAAAATTAGAAGAGCAATCAACTCCTCAAAATCAGGAAATCTTTCACGAACTGAAATGGATGTCCGAAACTGTGCATAATCATTTCCTAGACCATTCAAGGTCATAGAAACTAAATCATTATCTTCCGCTGGCGACCCAATGGAAGCAAGTGCATTTGCAATCTTCTTCACCTTCATGTGGTAGTCATTGATGCTCATACTTTCTCTTTGCACATTATGCAACTCTTGCTTGAGCTGCATTTTCCTGACTTGCATATTTGTGCTATACATTTTTGACAAAGTATCCCATGCCTCCTTTGGCGTACTTGCATGCTGAATATGCACAATCATAGAGTCTGAAATGTTGATAGACAGCCAATATATGACTTTCTTGGCTCTCTCATGCCATGCTTTAAATGCCTGCACTTACTGTTGATTGGGAACATCAGGAAGAACTGGTTCTTCTTCATTTCCTGCAACAAATTCCCAATATCCTTTTTCCATAAGGAAATTCGTCATTCTAAATTTCCATTCTTGGAAGTTGTTCTTGTCAAGCTTTTCAGTTACAATCTGTGAAAGAGAATCAGACGCCATTACAGAACACTGCAAAAAATTCTGTCACTGCAAAAAACATAGCTTTACCCTCACAAGGGCAAATCTGCAAAACTGGCGAAAGTGGTATTTGAGCACACAGTCACTTCCTAGTGACGATTTTGCATCAACAGGAAACAAGGATGATTCTGTAACTCCCAAAGTCTTTGCACACAAGCATATGATGCAATTTCTGTGGTAATTTTTCACCGACCTGTAGAACAGTGGTCGCACAGCATAAAACAGGGCCTTTTCTTAAGTGCTTGGAGAAAACTTCTGCCTCCAAAACAGGCCCCGAAATGGCCTCAAATCAAAAAAACAGAGCAACCGCGAAGGGCGTCTCAATCTGAGACAATGCACTCTTGCACTTTTCGGCTGTGCTACCTGCAAAGACTTGCTCCCAAAACAAAAAAATAAAAGCAACATTGGTCCTCTTACCAGAACACTGTGAACTTGGCTTACTTTTTGTTGGGGTAAAGGCGCGTCCGCCGTGCCGCCCCATGTATTACTACACTGACAGTACCCGCCACTGCACACTACAGGTGGTGGGCGCCTGTCATGTCACTTTATTCTTTACATTCATTTTTTAGTGACTAGTAAATAAAGGAAGGCCCGGTCACACATTGTGACTGTTGGAGTTCCCATTTCTTGCCTCTCTCTTTCTTGCTCTTGCTCTCCCGCCATAGCTCGTGTGCAAGCTTCGATCCTTCTCACCTTTCAACTAGTATCAGAGCTTGGCTTCCTCTTGCTTGAGCTCAACTCCGTGCCGCCCCGTGTATTACTACACTGACAGTACCCGCCACTGCACACTGCAGGTGGCGGGCGCCCATCACGTCACTTTATTCTTTACATTCATTTTTTAGTGACTAGTAAATAAAGGAAGGCCCAGTCACACATTGCGACTGTTGGAGTTCCCATTTCTTGTCTCTCTCTTTCTTGCTCTTGCTCTCCTGCCATAGCTCGTGTGCAAGCTTTGATCCTTCTCACCTTTCACTTTCTTGAGCTCCTTACCACGAACAAGGCTCTGATGCCATGTCAAGATTGTGGGAGAGAAGGAAGGAGTCTCACTTGTAGCTTTCTTGCTTGCACAATGGGGGAATACACACAAGGGTGGAGGCTGAAAATAGTTTTTCTCTTCTTAGTTGTGTAAGCCAAAAAGAACTCTAGTACATAGAAATAGAAGAACCCTATATATGGGTCTCAAACCAAACTCAACTAACTAAGGTGGCATACTAACTGAGCCACGAATTAGAGTAGATAAGGATAGCTGTCATCTAGCTATTATTCATGGGCGATGTACCAACCGCATCTGTAATGACAAGTCGGTGACATAAATACACAACGGTCACCCTGGCATATCACAAGTGGAGCTCGATATCTCAACATGGCAAAACCCTTAGGTTGCTCTATGTAAATCTCATCCTTGATTCTTATGAGCTTTTGGAGACTGTGCTGGGGACTGGTGTAGAACCACAGCCTACACCCGACCCAACCAAATCCCATATTTGATTTTTTTGTAGTGAGTCATACTCTAACTACATGGCCCTCTCCCAAGAGTGACTATCACCTCTACACATGGCCTCGTCATAAGTAAGAGGCTAACCAGCATCTATCACCATAATATAATCCATAGAGGGCTCGAATTGCACAAGCTGTCATTTATCTCTAGTAGACTGTCGCTAGCAGTGGGGCCTAGACACCTTGTGAAGCAACAGGGACATGGGCCACTAAAGCATCAGATGTTATTGCAGGTTGTGTAGCTGGCTACATAGTAACAGGAGGTTCCTCTTGAAATATCACAATGTATACCTCAATGATATGCTCAGGTTGCTTATGCAATTTCTCCTCATGGAAAACAACATCATGGTGGTTACAAATAACCTTATGAGCTTGCGGATCCCATAGGCAATAGCCCATCTCACCTACATCCCGACAATCAAGAAAGATGCATTTCCTAGACTTAGGATTTAGTTTATTATGCTTGTCCTTGGATACATGGTAGAAAGTCTCACAACCAAAGACACACAAATGAGCATATAAGGGAGGTGTTCCTGACCATACCTTCTCCATAACCTGATAGTTAAGAGCAATATATGGGGGACCACTTGATCAAATGTACGGTAGTAGTAACTGCCTATGGTAAGCCTACTTGGCTAAGCATACTGTGAACTTGCTCCTAAATTGTTCTATTCATGCACTCAGCCATACCATTTTGGGGTGAGGTGTAGGGGGTGGTCAATTGATGCTTAATACCCCTCTCGTCACAAAACTACTCAAAGGATTTAGAGACATACTCACCCCCATTATTTGACCTTAGGTATTTTAGTCTGTACCTAGACTGGTTCTCAACCAAAGCAAGCCAATGATGAAATGTAGCCAAGACTTTTGATTTCTTCTTAATAGGATATACCCCCAGACCTTATGTGTATAGTCATCAATGAAAGTAACGAAATACTTCGTGCCACCTAACAACTTAGAGGGCATGGGGCTACATACATTCAAATAAACGAGAGCCAATGGCTCACCCATGCATGCCATACCAGACTTTTTATATACGTATTACATGTCTTCTTGCTATATAAACAATAATCATAAGACTCAAAGCACTTATAATCATGGGATATAAGATATTGTAAATGGGTAAGTATTTTCATTCCTTTCAAGGACATATGCCCAAGGAGATAATGCCAAAGAGGTACATATGGAACTACATCCACTGCCAAAATATGGTCAAATGACCCAGATATAAGTAAGGGGTAGAGAGTATTGGACTTAGCACCACGTGTAATGACAAGATTCCCATGGGTAATCTTCCATGAGGAATCACAAAAGAAACTACATAACCTGCATCATCCAAAGTACCAACAGAGATAAGGCTCTTCGTGAGAGCCGATACATAATATACATCATGAAGAGTAAACATGCAACCTGAACCAAATTGCAGTTGAACATCACTAATACCAATGATCTCGAGTGCAGGTCATTACCCAAATGGATACATCTAGTCAAATTGTGATAGGAGTGAAACCACTCTCTACGAGGGATCACATGAAAGGAAGCCCTTGAATCTATCAATCAACACTGAGTGTACCCTGACAAATCATTAGTCAGCCATGAAGTATCAAGAGAAGAAGCTGCAAGTATGAAATCATCATCAAAATCAGTTTTGGACAACATTAATCTCTTCAATCTTAACATCAGACTTGCTAAGGACAATGCTGCAATCATCCTTTTTGTCATGTACTTTACCCTTGACCTTTTCTTTGTGCTTGTCCTTGTGTATCTTATGGCACTATGAATGAATATGCTCTACTTTCCCATCATAATGATAAGTCAATGAGAACTTATGGCCATGGGACTTACTGTGAGATTGTCCATGTGACTGAGAGTGAGACCTTATGGCCATGGGACTTACTGTGAGATTGTCCATGTGATTGAGAGTCTCTTCCATGGCCATAGGACTTACTGTGAGATTGTCCATGTGACTGAGATTGTCCATGTGATTGAGAGTCTCTTCCATGGCAGTCATTACTGCCCTTATCATTATTTCAATGTGACATTAAACCTTGCTATCTCCATTGGCCGGGTTACCCCAAGCCTGTAGGACTGCAAGGTTAAGCGCATTGACTCGCTCTCTTGTGTGTACAATCCCCTTTCTTGTGACGCCTCCTAATGCTACCACTGGTAGGACTGCATGCATCTTTGTGCCCTCCTAGAAAGCATTTACATGTAAGGATTTAGGTACTAAGTTCAGTGTTAGGCTAGGTATCTGAGTGGTTGCCTCGTGTTCATGCAAGTCGGCAAGTCTTGACTCATTAGATCCCTCTACCCATTGCTTTAACTCTTAACATAATGAGAGACATTGCCTAAATAGATTCCCCATCGGCAAAGTTACAGAGGCCGATATCAATGTTGTAAGCAGACTGCTAGCTGCTTGCCTTTTGTCATACCCTACATTCTTTTGCCACTGATCTTGGGCACTTTGCCTACTTATGGCATGTAGGCCTTGTCTTTGTGGTGTTGCATGAAGCGTGGATGTATCTCTTGATTCTATGCATGTCGGTGAGACAAGCATGTTCACACTAGAGAGTTCATCAATCTTGTCTTCTAGTATAGGCTTGGCATGCCAAGAATCACATGGTGGGGGAACTTGCTTCAGCTGTTGTGCCAACTACACATTGTATACATAAGAGGAAGCTCACTCAAGAACACAACAAGAGAGATGGAGGCCAAAACATTTTCTTATTGAGTTTTTTTAATTCTTCCACACACAATACAATGTACACAAAGTATAGATAAGATATAACATAAATGAAAGTAGTCTACTAAGTCAAACAATGCATAACTAACTACACTAATTGACTCATGCTATATCTATGCCAGCTGTAGGTAGGTGTGACAAATATAATAAGTGATAAGTCAATGGCCATGTGAGAATCATAATGACCATCAACGTGCTAAGTGTAGATGTGTGGATCCATGTAGCTAGGTAGTCCATCATCAATGTCCACACGTGTTGAGCTTACCATCTCAACACTCCCCCTCAAGCTCAACTCTATCTCTACAACTCCAAGTAAGCTTCAAAACTTTCAAAGCTTCTCTACACCCAATGCCTTTGTGAACATGTCAACTATCTAATCCTGTGTATTGACATATACCAGGTCAATCTCTTCTATAAGTACCTTCTCTCTCACAAAGTGGCAGTGTACCTCAATGTGTTTTATCCCAGCATGGAACACTGGGTTCCTAGCTAGCTGTATGCTATTCATGTTGTAACAGTGAATGACAACTAGACCATCTCCCTATACATCCAAATCACCTAATAACTTTTGCAACCATACCACCTCACATGTTGCCATAGCAGCACCTCTATACTCAGTCTCGATACTTAATAAAGCAACTATAGGTTGCTTTTTGCTGGTCCATGTAACTGCTGCACTACCAAGGGAAAACATGAATCCACTGGTCAATCTTCTTTTTGACATGCTATCAGTCCAATTTGCATTTGTGTATCTAAACACCTGCACATCCTTACCTGCCTCATAAAAAAGTCCATAATGTAAAGTGGACTTCACATATCTTAATACACATCTAACTACATCCAAATGAGGCTTTCTAGGCATATGCATAAACTGACTGACAAGGCCAACAACATAGCTCAAGTTTGGCCTTGTGATAGTCATGTAAATCAAACTCCATACTATCATTCTGAACATAGTAGGTCTTTTATCTCATCCCCAATGTCGGCACTCAACTTCACATTTTGCTCCAATGGTACTGAAAGAGGCTTATATACTATCATACCATACTTAGATAACATATCCAAGCCATACTGCCTTTGGGATAGCCATATACCATCAACACATTCAATCACCTCAATACCAAGAAAGTATCTTAATTCACCCAAATCCTTCATCTCAAACTTCTTCTTCAAGAAGTCCTTAACTTCAACAATCCCATTGTCACTGTCACCTATAATAATCAAGTCATCCACATCGATGACTATGATGACCAAACTTGCATCTCCTTTTCTCACATAAAGTGAGTAATCAACATTAGAAATATAAAAGACAATATTGAAAGATACTCTCTGATCTTGTCAGACCATGCTCAAGGTGCTTGCTTTATCCCATAGAGTTCCTTCTTTAACCTGCACACATATGTGGGATGTTCTAAATCCTTAGAACTTGTTGGCAGCTCCATATATACCTCTTCTTGCGATTCACCATATAAGAAGGCATTCTTAACATCCATTTGCTACAAACTCTGACCTTTGACTGCTGCTAAGGCAATTACACATCTAATAGTTGCCATCCTAACAACAAGATTGAATGTCTCTTCATAATATATGTCATATATTTGAGCATAGCCTTTTGCAACCTGCCTAGCCTTATACATGCTAACTGAACCATCTGCATTATGCTTGACTTTGTAAACCCACTTATAGAAAATAGCTTTCTTGCCCTTAGGCAAGGGTACCAAACCCCAAGTCTTATTGGTCTCTATTGCAGCCATCTCCTTATCCATTGCTGCATCCTAATGAGCATGACCAATAGCATCCTCAAAAAAAGTAGGCTCAACATCCTCGACTACCATTACCATATAAGCATAATGGTGAGCTGATAACATTCAAAACCAAATCTTTTAATAGGGTATCTGACCTTGCTAGAGTTGCATACAATTGGATCACTCAGTGAAGCCTTTACATTACTATGTGCTTTTTGTACACCTGGTGTCCTAACTGTAGGAATACCAAGCTCATCATCCAAACTCTCTGAACCACTAGAATCTCCATCAAATCCCAAATAACTAGTAGATGCATCATTACCATCCAACACTTTTTTCTTTCCTTTATCTTTCCCTGCAGCAGTTGTAGATCCACCTGAAGATGTGGGGCTACTTCTTAGTCTCCCAGACCAAGGGCTAATTGTAGGTGTAATACCAGATGATGTTTTTGGTCCACTAAGACTCCATGATTCTTGGTTTTCTTTCTACACATAGTTATCATGATCATTATCATCATCTAAAACATCACCAGTAGGTGTATACCAACTGCTCATCTCATAAAAATTACATCCCTGCTCACTTTGAACTCACTTGTGATAGGGTTGTAACAATGATACCCTTTCTGCTCTAAAGAGTATCGAAGAAAAATACATTTTTGAGCCTTTGGATCAAGCTTCTTTCGTAGCTCATTTGGCATATGAACATATGAAATACAGTCGAATAATTTTAAGTGTGATACATCAAGCTTCTTGTCTATAAAGAATTCTTCGACAGTCATCCCATGAACTACAACTAAATGAAGGGGAGCTACAAGCTCTACCCCGAGATCTACGAACCGCCTATTGATCAAGCGTTTCACGCCGAGTGGCCAAGGCTACCTCTCACATAGCCGACGCGCCATGCCTACCTTATGAGTGTAGTGAGCTTACCTTGATGCTCGATTGAGTACCCTCCTCTCTCTTGCACATCGGTAGCTCCACGATCCTTGTGGCAAGCTCAAGCAACCTCAATCCCTCTCCCATGAGCTCCATCCTCAATAGCCGTGCGCAAGAGGAAAGAGAAGAGAAGAGAAGAGAAGAAGAGAAGAGGAGATGGTGAAGAGCTTCACCCTCTTGATCCCTCACTCCCATATACTCACTCCCTCACACTCTCACACTCCCTCTCTCAAGAGCACACACAAGCAAGAAGAGAAGAAGAAGAGATCCACTTTTTGCCACACACAAGAATGAGCTTCTCATTCACTTTTGAACTTTATATACATGCCCTCCCTTCTTTGGGCGGTCATCCCCTTTTTTACAAGGCCGGCCATTGGCCTAAGCCCATTTCTCATTTTCCACCATTCTAATTTATCATATTCCCAACTAATGCATACAATTTGCACAGGAGCAAGCCTGGCACTCTTTTACAAGGATTTGGGAGCGGTTCCACATTTAATGGTGCGCCTTTTACTCTTTTGCTATCTCGGGGCGACACTGAGACTTTTTGGGGGTCGTGCCCGAACATTTAAATTTTTCAGGGTCTGGTTACCGGTCAAGGCGCCTTTTCCTTCTTTTATCTTGCGCCTTTTTTGCTATTTCATTTTTTCCATTTTCCTGCTCCTCTGCTCCATTTTTCCACTCCTCTGTGCTGCGGTAACCACGGTAAACATTACCCCCCTCCTAGCCAAGTGCCAGTCCCATAGCACTGCGGTGGGAAGTAGTGGGCTAGTTGGGTCTATTGCTAAGCGGAATTGGTGGGTAGATGACACTGATTCAAAGGTGATTGTGTGAATGAGAGGTGATGGAGTTTAATGATGATGACTAGGAGAGATTCCGGTGTGCTTTAGGCTTCATGAAGATGCTTGGCATTTCTCACACAGTTGTGGCCTCCATTCTGCGATGGCTGATAGGGGTTCCAGTTGGTTGGTGAAAAATATGTAGCTTGAGCATCCGAAACGCTTGATCAATAAGCAATCCCTTAGGAGAATGGTGTTGGAGGGATTTATCCTGGAGAAGCTCGCCCGAACTTTGCCTTGACAAAGATATGCTTTGCCTTCGCATTGAAGATATGTGTCTTTGATTTGAAGATCTTTGTCTTTTATTTGAAGATCTTTGTCTGTGATTTCAAGATCTTCAGTGCTGCATTGAATATCTTCAACCTTGCATTGAAAATCTTCAGGCTTGTGGAATCAATAAGCGATCTGTAGATCTTGAGGCGCTAGGCATGCATCTTTGGAAGATGAGGTTCCAAGATCTATGCCAATGGCAAATCTATTATTGAGTATTCCTTTTGCTTGATTTGGTTCAGTCATGGTAGCTATCAGCAGGCATATGGTTGGCGACATGAAGCATGTTGGTCCGTCCAATCCAATGCAGAAAAGCTCCTGGACCAGTAGCAATGGTGTCATGTTCGGCACATGGAGAAAGTTTTGATCATTAAAGGATGCCGTGGATGATCATCTTCAGCCGAGTAGCCAGTTCTTGAAACACGAACACAACCTGCAAGAAAAGTTGTGCACTCCCTAAGGGGTGTGTCTGCCTCTTCGTGTAGTGTGTGGTGCCCGTGGCAGTGGAACTGGAAGATAGGTCTAAGCTTGGGCAAGCCCTTGGTAATGTCCCACACTTGAGGACCCAGTTCGTGTGTTGTTGGAGGTGCGGTGCAAGTCTTAGGGTGACAGGTCTGAAAGTCCTGCCCTTGATGTGCCCTAAGTGTGAAGTGGAGAAGGGGCTAGGGAGAACCCTAGATGCAGTGACTATGGTGCACAACAAGGCGAAGGGAAGTTGCAAGCGCATTATGTGAAGTCTTCTCTCTCTTATCTTTGCTTAGTAGTAGATTCATTCCTTGGCTTTGCTATTTTTTGCTGTTGTCTCTTCTTCCCAGTTCACCTTTTCTTTTGTTGCCTTGTGGCTTTTTTTTTTGTGAAGAGGTTATACATAGATGTATGTGATACAAGGGCATGACGGGAGTTTAATCCTCGTCATCCGAATGGCGGGTAGGGGATTGTGGAGGGGAGGGGCTTTGTTAAGGAATCTGTGGCTCAGCAAGTAGCCCTTGAGATTGAGGCGGGTTTTGAGAGTGGTGGTGGAAAGGAAAGGGTGGTTGCACTGTGTAAATTTACTATCGCTCATATCCTCAAGCAGTGCAATACAGAAGGATGGCAAAAGAGTAGCGTGCATCATGAGGTGAGTCATGGTGCTGCTATCTATGGCATTGGGGTCGAAGTAAAGGGGTGGAAGGTGGCGTTCTTGAGGTGCAGGCTCTTGGTGGATTAGGACCCTAATTAGTCTAAGATAATTACAGGTTGTTATGAAGGCGGGGTCAGGACATGATGTGAACTCACTAAGGAATCTATCTATGGAATTGTACAAATTAGGGAGGGTAAATACAAGGGCATCTTTATAGGAAGTGCTATTGGCGTTATAGATGATAGGGAAGTTGAACCTGCCATGGATGGACGGATTAAAATCCACACCTACCCTTCGAGGATACGGCATGAAAGTGGGGTCATTTCTCTTAGAAGGGAGGGTGTTACAATACAAAACACCATCCAAGCATCAAGGTTGACATAAAAAATGTGTCTTCTCCAAGTGGGTTGGCAATCATAGCCCTCCACTGATCTAGACACCTGGAGGACTTTATCATGCCAAAATTCGCGGTCCTCAGTTCCCCAAGCAGTTGGGTTGGCCTCTCGCTCTGCTAGCCACTTGTTCTTGAGCCTTGCACCCATAGTGATTACATCGTTTACAATTTCAATGGGCATTACTCTATTTAGTTTAGTGGGAAGCTCAAAGCTCAAGTCGAAGGGGTTTGCGGGCACATTCTTGCTGTTCCTAGATGATTAGCTCTGCATGGAATCTAGCGGGGAGGTCCTCAGGGAGTGGTGGGAGAGGGGCAGGTTGTCTTGGGACAGGTCTAACGTTTAGCTTCTTCCTTGCCTTCGCCACCATTTCTCTTTTGCGCTTAGCCAGGGCTGCTTTCCTATCAGCGGATGTGTCAGTGGGTTGCACTTCATCTTGTTGTGGAGGAGAGGGTGGTGGGACGTAGTCCTCCTCCTGAGGTCCCAGATCAAACTCTGATCCACCCCCTTCTACTTGCACGTCTTCTTGCACCTTCTCTTCTGTGAAGCCAAGTTTGTCAATTTCTTGCACTGTCAGGCCTACCTGTGTAAAGTATTTTCTTTGCTCCTCCAGGCTCTGCAGTGGGCCTCCTAGTTGCAGTGGTACGTGTAGGCTTGCTGTTAGGGC
The DNA here is from genome assembly GCF_053477565.2 of Lygodium microphyllum. NCBI lineage: Eukaryota > Viridiplantae > Streptophyta > Polypodiopsida > Schizaeales > Lygodiaceae > Lygodium > Lygodium microphyllum. Next base: position 26,346,583 of record NC_141147.1, read on the forward strand.
TCTGCGTGCAATGGCTAGCTTCTTAGCTGATCATTGGCCTTGTTTTCTTCTGTTTTGGTGTAGTGAAGCAGCGTGTTGAGGAAAGTGTGCTACTGGGCTATCATAGAGAGCTAGGCAGTCTCTGCCTGATTTTCAGCCAACACTCTATCTCCTTTTGCTTTGGCCAATCGGCGTGCCACGTCTCGCACCCTCCTCGTGCTAGGTCTCGCACCCTCCTTTCATTGTGGTCAGCCCATTCCTTCGCTCTCTTCTCCATATCTTCCAGGCTCTCCCCCCTGATGGAGGGTCATAGCCGCGAGTCATTGCTCTTGGTTTTCGAGTTTACAGTGTAGGCGGGACTGCTCTTGGTGTTCATTGGCGATTTGCGCATTGAGCTGATCCAGCTTCACCTGCATTCTTCACACCTGCTCTTCTCTTAGCTGGTCTAGCTCTGCAGTCTCTTGTTTGATCTTCTCAAGCTGGTTTTGTGCCTCCAAGTTGACTGCAGTGAGCTGGTCATTCTTGCGCTGCAAGTGAGCAGTGGTCTCCCTCTCTCCATTGAGGCAATCCATTAGGATTTTTCTTCTTCCCTCCCAAGCAACATCACATTCCTTTAGGGCTTTTGCTTCTTTTGCATCTCTATTGCTAGCTTCCTCCTTCAGCATAGCAATCTCCCTTTGGTATTTTGCTATCTGTTTAGTTTTCTCCAGCTGGAGAGTGGCTCTTGATTCTTGTTCTGTTGCCAACTCTTCCATGGCAGTTTTCTTTTCTTCCTTGGCCTTTTCTAGTTGCGAGAGCTGCTCTTTAACGTACTCATCGTACTGGCCTGCTAGAGGTGGGGGATGGGACATGGTGGCGGCAGTGGTAGTAGCTTATGTTTTCTGTCTTTTAAGCTCTGGCCTTGGCTCCACATCAGCCGTGGCTGCCCTCTTCACTCCTAACACTGGGGTGGCCACCCTCGCTTCTCTTGCTAACTCCCTTTCCACCAGGAACTGCAGCCATGTGACCATATTGCTCTCATCGACCTTTGGCAAAGTTCCTGGGGCGGGGATGGTTATTACAGAAGCAGCAGGGCTAGTTGGCACAAAACTGGTAGGGACAGGCGTGATGGCCTCCTTGCCCTTGCCCTTGCCCTCTGAGGACCGACGGCGGGATGGGATCTGGCACGTTCAAGCTCATGTCCAGGTTCTCATCCTCCTGGGCCGGGGTTTGCTTTCCTTGTCATTGATATTGTTCCACAGATAGGCGAATTGCAAGTTCTACATCTTCTTGTTCCTTCTTCCTCAAGGCTTCTTCCTCCTTCTCAGCCCTTCTTTTCCTCTCCTCTTCGGCCTTTCTAGACTCCTCTTCCATTCTCTGTGCATCCTCTTTTTCTTTCCTTTTCCTCTCTGCTTCCTGGGCTCTTGACACTCTTTGCGCTTTTTTCAGTTCTTCTTTCTCTTTCTTCCTCCTTTCTTCTTCCCTTTGCTGTTGGAAGCGCTTAGTGCACTGCTCTCTTTGCGGCTGCTGGCGCTATTCTTCTTGCTTTTCTTCTTCATCATTACTCTCATCAGTTTCTGTTTCCTCATCAGAGCCAGAGGATTCTTAGTAGTGTGGTGAGGGTGGCGGTCTCTCCTGCTCCTCCTCTGCTGCTCCTGCCTCCTTTACTGCTTCTTCAATGAGGGCGGTTAGTACACCTCCATATCCAATGAATGATACTTTAGAGGCGGCCTTCTTCCTGTCTTTTGCTGCTAGGGATTCACCTCCAATAGGTTGGCTTTCCAGATCCAGTGCTACGGCAGCCTTCTCAATTGTGTGTCTTACATATTCATTCCAATTGACCTCTTCTGGTGCATTGGCCACGAGGCTTTTGAGCACAGGCACATTTATTCTACCCATATAGGCAATGTATCGATGGTTGGAGAAGAGGGTGTGCATGACTTTAGCACGCATGCAGATTTCATCATCAAGGATGTCCTGGATATTGACTCCATCGTTGGACTGCACCTGGTTCCTGTCCATTTTTAGCATGGCGAAGACATCCCTTTTTGGTCTCTTTACGGCCCTTGATTCCAGGCCCAGTGCCTTTTCTACTAGTTCCTTGCTTAAGGGTACCCTGACTTGCCTGGCAGCATCCCCCCTTCCCACAGTCACTGTGGCACTCTTGGAGGCAGAGTCGAAAGTTCGTAAGTACTCAACACACCTTGCATGATCCACACTTTGCTCCGCCTTCTCCACATACTTGGTCATATTGCACTTTTCTATGACCTACTTAGCTGCTTCCTCCCTTTCCACGACCCTGGATAGGTTGTGGATAGTTTGGAAATTCAGCCGTCTGTAAGCTTGAATTTCCAGATTCAGCATGTATTTTTGCTTTTCTTCTTCCGTGAAGGGAAGCTTATGAGCGCGATCATGATGAGCCATCTTGGGTACCAACAAAAATACTTTTCATTAATCACAAGTGGAAAAGGAAAACATGGCTAAATGAAGCTAAGCATGAAAATACGCAAACAGGAATGCAAAGAACTTGAAAAAATTTGCTAACTAATTTTTATTTTGATCACTAATGAGTTCAACCTTTCAACAATTATTTATACCTTCTTAGCCTTATTTCTCCCCCCTCGGAAAGATGAAAATCCTTCCTAGGATTTGAACGAAGTGGTGAGGATATCAAAGGTGATTGTGATGGGGTTTTCTGGCCAACAGCCACTCATAAAATGCGGGATTGTACTCAAGTTGAGCGTGACGATCGAGTTCAAAGGGTTGTACAGAAACTTGGGAGATATAGGTCAAGACATCGTGAAAAATATCTCCGGTATTAAGGCGGCTTGCAACGTGTAGTTCTTCTTCCGTAAGGAATTGGTCAATGTAAGGATGGTGGGCTAGGACCTAGTCATCTAAGTGTTGGTTCCAGGTAATGGCCAAAACTCTAAATGAAAGAGGTGCCACATAAGTAGGATCATACTCAATGGTCTTGATTGCCCTCCTCTGTTTAGCATTTGTCATGATACGACAGCCTTTCTTTTCCCATTAGGTCCGCAAAGTGAACCACTGCTGTAAGAATGAGGAAGTTGAGCTTGCAAGTTACGTGAGCTCATGTAATTCTTGTTCGGGAGCAGAACGAGGAGGCTTACGGTATGAGGTGATTAGTCGCTTGAGAAGAGCTTGCTCCTTTGAGATTTCTTCATTTGCTATTAGTTCAGCAGCAATCTTGGGGAATTTGACGGTCATAAACTCGTATTCCTCCCAAGTGCATGGTAATGCACGGACATCGGAAGCAAGTGGTTCATCAAGAAGACCTAGGTGCAACCGCTCATAACTCCTCGCAAATGTGGTGAAAGTGTGGTCTAACACCTTAATGCAGGTCACAAGGCCATCTCCCGAAGTTTCAGCAAGGTCTTTAGCCAAGGAAAGGAAAGATCGTACCGCATAGGAAGGCCTAAGACCTGTTGGTGGTGATGGTGCAATTGAACTGGATAGCAGTGACTCCATTGCAGGTGTCACGGGTGTGGCTTTGCCAAACCGTGAAATGACATGCTCCCACAAGAACTTTGCAGTGGTTCTAGCATCATTCTTCCTTGTAGCTCTTGCCTCTGCCCACTTCGTTAAGTAATCAGTTGCTACTATGATGTAGCGAGCCTAAGAGTACTGTGCCGTGGGACTGATCGGTCCAATGAAGTCGATGCCCCATTTTTCAAAGGGTTTTCGTGCTATGACAGGGGTCAACTCCATTTTATCTTTGTGCACGGGCACCTTGGTTCTTTGGCATTCATCACAGTGCTTCACAAATTTAGCAGCATCACGGAATAGGGTGGGCCACCATAGTTGGGATTGCAGCACCTTTCGGGCTGTTGTATCCCTGCTAAAGTGTCCTCCAGTAATTCTACCATGTGCTTCTTTCAATGCATCATGCATCTCGTGCTCACACACGCATCTGCGCAACAAACCGTCTTGTCCTAACCTTAGAGTTGGCCGGCTATCAATTGGTATGGTCGGATTTTCAAAATAAGTCTCCTCAGCCTGGCCTTCTCGATTGGTCTCTCAGGTAATCTGTTCTCTAGCACGTGAACTACATCATCGGCCCAATATAGCGTCAGATCAGCTTTAAACAATTCTTTCTCACTAGACAGGTTAAAGAGATGAGCATCCGGTAAATCGTTAGGTATGCCTTGTCCAGCTGTTTCTCCTCTGGGTATGCGGGGACATATGGTCAGCCATGTAATGCTACTTTCCTTTGCGTACAACCATAGAGAAGTCAAATTCCAATAGGAGAAGTAACCATCTAGTTATGCGTCCTGTAGCGCAAGGCTTGTTCACAAGATAGAGCAAGGCTTGATGGTCAACAAAGAAGACAAAGGGAGTGGCCAACAGATAATGTCTAAATTTCTTTACAGTAAATACCATGGCCAACCCCTCCCTTTCCATGGTGGAATAATTCATCTCGGTCTCTGTGAGTTGCTTGCTGGCAAAACTCACCAGATAGTCTAAGTTATGTTCACCAGGCTAGCATAACACGGCCCCAATAGCAAACTTAGAGGTGTCTATGTGCACATGAAACGTTATGTTCCAGTCTGGGGCTCGTAAGATTAGTGCAGTGGTAAGAGCCTTCTTCAACTCTTCATATGCACGCTGGCATTCCTCAGTCCACTCGAACACGATCAACAGCTTGTACAATGGTCTAGCAATCAGTGCGTAATTTAGTACAAAGCGGCGATAGTATCCAGTATGTCCTAAGAAACACTGAACTCCCTTGTAGTTATTGGGTGGTGGAAGGTCGACAATGACTCTGACTTTTGAAAAGTCCGTGGCGATGCCGTTCTTTGACACCACATGCCCTAGGATACATCCGTGTTTCACGCAGAACTGGCACTTCAAGGGGTTCAATGAGAGGTTGTATAATTGACACCGTTCAAAGACAACTCTCAATTTCTCTAAGTGTTCGGCCCAGCTAGAGTATACACATAAGTCGTCTACAAACACCTCTAGTTCGCGCCTAAGCATATCTTGGAAGATAGTGCACATTAAGCGTTGGAAAGTCGCAAGCGCATTCATCGGCCCAAAGGGCATGACAATGTAGGTGAATACACCCCATTCCGTGGCGAAGGCACAGTCTTGTGCCAGTCATCGGGGTGCACTTGCACTTGATTGTAGCCCGAGAAGCCGTCCAGAAAACTGTTGGCTTCTTTACCTGCTACCCTCTCAAGCATGTGCTTGGTGTATGGTAAAGGGTAGTTATCCCTCTTCGTAGCGGCATTAACTTTCTTGTAATTAACGCACACTCGGATTTTTCCGTTCTTCTTCATCACGATCACAATCGGTGATACCCAGTCCATGTGCTCAATCTCATATATGAATCCCGCCTTCATGAGCTTATCAATCTTCTCTTTTACTGCATGGGCGTGTTTGGGATTCATGGGGTAAGGACGCTGCTTTGTTGGCACTGCATCAGGGACCATTGGGATAGTATGAGTCACAACCCTAGGGTCTACCCCTTTAAGTTCTTCCAATGTCCAGGCAAATACATCAATATACTCTTGCAAGATTGCAACAAGTTTGGCCTCCTCATCCTCGGTCAAATCGTATGCAATGAATACAAGTCTTGGCTTTTTGCCCTCCCCAGCTAAGTTGACTTCCTTGACTTTGGCGGCTCCTTTGATCGATTCACTAGTTTGGCCCTGCCTCTTCGCACCTAGCAGAATCACTCTACTGTCACCCTTTTTAAATTTTGTAAACCATTTGGGTAGGTCCTGTGGTTTCTTTTGCCTCTCTGCTCCTGAGCCCTTTGCTCGCGTCCTGGCCTCCTCCTTTAATCTCCTACGCCTTAGATGGACTGGCAAGTCCCCTTTTGTGCATTTGACCTTAGAGGGTTGGGGTATCTCGGGATCACTCTCAGTGCTGACTTTCGACTCCAAGTTAAACTCGCATCCCTCACTCGAGGAAGGAGTTTCCCCAAGGGGTCGTAGTTCAGTAGGTGCATCCATCTTGAGCACTGGGATCACCCATGGTCGTGCTACTCTGGCTTGCTTGTAATCCATGGCTCCCATGTGTTCTAGCCAGGATCTATCGCACTCCATCTGCATGACTCCTTTTTCACTCCAATTCGTCCTTTCCTTCCTAGGTCTCGGGTCTGCCTTGATTTGTTCTATCGTTCTCCCTTCTGTGTCATACTCTACTATATCTATCCCTTCCTCACTTTCATCTCTTGTAGAGCGGGAGTCCTCATATTCCTCATCGTCAGAGTCTTGCTCTTCAGACCCTTCATCATCACCTAAGCTTTCCTCTCCAGTCTCCTTGTCTCGTCAGTAACTAAAGCCCAATTGTATAACAAATTCAGATCGTGGACCTTGGTCCATTTCCATTCTGACTTAGTCAACAGATCGCGTAGAGGCTTTAGGTTGGTAGCCAAGTTGCCCTTCAGTGTGTCTATCAGATACTCTACGATTTCTTGAAGCTCTAGCTTATTGCAGGGGATATGGAACGAGACAGGTTTCCTTGGGTTGAGTGAGCTTCCTGCCATCATGCAGAGTGGCACAGTTGGCTCCTCTATTGGCATGGTTGCGGCTTTAGCAGCCTGCCGATATAGTTCTTCCTCATCTGAGAATGATAGGTCAATGGTTGCCAAGACATGCATCCAATCCCGCTCATCCTCAGGGCAGGGAATATATTTGGTGAGTGATCCATAGGGTTTGGTCGTTTGAGTATCGCCTTTCAGCATGGTTGAGATGGCAACGGGGGTCGTTTTCCAAGTGTCCATCTCTACCCTTACTGCTGAGATGGCATTTAGGTCAATGGGGGTCGTTTTTCAAGTGTCCATCTCTACCCTTATTGCTTTAGTTCTGCTCCTTAGGAAGATCAAACCATTCCCCCAATCTTCAATGACTCGAGCATTTCTCATCCAAGGTTGGCCGAGTAGTATGTCGTAGTCCACTCCCTTCATGACAATGAAGTTCACGGAAAACTGCACATCTGCAATGTTTACTGGCCAGTTCTTTAAGACTCCGAATGGCCTTATCTTCATTCCATTTGCTAACGTGACATTGAACCTGGCAGTCTCTACAGGAGGGTTTTCCCATGCCTCTAAAACTGCATGGCTCAGTATGCTAACACCGGCGCCTGTGTCTACAGTTCCTTTCCGCGTCATATCTCCTAAGGCTAGAACAGGTAGGACTGCATGCATTTCAGTGCCTTCCCAGAAAGCATTGATGTGCAATGACTTAGGAGTTGAGTGTAGAGTTAGACTTGGGATTTGCATAACTGCATCATGATCTTGCTGATCAGCACCCGTAAGTTCTGTGTGTCCCTCCACCAAATCTTTTAACTCCTGCCATAAAGAAGGATTCTGCCTAAGCAGGTCTTCTACGCTTAGAGTTATTGGGGTGGACAGCAAGGTTGCAAGGAGACTGCTGGGCTCTTGTCTTCCCCTAAGGCTAGCACTCCTGGGCCATACATTCTGTCTCCCCTGGTAAGTCCCCCTTTGGCCTTGCTGCTGCTGAGTTGCCCCCTATGGCAAGGATACACTTTTAGTTTGTGGTTTTGTGGGTGAGACTGGTGTGCTCACACTGGAAAAATCATCCATTGGATCTTCTAGTATGGGTTCAGCATCCTTGAGGTGCTCCTGGGCATCCTTACCCACTCCTTGACTTTGGCTATAGCTTCGAGTTGCCGTTTGGGATGGGGATATTCCCCTACCTTGTCACTCCCTAGCTCGGCTGTCTTCGGGGCTGAGGTCTCTGCCTCTGCATCCGAGACCTTCTTTCCAATAGTCAGAGTCGTAGCATTCTCGGTTTTTAGTGCAATTTTAGCTTCCGATCTCTTCTTCTTCCACCTACGGCTTTTCTTCCCTATCGAGGCTGCGTCAAGATTGCTAGGTCCTGGCAGAGAGATGCCAGCCAGCCTTGTTTGAGCTCGCATCATAACCTGTAGTGGGATAGGTGTGTCCTCACTATCAAAGGTTTCCACTCCAAATAGCCCCAGAGGTACTGACGGTATGTTGGCAGAGCTAACTGATGGTTTCCTCCTAGGACAATCATGAAACAGGTGAGTGATCCCACATTCTGTGCATTGGAGATCCGCTTTGTCCTTGTTAGCCTATTCCTTCTCTGGGCAATGTGATGAAATGTGGCCTGGATGACTGCAGGTCGAGCATGTGATCGGATCTTGGCTTGGCTCTCCAAAGCCTCTGCCTCTTTCTCTACCTAATGCCATCACCAGCACCGGCCGATAGTTCCATCAAGACTGGGTTGCCCTCCTCGTCATAGGATATGTATGGGTTGACATATGTTTCCTCTTCACTAGGCTCTTCCACATAGTGAACTGGAGCATCGCTCGGTGGGTGGGCTACAAAAGGCCCTGGTGGTCTTGGTATACTTGTTGGGTTCATCTCTAGCCTAGGTACGGCAAGTTTTGAGTCATTTGGTGCAGGGAGTTCCAATTGGGCTCCCCTCCCAAAGAAATTGGGTGGTCTATTACCTAAATACGGAGGATTGTACTGCTGTGCATATGGGAATCTCCTCGGCATCCTGCAATACAATGCATCATGCCCGAATCTACCACAATTTGAGCATGGCCTAGATCTGGGATCTTGGCATTCAGCTGGGAGGTGATTGCTGCCACAGTATATACACTGTACATGCGATCGTGCAGGCTTCGTTATCAGTTCGTGCAGTTGTGCAATCTCCATTCTCATCTCCGCCATCTCCTGGCCTTGGTCCATACTCTTTCCCTTTTCTTGCACACTAACGGTTGCTTTTTCTCCCGAAATAGTTGATCTCTCTGGATCCCTCTGATTTGCACTTTCTCGGGGCTGGTAGTCCTCATGCTTCATTCCCTAAGCTGATCATATATACGTATTACCTCTTCAAAAACTCTAGCTACCACGTCTCGTTGCAAGGTAGAGTTACTGGCCAAAGCCTTGTAGAGCTCCTCACTCCGAATTCCGTTCATGAATACTGTAGACATTGCCCTCTCAGTAGGTCATTCATTGGCAGGGATCCTTTTGAATAGGCTACACACATGAGTGACGTAGTCCCTAATGTCTTCCTTCTCCCTTTGGCTGATATTCATCAACCGGATGATGAGGTTGTCAGAATACCCTGCCTTTGAGAATCTCTTGATGAAGAGGCCCTTAAGGTGAGCAAAGTTTGTACGTTCTGCATCATCGAGGCTAGAATATCAGATTCTCCCCTTAATTATCGCCTAAGCACAGGCCAAAATCTTGAGAGCATTGCGCAAGGTCAGTAAGACCGTTTGCTTCGCATACTTGCTTGAACTGCTCCATGAAGCTATATGGGCCACTAATAGGCTCATACTTCGCTAGCTGTTTTGCTATGATAGGGATTCTAGCCTGCCCTTTAGCCCCTTGGGTGACTCCCAATCCCGAGAGTAGTGCAGTGGCTAGGGCTGTAGCACTCTACTCAACGGACATATTGTCCATGAGTTGCTTGGCTACAAGTTCTCTCAATCTCATGTCAGCCTCTGCTGCCCGTTCCCTCTCGTTATTTGGTCCAGATGTGGCTGCCCCAGCTAGGTCTAGCACCCTTCTAGCCTCGTACATATCTACGTCTTGCTGTAGCTTTCTAGCCCTTTGCTCATGGTTGTAGGCAATTATGCCTTCTAGCGCTCTCCTGATTGCTCTTCTCTCTTCTTTGAGGCTTGCTACCACTTCTTCTACAGGTCTGCCTTGGATCACGGTCCTAGTAAGTAAATCGTAGTCATGGACTAGTTCTCGTATTGAGACTAGGAATTCTTTTAGGTCTAGCTGGTCCTCTTCTCGGTTGCCTCTTGATCCTGACATTATTTCTGCCTCCAATTCCACAAGGCCGTCGATCAGTTCGAGTAGTTCTGGCAGCGCCCGATCCTCTATGTTGTCGTCTTCTGTATCCTCGCGTCCACTTAACATCCTCCTGGGTCCTAACCCTGTTTGTTTGCTAAGTCTTGGGGTTCACTCCTATTGGTGGGTTCTTTGAATGATTACGTTCGAGTGTATTCCTTGTTATTACAACCAATCCTCAAATTATGTACACTCGGTGTGGTGTCTGTGCGTTCGGTGCAAAATCAGGCTTTTTGCTCTTTCAATGCACAACCAATGTGGCCTACTGTGTGTGCAGGATTACGGCACTCAAGTGCGATGTCAATGCTACCTTCAGCTCTTGGCCACTGGGTATGAGGTCAGCAGATGGCTGCCTAGTTAAAATCTAGGTCTCTGCGGCGTCTCTCATGTATGTGGGGGTCTGATGTCTGGTTTGCTATTGCAACTAGGCTACGACAACACACTCTGCTAGGTTTCCTAGCCACACGACCAAGTTTTCTATGATTTTCTCACACCTACAGGGTCGCACTAGTGTCGGCAACACGGGTCTGGGCTTAAATTATTAAAATAATGTCAAAAAATGCATTCGACCAAAATTGGCCCGAATGGCAAGGTCTGAATCCTAGAGTCGGCGTCCGAACCGCCGAAGTCCGAATGTCTCATTCGGCCGGGGCGAAGGCCGATTGGCCGAGTCCGAGGGTCGAAGGCCGAATGGCCGGATTTGAGCGGCCCGATTCGACCGTCCGAACATCGAATGGTCGAATCCCGAATTCGGAGGGGCCGAACCGCCGAAGCCCAAATGATAAGGTCCGAATGGCTAGATGGCCTGAAGAGGCTGAACTCCGAAGCTCGAAGGCCTTCGTTCAGGCAGGCCGAAGCCCGAAGCCCGAAGCCCAAATGGCACGTGGCTGAATGCCTGAAGGTCGAACGCCGAACCCTAGGTTTGGGGCAGCCAACTGCCCGATTCTTGGGTTCGGACGTCCGAAAGCGTCGGGGTCGGCGCACTTCTGACAATGAAAATGGTGCCGAATCTAGTGTTTTCCTGACGATTAGCTATTCTAGGCTATTAAATACACACAAGGGCATGCCAGGGAAGAGGTTTGTATACCTGTAGCACCCCGAAAGTGTGATCGAAGGGCGTTTGCTCCTCTCCTGTGCATGTAGCTCTCTCACTCTCTCTTGCTCTCTCTCAACTAAGTCAGAATGCAAATGAGCTCTTCTCCCCTTACCCCAGCCTTACATAGCATTGCCCAACCACTATCTAACCTTAGAGCCTTTCCCCGTTGCGATTTCTCCCTTAAAAAACATGATTTTTGCCCTCTTCTTCTTATTGCAACCAGATTTACAGCGGCAAAAACCCTACCATTTCAGTTTCGAATCTTAATCCTATCCTACCTAATGCTAACAAAAAGTCACAAAACCAAGTATGGGTTGTATTTACTACTCAAGAACTCATAAAAAAACTCAAAATACTTACTTGTTCCAATGATTAAACCTCCTAAATCTCCTATCTATCTCAAGCACCGTTTCAGACAAAGGCCCTACTCTTATGCTCGATTTGATGCGCCCGGCGCCGCTCAAGGCTCGATTCAGTCGGTCCCGGCAACGGAACCAAAATGAAGGGGAGCTACAAGCTCTACCCTGAGACCTACGGACCGCCTATTGATCAAGCGTTTCAAGCCGAGCGGCCATGGCTACCTCTCACATAGCCGACGCGCCATGCCTACCTTACGAGTGTAGTGAGTTTACCTTGATGCTTGATCGAGTACCCTCCTCTCTCTTGCACACCGGTAGCTCCACGATCGTTGTGGCAAGCTCTGTCAAGATTATGGGAGAGAAGGAAGGAGTCTCACTTGTAGCTTTCTTGCTTGCACAATGGGAGAATACACACAAAGATGGAGGCTGAAAACAATTTTCCTCTTCTTAGTTGTGTAAGCCAAAAGAACTCTCATACAAAGAAATAGAAGAACCCTATATATGGGTCTCAAACCAAACTCAACTAACTAAGGTGGCATACTAACTGAGCCACGAACTAGAGTAGATAAGGATAGCTGTCATCTAGCTATTATTCATGGGCGGTGTACCAACCGCATCTGCAACAATTGACAAGTTGGTGACATAAATGCTCAACGGTCACCCTGGCATATCACGAGTGGAGCTCGATATCTCAACACTCCCCCTTGAGCTCAATCCCAATTCCTGCACACCAAGCAGGTCTTTGAACTTGCGCAGCTTCTCTGCACCCAATGCCTTCGTGAATATGTCAGCTACCTGACCCTCTGTGCTGACATAAACTAGATCAATAAGACCTAGTAAAACTCTCTCCCGCACATAGTGATAATGCACCTCATTGTGCTTTGTTCTAGCATGATAGACTGGGTTATTTGCCAAGTGTATACTACTCATGTTGTCACAATAAATGACAACTGGCCCATCTATAGACTGATGCATATCATAAAGTAGCTTATGCAACCAAGCTACCTCACATGCAGCCATTGCTGCACCCCTGTACTAAGCCTCTGTGCAAGGCAACTGTAGGCTGTTTCTTGCTGCTCCAAGTGACTGCAGCACTCCCAAAAGAGAATACATATCCACTGGTAGATCGTGTATCAAAAATACTACCAGCCCAATCAGCATCAGTGTATCCATACAACTGTATCTGAACCCCAGTCTCATAAAGTAGTCCATACTGCAATGTGGACTTCACATACCTCAGTATGCGTCTAGCCGTATCTAAATGCGGTTTCCTTGGAGCCTGCATAAACTGACTTACCAATCCAACAACATAGCTCAAATCTGGCCTGGTAATAGTCATATAAATCAAACTTCCTACTATGCGTCTGTACATAGTGGGGTCTTCGAGAAGCCCACCTGCATCTGCACTCAGCTTCACATTCTGCTCCAAAGGAACTGAAATAGGTTTACAGCCTGTCATCCCATATTTGGACAGCATGTCCAATCCATACTGCCTCTGCAAGAGCCATATCCCACTTGGGGATCTAACCACCTCAATGCCCAAGAAATAACGCAACTCTCCCAAATCCTTCATCTCAAACTTCTGCTTCAATAGCATTTTCACATGAAGGATATCTTCATCACTATCACCTGTGATAATCAAATCATCAACATAAATAACAAGTAGCATAATACATTTCTCTGTTTTTCTCACATAAAGTGAAAAATCTGCCTTGGAAATCTGAAAGCCAATAGTGACAAGATACTGTCCTATCTTGTCAAACCATGCTCTAGGTACTTGCTTTAAGCCATACAATGCTTTCTTCAACCTGCAAACAAACTCAGGATGAACAGCATACACATAACCTGGTGGCTGCTCCATATATACCTCTTCTTGCAAATCACCATGCAAGAAGGCATTCTTTACATCCATTTGATGTAAAGACCATTTCTTTGATGCAGCCATAGCAATGACTGCTCTTACGGTTGCCATCCTTGCAACCGGACTGAATGTTTCTTCATAATCAATGCCATATGTTTGTGCATACCCCTTGACTACTAATCTTGCCTTGTATCTGTTCACAGAACCATCTGCATTGTGCTTCACCTTATAAACCCACTTACAACCAATTGCATTCTTACCTTTAGGCAAAGGTACCAACTCCCATGTAGCATTTGCTTCCAAGGCATCCATTTCTTCATCCATGGCTTTCTCCCATTTTTCTTTTCCCATGGCTTGCTCAAAAGAAGTGGGTTCTGGTTCCTGTATCACTTTGACCATATATGCATAGTGAATGGCTGTAAATCCATTATATTTCAGCCTATCCACAGGGTACCTAGCTCTGGTAGACCTGCGCAAAGTAGGTTCACTCCCAGGTGCTCTCAAAATGTCCATGGTCTTCCTTACTCTAGGTGTAACAATAGAAGGAATACCCACTCATCATCAATGCTCTGTTCTGAGCCACTGGAGTCACCATCCACATAAGAGTGACCTGCATTCACATCAAACATGGGCTGATCTACCTTCTCTTTTCCTTTTCGTGATACCTGCAGACCACTATCTGCATTGCTTTGAGAAGATTCTCCTGATCTCAATTTGCCTGTCCATGGTGAAGAATGTGAACCACTGTTAGAGGATGCTCTAGGTCCACTAATATTTTGTGACTGCTACTGTGAATTCTGTGCAGCATTACCATTTTGTGCATTTACATCATCAATCACATTTACTGGTTTATACCAGCTACTCATCTCATCAAAAACAACATCTCTGCTCACTGTAAACGTACGAGTAGAAGGGTTATAGCATCTATACCCTTTCTGCTGCTGCAGAGAGTAACCAATAAAGATGCACTTCTCAGCTTTTGGATCCAACTTGGATCTCAACTCATCTGGCACATGAACATAGGCAATGCAACAAAAAATCTTCAAATGAGAAATATCTGGTTTCCTACCAGTATACCTCTCCTCTGGAGTCATCCCATGTATGGATGCAGTGGGAGTCCTGTTCATTATGTAGACTGCTGTGGCAACTGCTTCAGCCCAATAAAAATCTGGCAAGTCTTTTTTGTTGAGCATGGCACGAGATACCTCTCCAATATGCGTGTTTTTCCTTTCTGCAATTCCATTTTGTTGTGGGGTATGACTACATGAATATTGCTGCTTTATGCCATGCTCCTGCAAGAACCTTGCAAACTCATTTGAGAGGTACTCTCCCGCTCCATTTGACCTTAGGTATTTTATTTGCAGGCCTGTTTCTTTTTCAAACATAGCTTTAAGAGTTTTGAAATGCCCAAAAACTTCACTTTTCTTTTTCATAAAAAACACCCAAACTTTTCTGCTATAGTCATCAATAAAAGTGACAAAATAATGACAGCCTCCAAGAGATGTGGCTTTAGTAGTCCACACATCAGAGTGGATTAATTCCAATGGCTTCTTACTCTCTTGAACATGTCTAGGAAATGGTTTCCTTGCGTGTTTTCCAAATTGACAGGCTTCACATTCCTTATGCATTTCTGTAACCTTGAATTTAGGCAATCCTGCAATAATATTTTGGGCCGACATTGATTTAAGTCGCTATACATTAACATGACCAATGCGTTTATGCCAGATATCAATATCTGCAACTATACCGGTCCCATGTGCAAACATTGCTGCACTCAATTCAGGCATGTCTGCATCCAACGTAAATATTTTGCCCTTCTTCTTTCCTTTTGCTATCAAGCGACCTTTATTTTTCATATCCTCAACAAAGCATCCATGAGGATTAAATCTGACCTGCAAGCGTTGCTCAACCATTTGACCAACAGAAATCAGATTCTTGGTGATATTCGGGACATGAAATACATCGGACAGGTATTTCTTTTTCCCATCCTGCATAGACAAAGGAAATTTTCCAATCTGCACAATAGGATGTGTAGTATCATCACCAGTCTCCACAAATCTTGGTTTTTCCATTTTCCTTGCATCCTCCATCCATTCTGCATGACCTGTCATGTGGTTTGGTGCACCTGAGTCAACATACCATACATGGTTGCTTTCTTCTGCACTTGTCACAGAATTGTTCATGTGCTGCACCATAAACAAATGCTCATTTTTGTCATCACCCTATCTACTAGAAGATGCATAATTTCCTTGTTGCAATTTTCCATTCATGATGTCATTCTGCTTTTTATAGTAGTATTTAGCCATATGACCCATTTTACCACAGTAGTAGCATTCAACATTGCTGTTTGCATTTTGGCCTCTTTGCCATCCACCACGATCTCTTTGGCTCCCCTTGCCTCTAGAGTTACCACGTCCTCCTCCATAGGACTGGTTTTTTTGAGTTTGCTGCATATTCTGATTTCTACCACGGCCTCCAGATCGACCTCCTCTACCTCTGCCTCTACCTCTTCCAGCATTTGAGTAGAAAACAGCTTCTTTTGAAGTTCCTCCCGAAGAAGATGCACCACCATTTCTCTGCTCCTCAAAAATTAGAAGAGCAATCAACTCCTCAAAATCAAGCAATCTTTCACAAACTGAAATGGATGTCCAAAACTGTGCATAATCCTTTGCTAGACCATTCAAGATCATAGAAACTAAATCATCATCTTCCATTGGCGACCCAATGGAAGCAAGTGCATCTGCAATCTTCTTCACCTTCATGTGGTAGTCATTGATGCTCATATTTTCTCTTTGCACATTGTGCAACTCTTGCTTGAGATGCATTGTTCTGGCTTGTGTATTTGTGCTATACATTTTTGACAAAGTATCCCATGCCTCCTTTGGCATACTTGCATCTTGAATATGCACAATCATAGAGTCTGAAATGTTGATAGACAGCCAGTACATAACTTTCCTAGCTCTCTCATGCCATGCTTTAAATGTCTGCATTTGCTGTTGATTGGGAACATCAGGAAGAACTGGTTCTTCTTCATTTCCTGCAACAAATTCCCAATATCCTTTTCCCATAAGGAAATCCGTCATTTTAAACTTCCATGCTTGGAAGTTGTTCTTGTCAAGCTTTTTAGTGACAATCTGTGAAAGAGAATCAGATGCCATTACAGAAAACTGAAAAAAAATTTGTCACTACAAAGAACACAACTTTAGCCTCACAAGGGCTAATCTGCAAAACTGACGAAAGTGGTATTTGACCACACAGTCACTTCCTAGTGACGATTTTGCATCAACAGGCAACAGGGATGATTCTGTAACTCCCAATGTCTCTACGCACAGGCATACGATGCAATTTCGATAGTAACTTTTCAGTGACCTGTAGAAAAGTGGTCGCACAGCATAAAATAGGGCGTTTTCCTGAGTGTGTGCAGAAAACTTCCGCCTCCAAAACAGGCCCCGAAATGGCCTCAAATAAAAAAAATAGGGTCACCAGGGGCTAAAAGCCCCTACCCGCAGCATCTACTGCCCTCTTGCTTCACCGCGAAGGGCGTCTCAACCTGAGACAATGCACTCTTGCCCTTTCCGGCTGTGCTACCTGCAGAGACTTGCTCCCAAAATAGAAGAATAAAAGCAACACTGGTCCTCTTACCAGAACATCGCGAACTTGGCTTGCTTTCTTGAGCTCCTTACCACGAACAAGGCTCTGATACCATGTCAAGATTGTGGGAGAGAAGGAAGGAGTCTCACTTGTAGCTTTCTTGCTTGCACAATGGGGGAATACACACAAAGGTGGACGCTGAAAACAGTTTTCCTCTTCTTAGTTTTGTAAGCCAAAAGAACTCTCATACAAAGAAATAGAAGAACCCTATATATGGGTCTCAAACCAAACTCAACTAACTAAGGTGGCATACTAACTGAGCCACGAACTAGAGTAGATAAGGATAGCTATCATCTAGCTATTATTCATGGGCGGTGTACCAACCGCATCTGCAACTGACAAGTCGGTGACATAAATGCACAACGGTCACCCTGGCATATCACGAGTGGAGCTTGATATCTCAACAAGCTCAAGCAACCTCAATCCCTCTCCCATGAGCTCCATCCTCCATAGCCGCACGCGCGAGGAAAGAGAAGAGAAGAGAAGAGAAGAATAGAAGAGGAGATGGTGAAGAGCTTCACCCTCTTGATCCCTCACTCCCACACACTCACTCCCTCACACTCTCACACTCCCTCTCTCAAGAGCACACACAAGCAAGAAGAGAAGAAGAAGAGAGCCACTTTTTGCCACACACAAGAATGAGCTTCTCATTCGCTTTTGAACTTTATATACATGCCCTCCCTTCTTTGGGCGGTCATCCCCTTTTTTACAAGGCCGGCCATTGGCCTAAGCCAATTTCTCATTTCCCACCATTCTAATTTATCCTATTCCCAACTAATGCATACAATTTGCACAGGAGCAAGCCTGGCACTCTTTTACAAGGATTCGGGAGCGTTTCCACATTTAATGGTGCGCCTTTTACTCTTTTGCTATCTCGGGGCGACACTGAGACTTTCTGGGGGTCGTGCCCGAACATTTAAATTTTTCAGGGTCTGGTTACCGGTCAAGGCATCTTTTCCTTCTTTTATCATGCGCCTTTTTTGCTATTTTCTTTTTTCCATTTTCTCGCTCCTCTACTCCATTTTCCCGCTCCTCCGTGCTGCGGTAACCACGGTAAACAACAGCTATGGGAGTTCTATTCATAATATAGAGAGCATTGTGAATAGCTTCAGACCAAAAATGTTTTGGCATATTCTTTTTAGCCATCAACGCCCGTGCAACTTCTACAACATGCCTATTTTTTCTTTTTGCAACTCCATTTTGCTATGGGTTATACCTGTAAGTAAATTTCCTCTTTATCTCATGAGACCTCAAAATGCCACTAAACTCATTAGAGAGGTACTCTTCCTCTCCATATGATCTCAAGCATACCATACATCATCATGTGTCCATACATCATCATGTGTCCCCTTTTCTTTAACTGTATTCATCATATGCTACATAGCAAACATATGCTAATTTTTTTTAAAATTCTATCGTGAAGACGATGCATAGTTTCCTTGCTAGGTTTTACCACTGCGAATATCATTCTTCTTAGCATAACAATGGGCTGCAATATCACTTGTTTTGCCACAATTATAGAAAACAATAGTAGATTTTTCAGAATCCTGTTCTACCATTCACTTCTTCCTCTAGAGATCCCCCTTCCTCTAAAGTTTCCTTAGCGTTTTGAAACCAGCATTTCACCAAATTGCTGATTTAACATGTTTTGTTGGTTATTACTAGCACGTCCCATACCACGGCCTCTCGAAGAGGATCTAACACATCCCCTTTTCGAACTTGAGTAAAATGCTTGGACCTATTCACCATTTCTTTCAAATTAATCACCATGCATTTTAATCTCTTCTGTAAGCATGAGAGAGACCAGCTCATCAAAATCTGAAAATGGCTTCCATACATACACAGAAGTGACAAATGATTTCCAAGCCTTCTCATTATTAAGGCTACTCAAAGTGGATGAAACCAAATCATCATCATCATGCATAGCATCAATTGTTGCTAAAGCATTTACAATGCTCCTTACCTTCAAAACATACTCATTGATAGACATTTTTCCTTTCTTTAAGGTATTCAACTCTTGCTTAAGTCAAATCTTTCATGCTTTTGTATATATTGAAAACATGTCCTCAAAAAACGGTCCAAGCTACATGTGGAGTTTTTGCATTTCTGATATGTCCCAACATAGTATTATCAATGATTGTAGATAGCCTATATATCATCTTTTTGTCTTTTGCATTCCATTCTTTCCACGCCTTTAATTCATATATAGTCGGAGGGATACTCAGCTCTAGCGCCTTTTCTACACCTGAAACAAACTCATAAAGGCCCTTTCCAATGAGAAAGTTCATCACACAGAACTTCTATGAAGGGTAGTTGTTTTTGTCGAGCTTCTCAATGGTGGGATTTCCACTGTTTCTTTCATTATTATAAAAATGATACAAAACAGCAAGCTGGTCTTCTGCAATATTTCACAAGTATACAACAATACATTAAGCAAAATTTTTCACTGATTGCTCAATAGTACATGCAATTTGCAACCCGTTTGCAGATAAACCTTATGTTTGCTTCCCCAAAAATGCCTAAAAAATTATAGATTCAAAATCTATAACGTGTGCACTTGCTTTCAATCAATACAACAAAATCATAGTATACTTTGAAACTACTGTCCGCAACCTTGCAGCTCTAAAATAGGGCTTGAAACAGCCTAGGATGCTCCAAAAACTATGCAAAGCCCAAAAGGTTGTATTTGCAAAATATACAGTACTATGCTTGTACACAAATCTCATAGCAATCTAAGATTTTCACTCTATCATGCTTCCAATGCCTCCACAGGTACTATCCAAGAGAAAGAGTGGAAGAATGGGAGAGCTTCTTACCTGTTGCTTGCTTGCTTGCTCAAACCTTGCTTCTTCTCCTTCACTTTAGCCTTCAAAATCAACCTCTCTCAGTGGCACCACTATGATACCATGTCAATAATCGCATGGTGGGGGGACTTGCTTTAGTTGTTGCGCCAACCATACACTATATACACAAGAGAAAGCTCACTTAAGAACACAAGAAGAGAGATGGAGGCAAAAACATTTTATTGCTAGTTTTTTCTTCTTCTTCCACACACAATACAATGTACACAAAGTATAAATAAGATACAACATAAAGGAAAGTGGTCTACTAAGTCAAACTATGCATAATTGACTACACTAATCGACTCGTGCTATATCTATGCTAGATATAGGCAGGTGTAACAAACTAAATATAGTAAGCGATAAGTCAGTGGCCATGTGAGGATCATAATGACCACTGACTACTAAGTGTAGATGTGCAGACCCATCTAGCTAGGCGATCCATCATCAATGTCCACATGTGTTGAGCTTGCCATCTAAACACGATATCCTTTAGATGCTCTTGGGCTTCTCTCACCCACTTCTTAACCTTGTCAACCACTTCTAATTGGTGCCTTGGATTGAGATATTCTCTAATGTTGGCACTCCCCTTCTTTGCTATCTTGGGTGTTATTAAAGTCTCAACCTCTGCATCTATGAATCGCTTTCCTCTCATTACGTGGTTGCATTGTCCATTTTTAGTGTTACTTTGGCATCATCCTTTTTTTTTTTTCTTTCGGCGAGTCTTTTTTCCCATTGAGATTGCATCTAGATTGCTAAGTCCTAGAAATGAAATGTTGGCTTGCTTCTTTTGTGCTTTGGTCATTACATTCAATTAGATGGGAGTGGCTTGCCATCAAGTGTTTTGACTCCAAATAGTCCCAAAGATACATATGGTATGATAGTAGAGCTAGTGGATGGTTTTTGCCTAGGGCATTCAACATATAAATGAGCGATTCCACACTTAGGCTATCTCAAGTCAGCCTTTTCTTGATTGGCTTGCTCTTGTTCTTTTAGGATAACGAGATGAGATGTGCCTTGGGTGGCCGCAAGTCCAGCCATGCGATTGGTTCCTACTTTTGTCCTCCTAGGCCTCTACCCCTTCCCCAACCTAATGCCATCATTGATATTGGTCTAAAATCCATCAGAATGGGGTTGGCCTCTTTGTCGTAAGAGACATAAGGGTTTATGTATGTGTCATCCTTGTTCAGCTCCTCTACATAGTGTATCAGAGCATTGCTTGGTGGATGGGCCACAAAGGGTCCAAGTGGTCTGGGTATGCCTGTGGAGTTAATGTCCATTCTAGGGACAACTAGCTTGGTATCATTAGGCACTGGGAGAGCTAATGGAGCTCCCCTTCCAAAGTGTGGCAATCTATTTCCCAAGTAGTATGGCTGGTTGTATGGCTATGGGTATGGTAATCTCCTTGGTAAATGACAATGCATAGCATCATGGCCAAACCTACCACATTTGGCACAAGATCTGGATTTAGGATCTGTGCACTCGGTTGAAAGGTGGTTTTCTCCGCAATGCATGCATTGCATGTGAGGTCAAGCGGGCCTTCTCATCATTTGTTGAAGCTTATCCAACTCTAGCTTCATGTCTGCCAACTCCTGGCTCTGATCGACATTCTTTCCCTTGTCTTGGGTGCTTTGGTTAGATCTTTCACCAATGGTTGTAGCCCTTTCTGATGTTCTAGAGAGAGTGCTGTCTTAGGTTGTGGGTCTTGAGCTCCTCTCCTTGACTAGGTCATTTACTCATATGTCTTCTTCGAAGACCCTAGCTAGCATATCCCTTTGCAGGTTTGAGTTGCTCACGAAGGGCTTATAAAGCTCTTTGCTTCAGATTCCACTTAGGAACATAGTGGAGATTGTTTGTTCGCTAGGTCACTTTGTAGCTAGGATTCTCTTAAAGAGACTTTGCATGTGGGTGACATAGTCTCATATATTCTCCTTGTCCTTTTGATAGATGCTCATCAATCTAATGATGAGGTTATCAGAGTATTCTACCTCAGATAATCTCTTGATGAAGAGACTCTTGAGGTTATTAAAGTCATTGTGTTTGACATTATCTAGACTAGTGTACCACATCTGTCTTTTGTCTCCTAGGCAAAGGCCAAAAGCTTGTGCACGTTGAGCAAGGTTTGCAAGTCCATTAGCCTCGTATACTTGCTCAAAATGCTCCACAAAGCTACACAAGTTGTTGTCAGGTTGATGCTTATCGAGTTGCTTAGCAACCACATGTACCTTGGTCTGGCTCCTAAAGTTCAGGGTGATTCCTAGTCCTATTAGTAACATAGTCGCTAAAGTTGCTCCGCTCTCCTATGCCAACACATCAACCATCAAAACCAAGCATCAAAGCATGTTCATATGCCCGAAATGGAGCTTTTCCAAGTGCCAATGGAGGGGGAGAGCTACTTTTGTGACTGTCAATGCTAAAGACACATATGGGAGGGCTGCGTGATTCTACCAATTGTAAATGCTGGCCTTGGGGCTGCAAAAAATGGTGGCCAAGCTTCAGAGGGGTCCGGTTAAAGCCAAGGAAGGCCTCAAACAAGCTCCAACAAGTCTTGTTCAAAGGCAAGTGAGATATGAAGCAAGGGAGCTTCAATGGTGGCTGCCCCAATCTTGTTTACGGCCTGTGAGACCTGAGAACTGAAGTAAACCCTGAAGAAAATGATCAAATACCTCTGATGTGATGCACTAAAGGTGCCCAACAATGTCGGGAAGGTGCTCGGGAAGCCGGGGAGTGATGGGAGCTCGAAGGAGTCGGATATGATCAAATATCTCTGATGTAATGCCCTAAAGGTGCCCAACAATGCCGGAAAGGTGCTTGAGAAGTCGAGGAGTGGTGACGGGAGCTTGAAGGAGTCGGATATGGCTGCCAGGAAGGAGACCCAATGCAAGTAGGGAGTCGATGGGATGCTGAGAATGCCACGAACCAAGCTCAAGAGTTGGAAAGCAAAGCTCTGATACCAGTTGAAAGGGAGCGATGGATCGAAGGTTGGACTCGAGAGCTATGGTGGGAGAGCAAGAGCAAGAAAGAGAGAGACTAGAAATGGGAACTCCAACAGTCACAATGTGTGACCAGGCCTTCCTTTATTCAAATTGTCACTAAAAGAATAAAGAATAAAGTGACGGTGATGGGTGCCCGCCACCTCAGTGTGCAGTGGCGGTGACTGTCAGTGTAGTAATGCACGGGTGGCTAGGTAGAGGCGCCTTTACCCCCAATATTTTGAATTTAGATTCACACCTTTCCAAGGCTAGAAAACTTTTCCAAAGTCACACATACATTCCACAGAATGCTTAAAGAGGCATATAAAACAGAACAGAACAGGAACAGAGGCTCTACAGAAGCTCAACAAAAGATTTACAGAAGTCAATAGAAAGCATTAGAACCACATAACTCATACCAAAATCATTCCAAACTATGAAAAACCATTCAATGAGATTTTACACAATCTCAACCTTCATCAATCATTACTCCATTTTTCATACAGAAGAAAAACAGAACAAAACATAAGATAAATAGAAGCTATTAGGACCTCAACAAAACCTAACAGAACATCAAAAAGTCTCATATCTCTACTATGAAACATCATGAGCTTCTAGAACATAATCAACCTCATCCAAAACACTCTCATATACTTCCAAAACAACTAAACATCATTCAAAATCCATAAAAAATCAACCATTCAGCCCTCAAAAACAACAAAAATCAACCAAAAAAATAAGTCATGTTAGCACACTTAATAAAGGAGCGTCCTCTTGCGACCTAAGAAAAAGGGAATACAAGTTCATCAAAGAGCTCAACTTTATCTTCTTTAGTATCTTTAAGAAACCACCCAACCACAACCCCAACTTATAACATGTATCTAATAAAGAATACAACGAAAAGAAAACCCTTTATCCATTAACATATCTTATAAAACAAGAGAAAATCATGACAAATTCGTAAAGGATATAAGAGGTTATTCTATCCATCAATAAGACAGAATCACGAGCCACCATCCATCCGCTTCTCAATCAGGTCCATCTTCATCTTCAACTCTACATAAGAGGATAATACACCACACCACATACATCACAGAACATAAACAAGACTCATATAGACACAATACCAGGTCGTTTGATGGCACATGCCCCCAACAACTGGAGAGAAAATAAAAAATTTTTCCATTAAGAAAAGATGATACAAAAAATAAAAGGCTTCACTTCGAAGTAGGAAAAAAATATTTCTTTTTAAACTGCATGCTAAGCTTGAGACTCTCTAGAGCTTTACTCTCATCTACAAAATACTGAGGTACATTCTGGAGGAACTGTAAATAGCACATCCTTTCCAGCAAAATAAGGAACTTGGTAGGGAAAGCCTGTGAAAAGTAATATAAGACATCCATTTGAGCAACAATCACGTCCACATTTGGATTTATGATCAGTTGTGGGATACTCTTTCAAGTATTCAGATGAGACTGTTGATGCACGAAAGCAAGATACCAACAAAAGTGAGCAGTAGGCATACAGAAGTATCCTCAGAATTGAACATACACTCGAGAAAAATGAAGATTATAAGTGAAACATGTAGCAGATGTCTCCCAAGGGCCTAGAATAAGAGGCCAGTTAAACACTGATCGTGTCAAAGAATCATGCGACGTCCATTGCCTTCCATGAAGAATATCACTGTCATATCCAGGTGTATCCAGCACTAATTCGGGAGGAAGGCTAATAGAATCAGATGGAGATGGTAATGGAATAAGAGGGGAACATTGCAAAGGTGGATAAGACAAATCATAAAATGAAGGTAAGTGAAGGGATAATGAAGATGAAAAAGACGGAGAATTCATAAAAAACGTTTGAAGGGATTCCATTGAGAAAATAGAACGAATAGGAGGAACTATAGGAGGAAGTTTAAAAGTGGTAGAAGATGATGTAGGATCAGTAATAAAAGGACAAAGAGTAAAAACAGGAATATGAGGGAATCCAGGAGGAGAAAAGGATAAAAGAGAAATAGTATCAGGGCTAGAAGAAATAATAGAAATATATAAAGGAAAGCGATAGGACATGAGAGAATAGGAAAGAAGATCAGTAGGATCCAATAGATAAATAGAACAACCTGAAAAAAGGAATCAATAAACAATGGATGATCATCAATATATTTCAACAATTGAGTTTGCAATGGTTGGATATTAGACTTATGAAAGACGCTTTGTAAATGACAAGGTTCTAAAGCATCATCCTCCAAAGGTAGATGCCAAGCATGCCCTCTACACCAGGACATCTGCTGCTGAATGACAAGTCTTCAAGCTTTTTGCTAACAAGAGTTCCACTGAATGAACATACATGACTGCTTGCAAAATCACATCCCCCACATAAACATTTAGAACCTCCTCATCAGGAATGTGCAGATGTTATCTGAGATACATGAAAGACAATAACCGGGTTTTATGTGAAACTAGCTCATCCACAAATCTATCAAAGATAGCTCTCAGCAAATCTGCAGTTCTTCCATAGACTTGACCACCCATCATCTAGAGGTTCAAAATCCACATTGCTTAAGGAAATATACAAGGCAAACCTCTATTGATTATACTTAATCCAGAAGGAGGGGGAAGGTGACACCAATTCAGCATAGCGAGTAAAGTCATCCTACACATAGTTCATTCGTTTGCTGAAGGCATTCTACCTTAACAGAAAACTTGTCACACAGCTTAGCCTTTTGCTGCAAAAACTGATCAAGCTCCTCTTTAGAAGATGAGACAGAAGAAACTATTGGAGCTAGAGGAGGAAGAGAGAGAACATCAATTTTCTGATTAAGCTCTTCAATAAGCTTATTTTGGGATTCAACAGTGTCTTGGGAATGTTGCAATTCATCCTCACAAGTACCAAACTTACGAGTTGACTCTATCATGTACTCAAGAGCAGCATGATTTTCTTGAGCTAAAGACACATTCTCAGCTGCCAAAGTAGATACTTTAGTTTCTAACTCTTTGATTTGAGCTTGTTGGGAATCCATCAAAGCAATAGCATCAATCATCTGTTTATGAATGTCACCGAGGGTAGCTTTTTCAGATGCCAAGTCCTCCAAAGCTTTGCTCAATTGACTATTCAGGGAATCAACTTTGTCTTGCAATGAATTATAAACCCCCGTGTAAAGAGACTGAAGATAGGAAGTAAGGGAAGTCTCCAATGTAGACTGGATACTAGAAATTAACTAAGAAAGCAAAGATTTAACTAGCATCGTTTGTAAAGAAGAGGAAATCTACTGATCTAGCTATCCATCCCTTTGGGCAGCAAACAAATCAGGACAAGACATAAATGATGTAATAGTGTGTTTTTGTTCTCTTAATTTAATTATATTTTGAAAGATTTGTGTGCATGTATATGAAGTTGAGTTGAGACTTAAATCGGTTATTAGATGACTGTGCGATTACTAGTGTTTATTTTTTATTATTTTAAATTATTTTTGCATATTTTTTAAAAATTTATTAATTCATCCAAATATAGGTTGAAAGCTAAGTAGAGAGGTCTAATCGATTTTTCAAAAAATTCCAAATTTTTTTTATACCATTTTCAAAGTGGAAAAGGTTTTTTTTGAAATAATTTAGATTAAAAAGAAGAGTTTTTGTATTCAAGTAAAAATTTTCAATTAATTGTAATAATTTTAGCACATGTAAATGATTAAAAAAAATAAAGAAAGGTGAATATGATTTTTTGGAATTTTTTAAATTTTAAACCCATTTTTAGATAAGTTCCATGAAACTAAAGGTTTTTAATTATTTTCTAATTTTTTGTTTACATTATCAACAAAGAAGAGTTTCAAATTTTTTAAAAATTTGGTAAATTATTTCAACAAAAATTTAGAAAATTTTTCCATAAATTTGGGTATTTTTATGGCAATTTTATGAATTTGGAGGATTTTTATAAGGTTTATTATTTTGTAAATATTTTTCAACTTTTATTATTATTTTGTTGAGTTTTATTATTGAAATTTAAAGTTTTTTTGGTTTTTTAATTTTTAGTGTCATTTTTTACATTTTAATGAATTTTTAATTGATTTTTAACACAATTTGTCAATTTTCTAATGATTTTACGAGTTTCTATTTGATGAAAATAAAATAATCAACATTGGGATAGCAATGTACCAGACAACAGCTGCACGTGAACCAATTCCCTGTCACAAACGAAACAAGATACGTGTTCTCACGCGTGAACGAGCGCTTGAACGTGACACGTACGCGACCACGTATGCACAACGCATGAACAACAGCAACCAACGCACAGAAAATTCCAGTATTCTAAGACGTGATCCAGCATGCGAACAATACCAAAAATGGAGACACGAAGGTGTGATTGGTGGCCAAAAATGAGGCATGGGGGGGCTGGTGTGGGAACGCATGGGAAAAGGGGCCTACGGGGGGAAAAGGGGTTTTAAAGGGGGGTGTAGGAAGGGGGGCTTAGGAGGGGATAAGGGTGGGTTTTTGTGGGGGTGGGGGGGTTAATTGTGGAGGGGGGGGGGGGGGTGTAATAGGGGGGAATGGGGGTTAATGGGGTGTAGATAATAGGGGGTAATGGGGTGGGGGTAATAGAGGGGAATGGGGGTAATAGGGTTGGTGAGGGGCAGCAGAAAGGGCAAACAACGCGGTCGGGGGTGAGGCCTGCCCCACCAGCGGTGGTGGGGCGGGAGGCTCTATAGCGTTGGGGGGAAGGCGCTGTGGCGGCGGGGGCGGGGGGCCCAATGGCAGTGGGCGGCAGGGATTCTGAAGCGCCGTGTGGGAGGCGCTGTAGCAGTGGGGGCAAGGGGCCGAATGGCAGCAGGCGGCGGGCCCAATGGCAATGGTGGGTAGTGGAGGAGAGGAAGAGGAGGATAATGAGGAGGAGAGGAAGAAGAAGAAGGGTGAGTAGGAGGAGAAGAAGGAGAGAGAATAGGGAGGAGGAGAGAGGATGGGGAAGGAGGAAGAAGAATGGGGAGTAGGAGATGGGGAAGGAGGGGAGAGAGAGAGAGAGGTCGGGGGAAAGAAAGAGAGAGAGAAAGAAAGAGATAGAGGAGAGAGAAGAGAGAAGGAGAGAGGGTGAAGGAACGTGGGAGGGCGGTTAGAGGGGGGGAAAATGATTTTGATTTTTTAAAAATAATTTTAATAATTAAAGAAATATTTTAAAAATAATACAAATAAAAAAATTAAGAGAAGAAGAGAGGAAAAACAGCCCCCCCATCTCGCGCGTGGGCGTGGGCATGGGTGAGGGTAAAAAAATTTGTGGTGATGGAACGGAACTTGACATGCCTGTCGAATGATGGAATTGAGGGCGTTCGCATGCAAACTTGCGCGACTTCGGGACACAATTAAACAAAAATTAATTGCAAAAAATCTGTCCACCAAAACGAAGTGCGGAAAAAAGGAAAAATATTCGAAACAACGTGCGGGATAGGCTTATCACATTAGAATGCCATTCCAACAGTGGTCACGTGGAAAAAAACCAATTTTTTTCTGAAACAAGGCAAAAAAATAAATACAAAACAATCCGGCAGTCGAAACACAATGAATTGGACACAAAAAATAGCTGCACAAATAGGATGAACGTGATGGATAAGGTCGAATGCAGTTCTGGAGATAAGAAGGTGTGCTCACATGGGAAAAATGATAAAAATACAAATAAAAATAGAGTCAAAAATCAATACGGAGAAATTTATGCATCGGAACGAAGGGCAATGAAAATGAAAAATGTCAAGGAAAGGGAATGGAACATGTTCTTTGGTCAAAACACCTTTTCGATATGGCGGTAGCGGACGTTCACATGGAAAAAAGAAGAAAAACGATCATAAAAACACACAAAAAAATTAATAGAATAAAATTGGTAAGCTAAAATAGGAGGGAAAAAAAGGAAAAGTAGGCGAGGGGCCAAGTTGAACATGGTATGCAATTAGAATTCAATTCGAAGGTAATGAAGGTAGATTCACATAGAAAAATAGTAAAAAAAGTACACAAAGATACCCAAATTTATAGAAAAATTAATAACGGACAACCTGCACATCAAAATGATAGGCAATAAAAAGGAAAAATGTCCAAGGGAAGGTGGAGGGCAGGGCTGGTGCATTAGATTGTGGTTCTGATGTGAAAAATATACGTTGACATGGAAACACGTGAAATCTGTAGAAAATTCTTCAAAAATTAATAACTCAATATCCGTGGTCCGGAATAAGGGTTTGTAAAAAGGAAAAGTAGCCAGGTCAAAGGGAAAAACATGGCTATAAGGTTGGAGGTGCATGTTGGTGAATGTAGGATGTGTTCACATGGAAGAACATCAAAACAAGAATTAACGGGAACGAAAAAAGGAACGGTCGTAGGAAGAGGGTAAAGAAGGATGGGTGGATGGGGAAGGGATCCCATTAGAGTAAAATCAAGACATGTCAAACATGCATGAGCAGATCATGATAGATGTAGAAGAATATGCAACATAGACGCACAGGGACACATCCCCACACTTAAGACCTTATCAGGAAGGGTGAACTGAACAACAAGGACCTAAGACCACACATCAGACCAACTGCGAACGTCCCACACTTAAAACATGAATGTCACTAAGAAACAGAAGGTGTAGGGTTAGAAAAAACTTGGCCCAAGTTGTTATCGAGAATTTAAGTTGATTGTTGATGTAACGTCTTGTGTTGCTGTCAGCTTTCTATAGGAGGTACCAAAGTGTCTTCACAGCACACGTCCAACGTGGCAAGGACCACACAATAGTACCTAGGGAGGTAGCTCTGCTGAGGGAATCATGGAAAATTGTCGATAGCGAAGGATATTCCACTCAGCTCACGTTCACTCAAATGGAATGAAAGAGCAGTCCCTTGCCCCACAACGAACATCACTCGATTTGAATAATGATGGAAAACCAGACGTCTCACACCTAGCTTAGAAATCGACAAGGAAGATGGTTTAGAGGGAGTATACCAGTGTGCACAGTTGATGGTGCATTAGTACGTCCAACCCTGTTTGGCATAGGTGTAAGCAAGAAGGCCAAGGAGCCTTGTAGTGCAGTATACAGAACAGGGTGACATGTCCTGGGGTGATGGTAGAGACCCATCCCATATATGCATAGGGGAAAGAGAACGTACATGATGCCAACTGTCATAACGTCCCTCAATCCGCACCTCTCAATAATTATTTGAGGAAACATCAGTCATGCTCAGTCCATCCTCTGTCTCACGCTCTGTTGATAGATACAAGAGGGTAGCCCATTCTCGAAACCCATTGATGTAATCCTCACTATCACTTGTGCAAAGGGTGTATGCCTTGTGAGCAATTGATGGTGCAACTTATGCATCCCACACTGTGTCAACATACGGTGCAAAAAGGAAGGCCAGGAAGCCTTATAGCACCATGCATAGGAACAATTTGGTGCTTTGTGCATTGAGAGGCCCATTCCATGCATGCAATGCTCCATTTTCATGTCTCACCTCTTTGTTGGATATAAAGGGCAAGGATTGGTCAGTCACCCCACCCTTTGTCTCACACTCAATTGATGAATACAAAGGGAAACCCGTACTCACATCCCCATCTAGTTAGGGTGAAAGCTCACAATGCTCTAGGTTTGTTAATGAGGATCAACTTCGTCTGGTTGATGTTGTCAATGTTGATTGGTTGATGAAGAGGCATACCCAGGGAGGTAGCCAACAAATTCGGTGCTCGGATTGCATGTTGGAAACTTAGTCTTTTGTAGGAATTAGAAGCACTGATGAGGTTATAGGATTCAACGCACCAAGGGAGGTGGCTCGAAAACTTCATTTGCAAGAGTGTGGCTAGAGATTTGGTGATTGTGGACTGCGGGGCGTTACCACCTTTTCCACATCCAGCTTCCCGTTTGAGGGTGTGTGCCACCTTTTCTCGGAACAAGGCTTGTTATGACAGGAAATTGCTTCCTTTTCTCCCATAACAACTTTATTTTTATGTTTTTTTTCTTTTTTTTCTTTTGCCTTACTCCCGAGGTGCTTCCACCTTTTCTCGAAGAATAGGTCGGCATGACATGGATCGAAGTCCTTTTCTCCCATAACTGATATATATCAAATGGAACCACATCATCAGGTTAGCAAAGTTAAAATACTCGGGATCTAGAGCATGGCTATGGTGGCTTGTAAGTATAGACTAAACTCATGATGACATTGATTGAAGATCACAATTGTTACACAAGTGAATTAGGTTCCAAGATGGAAGCTTGGACTCATAAAGACAATATTGTGTAGGACTGACAAGTACAAGACTGACACTAACTGATAAAGAAAAGCATCATCATGTATTCACTCATCTATCAAAAGTGGTAGTCAAGTACAATGCTTTATAGTGCTTTAAAAAAAAAAGGGTCAAGGATCGTGAGGTCCTTGTGGTTTTTAGCATTTCTTTTTACATAGATCTTCAACTCGTTGTAGGTCTTCTTGTCTTTCTTCTCTTCTTCATGGTCTTTTTTATCTTCTTTTTAATGGTGGAATTTGCTTGTATTAGTCTTCATGTCCATGGCCCTCTCAAGCAAAGGTATCATCATCTTTGAGGCAGTAGAAATGTCTTCAAAATCTTCAAATAAATTCGTCTATTGCTCTTCAAAACAAGTAAATCCATCCATCCATGCATGCCGAATAAACAAGTCTTCCATGTAGTTGAATTGAGCAACAAGAGTAATGTTACTCTTCATGAGAAGCATCTTCATAAAAGACTTGATTTTTGTCATTCCCATGATGGAAATTAGCTTCAAATGACTGAGAATAACCGGCAATGAGTTGATCTTTGTATGTGTCAAAAGACACAAGCAATGGCAGTGAAGTATCAAAAGATACTAGTTTGAAATTTGATGTTTGTTGCTTGAGTTTGACTTGAAGATCTTAAAAAACTCTTCATAGCTTCCCTCCTTGCTGATTTGATGGTTGAATACTTGCTCAAAACTTCACATTAGAGTGGCCTTGGCTTGGTTTAAGTGGCAGGAGAGAGAAAATGAAGGAAAAATGAGCTTGAAGGTAAGTGGCTATGGATGTCCTGTCAAAATAGGAACCAACGACTGGTAAATGAGCTCCCACGAGCTTCACAGGTTGAATCTTCTCAAACCCTTTAAGATCAAGAACCCTCACTAATGGGTCTAACTTTGCCTGAGAGGGTTTTTACTCGTTTTGCCCGAGTTGAGAGATTTAAGCCTTCAAAGTAGTCACTGTCAAAACTGTGCCTAGATTTGGAAAAATGCAAATACCAGACGTGTGTGCATCAATCTCCTTGATTTTTGTGCCAAGAAGTTGCATCTTGACCTGCAGAACAACTCTCAAGAAGAAAGCTTGAAGAGATATGGCTTGGTTGATGAGATATAGATGCTCCAACAGAGATAGGTAGGTGCTCTCCACTGACACAGTTATGGCATCGACTCTGAAAAGAGGCAATGTTGAAGCTATAGTTGCCCAATCTCAATAATTGAGGTGCCAAGGAGGATCTCTAGAAGTAGAAAAACACTTCTCTAGAAGGAATTTTAGAGAGATTTGGCATGTGGAGAGAGATATGAAAGCTCCAAGCTGACAGGGTGCTACTTGCTATGGCTGCCATGGAAGCTTCATTGAAGGTAGGAATGCAAATGAAGTTGGAGATAGGGTCCAATACTTACTCAAACTGAGCTGAGCAGAGATGGAAAGGAGTTGAGAGGAGTGAAAGGAGAGTTGGGACATGCTCAGCTGAGCTTTGATACCATGTTAAAATATGCAGGATCTAGAGCATGGCTATGGCGGCTTGTAAGCATAGACTAAACTCATGATGACATTGACTGAAGACCACAACTGCCACATAAGTAAATTAGGTTCCAAGATAGAAGCTTGGATTCATAAAGACAATCTCGTGTAGGATTGACAAGTACAAGACTGACACTAAACTGATAAAGAAAAGCATAATCATGTATTCATTCATCTATCAAAAGTGGTAGTCAAGTATAATGCTTTATAGTTGTTGGATCGGTATAGTTTTCCCTTTTTATGCATATGGGATTCCAAGGCCTACATGTCTTCATCCCAAACTGCCTCATATGGCTGCATCAGGTGTGATTGCTAATATCTCAACAAGAAAGAGGGTTATCAGGAGCATTAGGTAAAGCCATATCAATCATTGTGCAAGGAATGAGAAAGCTATCGATGGTGATTGTCAGGATTCTTAGGGAGGGTAATACTTCTTGAGGCGATAGCCATTAATCATGAAGGGATCATCCGAAGCATTGACTGTCTAAACTTGGATAGAGCCACTCCGATTGATGGAAATGGACTAAGTCACCTTCCTTGAACTCCTTCTGCTTAATGAAGCTGTCATGATAGTCCTTTCTATGAGCTTGCGTAGCTTGCATGCAATGTAGGGCCATCCTGTGAGTCTCATTGAGACATCCAAGTGCAAGAGACGATGTTGCAGGGACTCATCATCTCCCAAGTGTTCTTTGATGGCCACACATAGAGAGGGTAGCTCGAGTTCAACAAGAAAGACGGCTTCTATTCCATACACCAATTGAAAAGGTGTTTGTCCTGTAGCAACCTTATGGGAGGTTTTGTATGCCTAGAGGGCCTCTATAAGTCAATCATCCCAATCATGATGATGTGCGACTATCATTCTTGTCATAATCCATCAGAGGATGTGATGGGTAACTTCGACTTGGCCATTGGCTTTGGGGTAATAGGGTGTGGACTTACGATGACGTATTCTTCACTGACGAGGTCTAGGGGACTGCCAAAATGGGTGATGATGTTCTCATACAGGAACAAGGCCACACTATTACCATCGTTCCGCTTCAAAGCTTTAGCTTCATACCACTTGGTTACGTAGTCTGTACAGAGCCAGATGTATCTATTCTACTTTTGTTTGGTTGGTGGATCAATGGGGCCCACAAAATCAATTCCCCACTTCTTGAATGGCTTTAGGGGAAGAATAGGTTGTAGGGCATGGTACTGGATTTGGTAGGCTTTCCCATTTGATGACAAGCATCACACCATTTGTAGTAATCATAAGCATCCTTATGGATGGTCGGCCACAAATATCTTGCAGGTAAGGCCTTTTTGGCTGTCTCTTCTCATGCGAAGTGTCCACCACAGGGTTTGTCATGGCATGCTTTGAATCTTGTACGGAGCACCACCTGACAGGGTGTAGGGGGCTAATTCCAATAGAAGCTTCTTCTTCTCATGGTTCGAAATACTCGGGGGGTATTGTTGGGTGGCCAAGAAGTTGGCTATGTCTACATACCATAGGGTAACTATTTTGACTAGAAACAAGGAAGAGTTAGAAAGGCCTAGATCATCTTACTCTTCTTCATCATCGCTTTGAGGGATTCACTACAAATGATTAGCCAGGATGTGAGAGCGATTGGGTTTGGTAACCACTTCAAAGTCAAACTCTTGAAAGAGAAGGAGCCATCTCATCATTCTTCCCTTCACACCAGCCTTGTTCATCAGGAAGGACAAGGCTTCATGGTCCATGTAGAATTTGAAGTGTGTCGAAAGTAGATAGTGTCGGAATTTCTCCAAGGCAAACACCATAGCTAGACACTCAAGCTCCGTCACTGTGTAGTTTGGCTATCTGTCAGCTACTTTTCGACTTGCATAATAGATAGGTTGATCTAACTTAGAGATGCCCTTTTGGCATAAGACTACACTTATGCTTTCAATTGATGCATCAATCTGCACATGGAATTCTTTCGTCCAATCAGAAGGCTGCAGGATGGGTGCTTCAATCAAACACTACTTCAGGGTGTTGAACGTGTTGTCACATTAGTGGTCCATGTGAACTTGCATCTTTTCTTAGCACTTTATGCAAAGGGGCTGCCTTTGTTGCAAAGTGCACAATGAATCTTCTATAGTAGCCCACATGGCCAAGGAATCCCCTCATGATTGTTTAAGGTTGGTTGGAGTTGTTAAGGCAACAATCTTCTCAATCTTAGCATGATCTATTGCTTTCCCTTGTGCAAAGATAATGTGGCCTAGAAGAACTCTTGATGAAATGCCAAAGACACATTTGTTAGGGTTGAGAGAAATCCCATACTCTCGATATCAGTCAAAGCACTACTCCAGGTGTCCCCAATGTTCACAGATTAGGCTATAGACACAGAAGTCATTGAGGTACACCCCAATGAAGTCATGTAGATGGTTTTGGAATGCAGCCATCATTACTCGTTGGAAAGTAGTAAGAGCGTTACAAGGCCCAAATGGCATTACTCTGTAAGCATAGGTTCCCCATTTTGTTGTAAAGGTTGTTTTAGATTAATCTTCTTTTGCAATTTGGACTTGATTGTATCCACTGAATCTATCCTTTAGGGAATAGAGCTCATGGCTTGCCACTATGTCCAATAGTTGGTCTGTGAAAGGGATAGGGAAATGATCCTTCTTCATCTTGGAATTTAGCTTTCAAAATTCCACACATATTCGTAGTTTTCCGTTCTTCTTAGGTACTACCACAATGGATGAAACCCATTCACTATTAGCCACTGGACAGATAAACTTAGCTTCAAGGAGCTTCAGTAATTCGGCCTTCACTAGGGTAGAATAATTTGGATTTATGTGCCTTTGTCTTTGCCTCACAAGTTTGGCATCAAGCTCTAGGTCGATGTGATGTTGTCATATTGTGGGATCAATCTCCTTTAGATCTTTGTACAACCATGCACATACGTCTAAGCTCTCCTTTAGTAGGTCTCGCAGGACCAGTAGTTCTTATTCTCAAATATTTAGACCCACCTTTAGGTGATGTTCAGTAGTGTTAGCATTCACGAACATCAATTGCTTTTCACCTTCCACTTCACGGATGAATTTCCCATGGACTACTTTTGGGTAAAGGTTCGACTCCTTCAAGGGAGTGGTCTCCTCTACTGATAATTCAGTGGAATGGATGTCCCCTTTTAATGGAGGCTTATCTCGCTCTTTGGGAGGATGAAAGGGCATCATTGCGGTTTCGGGTTTGGGTTGGGGATGAGTTACTTCTTAGATCAAGGATTCATCTTTTGAAGATGTATCCAAGAATGCCATATAATAGGAACCTTTTGTGTTCTGTTTGAATTATAGGGATGGGGGTTGTTGGCAAGGTGCGTCGTCATCATCTTCTCTTAAGAAGGGAAACTTTGGGTGACAAGAGCCATTGCCGAAGGAAAGCCTATTATTCTTAATCCATTTCTTATAAAGGCTTTGCTTATGACACGACTCATACCATAATCATTGTGTCGAACAGAAAGGGATCTTTTGCTTCTGAGGTTTCAAGAAATTTAGGAACTTTTTTCTCATTTTTGCCTTTTGCAAGTAGGATTGACTCTTCTAGCTTGCTTTAAGACTCTTCTTTAGCATTATCACCTTCATCCTCTTCAGATTTTGTTTCTATCTCTATGGAGGCTTTGTAAGAGAAAAATAGACTCTCTATTATGTCCTCTACTTTTGCTTTTGCTTCTGGCTTATCTTTGTCTCTACTTTTGTAGCGACTGCCATGTAACAAGGAGAATAGTACGTACATGCTTCTATCTCACTGTCAGAGGTGATTCATAAGTCAATTCAAGTTTAGGAAGGAGGTATTCACCCATTGACAAAGACTATTCTTCTTTCAATAGTTGGCTTATAGTGCCCATCATTAGGGACTGTGCCTCTATTTTTTTGGAAAAGATCTGTTTGATGGCCACTTCATCGCTTGATGTACCATCTGTTACTTCATTGGAGGAGTATGTTACGAATTCAATGGATGTGGATCCATTTCCTTTTTGTGATCCATACAAATTTAACACCACTTTATTGGGTTCTCTGCCTAGGGTTAGGGTTCCTCTGAACCAATCCATCCTTGCTCTTACTTCAAAAATCCAAGGTCTTCCCAACAACAGAGGGTATGAGGTCCTGTAGGAATTTGGTTTGAAGATGAGATATGTCAACCAATAATCCCATCATGCAAGGGTTGTCTTCACGTATGGGAGAATGCCCAATGGTTTGATTCTACTTTGGTTTGTCAATTTGATAAGCCACTGCGTAGGTTGTATTCTTTGCAAGCCTAAATCCTTCATTGTCACATCCGTCATTATGTTTACTGATGAGCCTCCATCAATCAATGCGTCTGCTATAAAACATCCTTCAATCCACACGCCAATCTCTGGGGTTCTCGGATCTAGGAAGGTGTTAGCCACATCTACTTCCTTCACGGGTTTTGAGGTTCTATTGGACTTGGTTTCCATAGAGGGAGAAATTTTTAGGCCTCTTCTTGTCAGTATGCTTTTGAATTTCTTTCAATAGCTAGGAGACAACATCAGCAACTGTCTGAATGTTAAGTTTGGTTTAAAAGTGTCTACGTCTTTGACCAAATCATATTCCTTGATAGGATCCACAGGCTTCTCCAATCGGCTGGGGAGTGGGGTCATGCCCACTTTTATCTTCCCTTTTTCTTCTAGGAGCGGCAACATTTGCACTTCTTCTCCCCGAGGAGGTACTTTAGCATCCTCTATCTCCTGGACCTTTGGTTCTATCTTTGCAACTATCTCTATGGCTTTCTGTGGCTCTGTACTACATTGTTCTGTATTGCAATGTTTTGTTTCTCCCTAGGAAGATTGAACTTCATAGTCTTAGCAAAGGGAACGTTCTCTTTTGGAACTACGTGTTCTCCTTTCTTTGCTCGCGTTATTGTGGCCACTTCCAATTCCACTAAATTGGAAGTAGGTTCTTGGATCTTTTGTTGGGTATCAAAAGTAGCTTTCACAAGAGCTAGACTTGGACAATCTTTTGCAATGTGGCCTTCTCCTTTGCATCGACTGCATAAGGGCTTGTAGTCCATAGACCTTCTAGGGTTTGGATAGTTTGGTGAGATATGATCCTTTTCTCCACATTTGTAACATTCCACCTCTGATCTCTTACCACCGCAAACTATCGTCCCTTGTAACTTTGAGAGGAAAACCTCCTTGGACCAAAATTAGGACCGAACTCCCTAGGTTTTGGTTCAATGTCTTGCGTTGTCATTTTGGATTCCAGCAAGTTGAATCTTGTATCTTCATCTTTTTTTCTTCTTTCGTGAATCTCTTTCAGAGAGCAGATATCTTTTGTATGGTTTTTTCTCAAATAATATGAACAGAAAGCACCAAGAATGGTTGGTTTTCAGGTACATTCAGTGGCTAAATGTCCTGCTTTGATGGCACTTTCCACACCATGTATTAGTACATATCACATCTCTCCCACCTCTTGTAGGAGTGGATATACTGGCAGTATTTACCTTCAGTGTGTGTAGCTGTTTTGTAATCACATCCATAAGCTCTTTCTTGATACTTGCAATTGCATTGGATAGGTAGTTCTTCATATTTTCACCTCATGGAGTACTTGTAGTAGGTTTTGGGAAGCTTCTGTGATCACTGCATACACTAGTTGGGTTGATCCTCTAGACGATCCTCTATTTTGGTTTTGATTCAGAGCTCTTATTGAGACTTGGGGTTGTTGATTCTAGTGGGTAGGATTCCACTATTGTTGAGCCACCATTGGAGGAATTGTTTGAGGCTACTGTTGTTGTGGTTGAACCATCATTTTAGGCACTTGTCATTTGCGGGTGGCCATTTGGATTAGGTGCACTATATTGCGGTGTTGTTTGTATCTGGGGGTAGGGGTAGGAAACTATCCGTGGGATTGCATTTGGTGGGTATACCATTCTTGGCATTGAAGGAGGTAAGAATCCTCTTCGTGAGGTCATTGACAACCTTGCTTCAACTTCGTCATATAGTCTTGCACCTTCCACCGTAGCTTGCAGATTGACTAGTCTTATCAATTCCACAAACTTGCACACTTCTCATTGTAGGCCTCTGAGGAAAACTCCCTTCTGGATGCCTTCATCCAAATGATGGTTGGTCCATCTCTTCATTGTGGATTCCATTTGTGAGACCTAACCTTCTATTCTTTCTCTAGAGGACTGGCTTAGGTTCATGAACTCCTCTCACATCCACTCTTCAAAGTATTCACGCCTAGATTTAGTGAGGAAGGCCAAGTCCCATGTGCCAAAAGTTCCTGATGCTTGTCTCTCATACCACTAAAATGTCGCACCTTTGAAAGTGGCAGATAATATTGCTAACCAATGCTCGGGGGTTCTGACATTGTTAGCCACACTTGCTACCATAAACTCTGTTGCATGAAGATCATGATCTTAATTGTAATCTCCCTTAAAAATGGGCAATGGGACTACATTGCTAGCCTGCCATCAATATTTCCAGGACGGATTTGACTAGAAAGGGAAACGAGTCACCATGAGGACTTTTGTAAAGAGTGATTTTAGGGCGTCAAAGGAGGCTTTTGCTGCAAGCTCATTCTTGGCCTTGATTCTTGCATTCTCTCTTCTCACTTACCTCCAGACTCATTCTAGTACTTGCCTCTTGATTGCGTCATTCATCAGGGGGTTGGTTCCAACCAATTGGTCTATACTTAAAAAAACAGAATCGAAGGGGGCTTCAATCTTTGGAGGACTCTCTGGCCACACATTTCTTCTACTTTTCTACATCTCTAAATTCAGCTTTCAAACCGCTATAGAGAGGAAGGTATTCCGTTCTGAAGGTATCAAAACTCATTCTTCTAAGGATCGTTGTGGTGCCATCATCATAGTAATGCCAGCTTTAGATGGTTTCAATAGTGTATGTTGTGAAGAATACCCTATCCACCAACTTCCAGTGGGTTGCTAATTGGACAAATAGGAGATTATCAGCGCACTATGCGTCCCATGTGTCTTGTTGATGAGCATCCATGAACAAATGCCAACTCTTTTTTTTCTTCTTTTTGTGAACCTCCACTGACCACGACTCTCTTGAAGCTTCTTCATGATCTCCCACTTGATGATGTCTGGAAACTTCTCAATGAATGCTATATCTCCGATGGATGATCATTCTTCCTCTTTTTCTGCACTTCAATTGTTTGTTCCCAAACAATTTGCCACCAAGATGCATGTCTCTATTGCTTCAACAGAAAGAGAAAATAGTCCACCACATAGAGCTTGCATCATGACGGTCATATGTTGTTGCCATTGTGGGTTGGACTTCTTGTGGAAAGTGGCTTTGGAAATGAGAATCTCCAATTATTTAGTTGTTGAAGAAACTTTGCAAGCATCCATTGAATTCTTCTATTCTTGGCAATGCCACTTCTTTTATTTTCAGCCTCTTCTAATGCTTGTTGATGGCAATTCTCCCTGGCTGGGCACAAAAAACATGGAGCCCCAAAAGGAACACCAAGGAAATGGGGTTTCTAATGCAATAAAATATATCTTGTAACATCAACAACCATCTTTTTCATCTTTTATATGATCACAACAAAGAAAACAACACCAGGAACAAAAAATCTTCACACAACTTCATAGAAACAATTCTCCCACGACTTTAACTTTAACAAAATCCACCATTCTCTTCATATTCTTCATATAATTCTTTGATAGATATTGAAAACACAAAATAATACTCCAATTTGAATGGAAAAATATCACATATGATTCATCTTCAAAGATCTCATGGTTTTCTCTCACAATCTCTCATATGTAGATACATTGTTTTGGTATAGAATTGGCTATCACTGACTCTCTCTCTCTCTCTCTCTATATATATATATATATATATATATATATATATATATATATATATATATATATATATATATATATATATATATCAATAGTACATCATCTCCTCACTAAAATACTCAATAATCACTCATCATAATCCTTATTTGGT
Organism: Lygodium microphyllum; assembly: GCF_053477565.2. Taxonomy (NCBI): domain Eukaryota; kingdom Viridiplantae; phylum Streptophyta; class Polypodiopsida; order Schizaeales; family Lygodiaceae; genus Lygodium; species Lygodium microphyllum. Next base: position 26,386,837 of record NC_141147.1, read on the forward strand.
CATGGATGCCTCTTCCAAGAGGTGTGTCTGATATGAAAGGTCACCAGAGCCACTATAGTGACTCCTCATAGCTCACTATTGTCACTTCACTCCATTCTTCTCTTGAGTCTTCAATAGCTACTTCTTCCACTTCCTTGAGCTCTTTTGAACTTACATTCACCTCTTTCCAAGGCTAGAAAACTTTTCCAAAGTCACACACACATTCCACAGAACACTTATAGAATAGAATAGAATAGAATAGGAACAGAGACTCTACAGAAGCTCAATAGAAGATTTGGAAGTCAATAAAAAGCATCAGAACCATATAACTCATACCAAAATCATTTCAAACTATCAAAAACTATTCAATGAGATTTCAAACAATCTCAACATTCATCAATCATTACTCCATTCTTCATACAAAAGAAAAATAAGACAAAACATAGGCTAAATAGAAGCTATCAGAACCTCAACAAAACCTATCAAAACATCACAGAGCCTCATATCTCTACTATAGAACATCATGAGCTTTCAGAACATGATCAACCTCATCCAAAACACTCTCATATACTTAAAAAAAAACTAAACATAATTCAAAATCCATCAAAAATCAATCATTCAACCCTAAAAAATAACAAAAATCAACAAAAAAAACAAGTCATTTTAGCATTCAACAGAAGACTGAATTACTGAAGCTCCTTAAAGCTAAGTTTATCTATCCAGTGGCCAATAGTGAATGAGTTTGGCCCATTGTGATAGTACCCAGGAAGAATGGAAAGTTATGAATATGTGTGGACTTCCAAAAGCTGAATTCCAAAACAAGGAAGGATCATTTTTCTATTTCTTTCATAGACCAACACTTGGATACAATGGCAAGCCATGGGCTTTATTTCCTCTTGGATGGATTCAATAGATGTAACCAAGTCCAAATTACAGTAGATCAATCTAAAACAACCTTCATAATAGAATGGAAAACCTATACTTATAGAGTGATGCCATTTGGGTTCTGTAACACCCCTGCTACCTTCCAACAAGTGATGATGGCTGCATTCCAAAACCATCTGCATGATTTCATTGAGGTGTATCTAGATGACTTTTGTGTCTATAGCTTAATCCATGAGTATTGGGAACACCTAGAGTAGTGCTTTGATAGATGTCGAGAGTATAGGATTTCTCTCAACCTCGATAAATGCATCTTTGGCATCTCATTAGGAGTTATTTTGAGCCACATTGTCTTTGCATAAGGGATAACAACAGATCCTGCCAAGATTGAGAAGATTGTAGCTTTAATAGTGCCAACCAACCTCGAACAATTGAGGGGATTCCTTGGCCATGTGGGCTATTATAGAAGGTTTATTGCACACTTTGCAATAAAGGCATCCCCCCTGCATATACTTCTAAAAAAAGATGCAGAGTTCACATGGACCACTGATTGTGACGAGGCATTCCACACCCTGAAATCGTGCCTAATTGAGGTACCCATCTTGTAGCCTCCTGATTGGACGAAAGAGTTCCATGTGCACATTGATGCATCAATCAAAGGCGTAGGTGCAGTCTTATGCCAAAAGGGCCCCTCGAAGTTAGATCAACCTATTTATTATGCAAGTTGGAAAGTAACCGACATAGAAAAAAACTACACAGTGACAAAGCTTGAGTGTCTAGCAATGGTGTTTTCCTTGGAGAAGTTCTGACACTACCTCCAATCAACTCATTAAAAATTTTACGTGGATCATGATGCTTTGTCCTTCTTGATGAACAAAGCAGATGTGAAGGGAAGAATGATGAGATGGATTCTTCTGTTTTGGGAGTTTGACTTTGAACTAGTTATCAAACTGAGTTGTTCCCATTTCCTGATGACTAATCATATGTCGTGAATCCCTCAGAGTGATGAAGAAGAGCAAGATGATCCAGACCTTTCCGATGCTTTCCTTTTTCTAGTCAAAACTGTTACCCCATGGTACACAGATATAGCCAACCTCCTGGCAACCCAATAGTATCCCCCTGGTATCTTGAGCCATGAGAAGAAGAAGCTTATGTTGGAATCAACCCCTACACCCTATTAGGTGGTTCTCTATACAAGAAAGGCAAGGACAAAGCATTGCTAGGATGTGTTACAAGAGAAGAGATTGGAATCGTGTTGAGAGCATGCCATGATGAGCCTTGTGGCGGACACTTTGCAGGAGAAGCAACTGCCAGAAAGGCCTTACTTGTAGGATGTTGGTGGCCGACCCTCCACAAGGATGCCTATGACTATTGTAAACGTTGTGATGCTTGTCAGAGAATGGGAAAGCCCACCAAATCCATTGCCATGCCACTACAATCCATCCTTCCCCTAAAGTTGTTCAAGAAATGGGGAATTGACTTCCTTGGTCCCATCGATCCACCAATTAGAAAGAAGGATAACCAATACATCTTGGTATGTATGGATTACGTGACCAAGTGGTGTGAAGTCAAAGCTCTCAAGCGGGATGACAGCAACAACATGGCCTTGTTCCTATATGAGAACATCATCATCCATTTTGGCGGTCCCCTAGAGCTCATTAGTGATAGATATACACTTCCTTAACAAGATTATGGAATAATTGGTAGAGTTGTAACAAGGGACAGTTGAGGGAGGGGGGAAGGAGGGAGGTGGGAAGGGTCACAAGAGGGGGGAGGGGACATTAGGGGAGGCTATAAGGGGGGGGGGGGTAGGATGGTGGGGGGTGGTGGACATATGATGGGGTGGGGGGGGGGGTGGTCATTAGGAAAAGGAGGGGGGGTAGGAGGGTGGGGGGTGGACATGGGATAGAGGGGGGTAGGCATGGGGTAGGAGTGGTGGCGTGTTTTTTTTTGGGGTTTTTTTTTCCCATAAGGAACATTGTCCCCCTTATCCTGCGCGTGTGCGCGGGGCGAGGGTAAATAAATTTTTATTTTTTGGGACTTATAGGACATGCAGGCATACGGACGAGGGGAGGACAGCATGACAAACGTGTTGATGCACATCGCCTTAGAATTCGTAATCAGGGATGTTTGTGCTCAAACACACGCAATATCTAAATGTAAAGTCATAGAAAAAATACTGCGAAAAAATTTGGCCGTTGAAATGAAATGTGGAAAGAAGGAAAAGTGTGTAGAATGATAGGCCGGACATGTCTGTCAGATGAGAATGCAGTTCCGACAGGGATAGGATGCATTCACATGGGAATAACAAAAAAAAAGTAGCCAAAAAGGGATATAAACGTTGATATAGAGAGATCCATTGTGCGAAAATTGGCGAGATGAAAACAAAAAATGTCAGTAGTGAGGAGTTAGATAGGATGGGTAAGGTAGAATGTAGTTCCGGGGGTGGTAGAGCACGTTCACATGGGGAAAACAATAAAAGCATACACAAAAACGAAGGTAAAAATTAATATGAGAAAATCCGTGCATCGGAATGGAGCGCCACAAAAAGAAAAGATGGCAAGGGAAACTGTTGAAATAGGGCTGGGAAATCAAAATGCAATTCTGAGGCCATTAGGGACATTCACATGGGAAAAATAGAAAAAAGAAGCACAAAAACACACATAAAAATTAATAAAATAAAAGTGGTGGGCTAAAACAGCAGGGAAAAAAAATGAAAATATATAGGGAAGCAAGCGGAATAGGGCTATCAAATCAAAAGTGAATCTGGAAGAGTGTAGATCAGGTTCACAAAATGACAAAAATGCACACAAGAATTCTAAAAAATCTAGAAAAATTAATAATGGAAAAATTGTACATTGGAATGATGGACAGTAAGAAGAAAAAAGGTCAAAGGGAATGTGTAGGTTAGGGTTGTCACATAAAATGGCTGTTCTAAAGAGAAAGATGCTTATTCGCATGGAAATACATAAAATTGACAAAAAATGTATTAAAAATCAATAACTCATGATCCGTGGCTCGAAACAGGGGGATGTAAAAAGGAAAATTTCCAATTCAAAGGGACAAACACGGATGTAAGGTCAAATTATAATTTTGGTAAATGTAGGCTGCGTTCGCATGGAAAAGCGACAAAACAAAGAAGAAAGGCAAATGGACAAGGAACAATCCCAAGACGAGTTGAAAAGAGGATGGGTGGGTGGGGAAGGGACCCTAGTAGGGCAAGATCAGAACTTGGTATGCTTAAATTGTTTGATAGGGATATGTCCCTGAGGGTATGCAAAGCGGACGCGCAGGGACGCATCCCCACAGTTAAGACCTTAATAAATCATATTGATGACACAATAGGGTCCTAACACGAGATTATAACCCATACACATACGTTCCATACTTAAAACATGACAAAATCTTGCAATCAAAAGGGGTAGGGTTAGAAAAACTTGGCCCAATTTGCAAATGATCGAGGGAAACCATCGTTGTCACATGGAGGATCGTAGTTATCAGCAGGAGGTACCAGGGCTCGCTACATCACACCCATCTAGCATGGTAGGGACTACATAACAGCACCCAGGGAGGTCACTTCGGTGATGAAACATTGGTGAGGTTGTCGATGGTGAAGGTATATAGCACTGAATCTCGACATTCACTCATGTTGAAAGGATAGATCAGTCGCGCACCCCATGGAACACGTCACTGGAAGAATAATGATTGAAAACCATAGGTCACATGCAATTTAGAAATTGGCAAAGGGAACTGTTCAGAGGGAGTATGACAATGTGCATAGTTGATGGTGCATCATTGCGTCCCAACCCATTTGGCATAGGTGCAAGAAGAAAAGCTAGGGAGCCTTATCGTGCAGTAGTGCACCAAAGAGAATGAGGTGTAGAGTGATGGTGGAGGGGGCTTGTCCCATGGTGTGCATAAGGAAACGAGAATGTACCTGTCTCCAAGTCTCGGAATGTCTCTCAATCCTCACCTCTCAGTGGATGAAGGGGAAATCAATCATTCTCATCCCCCCCCTCTATCTTATGCTCTATTGATGATAACACAAGGGAAATCGAGTTTCTCACATCCCCTTAATTAAATCCTCACTTCCACTTGTGCAAAGGTTGTATGCCTTGTGCGTAATTGATGGTGCAAAAGTGCATCCCGCCCTGTGCCAGCATACAGTGCGAGAAGGAAGGCCATATAACCTTATTGTGCAGTGCACACGAACAATTTTGTTGTTTGTGCATTGAGAGGCCCCATCCCATGCATGCAACACTACGTTCACACAACTCACCTCTCGATTGATGAAGGGGTAATGACCGGTCACTCAACCCACCCTCCATCTTATGCTCTGGTGATAATTACAGAGGGAAGCTCATACTCACAACCCCATTTGATTAGGATGAAAGCTCGCATAGCTCTAGGTTTGTCGAAGAAGATAAGCTTGCACAAATGCGACCAAAAGCTTCATGCGATGCAAACATTCAAGCACCTTGAAACCTCGTATCAGACACTCAAAATAAAATAAAATTTCATGCATTCCATATCACGGACATAATACAAAAAAAATCAAGACTAAACCAGATAGATTCTGACCATCAATAAATATAAACAGACAAGACATTATCTTTGACCAAGAAAAATTCCAATCCCTGTAAAACTAAAGCTTATATTTAGGGTGTCGTGAAGTGGGTGAGTGAAAACTACACGATTCATTTTATTAGATGATCAATTAAGCTCGTTTCATCATTAAATTAATCCGTTAATGCATGGCGAGTCGTTTGCGTAGCCCAACCCCAACTTATATTGACTTGATTGGATTGTTGGTCTCTACAAATGCAATTCATTTTTAGAAATTACATGTTCTTTGGTGCAAAGTGCATGCATGCATGACTTTGGGGATTTATTATTAATTAAAAATTAATTGTGTGTATAGCGCATGTACACATGCACATGTGAATGAATTTTAAACTACCAAAATAAGTGAGTTATGGTGCAATCGTATTCGTGCAATAGTGGGGTTTCTTTTATAACTTAACAGCTGATTCATTTTAATTTAAAATTTAGGATGTGCATTTTGTTAATTTTGTGGGTGGAACTGTCCATTAATTTTTATTACAATTATTTGTGTATGATGGTGCATGTGAAGGAGGGAGAGAGGAAAACTTGGCGGCATGTGGATACCCACAAGGTTTGTCATGCAAAATCCCACTTGTACACAATCCAAAAGACAAGAAAAATCCTTATACACAACTAATAAGGCGACCAAGGAGTAGTTGGCCTCCTGGCATTTACAAAAAATCACATCCTAATATAAAAACAAATGGGGACAAAAGAGGATTTGACATTTAGGTAATTATGTGTTACGTTTGTGTACTGTGTTTTATTTTTTATTATTTTTAAATATATTTTTTTAATTTTGAAAGATTTGTGTGTATGTATTTTAAGTTCGATTTGGTTTTGTTGTCTTTTGTTTTTTTTGTCTTTTTGTTGATTTGGGTGTTTTTGTTTGTTTGTTTGGTGTTGGTGAATAAATAAAGAAATGAATAAATAAATATGATTACCCACATGGCAACAAATATGAGGAATATAAAAGAATTTGGTGGGATTTATTTTTAAAGGCATTAAAGCAAATAAAGTATTTCAAATATTTTTACTAATTTTAATGTAATTTTAGCAAGTCATAATTATAATGGAACTGTAATTCAAAATTTTTGAATTTTTTGCTAAACTTTTCATTTTTAATTCAAAATTTAAGGAAATTTATATGACATAATGAAGGTTTGTGAATTTTGGTTCTTTTTGTTTAATATTATAATATTTTTAAATTTGTTAGTGGCATTTTTCATGAATATGACATATTCTAAATTTTTTAAAAATTGTAAGTTTTTCTATGATTTTAAAAATTATTTTTTATGAATTTTAAACAATTAGTTAATGTTTTTATGGTTTGTATTCAAAAATAAAAAAGGTGCGAAATATGATACCCGATCACAAATGACGTGGACTACACATGAACAATTACAAGCTCGTTGCCATGTGTACAAAACCACACGCATGTCCTCGCACATGAACGACTGTGATCTCGAACATGTGTAATGAGGTCCAAAACCTTGCACGTGAACAAGCCTTAGGAAATTGCAACACACACAAGAGGGCAGAATAGTGGGTGGTTGTTAAGAAGTGAACTAGAGAGAGAGAAGACTGCAGAAGAGAGAGAAATAGAGTGATGAGGAGAAAGAAAGACATGAAAGAGAAAGAAGCCATTAAACTTGTGAGCAAGGTGAGAGAAGAAGGACAGTAATGTATTAATGTGTCAAAAGATAGGAAAAATTACATGTCCTCTCATTTTATACCAATGTTAGTGTGACATGGCATAGAATCAATATTATTTACACACTAAATCCTTATTCTTCCCAACTTCTTACAATCCATCCCATTCCAAAGGCTTTTGCCCTAAAAAATAAACTTATAAAGACTAGAAAAGGATGGATATAACAAAGTACTATGTTTTTACAGCTTTACAAATGGAAAAATGAATGAAAGATGACTGGCGTATGGACTAAAATGGAAGAACAAAAGTAAGCCTAAGCTAAATACACAATCAAGAATGCTTCAAAAGTATATGGAGCCATAAAATCTTCAACTGATGAGCTCAAAATAAAGTAGATAGCTTGTTGTGTAAATAGACCCCACTGGACCAAATCTGCCATAACTTCTAGTAGAAGTGTCCAAATGAGGTGTGCCACATATCAAAACGTAGCTCTTAAAGAGCACTTTGACCCTATGTAAGTGGCTTAATTCTGAAAATTAGGCACAAATAAAACTGTTCTAAAACAACATGTTGTCATGTCCCTATCTGTACCATAATAAGCTTCATAGTCAACATGCTTCAGCCACACCAATGTGTCCCTTAGGAAAGGAAACTCATCTAATATAGAATCATGCCTCCAAGAAGCTTCCTCAAGTGGTAAACCTCTCCATTTGATCAAATATTCAATGATGGAATGAGATCGAAGCTTCTTCTCACATTGACCTATGATAGCCTTTGGGATGTACTGAATAAGACCTTCTTCATCAATAGGTGACATCTCATCAATTGTATCAACAGGATCACCATAGAAAGGCTTGAGCTGACTAACATGGAAGAAATTATGAATCTTTGTGGAAGAGGGTAGCTCCAATTTGTATGCCAAGTCTCCAATGCACTTCATGATCCGATAGGGGCCATGAAATCTCTGAGCAAGCTTGTTACTAGATCCATCTTTCAAAGTAGAGTAACTAGACTTGGGCATCTTCAATAAAACCAATTCTCCTTCTTAGAACTCTAAAGGCCGTCTCTTCTCATCAACATACATTTTCATTTGGTTTTGAGCTTTCCTAAGATTCATCTTACACTGTTGAAGAAGGGTTTGCATTCTTTCCAAATCGTCTTTCCTATGAGGGTTGATTCTTTCATTTGGGAATCTTATAGCCATACATAGCCTCAAAGGGCAAAACTCCAATGCTAGCATAAGTAGAGTTATTGTAAGCAAACTCAGCCAAGTGTAACCAAGAATCCCATGAATTTTGGACATCATAGCAAAAATGGCAAAGATAAGTCTCCAACCATTTATTTACCCTTTTTGTCTATCCATTAGTTTGTGGATGATAGGCCATAGAAGGAGCCAATTTAGTGCCCATGGATGTGAATACTGCTTGCCAAAAGTTACTCATGAACTTTGAATCTCCATCATGAACAATCACATGCAGTAATCCATGTAGTCTAAAAATTTGCTCCATGAATTGACTGGCCACTTGAAAAGCAGTAAACTAGGTCTTGGTTGGAATGAAATGGGTTGCTTTGGTAAGTCTATCCACCACCACATATATACTATTCCATCCCTTTTTGGTAGTAGGCAAGCGAGTAATGAAGTCCATGGTAATGTACATCCATTTACCTGTACGAATGGGTAATGGTTGCAACAAACCACTTGGCTTATAGTGTTGTCCTTATTCTATTGATAAGGCATACACTCCATGACAAAGTCCTTAACATCTTTCCACAACCCTTTCCAATAGAAACTTTTGCTGATCCTATCATAGGTCTTGAAAACTCCAAGGTGTGCAGCTAAAGGTGAAGAATGTAGTCCTCCATAATTTTCTGTGTAAAAGAAGAGGTAGAAGGAATGTCAATCTTGCCATTTAACCAAATAAGGCCATTTTTAAGCTGATAATGTGAGTTATCTTCCATGAGACCTTACTGTAATTTCTGAAAAATATGGTTGAGCTCTTCATCCAAAAGATAAACCTCTTGTAGTTTTTCAATCCAATCACTATGCAGCTTAGTCATTATTGAAACTTTGCAAGCCCACATACGAGACAGAGAATCAGCCACTATATTGTCTTTACCCCTCGTACGTATGAGTGATGTCAAAATCATAATTCTGCAGTGTAGCTACCCACCTACGCTGCTTAGGAGTAAGATTGGATTGAGTAAGGAAATACTTAAAAACCATGTGATCACTCTGGATATTTCTTTATTGCCATTTCTTTATTGCATGCAAGATAGCCAACATCTCTTAGTCATAAACATTCATGGACATTTCTTTATTTGTAAGCTTACGGCTTTCAAAGGCAATCACTCCATGCTCCTGTAACAAAACAACCCCAATGTCTCTGCCACTGGCATCACACTGTATGGTAAATTCTTTCGAAAAATCTGGGCATACTAGAATAGGAGCGGAAGTAAGGAGTTCCTTTAACTGGTTGAAGCTAGTATCTGCAAGAGCATCCCAAAAGAAAGCTTCCTTCTTCAACCCATCAGCCAAAGGAGCTACAATAGTCATATAATGCTTGATGAATCGACAATAGAATGAAGATAGACCAAGAAATCCTCTAAGAGAAGTAGTAGTAGTAGGTGTTGGCCAATATTTTATACATTGCACCTTCTTGGGGTCAACACGTATCCATTTTTCACTGATAATATGTCCCAAGTATTCCACTTCAGTCTGCATGAAATAAGATTTCTTCTCCTTAGCAAAAAGCATGTGATGTCTCAACACATAAAAAACCTTCCTCATGTGTGATAAGTGATCATGAAGGGTCTTACTGTAAATCAGAATGTCATCAAAGAAAACTAGGATAAATTGAAAGAGGAAAGACTGCAAAATCTTATTCATCAGGCTCTAAAAGGGAGCTGGAGCATTTATAAGTCCAAACGGCATCATTAAGAAATGACAGAGCCCTCGATCAGTTCTAAAACCAGTCTTGATTTCATCACCCTCTTGCATGCGGATTTGATGATATCCTAACCTCAAATCAATCTTCGTAAAGAATCAAGCCCCCTTGAGCTCATCAAGCAAATCATCAATTCTGGGTATTGGATACCTGTTCTTCACTGTGATCTTATTAAGATTCCTATAGTCAATGCATATCCTGAAAGATCCATCTTTCTTTTTGACTAACAAAGTTGGAGATGCACTGTTGAGATATCGAGCTCCACTCGTGATACGCCAGGGTGACCGTTGTGTATTTATGTCACCGACTTGTCAGTTGCAGATGCGGTTGGTACACCGCCCATGAATAATAGCTAGATGATAGCTATCCTTATCTACTCTAGTTCGTGGCTCAGTTAGTATGCCACCTTAGTTAGTTGAGTTTGGTTTGAGACCCATATATAGGGTTCTTCTATTTCATTGTATGAGAGTTCTTTTGGCTTCCACAACTAAGAAGAGGAAAACTGTTTTCAGCCTCCACCCTTGTGTGTATTCCCCCATTGTGCAAGCAAGAAAGCTACAAGTGAGACTCCTTCCTTCTCTCCCACAATCTTGACATGGTATCAGAGCCTTGTTCATGGTAAGGAGCTCAAGAAAGCAAGCCAAGCTTGCGGTGTTCTGGTAAGAGGAGCAGTGTTGCTTTCATTTTCTGTTTTGGGAGCAGATCTCTACAGGCAGCACAGTCGGAAATTGCAAGAGTGCATTGTCTCAGGTTGAGATGCCCTTCGCGGTGAAGCAAGAGGGCAGTATATGCTGCGGGAGAGGGCTTTAGCCTGCAGCGACCTTGTTTTTTTGATTTGAGGCCATTTCGGGGCCTGTTTTGGAGGCGGAAGTTTTCTACATGCACTCAGGAAAACGCCCAGTTTTATGCTATGCGACCACTGTTCTACAGGTCGGTGAAAAGTTACCACAGAAATTGCATCGTATGCTTGTGTGCAGAGACATTGGGAGTTACAGAATCATCCTTGGTTCCTGTTTATGCAAAATCGTCACTAGGAAGTGACTGTGTGGTCAAATACCACTTTCACCAGTTTTGCAGATTTGCCCTTGTGAGGGTGAAGCTGTGTTTTTTTGCAGTGACAGAATTATTTGCAGTGTTCTGTAATGGCGTCTGATTCTCTTTCGCAGATTGTCACTGAAAAGCTTGACAAGAACAACTTCCAAGCATGGAAGTTTAGAATGATGAATTTCCTTATGGGAAAAGGATATTGGGAATTTGTTGCAGGAAATGAAGAAGAACCAGTTTTTCCTGATGTTCCCAATCAACAGCAAATGCAGGCATTTAAAGCATGGCATGAGAGAGCCAGGAAAGTTATGTATTGGCTGTCTATCAGCATTTCAGACTCTATGATTGTGCATATTCAGGATACAAGTACGCCAAAGGAGGCATGGGATACTTTGTCAAAAATGTATAGCACAAATACGCAAGCCAGGAAAATGCAGCTCAAGCAAGAGTTGCATAATGTGCAAAGAGAAAATATGAGCATCAATGACTACCACATGAAGGTGAAGAAGATTGCAGATGCACTTGCTTCCATTGCGTCGCCAGTGGAAGATGATGATTTAGTTTCTGTGACCTTGAATGGTCTAGGAAAGGATTATGCACAGTTTCGGACATCCATTTCAGTTCGTGAAAGATTTCCTGATTTTGAGGAGCTGATTGCTCTTCTAATTTCTGAGGAGCAAAGAAATGGTGGTGCATCTTCTTCAGGAGGAACTTCAAAAGAAGCTGTCTTCTACTCAAATGCTGGAAGAGGTAGAGGCAGAGGTAGAGGAGGCCGATTTGGAGGCTGTGGTAGAAATCAGAATATGCAGCAAACTCAAGAAAACCAGTCCTATGGAGGAGGACGTGGTAACTCTAGAGGCAGGGGGAGCCAAAGAGGTCGTGGTGGATGGCAGAGAGGCCAAAATGCAAACAACAATGTTGAATGCTACTACTGTGGTAAAATGGGTCATATGGCTAAAGATTGCTATAAAAAGCAGAATGACATCATGAATGGGAAATTGCAACAATGGAATTATGCATCTTCTAGTAGACAGGGTGATGACAGAAATGAGCACTTGTTTATGGTGCAACACATGAACAATTCTGTGACAAGTGCAGAAGAAAGCAATGATGTATGGTATGTTGACTCAGGTGCATCAAACCACATGACATGTCATGCAGAATGGATGGAGGATGCAAGGAAAATGGAAAAACCAGGATTTGTGGAGACTGGTGATGATACTGCACATCCTATTGTGCAGATTGGAAAGATTCTTTTGTCTATGCAGGATGGGAAAAAGAAATACCTGTCCGATGTATTTCATATCCCGAATATCACCAAGAATCTGGTTTCTGTTGGTCAAATGGTTGAGCAGGGCTTGCAGATCAGATTTAATCCTCATGGATACTTTGTTGAGGATATGAAAAATAAAGGTCGCTTGATAGCAAAAGGAAAGAAGAAGGGCAGAATGTTTACGTTGGATGCAGACATGTCTGAATTGAGTGCAGCAATGTTTGCACATGGGACCGGTGTAGTTGCACATATTGATATCTAGCATAAACGCATTGGTCATGTTAATGTACAGCGACTTAAATCAATGCATGCCCAAAATATTGTTGCAGGATTGCCCAAATTCAAGGTTGCAGAAATGCATAAGGTATGTGAAGCCTGTCAATTTGGAAAACAGGCAAGGAAACCATTTTCTAGACATGTTCAAGAGAGTGAGAAGCCATTGGAATTAATCCACTCTGATGTGTGGACTACTAAAGCTGCATCTCTTGGAGGCTGTCATTATTTTGTAACTTTTATTGATGACTATAGCAGAAAAGTTTGGGTGTATTTTATGAAAAAGAAAAGTGAAGTTTTTGGGCACTTCAAAACTCTTAAAGCTATGGTTGAAAAAGAAACAGGCCTGCAAATAAAATGCCTAAGGTCAGATGGAGGGGGAGAGTACCTCTCAAATGAGTTTGCAAGGTTCCTGCAGGAGCATGGCATAAAGCAGCAATATTCATGCAGTCATACCCCACAACAAAATGGAATTGCAGAAAGGAAAAACAGGCATATTGGAGAGGTATCTCGTGCCATGCTCAATGAAAAAGACTTGCCAGATTTTTATTGGACTGAAGCAGTTGCTACAGCAGTCTACATAATGAACAGGACTCCCACTGCAGCAATACATGGAATGACTCCAGAGGAGAGGTATACTGGTAGGAAACCAGATATTTCTCATTTGAAAATTTTTGGTTGCATTGCCTATGTACATGTGCCAGATGAGTTGAGATCCAAGTTGGATCCAAAAGCTGAGAAGTGCATCTTTATTGGTTACTCTCTGCAGCAAAAAGGGTATAGATGCTATAACCCTTCTACTCGTAAGTTTACAGTGAGCAGAGATGTTGTTTTTGATGAGATGAGTAGCTGGTATAAACCAGTAAATGTGATTGATGATGTAGATGCACAAAATGGTAATGCTGCACAGAATTCACAGCAGCAGTCACAAAATATTAGTGGACCTGGAGCATCCTCTAGCAGTGGTTCACATTCTTCGCCATGGACAGGCAGATTGAGATCAGGAGAATCTTCTCAAAGCAATGCAGATAGTGGTATGCAGGTATCACGAAAAGGAAAAGAGAAGGTTAATCAGCCCATGTTTGATGTGAATGCAGGTCATTCTTATGTGGATGGTGAATCCAGTGGCTCAGAACAGAGCATTGATGATGAGTTGGGTATTCCTTCTATTGTTACACCTGGAGTAAGAAAAACCAGGGATGTTTTGAGAGCACCTGGGAGTGAACCTACTTTGCGCAGGTCTACGAGAGCTAGGTATCCTGTGGATAGGCTGAAATATGATGGATTTACAGCCATTCACTATGCATATATGGTCAAAATGATATAGGAACCAGAACCCACTTCTTTTGAGCAAGCCATGGGAAAAGAAAAATGGGAGAAAGCCATGGATGAAGAAATGGATGCCTTGGAAGCAAATGCTACATGGGAATTGGTACCTTTGCCTAAAGGTAAAAATGCAATTGGCTGTAAGTGGGTTTATAAGGTGAGCACAATGCAGATGGTTCTGTGAACAGATACAAGGCAAGATTAGTAGTCAAGGGATATGCACAAACATATGGCATTGACTATGAAGAAACATTCAGTCCAGTTGCAAGGATGGCAACCGTAAGAGCAGTCATTGCTATGGCTGCATCAAAGGGATGGTCTTTACATCAGATGGATGTAAAAAATGCCTTCTTGCATGGTGATTTGCAAGAAGAGGTCTATATGGAGCAGCCACCAGGTTATGTGCATGCTGTTCATCCTGAGTTTGTTTGCAGGTTGAAGAAAGCCTTGTATGGCTTGAAGCAAGCACCTAGAGCATGGTCTGACAAGATAGGACAGTATCTTGTCACTATTGGCTTTCAGATTTCCAAGGCAGATTTCTCACTTTATGTGAGAAAAACAGAGAAAGGTATTATGCTACTTGTCATTTATGTTGATGATTTGATTATGACAGGTGACAGTGATGAAGATATCCTTCATGTGAAAATGCTATTGAAGCAGAAGTTTGAGATGAAGGATTTGGGAGAGTTGCGTTATTTCTTGGGCATTGAGGTGATTAGATCACCAAGTGGGATACAACTCTTGCAGAGGCAGTATGGATTGGACATGCTGTCCAAATATGGGATGACAGGCTGTAAGCCTATTTCAGTTCCTTTGGAGCAGAATGTGAAGCTGAGCACAGATGCAGGTGAGCTTCTAGAAGACCCTACTATGTACAGACGCATAGTAGGAAGTTTGATTTATATGACTATTACGAGGCCAGATTTGAGCTATGCTGTTGGATTGGTAAGTCAGTTTATGCAAGCTCCAAGGAAACCACATTTGGATGCGGCTAGACGCATACTCAGGTATGTGAAGTCCACATTGCAGTATGGACTATTTTATGAGACTGGGATTCAGATACAGCTGCATGGATACACTGATGCTGATTGGGCTGGTAGTATTTCTGATAGACGATCTACCAGTGGATATGTGTTCTCTTTTGGGAGTGCTGCAGTCACTTGGAGCAGCAAGAAACAGCCTACAGTTGCCTTGTCGAGCACAGAGGCCGAGTACAGGGGTGCAGCAATGGCTGCATGTGAGGTAGCTTGGTTGCATAAGCTACTTTATGATATGCATCAGCCTACAAATGGGCCAGTTGTCATTTATTGTGACAACATGAGTAGTATACACTTGGCAAATAACCTAGTCTATCATGCTAGAACAAAGCACATTGAGGTGCATTATCATTATGTGCGAGAGAGGGTTTTACTAGGTCTTATTGATCTAGTTTATGTCAGCACAGAGGATCAGGTAGCTGACATATTCATGAAGGCATTGGGCGCAGAGAAGCTGCGCATGTTCAGAGACCTGCTTGGTGCGCAGGAATTGGGATTGACCTCGAGGGGGAGTGTTGAGATATCGAGCTCCACTCGTGATACGCCAGGGTGACCGTTGTGTATTTATGTCACCGACTTGTCAGTTGCAGATGCGGTTGGTACACCGCCCATGAATAATAGCTAGATGATAGCTATCCTTATCTACTCTAGTTCGTGGCTCAGTTAGTATGCCACCTTAGTTAGTTGAGTTTGGTTTGAGACCCATATATAGGGTTCTTCTATTTCTTTGTATGAGAATTCTTTTGGCTTCCACAACTAAGAAGAGGAAAACTATTTTCACCCTCCACCCTTGTGTGTATTCCCCCATTGTGCAAGCAAGAAAGCTACAAGTGAGACTCCTTCCTTCTCTCCCACAATCTTGACATGCATAAGGTGAATAACTTGGTTCAATGAATCCCATCTCAAGAAGTTCCTTGATTTGCTTGGCTACTTCCTCTCGCTCACACTTAGAAAATCTGTAGGGTGGCTTATTGATTGGATTTGAGTTGGTGGGCTCCAAATCAATAGGGTGATCTACTGCTCTCTTGGGAGGCAATGAAGTAGGCACCTCAAATAAATCCTATATTCCTCAAGAAGAGCTATCAAGGTTGGATGATGTGCTAAATTAATGGGCTGATCTTCAATCTCTTTATTCAAATGCAAAACAAATATATGCGAACACCTCTTGTACTCCCTTTTAAGTTGTTGAATGGTGTTAACCTAAAAATATGATCTATTAGGAATTCCTTGTAAATGGATGAGCTGTCCATCAAAGATAAACTCTATATACAGCAGTGAAAAATCCATAGTGATTTTGCCTAATGTCATCAACCAATCACAACTGAGTACAATATCTATAGGCCCCATTTCCAAGGTTATCAGGTTTACTTTGGCTTCAAAATTTTCAACCAATTGTAAAGAAACATGTGAGCATATTTGTGTGCTGATTTCTTCTTCACCATTGGCCACTTGAACTCTTATGGGATGTTGTAAATCAGTGGTGGAAAGACAATTCAGCTTGTCCATAATGGACTTATTCACAAAACTATATGTACTGCCACTATCTATCAGAATGAACACTGCCTTTCCATGAATGTTACCCTTTATACGGAGTGTATTAGTGCTCTTAGAATCTGTCCAAGCATCCATGGAAATGGAACATATAGTGGCAGCAAGTGGCTCATGATAAGTCTCATCTGGGTCAAAAGAAACACTCCCACTTGGATCAAAAGGAAAAAAGTCGACTGGATCATAAAAATACTCTTGCCCAACTTCTTCCTCAAGATCATCATTTTCAACATTAGATGCAATTGCATTAGCTTCATCAATCTCATCTTCAGGATCCTCAAAGACTAACATACTCTGAAGCTTGGCCTTGGCATTTTTGTATACACACTTTGTGGCATGATGAGGTGTATAATTTTCCCCACACTTGAAGCATAAGCCTTTTTCCTTTCTTTCTTTGTAGAGGTCCATAGGAATAGACTTGGGATTCATATTGGATGAAATGAATTTAGGCTTGTTGTCCCCTTGTTTGAAGTCAACTCTAGGACTACTTGCTATCCTTAAATTACTTTGAGGTCTTGAAGCATTGAACGATGGATAAGTTGGCACTCTTAAGCCTCCACTTGGCACATGATTGCTACCATAAATGTTATCAATTTGTCCCTACTTTAAAATAGTCCTTGGCTGTCCAAAACCAAGCTGAAATAAGGACCCATTTCTATATTTCCTTCCATAGCGCTCCGCAAGCTGAATAGCTTTAAAAAGAAAAGTAGGGTTTTGTGCCATGACATCAGCTGATAAGGATGATGGCTCTAAGCCATACATGTACTTGTGGAGCTTAGCCTCATCATTGATACTCTCTACATACATGGTTAGATTGAGAAATTGGTTAGTGTACTCTCTTACACTTAGGCCTCTTTGCTCTAAACCATACCATCTTTGTGCCAATTTCTCTCTTTCAAGAGGGGAGACAAAGACTTTAGCCATAAGCGTCTTGAAATCTTTCCAATTCTCTACAAGTATGTTTTCCTTTATAATATACCTCCACCAAGTATGCGCAAATCCCTCCAAATGCAAGGAAGAAAAATGAATCTTCATGTCATCAGTTTTAGGAAATATGTCAAAGTAAGATTCCAATTTGGAGGTCCACTCCTCTAAATCAGATGATGAAGATGATTGACCATTGAACTTGGCCAAAATGATCTTATCTTTCAACTCTCTTTCATGAAAGGGTTGCTGTCCCAAAAGAGACTTATCATGAGTACCAGGTGTTGAACCCGAAAATGTGATGGGAATCTTCCAATAGGTGGCTAAGAACCATTATGAAACCTTCTCGTCGGTAGAGGACCTCTAGGAAGTTGGGTATTCATCCCAAAAGCTTGGGAGTTGGTACCATTCAAACTGCCCAAATAGTCATCATGCCTTTGTGAAGTCTCACCTACTTCATATTGGCTATTTGGGATACCCCTTCATCCAATAATTCCATGAGCTTGACTATTTTGGTTAGATGGATGAAATGGGATTGAGGACTCACTATTTGAATGAGCTTTCTCCTTTGCTTCTTTAGATCCCATTTGCATTTTCATCCATTGGGAGAATTGAGCCATTATTTGAGCATTAGATTCTACTAACTTGTCAATAGAAGACTTTTTTTGAGTAGTTGAATCCACTAATTTCTCATTAGAAGACTTCATTTGATCAGTAGATAAACCCATCTATTCCATTTTTGATAATAGGTCCTTATGATGTTAGGAATGCCTTTGTTCATGTGCACACAAGGCATTATTAAGTGCATTGATTTCTCCATGTTGTTGAGGCTCTTTAAGGATCTCTTGGGGTATATTCTTCAGCAGAGAATCTTTGATTTGCCAAGCGTAATCATCCTAGACCGTATTTTTGTCTTTATGCCTTGCCATTATAGTGCAGCCTTGCAATACCTCCTGTCAGAGAAACATCTATAACTTGGGCTAGGAAACTCCGATTCCAAATTTGTTTGATTCAAATCAAAGCCAAGGATTCCCTCTTTAAGATGAGTTATAGCATGCTATAACAGGTTTAGGATAGAAAATTTTTCAATTCAATCTTTGAGTCTAGATTGTCCAGGCCTGCACCCTATTTTAACTAGTGAATGCCATGTTTCCATCCTGTAAGGTAAAATATGAAAGGTGAGAAGGATCGAAGCTTGCACACGAGCTATGGCGGGAGAGCAAGAGCAAGAAAGAGAGAGACAAGAAATGGGAACTCCAACAGTCACAATGTGTGACTGGGCCTTCCTTTATTTACTAGTCACTAAAAAATGAATGTAAAGAATAAAGTGACGTGACGGGCGCCCGCCACCTGCAGTGTGCAGTGGCGGGTACTATCAGTGTAGTAATACATGGGGCGGCACAGCGGAGGTGCCTTTACCCCAACAACCTCCCACTTAAAGGCGAATCTGCCCCAGTGAGAGAGAAAGAAAAGAAAAAGACAGTACAACTGTACATAAGTACAAGGGATGAGGAAATGCAACATCTCATCCAACGCCCATCAATCTCCTGAGGAAGACAAAGCGCTCAGTAGTGAGGCTTTTTGTGAGCAGATCTGCAGGATTCTCGTCAGTGGAGATCTTGACAAGGTCAACAGACTTGTCCTCTATGACACCACGTATGAAGTGATACCTCACCTCAATGTGTTTTGTCTTCGCATGGAAGACCGGATTCTTAGCCAACTGAATGGCACTCATAGAATCCGAATGCAGTGTAGGTATAGCATCAATCCCAAGGTCAACAACTAGACGGCCTAGCCATATGGCCTCCTTGCAAGCCTCAGTGGCTGCAACATACTCGGCCTCAGTGGTAGACAAAGCCGTACACTTCTGGACCCTGGACATCCAAGAGACAGCACCTCCAGCATAGGTGAATACATAGCCAGAAGTGGACTTCCTACTATCTGCATGTCCTGCATAATCGGAGTCAGTGTACCCCACGATCCCTGTATCCTAGCTGCCATAGCAAATACACATATCTGTTGTGCCCTTTAGGTACCTCATGATACCCTTCACGGCATCCCAATGTTTCCTACCAGGTGTAGCCATATAGCGTACCACAACACCAACTGCAAAGGCAATATCTGGACGAGTGGCTATCATGGCATACATCAAACTGCCCACGGCTGAAGCATAAGGGATCTGGGCTATCTCGGCCCTCTGCTCATCTGTCTGCGGACAATTGGCCTGTGATACCTTCACATAAGAAGGCAATGGACAGCCAATAGGCTTTATGTCCTGCATGCGGAAGCGCTCAAGGACTTTATGAATATACTCCCTCTGTGACAAGTAGAGGAGTCCCTGATGCCTGTCGCGTCTAATGCGCATACCAAGTATGTGAGAGGCCTGTCCCAAATCCTTCATCTCAAAGCTCTTTTTCAGATGAGATTTAAGAGCATCTAGCTCATCATGAGCTTTCCCTGCTATCATCATATCATGCACATAGAGTACCAAAATAAGCAATGAACCATCACGGGCTTTCTTCTGTAAAGACACGGATCCATAGCACTCCTGTTGTAGCCCTGTAACTGCATAAAGGCATCAAACTTATGATACCATTCCCTAGGTGCCTGCTTCAAGCCATAAATACTTTTCTTCAACTTGCACACTAGGTGCTCCCTGCCAGGTTCAGCAAAGCCCTTAGGCTGCTCCATATAGATCTCATCATGCAAGTCTCCATGTAAGAAAGCCATCTTGACATCCATCTGATATAGATCTAAGTCAAGCTGAGCAACCAAAGCCAAGACCAAGCGCAGGGTGGTCATTTTAACCACAGGAGAAAAGACCTCATCAAAGTCTACACCATACTCCTGCTTAAAACCCTTTGCTACCAATCTAGCCTTGTATGCCGGCTTGGGGTGTCCAGGGGTACTTTTCAGCTTGTACACCCACTTGCATGGCAAAGCCTTCTTGCCCTTAGGCAAGGCAACCAAATCCCAAGTCTCATTCTTATGTAAGTAGTCGATCTCAGACTGCATAGCCCTCTCCCAGGAGTGACCATCACCCCTGCGCATAGCCTCATCATAAGTGAAAGGCTCTCCTGCATCTGTAACCAAAATATAATGCATAGAGGGCTGAAATCTATCAGGTGGACGTCTGTCTCTAGCCGACCGTCTCACTGTAGGCTCTGCTGCCTGCCCAGCTGCCTGTCCAACACCCTGACCATGAGCATTTGCTGCAGCTGTAGGCTCTCCAACCGGTTGTGCAGGAGCTCTAGGCTCCTCCTGAAAGATCACTCTGCGGATCTCAACCACTTTCTCAGGCTGCCTGTGCATCTTGTCTTCATGGAAGACTACATCATGGCTGCGTACTATTTTTCGCGCTTGCGGATCCCATAGGCGATAGCCCATCTCTCCTGAATCACCATAACCAAGAAAGATGCATTTAATGCTCTTTGGATTCAACTTACTCCTCTTGTCCTTGGGCACATGGCAGAATGCCTCACATCCAAAGACACGGAGATGTGCATAAGAGGGTGGCTTACCAGCCCAAACTTCCTCTGCAACTTGGAAATCCAATCCACTAGAAGGCGATCGGTTTATGACATGCACTGCCGTACTAACTGCCTCAGCCCAAAAGCTCTGTGGTAGGTCTGCATGGCTAAGCATAGAGCGGACACTCTCTTGAATAGTCCTGTTCATGCACTCAGCCAAAACCATTCTGGGCGGGGGTGTAAGGGGCGGTCAACTGACGCTTAATACCCCTGTCATCACAAAACTGGTCAAAAGCACGTGAGACATATTCTCCCCCATTGTCAGTCCTAAGGCATTTCAGCCTATACCCAGTTTGGTTCTCAACAAGAGCAAGCCAACGTTGAAAGACTGCCAAGACATCGGACTTTTGCTTTATGGGATAAGCCTACACTTTCCTAGAAAAATCATCAATGAAGGTAACAAAGTACTTCGCGCCACCCATAGACATACACGGCATGGGCCCACAAACATCTGAATGCACCAAAGCCAAGGGCTCACTCATGCATGGCCTACCCGATTTCTTATGCGTAGACCTATTTTTCTTACCATAAAGACAATGATCACACGAGTCAAAACGTGCATAGTCCAAAGGCGGAAGATACTACAAACCAGATAACATTTTCATTCCCTTCAAAGACATATGCCCCAAACGGGCATGCCAAAGTGATACATGTGGGATAGAGCCCACTGCCAAAACATGGTCTACAGAAGACCCAGATACAACAAGAGGATAGAGGCTGCCAGCCTTGGCGCCTCTAGCAAGCACAAGTCTGCCTTTGGTAATCTTCCAGGTAGAATTCCCAAAACAGACATGAAACCCTGCATCATCCAACTGTCCTGCAGACATAAGACTGTGCGTAAGCGCAGGTACATGACATACATCCCTAAGCAAAAAGGAACTGCCAGTGGAAAACTGCAACTGAATATCTCCACAGCCCACAATATCAAGAGACCTGTCATCTCCAAGTCTGACTGATCCAGATACAGTTCGGTAAGAGTGAAAGCAGTCACGGTAAGGCGTCACATGGAAGGACGCACCTGAATCCAATAACCAGCACTGTGCATACATACTAGGTGTCTCAGTCAAGTGTGAAGCATCATAAGAACTAGCTGCAAGTATGAACTCATCACTACCATCGGAATCCTCGGTCTCAGTCATGTGAATACTTCTTGCCTGAACCAGAAATGACTTCGGAAATCACTTCTGACAGTGAGATAGAAGCATGAATGGTTGATTTTATGGGATGATTGATTGATTTGGAAGTGGATTGAGAGTGTTTTGGATGTTATTGATTGTGTTTTGGAAGTTCATGATGTTTGTTGATGGTTCTGTGATGTTCTGATAGGTTCTGAATGGTTCTGTATACCTTCTGTTTTGTTCTGTTTTGGTCTGTTTTGTTCTGATTGTCTTCTGTAAGGAGGGAAGGAGTATTGATTGATGAAGAATGAGATATTGTGAAAGTATATTGAATGGTTTGTGAGAGTTTGAAATGGGTTGAGAGTGAGTTATGAAGTTTTGATAACCTTCTGTAACCTTCTGTAGGTCTTCTGTTTCTGTTCTGTTTCTGTTCTGTCTCTGTTCTGGTACTGTTCTGTAGACTGTTCTGTAAGTGTTCTGTGGAATGTATGTGTGACTTTGGGGAAAGTTTTCTAGCCTTGGAAAGAGGTGAATACAAGTGCAAAAGAGCTGAAAGAAGTGGAAGAAGTAGCTGTTGAAGACTCAAGTGAAGAGTAGAGTGAAGTGACAGTAGTGAGCTGTGAAGAGACACTGTAGTGGCTCTGGTGACCCTTCATATCAGACATACCTCTTGGGAGGGGTATCCACGACCTAAGAGTGATTATTGAGAGTGATTTTGAGAGATTGTAGTGAGGATATGATGTATTATTGATGAAGTGTGAGAGAGAGAGTCAGAGATAGCCAATTCTGCTGAAACAGAGTGATTGTATATGAGAGATTGAGAGAGAAGACTATGAAGATATTGAAGATGAATACTATGTGATGTATTTCCATTCAAAGATGGTGTACTTCTTTGATTTCTTTGTTCTATTGATGGATTTTGTGAAGATGTTGAAGAATATGGTTGATTCTATTAAAAACCGTGGGAGATTTACATGATGCTGCATGAAGATTTGTTGTGCCTGGTGTTCTTTTCTTCATTGTGATAATATGAAACATGATAAACAAGCTTGTTGATGTTACAAGATAGATTTTCTTGCAAGAGAATTCCCTTTTCCTTGGTGTTCCTCTCGGGGCTCCATGTTTTTGGTGCGCAGCCGGGGAATCTTGCCATCAACAAGCACCAAAAGAGGCTGAAAATGAAGGAAATGGCATTGCCAAGAAGAGAAGAATTCAATGGATGTTTGTAAAGTTCCTTCTTCCACTGAAGAGTTGGAATTTCTCATAATCAAAGCCACTTTCCACAAGAAGTTCATCCCACAATGGCGGAAACACATCACCATCATGATGCATGCTTTATGTGGTGGACAGTTTCCTCTTCCTATTGAAGCAGCAGAAACTTGCATCTTGGTGGCAAACTGTTTGGGAACAAACTAAAGAGCAGAAACAGAGAGAATGAACATCCATGGAAGATTTGGCATTCATTGAGAAGTTTCCAGACAACATCAAGTGGGAGATTGTGAAGAAGCTTCAGGAGTCTTGGTCTGTAGAGGTTCACAAGGACAAGAAGGAAAAGAGTTGGAATTTGTTCGTGGACGCTCAACAGCAAGATACATGGGATGCTTGGTGTACTGATAATCTTCTGTTTGTTCAATTAGCAACCCACTGGAAGTTGGTAGACAGAGTGTTCTTCACAACATACACTGTTGAAACCATCAGAAGCTGGCATTACTATGATGATGGCACCACCACAATGCTCAGACGTATGCATTTTGACACCTTCAGAACCGAATACCTTCCTCTGTGCAGTGGCATGAAAGCCGAATTCAGGGACGTTGAAAAGAAAGAAGTAGAAGAAATGTTGGCAAGAGAGTCCTCCAGAGACTGAAGCCTTCTGTTAACCCTCTGTGGAGCACTAACAACATAGTGGAGCCAACCCCCTGATGAATGACGCAATAAAAAGGCAAGCGTTGGAACGAGTCCAGAGGTACGTAAGAAGAGAGAAAGCAAGAATCAGAGCCGAGAGCGAGCTCGCAGCAGAAGCTGCCTTTGACGCCCTTGCGGAACTCTTTACAGAAGTCCCAATGGCACATCAAGCCCTTCCTCCTCCTGCTGGAGGTCCACTTCCAAGCCAAATCCGTCCTGGAAATATTGATGACAGACCAGCGAATGTAGTCCCATTGCCAGTTTTTAAGGGAGAGTACAATGAAGACCCCGATCTTCATGTAGCAGAGTTTATGGTAGTATGTGTGGCTAACAATGCCAGAACCCCTGAGCATTGGTTAGCGATATTCCCCGCCACTTTCAAGGGCGCGGCGTTTCAGTGGTATGAGAGACAAGCAGCAGGAACTTTTGGTACATGGGACGACCTGAAGTTGGCCTTCCTCACTAAATTCAGGCGTGAAGGTTTTGAAGAGCGGATGAGAGAGGAATTTATGAATCTAAGTCAGTCCTCTGGAGAAAGAGTGGAAGCCTATGTCTCGCGAATGGAATCCATCCTGAAGAGATGGACTAACCATAATCTAGATGATGGCATTCAGAAGGGAGTGTTTCTCAGAGGATTACAACCAGAAGTCCGTAAGTTTGTGGAGCTGCAAAGACCAGCCACCCTGCAAGCTGCAACAGAAGGTGCCAGACTGTACGATGAAGTGGAAGCTAGATTAGCAATGAATACAGGAAGAGGAGTCCTACCTCCTCTGGTGCCAGGAATGATGTACCCACCAAATGCAGTTCCAAGGACTGTTCCCTATCCCTACCAACAGATGCCCCCAGTATCACAGTACAGTGCACCAAATCCACAATGGCCACAATCCATGCCTCAAATGATGGTTCAACCACAACAACAATGGTCCCAACCAATTTCCTCAATGCAAAATCAGCAGCAACAGTGGAACCCTACCAACTGGAGTCAACAGCCAACAGTTCAAACAGGAGCTCTGAATCAGAACCAGAACAGAGATCCCTCTGTACCAGCCCAACCAGTTTATGCAGTGATTACAGAGACTCCTCAAAACCCTCCTGCCAGTACATCCGGAGGAGAAAGCTTGAAGGATTATTTATCCAACTCAGTTGCAAACATAAAAAAGGAGTTGATGGATGTGATTACAGAGCAACTACAGACATTGAAAGTGAATACCGCTAGCATATCCAACGTTGCAGGAGCAGGAAGGGATGTGATGCGGTCAAATACTTGGTGTGGTAAGTGTCATCAAGCAGGTCATTTAGCCACTGAATGTACACGAAAACCAACAATCCCTGGAGCCTTCTGTTCCTACTGTTTGCGGAAGAACCATACAGAGGACATTTGCTCTCTAAAGGAGATGCATGATAGGAGAAGAAAGGAAGAAGACGCAAGATTTAACTTGCTGGAATCCAAAATGACAACACAAGATATTGGACCCAAGCCTAGAGAGTTTGGTCCTAATTTCGGACCCAGAAGATTTCCTTCTCAAAGTTACAGAGGAAGGCAGTCTGGCGGTGGTCAGAGATCAGAAGTGGAATGTTACAGATGCGGAGAAAAGGGACACATCTCACCAAACTGTCCAAATCCTCGAAGGTCAGTGGATTACAAGCCCTTATGCAGTCGATGCAAAGGAGAAGGCCACACTGCAAAAGATTGTCCAAGCCCAGCCCCAGTGAAAAACAGTGCTACTGATAGTTCGTCCAAGGCCCAAGAGCCTACCTCCAATTTGGTGGAATTGGAAGTTGCTGCCATCACGCGTGCAAAGCAGAAGGAACCACCTATCCAGAAAGAAAATAACCCTCCTGCCAGAACAGTGAAGTTCAATCTTCCACCAGAAGAACAGAACAGAACAGAGCCTAACAGTGCTGTACAGAGCCCTACAGTGCCACAGAGAGTCACAGAGACAGTTACAGAGGCAGGACCAGAGGTCCAGGATACAGAAGAGGAGGAAGTGCCATAAGTGGAAGAAGAAGCTCATGTAATTCCTCTGTTGGAAGAAAGAGGGAAAATGAAAATGGGTGTTGCCCCATTCCCTAACCGGTTAGAGAAGCCAGTGGATCCTATTAAGGAATACGATCTAGTTAGAGATCTAGATACCTTTAAACCAAACCTCACATTCCGACAATTATTGTTGTTGTCTCCCAGTTGCCGGAAAAGATTCAAAAGTATACTGACAAGAAGACGTGGTTTAAGGATTGCTCCCGTAACAGCAACAAAGTCCAACAAGGCTCCAGAGCCTATCAAAGAAGTGGATGTGGCTAATGCTTTCCTAGACCCGGGTACTCCAGAGACTGGCGTGTGGATAGAAGGCTGCTTTATTGCAAATGCACTAATTGATGGTGGTTCATCAGTGAACATTATGACGGATGTCACAATGAAGGATCTAGGCCTACAAGGTGTGCAACCAACCCAATGGCTCATCAGACTGGCGGATCAGAGTAGAATCAAGCCTTTGGGCATTCTTCCATATGTGAAGACTACTGTGGCTGGAAAAGATTATTGGCTAACCTATCTGGTGGTGAAGCCAAACTCTTATGGTACATCCTATCCTCTGTTACTAGGCAGACCATGGCTTTTTGAAGCCCGAGCAAGGACGGATTGGTTTAAAGGAACCTTGACCTTGGGCAGAGGACCCAACAAAGTGGTGCTGAAACTGTATGGTTCTCAAAAAGGACATGGATCCACCTCCTTGGAATTATCTTCTGACTCCCCTAACGAGGCTACGGATGGAACATCAGCAGACGAAGATGCTGTCAAACAGATCCTTCCCAAGAAAATAGTGGCACATTCCTTAACAGTGGATACTGTAAGCCGACTTCCAAAAGATGCAAAGCCATTATCAATGGGTGAATACTTCTTGCCTGAACCAGAAATGACTTCGGAAATCACTTCTGACAGTGAGATAGAAGCATGAATGGTTGATTTTATGGGATGATTGATTGATTTGGAAGTGGATTGAGAGTGTTTTGGATGTTATTGATTGTGTTTTGGAAGTTCATGATGTTTGTTGATGGTTCTGTGATGTTCTGATAGGTTCTGAATGGTTCTGTATACCTTCTGTTTTGTTCTGTTTTGGTCTGTTTTGTTCTGATTGTCTTCTGTAAGGAGGGAAGGAGTATTGATTGATGAAGAATGAGATATTGTGAAAGTATATTGAATGGTTTGTGAGAGTTTGAAATGGGTTGAGAGTGAGTTATGAAGTTTTGATAACCTTCTGTAACCTTCTGTAGGTCTTCTGTTTCTGTTCTGTTTCTGTTCTGTCTCTGTTCTGGTACTGTTCTGTAGACTGTTCTGTAAGTGTTCTGTGGAATGTATGTGTGACTTTGGGGAAAGTTTTCTAGCCTTGGAAAGAGGTGAATACAAGTGCAAAAGAGCTGAAAGAAGTGGAAGAAGTAGCTGTTGAAGACTCAAGTGAAGACTAGAGTGAAGTGACAGTAGTGAGCTGTGAAGAGACACTGTAGTGGCTCTGGTGACCCTTCATATCAGACATACCTCTTGGGAGGGGTATCCACGACCTAAGAGTGATTATTGAGAGTGATTTTGAGAGATTGTAGTGAGGATATGATGTATTATTGATGAAGTGTGAGAGAGAGAGTCAGAGATAGCCAATTCTGCTGAAACAGAGTGATTGTATATGAGAGATTGAGAGAGAAGACTATGAAGATATTGAAGATGAATACTATGTGATGTATTTCCATTCAAAGATGGTGTACTTCTTTGATTTCTTTGTTCTATTGATGGATTTTGTGAAGATGTTGAAGAATATGGTTGATTCTATTAAAAACCGTGGGAGATTTACATGATGCTGCATGAAGATTTGTTGTGCCTGGTGTTCTTTTCTTCATTGTGATAATATGAAACATGATAAACAAGCTTGTTGATGTTACAAGATAGATTTTCTTGCAAGAGAATTCCCTTTTCCTTGGTGTTCCTGTCGGGGCTCCATGTTTTTGGTGCGCAGCCGGGGAATCTTGCCATCAACAAGCACCAAAAGAGGCTGAAAATGAAGGAAATGGCATTGCCAAGAAGAGAAGAATTCAATGGATGTTTGTAAAGTTCCTTCTTCCACTGAAGAGTTGGAATTTCTCATAATCAAAGCCACTTTCCACAAGAAGTTCATCCCACAATGGCGGAAACACATCACCATCATGATGCATGCTTTATGTGGTGGACAGTTTCCTCTTCCTATTGAAGCAGCAGAAACTTGCATCTTGGTGGCAAACTGTTTGGGAACAAACTAAAGAGCAGAAACAGAGAGAATGAACATCCATGGAAGATTTGGCATTCATTGAGAAGTTTCCAGACAACATCAAGTGGGAGATTGTGAAGAAGCTTCAGGAGTCTTGGTCTGTAGAGGTTCACAAGGACAAGAAGGAAAAGAGTTGGAATTTGTTCGTGGACGCTCAACAGCAAGATACATGGGATGCTTGGTGTACTGATAATCTTCTGTTTGTTCAATTAGCAACCCACTGGAAGTTGGTAGACAGAGTGTTCTTCACAACATACACTGTTGAAACCATCAGAAGCTGGCATTACTATGATGATGGCACCACCACAATGCTCAGACGTATGCATTTTGACACCTTCAGAACCGAATACCTTCCTCTGTGCAGTGGCATGAAAGCCGAATTCAGGGACGTTGAAAAGAAAGAAGTAGAAGAAATGTTGGCAAGAGAGTCCTCCAGAGACTGAAGCCTTCTGTTAACCCTCTGTGGAGCACTAACAACATAGTGGAGCCAACCCCCTGATGAATGACGCAATAAAAAGGCAAGCGTTGGAACGAGTCCAGAGGTACGTAAGAAGAGAGAAAGCAAGAATCAGAGCCGAGAGCGAGCTCGCAGCAGAAGCTGCCTTTGACGCCCTTGCGGAACTCTTTACAGAAGTCCCAATGGCACATCAAGCCCTTCCTCCTCCTGCTGGAGGTCCACTTCCAAGCCAAATCCGTCCTGGAAATATTGATGACAGACCAGCGAATGTAGTCCCATTGCCAGTTTTTAAGGGAGAGTACAATGAAGACCCCGATCTTCATGTAGCAGAGTTTATGGTAGTATGTGTGGCTAACAATGCCAGAACCCCTGAGCATTGGTTAGCGATATTCCCCGCCACTTTCAAGGGCGCGGCGTTTCAGTGGTATGAGAGACAAGCAGCAGGAACTTTTGGTACATGGGACGACCTGAAGTTGGCCTTCCTCACTAAATTCAGGCGTGAAGGTTTTGAAGAGCGGATGAGAGAGGAATTTATGAATCTAAGTCAGTCCTCTGGAGAAAGAGTGGAAGCCTATGTCTCGCGAATGGAATCCATCCTGAAGAGATGGACTAACCATAATCTAGATGATGGCATTCAGAAGGGAGTGTTTCTCAGAGGATTACAACCAGAAGTCCGTAAGTTTGTGGAGCTGCAAAGACCAGCCACCCTGCAAGCTGCGACAGAAGGTGCCAGACTGTACGATGAAGTGGAAGCTAGATTAGCAATGAATACAGGAAGAGGAGTCCTACCTCCTCTTGTGCCAGGAATGATGTACCCACCAAATGCAGTTCCAAGGACTGTTCCCTATCCCTACCAACAGATGCCCCCAGTATCACAGTACAGTGCACCAAATCCACAATGGCCACAATCCATGCCTCAAATGATGGTTCAACCACAACAACAATGGTCCCAACCAATTTCCTCAATGCAAAATCAGCAGCAACAGTGGAACCCTACCAACTGGAGTCAACAGCCAACAGTTCAAACAGGAGCTCTGAATCAGAACCAGAACAGAGATCCCTCTGTACCAGCCCAACCAGTTTATGCAGTGATTACAGAGACTCCTCAAAACCCTCCTGCCAGTACATCCGGAGGAGAAAGCTTGAAGGATTATTTATCCAACTCAGTTGCAAACATAAAAAAGGAGTTGATGGATGTGATTACAGAGCAACTACAGACGCTGAAAGTGAATACCGCTAGCATATCCAACGTTGCAGGAGCAGGAAGGGATGTGATGCGGTCAAATACTTGGTGTGGTAAGTGTCATCAAGCAGGTCATTTAGCCACTGAATGTACACGAAAACCAACAATCCCTGGAGCCTTCTGTTCCTACTGTTTGCGGAAGAACCATACAGAGGACATTTGCTCTCTAAAGGAGATGCATGATAGGAGAAGAAAGGAAGAAGACGCAAGATTTAACTTGCTGGAATCCAAAATGACAACACAAGATATTGGACCCAAGCCTAGAGAGTTTGGTCCTAATTTCGGACCCAGAAGATTTCCTTCTCAAAGTTACAGAGGAAGGCAGTCTGGCGGTGGTCAGAGATCAGAAGTGGAATGTTACAGATGCGGAGAAAAGGGACACATCTCACCAAACTGTCCAAATCCTCGAAGGTCAGTGGATTACAAGCCCTTATGCAGTCGATGCAAAGGAGAAGGCCACACTGCAAAAGATTGTCCAAGCCCAGCCCCAGTGAAAAACAGTGCTACTGATAGTTCGTCCAAGGCCCAAGAGCCTACCTCCAATTTGGTGGAATTGGAAGTTGCTGCCATCACGCGTGCAAAGCAGAAGGAACCACCTATCCAGAAAGAAAATAACCCTCCTGCCAGAACAGTGAAGTTCAATCTTCCACCAGAAGAACAGAACAGAACAGAGCCTAACAGTGCTGTACAGAGCCCTACAGTGCCACAGAGAGTCACAGAGACAGTTACGGAGGCAGGACCAGAGGTCCAGGATACAGAAGAGGAGGAAGTGCCATAAGTGGAAGAAGAAGCTCATGTAATTCCTCTGTTGGAAGAAAGAGGGAAAATGAAAATGGGTGTTGCCCCATTCCCTAACCGGTTAGAGAAGCCAGTGGATCCTATTAAGGAATACGATCTAGTTAGAGATCTAGATACCTTTAAACCAAACCTCACATTCCGACAATTATTGTTGTTGTCTCCCAGTTGCCGGAAAAGATTCAAAAGTATACTGACAAGAAGACGTGGTTTAAGGATTGCTCCCGCAATAGCAACAAAGTCCAACAAGGCTCCAGAGCCTGTCAAAGAAGTGGATGTGGCTAATGCTTTCCTAGACCCGGGTACTCCAGAGACTGGCGTGTGGATAGAAGGCTGCTTTATTGCAAATGCACTAATTGATGGTGGTTCATCAGTGAACATTATGACGGATGTCACAATGAAGGATCTAGGCCTACAAGGTGTGCAACCAACCCAATGGCTCATCAGACTGGCGGATCAGAGTAGAATCAAGCCTTTGGGCATTCTTCCATATGTGAAGACTACTGTGGCTGGAAAAGATTATTGGCTAACCTATCTGGTGGTGAAGCCAAACTCTTATGGTACATCCTATCCTCTGTTACTAGGCAGACCATGGCTTTTTGAAGCCCGAGCAAGGACGGATTGGTTTAAAGGAACCTTGACCTTGGGCAGAGGACCCAACAAAGTGGTGCTGAAACTGTATGGTTCTCAAAAAGGACATGGATCCACCTCCTTGGAATTATCTTCTGACTCCCCTAACGAGGCTACGGATGGAACATCAGCAGACGAAGATGCTGTTAAACAGATCCTTCCCAAGAAAACAGTGGCACATTCCTTAACAGTGGATACTGTAAGCCGACTTCCAAAAGATGCAAAGCCATTATCAATGGGTGAATACTTCTTGCCTGAACCAGAAATGACTTCGGAAATCACTTCTGACAGTGAGATAGAAGCATGAATGGTTGATTTTATGGGATGATTGATTGATTTGGAAGTGGATTGAGAGTGTTTTGGATGTTATTGATTGTGTTTTGGAAGTTCATGATGTTTGTTGATGGTTCTGTGATGTTCTGATAGGTTCTGAATGGTTCTGTATACCTTCTGTTTTGTTCTGTTTTGGTTTGTTTTGTTCTGATTGTCTTCTGTAAGGAGGGAAGGAGTATTGATTGATGAAGAATGAGATATTGTGAAAGTATATTGAATGGTTTGTGAGAGTTTGAAATGGGTTGAGAGTGAGTTATGAAGTTTTGATAACCTTCTGTAACCTTCTGTAGGTCTTCTGTTTCTGTTCTGTTTCTGTTCTGTCTCTGTTCTGGTACTGTTCTGTAGACTGTTCTGTAAGTGTTCTGTGGAATGTATGTGTGACTTTGGGGAAAGTTTTCTAGCCTTGGAAAGAGGTAAATACAAGTGCAAAAGAGCTGAAAGAAGTGGAAGAAGTAGCTGTTGAAGACTCAAGTGAAGACTAGAGTGAAGTGACAGTAGTGAGCTGTGAAGAGACACTGTAGTGGCTCTGGTGACCCTTCATATCAGACATACCTCTTGGGAGGGGTATCCACGACCTAAGAGTGATTATTGAGAGTGATTTTGAGAGATTGTAGTGAGGATATGATGTATTATTGATGAAGTGTGAGAGAGAGAGTCAGAGATAGCCAATTCTGCTGAAACAGAGTGATTGTATATGAGAGATTGAGAGAGAAGACTATGAAGATATTGAAGATGAATACTATGTGATGTATTTCCATTCAAAGATGGTGTACTTCTTTGATTTCTTTGTTCTATTGATGGATTTTGTGAAGATGTTGAAGAATATGGTTGATTCTATTAAAAACCGTGGGAGATTTACATGATGCTGCATGAAGATTTGTTGTGCCTGGTGTTCTTTTCTTCATTGTGATAATATGAAACATGATAAACAAGCTTGTTGATGTTACAAGATAGATTTTCTTGCAAGAGAATTCCCTTTTCCTTGCAAGAGAATTCCCTTTTCCTTGGTGTTCCTCTCGGGGCTCCAAGAGTTCCAAGCAAGAAAAGAGGAGTTACTTCCTCTCGAAAGGTGATATCCTGGGAAGTCAGGTTCTTCAGTATAGCATGGAACTGGCTCAAGTGAGCAGACATAGTCGCATTATCCTTCATGCGCAGATCCATAAGCTGCTTCAACCACCAGTACATCTGACTCGTCGGAATTTTCTTATCATTAAGATTCTTGATCTTATTCCATAGATCCCATGCACTCTGTGCTTCCTCAAATACATTATAATGTACCTGTTCAGTGAGAGACAATACAATCGTGGACTTGCATAGCTCATCAAGTTCAAGCCAGTCGTCATTGTCCATAGTTTCAGGCTGCTCCCCACTCAACCGAAGTGGCTTAATATGAGAT
Organism: Lygodium microphyllum; assembly: GCF_053477565.2. Lineage (NCBI taxonomy): Eukaryota > Viridiplantae > Streptophyta > Polypodiopsida > Schizaeales > Lygodiaceae > Lygodium > Lygodium microphyllum. Next base: position 26,420,020 of record NC_141147.1, read on the forward strand.
TTCTGCACCAAGACATACCAAATTTGACTCTTCCAATAAGAGTAGTTGGTACCATCCAACTTTGTGATGTTAAATATGGCATTATCAGTCGAAGAGGATGCCATAATGCAAGCTGGAAATGCACAGACAATGTAAAACTATTGGCTGTTTTACTGCAGAAAATGCCCAAAATCCACTGAAATGAGCTCCAAATGGCGAGAAAAGTGTGCCAAAAGATGCTGCCCACTTAATACTAGGTGCGGTATACCAAATCAGGATATTTCAGCATAAAAAATACTGCTCAGTCCACCAATAAATGCTTGCTGTAATAAATTTCAGAATTGCAATAATGAGAGCAAACTGTCCCAAAACTGGATCTAATGTCAACTAAACAATGCTAGGTCCAAAGCCGGCATAAAGAGGACAAAGCAAAGCCAAATGACAGTGAAAATACATGAGCATAACGCCGAGAGATGTCAAATAGCATCTGCTAGTAAGAGGCACACCCCAGACAATCTAGGCAAAATATAGAACCAACTGCCAAATCTTGACACAAATAGGTGTCTGCTCAAAAGAAAGCGGATCCAAAATTGAGACTCAGCTCATAAGCATCCTGTGAACCAAGACATATACTCAATGCAACATCCAATTATCGGAGTATAATCCCAAAGTCTCAATACATCCATAACTGCTCAATGACATAGACTGCTCCAATAGCATGTAATCCCTGCTCAAGGTCAAGTAAGCATGCAAGATGCTCCCACTGGCACAAAAGATGTACAATCGAGTTAAGGGCTCAAGCAACCCAAGACAAAGTACCAGTGACAAGTGACCAAGTCAATGCGTCATACGCTTCCCAAGAGCATGACATACATGAAGCAACTGATGTAGCAACCACTAAGCAAGACATAATCCCAATGGCAAGATCTCTGTCAAGTCAATACATCCAGTAGCAAGCCAAAGTCAATATCCCTGTGAGTCGGAAGTGCTCAAAACATCCAAATCGGAGCTCCAAAATATCTGTCAAGCATGGACGAACTAAGAGGCATCAACCATGGACCAAAGCATGTAATGCATAGAGCTTATCCGTCAAGTACAGACAATAGGCATAAGCGGCCCAAATGCTAGTCAAGTCGACCAAACTGCCAATGACAAACCAATAACAATGGAGCAAATGCGATGCTCAAAAGCATTCTGGAATCACGATCATGAGTTTGAAGTCGATCCCCAAAGTGTAATACATCATGACATAACCCATAGCATACATCCGGTATCGATAGAGAAGCAATACATGTGGCAAATGAGCTTCAGCCCGCTCATGTACAGTAGCTCTAAATAGTCCAAAACTGTCAATTTCCAGCCCAAAAACAATGCCAAATCATGGGCAAATCAAATGCATACATTCCCAAGACATTAGGCATCATGTAGACCGCATACGGGCATCAAACAAGGTAACCGGAGTAGAGTATAAGCATCAAATGCCAATGCCAAGTGTGGCTGCCCTGTTTCTAGCACTGTATAACAGTAAATAATAGTCCCAAATCAGCCAATATTTCAGGCCAAAATCTGTAAAATATTACACGGCGCAGCGAACAGAATCTGAGAAAGAGATAGAGAGTACACAACAGATAAGAGGAGAATCAGTAAAATTCTTTAACTCCAAACAACTGATACAAAGATGGCTCTGTCCACCCGTGCGCTTCCACTAAATGAAGCTTAGATGGCGATCTAGACAGAAGATAGGTGAAGAGCTTAAGGCTAGCTGGAACAACAACTCTGATTGGGTGAAAGATGAGTGTATGATGGCCGCGAAGGGGTTTAGCTTTTATAGCCCGCGAAGGTCGTTAGGTCGGCCTGCTGACCGACCTACCATATGAGCCTCCACTAGTCGGCCAGGGAATATTCCAGGGAATATTCCCTTTACCATCGGGCCGGGGGCGCTGCCCCCGGACCCCCGCCAGGGGGGCCGCTGGCCCCCCTGGGACCCCCCAGCCAGGGGCCGCTTCCGCGGCCCCCGGACCCCACAATAGGGGCCCCTTTTAACTCCCTTACCACGCAACTCAATGCAATGTGCCTCGAGTTGCTACCAGCTTAACCACTCCGTCTAACCCAAAGATTAGACCCACAACAGTCACCTTTTTGCCATCCGGTCACATAGACCTCATCTGATATACAAGTCAGGACTCAACCAATGTCCGGGCTCACATTTGGCTTCTCCTCATAATGGGGGCCTTACAACTTTGAGCACCATGGATCATTGGTAGCACCTAATGAGGGTGGGGCATTGATCATATCTAACACCCCCCCTCAATGTCCACCCATAGGTGAACTATCTCCTCGGCCCAATGCCGAGTCTCTGAAGATGAACTTGAAGCAGATCCTTCGTAAGTGCTTTGGTGAAGATATCTGCTCCATTCTCCTCTGTTGGACAGTAGACCAATTCCACTATCCCATCCTCCATCAAATCACGCACATAGTGATACTGGATCTCTATATGTTTGGTGCGTGCATGAAACACTGGATTTTTGGCAATGGCGATGCAACTCTGATTGTCACATCTCAGCACAGTTGGTTCTTCATCCTGCACTCCCATATGCCATAGAATCCTTCTCAACCATACGGCCTCACATGCAGCAAAACAAGCTGCCTTGTACTCTGCTTCGGTAGAAGACAATGCCACTGTTGGTTGCTTCTTACTAATCCAAGAGAAAATTCCTGAACCCAAAGAGAAACAATAACCAGAAACTGACTTCCTGGAATCAATGTCTCCTGCCCAATCTGAGTCACAGTTCCCCACAAGAGAAGTTCCGAAACTGTATGTGATACCATAGTCAAGAGTTTTCTTCAAGTATCTGAGCACCCGCATCCCAGCCTTCCAATGACTCTCATGAGGTTTGTTTGAGAACCTGCTCAAAACACCAACAGCAAAACTGATATCTGGTCTGGTGTTACACAAGTAGATTAGACTGCCGACCAACCTCCTATACCTCCCAATGTCTGCTAGTGCTGATGTATCCTCAACGGATAACTTTACATTCACCTCCATAGGTGTAGCTATCTCCTTGCACTCGGTCATGCCAAATGCCTTCAAGATCTCCCATGCATACTTCTTCTGAGAGATGAAGATCTTTCCTGGCTCTTGCCAGACTTCAATCCCCAAACAATAGTGCAGCAAGCCCAAGTCTGTCATTTCAAACTCAAAACTCAAAGCCTTTCGAGTTTGGTTGATCATATCTTCATAGTCACCTGTAATAAGAAGGTCGTCCACATATAGGACAATCACTACAGACTTTTTACCATCCCTGTAAACATACAAGTTAGCATCTGAGGCACATCTTTTGAAGTTTAGGTTTAAAAAGAACCTATCTATCCGCTGGTACCATGCTCTGGGGGCTTGTTTCAGCCCATACAATGCCTTCTTCAGTTTACACACTTTGTTCTCAGAATGGGGGGCCTCAAACCCTGGTGGCTGAGCCACGTACACCTCCTCCTTGAGGTCACCATTTAAGAACGCTGACTTAACATCCATTTGGTACACTGGCCACTTCTTGTGGGCAGCCACTGCAAGTACCGTGCGAATAGTGGTCATTCTGGCAGTTGGGGCAAATGACTCTTGAAAATCAAACCCTTCAACTTGTGAAAATCCTTGGGCAACCAGTCTAGCTTTGTACTTTTCTAAGGTACCATCAGCCTTGTACTTTACCTTCCAGATCCACTTGGTGCCAATAATCTTTCGCTTTGCTGGCCGATCCACTAGCTCCCAAGTGTCATTCTTCATTATGCTGTCATACTCCGCCTGCATAGCAGCCTTCCATGATGGATCTGCAAGTGCTTCTTCTAAGTCAGTTGGCTCCTTTACTTCTCTCATAATCTCAACCATCAAGGCCATGTTGACTATGTGAGCAGAAGCCCTCCTTTGCTCCTCTATTCTCTGAGACCTCCTTGGTCCGTCTGCCTTCTCCTCAACAGATGCAGGCATAGGATTATTGTGGTCATAGAGCTGCTTCACCCAGCGCGGCAATGGCTTTTCCGGTGGGGTGATGTCAGGTTGGTGAACTTTTTCCTCATCATCTGAAGATGATGCTTCCTCCTCCTTAAGGATAGGGATAGCTCTCGGGACAGGTTCATAGTGGACTACTTCTTCGCTTGATGATAAAGTGGAAGACCTTGCCTTCTCCTCCTCCACTGTATGCGGCTCCTCCTTGAACACCACATCACGGCTCGCGATGATCTTCTTTGCCTCTTGGTCATATAACTTGTAAGCCTTCTGCTCATCACTATAACCCAAGAAGATACATTTTCTGCTTTTTGGTTGTAACTTGTTTCTCTTCTCATCTGGAACATGTGCATAACATTCACATCCAAAAATTCTGAAATGTGAAACAGATGGTTTCTTACCAGTGTAAGCCTCATGAGGTGTTTTTCCCTTGAGAGCCTTTGTGTAGCTCCGATTTAGAATGTAGACTGCAGTATTAACAGCTTCAGCCCAAAAATGGTTAGGCAATCCCTTGCCCTTTAGCATGCATCTTGCCATCTCCACAATGGTACGATTCCTGCGTTCCACAACACCATTCTGCTGAGGTGTGTGAGGCGTCGTCAATTGACGCTTGATCCCTTTGCTCTTGCAAAAGCCTTCAAACTCCTTTGAGTTGAACTCACCACCACCATCTGTTCTAAATTTCTTCACACTTTTCCCTGTTTCATTCTCAACAAGTATTAGCCATTCTTTAAACTTACCAAAAGCTTGAGCCTTATCACGAAGGAAGTACACCCACATCTTCCTACTGTAGTCGTCGACAATCAACATAAAATAAGAAGATCCCCCCAAGGCCTGTGTAGGCATCTTACCACACAAGTCAGCATGCACCAACTCTAGAGGAGCATGTGCTCTATTCTTGCTTTCTTGTGGAAATGCCTTTCTCTGTTGCTTGCCCATCATACAAGCTTCACATGGTTCCTTCAATTCAGTTATTATAGGTAGGTGAGCAACCATACCTTGCTTTTGCATCTCCTTCAATACTGCAAATCCGATGTGTCCAAACCTTTCATGCCAAAGCTTACTTGTGCCCACTCCAGCGGTGGCTGTAAGAGCACTTAGCTCATACAGGTTGTTCCTTCTTTCTCCTTTGCCAACAATTGTGCCAGCACTATCAATAATTTCTGCACCTGTCTTCTTGAACCTCACTTCATGACCAAGATCAGTTATGGCAGCAACTGATAAGAGATTTCTCCTGATTTCGGGAACATACAACACATTTGAAAGCTTTTTGACTTCACCATTTGCAGCAACAAAAGAAATAGTACCTGTGCCCGCAGCAGGGCATTTAGCATCATTTCCAACCGTCACAGTGATGGATTCTTGTAGAGGCTGCATAGAACTGTATAGACCTTTCTTGTTGGTCATGTGACGGGAGGCCCCACTATCCAACACCCAAGAGTCAGTGGTAGATTCTTCTTGCGCCGAGGAGCACACTTCCTCAATGGTCGCCATGAATAATTCCAACTCTGCTTCAGCCGTATTGGCTGTCTCTTTCCCTTTAGTTTTAAGGGTACCATTCTTTTCATCTGCCTTCTTGACACGACAATCTGCAATTGCATGTCCTTTCTTCTTACAGTAGAAGCACTCTCCTTGAAACTTCTTCTTGCCGCCCTTTTTCTTTTTGTCACCATCATTTTTGGTGGAGGAAACACCTTTGCCTTTTGCATTGGCAGAGAATGCAGCATCTCCATTGTTGCTTCCTTCTCGGGCTTTCAGCCTCAACTCCTCCTCCATTAATAATGCACAAAACTCCTCAAAAGTCAAAGCTTGAGGTCTCACCTGAGTATTAAGGGCAGTTACTAGTCCATCAAACTTTTGTGGACAAATCCGAAGACACCTCCGAGCTAGCTCTTCGCTAGTCTTTTGTATCCCAGCGCCAGCCATCTGGTCGCGCAGATTCTTAATCCGAGTGATGAATGCTTCAACCGTCTCTCCTTCAGCAAACTTCTCCGCTGCTAGTTGATTCTCCAAGTTTTGAATCCTTGTTTGGTTTCGTGTTTCATACTGACTCCTTAGTACATTCCAAGCCTCTGACGCTTTGGTTGTATGCTGAATCAGAGTCAAAACACTGTCAGAACAGCTTGTAACTAAGGCACACAATGCATCTGCATTCCTTCGTTTCCAAGCTCGTAGAAGATCTGCATTCGGAGGAATCATCACACTAGGATTTGATGGGTCGGGGGTAGGCTGTGGTTCTGCGTCAGTCCCCAGCACAGTCTCCAGAAGCTCATAAGAATCAAGGATAGTTGTAATTTTGAACTTCCACAAGGTGTAGTTTGTACCATCTAACTTGCCTTCGCTGAAGGTTGGTGGACGAATCCTCAGTGTTTGAATAGCCGGTACAGCAGCACCACCTCCTGCACCGCTTCCTGATGCGCCAGAACTGCTTCCCGGAGTCGACATCGTTTCTCTTTGCTGTTGAAGCCTTTGCCTCTTGCACGCTCTCCGATCTCTAGAGCCCCCTGGGCTCTGATACCATGTAAAATATTACACGGCGCAGCGAACAGAATCTGAGAAAGAGATAGAGAGTACACAACAGATAAGAGGAGAATCAGTAAAATTCTTTAACTCCAAACAACTGATACAAAGATGGCTCTGTCCACCCGTGCGCTTCCACTAAATGAAGCTTAGATGGCGATCTAGACAGAAGATAGGTGAAGAGCTTAAGGCTAGCTGGAACAACAACTCTGATTGGGTGAAAGATGAGTGTATGATGGCCGCGAAGGGGTTTAGCTTTTATAGCCCGCGAAGGTCGTTAGGTCGGCCTGCTGACCGACCTACCATATGAGCCTCCACTAGTCGGCCAGGGAATATTCCAGGGAATATTCCCTTTACCATCGGGCCGGGGGCGCTGCCCCCGGACCCCCGCCAGGGGGGCCGCTGGCCCCCCTGGGACCCCCCAGCCAGGGGCCGCTTCCGCGGCCCCCGGACCCCACAATAGGGGCCCCTTTTAACTCCCTTACCACGCAACTCAATGCAATGTGCCTCGAGTTGCTACCAGCTTAACCACTCCGTCTAACCCAAAGATTAGACCCACAACAGTCACCTTTTTGCCATCCGGTCACATAGACCTCATCTGATATACAAGTCAGGACTCAACCAATGTCCGGGCTCACATTTGGCTTCTCCTCATAATGGGGGCCTTACAACTTTGAGCACCATGGATCATTGGTAGCACCTAATGAGGGTGGGGCATTGATCATATCTAACAAAATCATGGCATAATCATGTGCATACATTCCCAAGGCACTAGGCATCATGTAGACCGCATACGGGCATCAAATAGCACAACCGGAATGGAGTATAAGCAACAAATGCTAATGCCAATGGTGCTGCCTTGTTTTCAGCCTGTTATGACAGTTTATGATAGTCCCAAATCTGAAAAAATCAGCCCCGAATGATCAAGACCAATGCCCAAAGCTTGAATGACATCAAACATGAAGTCTATAGCCCTCTTGATCAAGGTAGAGAGCAAGAAGCAATGGTCAAGTGAGGAGCTGAAGTAGATGAGTGCTAACAGCCTGGAAAAAAATGGTGCAATCTGCCCTATTGGTGCTGAACTTGCTGTTACTCCACATGGGCTGAAAAGGGGGTAATGGGGGGCTCAAGAAGGGCCTATCAAAGGCCTATGACAAGCCTCTTTGAGCCTTGATAGGTGTAAGGCACAATATGAGGAGAATAAGCTTCAAGGGTTTGAAGCCATGGCTGCCCTTGCTGTTTGCAACCTGTAGACTGAAATAAAACCCTGAAAGAATGATCAAATACCTCGATATCAATGCCTTGAAGGTGCCTCAATAGGCCGGGAAGGTGCTCGGGAAGCCGGGGAGTGACGGGAGCTCGGGGAGATCGGATATGGCTGCCGGGATGGAGATCCAATGTGTGAAGGGAGTCGATGCGAAGGTAGAGAAGCAATCGAGCTCGAGCAAGAGAAAGCCAAGCTCTGATACCAGTTGAAAGGTGAGAAGGATCGAAGCTTGCACACGAGCTATGGCGGGAGAGCAAGAGCAAGAAAGAGAGAGACAAGAAATGGGAACTCCAACAGTCACAATGTGTGTCCCGGCCTTCCTTTATTTACTAGTCACTAAAAAATGAATGTAAAGAATAAAGTGACGTGACGGGCGCCCGCCACCTGCAGTGTGCAGTGGTGGGTACTGTCAATGTAGTAATACACGGGGCGGCACGGCGGAGGCACCTTTACCCCAACAAAATAGTAATCCCAAATGGCTACTAAACCCTATAGAAGGATGAGTAGGACCTGTGGGAACCCTATAGTACCTACATCTATACTTCAATAATGAATTTTGTACCTGTAAGGACTTGTGAATACCTTGCAATGTCCTGTAAAGTCCATGTTTTACCCTGTTTTGCTCCTGAAGGTATTTGAGCCTTTGAAAACACTTCAATATTCAATTCTCCACTCGTTGTACCTATGTGAGGGATAAAAAGGCAGGACAAGATCCCTACACGAGCTCTGAATCATTGGGAGGTGGGCAAAGTTTCCCCCGGGTTGGTTGGTTGCACCCCTTTGGGATCTTCAATAGTGAGGGAGGGTCACCTCTGTTTTGTCCCACCATCTCCCCCGGCATCCACCTTTTTCCTCAGTGGGTATATCATCATGGAAATAGCATTCTATTCTAATCAATCAGCATGAAATGCATTTCTGAAATATTCATTCAGCCCCTTTCATGAAATGCAATTGGATGAAAATTTTGAAAGATCAGATTGGAAGAGGGTCTTACCAATGAGTGACTCACTGATTGCTAGTACTTACCCTTTTACAATATTTCAGCTTGGATAAAAGTATTTTAGACAATCAAATCAAGGTTATGCATCAAACTTGGTGAATGATATCTATGATGAAATATGATTGAATCAATCTTGAAATTCAATAAAATGGGTTTTGATTAATACGAAGAACACTAATCTATGATCTATTGATCAATTTAGAGAATTAATTGATCAATAATCTCTCATCAAAAAGTGAAAAAGCATAAGAAAGTGGATTATTGAGAGATTTTAGAGATTAAGCAAGAAATATACCTTGATTAAGCTTAAAGAAGATGGTAGATGTCAGATCCAATCCAAATAATGGAAGAATCCTCCATAATCCACCATGAATCCACCATAAGGCTTGAAAGACCCATAAAATCAGTCCATATAAGCTCCAATATGATCAAATCCATGAAGAATCAATTCCTTGAGCTTGCTTGAACACTTGAATACCAAAGATTCAAGCCTCTTTAAGGAAAGCCCAAAAATAAACCTTCAATATGAGCTCCATGATCCTCCATGAGTTGAAATCCTTGCAATGTCTTCAATCTTGGAGTCCATTTAGCTTTTAAATGATACTAGGGAAGCCTTGAAGGTCGGTAAGATCCAGAGATTGAAGACATTTGAGCTTCCAGGTTTGTGGCCATGGCTGCCCTATTTTGTTTTAGGGTTTTCAGCAAAGAAGATGAAGATCAGAGTTTCTTTCTTGCTGAAAGTTGCTGAAGGTATACCTTATTGAATGCTTCAGAGTTATGCAACCAAGCTGTAGAAGATATACAAAAATGAAGGAGAGGATTAGAGCAGGGAATTCAACGCAATTTGCAATGCATTTATTGGGCAGTTTGCTGCTCCCTTAACTGCATAAAATGACTGACCATGGTACTCAATGTGTAGTGCAAGACTTGAGGAATCATTGCCCCATGGTTTAGCTTAGAGAAATAGTCAGTAGAGAAGGAACTTGGAAGATTTCTTGGTAGCCACCATTGAAGCTTCAGGCAAAATCTTGGAAGAGAGAGAAAGAGAAGCTCCTCTTGAAAAGTAACTAGAGTTTAACTCTTAACTAAGCCCGATTAACTCCCATTTAACCTAGTTACCTCCAGATTGCATGAAAATTTGATGACGACATGCTATTTTAGCCTTCCACTGCCATATTTGACCTTGAAGATCTCCTGATGTAATCTCTTGCTAATTGTAGATGGTCTGCAAACCTCTGCTAGTCACTATCTTTGTCAAGTACTTGTCTGAAATTGATTTTGATGGAGAAAAATTAGATTGAAATAAAATGAAAAATGGATCAAAGACCAATGCTTTGATACCACTTGTCAAGAAGTGAACTAGAGAGAGAGAAGGAGAGAGAAGAGTGCAGAAGAGAGAAGAAAGAGTGCAGAAGCGAGAGAAATAGAGTGAAAAGGAGAGAGAAAGACTAGAATAGGAGAGAGAAAGATAAGAAAGAGAAAGAAGCCATTGAAGCTGTGAGCAAGGTGAGAGAAGAAGGATAGTAATGTGTTGATGTATCAAAAGATAGGAAAAATTACTTGTTCTCTCCTTTTATACCAATGTCAGTGTGACATGGCATAGCATCAATATTATTTACACACTAAATCCTTATTCTTCCCAGCTTCTTACAGTGGTCATGCACGAAAGGAGGAAAAGAAACATGGGTAGGGAAAATTGTGTTATTGGTGGGAGCATTAGGTTTGGTTGTGTGTTTGGAGTGTTTTTTTAAATGTTTAAAATTTAATTTAATAAGTAACAACGTGGGGGTGTGGGGGCCATAGGTTTTTTTAAAATAAAAGTGTTAAGGTGTAATTTCAATTATGTAGTTTTGTTAAATAATTTAATGTTGGAAAAAAAAAGACAAAAAGGGGGGTACTTTTAGTTTGAGTGGGTGGCATTAGGATGGACGGGTCTGGTTTGGTGGGGTGGGGGGGGGACATGTAGGGGAGGTGGGTGGGGCCTATGGTAGGGGGATTAGGGGGGTTTTGGGCGAGTGCTAAGAAATGGGATGGGGTAGGTTGGTTTGAGGGTGGGGGGAGCCACTGTGCGGTAGGATGGCACGCAAGGAGATGGGGTGGATGGGCTAGCGGGGACAGTGTACTCCTGTGACAGGGGGCGCTGACGTGACGTGCGGCGGATGCGTCCACGAGATAGGTAGTAGTGTTGACGTAGGGGCAAGGCAGTGGTGGGGAGGGTGGTCGTTGTCAGTGGTGGTGTGACATGCGGGTTGGCGGTAGGGCTTCCGAAGGAGACAAACGGGGGAGGGGAGAGGAGGGAGGTGGAGGGGAGGGGATGGTTGAGGGAGGGGGGAAGGGTCATGGGAGGTGGGGGGACATTAGGGAAGGCCATAGGAAGGGGGAGGGTCGGAAGGTGGGGGTGGACATAGGATGGGGGTTCATTAGGAAGGAGGAGGGGTAGGAAGGTGGGAGGTGGACATGGGATAGAGGAGGGTAGGCATGGGGTGGGGGTGGTGGCATGTTTTTTTTTGGTTTTTATAAGGACCATTGTTCCCCTTGTTCCGCATGTGTGCACAAAAGCAAGGGTAAAAATTGTGTTCCTAGGAGTGATACGGCATGCGGGTACAAGCGCGAGGGGAGGACGCCATGACGGATGCGTTGATGTGTCTTGGATGTCTACAGTGAGGAGTTGGATATGATGGGTAAGGAAGAATGTAGTTTTGGGGTGATAGAACACGTTTACATGGGGAAAATAACAAAAACACATAGGAAAACGAAGTTAGAAATTCATATGAGAAAATTTGTGCATCAGAACAGAGCACCACAAAAATAAAAGATGGCAAGGGAAATCGTTTGGATAGGGCTGGCAAATCAGAACACAATTCTAAGGCCATTATGGAAAAATAGAAAAAAGGAGCAAAAAATCACACATAAAAATTAATAAAATAAAAATGATGGGCCAAAATAGGAGGGAGAAAAAATAAAAATATACAAGGGAGCAAGACAGAGAGGGCTATCAAATCAAAAGTGAATTGGGAGGAGTGTAGGGCAGGTTCGCATGGAAAAACGATAAAAAATGCACACAAGAATTCTCAAAAACTTAGAAAAATTAATAATGGACAAACCATACATCGGAATGATGGGTATTAAAAAGAAAAAAGGTCAAAAGGAAGGTGTTGGTCAGGCTTATCACATCAGATGGCTGTTTCGAAGCAAAAAAGATATGTTTGCATGGAAATACATAAAATTGATAGAAAATGAGTTAAAAATTAATAACTCATGATTTGTGGCTCGGAACAAAGGGTAGTAAAAAGGAAAAATGGCCAGTTCAAAGGGACAAATAGGGTTGTAGGTCAAATTGTAATTTTGGTGAACGTAGGTTGTGTTCTCATGGAAAAGTGACAAAACTAAGAAAAATTTCAAACAGACAAGAAACAACCCCAAGACAGGTTGAAAAGAGGATGGATGGGTGGGGAAGAGACCCCAATAGGGGAAGACTAGAAATTGCTATGCTTAAATTTTCCAATAGATATGCGTCCATGAGGGTATGCAAAGCAGATGCATAGGGACACATCCCTACACTTAAGACCCTAATAAATTAGATTGACAATGCAATAGGGTCCTAACACGAGATCATAACCCATACATGTATGTCCCCGCACTTAAAACATGATTGATTCTTGCAATCAAAAGGGGTAGGGTTAGAAAAACTTGGCCCAATTTGTAGATGATCGAGGGGAACGGTCGCTGTTGCATGGAGGATCATAGTCATCAGTAGGAGGTACCAGGGCTCACCACATCACACTCTTCTAGCATGGTAGGGACCATGTAGCAGCACCCAAGGAAGTTACTTTGGTGATGAAACATTGGTGATGTTGTCGATGGTGAGATATACAATACTCAATCTCGATAGTCACTTATATTGAAAAGATAGATCAGTCGCTCACCCCATGGCACACGCCACTCGAAGAATAATGATTGAAACCCATAGCTCACATCCAATTTAGAAATCGACAAAGGGAATGGTTGCTAATGTGCACAATTGATGGTGCATCAGTGCATCCCAATCCATTTGGCATAGGTGCAAGAAGAAAAGCCAAAGAGCCTTATTGTACAGTGCATGGAAGAGAATGAGGTGTAGAGTGATGGTGGAGGAGGCTTGTCCCGTGTGTGCATAGGAAAACGAGAATGTACATGTCTCCAAGTCTCGGAACGTCCCTCAATCCTCACCTCTCAGTTTGACAAATGGGAAATCAATCACTCTCAACTTCCCCTCTGTCTCATGCTCTATTGATGATAACACGAGGGAAACCGAGTTCCTCACATCCTGTTAATTAAATCCCCACTGCCACTTGTGCAAAGGTTGTATGCCTTGTGGGCAATTGATGGTGCAACAGTGCATCCCACCTTGTGCTAGCATATGGTGTGAGAAGGAAGGCCAAGGAACCTTATAGTGATGTGCACAAGAACAATTTTGTGCTTTGTGCATTGAGAGGCCCATCCCTATTTTCTTGGTGTTCCTCTCTTGGAGCTCCACTACTGCTTTAGACACTACCATAGTGACTTGCATAGAGTTGATTTACACTACTTGCTAAACCTGTGAATCCTTCTATCACTCATCATAACCAACTTGAATTAGTATTTGGAGCCTAAATCCATTAATTGTGGGTTTAAAAATGTCTTCTTGCATTATAGCTAGTATGAAAGTATTTGCAAATAATCAATCAACATGAATAACAACAACCATTCATGTTGTAAGATGGTCTGCATAAATATCCATTGTAGGTACTTGTATACTTTCAGATACTCCAACTTCAATGATAGATTGATTAGGGTTCTCAAATACTTTAGAGATATTAGTTTGATTTGAAACATCAACAACCTAATCATTCAATGCATGGATATCCTCAATAATAACATCTTGACTTGAAGCATGAGAAAATACCGTGTATGCAAATCAATGATTTCATTATCCTTCTGTAGAACAAATTCCTCAAGAGCATTAATGAATTCAAAAAAGTGAGAAACTTGGAAATCAATTGCATTCCTTTGTTGAGAAACCTCCTGCTGTAGCAATGCTTTCTCTTCTTGAAGCTGATTGATAATAGACAAAGCTTCAGTTGTTGCAACATTGACAATATTTCTCTCCTTTTCAAGCTCAACGAAAAACTAATGAATCATCTCAAGTGGAGATTGAATCATAGAGTCTACCTCATATGGGAAAATTTAGAAAAAATATATAAACTAACTATATTATGCAATTCTTCATATTCAACCAACTCTTGTAAAGGAAATATAGTACCAATCTTGTAATCTTCCTCTTCATACAAATGAATTATAGTGATAATCTTGTAATCTCGCAACTCTCGTAGTGAAACACTGACTTGTTTTTCAGATTGAGCAATGCAATAACTTGAAATATTATCTTGTATGCTAGAAACATGGGTATCCTAAACAAATACATCCAAAGATGGTGCATTTTGCACTATAAGTAGTGGCACTTCTTCAAGTTCTTGCAAAGTTCCTTTATTGAAATCCAACTTAATAGCTACATTATCTTCCTTAGCATCAATAATAGAACCAAGAAAATCATTCACAATGATATTGTCATTGTGAAAATCATAGTCCTAAAACTTATAATCCATAACAACATCATCTTCATGAATACTTAACTGGTCTTCTTGATCACCAATCTGATAATCTTCATTGTGCATAACTTTTGGCTTGTTTTCTCCTTAATTAAAGTTTATTGGAGATTGATTATGAAAGTTTTTAAAATATCAAAATATGGAAAATAACTTGAGATTATTGGTGTAAATTGTGTGATGATCCACTCTCCCGTCCGTAAGTTGCTCTGATGGGTTTGGGGTACTTAAGGATTCTTGGCTTCTTTGATTCTTGTCCTCTCTCGCTCTCTTTACCTCAATCTTTGGCAAGACCACATGTGAAAATCACCAATAATCATCATCATCACTTGAACTTGGATTGGAATCTAAATTAGAATCCAAAACATCTTTATAGATATCTTTCCTTGATCTTTTCAACTAATGTAAGCAATCTCCCAATATCCTCAACACTTGAATAAGACTTGACTTTCTTGCCTTCATGATCATCATGCCATTCATAAGCATCATGAAGAATATCCTCAAAATAATCCAACTTCTCCCATGCTTTATCCATTTTTGAACTTGAACCCTTCAATGTTGTTGATGAAAACCTCTTGCGGATACCATCAAACTCATTACATAAATCAAACATGCAGAAATACTTGTAGGATTTTCCTTCTTCAGAAGATCCATGAACATAAGAACAATTATTTGAAGTATGTCTAGACTCAAAACAAACTTTGCACTGCTTTTTCTTCTTCTTTGATTTACCCATTTTAATTAATCAAATTAAAAATTTAAACTTCAGAACTGAAAATGAAACTTGAATGCTCTCTCATTAATCTTGCATGGGCTTCATGTAGCAAACAAAAGATATTTCTTTCTCTTTCTCACTAGATTTAGTCAAAGTTTGTCACAAAGAGGGTATTCCTGCAAATAGTACTTGCATTTTGAAATTTCTATGTGAATAACTTATATTTATTTTCATCCAAGATTGAAAAACTTCATGCTTCTCCTCTTGCAATCTTTTGAAATTCCTATTCTTGTTGCTCTATGAATGGTTTCTTTAATTCCCGAGACTTGTTGCTAGACAAAATAATAGAGTAATTGCCTATTATACAAGCAAAAAGGCAAAATTAACATTGTGAACTATATCATCTTGCTTCAGGTAATATATCATTGCTTCAGGAAATTGTCACTACTTCAGGTTATGACAAAAAAGTTTAGATTTTTTATATCAAATAGAAGCATTTTTGATTATATTTTAAAATAAGAGATACATGAGGGAAACAACAATAAAAGTGCATCATCTTGCTGTATGAAATGGATCACTGCTTCATACATGAAATTCAAATTTCTGCCATCAAACAAGTCATTTTTGCTAGTATTTGAAATTAGAGATATAAAGAAGCTATGATAGGATATACACACAGAAAACCCTTTGAATTGCATATAGCAAATTCATTTTTCATCCATAAAACAAAGTCATTTTTCACAACACGTCACACAGAGGTTTAGGTTGACAATGGCATGATTGCCAAAGTGTTTCGGCCCCAAATCTATGCAAACTACATAATAGAATTGAATTGTCTTGTCTTGAAGAGGATAGGAGAGGGAAGAAGAAGAAGAGAGAGAAATACTGCAAGAAGAGAGAGAAAGAGAGTGATGAGGAGAGAGAAAGACTAGAAAAGGAAAGAGAAAGGCAAAAAGAGAGAGGAAGAAGCCATGAGAGCTTGGAGAAGGAGATGAAGATGAAAGGAGACTTGTATTATAATCTAATGCCCAAAAATCAAGTCCCTAACACCTTATATACCAGCCAATGTAGCTAGTATTTTCCCATTATTAAATTCCCCTCTCTTACATTCCATCCCCACCCGAAGGTTTTTGCCCTCAAAAACAATTTGGGCACTTATGATAATTGAGCAGGAGCATATCAGAGTACTACTCTGCTCTGCATTATTACAGGGATATACTAATGAATGAAGAGGTATTATTGCGTATGATGTGTCATTGGGGTATGTACAATACATGGGCCTTATTGGGGAGTCATAAAAATGAAATTTTGACCCAAATATCTTGAGTAAATACGAGCTGTAGACAGTGGAAAACAAGTTGTTTACTACAGGGCTCTGCTATAGTAAATCTGTCATAACTTTCTATAGGAGACTCCGATTGAGGCATGCTATGCATCAAAATGGAGCTCTTGGTAAGTACTTTCAGCCCATGTAGGTTGGGGTTGGTTGTTCAAAGTTTAGAGTAAAATCTGGTGTAAAATAGTGAGATGTCTGCAATCTTCCCTGCACTAAAATATGGCCATGGATAACCAATCTTCAGCCAAAAGAGTCTACCAAAACAAAAAATGGATGTTGGTCTAAATGAGATCCCAAGCAATCCATTATCCTCCTCGATCAAAAGGTATTCCGTCATAATGATTGTTCAAGAGAAGAGAGTGCCCATCAACCACATACTCCAATCCACCCAGATCAAATGGATACAATGAAGTATCCCCATAATCAAGTCCATATTCACATCCATAATCTCCTGGATCATAGGGAAGCACAATGCCATCTTCATATTCATGTATGCCCACATCATGTATTATATCATCATCAGACATATGCCAGTCATCATAACTGTGATCAAGGTACTCATTATCAAATGCGTGTAATGGCTGTTGTAAACCTTGATTAAGTGTAAACTGATGCTCAATAATATCATCACGAGGTTTCTCCAAGAGTCTAAAACCTTCAGCATAACCATCTATATCTGTGAGTGCCTCATGTGATTCATCAGCTAAGATGTCCTTAGCTTGTACATCTTGGTCTTCATCACTGTTCCCTTCTTGTACATCTTCTTGGTCTTCTTGCTCATCTTCTTGTTGATCATGTTGCTCATTATCCCAATCTTGTTGTTCAGCTTGCTCATTGCTGTCTTCTTCATCATTAGCACTTGGAAAAGAACTCATCATTACATTTGGGTAATCATGAGGTATGAACTGATTGGGATATAGGATACCATGGTAGTTATGAACTTGCTGTTGATCAAAGCTAGAAGAGTAATGATAAGCATGACTATTATTGTCACGTCCATAAGAACAGGGCTCCTCAATTAAAAAAAGTTCACATGTATAATCATGACTATGTTGTTGAAAAGGTGGATGCTCATAAGCATAAGCATGTTGCCCATAATAGCCATTCTACTGCCATGGTTCAATGGAGTGATACTCTGCATTATGACATGGTACATCATATCTATAAGCATTAGCATGCTATCTAGATGTACTTGCATATTGATCATGTTCGTTTGCATGTTGCTGCTGTCCATATTCATAAGATGTATGCAGGTCATAGTATGTACCATTAGCATATACATGTTGTGTTAGAAGATGGGCATAGAAACCCACTGTAAGCAAGGGAGTATAAGGGCAGATGAGTGTGAATAGCCCTAGGGGCAGGGGAAACCCTAACCCTAGCTAGCAAAGGGCTATATAAACAGCATATGGGTCACTATCATTTGTGAGAGAGTGTACCCAAGTTGTACTCTAAGCAACTTAGTAAGCAAGACTTCATTCTTGTACTTTGAGCTCTCTTCTCCCTCTTGTGCACACATTCTACTGCTACAAAATCTGATTGTCAACATGGTATCAGAGCCATCTCTGATCTCCTCAGCTTCCCTCAGCATCAGTTATAACTAAGTGCACATGAGCTATCATTTTCTTCATCTTATCCTTCTTTCCTCCATAGCTGCCTGCAACCTACCTCCATTGGAGGACTTGGGGAGGACAAAGGAGGCTATATCAGCTCTTGGTTTCTTTTGAGGAACTCTTTCACACCTCAGGGCACAGCTACCTATTACCATGGACTATGAAATAAGGCGCGTGGAAGGATGACATTACGTGAATTGCAGAAACGATGCAGTTCTGGGCAGGCGACTACCTCGCGCTGAAACGCGGGCTGTAGAAGGTGCATTAATGGTGGCTACCATAGGGATTTTGTAGCACCCCTAGTGGGCCATCTACCCCTAAGAGGGCTCTGAGAAATTCAACCTCTGCGTGGCTGATACAAGCCAAACCCTAACTGTGTATTTTGTGGCAGCCACAGCCAACAAGCTCTAAGCTTGACATTTTGTCACTTTTACACTCTGAGCTTCATTAACAGTGATTCTAATCACTGAAGCAGAGTCTCTGAACCCTATTCCACAGTCTAAAGCTCTTGGGCATGCTCAATGGACATCACCAAGCATCGGAAAGCCGACTTCCAACCGGGTTTCATTCAAGCACTTCACTAAGCTTGACAATAGTGTTTTTTTTAACACTAATCATAAATCATCAGGTTAATTGCTTGCTGGGCATTCATTAAAACCCAGTGAGTTTTTTATTCCTCTTCATATATTGTTGTAAGGTTATGTGTAAAATTAACACATAGACCATCATGCACAAGAAGTGTATTGCATACCGTGAGTGACTTTGTCTCAAGTACATTGGTCAGTGAAATCAATAGCATGAGTGTCATCATACTCTCCTCGGAATCATCAGCACAAGCATTGAGATCATAGACAAACCGTGTCCAACACAAGCTTCATCCACTAAGCCATACCATAAGGAGGAGCCTAAAGTCCAGTCTAGGTTTACTTTATTAAAACCTAAAAAGACTATTAAACCACGGAAGAAGCTTGCACATAAGAAAGGACCACCAAAGTCATACTTTGAAATATTACACTTATATGATTTTCAGCCTTTCTCTTCATTGCAACTTTGACTTCACTTTGTCTAATTTGCTTCCGCATTCAGTGAAAAGTTTGTAAGGGACTAGACACTGCCCTTGTCCTAACAAGTGGTAAGACCTTCCCAATGACCACAACATATGCTGATGTCCGTCCTCAAATTCAAAAGTTTGATGGTAAGGATTTCCACCCTTGGCAGGTACTTATAAAATACAAAATGATGGAGAGAGGGTATTGGCCTCTTATTCAAGGCAGTAGAGCTGTAAACTCTGCAAATATGATTGATATAGAGGATGACCAACGTGCTCAAGCAATCATAATGCTACACTTAGATGAATCCCTGATTCATCATGTTGATCAACTAAACACTGCTAAAGAAAAATGAGATGAGCTTGAAAAGCTCTATGGAGCCACTGGCAAAAATACTAAAATCTTCCTTAAAATTAAATTCTTTAGCTTGGAATATCGTTCAGGAGAAGATTTGG
Source organism: Lygodium microphyllum (assembly GCF_053477565.2). Taxonomy (NCBI): domain Eukaryota; kingdom Viridiplantae; phylum Streptophyta; class Polypodiopsida; order Schizaeales; family Lygodiaceae; genus Lygodium; species Lygodium microphyllum. The sequence goes on from NC_141147.1 coordinate 26,439,575, forward strand.
GAAAATTCATTTCTCATATGAAGGGACTTATGGCACAGCTTGCTTCTGTACAAGCTCCAATACTTGAAGAAGATGCTATTGCTATTCTCCTAAAAGCTGTAAAACAGGTGTTTCCTACTCTTGTAACCACTCTCACCAACATTCCAGATCCTACTTTGGCAAGTACCATTCAATCCTGTTTGGAAGAAGAAAAGAGGAACCACAAAGAAAGTAGCAACAGTCAGGCAACTTCAAATTCCCGTGAACAAGTATTGGTTCATACAGTTCTCACTAAATGTTCTTTTTGTAAGAAAAAAGGACATCTTGTAAACAACTGCTGGAAGAAGTATCCCGAGAAGATGAAATGTAACAAATGCAAGAAGACAGGGCATATCACTAGTAAATGCCCCAACACTCCTGAAATACCCAAAGAATTGGTGTCCTACTATGTCTCCAATTCATCTGAAGATCGACTGTTTTGACTATTTAAATCATCTACCTAAAACAACCTTGTAAGCCTGATTTATAAAGGCATCCCAAAAAGGGGGGGAATCTCTTACATGTCTTGTAATCCAATGCCACCCTGGCATTGAGGGGGGGTGTTAGAAGATGGGCATAGAAACCCACTGTAAGCAAGGGAGTATAAGGGCAGATGAGTGTGAATAACCCTAGGGGCAGGGGAAACCCTAACCCTAGCTGGCAAAGGGCTATATAAACAGCCTATGGGTCACTATCATTTGTGAGAGAGTGTACCCAAGTTGTACTCTAAGCAACTTAGTAAGCAAGATTCCGTTCTTGTACTTTGAGCTCTCTTCTCCCTCTTGTGCACACATTCTATTGCTACAAACTCTGATTCTCAACATGTTGGCCATAAGCATTAGCGTCGGGTGCATAATGCCCATGAGAATACTCATCATGACCATAATACTCATCGTGCTGTTGATAATACTCAGGGTGATGAGAATCCATACTTGATTCAAGTCTTGCTCCTTTTTCTCTGTCTGCCTTCATAAGAGCAATATACTGATCAATTAAAGCTCCAAGTTTGTCAATATTAGCCTGTGTTTGAAGCCAACCTTGTTCACTACTAGAGCTTGAGCTATTGATCTCAATTGCCATTGTAATCAAGTTGCTTTCAAAATCTTCTTGTTTGATGAGCTTCAACAAAGTTGCATAACTTCTCCATTTTTGTTCTTATCTTCCACAAGGTGAATTGCATCAATAAGCTATGTCAACTGCTAAGATAAGTATTGATGCCTCTAGTAGTAGCTGGTTCATCTCTGTCAAGTACCAAGATCATCCCTACTGTCAATAGGTTGAATGTCATCCAATATGGCAACAAAAGAAGCTCATACTCATTCAACAGAAGGGCATTTTGTATAGCCTCCACCTCCAAGAATTCTACATATGCAGGTGTGTTGGAATAATCAACATTCTTGAATCAACTTCTTCTTTGCTTTGTTGCTGAGCAACAGCAGCGCTTGTTGCTGGATCTTGCACTGCGTAAAATCTGAATCCTTATCAAAGAATTTCTCAAGTCCATTTTCAGCAGGACAGTTGCACATGATCTCATGAGAGTTTCAATATTAGCATTAGGATCCTTTCCTTGCAAAGTCTATGGATGGCCTCTTCAGTTCAGTAGAGCAACCAACTTCCAACAACATGGGCATGCAAAGCAACAGTAACATGGATTTTTTTTTTGCCAGCTTGCAATCAAAACCACAAAAAAGGCGAGCAGCTAAATGCTAGTCTCAAAGTTGCTATGGTAGTGAAGGATCAAGTTTGAGATGGGGTACTGTCAGGTCTCAGGAAGAAAACATAGTGCAACTAATATGCACTCTATTGTGACCATAGTAGATAGAGCAGGTGCTCTCGAATTTACCTGTAGATTTGATACATCACAACTGACAATCCTTTTTATTCCACATTCATGACCTAAGTTTTGATTGTTTGAAAGTTGTTGCACATCTGGTAGAGGCTCCTTCAACTCATGCTTAGGCAAATGCTGTGGTCCAGTAATAATATGCACCTCAACAATCATAATTTTACAATTGGTGCCACTGTCTAGCCTCACAGGTCTGAGAAAGCATATGCAGTTGCTACTTGTTAAACATGGTCACTATCGGCCTTTCAATTAAGCTGCATATTGTTGTAGAGTATAAAATTGCAGAAAATCGGCTACATTAGGTTTTAGCCTACACTTCAGGGAGATCAATCTATAACCTTAGCTCACTACTAACATGAGTGTGCAGCCATATGCAATTCAAGAGCTTTGTAAACTCTTGGTTGTAGTCTCTGCAGAAGTTAGCAGAGCTTTTGTGGGAAAGCTTCAAATTGTGAGCATTGATGCTATAGATTTTGAAGTTTTTTTTGATGCTACCCAACAAAGAGCCATGTCTCTAGGAACATGGGTTTTGATGTGGATGAGCACTAGACAATTAGCAATTGTAGATTTTGAATTAATCCCGATTCAAATAGATTCTCTACAACAAGGACTCTTGCAAACTCAAGACTAAGTCTATCCCAGATTCATGCAAAGAGAAACATCATTTTTTGAAGCTTCACACGATCTTTCTTCCCTCCCATGACTACCATTTGCTTGAAACTTGCATAATTTGTTTAGGGAAAATGAACTTAATCACTTTGCCCAATTCTAAACAACATGCCATTTCTCCTGTGGAAGTTCAGCTTTGTAGATTCCCAAGGTTGAAATACCATTACTACAGCTAGCATGTCCACAGTGACCATTGCTCCATTGAATGGGCACTCAGGTCCTATTGGCACAGATCCAAGCACTCATTGTATGCATACCTACCACACAAGCACAGTAATTCAGAGTACAATAATTCAACATCTTACATATCCCACCTGAGCATTTGACATGGCTCACTATGAGTTGCCTTTGATTGACATCTCTTCAATCATACATCATTGTATGCATACCCACCACACAAGCACAGTAATTCAGCGTACATTAATTCAGCATCTTCCATATCCCACCTGAGCATTTGACATGGCTCATTGCTCAAGGTGTTTGATCCCATGGAGCAATTATGATGGACTTTAAGTTCAAGTGCAATTTTGAATTCTTTGATTTCATCAGAATCTGTTGTCCTTTGACATTAGCAGCAAGATACTATTAGGCACTTATGAATCCAGATGCTTTCCCTAGTTTTGATAGAAGGAATTTTCACCACTATAGTCACCACAAAGTGCAAGCTCTCTTGGCCTGGAACCAACTCTCAATTTGCACACAATCCAATGGGATAAAATTCTTCTCATAGAAGTGATGCTTCTTCTACAGCAAACACTCCAGATTGTAAACTTGTTGATGGCAATGTTCCAGCAGTGTGGACACATTTTGATTGCCCTGGATGTTGCAAATGTGTAAGCTCCAAGTGCTCTATTCGAAGGAGGCCGAGGTAGTCTCTTAGGAAGATGTCTTCAGCTCTGGCACCTGTGCTTACCCAAAAGCTCAAGAAAGTATTGGATACATGGACATATTCCCCAGATCTGCTTGTGACTTTGGGTGCCCTTTCTTCATTTTACACAGACAGCACACCGCAGGCGAGGAAGAACCTCCCGTACAATAGAGCGACAAGGCTTGTCCATCAATGATCAGCTCTTAAAAGCTTCTGAAGCAGCACAGATTTCTTTGGATGCAGTGGAACAAGAGGAAATGAAGCGCACTGCGGAAAGCCAGGTCAAGACCTTCCTTTCAACCCGTCTCCCTCTCCTTCCGTGTCTGCACCAAAAGATAGGTCCTCAGGCTTTGTCACGCTTGCCAAAAGCAAATCCAAGATTCTTGCAACGTTGGTGACTTCATACGTGGATCATCAACTCCACCATTACCATGGATTAGATCACAAAAAGAACAAGAAGAGAGAATGCAATATACTGCTGTTGTTGTGTATCCTATATGTGAAGCTTCAATGTGACATGCACTTTGTAAAGCTCTAATGATTACTTCTGTGATCCTGCAAGAGGACGAGCTTCTCATAGAATGGCAAGGTGCCAGAAATCTCACACCATGCAGAGTTCAACCAGGCCCTCCTTGATGGATGTCGTCAGCTTAGCCCCTGGACAAATATGTGCAAGTACACAGAAAATGCTTGACCCTGCAGCTGTAGTAGGCATGGATCCTGAGCAGGACCTTACAGGATCTTTGAAAGAACCATAATGATGGTGATGATGACAATTCCAGCGCCACTAAAATGTTATACAACTAGTAGCTCTTGATGCTTAGAGGCTCTCTATGTCATTTATTCTTTAAGAGCAAATGGGTTTATGGAGTAGAGTGGAGGTAATGGGCTGATCTCCTCCATGGAAGCTTGAGCTTTATGATTAGCATAAGAAAGAATCAAAGGTCAGTTTTTCCGATAATATTGATGGTACAAGGTCAAAATTTAGAGGTTTCCTCTAATAGGTATGATTGTTTGCTCATATGCAACTAAATCATTATCCAAATGATGCTTCTTAGGTTTTGTCCCCTTGGTTCATCCCCTTTCTTGAGAAGAAATTCCCATTGCTATATAATTTTGAGGCATTTGTATAAGAATTGTCTGCCACATTTGGAGAAGTAGATAGAGCAAGAGTTGCTAAAACAAACAGTAGCAATCCATACCAATTTTGGCAACTCACATGCAATTTAACATAGAATGAGGATTATTTATTAATTTATGTGTGTATCATTCATTTATTTATACTTACATATGTATGAGAGAGAGAGAGAGAGAGAGAGGAGGGAACAAGGAAATATGTATATGGGTATTATTTATTTATACATATATGCACACACATGAAATGTATGTGTATCACACACACACACACACACACACACACACACACACACAAAATTAGAATGTATTATTATAATATCACATATAATTATCATTATATATATTATTATATTTAATATGTATAAAATGAGAATGTACTATTATACATATTAAAAATAATGATGATGATGTATATGATATAATTATACGTTAATTCAATAATATGTGTGTTATTTATAATTGCCAGTACATGAAAATGATAGAATATGTATTAATTATTAACAATAAATATGTTAATTAATGGTTAATAAATGATATGCAATGTATATATATAATATAATATAATTAATTGATATATGTATTATGTATCATGTATATTTATTAATATATCACTATAATCTATAATATTTATTAATATATTATTATTTCAATTAATTATCATTATATTCAATTATAATTCATTTATTATTTATATTAATGATGATTGTAACAAAGACGTATAACTATTGATGCTTTTATGTACGTGACTACATATATAATAATTAATATGTATAATGATAGAATAATATATTTATTAGGCATTCATTATTACTTTTTTATACATCAATTAATTATTAATAAATATATGTATAGTTATATTTTAATTAACATATTATAGATATATAATTATGTATATACATAATTAGTGATTAATCATGAGAGAGAGAGAGAGAGAGAGAGAGAGAGAGAGAGAGAGAGAGAGAGAGAGAGAGAGAGAGAGAGAGAGAGAGAGAGAGAGAGAGAGAGAGAGAGAGAGAGAGAGATTCTCAATATAATTTTTGGGTTGTCAAATATATATAATGTTGTAGGCTTAGTGTTTGAGGATAATATGCATGCCAAGAAAGGCTTGCTCGATATGAATAGAAATCACCATTAAATATGTTCATATTTGAGAAACTTTGAGAAATGGTCATACGGATTCTTTGTAGATATACTTTGGCTTGATCTTGTTAATATTGGTTTTCCACGTCCCATATATTAGTGAGCGCCACATCCCTATATATTGCATTTTTATGCATTCAACATTATATTAGTCTAAATTGCAAAAGCTTTCAAAGTTCAAATTATGTTTCTTATATCAATCTTATATGAACTCTCTTGCCACATGAAACATGCTTTCAAACACCAGTGAGAATCTAAGTGCAGAGCACTTACTAAGTATATTAGCATATGACATCCATAAATTTTTGGTGTGGATTATCCATGGCTCCTCTTTTTCTTTTGATATCTATCTCTCTTTGCCATTAAACCTATATTTGTTTAATATCCAAAAGCACTTAGACATTTAGATATCATTATAAAAAAATGCATGTGAACAATCATCAATTGTTATAAAGCAATATTGAGGATACATATATATCATAATATCAGTCTATTAGACTTACAAAATATATATGCATGAAGTGTAATAGAAAGAGGAACTATATTAATGATAATAAGGTATATATTAGTCTCATAGAATTGCTTACAGAGGTGGATCAATGCAAATTGTCTAGTCTTCTTGTGCTTGCCTATTAATTATTAGGCATGGTTGTGCATGTTGGCAATATATAGTCATGTTAGTTATAGTGATGAGCATCATATCTATGCATTTTTTGATCATAGACATGGTTGTATATACATTTTTGGATCATAGATACGGCTATATTGATGCGTTTTTTAATCATAGAATGTAACATCTGTTGTCAAATCCATTTTTGAGGGGTGCTTTGATATCACTATGAGCATCAAAGTATCTTGACTAAGGATCGACATTGGGATATGAGCATGAGATTATGGTTCCATTTAGCTTTAGAGTGAGGATTGTGCTTGATTATCTTGGGTTAGACTTACCTAATATTTCAAAGAAACAAGATGAGTATGTGTAGAACTCGTGTAGTGTTGCTTGGAATAGCTAAGTAGATTACTTTATGCAGATAAACATTTTAGTTGATGAGTATGATTTTATAATTTCTACATCGTGTTTTAATCAATCTCTAGGTGTGCACTTGACTTTCATGCTCTAGGCACACTAATTGAGATAGAAACTACATGCCACAATGACCACCACATCACCCCTTTCAATACTTTCAATATGGACTATAAGTTTCTCACTTGTACTAGTAAATCAACAAATGCAAGACAAATGACCACATCAATATTACTTGTAAGCTCTTCACCAACCAATTTGTTTCCCTTAAGCAACAAGGCACTCCACACACCTAGAGACTATCTTGAGGCACAAGCTTTACCTAGCTATTATTCTTTGACATGGTATTATTGCATCATCTTATCCCAAAGCATTTACTTTGATTATACCTAAAGGCAATGTTTTTGTTGTTCCTAAAGGTGTGCTTAGTGCCATACATTCATTCTAGTGATGGAATTTGAAATAATGCAAATAAATGTGCCTTTGATGCTTCTATGTCATTGCATTGGATGTATTTTAGTGTGCCATTGACATTATTCTTTTGATGATAATGCTATGTATAGTTGGGCTAACCCACTCTAGACTTGGAGGGATAGGCTAGCTTGCAACAAGGAATGTGAATTAGATAATGTATTATAGTATTCTTGGGCAAATCTAGCCTAGAATATCATGTCAACTTTATAAGGCAATGGAGATTTGGCACAATAGTTCAGTTTTGAATTAGCTAAGTCCATTATTATAAACTTTTCTCTTAATTTGCATTCTATTAATTGAGCCTTGTTCTCAAACATGGGAAGTTCTTAAGTAAGTCCTTCATTTGAGTACGATCTTAAATAGTACCTCTATGATTGATTGATAAAGTATATGAACTTAAGGTTGCGATTAAGAGCTTGACTAGTCGACTTTGTACATTTTTAGCACCACTCTTTAGGAATTCTTTTGCTTAAGAAGTTGACATAAAAGTCTCTCTAGAATAATGGATTATCATTAGTTATGAAGTTTCTTTACTAAAGTCATAATACTAGAACACGTAATGATGGCTCCATGTGCATTTATAGTTCTCTTGTGCAAGTTGAGAACAATTTCAAGGCATGGTTTCATATTCCTCAAGACAATAATTACTAGGTTAGAATAATGGTGTGAAAGCATAACATAAAAGAAGCTAAACAATGACTTGTGGCAATAACTCTCTTTTATTCACAAGTATTTTTGTATTATTTTCTAAATAATCAAGACACTTTGTGATAGTTTCTTGAGACACATTTGGTGGGAATTTGCAATGAGACATGCTCATAGATGAGTAAACACGTGAACCTTAAAGTTAGTCTAATGAATCGGCACATTGGCTAGAACCTTAATGAGGATATCAAAAGTTTTTGGAGATGGCACTTTTTTTGTCTTGAAATTCTAGCCCTCCCCATCCAACATACTTGGGGTTAAGAAATGATGCTTTGATGAACCATCTAGCATATAACAACTCCATTAGTGGTATATGAGAGGTAGTAGTAATAGTGAGATATCCTCAGTTAGCTCATCCCATTTTCCTTCTCAAGTTGTCCCATGCATACTGTGACCACAACGACACGATCTTGTGGCTTCTCCTTGTACAAAATGGAATGTACATATATAATGTGTCTTTGGTCTATCTCAGTGAAAGTATTGATAATATGAACATAGACTCATCAATTTGTGCACTATAAGACACTAGATACTTATGTTGAAACATCAGCTTTTGTGGATTATGGGTTGTAAGCATATGCAATTTCCTCGCATAAAATGTAGCAATGCCAAATGATAAGATGTTATCTAGCACCTTTTGATGCAACCCAAGTGTAGTGGTTTCATCCAAGAACACAACACTATTGTATTGGAAGCAAGCCTATCAATTATAGGAGAGTGCCCTAATTATGCAAGTGAGTTGTGCATTTAACAACAAAGAATTATACTAGATGCCCTAAATCCCTCTCTATAAATGTTGGAAGACATTTATAGACCTTGGACCTACCATTAAGCATGCACTAACTTTAGGATAGAATAGATCTTGCCATGAGTACTAAGACAATAAATATCCTTGCTGACTTTACATAGACCAATGATACTTACAACCAATGCACCACATATGAAATTGGTATGCACCGCACAATACTATGCATCTTTTATAGGCTATGATTCAATTTTCATGTTCTAGGTTTTGGCATTATTAATAATACCTACCATAATAGTGCCTTATAGACATCTAAACTATGGTTTGTAGGTAGCCTTGTTCTTTTGTAGTGTTTTAATAATGTACTTGACAAGGGTGTAGTATGTGCATAGTAATATACTATTGATGGACCTAACCATATGGATATGATAGCTTCTTTTGTAGTGTTTTAACTATTGATGTACTTGACAAGGGTGTAATATGTGCATAGCTTCAATATGGTTAGGTCCATCAATAGTATGTGCAATAGTATTAGAATAGTTTAAGAATAACTATAAGGCATAATGCAAAGTAGGTACACCTCATTTCCTAAATGCATTGAAATTTTTTTAACTACATACTTGGATAGATGGAATGGGAGGTTCTAAGTATATCTTATATGTTAGGGCATTTATGCTACTTGCTTCTAATATAATACATGATATATTTTCTTAATCAGGGGTCATTATTACACTCAAGGTGAGATTAGATCAATCCCTCAAGTCTTTAATTTTACCTCTTCTTGGATCTAAGGTCGCAATTTTTGTCTACGAGACTTTTTATCAAAGCATTAGAGTCTAGATAAGAAAGGCCAATAAACATGCCCATCATTAGAGTGTTTTCCTTAGACTATATATCTCCTTGAATTACAAGCATTGTTATAGGTCTCCCTAGGTCTATTGATCATGTATTAGCTATTGCCATCATCACTTAAAATAATGAAAATATTGATTAATTTGTAGCATCTCTTGCCTATGGAATATTATTTTTTTGATTCTTGTGATCAATGTTTATATGGCATGTAAACTCGTAATACTCATAAGAAGTCTAGATCTATGTGCATGCGTGATTCTTTGGCTCTTGTTCATTTTGATGTTTATGATCGTATGCCCTATATATCAGTCCTTGGGTGGTGCTAAGCATTTTTTCACATTTATTGATGTATTTTCACATAAATTCTAGGCCTATCTAATAAAGAAAAAAGAACTACTCTAGGCATAGGCCAAAATGCCTAAGATTTGATAATGGGGTGAGTACGGCTCACGTGCTTTTGAGCACTTTTGTGATGATCAAGGAATTAAGCGTTAGTTTACCACCCCTTATATTCCACCCCAAAATGTTGCTATACAATGCATGAATAAGACCATTCAAGAGTGGATTTGTAGTATGCTAACTAATATAGTCTAATGAAAACACTCTAACGATGGGCATGTTTACATCGTGCGTGGCATTAAGCATTAGTTGAACATCCCTCATATCCCACCACAAAATGTTGCTATACAGTGCATGAATAGGACCATTCAAGAGAGGATTTGTAGTATGCTCAGTAATGTAATCTTACATCATGCATTTTGGGATGGGGCAATTACTACTGTCATTCATTTGAGTAATAGATCCCCATATACTACTCTTGTTAGTAGAGTCGCAAAGGATAAATAGTCTAGTAAACCTCCTTCATTATACTGACAGTCTTTGGATGTGAGACATTCTACCATATTCCCAAAGAGAAGTGCAATAAGTTGGATCCAAAGTCTATAAATGCATATTTCTTAACAATGGTGATGTGAGTAAGATGGGTTATCGTCTTTGGGATCTGCATGTTAGGAAAGTTATCCACAGCCATGATATTGTGTTTCATGAGGATAAGATGCATAAGAAACCTAAGGAGGTGGTTGAGGTACATAGGGTGATCTTTAAAGAAGAACCTCCTTTTATTGTGTAGCTTATCTCCCATTAGGTAATCTACAACTATTGTTGATGCCCTAGTGGCCTAGGATCCGCTTATTGTGCAAGATCATGTTGATGATGGACAGAAAGGATAGGATGCATTAGCTCTACATCTAGTTTTGTGATGCTCTAATAGATCCACAAATCCTCCTAATCATTATGAGCCATCTATGCATTTTGTCATAACGACACACTTAGATAACCCCCTTACTTTATGAGGAGGCCATGGTAATAGTAACACATTATTGAGAGTGCTAATTTTGACCAAAGCATGTAGTTAGGTTCTAAAGCAACCTAGAAATCCTTTTTAGAATAAGCAACAATCCTAAGGGATATTTCCACGGATTTTCTTATGGATACTTGACTTTGTAAATATTTGCAAAATGTTTTCATATGTTCCCAAGGTAGCTAGGGTATTAAAATCTTGTGTTTATTTGTCTCTAGCTTTTTGTTGTCTAGATGATCATGAACATGAACACTAGATATTTTAATATTACAATAGTGTGAATTCTAATTTTCTATGCATTTCAATGCTCCATTGAATATAATTGACTATATTTTTAGTCCGTAGTAGGGTTCGGATTTTCCAGTATCTTTGTAGGTGCAATTGGGATGACAATTGGGCCCCATGATGAAATTGCATATGCATTAGAAGGTAAGGTTTTCACCTTGTTCTTTTGCATGGATGTAGGTAATAGTTAGACCCTTCGCTTACTCATGTCTTGAAAGACTTCCCCAAGGACTACTATCAATGGAATTTACTCATGTTTGTACTTATTTTTTATTTTTCTAAAATATATTTTCAAAATATTAATTATACATTTAGTTCATCCAAATATACTTCTCATTATACATCTTTTTTTTCCCAAGACTTTTTGAAGTAATTATTAAATTGAATTTTTTGAATCTCATTTTGTTCCAAATTTTAGCATATAAAGTTGCATGTTTTATAATTTATTTGCATCTAATTTTTAGATTTTTAGCTCATATTAATTCTAACTCCAATATCTTATTTTTAGAAAATCATATTAGAAAGATTATTTTAAAAGAAAAATTATTCATATTATCTTTTAAGTTTTTATGATAATTTATATTTGTATCTATTTTTTCAATGATTCTATATAGTTTAGTTTTTTTAGGTCATTTTGTACTCAAACACACAAGTACACTAAACTTTGGCCAAGTTAGTACTGTGTAGGTTATTATGAAAATTTACATATTCCACCCTGAAATCTAGCTCTACATTAACCAAGCAACTCTTGTAGTAGTTATGAATCCAATATTGGTGCATGCTATTCCCCAATCTAGCTTTATATTAACCATGGCATTGGTGTAATAGTTATTGACCCCTTGGGCCTCTTGGATTGGGAGGATTATCATAAATTCTCTATCTTTCTCAGTTCTCTAAATCTCTAGCTTTTTCCTTATTGACATTCTATATACAATTTTGCTAATAATGGAAGTGATACCATGAATAATCTTCATCAAAATAGGTTAGCTTGGCATATTAAAAAAGTTATTACACCTTTCTCCCTTTCCTCAACAATAAAAGAAAACATTTACATATATTGATCAAAGGCATGGACATAGATTTGACTATCAGATTCAAATTGTACATTGCAACACATTGACAAAGTGTATATATCTTTGGTGGTGGTGGGGGAGGGGGGGTTCCACTTGGAGGATTCTATTCCCCACCATGTGGATCCTACCCATGGGTAGGTGATGGGACACACACACACACACACACACACACACACACACACACACACACACACACACACACACACACACACACACACACACACACACACACACACACACACACACACACACACACACACACACACACACACACACACACACACACACACACACACACACACACACACACACACACACACACACACACACACACACACACACACACACACACACACACACACACACACACACACACACACACACACACACACACACACACACACACACACACACACACACACACACACACACACACACACACACACACACACACACACACACACACACACACACACACACACACACACACACACACACACACACACACACACACACACACTCTCTCTCTCTCTCTCTCTCTCTCTCTCTCTCTCTCTCTCTCTCTCTCTCTCTCTCTCTCTCTCTCTCTCTCTCTCTCTCTCTCTCTCTCTCTCTCTCTCTCTCTCTCTCATTTTACATCTTGATCTAATGAGGTAAATAGGGATTTGGATATTATGGATATTCAATTTTGCATACTTACCAAGGTTTATGCTGGGTTGAAAATTGTGATTTAAGGGAGGGTATATCCTACCCTCGTGTTGGGGCTTTTTTAACATAGGAAGTCCCTTTTAAAAAGCCATTTCTAGGATCTACTCTTTCCTTTATAAAGGGTAAAACTCTTGGTTCAAAGGTTTTTCTCTATCCTTTGATGTGGAGGACCTTGTATTCCTCACCTTCCTCACATTGCTAAGCATCTTCCCTTGATGTATTGATGGTATGAGTTGATCTTTTCCTCAATCTATCTCTAATATTTTGCTAAGCCAAATTCTTAGTCTTGGTCCTTTGAAGATGGATCTTAGCATTATCAGGAACTTATACTCCTCTACCTTGAATATCATGCCTGCTTTTGCCTTGCTCATCCATATTTATCGACATCAAGGCTCCTTTATGTTGTACTGCTAAAGTTTATTTTTTGTATCCTATTGGCATATATTGTATTGAATACATTTTGCAAGAATTTTTCTAACTATAGCATTGTATTTTGGACAATGGGTTTGTGCTATTAAGGTTAAAGGACCTTTCACAAGTTATTATGGTTCTTTATGGCTTGATGAGGATTTGCTCGTTGCACTCATTACTACGAATATGTTTAATGCTAGTAGTAGCTAGGGTCATTCTCCCCTAAATTACCTTTGGTGATGTCTTGCTTCTCATTTTACTATATTGGATGTTTGCATTTAAGGGCCTAGTTGCATGAGCGCTTATAGCACAAAGAACAACACACCATCAATGTATCTTCACCTAGGAAAAGAGTGGTCACACCATGGGGATAGTGGCATAAGATGTCAGTGACATGATTTTAAAAAAGAAAAAAAAGAAAATCTCATTGGTTCTGGGCACACAACTAACAACCTACTACTATAAAGCCTCAATGAATCGGAGCACAGTGAGACACTTAACATTGCAACATCAAGTTAAAACTCCATTTTGAAGGAGTTCTTGCAAGGGGAGGCAAGGGTTAACATAATCCCACTCCCCCCGCCCCCTGTGCCGAAAACCCTAGATGTGGCTAGGCCCTTACTTGAAAATTTCTTGCCCTTATTGAATATGCTTTTCAAAAATTTGGTAACACTGCTTCCTCACATACATTGTGCCTCAATCCCTCTTAAGGAATTTGGTTGCCAATTTTGTTGTGCTTAGTGTTATATATAGAAGTTTTAGTAATGCTAATTAAACATGTGTGTTTTAAATTCTCATTACTCAATGCAAATTTTGACTCTATGGTTTGTTTTTCAAACAACAATGTATGTTGAGTAGCAAAGCATGCTAAGAACTCCTTTACCGATCATGAGATGATCAATGCAACAAAACACATACTGTTGCTCATTTTTTGATCCTAAGAAGATCGATGTAGTGATCCAATGGTCCTAGCGCTATATGTATGCTCAAAAAGGATAAAACCTTGACATTATGGGGGGGGTGCAAGCCACAAGTAGGACTCCACCAACAAGGAGAACTACCTACCCCCAACAACCAAATCACAAGGTAAGAAGAAGAAAAGGATCTCACTCAAGAAACTTGTACGCAAATCTTTGGTGGATAGAAATTTCTACACCGTTCTCATTAAGGATGAGGAAGAGGAGGTTGAGATTCAAATATATGAATGATGATATGATGTCAAAGCTCACATTAATTATGTGGAATGCCACAAACTTGGTACTAAGGCCAAGAAGAATGCATGCATGTGGTTAATCAAGTTGAGAAAACCAGATGTATTTGCTATTCAAGAGGTCAAAATGGGGTGTGATGAAGCCCAGAGCCTTTGGTTTAAGGTGTATAAGATCTTTGGGCAAGGAAAGAGTGGGTCTATATTGTAGTTAAAAACCACCACTACCATAAGGGACAGTGCATAAAAAGGGGCATCAATATGGTAGTCATTAGTGTAGGCATGGTTTTAACAAGTTTTGATCTCCTTTTGTGTAGGTCAAATTCCTTAGCTGATAGAGTGAGACTATAGGAAGACATTGCTGCATGACCATACAATTTCAACACCATATTGTTGGAGACTAGAATATGATGCTCCTTGACGATGACTACTTACATGAGGGAGGCTCCATGATTTTTGCAAGAAAGGGAAAGTTGGCACAAATTAGAAGTCATGCATGATCTGATTCATGTGGCATTAGCCTTTAGAGGTGATGAGGAGCTATATCATACTTCAAACAACAAACATGTAGCTAACACTTGCAAAGCAACAAGGCTAGATAAAATGTACTTGAACATGGGTTCTTGGTGGATTTCTCCTCACATATAGTTGAGGCTACTATCGAAGGTGCCTATCTCTGACCATGTACTTGTACTTTGTACCTTTTGTATTATAGGAGGTTGTTCCAATGACTCTAGCCCCCCTTTTGGATTTAACACATTCCTTGAGAAGGAGAGTTATTGTCAAAATCTAAGTGAGGTATGGAAGATTTAGGATATGCATTACATCTGCTCTTAATGTTTTTTCTTCTAATTTTTATTTCCATCAGCTTCTAAATGAGTGGATTTTTCCTTGATGATCTACAAAGATATAAAATTGAATTTGTGAAGGTACAACTAAAAGGGATATGGCATTTGATGGGAGACACACCAAATACTTTTTTATATAGGACCTTGGAGGTCAAGACGGTAAGGGAAACCATCTTAATGCTTGAGAATGGGGATGGTAGGCTTTAGAAAGGCCAAGAACCTACTACGGGTGTTTTCATGAGGCATTTGGCTTTAGTGGTGGGAATTGGCCCTCCCATTACGACTAGCTATCATGTGAAACTTTCATCCTTTTTGAAAGTGAGTCAAGGGTTGATCTGTAATGAATCACATGGTGGGGGGGGGGAGGGGGGGGACTTGCTTTAGCTACTTTGCCAAACACACACTGTACACACAAGAGGAAGCTCACTCAAGAACACAAGAAGAGAGATGAAGGCCACAATATTTTCTTTTTTGTTTCTTCTTCTTCTTTCACACACGATACAATGTACCTACTAAAGTATAGATATGATACAACATAAAGAAAAGTGGCCTACTAAGTCAAACAATGCATAACTAACTATACTAATCGATTGGTGCTATAACTATGCTAGCTATAGGTAGGTGCAAAAAACCAAACATAATAAGTGATAAGCTAGTGGCAATGTGAGGATCATGATGCCACCAACATACTAAGTATAGATGTGTGCACCCATCTAACTAAGCGGTCCATCATCAATGCTCGGACGTGTTGAGCTTGCCATCTCAACACTCCCCTTCAAGCTCAACAGTATCTTTGCAACTCAAAGCTTTGAATTTTTTGAGGCTTTTCTGCATCCAATGCCATTGTGAAATGTTACCTATCTGATCCTATGTGTTGGTATATACTAAGTCAATCTTTCTTGCAAGTACCTTCTCTCTCACAAAGTGGTAATGCATCTCAATGTATTTTGACCTAGTATAGAGCATTAGATTTCTAGCTAATTGAATGTTGCTCATATTGTTATAATGAATGACGATTGGACCATCTCCCTACACACCCAAATCACCCAATATCTTTTGTAGCCATAGAACCTCACATGATGCCATAGTAGCACCTTTGTAGTACTTAGCCTTTGTACTCGATAAAGCATCTCTAGGTTGCTCTTTGCTACTCTACGTAATTGCTACACTATTCAGGGAAAACATGAATATGCTATACTAGTACATCTTTTGTCAGCATCCCAATCTGCATCTATGTATCCAAACACCTATATATCCATACCTACCTCATAAAAAAGTCCATAATGCAAAGTGAACTTCACATATCTCAATATGCATCTAACTACATCCAATTGACATGGCCAAAAGCATAGATCAAGTCTAGCCTTGTGATAATCATGTAAATCAAACTTTCTACTATTCTATTAAACATAGTAGGGTATTCTATCTCATCCCTAACATCAACACTTAATTTCACATTTTGCTCCAATGGTACAGATGGAGGCTTACACGATGTCATACCATACTTGGACAACACATCCAAGCCATACTATCTTTGGGATAGCCATATACCATCATCACATCTAATCAGAGGTACATTATCATAATGTCAAGGGGAGAGACTCTCTACAGAAGGGATCAACTTGGCCTATATACCAACACAAGATAATCTCATAGATCTATTCACAAAGGCTTAACCTCATGAGAACTATGAAGATTTTCCCAAATCTTTGGGATTAATCCTATTTGTGGAGTTTTCTAGTCCATGGGCTTAGTACTTCTCTATGTACGAGTGTCAACTCTTGTTCATTACATCATTCTTGGGGAGATTTCTTATCATATTTTAGTTACGACTATTGGATAACTTTTTCTCATTTAGGAGGTTTATTTCTCTCAGCCTTGTAGCTCATCTAAATCTTTTATCTCAAATCTTCTTAAAAAGGTCATAACTTCAGCAACCCCATTGTCATTGTCACTTGTAATAATCAAGTCATCCACATTGATGACTATGATGACCAAAATTGTGTCTCCCTTTCTCTCATAAAGTGAGTGTTCAACATAAAAAACATAATAGACATTGTTGACAAGATTCTCTCTCATCTTGTTAGACCATGATTTAGGTGCTTGCTTCAATCCATAGAGTGCCTTCTTTAACCTACACACATATATGTGATGCTGTATATCCCTCATAACCTATTGGCTACTCCATATATACCTCTTCTTACAATTCATCATGCAAGAAGGCATTATTTACATCCATTTCTATAGATTCCAACTTTTGGCTACTATTAATAGAACCATCTACGTCCTACGTAAATTTGTAGGCCCAATAGCTTTCTTTCCCTTAAGAAATGGTACTAGATCCCAAGTCTTATTGGCTTCTAATATAGCCATATTCTCATCCATCATTGCATCTCAATGAGCATGATCAACAGTATTCTTAAAAATGGTAGGCCCAACATTCTCAACTACCTTTACCATATAAGCATAATGGTGAGTTGCATAACCTTTAAATTGAATCATTTAATAGGATATCCAACCTTGCTAGACTCAAGTGGTATTGGATCATTGAATGGAGCCTTTACATTACCATGTGCTCTTTATACACCTGGTGTGCTAACTGAAGGAATACCAAGCTCATAATCCAAACTCTCTAAACCACTAGAATCTCCATCAAACCCCAAATGACTAGTGAATGCTTCATTATCATCTAACACTTTCTTCCCTTTATCTTTACTTTCAATACTAGCAAATGCACGTGAAGATGTGGGATTGCTCCTTAGTATCCTAAACGAAGGGCTAACTATAGATGTAGTACTAGATGATGTTTTGGTCCACTAAGTCTCTATTATTCTTGGTTTTTCTTATGTACATAACTATCATGATCATGATCATCATCCAATGCATCACCACTATATGTAAATTAACTGCTCATCTCATAAAAAATAATACTCTTGCTCACTTTGAACTTACCATCGATAGGGCTATAACAATGATATCCTTTTTTTATCTAAAGAGTATCCAATAAAATATTTTTTAGCCCTTGGATCAAGCTTTTTTTGCAGCTCATCTAGCACATGAACAGATGCAATACAATCAAATACCTTCAAGTGTGACACATCAGGATTCTTGCATGTAAAGCTTTCTTCAAGGGTCATTCCATGAACTACAACTCTGGGAGTTTTGCTCATAATATAGACATCAACATGAACAACTTCACACCAAAATGTTTTAGCAAATTCTTTTCAGCCACCTTCAATGCCCGCGAAACTTCTGCAGTATGCCTATTTTTCCTTTCTACAATCTCATTTTACTATGGGATATACCTACAAGTAAATTGTTTCTTTATCTTATGAGACCTCAAAAAGTTGCTAGTCTCATTAGAGAGGTACTCTCCCCCTCCATCTCACCTCAAGCACTTAACTTTTAAGCATGTTTCTATTTCAAAACTAGCCTTGAAAGTTTTGAAGTGCTAAAATACATCACTCTTTTCCTTCATGAAATACACCCATAGCTTTTTTGAATAATCATCAATAAATGTGATAAAACATCTCTTGCCACCAAGAGATATATTTTTCATAGATCCCCAAACACCTATATGCATAATATGAAGTATATTCATGCTCACATCTCTATTATGCAAAAAAGGTTGTTTTGTTTGCTTACCAAACTGATATGCTTCACATAATTTATGAAATTCTACAACTTTAACAACAAGAAACCCTGTAACTAACCCTTTGGACTACATTAATTTTAGCCTTTGCACATTTGCATGTCCAATACATTTGTGTTGTATTTCAATGTCTACAACCACTCCTTTGCTTTAGTATACATTGTAGCATTCATAGCGAGAATTCCAACATCTAAAGTGAACATGTAGCCAACTCTACTTCCTTTTACAACTATCTTGTACTTATCATTAAAGTCTTTCACAAAACAATATTTTGCATTAAATCGAATATGCATCCCTTGCTCTATCATTTGGCCAACATACACTAATCTCTTTGTGATAGATGCATATATAATACATCTGATAGCCTCTTTGTTTGACTATCATGCAAGGATAATGGAACTTTTCCAATGTGTAAAATTGGGTGCCATGAATCATCACCCATCTACACATAACTTGGATTTTTAAATTCAGCATCTCTCCAAACCATTTAGCATGGCTGGTTGAATGATTAGATGCACATGAATCAACATACCATACATCATCATATATTCCCTTTCCTATAACAGCATTCATCATATGATGTATAACAAACAAATACTCATTTTTTTCTTCATTCTATCGTGAAGACGATGCATAGTTTCGTTGCTACAATTTACCACTGTGGATATTATTATTCTTAGCATAACATTAGGCTCCAATATGACTTGTTTTGCCACAATAATAATAAATAATACTATAATTTTTAGAATATTTATTCTACCATGCACTTTTTCCTTGAGACTTCCCCTCGTCTCTAAAGTTTCCATGGCCTCCTGAAATCTGCATTTCATCGAACTTAATTTAACTTGTTTTGCTAGTTAACAACATTATGTCCCATACCATAGCCTCTTGAACAGGATTTGCCATGTCCCCTTCTTGAGATTGAGTAAAATTCTTGGACATATTCACCACTTCTTTCAGATGATTCACCCTACATCTTAATCTCTTTAGTGATCGTGAGAGAGACCAATTCATCAAAAATTGGAAACAACTTTTGTACATATACAGAAGTGACAAATGATTTCTAGGCCTTCTCATTATTAAGGCCATCCAAAGTAAATGAAACCAAATCATCATCACAAGGTATTACATCAATATTACTAAGGAATTTGCAATCTTCTAACCTTCAAAACATACTCATTTATAGATATCTTTCCTTTCTTCAAGGTATTTAACTCTTACTTGAATTGAATCTTCAGTGTCTTTGTATTTACTAAAAACATGTTTCAAAAATTGTCCAAACTGCATGTAAAAGTTTTGCATTTATGTTATGTCTCGATATAGAATTATCAATGATTGTAGATAACCAACATATTACCTTTTTATCTTGTCCAGCTTCTCAATGATGGGGTTTTCACTAATTTTTTCCATTTTTACAAAATTGAGACAAAATAGCAAGTAAATCTTCAATAGCATTTTTACAACAAGTATGAAAGGGATGCAGGAGACGTGGGAGAGAAGAGCACACACAATGTAGGTGTTGTCAACAATGTTATGACAGCCTTATTATACTTTCATATATATATGAATAAAGAATAGGGGCATTCACTGTACATGGGCCGAACCAAGGACCTTTTACCCCAACAACTTCCCACTAAAAGGCCAATGGGCCAGGGAGTGAAAAAACAAAAGAAAATAAAAGAGACAAGGTGAGGAATCATAACATCTCACCCAATGCCCAATCAAAAAGTGAGTTGTGTAATAAGTGTCGGGAATCTCCGAGTCCAAGACATCCAGGAGGTAAGTGATCATGCAACTCCATACAACGGAGCAATCCAACACAACTCATGAGTGCAAGGCTATACATCATCATCATCAAAGTAGTGCATAGCATTAGCGTGGGGCATACAAGATAGCGGAGAGCATCCAGACTCTCCAGAGTCAATCAACTAAAAGAGGGCCAGCATCCCAGACACAAGTCAAATGGGGTCTCAAGACAGTATGTGGCCTTAGCAAAGTGGAAGATTGACATACGGCTATAGAAACAGCCATAAAGCACATTGAACGTGCATCAAGAGGCCTGAGAGGTGTCTACGTCTCATAAAAGACAGCATGATGGCTGTGTAGAACTTGCTAGGCATCTAAATCCCAAAACCTGTAAGTTGTAAAGTCTCTATCTCCATAACCAAGGAGTATGCATCTGCGTGACATAGGCTCATGTGGCATACTAAGACAGATGCTTGGCAGCCAAACATCATCAAGTAATCATAGGAGGGCTACATACCACTCCATGCCTCATGGGGTGTAATACCATCCAAGGTCAAGCACGACGTCCTGTTAACCAAATAGACTGCCATCATAAGGGCCTTAGCCCAAAAGCCATAAGACAACCCAACTGTGGTAAGCATAGAAGCAACCTTTGCCTGTAAGGTCAAGCACATGCCATGATAAATCCCATAATACTGTGGGCACAAGAAATCAATGCCATACTGCTAACAAGAGATCCGTAAGTTGGGAGAGATAGCATGGCTCTCATAATCCATCTGCAAGCACCTAGGCCTGCAACCAACATAATGCATAAAATTGTCAAGCAGAGCTGTGGCATCCTCAATCTGTACCAAAGGGTAAGCCCAAACACGGTGGGTAGGATGATCCATGAAGGTCACAAAATACACCACTCCACCAAGTGACTGGGAAGGCATAGGTCCATACACTGCAACATGGACAAGATCTAGAGGAGCATGCCTCACATGATCGCCATAAGCTAGAGAGGCTCTGCAAGGACCAAGAGTACAAGAAGGGCAAGCATCAAGATCTGTAAGTGACATAGGAGGCAGCAATGAGTCTGAATGAGACAAGATCTCTATCTCTCTATGGTGCATATGGCCTAGGCAATAATGCCATAACAATGAATGTGGTATCCGGATAATTGCAACCATAGAATCTCCCACATGAGAGACATGCACTGGGTAATGAGAATCAACTCTAGAACCTCTAGCCAAAACCAAGCAACCACGATAGATCTTCCATGACCTATCTTGAAGAGAAATAGTATATCCTACATTATGCAACTGATTGACAGAAATCAAGCTCTTACTGAGCATGGGAACATGTAAAACATCTCTAAGCATAAGAGAAGTTCCATTAGGCAAAGCTAGGTGTACGTTCCCTATACCAAGAATAGCGTAAGTCTGCTCAAGGCCCAAAGAAATGCATCCATCAAACTCCCTATAAGTAGAGAACTATGCTCTAGAGCAAGAAAGTTGTAGGGAAACTAGATGACAAGAGTACATGCTCAATTGCATCCTCATGGGTAACAACATGTACCTCACCACTAGTAAGATTGGTACCACTTGCTACATCTGTTGTATCTCTGACTCTCTACTCATGTCGAGTCTATCTCTGTCTCTGTTGCTCTCTAATCCATCTAAAGCATTTTCTTTGAACATGCCCAAGCTTCCCACAATGGAAGCAAACAACATCTGAAGTAGAAGAACCTATAGAAGATGACAAGGAATCCAAGTCATCATGAATAGGGCTATCCATAGCATCCACAGAGCCCAAGTAGTCGAGGGTTGTCCCAATATAGGGAACCTGCTCATAAAGACAATCATCTGCTAGTACACCAGTGGTAGAAGCATGCTGCAAATGCTCACGAAATCTCAATGGATGGGAGGACATAAAGGCATCAATCAAGGATGCAAAAGTTCCCACATGAAGAAGAGTCGTAGCCAACTACATGACATAACCAACCACAGTATAGTAAAGCATAAGACATCTGTCATAAGAGCATATGATATTCAGCCATGAAATCAGCCCATAACCATATGCATACGCATAGCTCTGTAGTACATCACACCACCAAGGAACATCAAAGTCAAGTAAATACCCCGACAAGTGGCAAAGCATCTTGCAAGAGTCAAGCTCCAGGTGAAGCCCAAACATCTATACAACAACATCTAAATAAGTGGCTCTGTAAGGTATAAAACAATAGACCATGTGCATAGACAGGTAAGCATACACATCTATGGAGGTTGAAAGACGAAAAAGAAACTCATGAAGACATTGACCCTGACTAGGACAAATTGTTACACAAGTGAATTAGGTTCCAAGATTGAGACTTGGACTCATAAACACAATCTTGTGTATTGACAATGACATGACACTTTACTGGAAAGAAAAGAGTACTATCATTGCATTAGAAAAATAGTGTAAGTACAATGCTTTATAGGATTTGAGTGGTGGTGCTTTCTCTTACTATGCATATGGGATTTTGGTCCTGAGGCCTCACTGCTCCTCACAAAGGAACTGAAGTAGGTGTGATTGCAAATATCTCAACACCCCTCCTCAATCACAACAAAAAGTACAAAGTTTGTAGAGGCTTTAGTGAAAGAAACACCTGCAAAGTGTGTGTCAAGAATCGCGTGGTGGGGGGACTTGCTCAAGATGTTGCGCCGAACACACATAGAATGCACAAGGAGAAGCTCACTCAAGAGACAAGAAAAAAGATGGAGGCCAAAACATTTTCTTGCTGGTTTCTTCTTCTTCTTCCACACACTTTACAATGTACACGAAGTATAGATAAGATACAACATGAAAAAAAGTGGCCTACTAAGTCAAACAATGCATAACTGACTACACTAGTTGATTGGCGCTATAACTATGCCAGCTGTAAATAGGTGTAACAACCTGAATATAATAAGTAATGAGTCAGTGGCCATATGAGAGTCATAATGACCACCGACGTGCTAAGTGTAGACGTGTGGACCCATCCAACCAGGCGGTCCATCATTAATGTCGGCATGTGTTGAGCTTGTCATCTCAACACTCCCCCTCAAGCTCAACTGCATCTCTGCAACTCCAAGTAAGCTTCGAAACTTTTGAAGCTTCTCTGTACCCAATGCCTTTGTGAAGATGTCAGTTATCTGATCCTGTGTGCAGACATATGCCAAGTCAATCTCACCTGCTAGTACCTTCTCTCTCACAAAGTGGTAGTGTACCTCAATATGTTTTGTCTTGGCATGGAACACAGGGTTCCTAGCCAATTGTATACTGCTCATGTTGTCACAATAAATGACAACTGGACCTTCTACTTGCACATCTAAATCAGGAAATAACTTTTGTAGCCATACTACCTCACATGCTGCAACAACAACACCTCTATACTCAGCCTCTGTACTCGACAAAGCAACTGTAGATTGCTTTTTGCTACTCCAAGTAACTGCTGCACTACCAAGAGAGAACATGTATCCATTGGTAGATCTTCTATCAGACATACTACCAGCCCAATCTGCATATGTGTATCCAAACACTTGTACATCTGTACAACCTGTCTCATAGAAAAGTTCATAATGTAATGTAGACTTCACATATCTCAATATGCGTCTGACTGCATCCAAATGTGGCTTTCTAGGTACTTGTATAAACTGACTCACAAGACCAACAGTGTAGCTCAAGTCTGGCCTTGTAATGGTCATGTAGATCAAACTTCCCACTATCCTCTTGAACATAGTAGGGTCTTCTATCTCATCCCCAACATCAGCACTCAACTTTACATTCTGCTCCAACGGGAGTGAAAGTGGTTTGCATGCTGTCATACCATGCTTGGACAACATATCCAAGCCATATTGTCTTTGGGACAACCATATACCATCATCACATATGATCACCTCAATGCCAAGGAAGTACCTTAGCTCACCTAAATCCTTCATCTCAAACTTTTTCTTCAAAAAGTCCTTGACTTCAGCAATCCCACTATCACTATCACCTGTAATAATCAAGTAATCCACATAGATGACTATGATGACCAAACCTGCATCTCCCTTTCTCACATAAAGTGAGTGATTAGCATCAGAAACATAAAAGCCAATATTGACAAGATACTCTCTAATCTTGTCAGACCATGCTCTAGGTGCTTGCTTGAGCCCATAGAGCTCCTTCTTCAACTTGCACACATACGTGGGATGCTCTAAATCTTCATAACCTACTGGCTGATCCATATACACTTCTTCCTGCAAATCACCATGCAAAAAGGCATTCTTCGCATCCATTTGCTGCAACCTCCAACCTTTGGCTACTACCAAAGCAATCACACATCTGACAGTTGCCATCCTAGCAACTGGACTGAAGGTTTCATCATAATCTATGCCATATGTCTGGGCATAGCCTTTTGCAACCAGCCTAGCTTTGTACCTGCTAATAGAACCATCTGCATTGTGCTTAATCTTATAAACCCACTTACATCCAATAGCTTTCTTTCCCTTCGGCAATGGTACTAGATCCCAAGTCTTATTAGCCTCTAATGCAGCCATCTCCTCATCCATTGCTGCATCCCAATGAGCATGACCAACAGCCTCCTCAAAACATGTAGGCTCAACATCCTCAACTAGTTTCACCATATAAGCATAATGTTGAGCTGCATAACCTTCAAAACCAAATCTTTTAACAAGGTATCTCACAATGCTAGACCTGCGTACCACTGGATCACTCAATGGAGTCTTTGCATCAGCCCGTGCTCTCTGCACACCTGGAGTTCTCACTGAAGGAATGCCAAGCTCATCATCTAAGCTCTCTGAGCCACTGGAGTCTCCATCAAGTACTGCATCAATGCCTTCTGACACTTTATTCTTTCCTTTGTCTTTACCTGTAGTGCTACTAGATGCACCTGAAGATGTAGAGGTACTCCTTAGTCTCCCAGACCAAGGACTACTAGATGATGTCTCTGGTCCACTAAGAGTCCGTGATTCTTGCTTTTCAGCCTGCACATGAGTGTCATGATCATCATCAACATCCAATGCATCACCACTAGATGCATACCAGCTGCTCATTTCATCAAAGATGACGTCCCTGCTCACTCTGAACTTACATGTGACAGGGTTGTAACAGCGATACCCTTTCTGCTCTAAAGAGTATCCAATAAAGACACACTTTTCAGCCTTTGGATCCAGTTTCTTCCGCAACTCATCTGGCACATGAACATACGCAATGCAGCCAAATACTTTCAAGTGTGAAACATCAGGCTTCTTACCTGTAAAACATTCTTCGGGGGTCATACCATGAACTGCAGCTGTGGGAGTTCTGTTCATAATATAAACAGCAGTATGAACAGCCTCAGACCAAAAATGCTTAGGCATATTCTTTTCAGCCATCAAGGCGCGTGCAACTTCTGCAATATGCCTGTTTTTCCTTTCTGCAACCCCATTTTGCTGTGGGGTATACCTGCATGTGAACTGTCTCTTTATCCCATGAGACTTCAGAAAATCACTGAACTCATTTGAGAGGTACTCTCCCCCTCCATCTGACCTCAGGCACTTTACTTTCAAGCCTGTTTCTCTTTCAACTGCAGCCTTGAAAGTTCTAAAGTGCTCAAAAGCTTCACTCTTTTCCTTCATAAAATATACCCATAGCTTTTTAGAACAATCATAAATGAATGTGACAAAGTATGAACTGCCTCCAAGAGATACATTTTGTGTAGGCCCCCAAATGTCTGTATGCACAACATCAAGGATATTTCTGCTTACATCTCTGTCATGTAAAAAGGGTTGTCTTGCCTGCTTACCAAACTGACATGCTTCGCATATCTTATGAAATTCTGTAATTCTAAATGTAGGTAAACCTGTAACCAACCCTTTGGACTGCATTAATTTTAGCCTTTGTACATTTGCATGTCCAATGCGTTTGTGCCAAATTTCAATATTTGCAACAACACCTTTTCCTTTAGCATACATAGTAGCATTCATAGTAGGAATTTCAGCATCCAGAGTAAACATACGTCCAACTCTACTTCCCTTTGCAACCAACTTGCACTTGCCATTGAAGTCTTCTACAAAGCAACCCTTTGCATTAAATCTGACTTGCAGCCCTTGCTCTACTATCTGACCGACTGACACCAAGTTCTTTGTAATAGATGGCACATGTAATACATCTGAAAGACTCTTTGTTTTACCATCATGCAAGGACAAGTGAACTTTTTCAATGTGTGAAATTGGGTGGCATGAATCATCACCCATCTGCACATAACCTATATTTTGCAAATCCTGCATCTCTCCAAACCATTCTACATGGCTAGTCATATGATTGGATGCACCTGAATCAACATACCAAACATCATCATGTGTTCCCTTTTCTATAACAACATTCAGCATATGCTGCATAACAAACAGACGTTCATTTTTGTCTTCATTCTATCGTGAAAACGATGCATAGTTTCCTTGCTACAACTTATCACTGCAAATATCATCTTTCTTAGCATAACATTAGGCTGGAATATGACCTGTTTTGCCACATTAGTGACACACAATACCAGAGTTGTTAGAACCTTTGTTCTGCCATCCATCTCTTTCTCTAAAGCTCCCCCTGCCTCTAAAGTTACCACAACCTCCTGAAACCTAATTGCTGATTCAATCTGTTTTGCTGGTTGTCACTACCACCTTCTGTACCACGGCCTCTTGAAGAGGACCTGCCACATCCCCTTCTTGAACTGGAGTAGAAAGTTTGGACCTGTTCACCACTTTTTTCACATGTTTCACTCTGTATATTGATCTCTTTAGTGATCATAAGGGAGACTAACTCATCGAAATCTGGAAATGGCTTTCTGACATATACAGAAGTTACAAAAGACTTCTAAGCCTTTTCATTGTTAAGTCTACCCAAGGTAGACGATACCAAATCATCATCATCGGGCATTGCATCAATCGCTGCCAAGGCATCTGCAATGCTCCTTACCTTCAGTGCATACTCATTGATAGACATCTTTCCTTTCTTCAATGTATTCAACTCTTGCTTGAGTTGAATCTTTCATGCCTTTGTATTTACGGAAAGCATACTTTCAAGTATGGTCCAAGCTGCATATGAATTCTCTGCATTTCTAATATGTCCCAGCATATTATTGTCAATTACTGCAGACAGCCAATACATGACTTTTTTGTCTTTTGCATTCCATTCCTTCCGTGCCTTTGTCTCTTGTGCAGTTGGAGGATCACTCACCTCCGGCTCCTTTTCTTCACCTGAAACAAACTCGTAGAGGCCTTTTCCAATAAGAAAGTTTGTGACATGGAACTTCCATGAAGGGTAGTTGTTCTTGTCGAGCTTCTCAATGATGGGGTTTCCACTGTTCTCTGCTATGATAAAAAAACTAGTACCAAACAACAAGCAAATGTTTTGCAACCCTAGACCTATAGTGCACAACAATACACCAGACAGCCTGTTTCACTGTCTGCTCAACAATACATGCAATCTGCCAACCAGTTTGCAGATAAACCTTGTGTTTATTCACTGGTAAACATCCTTGAACTTACAGATTTGAAATCTATAACTTGTGCACCTGTATACGGCAGACACAGCGGAAATTGCAGGATACCTCGAACTGTTGTCCGCAACCTTACGAGTCTAAAATGGGGCCTGAAATGACCTCGAATGGCCAAAATAGCAACGGGCAAAGCCCTATAGGGATATTGTGCAGAATATACAGCGCTTTTCGCGCACACTAAATCTCACTACAATCTGAGATTTTTGCTCTGCCTTGCTTCTGGTGCCTCCACAAGCACTGTCCAAGAGAAGTAGAGAATGGAAGAGCTTCTTACCCATTGCTTGCTTGCTCGAATCCTTGGCTACTCTCCTTTGCTTTAGCCTTCAAAACCAACCTCAATTAGTGGTGCAGCTCTGATACCATGCCAAGAATCGCGTGGTAGGGGGACTTACTCAAGATGCTGCGCCGAACACACACAAAATGCACAAGGAGAAGCTCACTCAAGAGACAAGAAGAGATATGGAGGCCAAAACGTTTTCTTGTTGGTTTCTTCTTCTTCTTCCACACACTTTACAATGTACACGAAGTATAGATAAGATACAACATAAAGAAAAGTGGCCTACTTAGTCAAACAATGCATAACCGACTACACTAGTCGACTAGCGCTATAACTATGCCAGTTGTAAATAGGTGTAACAACCTGAATATAATAAGTAATGAGTCAGTGGCCATGTGAGATTCATAATGACCATTGACGTGTTAAGTGTAGACGTGTGGATCCATCTAACCAGGCGGTCCATCACTAATGTCCGTATGTGTTGAGCTTGTCATCTCAACAGTGTGGACACACCATAAACATGGCAAAAATACCAGAGGTTGTCACAAAAAAGGCTAAGTGTGGGTACCACAAACATGATAGACATCTAGAGGCTGTAGCAGGGACCTCACAAAGTGTACAGAGGCTGTAGTACAAGGATAAATGAGGAGTTTAGAAGTTTATGTTTGAGGCATTAGGGCTAGGAAATACAAAACTAAAAAAGTTTATTTGAATAGAAGGACCGATGAGGTTTGTCCTTCTCCTGGTGGTCTTCTTCTTCTTCTTCCTTTTCTCTGTTTTCTTCTTCTTCTTTGAGTGCAACTAGATAGGACTTTTGGGACCTCTTTCTGCATGGCAAACTTCTCAGTGTGTCCAGTCCTTCCACAGAAATCACAGAAGAGTTGATCCTTCTTACCTTTGTACTTGTTGCCAACATATAATGCATGCTAATCTCTAGAGGTACTTGGTTCTTCCTTAGTTTTTAGCTTCTTTTCCTCCTCTAACAATGATGCCTAGATATCAACAAGTTTAGGGTTTGGCATATTAATTAGAGTTGTTGATACATTATTATATTCAGGAGGCAAACTCTTAAGTAGAACACTGATGCAAACATCTTCTTCCATTTTAATGTTGATTCCTGCAAGTTGGGTTAGAAGTCCTTCCATGTAATTTAGATGTGTGGCAAGTGATGTACTGGACTTCATTTCAAGCCTAAAAAACTCAATCAGGAGACCATACTTTGATGATTTAGATTGTGCATCAAACAAAGTGTCAAGTCTCTTCCATGTATCCTGTGAAGTCTCACAGTTATCCACATGGTGGATATAGCTGTCGTCTAGCTCCAGTTTGATAATAGCCTGAGCTTTATCATCATTCTTTTGCCAAGTGATAGCAAGATCCACATCACGAGGCTTCTTTTCTTTTCCAGTGGTAATGGCCCAAAGGCCCTTCTTCATCAGGATTAGTTTGATGTGGGTCTGCCAGGTATGAAACCCAACTCCTTTGAAATGGGCAGTTGAAGAATCTTTGCCCATGTTCAACTTGAGAGACCAGCAGAAGCAAATCAGCTTCAGACTTATCAAATTTAAGTAGCAGAAGAGTTGGTTGAGATGTGTCAAGAGACACAAGTGTTTAGATCACTAAAAATGAGTGTCAATAGACACTATGTTTCTTCCTTGAGTCTTTTGAACCTACAAAAATCCTTCAAGTTCTTTCAGATCCAAATCTTCCCCTTCTTGATTTGATGCTGGGACCTTCAGGTCTGAGTGGCAGTGGGTTGTTCCAGTGGCAAAAGAAAGAAAATGATGAGATTTTTGAGCTTGGTAAAGTTTGGCTATGGCTGTCCTATCAAAACAGGGACCATCAACTAGAAAATGAGCTCCCACGAGCTCCATAGGTCGAATCTACTCCAACCCTTTGAGATGGAGGACCTTCACTAATGGATCTAACTCCCCCTAAGAGGGTTTGTACTCATTTTGTCCGAGTTGAGAGATCTAAGCCTTCAAAGTGGTCGCTGTCAAAACTATGCCCAGATTTTGAAAAATGCAAATGCTGGGCATGGTGTGCATCAATATCCTTGATTTTTGTGCCAAGAAGTTGCATCTTGACCTGAAGAACAACTCTTGAGAAGAAATCTTGAAGAGATATGGGCTAGTTGATGAGATATGGCTACTCCAACAGAGGTAGGTAGGTGCTGTCCACGGACACACTTATGGCAACAACTCTGAAAAGAGGCAATGCTGAAGCTATAGTTGCCCAATCTCAATGATTGAGGTGCCAACGAGGAGCTCTAGAAGTAGAGAAACACTTCTCTAGAAGGAAGTTCAAAGAGATTTGGTATGTGGAGAGAGATATGAAGGCTTCAAGCTGACAGGGTGTTGCTGGCTATGGCTACCATAGAAGCTTCATTGAAGGTAGGAATGCAAATGAAGTTGGAGATAGGGTCCACTACTCAAACTGAGCTGAGCAGATATGGAAAGGAGCTGAGAGGAGTGTTAGGCCATGCTCAATTGAGCTCTGATACCATGTGAAATATGCGGGATCTAGAGCATGGCAGATGCGGAAGCTATGGAGGTTGAAAGAGGAAAAAGAAACTCATGAAGACATTGATCGTGACTAGAACAAATTGTTACACAAGTGAATTAGGTTCCAAGATTGAGACTTGGACTCATAAACACAATCTTGTGTATTGACAGTGACATGACACTTTACTGGAAAGAAAAGAGTACTATCATTGCATTAGAAAAATAGTGCAAGTACAATGCTTTATAGGATTTGAGTGGTGGTACTTTCTCCTACTATGCATATAGGATTCTGGTCCTGAGCCCTCACTGCTTCTCACAAAGGGACTGAAGTAGGTGTGATTGCAAATATCTCAACAAGCTGTAGGTAGGTGCAACAAACCAAATATAATAAGTGGTATGCCAATGGAAATGTGAGGATTATAATGACCATCGACATGCCAAGTATAGATGTGTGGACATATCTAACCAAGCAGTCCACCATCAATGTTTGAACGTATTGAGCTTGCTATCTCAACATGATCAAACCCAAGGAAGCATTCACATTGAGTAAGCCCTTCTCGAAAGAGAAGTTAGTCTACATGGTTAAGAAAATGAAGAGAAACAAGGCCCTAGGAATAGATGGCATCCTAGTAGAGGTCTATCAAGCACTTTGGGATGCATGCTCAGCAGACCTTGTTAGGTTTCTTAATCAAGTTAGAAAAAAGATTGATGTTTCTTGAAGGGGATTAAGACATGCCTAATCAAGCTCATATCCAATTCAATAGATAGAGCCAAGTGAAGTGCATGATGGCCACTTACCATGCTTAACATGGCATACAAAATCATGGCTAAAGCACTTGCCCTCACAAGTAAGTTTTTACTTGGGTGGCTCACACACCCCCATCAATATGGCTTCATCCATGGAAGGAAAATACATTATGGTATTCTTAACCTAATCCTTTCTATTGATCATGCATTAACCTAATCAATATGGATTTTGAGAAGGCCTATGACCGAATAAGTTGGGGATTTATGTTAGAGGTACTATCAGTGATAGGGTTCGACCAAGTGTTTGTGGGCATAATCCATAAATTAGTATCCAATGCTTATGTTGTAGTCCAAGTGAATGGAATATGCTCAAATCATATGTTTTGGAGGTACTATTAGTGATGGGGTTAGACCAAGTGTTTTTGGGCATGATCCATAAATTATTCTCCAATGCTTATGTTGTGGTCCAAGTGAAGGGAATATGCTCATAGCCATTTGAAGTAAAGAGGCTAGTGAGACAAGGATGTCCCATTGCCCCCCTTCTCTTTGCTATCATCATGGACCCCTTGCTTGGAGTTCTTGATTTGAGGGTGCAGAAGGAGCTCATGAGAGGCCCGCCTATCTTAGTAGAAACCACCATCTAAAATACTACTAGTCACTTAACTAGCTTCACAAAACTTGGCTCCCCTTTCTACCATAATTCTTGATGAGAAAAACTCTTGATGTGAGTGATTCCTTCAGTAGTGACCAATTAATTTTTGTAATTTCTACTTAGTTTCATGTTCCAGGTTGTTGCTAGTCCATCGAATATTGTGGGAACCTCATGCACCTTTTGTTGCTTAGACATGATCAATGGTACTCAGGTACATTTTCAAAGTGGTCAACCCAAGACAAGATGTCTTCAATTGGAAGGCCTGCAAAAGATTTGGGGCAAGCCCTAAGAACAATCGAATTTGAATGTTCTTGATGTTGTGTGTTGTCTATCTAAGACTATGACTAAATTCTGGTGTGTATGATTGATGTGGTGGAACAAGGTAGGCATAGTAACATGCATTTGTTCTATTTGTGGCTATAGGTCTGATTGTATATGCTGATTCATATCCTCATCGTAATGAACAAGGGATGCTAGATTATGTGGAGAAGCGGGATGACTCATGGTAGCTTAGCTTAGTATTCTGTTTGTTACTCGTCATCACTCGGCTCACACTTGTCATCATTACTAGTCAGTTTGTGTTCTTTTCTTAATCTTTGGCTTACCATCTGGTTTGACAAGAGGCTTTCCTTTTCTTGTTGATGCTATACATATTCACAATCCAATGCATACACCCATTAACTTTGTGTTACAAAACAAAAGATGGTACTTCAGCCATAACCCTAACGAAACAACAGTCTAATAATATCCTCAACTAAACATGTTTAAATATTCTACCCAGTTGCATGTTTAAGACATAACGTAGGTGGTAAACAATGGCATTCACATGTGGTAACAATACAACTCATTTTCTAGTTCATTTCATTATGTGACATTTAGCATTAGTTCGATGCTCTTGCTCAAATATCAATACATGCACCAATGGGGTCGAAGCCTAGTGGTTTGCGTGTGGGTTGAGATCATGAGTGTGTGAGTTCAAGTGCTTAAGCATCTAATTATTGACACATGCAACAACACTAGGATATAAAAGGCCAAAGACAATTCTTTCTTGAGCTCTAAGAGCATACCTTCCTTTTGTATATGATATCTATATTTACTTAGAAATGATGAGAAGAAGTACCTAAAACAGAGGAAATGGTACCTATAAAACAAAATGTGTGTAGAGGGCTTTAAACTTGCTAAGTTTAGCTCTCTAACTCGAGCTTTAATCATCGCTTAAAATTGGCAAGAAATCGATTTGCAGATGCAAAAGAATGCTCGATCTTCATTCATGCCACCTCAAGTAGAGATGAAGAGAAAACAACACAACATTAGCAAGAATGGGCCAAGCATGAAGACATCCTTATGTTTTGATCGATCTTCACTTGAGAGAGAGAGAGAGAGAGAGAGATAGAGAGAGAGTATGTGTGTGTGTGTGTGTGTGATTGATTGAATGAAAGTTGAAAGCTAGGGTAGCAAGAAGACGGGTTCAAAGAAGGAGAGAACATCAACCCATCTCTTGGGGCTACTGACTTGATGCACAAGGATGGTCTCTTTGACTAGCTCATGAGCACAAGCCCCTCCATGCTCAGGGTGGTCATAGAAGAGAGGCTTCTTGTTGACCCTATGCTTGGCCTTCCCTCCTTTATTCAACCTATCACCCACAACCTTATCCTCATGTCCTTCCTCACTTGGATCCTTAACAAGAGACAAGTTCCCCAAGTACTCAACGAGATCCCATGACAGCACATACCCCATTCCTGCCATGTAATTGCTGTATGCATCCTCATTCTCGCATGGCAGCACATAGCCATAGTACAGATCCTGCCTCGGCTGATCCATGAGCGAGCGCACGAGATTGGCAAGCCGTACGTACGAGTCATCCTCGATCTTCATCACATAGTCATGCTTGAATCTGGTGTCATTGGAGATCTTAGACAGGAAGTGGTGGGTTGCCATGGCTCGGTCCTGCGTGTCTACCATCACAATGTCATTGAAGAGCCTGGATTCTAGCCCCACATAGACGGTGTCCTGCTGTGTGGGAGGATCTCCTATGACAAAGACCACATCAATGGAGGCTGTGGGGGTGGTCTGCAGGCTGTAGGCCATTCTGAGGAGGCTCCTGAGCTCAAAGCTCGAGGGCTGGGTGAAGATGGCAAGCAGTAGGGTGAGGGTGGGGGAAGGGGTAAGGCACCTGATGGAGAGGCCAGGAGTGTCCCTGGGGTTGTAGAGGCCTGTGGAGCTGGAATTGCAAGGGGGGCAGCTGACATAGACCTGATTCTCTTTGAATGTGATGACGGCCCTGTTCTCCTCCAGAAGCTCCTGATGTCTGGTGGGGTTGAAAGAGGTGGAGGTCATCTTGAGGAAGATGTTGCTGCTGCTGTGGGCGCTGCCGGTGCTGGGAGCGATGGCCGAGGAGCTTCTGCTTGCCCATGAGCCAAGGGCTTGCACAAGGTGGAGATCAGGGCCAAGGGCAAAGAGGGTGTATGAGATGGCAAGGATGAAGAAGAGGAGCAGAAAGGCCCAAATACAGGTAAGGATAGGGGATTTGCTGGATTTCCGAGATTTGGAACCCATGTATGGAGACTAAAGGTATGCTTCGGATGTCACACACACACACACGAATGATTCAGCCAGAGCCACAAGTGGGCGCTCAGCAAATCTCTGTCTGTCCCTCTGCCTGTGTGTTCCTTTTGCTCAGTATACATTGCCAACAAGCCACATGATGTGTGTCTGATCATGCAGGCAGAGAGACCTTTTATCACATGAAGACGTAAGGCTTCAATCAGAAACCCCAACTCCCATGGAAGAAAAATGCATCAGCTTCAGCCAGCCTTGCGTGATGAGTGCTCCATAATTGCCTGGTGATTGTCCTTTAGACTTCTTGCCTTGGCACGTCTCTCTCTCTCTCTCTCTCTCTCTGTGTTTGTACCTTGATTGTCCTGTGCCGCAAAGAGAGACCCACCACTGAAAGAACGCTCGTGAGTCGTGATTTGCTCAGCGGCAAGAAACACACATCGTGGGGGGCCGGGGGGGGGGGGGGGAGGGAGCCCGGGCTTCTCTCCCAAAAAAATATGAGTTCTGTTACAAATTTTAAAATCCCCCCGACTTTACAACAAAATTAGCGACTCCAACTCCCAAGGAAGCAAAGTCTAACGATCATGCACACGTTCAGCTGGTGCAGGCTTTCGATCTCCAAGTCAATGGAATGCATCGAGA
This sequence comes from Lygodium microphyllum, assembly GCF_053477565.2. NCBI lineage: Eukaryota > Viridiplantae > Streptophyta > Polypodiopsida > Schizaeales > Lygodiaceae > Lygodium > Lygodium microphyllum. The sequence goes on from NC_141147.1 coordinate 26,475,264, forward strand.
TGTATAAATACTAACCTCTCATACATCAGGTCGAGATATATATCAGGCATTATTCACTTGCTAGTCCAGCACACACCCTCCTTGTTCACACCCTCCTTGTTCAAGGCTTAACAACTTCATTGGAGTTGTTCATGAGAGTGGGGGGGGGGGGGGGGGGGGGAGTGCAATTTATTCAAGGGCGGGAGGGAGTGCAAACTATTGAAGTTGTTCATGAGAGTTGGGGTTTGGGGGGGGGGGGGGGGGGGGAGGCTTAACAACTTCATTGGAGTTGTTCATGAGAGTTGGGGGGGGGGGGGGGGGGTGCAAATTATTCAAGGGCGGGAGGGAGTGCAAACTATTGGAGTTGTTCATGAGAGTTAGGGGGGGGGGGGGGGTGCAAATTATTCAAGGGCGGGAGGGAGTGCAAACTATTGGAGTTGTTCATGAGAGTTAGGGGGGGCGGGGGAGGGGGGCAAGGAGTGCAAATTATTCAAGGGCGGGAGGGAGTGCAAACTATTCACTTGGTCAGACCTGTGTTGGGTAGGTTAAAGCAATCATAAAACTTCCATCAAAGACCACATGTAAAGTGGTCTCTTTGGCCTCTCACATGGCTTAGCATTTGACCATCGAGACTCACATGATTGTTTTTGTTTAGGTTATTTTCTTCTTGAGTTTAAATGGATGGCTTGTTTTTTTTAAGGTTATTTTCTTCTCGAGTTTAAATGGATGGCTTAGCATTTGACCATCGAGACTCACATGATTGTTTTTGTTTAGGTTATTTTCTTCTTGAGTTTAAATATGTTTGTTCTCAAAATGGATGGCTTATTTTGAAGACTTCCACATGTCTCCTTCTTGTTGGGTTGTGTTTGCATTATGTTTTTTTACCTTTTGCATTTTCTCTCACTCTCACTCTCTCTTCTTATGTAGGTGATTATCCATGAGTCCGTAGCCACATTTGACACATAGAATGCCCTAAACACAAAACTTCTTGAGATTTGTTTAGAGTTTTTGCATGGTTAAGGAATCTCAAGTGAAATTTTAACCAAGAAATCCAAGGCCATGTGTCTTGCATAAATCTCTTTCATCTAATGGCTAATCAAGAGTAATGGATGTATATGTGTATTTTGCACTTGGATCTCTCTATTTGTCATGGATAGGGAATAGAACATTCTTCTCCTTAGGGGATTCAAAGTTTCATGTATGTGTAGAAAACCTTATAAAGGTTTGACCTCAAGTATTCTACCTAAAGAACTTAAGCTAGTTAGAAAAGCTTTGGTTGATAGATTGATTATGACTTTGGAGGGATCTTCCTTTTATAGCCTGAAAATATGGTTTGATCGGCATGTTCAACCATTTTATGAACCTTTTCTGGTTAGCCAGGGAATATTTCAGAGAATATTCCCTTTACTATGGGAGTGCTGCTCCTAGACCCTTATTAGGGGTGGAGGGGCACTAGCCCTTCTAAGACCCCCCAAGCCAGGGCTATTTCTACGGCCCTCGAATTCTGAAATAGGGGTCTCTAAAAACTCCCACACCTTGTAACTCGATGCAATGTGCCTTGAGTTGCTACAAAGTTAACTACTCTGTCTAATCAAAGGCTAGATCTATAAAAGTCACATTTTTGCTATCTAGTCATATAAACCTTATTTGGCATACAAGTCATGACCCATTTAACTAATGTCCAACCACAAGCTCACACATGGCTACTTCTCATATGGGAACCTTACAACTTTGAGCACCATGGATGATTAGTTGCACCTTACAAGGGTGGGGTATTGAGCATATCTAACACCTTCCCTCAATGTCCACCTTCATTCACTACATCCTCAGCCCAACGTCGAGTCTTTGAGGATGATGAACTCGAAAAGGTCCTTCATAAGAGCTTTGGTAAAAATAATTGCTCCATTTTTCCTTGTTGGAGAGTAGACAAGCTCTATTATCCCATCCTCAATCAAATCACACATACAGTGATACTAGATTTTAATGTGTTTGGTGCATGTATGAAAAACTAGAGCTTTATTGGATCTCATCTTGTGCTTTCATCTCGGGGAAGTTGATATATGTATATCCTCTATATCACATGAGTTCAATGCCTATTTATAAATATTCTTATTTGTGAATTTTTTATGAATAAAACATAACCCTTTTCTATTCAATTTGTAAATAATCCCTTTATATTACATATTTTTGTATATAAAATATGTATTAAATGGTATTTTAAAAATACATTATTTTGAATCCACGTGATGTACACATATATTCATAAGTAACTTCCCCGAGGCTTTCATATGCCATAGGATCATCCTTAACCATATTGCTTCACATGCAACAAAACAAGTTATCTTGTACTCTGCTTTAGTAGAAGACAATGCCACTATTGGTTGCTTCTTACTAATTTGAGAGAAGATTCTTGAACTCCAAGAGAAACAATATCTAGAAATTGACTTTCTGGAAACAATCCATCATTTTCCCAGTTTGAGTCACAGTTTAACAAAAAAGAACTTTTGGAACCATATGTGATACCATAGTCAAGAGTTCCTTTCAAAATTTTGAGCACTTGCATCCCAACTTTCCAATGACTTTCTAGTAGTTTGTTTGAGAACTTGTTCAAAATACCAATTGTAAAACTTATATCTAGCACAAATAGATGAGACTATCGACGACCAACCTCTTGTGCCTCCCAATGTTTGTCTATTGTTGATGTATCCTTAATGCATAACTTCTCATAGACCTCTACAGCTGTAGCCATTACCTTGCACTTAGTCATGCCAAATGCTTTTAAGATCTCCCATGCATGTTTTATCTTGAGAGATGAAGATTTTGCTAGGCTCTTGCTAGACTTCCATCCCCAAACAATAGTGCAATAATCCCAAGTCTATCATTTCAAACCCAAATCTCAAAGCTTGTGGTGTTTGATGGATCATATCTTCATGGTTACTTATAATATGAAGGTTGTCCACATATAGCACAATTATTGTAAACTTTTTACTATCCTTATAAATATACAAGCTAGTATTTGAGGCACATTTATTGAACTTTAAGCTAAAAAAGAACTTATCTATTTGTTGGCACCATGTTCAAGGGACTTGCTTAAGCCCATACAATAGCTTTTTTAGCTTATAAAATTTGTTTTTAGAATGGAAGTTCTCAAACCATAGTGGTTGAGCCATGTACATCTCCTCCTTGGGGTCACCATTCGAGAATTGTAATTTAACATCCATTTGGTAATTTGGCCACTTATTGTGAGGCCACTACAAATATTGTGCAAATAGTGGTCATTCTCACATTTGGAGTAGATTTCTCCTCATCATGTGAAGACAATATTTCCTCTTTCTTGAGGATAGGAATAGTGTTTGGGATAGGCTCATAATGGATTACTTCACTTGATGATAAAGTAGAAGAACGTGTTTTTTCCTTGTCTATTGTATATGACTACTCCTTGGACACCACATCACTACGTGTTATGATCTTCTTTGCCTCTCGATCATACACTTTTGTAAGCCTTTTGCTTATCACTATAACCAAATAATATACATTTTGTATTTTTTTCTTTTACTTTATTCCTCTTATTCTTTGAAACATGTACATAACATTCATATCCAAAAGTTCTAAAGTGTGAGATGGATGGTTTCTTGCAAGTACAGTTTTCATGAGGGGTTTTTCCCTTGAAAGACTTTGTATAACTTTGATTGTGAATGTAGACTGCAATATTAACTGCTTCAACTCAAAATTAGTGTGTGTGTGCACGCAGCACAAGGTGGAAAGAAGGAGCAAGAAGCAGCAATCTTCTTCTTCTTCTTCTTCTTCTTCTTCTTCTTCTTCTTCTTCTTCTCTCTCTCTCTCTCTCTCTCTCTCTCTCTCTCTCTCTCTCTCTCTCTCTCTCTCTCTCTCTCTCTCTCTCTCTCTCTCTCTCTCTCTCTCTCTCAGAGGTGCCAATGCATCTCTATGTGCTCTACAATGGACTCTAACTAGATGTGGTACCTGTCGTACAAATCGGTTGACTAATCCATTTTTCTCAAGCATCACACTATATCCATCAGTGGAGAATCCTATAAGCTTAGATTTCAATAGACTAAAGCTTTGTAAAAAATCTAAGAGCCCAGCATGAAATCATTGTCTTATTCCATTATGTGTTTTCAATAATAATAAAAATCTATTACGTACATATTCATTGCCCTTATCACATAAATATGTATAGATATGATCATGTGGTGATAATTAGAAACATCAGTGCTCTCCTCCACCATTAGTGAGTCAAAGGGACTTTCACAAATCTTTGCCTTTGATTTCTCATAGAAGTATTTGTAACATGCCTCGAAACACATATGAGTAGAAGATGAAGAAAGGTAGGATAGCTATGTGAATTCTTTGTTTGCCATCTACATCATGTGTAGCATAGCTCCATAGAAACTACACTCTCCAATGTTCTTGATACACATGATGGCCCTTTGCTTTTTTTGACATTGAGCCTTCATAGTCTGACTATATCCACATGTCCCTTATATTGCTCTCTTACTTCCTGTATGCTTTGTAGTATTTTCACATTTTGTTCCATGTGAATGTCATCTTCCTCCTCTTCTAGCCTCATATAGGCATATCCTCAATTGATTTTCTCTTTTGCACAAAAGCCATTGAGAGGCTTAATTGTTGAGAACCCTTTAAAAGACAGCCCAATTCTTGTAAAGAAGGCCACAACTTCAAATGGAGCTAATCACTATCAATAACAATAAGGTTATTGGCTTCAACTAAAGAAATAACTTTCAAAGGTCATATAATTTATTTTATATCATACATATCTTAGTAAGATCAAGGTTTCACCCCTCCATGTCAAAGAAAAGTTTTTTCATTTCTTAGTCAAATTCGAGTCAGAAATACCATACTTTTTCTATGGAAAAAGGCAAATAAAAGAATAATGAGGATATCCTTGATAGTAAACATGAGAACAAAAGATTTTTTATTTGCATACCTTGTCCCACCATGAAGATAAATCAACTTTTTTGAAGACATAATGATGGATCATACAACTATAAGTTGTATATTAGCATGCGATTATTCCAACTTATTTTAATAATCTCATGAATTAGTTTAGAAATATGATGGCATGATACATAATTCTTATATATGTTATTGCACAATAGTCCAACTTATGCATAATCAAGATGGTTCCTACTACAATGATTTTTTAAATATAAGCCACCATGTAAGTCATTTGACCAAGAGTACCAATCAAAAGACTTTGAGTACCTATGTTCCAATGATACATGTAAAGATTTTACGTTATATGATAGTCACTCTAAGAAACATTTCTAAAAAAAGAAAACTAGTTGAATATCTCTGCTTGTTAAGCAATATGACTACTATCGATAATGGCTTTTGTTAACCCTGGCACAAAGAAAGCAAAAGAAAATAAAAAAAACACAAGACAAAGCAAAAAAGGCGGCCTAACAGAAAAATAGGAGGAAAATGGCCAAAAGCACAAGGAGCAAATTTAAAAGTCCAGGGCAAGTGCAAATGGGAAAAGGTGCATCTTAAATATAAAAGCGCACACTAAATCCTTGCAAAAGAGCGCAAGGATCCCTCCTATGCAATTTGTAAATGTAGACAAGCATGAGTGAAGGAACAATGAAAATAGGAAAGGGACTAGGGAAAGAGGACCTATGCTAAAATGGCCAGTCATGTAAAAAAGGGATGGCCACCCAAGGAGGAGGTAGGGCATGTATAAAAGGCAAAAAGTGAATGAAGAAGCTCATTCTTGTGTGTGGCCAAAACTAGCTCTCTTCTTCTTCTTCTTGTTCTTGCTTGTGCTTGTGCTTGTGCTTGAGAGAAGGAGTGAGGGAGTGAGTGTGTAAGGGTGAGGGACCATGGTGGAGAAACTCTCCATATTCTCCTCTCTTCTTTTTCTCTTTTCTTCTCTTCTCTTGTCTCATGCGTAGCAATGGAGCTTGGAGCTTGAGGATCAAGCTTTGCTTGAGCTTGCACCTTGGATCGTGGAGTTACCAAAGAGCTTGTGGGAGGAGGCAACTCGATCAGGTATGAAGGTAAGCTCACTACACTCGTAGGTGTGAGAGTGTGCAAGACTATGTGAGAGGTAGCCATTGCACTTGGCTTGAAACACTTGAAACAAGTCCTGCACAATTCATGTGATAAACTGCCTATCAACTTAAAACTTTAAATTAAGAATACTTTAGTCCTTATATCTAGTCTTAGGCAACCCTTAAGATATCTTTTAGTAGAAATAACATCTCTAGTCTGCACACATGAGGCCACTATTCAAGGTTATGCTCAAACCTATAAACTTATTAAAGGGCCTTAAGTTTTCTTGTTTTTCTCCTTATAAACTCACTTTGAATTAAATCTCTTTGTCTCACTTTTTTGTTTTTCATTTTTCCAATACGCATAGCTAACTGGTGCCTCTTAATGTTTTGTTTTTGTGTCCAACCTTTCACTCTCATGCCTTTTTACATAGATAACTCTTTCAACTATGGTAACTTGAACCCTTTGGTAGGTGCCTCAAAACCCTTTCTAAATCAATCCTTCATGAGACTCCTCACTCAAAGCACTAACTTTTCATATCATACAAACTCCTCAGTAAAATAGAGATCCATGTGTTAAGCACTAACTTTACATATCATACGGACTCCTTAGTACAATGCATGCATGTGTTAAGCTTAAATTATACTAATGAGAATGGTCTCACAAAAGTGATATCTTCAATGTCAAATCTTCACTATGTTGTAAGCCTTTGTCCATAAACAATTGTAGTACAACCACTCTATTTTTAAAAGAGATGCTAGGATAAGGAACTACACCCTTTCATGAATGCCTTGCATTTCACTTTGTAAGTCCATTTATAGCTAATGGATTTTTTCCTTCAAGTAGACTAACCAAATCCCATGTGTCATTTTTAGCCAATGCTTTGTATTTCTCATCCATGGCAATACACCAATTTTTACCTCTAACTACCTCATTGAACTTTATATGTTCTTTGTAACCCATAACTTTGGTCATGTAGGAAAAATTTCTAGCCACTATAAGTCAACCTATCAACAAGATTTCTATGCAATTGTCTTTCATGAGGAGGTACATACTTGCTTTGTCTTACTCCAAGTGTCATGACAAATTGTATATCCTATTCACTATCAAGATTGTCACTACTAGGTGACTCATATCCAAATGTAAGTAGGCTAGTAACATCATCAAACATATTCTCTTTGCCTTTATCTAATCTCCCCTCACTAACATATCCATGTTGGTGGATGCAGAACCATGACTACATAGCCATCCTATTCAAGGACTGACAATAGAAGACAGATTTCCTATAGGTCCACTCACTAGAAGGATAATTTTTAGCATTATTATGACTGGCTGGTCCATCAGAAACCATTGTATTTTTGCCACCATACCATGATGCCAACTCATCAAATACTACATCCCTACTGATTAGTGTCTCACGAGTAGATGGATTGTAGCACTTATAAGCTTTTTTGTCCTGTGCATAACCAAGAAAGACACTCTTAATAGATTTTTTATCTAACTTCTTTCTCTTCTCATTAGGTACATGTACATAAGTAATGCAACCAAATACTTTAAGGTGCCTCATATTCAATTTATAGCCAAACAATTTCTCATGTTGTGTAAGATCATGAATGCCAATTGTAGGTGTTCTATTCAAAACATAAACTGCAGTTACAACTGTTGCACTCCAATAACCATTTGAAAAATTCTTGTCTTTGAGCATGGCCCTTGCAGGTTCCATAAGAACTTGATTTTTTCTATCTACCACACCACTCTATTGTGGTGTATAACTATATGTAAGTTTCCTTTTAATGCCATACTTAGCCAAGTACATGTCAAACTCCCAATAAACATATTCACCACCTCCTCCATTAGATCTCAAGAATGAGATATAATATACAAGTTCATTTTTAGCATGTGTTTTGAAATCCTTGAAGACATTTAGCACCTCATCTTTATGATTCACAATATACAACCATGTATACGTACTAAAATCATTAATAAATGATACATAATATTTGGCACCACCAAAAGATCATTATGGGTTGGACCCCATACATTTGAATGCACTAACTACAAAGGTCTAGAACTATTTTTGACATGTCTGACAAATAGAAACCTTGCTTGCTTTCCAAACTAACAAGTGGAACATACATGTCCTAAATTTGTATACTTGAACTTTTGCAAACCAAGTACAATATTCTTTTACTGCATAGTTTTCAACATTTGTATATTTACATGACCAATGCACTTATGCCAAATTTCTGCATCTCTAACTACTCCATTATCATGGGTGAACATGGCTACCTATAACTCAAGAATAGATGCATCCAAAGTAAACATCCTACCATCTCTTTTGCCTTTATCAATCAATTTGTAGCCATTTTCATACTCTTCTATAAAACAACAATCTCTATTGAATCTAACTTGGGGATGCTACTCTGTTGCCATTTATTCAACATATAGTACTAGATTCTTAGTGATAGATGGCACATGTAACACATCATACAGACTCTTCTTCTTGTCATCATGCATAACTAATCGTACAACACCTATATATGTTGAATATCATGCTATGTATCATCTGGCAAGAACCACCTCTGCCTCTTGGTGATCTCCCCTTGCCTCTAAAGGATCTTGAACCTCACTGGCCTTGTGCATTTGAACTCCGTGATGCATTCTATTGTTGCTGTCCACAAGTATTCTGAGTATCACATGACTGTGTGAAAGGATCCATGAGCTCTGCCACCTCTAGATCTTTGACTATAGTAGAAGAGGGTATATCTACTATGAGAGATAATCAAACTTGTATTCAAGACAAGCTTGACCTCCTCATGTAGTACCAAAGCAAGTAACTCATCCCAATTTGGGGGGTTTTTCCTTACAAAGATCAACATATCAAAGGCCTTATATTCCTTTCCCAAACCATTCAAGGTGATTGCAATCGTGCCATCATCATCAACTTTGGAATCAATAGTAGCAAGCTTATCTACAATGGTTTTAATCTTTGTTGTATAAGCCTGGATGATCCTGCCATTTCTGGTCATATTATTAAAATGCTGTTTGAGCTATGTTTTTTGTGCATGAGTAATATTACCATAATTCTTCATAATAATTTTCCAAGCATCCTATGGCGACTAACAACTAGTAATCTACATACCCATTGCATTTGAGATTCATAAAGAGAACCAATGTAACACTTTGCTAGCTCTTTCTAACCATTGGCTACTATGAGCTCTCACTTTCTTTGCAGTCGGATTTTTTTTGGGAGTCTTGGTTCATCTTCATCTCTTGTGCAAAGATCCCAATAGCCTCTTCCAATTGAGAATTTTTGCATCCTAAACTTATATAAAGCAAAGTTTTTATTGTCAAGATTCTCCCCCACAATCTGAGTAATATTGTCAGTACCTGTTGTTTGCCATATCTTTAGTTGTATTGTTCATTGCAATGTCAATGCCCAACTCCATGTAGTCCAATATGTCTTTTCACTAATTAAAAGACTTGCATAACATCCAAAAAACTCATGTACATTTATAGGTACTCTACATTCAGTTTAGTCCCTAGCTTGATCTAGATGTGTAGCATAGACATCGATTCATCCAAGAAATTCATGCACATTTATAGGTATCCTACATTCATTTTAGTCTAACTCAATCTAAACATGTAGCACAAACATCAATTCATCAATAGAAATCTAAAAAATGTTCAATTAAGTAGTATAGGCATGCCATTGTTTAGACAAGACAGTTTTGGTTTAAGAGTTAATGACAATAAAATCTTTGCAATACCCAATGATATTTCAGCTTTGAACATGCCAAGCATCTTCAAAAATTCATCATAACATCTGTGTAGTAGCATTTCAAGTAGGTACCATTGATTGCATACAGGTCATGTAGATATCTTCCAACATCATAGACAACAATCTAAAGCAACTAGCAGTAAAACCTCTACAATAACCAATGTATTCTTTGCTCATAGTAGCCTCAAAACATAATTGACATGTTTTGTAACCTTTGGGACTCAATATACAGGGACATATGAGCATTAATGGTTGTCCACACAACTACTAGCATTGATCAAAGAGAATTCTCATGCCTATAAATAGCCAACCCTCTACTATAACTAGTTGTAAATTAGTCCAAATCTCAACATTCAGTGCTCATAGCATTCCAAACACTATCCCACAACCATGTGGTAGTATCCAATCATTAATGAGCATAAATACATGCTTCAATAGGTTCCATACATCACACACAAGCTATTACAGATTGAGGATAGCACCTTGCCTATCAAATACATTTAGTTCTCAGCTTTAGCTCCTCATAACCATGCCCCAAATGTATGAGAATGATGTTATGTTAGTTGCCAAAAAACTATATTTTTGGTGTTGGGTATGCTAATGTAAAGCATTTAATGGACCAAAATCTTCTCATTAGTGTAGAACTGGCATATATTTTCAGCTTCACACTAATTCATATAGGTTATTTGGCTACTGCTTATAGCTCTTCAATGAGCACTTACCAAGTGCTAGATAGGCTCCACAATATAGGTTGTGTGTGTGCGTGTGCATGTGCATGCGTGTGTGTGTGTGTGAATGTGTGAACCACAAGAACTAAATGTGGTTGCCTTATTCAACTTGGTGCTACCCCCTTTGACATTCAAAAACAAGCGCATATGTTTGTTGATCATGTTGCCATTCTGACATAAATGCTAATCGTGATGAGCTCAACATCTTACACAAACTATCATAAATTCAATATAGCACCTTGCTTATTATCAAATACCTTCAACAATAATCTTTAGCTCCTCTCATAACCATGCCCCAAAAGTATGAGAATGATGCTATGTTAGTTGCCAACTATCTCATTGATGTTGGGTATGCTAATGTCAAGCATTTAATGGGCTAAAATCTTCCAATCAATGCATACATAAAACTTGCATAGATTTTCAGCTTTACATTGATTTCTATAGGTTATTTGGTTGTTGCCTACGGCTCTTCAATGAGAAATTAACAAGTTCTAGATAGGCTTCACAATATGGGCCATATATGTCCATCAACCACAAGGGCTAAAGATGCTTGCCTTATTCAACTTGGTGCTACCCCCTTTGACATTCAAAAACAGGTGTAGATGCTTGTTGATTATGCTATCATACTAACGTAAATGCTAATCATAATGAGCTCAACCACAAGCTCCAATTCAAACCAATAAACCCTCTTTACATGCCTCAATATAGGCCTTTGATAGATGTAGGCTCCAAAAACACACTTACCATTTAAGTGCAAGTTATGGGCTTTGATAGATGTAGGCTCCAAAAACACACTTATCCATACCATTTAAGTGCAAGCTATGGCTACCAATGTTGTAGGCCAATCTTTTCCACAAGTTGTAGGTCTGGGTCACCCTCCACCTCTTAGCTTTTTCAAGATTGAGCTCCTGTACACTATGAAGCTGAGCTCTCTAGCTTTGATACCATATCAAAAGAATAGGGATGAGATAGACAAAGACATGGAGCTATAAACTAAGAGAGCAGTGTACTCTTACATTCTTCCATTACTCCATCTTACTATGTAATCCACATCAATTGAGTAACAAGTGTAAAGAGCTAGGTCTATCAACTAACCATAGTTAAATCACTATAGTTAACCTACCCAACTTATTCAATGCACACACATGTTTAGTCGAGCTAGGCTACAATTGTTTAGTGTCTATTTCCATAAGTACTATTGAGCTTGAATCTCAACAATATTAGTGTTTTAGAAGATAAGGATGATATGCATGGTTGGAATTAAGCTTTTGGAATTTAATGATATGTGAGAATTTGAAAGCTCAATGAAATCAAAGAGGGCTAAGAAAGGTTCACCTTTAGTGACTCATTGAATTACTAAACTCACCTTTTACAATTTCTTGGGTATTTCAATGTATAAGATCAACAAGACATCAAATTTCAGAAATTGCCCAATTATATAGGTAGGAAATCACTGAAAATTTTAGACAACAATGTACTTGCATCCATGTATCAATCATGGAAAGTATAAATCAACAAAAGCAAACTAATGGGTTGAATCATCAAACTCATAATGATGGAGATTCAATCTTCAATGGATAGGAATCAAAATTCAGTCAATAAATTCTAATAATTTCAATCAAGCAATGAGGGTGTACTCAATCCAACCTCTCCCTCAGCAATTAGTTATTCTTGAGCAAATGGAAATTGAGAGATTAGAAGAAAATAGATTATGTATCTTTTTCAACACTTGATGAAGAAGAATGCTGAGATTGTTGACCAAATTCCATCATAATACTTGATGGGAAATCCATATGAAGCCTCCATTGATAAGGAATCTACTTGAAGTCTTCAAATAGCAATAAGAGTTCCAATTTTGAACAAAGACCTTTAATAATGGTTGAAGAGAAGTCCATGCTCCATAAAAATACTTCAATCCTTGATTAGAATCAAGAGTTCATGAAGATTCAAGACATTATTGAAACATTCAAGAAGAGGGAAATTCCATGATTCTTTATAGATTGCTTCAATTTGATTAATTTTTCATGTCTGGCCTTGTTATTACTTCCCTAGAGTAAAATACTTCATAATCCCCATGATTTGAACCTAAATTGATCAAAGATGTGAAGAAATTTGTGGTGGTTGCCCTATTTTTCCCAAACTAGAAAGACAAAAGTACACCAAATCTTGCCAAAATGCTTTAATGTTTAATCCTTAATCCATGTTGAAGGTTAAAAATAGTACTCAAAAAGAGATTGAATAGAGGCCCCATGAAAATTTAAGGATTCAATCAAGAGATTGTTTGTTGTCTCCATAAACCCCATAGCTAGGATTTGAATGAAGCTTCAAGAGTGAATAATGATTCAATATCTGAAGATTCAAGTAAGAGAAGGCATCCTAGAGCTTAGACGCATAAAATCCCCAAGACATCTTCCAGAAATTTAGCACTAGTATCCTGAGATTTCAACAAGAAAGAAAGAGAATCCACCATAATTGACCTCAAGAAGCTTGAATATGATCAAATCTTACTAGAACTTTGATGATATGGAGTGTATAATTCAACCTTTCAAGCCTTGTGATGAAGCACAATCAACATGCAATGATCAGTAGTAGCATCTTGAAATTTTTTGCATGATTCACATTCAATTCCTTGGTTGTCCACATGGCTATAGCTGCTCCCATGCTAATCAAAATTGTGCTCTTCATGGTCCTAGGGATGAGAAGAATCAGGTTATGCACTCTAAGAAGGAACATCAAGTTGAAGAATTTACCATAGAATTGTGAAGTTGAGAGAAGAAAGAGAGAACATTGGCTTAACAAAAATTAACCCTACTTAATCTTTTCTTAATCTCTATTAACAAGAATTAGACCGAGAATCTCCAAAATGGACCTCATCTTGACCATGAGCTGCTAATATTTCCAAGAATTTGTCATTCTTTCTTCAAATCTTCTCGAAATCAAGAACCCCAGAAATAATCAAGACTAACTGTAGAGAACCTTGACTAGTTACGGTTTGAACTGTACCAAGTCCTACGACCAAATCTTACACTCCAACTATCTTGTATGGTACCACTGACAAGATCTAAGCTTGAAAAATACTTTGCCAATGGATCAAAAGAAAGGCTTTGATACCACTGAAATGAACTTATCTTATCTTGAATTAAAATACCAAGAAAATCAAGAAAACACAATATGAATCAACTTGCCATAGAGTTGCCATAGTTGAACTTGTATTAACTATAGTACAAGGTAGCCATAGTTAAACTGAATCAATGTACAATGATAATAAAGATGACATGCTGCTACGAGAAATCCAGCCCTTGCAATGGTGGGCATTGAGTATCCACTCTCAATGTTGGTGGGAAAGATAAGAAACCTGCAACCTCCTAGAAATGGAGAAGTTTACAAATAACAAAAGGTCCCTTACATTGGCACCCTCTGGCCTTTTATACTTCAGCCTAAATTGAGCCATTTTCCTAAACTAAGGGTACAAATTTTATTTTTTTACACCACAACTAGCCATAGCCATGACATAGCTACAACATAAATTTGTATTGACTACAACATAAGGTAACCATAGTTGAATTGAATCAATACACAATGAGAATCAAGATGAGACGTTGCTATAAGAAATCCATCCCTTGCAATGGTGGGCATTGAGTATCCACCCTCAACGTTGGTGGGGAATGTGAGAAACCTTGAAGATCCTAGAAATGGATAAGTTTAGAAATGTACAAAAGATCCCTTACATTGGCACCCTCTTTCCTTTTATACTCTAGCCTACAGTAAGCTAGTTCCCTAAACTAAGGATATGAAAATCGTTTTATAACACTAGTGCAATAAAAAAATATTAAAGACCATTTACTTTTCTATTTATTTGTCTTTTTATGCCCATCATCATTCATTTTACTTTCATTTGGTAGGGGTTTCTTATCAACCATTTTAATCCCTACCATGCCCTAAGGAGACCAAAGCATCAGCTTCAGGCCTAACTCAAACCTAAGAAACTACTAAGCTATCGCAAGGCAATCCATAGATATGTCATTTTTATTTTTCTTTATTCTCCATAGCTAGATCTCATCCCAAAGAGGATAGGGCATTATCTGCAAGACTGGACCTATGCCCTCACAAGGCAACAAATATCTTCTAGCTTTTATGTTTTTCCTTTCTCTATGAAGAGACTTGAAGGATTTTAGCTCGTAGAAAAATCACTAAAAAATCAACCTCTCATCCACTATGGGTCAGCATACTAGGCTATCTACTTTATAGAAGAGAGTCTGACACCTATTGAATCACGCTAGCTAGAATGACACTCACATTTAACTTATGAACACCCTCAATAAAGGGGAAAGCAATGGATGCATCCCTCCCTAGAAGATCACTTGATCCCTAGCCCACATATTGGCCTCAAATCCATGCCACACTTCATGAATAATCCCTACCCCTTACCTCAAACCAAAATGACAAACACAACAATGCAAGATGATAGAGACACCTAATGTCAAAAAGAAATGTGAACCAAAAAGCCTACATAACAAAGCTTCATAATAGTACATAGGTCAAAAGCATCCACACCTAAGAAGGGAAATGGAACAATCCTCTTAGCCTAATGAGATATATCTAAAATACACAACATTTAGCAACAGAGAGCTAAGAACACTCCCTCAACTTTTGCAAATCATTCATAATGCACAATTTTTAGACCAAGGGACGGACCACTTAGGCCTCTATGCTAAATACATCATATTATTGGGCAATCCCTTGCATAAATATCAAGGATGTGCCTAATGTATATAATGTTGAACAATCTGATGTATTCAAGATAGAATTGGGAGGTAGTCTATAGCTACCTAACTCATATTGACACGAACCGTCCAAAGAATGATATTTTAGCAAGTGAGCCCAAAGTATCCTTGGGCTAATATCATCAAATAATTGCAAAAAGACCTTGAGATCATAGTTAAAGAATGCATCTCCAACATAAGCATAATTTTCCAAAGAATCTTCAAAGTGATTCCATTGACAAGGAATTAACTGGTAAGTTGCCAACTCAAATGTCCCAAGTATATCTAGAGCAGCATAATACTACATATGTTACATATGTAAAATGGGGTCACATATAGTGTGGATCCCATTCAGCTAATTGACTACCAATTGCAATTTACATCCTACTAATAATAAATAATGTATGCCCCCATGTTAGCAAGATTTAGCCCCATCAATAAGGCCTTGTCTTCCAAGATATTGTTAGTGAAAACAACATCTGGATAAACACTCATCTTCAAAAGGATTCAACGACAAGGTTCTTCTATGAAAATTTGAATACTCCACGTGTTTGGGTAGTTCTCTAAAAGCTCCATCAAAATATATAGTATAGACTAGAGCCGCATTGATATGCCATGCCATGAGGATCAAGTGCTCATACTTATAGTGATCAAAATCTAAATAGAAAAGGGGATGCATCATTGCCACAATGGCTCCTTCCTCACTGAACTCAATGGAGATGCTAAGAAGAGCCCTCTAACAATGGTGGTAATATGTCTTGATATTCCACATGTAAAAACCATCTAGCCACCGAGTATAATACGATAACATTTACTTCACCAAATTACTCTTCCTTGGTGGTAGCATTGCTCTAAGTATGAATGCTCTAGATATGAAATTTATTGTCTCATCCATCAACCTTGGTACTCTTCGCAAGTTGAGGCTGACGAAGGAAATTCGGTATGGCAGCCTCTATACTATGCCAAACTCCCTTCTGCCACAAAGTGAATGAGGTAAGGGCACCACCTAGTCATGGGAGAGCGGACTAGGACGCTATGCAAGAGATTGTGAGGGAGAAGAGATGAAAACTAAGAGAGGGAGATAGAGAGAGTGAGTGAGAGAGAGAGAGCTACGAAAAAATAGATGAATCAATAAACTTAAGAGATGGAGAACCCTCAGGACATAACCAATATACACAATATGGACACCAATATCATGGGCTTATTACATTGTAGAGCATACATAAGCTATAGTAAGGGAAGGAATTTCATAAGCTCATGAGGGAGAATGGGGAAGGCTCAATAGGGCTGAAGGAGGCCTCTTTGCTCTCTCTCTTCTTGCATATTACAAAGGATAAGGCCTCTTTATATAGGCCTTGAGGGTGTTTAGGGAGGAGGTTAAGATATAATAGGAATTAACACCACCAAAGCTGCATTAAGGCGGTTCCACCAATGTGGAAGCTCCATCTAGATGTTTTGTTGACCAATTTGTATTTAATCAAGCTCCATCATAGGTGAGTTGTCTCCATTCTCTCCCCCATAGCTTGAGTCCAAGAGCTCTCCTATAAAAAAAATATAGAGAATCTTCATAAAATAAGATCATATCTAGCAATAATAGAGAGAGAGAGTAATGAGAGGTGGTCTCCACTACAGTTGGAAAAAGTTGGCATCCACCATTTTGGCCATATCTCCTAACTCGTAGCTCCAAAAAATTATAAAAAAATACCA
This sequence comes from Lygodium microphyllum, assembly GCF_053477565.2. Classification (NCBI taxonomy): domain Eukaryota; kingdom Viridiplantae; phylum Streptophyta; class Polypodiopsida; order Schizaeales; family Lygodiaceae; genus Lygodium; species Lygodium microphyllum. The sequence continues at coordinate 26,492,255 of NC_141147.1, forward strand.
ACCAAAAGTTCAGTTCACAAGCTACAACTTTCATGTTGAAAAGTTTTTTTGTATCGGAGTGGAAGTATTTTTAAAAAATTGTACAAAATCATGTGCCTGATTTTTCTTCCACTAATGCTTCCAAGAAGGGTCCCATTTGGTTGAATTATCATAAGGCTCCAAAGTCATGACATTATGAGCCTCACATGCCCTTTGGATGGCTTCAAATCCATTTCATATCTTTTCTTTTCACATTATACATTTTCCCTTCACCTTCCTCCATTGATCTTTACTCTTTACCCCCCCTTGGTAAACCGGTCCATGAAATATTTTCATCCAGTGATTTCTTGGATTTCCCAAGAGGTTGTTCCCACCCTCTTCTTTATTTCAAAGCTCCAAATGTACAAAAAATCAACAAAGTATTAGACAAATATTTTTTTGTGGTTTTCTCGGATCATATAGCCCCCCCCAACCTGGCTAGAGGTATTTATGCCTCTAGACACTCTTTGGTATCTTGAGCTAACCCCACCCTGATGTGATAGGGTTTTAAGCGCCATCCATTTACCCTGGTCTTGTGAACTTTTCCCTCAATGTCTTGAAGTTTGTAGGAGCCATTGTTGAATTTTTTTGTGACAAAAAATGGTCCCTCCCATCAATAGAGGAACTTGCCATCCTTTGTTTTATCAAAGCGATTGTCATATCGAGGCACTAAAGATCCCTCCTTGATGTTTTTATCTGTTAGCTTCTTGTTGAAATTTTCTCTACGCTTCTCAGCTTCCTGGGAGTAGTGGTTGATGGCTTCTTCACGATCCAATTGTAGCCTCTCTAGGTCCAGTAATCTTTGATGTAACTTCTCCTTTTGAGAGCCTACTGTGCCACCTAATATCCAAAGGCTAGCTAATTTCACCTCACATAGGCAAAATAGCCTCTTGTCCATAAACTAGATGAAAAGTTGTGAACCCTAACATGGTTTTGAAGGAGGTTCTGTAAGCCCATAGAGCTCCACTAAGGTGCTTGTTCCAATCCCGGGGCCTTGAATGTACCTGTTGCTAATGATTTTACAAATCATTCCATTTACCTTTTCCACCAATCCATTGCATTGAGGGTAGTAAGGGGTAGAGTGTCGTCGTTGAATATTTAGCTTTTGCATGAGTTCACCTACTACATTAGCTCTAAACCCTGGTCCTCTATCTGATAGTATTTCAAGAGGGGTACCAAACCTACAACAAATGTGGTCAAAGATGAATTTACTCACTTCCTTAGCAGTGACTCTTCTAGTTGGCATAGCCTCGGCCCATCTAGTCATGTAATCTACCCCCATGATAATATACTCTTTTCCTGATGGAGTGCATGGTAGAGGCCCTATGGCATCAATTCCCCACTTCTCAAAGGGTCCATAGACCTTGATTGGGGTTTGGGGTTCTGCTATGAGCCGTCGTGGTGCTGATTTCTGACATTCTTCACATGTTTGACACCAATATTTGACATCTCGGTGTAGACTGGGCCAAGTAAAGCCGGCTTGTAGAACCTTTCTACTTGTGATGTCGTGTGCAAAGTGGCCTCCACACACATCATCATGGAAATCTTTTAAGATTTCTTCAATTTCCCATTTTGAAGGCACTTTCCTAAGCACACCATCCTTACCAAGACAATACAAATTGTCATTCACCATGCAATATCTTGTAGCCTTCCGAGCTAGCCACTGTCTTTCTCCCTTAGTCAGGTGTTGGGAGCTTCTCCTTGTTCTAAGAGATATAGAATATCTTCTAAGTCTTCCTTGCCTTGTCAAAGTGGGGGTTTGATAGCCACTGCTCCCACCATTGACTCATTCAGTTTTGATGATGCTAGATGGTCGGCATCTTTGTTCTGGTCTCTTGGCACATGATGTACTTGTGCCTCCCTAAATCTTCTCATAAGAGATTTAGCCTCTCTCATTTTACTAGAGAGGTTTGTATTTTTGCATGCCCATGTACCTTGCATCTGCCTTACCAATAGCATGGAGTCTCCAAAAGCATTCAATCTCTCGATTGAATTACTAAGACACCAACAAAGACCATGAATTAAAGCTTGATATTCTGCCTCATTGTTAGAGTGGACACCTTCCAAGATCATCCTTCACAATAGATTTTCTCTCCTAAAGGAGAGAAAACAATTATGCCTGCGACTGCCTTATCCTTAGTTCTCTTGTATGCACCATCAAAGTAGAGGCTATAAGCATCTACATGAGTTTTTATGGATGGGGGTGGTGGAAGGTTCTTTCTTTTCACCATGATATTTTTCTCATAGCATCTATTTGTCAAAATATCAGCCAAGCATGCCCGAGTTATTTTTTCAACCTACACTATATAGTCAAACTCTTGAAGTCAGACCACCCACTTTGCTATTTTGTCAAAGATTTCCATATGTTGTAGTGCATAGGGAAACATATCCTCCACAGTGATGATCACAAACCTCTTTGGAAGTAAATATGGCCGAAATTTGGTTACTGCAAACATGAGGGCCAACACTAGTTGTTCCATGGAGGTGTAAGCCTTCTCTGAGGCTTTCATGAGGCGGCTGGAAAAATACACAGGCCTCATGAAGGATGTTTTTGGATCTTTTTGTAGGAGAGAAACACCAATGGCCTCTTCTCCTACACTAGGGTTTACAAAGAATATTTCTTCCCAACAAGGCTGGAGGATTATAGGAAGTGACCCCAACATTTTCTTTATCTCCTTAAAATGTCCTTCACTTTGTTCACTCCATACAAGTGTTTCTTGGCGTGTCAGTTGCAGGGGATATATGGCCTGAGAGAGTAAGTGTATAAATCTACCCAAATATCTTAGCTTTAGTAAGAAGGAGACCAATTGTTTGATGGAGGTTGGGGAAGGTAGAGCTAGCAATGTTTCTACCTTATTTGGATCTACCTCAATTCCTTTAATTGACACTACATGCCCTAGTAGTGTAACCTTGCTTTCCCAATGTGACATTTATCCTTATTTAGTTGTCCACCCAACCTAGCTAAACGAGTAAATCCTTCATCAACCTTGCGTAGATGTATGTTTCTTGAGCTATAAATACAAAAGTCATCTATGAAAACCCTTATGGACTTACCAAAGTAAGGTTGGAAAACCATATTCATGAATCGTTGAAAGGTTACTGGGGCATTTGTGAGACCAAAGGGCATGACCCGAAAGGCAAAACAGCCCCATGGTGTGATGAAAGTGGTCTTCTTTTGATCCTCCTCTGCAATGCGAGTCTAGAAGTAGCCACAGTAGCCATCACACACCGTATGCCGCTCATGTCCCGCTACTTGATTCAAGATTTCATCCTGAAATGGGAGAGGGAAGTGGTCCCTCTTTGTTGCAACATTTAGTGGCTTGTAATCTATGCATACTCACTACTACTGGGTATATGAATCCTACTACTGGGGAGACCCATTCTGAATCTTCCACTGGGTATATGAATCCTGCATTCAAGAGTCTCTTCACCTCCATCAATAGTGCATCCTGTTGCACAACTCCCAGTCTTCTCAATCTTTGTACCACAGGTTTGCTTCCTTCTTTGAGTTGGATGTGATGCTTCACTGCAGTGACACCTGTAATGTGAGTATAATCAGAAATAAACAATGATACATGCTTCTTGAGAACATTCACATAACCCTCCATTTCTTCATCCTTTATATCCTTGGATATCATCTTCTCTAGGCTAGCATCCCACACACCTTCTCCTTGGATTCTTGGGTTGTCTTCTGATGAGGTAGGTTCCTTTAAGGTGATGCCCATAACTTTGGGAGTGCTATCACTCTCTCCACTTGAACTCTCTTCCTCTTCTACCGATGAGGAACATCCACTTGAGCTCCACTCATCAGTAGACGTTTCTAGTTCAAGGTTCTCTTGACGCCCACTCTTCAAGTTGTAAACCACCTTTTGATCATGGCCACCCACCTTACGTGGCCTCAACTCCAGATCTCCTGTTGCCCAATCTTGCCTAGCTCCGATGCCCATAAGCCAAGGTCTCCCTAGGATGAGGGGATATCCTTCCCCCTTTACTGGCATCACATAAACATCCACTGCTGCAGTGATTCCAAAAACAGAAACTCTCAAAGCTTTCACTACACCCACACATGTGACCGCATCATTGTTGGCCATTTTGCCTTGAAGGTTGAGGATTCCATTACTTCTAAACCTAATTGATGCATAAGATTTTCTATCATGACACAAACCTCTGCTCCACTATGGATGTATGTTTTTCGAATCCGTTGACCTTTAATTTGAGCCTCCACTATAGGCATTATATCTTTGAGTCCATATGCCTTGATTGCACTAACCATTTTACCTTGCCTTGCACTTGTGCTTACCATTTTTGACCATTGTCGTCGTAGCTTTGGAGAGGCATGAAGTAGTTGTGGCCAAGTAATTTTTGGCCCTTGAGAGCTCACGTCTACTACCAGATCATAAGGTTGTGTCCGAGAACCCAAAGGGAAGTCAGAGATATCAATTTTAGACCTAGTTCAAGACTTTCTCTTCTTCCCTTCATCTCTAGGTGCCCGTGTACTTGCCTCATTGGTTGCTTCCTTACTTGCCTGAGTTTGGACACGTATCCGCTTGATAGGCATGGTCTCTACTACATCCGCCTTTATCTTACCTCTCGCTATTTCTTCTTGGATCCTTCTATCCCCCTGACCACCTCCTCTATTTTTATGACATTAACATTTGGTTGAACAGCAGGGGTTTCAGCTTGAACATAAGGTGGTTGTAAAATTGCAGGTCGTGACTACTCTTACTCTTGAGTCCTAGCACGAGGAGGGCTTACTTGTTGTCAAGGACCTCTGGCAGGGTGATCATATCTTCTAGGGTGAGGACAATTGTACATGCCATGTCCATTTTCTCCACAGTTGTAACACAACATCTCCCTTGCTTGTCGCCGCATTTGTGGTCAATTCCCACCATTCCCCTCGATAGGTCTTCTTGCACCTTGCACAAGATTCACTCTCAAACCCTCTAGTTGATTAGTAAGATTGTTTATTTGTTGGATCATGTCTTCTTGACCTCTAACAAGGCCTGGTGCATTAGATACATTTGGGGGAACTTGAGAGGCCTCCATAGTTGTGATGTTGTTTCCCAAAACTACTTGGCTAGCTTGGGGTTGGTACAGAATATTTCGATTCTTTTCCCTAGTGATTCTCAAAGCATCTTCAAAAGTGTTTGGAAATTTCACATTTACCTTCTCCCTGAGCAAGGGATACAAACCTGAAATAAATCGATCCTTTTGAAGGCAGTTTGGAGCTCTCTCTCTAGGGTTCAGTGAGTCTGACCACTGCCCCCAAAGCTTCAAAAACCCTTCCTCATAAGCTGCATAACCATAAGGATCACTTTGATGGAGGGCCAAAATCCGTTGCCATAACTCTTCAGCTGAGTTATTTTGTTGAAATCTGTGCAAGAAAGCTGCCTTCAATCCTTCCCATTCAGCTCTTTGGGCCGGATTTAGAGTTTGGAACCACATTCTAGCTTCTTCCTTGAGCACCAAAGGAAAAGCCCTCAACTTTAATGTTTCATTATCCCTCCCAGAGACAAGGAAGGCTATCTCAAGGTTGTCCAAAAAATCCACTGCATTTTCTCCATTGCGCCCAAAGAAGCTTGGAAATGCCATGTTGCCTTAGTCGAGTACAAAGATGAACACGTCTAGACTTAAGTTGTATTTTATGAGGGGAAGGATGAATGGGTTTACAAATGCATTGATTTCAGAAAGACGTCTAAGCCCCAGTATGCTTCTAATAATGCCTTGGAATCTAAGCTTTGTGCTGGCTACAATATGCACAGTTTGCATAGCAAGTGGACGGATAGGTCCATACAACTCGTTGTGATTCATGAGAAACTATTATAATAGGATAAAGACATGTACATTGAAGGATGCATTGTAGTCTAGCATTGGGAAGATTATAGATTCTGGTGATACAAGAATCTCCCTTAATCTTTCAGCCCCAAAGTACATGACAAGACGCTGTTGGAAGAAAATCTTCCTACTGATGCATACATTAACTTGGATGTTTTATACAGAGTGGAAGGTGTAGAAATTCGAGCCATTATTATTATTCATGAGTGGAAACTACTTAAGGGAGTAGAGGGAATGCACTTTCTTGAATTATGAAGGAATTTTCCCAGAGTGTTTCTTTCTAGAACCCACCAACTTTGCTATACAAAGAATTTGCTCACCAATGATTGTTTTTGCCTTAGTGTGTCCATCCTCGGTGACATATATTTCATAAGGTGTGATGGCCACCTTTTCAACCACACCCAACCTTCGAGGTAACAACAGTTGAAGGTAGTCTTCATACTTTGCACTTCTACAAAACTCCACACCGTTCATGCATAGTTGTCCTCCTTTGATGTGGATTAGGCTAGAGAGAGAGAGGGATTTGATGATTTGGAGACGAGGACCTCCCGGAAGAGCCTTTACTTTGTTTGCAAAACACTTACCACAATTATGAGAACCTAGCAATTGATAGTAACATGATTTTTTCTGTTGTGAGAGAATGGAATTTCTAAGGTGAACACCTTTTACCCGCACATGTGCCGTCATCTGATAGGCATACTTCCTTTCTTGGGCTTCCTTGGGAGACCATTGTGGGAGTCGTGGACTTCGACTAGCTTCAAAAACAGTTGGTGAAGGCGTTGAGGAAGAGCCACTTGAGGAACTTGTTGTAGAGGATGCACCACAATGTGTTGTATCGTCCCACATAAGGAGGTAGAGAATTGTGGTTGAGACAATATACAATGGTAATCAATAAGAAATTAGGGAATAAGATGGGATATCCTGAGGATCATATGGGTAGATGGAATATCGAAAGTCAAAAGTTGAAAAGAAATCCTGAATGAACAAGGGCTTGTTAGCAATAAGGCTCAACACTTGGGATTACAATGGTTGGATATCTAACTTATGAAAGGCGCTCTATTGATGGCAAGGATCCAGAACATCATCCTCAAAAGGAAGATGCCAAGCATAGCCTCTACACCATAATGTCTACTGATGATAATTCTTCAGGCCATTGACCAAAGTCGTCTTAGCAGAATGTATATACATGACTATCTATAAAATCACATCTCCTGGTCCTCCTCATCAGGGATGTGTAGATCTCCTCAAAGATACATAAAAGATAATAACTGGGCCTCATGAGATTAACTCATCAACAAATCTATCAAACACTACTTTGAGTAAATTTGCAGACCACATGTTTTGCCACCCATCCTCTGGAGGTTCTAAGTCCATATTACTCAAGAAAATGTACAATTCAAAGTGCTGCTGATGATACTTAATCCAAAAGGATGGTGGAGGTGACACCAATTCAACATAGTGGACAAAATCTTCATGAACATAATTCACACACTATTGAAGGTGCTCTACCTTGGCAAAGAGCCCATCACATAGTTTAGCTTTCTGCTGCAAAATTGATCTAGCTCTTCTTTAGAAGACAGTAGAGAAGACATCATTGGGGATGGAGGAATAAAAAGAGTAGCAACTTGCTAGTTAAGTTCTTCAATAAGCTTCTTTTGTGACTTTATAGTTGCTTGAGAATAACGCAACTAGCCCTCACATATACTAAGCTTATAAGCTAATCCTATCATGTCCTCAAGAGCTATATTTTTCTCATTGGTTAAGGACACATTCTCTTCTTCTAAAATGGAAACTTTGGTTTCTAATTCCTTAACTGTGGATTTCTGTGAATCTATTGAAACTGTAGTTGCAGTCATTTGTTTATGGATATCACTCAAAGTGGCCTTCTCAAAAGTTAAATTCTCTAGACCCTTGCTAAGCTGGCTGGTTAAAGAGTCCACTTTGTTTTGCAATGAGGTTTACACTTCTATATAGATTTTTTGAAGACAAGAGGTCATAGAGGTCTCCAAAGCAGACTAAACACTAGACTAATTGCGAAAAGATAGATCCAAAAAGCATTGTTTGCAAGGAAGGAGAAATCTGCAGATCCAGTTGTCCTTCATGTTGTGCTGCAAAGATGTTGGTACAAGATAGGAATGAGGGAAGTGAGCTACTAGAAGCATCACGAGTAGAGATCTGTACAGGAGGGTCTCAAATAGAATGTGAATTAGAAGGTCCCATCATATGCAGTATTTAGTTCTAGAGAAAGTAACACGGGGTTCATCCTTAGAACCACAATTTGGTTGCATTGGGAGAGGAGATGGAACATGAGATAATAGTTGTAACAATCCCCAACGGATAAAAACCTTTTTTTTAATAAATAAAAGCAAATTTTTAATCCCCTCCTTCTCCCCCAGCCGATGTCACGCTGGAGGGGAGGGAGGGAAGCCACGTTCAAGCAGCATGCTGGGGCTCATGTAGAGCCTTAGCCATGCGTGCTGCCGTGTAAGGGAGGAAGGAACCTCTCCCTCCCCCTATTTAAATCAGTGGGGGCCTAAGGTTGAGAGGGTGAACAGAAACAGAGTGCTGTAGCCGTGACGCCACCAGGAGGGAACGAGAGAGAGCATGAGAGCTGCCGAATGCTGTGCTGGGGCCCTGCGATCTGTGGAAGGAGGGAGGGATAGCCATTTCGTCGCCGCCCTGTAGATTTTCACCCCCTGTCATCGTCATCAGAATTCCCCCCCACGTGGCTATAGAAGCTTCAAGAAGCTTCTTGAAGATTCTAAGGGGGGGCTCCTTAAGCCCCCCTTCCTATACCTTAGAATCCTTTCACCCCCCCTCCCCCGGGTTTTAAAACCATTAAGCCCCCTTCCTATATCTTGGAATCCTTTCACCCCCCCCTCCTGGTTTTATCCCCTCAGAATCCTTTCACCCCCCCCGGTCTTAAACCCTTAACCCTTCCCGTGGGGTCATTAAAACCCTACTCCCGTTGGCCTCATAAACCACAAATTTCCCCCCCGTGCTTAAATTTATAAGTCCCTTCTTGTGTTCACCTTGAAACCGTGTGTTGCATCCCCTCATATTCCTTTTTATCGCACCCCCCCTAAGCCCGTTTTTAACCCCTGTGTCCCCTTTTTCCTAACACACCTTTTTTCTCCCGTGCTATAAACCCTTGTGTTACCCTTCAAAATTTTCCCCCTAGGTTTGAAAACCCCTAGGTCCTTTCACTCCCGTGCCCAAAGATCTCCCAAGGTTCATATGTTTGCAAAGCCACACTCACACACAACCTTTTTGCCGTGTATATACCCTATAGGGCCTTTTTAGGCTTTCTAAACCTTTCTCTCTCCGAAGAAGCTAAGACCTTAAAGGTCTTGTTACCCCTTTTCGTGGTTAAATCCCTTAATGATTCCTTGCCTCGAAAGAGAGACGGTGGAATTCCAAAAAGGAGAGTAAAAGCTGCATTCACGTTCGAAGGATTACAATTGCGATGCCGCCTAAGAAAGTCCAAGGAATAGCTGCGGGAGGGTCATCGCCCAGTATCCATGTGGATATCTCGCCGCAAAACCAGGTTTTTCCTTCTTGGTTTTATATCGGTTTTAATTTAATCATGCAAGATGAATTGTTAGGGATAAGATATATTTTGTCCTAGTTATTTACGATGAAGGAATTTAGTTTAGTTGAACATGCAAAATGGATAAAGTATAAAACATAGTTTTCCTTCAAATAGCCTTATGCACTGAAACGAATTATGAGCAAGATTATTTACCCACTAAAGTAGTTAAATTTTGAAGGAATAAAAACTGCATCTTGCACCATTAACCCCTATTCTTTTTTGCAACGAATCATCATAGAAGATGAAATTCATGAAAGGTTTCTTACGTTGCTTGAACTCTAGGAAGTTATCATTGCTAACTGCATATCTTAGCAAGGAAAAGATTGTTATTTGGCATGAGTTTCGTTCGCAAGGAAAAATGAAGATTAATTGAATTTACCTAAACTCAAAGCAATAAAGTTTAGGACTGAAAAATCAATTGTCACAAAGATAACAAATCGTGCCGAGGTGATCTCAATATTACCTTGTAAAAGTTAACCGAATTAATGTAAACTTAGAAATACCTATGCTGCGAAATATGCATTGGGAATTATTTAAAAATCCAAGAAACGTTTATACCTTAAATACTTGCCTACCTTCCCTGATTGTAGGGTCCATAAATCATAAATGTAAAAGAATTAGGGTTTGTCCCTGAGGTTCGTAAAAAGAGACCCTAGGTCTGACAAACATCAGCTTAAGAAACTAAAACGGATTTTTTCATCGTATATTACGATGCAGGACTTGCGCAGCAAGTACAAAGTCATATGGTCTTGTGATTGATTCACAAGAAGAAAGGATGGCGGATCCTTACACAAGTTATCTTGCAAAAGGATGTATTCTTTGATATCCTTCTAAGTAAGGAAGGTTAAAAACCGGAAACTAAAGTATCCAATGAACTTTAGGGTTGACCAAGTTGGGTTAATAGGGTACGCCCTAACCCAGAATATAAGGGATCTTGCCAAGATGCAAGACACCCTGGAACGAGTGCTGATGCATTCGAAAGGAAAGGATCATTCCTTAGCAGTTTGCCAACAAGAAGATCAGTTAATGGAAATGTTTGTGCTTGCTAGAGATTTTAGAGCACTGTTTGATTTATGAATTACAAATTAAATGAATATCTATACTTCAGGTTGAAGACCTAAAGGGAGAGGCAACTTCAATTACCCCCGACTGCCTGTCTGACCCTAACCAAGGGGGTTGTTGACTGCACCGCAAACGTGGACTGAACTCGCCGCGAGAGGTCTCTCCGTTGAGCTCTACTTGGAGCAGGAGGACACTTGGGTGCCAAGGGGGGCTCTTGCCATAAATCCCTCGCCTTCTGGGTCCTGCGCAAGAGGCTAACATGACTCGGGATTGGATCTCGAGGCCTGCATACTAGTCTACGGGCGGAAGCTTGGAATAGTAATCCCTGTGGATTGCTGGATAGCCTTCGGGCGGATTATGGATAAGCCTACGGGCGGAACTCCTTGTATTTCAAAGATAAATATGATGATATGTTAATAAAGAACTTGTTTAATATTGTTTTTCTATGTCACGTGATAAGATTACGTGAAGGAACTAGTGCTTAACGGTTTAATTAAAGAAGCTGATTGTTACATGTCCAAATTAATGTGTTAGATAATTACATAACTAAAACAAACCGAGGAAAGTGCGGAGGATGGGCCATGGGTCCGTCCTACAGTTGGGTGGTCTCGGTTGGCCGGGAACTTTTCTCAAATCTCGAAGAACAATGGGATGATTGTCAAAGGACACGAACAATGAAAGCGTTAACCTAGAGTTATGTCTTAACCGATTTTACGCTGTTTTAGGGGAACGGAATGGGACTATGCCTTATGGCAGAGAGGTTGAGCTTTGCATCCCTCTCGTTTCCCATTCTCTTTGAACCAAGTGCAGCGTGAATCCGCTTCGGACCTGGCATTTAAGCGTAAAGTAGTTCGCTTGGATTCGACGCTAGTTGCTGTTAGGAAATGACCAATCAGGAAAACCCTAATTCCGATCGATCCTAAGTGGGAACGGCCAGAATACTTCCGCTACGTGGCAGACGCGGAAAGCCCTAGATCGCAAACCCCGTAGCATTCCATGGGAGTGACGGGTGGAGCTTTCTAGGCATCCCTTCCGATGGACTGCTAAGATGTGTCTTGGATGATACTAGTGGACACGTTATAGTTTGTATTAGAGCCGACCAACAACTGAATTGTTTTTATGAAATCTCAATGAAATGAAGTAATTAAATTATTGTTGTCCAAACATTTTCTTACCTTCAATACTGTCTTGCAGAATTACGAAGCGTGGAACAAGTTTTTGGTATTTCGGGTCATGTTTATGACTGCAATGCATTCTTCGCTTTAGAGACAAAGAATTGGGATGATGAACATTCTGGAGCAGATTTATAGTCCATCACCTTTGTACATAGAATGAAGATGGACGGGTGCTTCAGGAATCTACTATATAGCCGCCCATTGGTTTGCTTATCTACAGACCAACCTAAAGAGGATCAAGTGGTTGGAAGACCTGAAAGTCGTGAAGCTGTTCGTTTTTGTGGAAGCTCACGTAAATTCGACTTTACATATTCGAGGTTGGAGGGTTGAGATGAACTCATATGTATATGAGAAAGTAACTCGTGTAATCCCTGCCGACAGGATTAAAGTGTTAGGCCGCCATGAGAAGTATGGATTCCAAAGGGAAGTATATCTTGAACTTCCAATGATTTATCGATTCCTGAAGATCCATGACCCAAAACCTTACTATTACACAGTTCCTATAGATAAATGCAATACAACGTTGTTCTCCCCAAACTAAATGTAACAATTGACTTATCATCACATGGAACATTGTATTCAAAAGGGCTATGCCCATGTAAATACAAATAAAGACTTCTTTTTATCAATGTCTGGCTGTGCATAAGAGTTGATAAAAAGTTAAGTAGCTACATTGTTTACGAGATAGCTGAATTAAAGATAAGCTAACGTCGATTATCGTATAATAACGTTAAGAAAACCTTTATTCAGGCACAACCCCAGGTACATGTTCCTAATTCGCCTCCTATATAAAGTACTGTTGTGATCCAAGAGAAGAAGTTCCTTCTCAAGCAGATTAAGCCACCCGAGTTTGATGGGAGAGGCAGATTCATTCAGGTTGATGCTGAAATTTGGATTGCATCCATGGAGGATTACTTCGAAGCAGCTGGTACTGCACCCGCCAATCAAGCAATGCTCGCCAAATTAAAACTCACCGGCGAAGCCAGACTTTGGTGGAAGCAATGGTGCAGGGATCAAGGGATCGCAGAGGGATCCGTTAGTTGGGAGAAGCTAAAGAAAACCGTGCAGGGTAGATACTTACCACCTGCATATCGCACGCAGAAAATGAACGAGTTCTACGAGCTAAAATAGCTAGGACTCACTCTTGACACATACTACTCTAAATTCGTCTCACTTTTAAAGTATGCGCCACAGATGGACATGACACAGCAGGTGTCCAAATTTTGTGCGGGTTTAAATCCACCAGTAAATACCCGTCTCGAATCTATGCATCCATCAGATATTCAGGATGCACTCATTCGAGCGGCGCCTATAATTCAAGAGGTGCAAGCTAGATTAAGGGGTAACAAAACTTGGTCTTATAATGACCCGAACAGAGGAGCATTCAGACCTCAAATGAAGAGAGTTCAAGGTCATAATCAGGGACAAAGAAAGAAAGCAAGGACGAATAACATCAACAACTTTGTTCCTACTCAAAGTAATGGCCGAAACCTCCGTTGTTTCCACTGCAACGAACTCGGTCACTTCAAGAGGCAATGTCCCAAGCTTGGTGGAGGACATCACCAAGTACCTTTCCAAGGAACAGGCCGTGGTCAAGGAGCTGCTACCCGAGGAAGAGGAAGAACCGCCTACATTGCCAATAGGCAAATGTGTGAAGGAGGGGAAGAAGAAGATCCGACCAAGGAAGCAAAATTCGAAAGAGCGACAATCCATGCCGTTTTACACAAGAAAGGGCCGAATCGCCAGTTCTCGGTGATTCAGACACCGTCGGACTATCAAGGAAAAGGTTTCAAAACCTTGATTGATTGTGGCAGTACACATTCCTTTATCTCACCAGCATGTGCAAAAAGATTAGGAATAGCCACAGTAGAAGCACCTACCCTGCTTGTGGAATTGGCAAATGGTCGTGAGGTTACTTGTACCAGGCAAACTGCTAAAGTGGAATTCTTTCTGGGAGGAAAGAAGACTTCGGTTAAATTCAGAGTCATGAATTTAGGTATCCATGAGTGTCTACTCGAAATGGATTGGCTTAAGCCCAACGATGCCCACGTTCATTGTGGAAAGGGTCAAGTTTCCTTTCGAAACTCTAAAAGGGAATTAGTCACAACTCAAGGTGAGGCAAGAATGCCAAGAATCCAATTGGCCAAAGTATCTCGGATCATAAAAGGAGTCAAAAAAGGATTACATGTTTACTTGATCAAACTCAACAAGTTAGATCAAAAGCAAGAGTTTCATGAAGGACCTTCTTGGCTAAAGGAATACGCGGACATATTCTTTGAAGAGTTGACTGAACTTCCGCCTCAAAGAGAAGTGGATCATGAGATTAGGTTAGTGCCTTGAGCTGCACCAATTGCCAAGAGACCTTATAGAATGTCCATACCAGAAGCAATTGAGCTGAAGGAACAACTCAAGCAACTACTAGATCAGGGCTACATCCGGCCTAGCAATTCACCGTGGGGAGCTCCAGTACTATTCCAGAAAAAGAAAGATGGGACACTTCGACTATGTATTGATTACCGAGGGTTGAATCAATCAACAGTCAAGAACAAGTATCCTATTCCTAGAATAGATGAGCTTCTTAATCGTCTTCAGGGTGCAAAGATCTTCTCCAAGATTGATCTCAGGTCAAGTTACTATCAGATAAGGATCAAGGAAGAAGATATCCCAAAGACGGCCTTCAATACAAGATATGGGCACTTTGAGTTCCTGGTTATGCCATTCGGGCTCACGAATTCATCTGCCACCTTCAGTAGGTTAATGCAGGATATCTTTAGGCCATATCTTGATGATTTCGTGCTTATCTTCTTTGATGACACTTTAGTCTATTCTAAACAGGAAGAAGATCATGAACCTCAACTTCGGATTGTCCTTGAGACAATGAGGTCACATAAGTTGTATGCTAAAATGAATAAGTGTGCATTCTTCAAGCGTCAAATTGAATATCTGGGATTCATAGTATCATCAGAAGGAATATCAGTGGACCCAGCCAAGGTCAGAGATGTGCTTGAGTGGCCAATACCAGTATCCGTCAAAGAGATATGTAGCTTTCTTGGATTGACAGGATGGTATAGGGTCTTCATCAAAAACTATGCTTTGATTGCAGCTCCTCTGACGGATTTACTGAAGAAGCAGACTTCTATTGCATGGTCAACTCCCAAACAAAATAGCTTCGATAGATTGAAGCAAAGTTTGGTATCAGCACCTATTCTAAAACTTCCAGACCTCAATAAGGAATTCGAGGTAGTAACTGATGCTAGCATTCTTGCCTTGGGGTGTGTACTTATTCAGGAAGGTCATCCAGTAGCATACTCTTCAAGTAAACTGAAGAACTATGAAAAGAATTATGCTACGCATGATCTGGATTTACTAGCTGTCATCCATGCTCTAAAGCTTTGGAGACACTACCTGTTGGGTAACAAGTTTACTCTAGTAACCAACCGTAAGAGTCTCAAATGGATCTTTACCCAGAATGAGCTCAATATGAGGCAACGTCGGTAGATTGAAGTGTTGGAGGAATATGATTTTGAAATCAAGTACCGACCAGGGAAAGAGAATGTAGTTGCCGATGCACTTAGTCGCAAGGCATTCCTAAATTCCCTAATCTTGCAGAATCCATCAACGGCCAGGTCTCTAGCTACAAAAGTATCTATGCCAAACAACCCTATACTTGAGTTAGCTAGAGAGGAAGCATGCCATGATTTGGCCTACTAAACAATGCTAAAGGAGATATCTACCAAGGAGCAAAATCAAAAGTTGCAAGCTAAGTATTAGGGATTTTCCATTGATAATGGACTTGTCTACTACAGAACAAGGCTGTGTATACCAGCAACCTAGTCACTTAAGCAGAAGATAATGTGGGAATCTCATGATTCCCCTTTTGCAGGACATCCTGGCTATGCTAAGACTCTTAATGCAGTTAGGAAGAGCTACCATTGGAAGAGGCTCAAAGGTGACATTCTCAAATATATCACTGAGTGTTTGTCTTGCCAACGTATCAAAGTCGAACATGTCATGATGCCAGGGAAACGACAACTGCTTGACATTCCCCAAATGAAATGGGAATTCATCAGTATGGATTTTGTTGTAGGCATACCCCAAGTCCAGGGAGGATACAACTCCATCATGGTTGTGGTTGACATGCTTACCAAGGTCGCACACCTGATTCCAGTAAAGACAAACTATAAAGCCTCCGACATTGCAAGATTGTTTATCAAAAAGATATTCAAACTACATGGTTTACCCAGAAGAATCATTAGTGATCGAGATTCTCTCTTCACATCACACTTCTGGAGAGCTATCTTTGAAGCTATTGGGACTCAACTCTGTTTTAGCACCACCTACCATCCCCAAACGGATGGCCAAACAGAGCGAGTAAATCAAGTTATCGAGGATATGCTTAGGGCATACTGCTCTCGAGAACTGAAGAGGTGGATTCAATGCTTGCCTTTGGTAGAATTTGCATACAATGCTTCTTACCAGCAGAGCATTCAGATGACCCCTTTTCAAGCATTATATGGTCATGATTGCAGAAGTCCCCTAAACTTCTCAGATCCAATGTTAAGGGTTGAAGCTTCAAGACAGATGTTGGAAGACATGGATGATCAAATAAAGTCAATAAGACAAGACATACAAGAGGCCAAGGATAGACAAAAGGCATACGCGGATTTGAAGCGTCAAGAAAGAGTCTTCGAAGAAGGAGACATGGTCTTCATTCGCGTACGCCCTAAAAAGAGTTCCCTATCCTTAGGAGATTGCAAGAAGCTAAGTCCAAGGTATTGTGGGCCGTAAAAAATCTTCAAATGCCTAGGACCCAATGCTTATAGATTGCAACTCCCTAAGAACTTAAAGGTTCACAATGTATCCCATATCAACCTATTGAAAAAATATGTACCCAACCCTAACCATGTACTTGATGACCAACAAATTGTAATGCCTAGTCAAGGAGTCCTTGAGCTAAGGCCTGATAGGATCTTAAATGTTAGGGAGAGACAATTAAGATTTAGAACCTTGAGAGAATGCCTCGTCCAGTGGAAAGATTATCCCGAAGAGGATGCCACTTGGATAGAAGAAGACACTCTCAACCATCAGTATCCCCAGTTTATCTCGAGATGAGGACAGCTCGATTCCTCTAAGGGGGAGAGAATGTAACAATTCCCAATGGATAAAAATCTTTTTTTAATAAATAAAAGCAAATTTTTAGTCCCCTCCTTCTCCCCCAGCCGACGTCGCGCTGGAGGGGAGGGAGGGAAGCCACGTTCAAGCAGCACGCTGGGGCTCATGTAGAGCCTTAGCCATGCGTGTTGCCATGTAAGGGAGGGAGGAACCTCTCCCTCCGCCTATTTAAATCAGTGGGTGCCTAAGGTTGAGAGGGCGAACAGAAACGGAGTGCTGTAGCCGTGACGCCGCCAGGAGAGAACGAGAGAGAGCGTGAGAGCTGCCGAATGCTGTGCTGGGGCCCTGCGATCTGTGGAAGGAGGGAGGGATAGCCATTTCGTCGCCGCCCTGTAGATTTTCACCCCCCGTCATCATCGTCAAAATTCCCCCCCACGTGGCTATAGAAGCTTCTTGAAGCTTCTAAGGGGGGGCTCCTTAAGCCCCCCTTCCTATACCTTAGAATCCTTTCACCTTCCCTCCCCCCCCGGGTTTTAAAACCATTAAGCCCCCTTCCTATATCTTGGAATCCTTTCACCCCCCCTCCCGGTTTTATCCCCTTAGAATCCTTAAATCCCCCCCCCCCCCCCCCCCCCCCCCCGCGGTCTTAAACCCTTAACCCTTCCCGTGGGGTCATTAAAACCCCACTCCCGTTGGCCTCATAAACCACAAATTTCCCCCCGTGCTTAAATTTATAAGTCCCTTATTGTGTTCACCTTGAAACCCCGTGTTGCATCCCCTCATATTCCTTTTTATCACACCCCTCTAACCCGTGTCCCCTTTTTCCTTACACACCTTTTTTCTCCCGTGCTATAAACCCTTGTGTTACCCTTCAAATTTTCCCCCTAGGTTTGAAAACCCCTAGGTCCTTTCACTCCCGTGCCCAAAGATCTCCCAAGGTTCATATGATTGCAAAGCCACACTCACACACAACCTTTTTGCCGTGTATATACCCTATAGAGCCTTTTTAGGCTTTATAAACCTTTCTCTCTCTGAAGAAGCTAAGACCTTAAAGGTCTTGTTACCCCTTTTCGTGGTTAAATCCCTTAACGATTCCTTGCCTCGAAAGAGAGACTGTGGAATTCCGAAAAGGAGAGTAAAAGCTGCCTTCATGTTTGAAGGATTACAACTGCGATGCCACCTAAGAAAGTCCAAGGAGTAGCTGTGGGAGGGTCATCGCCCGATATCCATGTGGATATCTCGCCCCAAAACCAGGTTTTTCCTTCTTGGTTTTATATCGGTTTTAATTTAATCATGCAAGATGAATTGTTAGGGATAAGATATATTTTGTCCTAGTTATTTACGATGAAGGAATTTAGTTTAGTTGAACATGCAAAATGGATAAAGTATAAAACATAGTTTTCCTTCAAATAGCCTTATGCACTGAAACGAATTATGAGCAAGATTATTTACCCACTAAAGTAGTTAAATTTTGAAGGAATAAAAACTGCATCTTGCACCATTAACCCCTATTCTTTTTTGCAACGAATCATCATAGAAGATGAAATTCATGAAAGGTTTCTTACGTTGCTTGAACTCTAGGAAGTTATCATTGCTAACTGCATATCTTAGCAAGGAAAAGATTGTTATTTGGCATGAGTTTCATTTGCAAGGAAAAATGAAGATTAATTGAATTTACCTAAACTCAAAGCAATAAAGTTTAGGACTGAAAAATCAATTGTCACAAAGATAACAAATCGTGCCGAGGTGATCTCAATATTACCTTGTAAAAGTTAACCGAATTAATGTAAACTTAGAAATACCTATGCTGCGAAATATGCATTGGGAATGATTTAAAAATCCAAGAAACGTTTATGCCTTAAATACTTGCCTACCTTCCCTGATTGTAGGGTCAATAAATCATAAATGTAAAAGAACTAGGGTTTGTCCCTGAGGTTCTTAAAAAGAGACCCTAGGTCTGACAAACATCAGCTTAAGAAACTAAAACGGATTGTTTCATTGTATATTACGATGCAGGACTTGCGCAGCAAGTAGAAGTCATATGGTCTTGTGATTGATTCACAAGAAGAAAGGATGGCGAATCCTTACGCAAGTTATCTTGTAAAAGGATGTATTATTTGATATCCTTCTAAGTAAGGAAGGTTAAAAACCGAAAACTAAAGTATCCAATGAACTTTAGGGTTGACCAAGTTGGGTTGATAGGGTACGCCCTAACCTAGAATATAAGGGATCTTGCCAAGATGCAAGATACCCTGGAACGAGTGCTAATGCATTCGAAAGGAAATGATCATTCCTTAGCAGTTTGCCAACAAGAAGATCAGTTAATGGAAATGTTTGTGCTTGCTAGAGATTTTAGAGCACTGTTTGATTTATGAATTACAAATTAAATGAATATCTATACTTCAGGTTAAAGACTTGAAGGGAGAGGCAGCTTCAGTTACCCCCAACTACCTGCCTGACCCTAACCAAGAGGGTTGTTGACCACGCCGGGAACGTGGAACCCGTCGCAAGAGGTGTCTCCGTTGAGCTCTACTTGGAGCAGGAGGATGCTTGGGTGCCAGGGGGGCTCTGACCGTAAATCCCCCGCCTTCCGGGTCCTGCGCAAGAGGCTAACGTGACTCGGGATTGGATCTTGAGGCCCGCATACTAATCTACGGGCGGAAGCTTGGAATAGTAATCCCTATGGATTGCTGGATAGCCTTCGGGTGGATTATGGATAAGCCTACGGGCGGAACTCCTTGTATTTCAAAGATAAATATGATGATATGTTAATAAATAACTTGTTTGATATTGTTTTTCTATGTCAGGTGATAAGATTACGTGAAGGAACCAGTGTTAACAGTTTAATTAAAGAAGCTGATTGTTACATGTCCAAATTAATGTGTTAGATAATTACATAACTAAAACAAACCGAGGAAAGTGCGGAGGATGGGCCATGGGTCCGTCCTACGGTTGGCCGGGAACTTTTCTCAAATCTCGAAGAACAACGGGATGATCGTCAAATGACACGAACAACGAAAGCGTTGACCTAGAGTTATGTCTTAACCGATTTTACGTTGTTTTAGGGGAACGGAATGGGACTATGCCTTATGGCAGAGAGGTTGAGCTTTGCATCCCTCTCGTTTCCCATTCTCTTTGAACCAAGTGCAGCGTGATTCGGACCTGGCGTTTCTACGTAAAGTAGTTCGCTTGGGTTCGACGCTAGTTGCTATTAGGAAATGACCAATCAGGAAAACCCTAATTCCGGTCGATCCTAAGTGGGAACGGCCAGAATACTTCCGCTACGTGGCAGAGGCGGAAAGCCCTAGATTGCAAACCCCGTAGCATTCCATGGGAGTGACGAGCGGAGCTTTCTAGACATCCCTTCCGATGGACTGCTAAGACGTGTCCTGGATGATACTAGTGGACACGTTACAATAGTTGTTTCAGAAGAGAGGTAGGATTAGGCACTATTACTCTCTAGGAGGCACAAGAGTAATCATTTTTTGGAGAAAGGCTCCATAAGAGATAACTTTGACTTGATCTTTACAGACTCTCTGAAAGTGTTGATCCATCTTCGATAACAAGATTGCTGCCCAATTAAATTTGACATCATTTAGGATCTTGATAGATGCGGTAAATAATCATTTAGAGAGGCATTTGGTCACAGGTTTGCCTAACATTAAATGATCTTGCAAAAATTGACACAATTGCTTCCAGATAGGAGAAAAAATATGGGATACAGACACCCCTAAACTACTAATCACTTTATTGGATACCAAAGGAATAGAGGCATGTTTCTGTAAAAGAGCAACAATATCTTCTATTGTTAATAATCAGTTTCCACTAGACACATGGAATGCAAAAAGAGGTAAGAACAGTGCCTCATTAATATTGGCAAATGACAGGAAAAATCGTCATACCAGAATGGTTCTTGTAAGATTTCAAGAAAGAATAACAAAGTTTTGCATCCACTAGAGGAAACTTGAGGGCCATAAAGAGATGAAGATTTCAAACCACATTGGATCACCCACACACACACACGAACCAAGAAAAGGGGAAATTATTCCTACAAAACCCACACATACCACTACTAAGATAGATAACATGGGAAAAAAAAAGAACAAAGAACTAGCTGGACTAGACCAGACCTCCCAAGCAGTCCACGTCCTATGAAAGTTTCAACATGACCTACGCACATATGTGACTAAAGGCTTTATGAAATGCAAACATACAGGCATCTAAAAACCCTACAGGCAAGCACTCAAAAGAAAAGAAAAATACCATGCCTGCCATATCCCAGACACAATCCAAAAATCAAGACTGAACCATAGACTTCGATCATCAAAATAAATATAGACAGATAAGACCAATGTCTCTGACTACGAAACCCTAACCCCCATAAGCGTATGTCGTGTACCTATGGTGCGGTGAAGTGGGTTATGATGCATGTGAAAGAGGGAAAAAAGAAAAAGAACTTGGTAGTGTGTAGACGCCCGCAAGGTTTGATGCACAAAATCCCATGTCCAAATAAGTTGTGGAACAGAAAAATCCACGTACAAAAACAATAGGTCAACTAGGTGGCACTCAATCTCCTATAAGGTATGGAAAAACCAATACTGATACCATGGTTTAAAAAATAAAAGGAAGGAGGGAGACAAGGAAGGGTTTATCACTCGAGTGATCATGTGTTGGGCTTTTTTTGTGTTTTCTCTTCTTTTCGTTTTCTTTTTTAATTTGTCTTTTTTTAATTTTTTATTTTATTTTTTGTGGTGTTTAATTCCTTAGAATTTTGAGAATTGTGTATTGGGCTGTGTTCAAAATTTTGTTTTTAGATGTCATGTCACATTTGACGTGAATGTGACTAAAGCATTTTGATTAGTCTATTTGATTATTTGTTTTCCATTGGGTTTGTTGTTTGTTTTTCTTGCTCTTTTGTTTTTAAATAAATGAAATTTAGTAACTAAACTGCAACACAAACATTGGGAATGTGAAAAAGAATTCTTATGAATTTAAATAGCTATTTTTAAAAATTTCTCAAAATTTCCTAGCATTTTCTCATTTTATAAGTTGTGTTTTTTTAATGCAAATGAATGTTTTCAATATGTTTTTTGAAATTTTTATGTATTTGTGGCTATTCATAATCATGAAGAATGTTTTTGAAATTTCTTGGATTTTTGAGAATTTTTAAATTTTTTCAAAATTTTATTGGATTTTTATAGAATTTGTAGAGTTTTTTCAATTATTTAATGTTTTTTTTTTCATTTTTTAAAGTGTGGGGGATTAAAATAATCACGATCGGGACAATGGGGTACTTGATGATGGCGGCTACATGTGAAGAGCAACTCCACAGCACATGCAAAATGGGATGCACGTCCTTGCACGTGAACATGGCTTACAATACACGTACACACAAACACGATTAAACACGCATGCTCCTGTGCGAATAGCACCAATTGAACACATAGAAAATGTCTAGCACACACCTGTGCAAAGAGCTGCAAAAATGACCAACATGCAAAGGATTGCGTGGAATGGGCATGCCTGGCATGTGATAGGGGGCTTGTAGGGGGGGGCAAGCACACGGGTTATGGAAGGGGACACAGGGCAGGATGTGTGTGGGGGTGGAAGGAGATGGGTGGGAATGGGAGTGATGGGAGGGGATAAGAATGTGGGTGATAGGAGAGGAGGGAAGGGGGATAGTGAGCGGAGTGGGAATAGTGGGTGGGGGATTGGTTTTAGGTGGGGTGGGGCATAGGGAACGAATAAGGCCCAAGAGGCGGGCATGATGAGGAGGCGCAGGAGGTCAAGGCCGGTAACCAGTAGGCAGCAGCACCCAACAGGTGGTGGTATGCTAGGCGGACAGAGGCAATGCACTAGGTGTGCGAAGGTGACGTACTAGGTGGATGGAGGCAGTGCCCAGTAGAGGCGGTGACCATAAGGGCAGGGAGGTTGAGGCAGTAGGCAGGAGGAGGAGGTCCGGGTGGCAACAGAGCGGAAGGGGAGAAGCAAGGGAGGAAGGATGAGGAGGAGGAGGAGGAGGAGGAGGAGGAGAGGAGGAGCAGAAGAAGAAGAAGTGGTGGGAGGGGAGGGAGATTGTAAGAAGCTGGGAATACTTAGAATACTAATAATATGCCATGTCACATTGACACTGGTATATAAGGAGAGAAGTTGTAATTTTTCACATCTTTTGACATATCAATACATTTACAATCTTTCTCTCCCTTCTTGCTTCAAGCTTCCATGGCGTCTACATCTTTCTTGTCTTTCTCTCTCCAATTCTAGTCTTTCTCTCTCCTCGTCACTCTATTTCTCTCTCTTCCTGCAGTCTTTCTCTCTCCTCTGCAGTCTTTCTCTCTCCTCTTTCTCTCTCCCTAGTTCTCTCTCTGACAAGTGGTATCAGAGCTTCAGTCTTTGATCCATTATTTTCTTCCATTTTCACTCTCATTTTCCTATTTCAAAACCAATTTCAGACAAAAATGGTACAAGACAGTGACTAGTGGAGTGCTGCAGGACAACTACAGTTAGCAATGACTACATCTGGAGATATTCAAGGTCAGATATGGCGGGTAAAGGCTTAAATGGCTGGACGTCATCAAATTTTATGCAAAAATGGAGGTAACTAGGGTAAAGAATGGTTAACCGGGCTTAGTTAGAGACTAAACTACAGTTACTTTTCAAAAGAGGTCTTCCTTTCCTCTTTCCTCAAGCTCTGCCCAAGCTTTCATGGAGTTTGCTGGCTGAGATCTCTTCTTTTCTCACTGATCTTTGCTCTCCATCAACAATGGCCTGCATAATGGCACTCTAGACATCAAATGCAACAAGTGGAGCACCAATCATGCCCTGTAGAAGCTGCCACGTGGCCTGGATAGCAGCCCGAAATTTGCGCTGATTTTTCCAGCCCTGTTCTCCTCCAGTTCTCAGCCAATCTTCAGCTATGGTGCTTCTAATTCATCATTGGCAGTGATTCCTTCAAGGTTTTGGTGTGTTTACTCCAAAATAGAACCATATTTTGTCAGCTTTTCACTCTCTTGAAACCCTACATGAACAGTCCATGGGCAGCCATGAAAGCTTCAGCCCAAGCTTCCATTTCTTGACAATTTCTTGAAGATTCTTCATCCTTTTGGCCCGTGGAATCATTTCAGCAAGGATTCTTCAACAAATTGCAAGGATTAAGCACGGGATGGCTTAAGATTGAAGATCAAGAGCTTCTATGGAGCAAAAATTTGGGGGAAACGGGTTTATTGCTTCAATTTCAAGCATTTGAAGCTTCAAGATTGGTCTCTACCATCAGATAAGCAAGCTTCTTGGATTATTTTGCTAACATTGGACAACCGGGAGCCCTATCAAGCATTTGGCAAGTTATTTTCTGCCATGTCAAGGTATTTCTCTTCAATTTTTAATCTCTCTCATTAATCCAATTGCTGAGCTTAAGCCATTTGACTGAGAGATTAAAGAATTGAACATTTTCATCAAATTCTCAGCCAACCTTTGCTTGAATCCATTTATTCATGAATGCAATGCTTGCCTAATGCATATTAGCTTCAATCAGTGAATGAAGGGCCTTAATCTGAGATTTCAGCATAACATTTGAATCCTATGGACTGAATACATTGATTGATTCCTTTGGTTACTCTAATCCAATTGATTGGTTGATTCTCTTTTGCCTAAATTGGAAAATTGTAAAGGGTAAGTACTAGCAATCAGTGAGTCACTGAATTGCATAGGTAAAACCCTTCTCCCATCTCAAGTTCTTTTATCTCAATCAATTGTATCTCATGAAAGGCTAAATGAATATTTTTCAAATGCATATCATGCTGATTGCTTAGTACACTAGCCTCTGCCATGTTGATATTCCCACTGAGGAAAAAGGTGGATGCCGGGGGAGATAGTGGGACAAAAGAGAGGTGACCCTCCCTCACTATCGAAGATCCCGAAGGGGTGCAACCAACCGACCCGGGGGGAACTTTGCCCACCTCCCGGTGATTCGGAGCCCGTGTAGGGAGCCCGTCCTGCCGTTTTATCCCTCACACAGGTACAGCGAGTGGAGAATTGAAGATTGAAGACTTTCCAACGACTCAAGTACCTACTGGAGTAAAACAGGGTAAAACAGGGCATTTTCAGGTTACCCACAGGGTATTTATAGGTGGATACAGGTACACCCTTTGATACTGAAGTACAGGTGCAGGTACTACAGGGTACCCACAGGTCCTATACACCCCTTTGCAGGGTTTGGTAGCCATTGGAGGTTACTTTCTTGCATTACAGGGTCAAAACAGGGCACTTACAGGTCTAAACAGGGTGCAGGACTGGACAGTTCAGACTCTGAAATTCAGTTACAGAATTTTCTGTCCTAAACCTGTTATAGCGTGCTATAGCTCATCTCGAAGAGGGCATTGTAAGCTTCGATTCGCACAAAAAAGTTTTGCAATCGGAGTTTTCTAGCCAAAGTTATAGCCGTTTTACTGACAGGGGGTACTGCAGGACTGCACTAGTATGGCAGGGCATAAAGGCAAAAATAAGGTCCAGGAGGACTATGCACAGCAAATCAGGGATTCTATGATGGAAAGCACATTTCAAGAGAACCCTGAAGAGCCTCAACAAGGAGAAATTAGTATGCTCAATGATACTTTGTGTGCCCATGAACTAAGGCATAGAGAGCGACATGAGGCCATGCTATCAAGAATGGATCAGATAGTTCAATCTGCTGATCAGACCAAGGCTTCCATTGATAGATTGGTAATGTCCAACGACCTACTCATGACACAAATCTCTAAACTTTTACAATTACAAGTGGCATCAAAAGAAGCTAATGAAAAGGCCTGTTCAAATACTGATCCTTCAGTTCCACTTCAGCCATCCAACCAAAATGGTCATGGAGATGGAATCATAGGAAGAAGAGGCATACCCAATAGTCAATATGAAGTGGGAGAAGCTTCACAAAGGCATGATGAATATTTGGGCAGTTTGAACGGCGCCAATACTCAAGCTTTTGGACTGCATACTCAGCATTCTAGGGGTGCTTTACCAACAGGAAGATTACAAGGTAATTCTCAGCCACCTGTTGGAAGATTTCAATCTCATTTTGGGGGTTCTGTACTTGGAAATTCTGATCAGCCAGTTTTGGGACAGCAACCCTTCCATGATAGAGAATTCAAGGACAAAATTGTATTATCCAAATTCAATGGCCAGTCATCTTCACCATCAGAATTAGAGGAATGGACCTCTAAGATGGAGTCCTATTTTGACATATTTCCTAAAACTGATGTTATGAAGATACACTTTGCCTCCTTGCACTTAGAAGGATTTGCTCACACTTGGTGGAGGTATATCAAGAAAGAATGTACTTATTGAGAATTGGGAAGCTTTCAAGGCACTTATGGCTGAAGTCTTTGTTTCACCTCTTGAAAAAGAGAAGTTAGAACGAAGATGGTATGCTTTGGAACAAAGGGGCCTAAGTGTAAGAGAATATACAAACCAATTCCTCAACTTGACCATGTATGTGGAAAACATCAGTGATGAGGCCAAGTTACATAAGTTCATGTATGGTTTAGAACCATCCTTGTCAGCTGATGTTATGGCGCAAAATCCTACTTCACTTTTCAAGGCTATTGAGCTTGCAGAGCGCTTTGGAAGGAAGTATAGGAAAGAGTCTTCATTTCAGCCAAGTTATGGACAGCCAAGGACTGTTTTAAAGCAAGGGCAAGTTGGTAACAATTATGGCAGCAATCATATGCCTAGTGGGAGCTTACGGATACCAACTTATCCCCCATTTAATGCTTCTAGGCTTCAAGGCAATTTCAGGACAGCAAACAGTCCAAAGGTTGAATTTAAGCAAGGTGACAATAAGCCTAAGTCTACTTCAGCCAATACAAATTCCAGAAATATTCCCATGGATCTTTATAAGGAAAGAAAGGACAAAGGCTTATGCTTCAAGTGTGGAGAAAAGTATACTCCTGACCATGCTTCAAAGTGTGTATACAAAAATGCCAAGCCAAAAATTCAGAGTATGCTAGTTCTTGAGGACCTTGAAAATGACATAGATGAAGTTAATGCAGTCCCAATCAATGCTGAAAATGAAGATTTCGAGGATGATGGTGGACAGGAGTACTTCTATGATCCATTTGACTCTTTTCCTTTTGATCCAGGCGGTGATATCCCATTTGATCCTGGTGGATTTTGTAATGAGTTGCTTGCTGCCACTAATTGTTCTATCTCTATGGATGCTTGGACGGGATCTAAGAACCCTAATACACTTCGTATGAAGGGAAGCATATGTGGAAAGCCAGTGTTCATCCTGATAGATAGTGGCAGTACCCACAGTTTTGTCAATAAATCCATTTTGTACAAGTTGAATTGTGTTCCCACCGACTTACAGCAGCCCATTAGAGTACAAGTGGCTAATGGTGAAGAGGAAATCAGCACACAGATTTGTCCACAGGTTTCTTTGCAGATGGCTGAAAATTTTGAAGTCAAAGTAAACCTGATCACTTTGGAAATGGGGCCCATAGATATTGTACTTGGTTGTGACTGGTTGATGACCTTAGGCAGGATTACTATGGATTTCTCACAGTTATATATGGAGTTTTTCTCCAATGGACAGCTCATCCGTTTATAGGGGATCCCTAGTAAATCTGATTTTCAGCTTATCACCATTCAACAACTCAAGAAAGAGTATAAGAAGCGCTCACAGATATTTGTATTGCATTTGAACAAAGAAACACAGGATCAGCCCAATAATTCAGCAAACCATCCAGCCTTGACAGCTCTTCTTGAGGAGTATAGAGATTTATTTGAAGTACCTACTTCATTGCCTCCTAAGAGAGCGGTGGATCACCCCATTGATTTGGAACCCAACTCAAAGACGATCAATAAGCCACCTTACAGATTATCAAAATGTGAACGAGAGGAAGTAGCCAAGCAAATCAAAGAGCTTCTTGAAATGGGATTTATTGAACCAAGTTCTTCACCGTATGCATCCCCAGTCCTGTTAGTCAAAAAGAAAGATGGATCTTTCAGAATGTGCATTGACTACAGGGATCTTAACAAGATAACAGTGAAGAACAGGTATCCTATACCCAGGATAGATGATTTGCTTGATGAGCTTAAGGGGGCTCGATTCTTCACGAAGATCGATTTGAGATCAGGGTATCATCAGATTCGCATGAGAGAGGGTGATGAGGTCAAGACTGCTTTTAGGACTGATCGTGGGCTTTACCATTTCTTGGTGATGCCATTCGGCCTTACAAACGCTCCAGCTACCTTTCAAAGCCTGATGAATAAGATTCTACAACCTTTCCTCTTTCAGTTTGTCTTGGTGTTCTTCGACGACATTTTGATCTACAGCAAGACTTTTCAGGATCATTTGTCGCATATGAGGAAGGTTTTTGATGTGTTGAGATATCATAGGCTTTTTGCTAAGGAGAAGAAGTGTTCTTTCATGCAGACTGAAGTGGAATACTTGGGACATATAGTCAGTGAAAAAGGAATACAGGCTGATCCCAAGAAGGTGCAATGCATAAAAGATTGGCCAACGCCTACTACTACTACCTCTCTTAGAGGATTTCTTGGTCTATCTTCATTCTATCGCAGATTTATAAAGCATTATGCGGCAATTGCAGCCCCTTTAACTGACAGGTTGAAGAAAGAGGCTTTTTTTTGGGATTCTCTTGCAGATAGCAGCTTTAACCAGTTAAAGGAATTACTTACCTCCGCTCCTATTCTTGTATGCCCGGATTTCTCTAAAGAGTTTACTATACAATGTGATGCTAGTGGCCGTGGCATTGGGGCTGTTTTGCTTCAGGAGCATGGAGTAATTGCATTTGAAAGCCGTAAGCTTACTGATAAGGAGATGGCCATGAATGTTTATGATCAGGAAATGTTGGCTATTCTGCATGCAATCAAGAAATGGCACCATTACTTATATGGCAGCCGATTCAGAGTGCATAGTGATCATCGCGTACTCAAGTATTTCCTTACTCAGTCAAATCTTACTCCAAAGCAACGACGATGGGTAGCAACATTACAAAATTATGACTTTGACATCACTCATACAAGGGGCAAAGATAACATAGTGGCTGATTCTCTCTCTCGTATGTGGGCCTGCAAAGTATCAGCCATGACGGAATTACATAGTGATTGGATTGAAGAGCTACAAGAGGCATATCTCTTAGATGAAGAATTCAGCCAAATCTTTCAGAAATTACAGCAAGGTCTTATGGAAGAAAACTCACATTACCAGCTTAAAAATGGTCTTATTTGGTGGAAGGGCAAGATTGTTATTCCCTCTACTTCTTCTTTCAAGCGGAAAATTATGGAGGAGATGCATTCTTCGCCTTTAGCTGGACACTTGGGAGTTTTCAAGACTTATGACAGGATCAGCAAGAGCTTTTATTGGAAAGGACTGTGGAAAGATGTCAAGGACTTCGTTATGAAGTGTATGCCTTGTCAGCAAAATAAGGATAGCACCCATAAGCCAGGGGGTTTATTGCAGCCATTGCCTATTCCTACGGGTAAATGGACTCATATTACTATGGACTTTATCACTGGCTTACCTACTACCAAGAAGGGGTGGAATAGTATTTATGTGGTGGTTGACAGACTCACCAAAGCAGCTCATTTTATTCCAACAAAAATTCAGTTTACTGCTTCTCAGGTGGCCAACCAGTTTATGGAGCATATTTTCAGATTGCATGGATTACCGCAGGTGATTGTCCATGATAGGGACTCAAAGTTTATGAGTAACTTTTGGCAAGCGGTATTTACATCTATGGGTACTAAGTTGGATCCATCTACGGCTTATCATCCCCAAACTGATGGACAGACAGAGAGAGTTAATAAATGGTTGGAGACTTATCTTTGCCATTTTTGCTATGATGTCCAAACCTCATGGGATTCTTGGTTACACCTGGCTGAGTTTGCTTATAATAATTCCACTGATGCGAGCATAGGAGTTTCACCCTTTGAGGCTTTGTATGGTTACAAGGTGCCCCTACCCACAGCCATTTTTAATGAAAAGATCAACCCTCATGGGAAGGAAGAGTTGGATAGAATGCAGACCCTTCTTCAGCAATGCAAGGTGAATCTAAGGAAGGCTCAAGATCAGATGAAGATGTATGCTGATGAGAAGAGGAGGCCTTTAGAGTTCCAGGAAGGAGAGCTGGTTTTGTTGAAGGTGCCCAAATCCAAGTATTCTACATTGAAAGATGGATCCAGCAATAAGCTTGCCCACAGATTCTATGGCCCTTACAGGATCCTTAAGCGGATTGGAGATTTGGCATACAGACTAGAGCTTCCCTCTTCTACAAAGATTCATAACGTCTTCCATGTTAGTCAGCTCAAGCCCTATTGTGGTGATCCAGTGGATTTAGTTGATAAGCTGCCACCTATTGATGAAGATGGTATTGTTCAGTACATCCCAGAGGCTGTTATAGGTCAGCGTGAAAAGAAGCTTCGATCACGTTGTATTGTTAAATATTTGATTAAATGGAGAGGTTTACCCTCTGAAGAGGCTTCTTGGAGACCTGATTCAATATTGGATGAGTATCCATACTTGAAGGATACAATGGTGGCTGAAGCCTATTGCTTATGGAGCTAGTATTGGTGCAGACTGGTTCAGGACAGCACGCTGTTTTAGAACAGTTTTTGTCGTACTTCATTTTCAGAATTGAGCTATCTACATGAGCTTAAAGTACTCTTCAAGAGCTTCGTTTTGATATGTGGTACACCTCATTTGGACACTTCTATCAAAAGTTATGGCTGATTTGGTCCAGCAGGGACTGTTATTTCAGCAAGCTGTCTACTTTCTTCTGGAACTATTTGTTGAAGATTCTATGGCTCCAATGGCTTCTAAAGTTCTTCAAATCATGTATATAGCAGGGTCCACTTTCCGTACTTCAAATTCAGCCCTTGTAATGATAAATTCTTCACTCATTCCCTATTTGTAAAGCTGTAAAACAGAGTAGTACTCTGTTCTATCCATCTTTTCTTTAGCTCTTTCTAGTTTTGTTTTTGGGGACAAAAACTTTTGGGAAGGGATGGATTGTAAGAAGCTGGGAATACTTAGAATACTAATAATATCCCATGTCACATTGACACTGGTATATAAGGAGAGAAGTTGTAATTTTTCACATCTTTTGATATATCAATACATTTACAATCTTTCTCTCCCTTCTTGCTTCAAGCTTCCATGGCTTCTACATCTTTCCTGTCTTTCTCTCTCCAATTCTAGTCTTTCTCTCTCCTCGTCACTCTATTTCTCTCTCTTCCTGCAGTCTTTCTCTCTCCTCTGCAGTCTTTCTCTCTCCTCTTTCTCTCTCCCTAGTTCTCTCTCTGACAGAGATGGGCGCGCGGGGGGGGGGGGGGGGGGGGCGAGGAGCAAGAAGAGAAGAGGCTGGGTGGAGATGGAGGGAGGTAGGGTGGGAGCTGCAAAGAGGAGAGGGGGAACAGAAAGAGTGAGGGAAGGGAGAGGAGGAGAGAGGGAGGGGGATAAAGAGATAGTTGGGGGGGGATTTCAAATTATTTTGTTTAAAAAAAAAGTAAATGTACTTGTGTTAATTTATTTTTTAATTTTTTTAAAATGAAAGCATACCCCCCATGCATACAATGCAGGCAGGGGATAAAAAATTTTGCAATGACAGGAACGAATGGGAGCAAGAAAGAACCCGCAAGGGGGGGGGGGGGGGGGGGGGGGGGGAGGCAACCAAACACAACACGACGAATGCTTGGCACATGTTTGGATATGAAAACCAACCGAGCAGCACGCGACATGCAAGGGGCAAAGAATAAAAAATTGGATGAAAAAATTAATTTGGAGGGATCTATGGGCATCGGATGAACATGTCCTAAATAGCAAATTGGCCAAGGCGATTGGAGGAATGGCACGGACAATGCGTCGGGCGCATTCAACAGCAAAGAGGGGGGTTCATGCAGAAAAAGATGAAAAATCAGCCATTAAAAAACACACAAAAATTAATTTCACAAAATCCATCAGTCAGAACAAAATGCAGAAATAGGGAAAATTGTTTGTAATGAGGAGTCGAACAAGCTTGTCATGTTAGTACACAGTTCTGATGAGAATAGTATATGCATGGAAGAAATGGAAAATAAAACCCAAAAATATAATTAAAAATTAATAACAAAAAATCAAAATGTCAAAATGGAATGCATCAAGAAGGAAAAATGTTTGGGGTGATAAGCTGGAGAGGGTTACCAAGTCAAAACATGGTTGTGATGATAACGAGGGAGGCTCGCATGGAAAAAATGATAAAAACACACCCGAAAATCCAAACAAAAATTAATT